>NC_134838.1:50699685-52028891 GCF_965363235.1 Mytilus galloprovincialis | reverse complement strand
AAAATTAACAAAACATGAACAAAACTGTGAACATGGTGTTAGTGAATGAAATAAATACACAAATAGCTACAAACAAGTTTTTATTGACATTTATTATGAAGATGTCCCACTTGAGTAATAGTAGCCAGGGAAGCCATTGTCTCAGAGTAGCTTCTGTCTGGGCAGCAATCGGTGAAAGGGTTAATGCCATTTTCAATTTGGAAAATTTTATTTTATGTTTGAAAGTTTTAGCCTGAAATATTGTTTCTACTATTGCAGACTACTAGGACCATCTACAGCTGCTGATGTTCTACAGTTGACTAATACATTCACATCTGTGGCAGGTCCTACTCCAACCAGAGTGGTTGTAAACAGTAGTGATGACTTCATGTATAATCAAAGGGAAGATGAATTTTATGAGGAATTGTTTCAGGTTGGTAATCAAATAGTTTTAGAAACTCAATCCATATGTAAAACATCTTGTAACAGTTGATAAATTTAAATAGTGTGGCATAAGTAGACAAACAAGTTGGTCCATAAATACCTTGCAAATTACTTCTGAATATTAATAGTATGATATTGGGTTTGTGTTTTATTCAAGTTGATTAAAAAAAAAATGGCTGTGCACTCTCAAATTTGCTACTATTTTATGAATTGGGCAATTGTCATGCCAAAGAACAGTTACAAAACTTAAGACATTTGTATCTTTCACAAACAAAATCAAGTGCCATCACATTCTACAAATACTGTGTACATAGGTAACAATGTATCTTTAACATAATTAAGATCAACATTGATTTAACAACTGTGGGATTGTAATTTTCTGTGTGTATGAATAATTTTTTATTTTTATTACAGGATCCATTTTCTAGCAATGGAGCTTCAGGATCAGGACTGTTAACATTAGTTCCTTCAACAATGAATAGATGGACTGAAGAAGCTAAAGTATTGGACGGAGATAGTGTACATGACTGTGTTACATGTATGTATTACTGTTATATATTTATTAGCAATAAAGAAGTAGAAATTGACCATCTTGAATCTTGTATTTTTTTCTACACAGTATTTGTAAAGAATGATATCAGAAGTAGGTCAAGTTAAATACAAATGTTCAAGCACAGTAATTTGATTTCAGAATTAATGAAATTGAGTTGTAGTTTTAAAAAGTACACCAAAACACAAGAACTGGTTATCCAACAAATGGGCCAAAGGTTTACATTTTGTATGAATAATGAAAATACCAACAATCCATGAGATACCAAAAAGATAAATGTGTAAATACAAAGCTTTTCCTGATCATCAGTTTCATTTTAGATGTATTTTACATAATATAAAGAATAAAAAGCAGAAACGAAAGACAGGTTAATGCTGATATAATATATCCATTAATCTATTTATATATATATATAGAGTGGGGGCACATATTCGCCGGGGACACAATTTCGCCGTTTTATGATTTTGAGGTGTGAAAACTTCAAAGGATGGCTGAAATTGAAGAAATATGCCAATAAATTACAATTTTATAATAAATATGATTATTTTTTAAACTTAAACAAAATTGCGGCAATTACTGCAAAGGAACGAAAAACTTTTCAGTCAATTTCCTGAATGAAAAACACGATTTTCAAAGAATTTTCTTAGTAATTTTTTGACTGATTGGCCTAAACTTCTGTTTTTTACACCTTTGAAATGTCTGCTGTTCATCTATCATGAAATTTATTTGATAAATATTATATAAAGCTGCAGTTATTTGGTTTTAAATAGATGTGTGAAAACGGCGAATATGTGTTCCCCATTGACAAAACATCAGGAAATTTCAAACACCCTTTAATCTAACTTTACAGATGATTATTTTCAAACAAACATGTTTTCAAGCTTAGGAATGTTTTGCATTTGAAGTTATCTTCATATAGAAATATCAGTATACTTCAAAAACATATAGACCTGAACATAAACTGTAGAAAACATGGAAAGATATGGCGAAAATGAGCACCCCACTATATGTGAAGCTTGTTATGTTTATGTTGATTAGCTTTGAAACCAGAAATAATTGAGGAGCTTGAGAAGTTAAGGGATGAAGAATTGGATGAAAGGAAAGAAAAAAGGAGAAAAGTAGCAGAAGAGGAAGAGAAGAGAAAGAAGGAGTATGAAGAAGAACTAAAAGCAAAGGGCCTTGTACATCCTGACTGGAGAAGGCCTCCACCACCCCCTGACCGATCAAAGGTAAAGACCACTATTCCTACAGATACTCGACTGGCATTAATTACTTGATACCAACATAATTCATTTATTTTTTTGGTTTTATTCTTTACTTTTATTAAAGACCAACTGGTTTTTAATTGTAAAAAGTTATAACCAGCTGAAAATGAATCGCATCTGGAAAAACTCTTATTGGAATTGTATATTAAATATGATTTGAATATATTTACTAAGACCTATGGATCATTAAGACCATTATGAATGGAATTTTATATATCACATGCAGTTTTGTGAAATTTCAAGAATTCTAAATGTAAAAAAAGAGAAGTTAGCTTCGATGAAAAAAATCAGTAGAAAATAAGAATTAAATTAAAATTGATTTAAAGTAACATTAGACAGCTAAATATTTATCTTAATTTTACTTCACAACTGTTCTCCTTGTTTGTAGCCAAATGCTGCAATGTTGGTAACAGCCGATACATGTCCACCTCCAAGACCAATAAATTATGCACCATCAATAGTTACCCCTGGAGGTATTATAGAAAACATACCCTATGAGGATGTGCAGAGGATAACACAGAGCTTAGAAGAATCAGCGAACAGACCAATCAGTAAGTACAGACGTGAAGTTAACCGATAAGACTAATACGGATGGTCCTTCCTTGCATGTTGTTCAAATAGATCACAAGATTATACTTTGACCTTCAAAGGTTTGCTTTTACAAATTGTGATTTGGATGGAGTGTTGTCTCATTGACACTTATACCACATCTTCTTTTATTAATATAATAATGTTGCTTGATGTTCAAAATTTGTTGTATAAACTTTTTTAATATATTTTCACAAATAAGGTATAACTGTTACAATACATTGAGATGATTACTACCTAGAACTTTTTCACAGTTTTACAAAATGGCTGTACTTTGTTCATAAAATACAAGTTTTCTTGTTTGTTACGGAACGGTGAGTATGATTAGGGTTTTCAATCATCACTTTAGTTCCATGATTTGATTGGCTAATATTTACAATTGTTACTGTTCCATTATTTAGATAAATGAAAAGAAATTTCCATTACTTCATAAGTTTAACTTCCTTGTCGTCCAACACTTCCAAATAGATATTTTGAACCTACTGACTTCTGTGTCAATATATTTCCACAATAATTATTGATGTCATGAATTTTAAGATTTGTTGGAGAAAAATTTAAGAATGAAAATGTGATGTTGAGATTATGATACAAAATGTGCTGAATGATAATTTTAGGTGCCACAGAAGCAGCTGCAGCAGCCGAAAGAATAGCTACAGCTATGGTGGAAGGAATATTGGCTCCTAGTCCAGGCTCAAATCTAGTAATACCTCCTGGCTCTCGAGTCTTAGGGTCAGATTCAGCATCTTCATTTTCACTCCCTGTTGTTCGACCAGGTGCTCCAGTACCAGAACCTCAAAGGTAAGATGTGAATATTTTATCAATTTAAAATGTGGTTCTGTTGATATGTTGCATTTTTATACGACCGCAAAATTTGAAAAATTTTTCGTCGTATGTTGCTATCACGTTGGCGTCGTCGTCGTCGTCGTCCGAATACTTTTAGTTTTCGCACTCTAACTTTAGTAAAAGTGAATGGAAATCTATGAAATTTTAACACAAGGTTTATGACCACAAAAGGAAGGTTGGTATTGATTTTGGGAGTTTTGGTCCCAACATTTTAGGAATTAGGGGCCAAAAAGGGCCCAAATAAGCATTTTCTTGGTTTTCGCACTATAACTTTAGTTTAAGTAAATAGAAATCAATGAAATTTAAACACAATGTTAATGACTACAAAAGGAAGGTTGGTATTGATTTTGGGAGTTTAGGTCCCAACAGTTTAGGAATTAGGGGCCAAAAAGGGACCCAAATAAGCATTTTTCTTGGTTTTCGCACCATAACGTTAGTATAAGTAAATAGAAATCTATGAAATTTAAACACAAGGTTTATGACCATAAAAGGAAGGTTGGTATTGATTTTGGGAGTTTTGGTCCCAACATAATAAGGGGCCCAAAGGGTCCAAAATTAAACTTTGTTTGATTTCATCAAAATTGAATAATTGGGGTTCTTTGATATGCCGAATCTAACTGTCATGACTGTGTATGTAGATTCTTAACTTTTGGTCCCGTTTTCAAATTGGTCTACATTAAGGTCCAAAGGGTCCAAAATTAAACTTAGTTTGATTTTGACAAAAAATGAATCAGTTAGGTTCTTTGATATGCTGAATCTAAAAATGTACTTAGATTCTTGATTATTGGCCCAGTTTTCAAGTTGGTCCAAATCGGGGTCCAAAATTAAACTTTGTTTGATTTCATCAAAAATTGAATAAATGGGGTTCTTTGATATACCAAATCTAACTGTGTATGTAGATTCTTCATTTTTGGTCCTGTTTTCAAATTGGTCTACACTAAAGTCCAAAGGGTCCAAAATTAAACTTAGTCTGATTTTAACAAAAATTGAAATCTTGGGGTTCTTTGATATGCTGAATCCAAAAATGTACTTAGATTTTTGTCGAGCCTGCAACTTTTGTTGCAGAAAGCTCGACATAGGGATAGTGATCCGGCGGCGGCGGCGGCTACGGCGGCGGCGTTAGCTAACTTCTTAAAAGCTTTATATTTTAGAAGGTGGAAGACCTGGATGCTTCATACTTTGTATATAGATGCCTCATGTTACGAAGTTTCCGTCAGTCACATGTCCAATGTCCTTGACCTCATTTTCATGGTTAAGTGACCACTTGAAAAAAAAGTTCAAATTTTTTGTAATGTTGAATTCTCTCTTATTATAAGTAATAGGATAACTATATTTGATATGTGCGTACCTTGCAAGGTCCTCATGTCTGTCAGACAGTTTTCACTTGACCTCGACCTCATTTCATGGATCAGTGAACAAGGTTAAGTTTTGGTGGTCAAGTCCATATCTCATATACTATAAGCAATAGGGCTAGTATATTCGGTGTATGGAAGGACTGTAAGGTGTACATGTCCAACTGGCAGGTGTCATCTGACCTTGACCTCATTTTCATGGTTCAGTGGTTATAGTTGAATTTTTGTGTTTTGGTCTGTTGTTCTCATACTATATGCAACAGGTCTACTATATTTGTTGTATGGAATGATTGTAAGGTGTACATGTCTAGCGGGCAGATGTCATGTGACCTTGACCTCATTTTCATGGTTCAGTGGTCAAAGTTAAGTTTTTGAGTTTTGGTCATTTTATCTAATACTATATGCCATAGGTCAACTATATTTGGTGTATGGAAATATTTAATGATCTTTATGTCAGTCGCTAAGGTTTTATTTGACCTTGACCTCATTTTCACGGTTCATTGCACAGTGTTAAGTTTTTGTGTTTTGGTCTATTTTTCTTAAACTATAAGTAATAGGTCAACTATATATGTTGTATAGAAGCATTGTTAGCTGTACATGTCTGCCTGGCATGGTTCATCTGACCTTGACCTCATTTTCAAGGTTCATTGGTCTTTGTTTAGTTATCTTGGTTAATGTTAAGTTTATGGTACAGTTGTTATAAAGCTTAGCTTTTTACTTAGGACTATCAACATAATATCAATGATTAGTATAGAAGGCGAGACATTTCAGCGTGTGCACTCTTGTTTATTATGGGCCCAGTTTTCAAGTTGGTCCAAATCAGGATCTAAAATTATTATATTAAGTATTGTGCAATAGCAAGTCTTTTCAATTGCACAGTATTGCGCAATGGCAAGAAATATCTAATTGCACAATATTGTGAAATAGCAAATTTTTTTTTAATTAGAGTTATCTTTCTTTGTCCAGAATAGTAAGCAAGAAAAATCTAATTGCAAAATATTGTGCAATAGCAAGATTTTTTTTTAATTGGAGTTATCTTTCTTTGTCCAGAATCAACTTAAATCTTTGTTATATACAATATACAATGTATATTCACTTTTCACTACCAACTGATAAATTAAAATAATCTTTACCATTCAGTGATAACGAGCAGTTTTTTTACATCTTAATATTTTATGATGTATTTAAATGAGTAGTTATTGTTGCAAACTCCATTAGAAATTTTAATTGAGATTAGTTTTGGAATAAGGGAAAGGGGGATGTGATTAAAAAAATTGGGTTCAATTTTTCTCATTTGAAATTTCATAAATAAAAAAGAAAATTTCTTCTAACATTTTTTTGAGAGGATTAATATTCAACAGCATAGTGAATTGCTCTAAGAGAAAACAAAAATTTTAAGTTCATTAGAACACATTCATTCTGTGTCAGAAACCTATGCTGTGTCAACTATTTAATCACAATCCAAATTTAGAGCTGAATCCAGCTTGAATGTTGTGTCCATACTTGCCCCAACCGTTCAGGGTTCAACCTCTGCGGTCGTATAAAGCTACGCCCTGCGGAGCATCTGGATTATTTTTAATATTTTTTAAAGATTGCAGCCAAAGGACATCTATGAAGACTATATCTTTTACATTGAAATGAGCTGTAACAAAATATTTTTAAGCCCTTTGTACGTTTATACAGTGATGAATATTTATTTGATATAAATATATTTCTGTCATAGAATGCACTAATACAGTTAAAAAAGCTATTTATTCATTCATTTTAGACGTAATCCTACTACCACTATCACCAACCTTGCTACTCTGCTGTTGAGTGACGATCCAGAAAACCGAACCAGTGAAGAGAACTCACTTGTACAGATGCTGAGAGGAGTAGTGGCTCATAGTACCCCTAGTTCCACACCAAGTATGTTTTAAACTTTTCATTTAAAGTATCTTTTTCTTCTTCTCAATTTTTGGAAATTCATAGATCATCCAGACTTTTTTTATTATGCCTTCACAAATCCAACTGATTTTAATTTCAATTTGTATAATGGTGAGTTGCTGATTGAGATTTTTTTTCTGCCAGATGACTGTCTTGTTGAGGAATCACATTATCCTGTTATGTCACTTGTTTTCCATATTGGAATCAGTAAAGATATCCACTGAAAACCAACAACATGTATATCAAGTACAATGTACCATAACAAACCAAAATTGAACAACATTGGATGGATCTAACCAATAATTACTAAACAAAAATGCACCACCATTTACAATCATAAGAAAATTGTTCCAAGACACAACAGGATTGATTTCATGACAAATGAAATAGAGATGACCATTTGGAAAACAATTCAACATAAGTAATTTCTACATGAACTTTATTACTTAACAATGTAAATTATGATATGTCCTGATTTCATGGGTTGATATTATTGTAGGAAAAACTAGACATAAATCAGAAATTACTGATGTTTAATTTTCTGTTAATTATTCCAGGTACTACTCTGCCAAATGTAACTGAGCCAGTACAAGCCAGTCCAATACCTGTGATATCGGGAATAGGAAATCCCCTCAATGAAGTTACTGGTATCAGGTCAGGATATTAATATTTATTCTTAAACTTTGAACACATATACTCTAGATAAGTGTTCTTGAACTCATTTTGCATATAATTCTGAAATTTGGTGAATTGTTCTGGTCAAAGACTGCAAACTCATATAACTGGTACACTTTATTTGAAAAGAAAGAATTTGAGCTTAATGTAATTAAGACAAAAATCTTGTGACATACAATAAGGTTGGCAATTTATTGAAGGAAAACTGCTTTTATAGAACTGCTTTACAGTTCCTGGTTGTTGGTACACCACAAATAATGATTTGTCTACAGAATATAAATCTTTTCATGTATGATAATCTGGTTTTATTTGTTTTTTAGGGATCAAGTATTGCAACCAAACAGTATTGTTACTCCTCCTTTACCAGATTTCCTTCATGTTGATGTACCCGTCAGTCTTTCAGTGCGTGGGGAAGCCATAACTGCACCATTGGTACCCCCAGCAGCTACAGCCATGCCAACAGCAGCAGTGACAACAACCTCAGCACCTCCTGCAAACCCTGAGTCATCAGCTGTACCAAGTACGTCATCAGAAGCCACACCAAGTTCCTCCACAGGACCAGCAAGCTCTACAGGTGAGGGTAAAATTTTTCTGCTTTGTTATCTGATGTATTTAACATCAGAGTCTGAAACACCTGGCCTCTGTTTAAAGTCTTACCAGCACTTATGCCCAAGTTTCAGTTCAGTTGTTTTTACCTGTATTTGTTTTATTTACTGTTGATATTTCAATATATTCAGCTATTGGTAAAAGTTATTCATGTGCACAATGCTCCTAAGTTTGTGAAATCAACTCCAAACCCATACTGTATACTTATCAGTCTTGATATAGAATAAGAATACACATTTCTGATTTTGTCTGGCGCTGTGATCATGTCATTTTATTAACATTACAAGCTTACTTAAATAGCATTAACTGTCCACAAAAAACATCAGATTCACTGAATGCAAATAATATCCACTGAAAAAAAAAACTCCTGTGAAATTCAATTTGGTTCTTTCAAAAGGCACTACCTGAATAAAAATTACTATGCCTAGGGCACATAAATATATATGTATACAGTTTTGATGATGGGTTGTATATACAAGCGTTCTAATTTTTTGTTCAGAAAACAATTTGCCAGATGGAGTGGATCCCTCATTCTTGGCAGCACTTCCAGAGAATATTAGACAGGAAGTAGTAGCAGAACAATTAAGGCTTCAGAGAATACAACAGAGTGCTAGAGACCAGGCTGCCACAGCCCAAAATATTGGTTCCAGTGAAGTCAGTGCTGAGTTCTTAGCAGCATTACCACCTGGTATTCAAGAGGAGGTAAGTAGCACCTGATGACAGATAACATACTTTCCATGCAATTCTTTCAAATATTCATACATGGCCTGAAATAAGTTATAAACTGATACAACTTGTATCAGCTAAAATTTTACTAAGAGGTCTGAAAAGTTTTTGTACAGTCATCCTTGTGAATAAAGGGTTGGAGATTTATTGTGTTTTTAACACATTTTGTATGATACACTGTTGTCATTCAGATATATAACTCTCCAAATATAAATGTGTTTTACAGACAGACCTGTGCTTTAATAGTTGGCATTGTGTTTCGCATGTGGACAAACATATCTTAAAAGTAATAAGAAAAATGTTTTTCTTCAGATTTTTCCATTTTGAATTTCGTTTGCTGGATATTAAACTGTGCGCCTGCTATTTTAATTTTAATTGAAAGATTTATTTTATTTCCATACTAAAAGTTAAGGTGGACTTTGTCATGTCCTCTTATTATTCAGAGTCGGCAGAGAGCATTCACTTTCCTTGGAGGACCCAACACATAGATTCATGCAATGCAAATTATATAAATTTCTAAAATGTTTTCATGCTTTATTGCTGTACCCAAAAAAACTTAATTAGTTTGTTAGAAGAATGAAAGAATTGTTACTAGTACTCTGGATCCAAGATATTGCTGTGCAATTTTAGTTTGAATTCCCACACACTTGAACAAAACCATTGTACTTTTCAGCACCAGCAATAGGTGAAATTATTTGTGTATTGTTTTTTATGCCCCACCTACGATAGTAGAGGGGCATTATGTTTTCTGGTCTGTGGCTCCGTTGTTCGTCCGTCCGTTCGTTCGTCCGGCTTCAGGTTAAAGTTTTTGGTCAAGGTAGTTTTTGATGAAGCTGAAGTCCAATCAACTTGAAACTTAGTACACTTGTTGCTTATGATATGATCTTTCTAATTTTAAAGCCAAATTAGACTTTTGACCCCAATTTCACGGTCCACTGAACATAGAAAATGAAAGTGGGAGTTTCAGGTTAAAGTTTTTGGTCAAGGTAGTTTTTGATGAAGCTGAAGTC
This sequence comes from Mytilus galloprovincialis, assembly GCF_965363235.1. Lineage (NCBI taxonomy): Eukaryota > Metazoa > Mollusca > Bivalvia > Mytilida > Mytilidae > Mytilus > Mytilus galloprovincialis. Next base: position 52,018,927 of record NC_134838.1, on the reverse strand, counting down.
CAATAAACTTGAAACTTAGTACACTTGTTGCTAATGATATGATCTTTCTAATTTTAATGCCAAATTAGACTTTTGACCCCAATTTCACGGTCCACTTAAAATAGAAAATGAAAGTGCGAGTTTCAGGTTAAAGTTTTTGGTCAAGGTAGTTTTTGATGAAATTGAAGTCCAATCAACTTGTAACTTAGTACACATGTTCCTGATAGTATAATCTTTCTTTTTTTAATGCCAAATTAGATATTTACCCAATTTCACGGTCCATGGAACATGGAAAATGATAGTGCAAGTGGGGCATCCGTGTACTTTGGACACATTCTTGTTTATTGTTACTTTATTCCAAGAAGTTATTTTAAAAAACCAGGCATTGCCTAAATAAAGTGAAATTTACTTTTATTATGCATTTCCAAGATAAAATCTCTGATATATCCATGAAATGAGAGGAAAACAATATAAGATTTATTAATATGTTTACGCAAAGTCCCAGGTTTCTTATTAAAAGTATTGTTGTATAGTATTTTCTTTAAAAACTTTTCTGCACATATGTACGAGCTTAATTAGATATATGATTATGTTTGGAAAAATAACATCATCAACCTGTACAGTAACTATTCACTTAAACTGCTATATTAACTTGGGGCTATTCCAGAAAAAAATGTATGGGGGGGGGGGGGGGGGGGGGTTGGAAGGCACTTTTTGTCAGCACCCGCCACCCAGACAATTGCAATTGAGACTGATAGTGCATTATAGTGTGAAAAGTTGCTCTGATACCCATCACCCATGTATTATTAATATAATGTGCCTTCCAACCCCCCATACATTTTTTTCTAGAATAGCCCTTACTTAAGGGATTTTTTTTTTTTAAAGAGTTCCGTTTCAGTTGATTTTTAAAAAAGGTAATGGAGATAGGTGTGTTTGAACACGTTTTTTAATGACACTCTGTTGTCGTTCAAATATAAATTCTCCAAATATAAATGTGTTTTACAGACAGACTTGTGCTTTCATAGTAAGCACTGTGTTTCGCATGTGAACAAACATATCTTAGTAATAGTGAAATAGATACCATGAATATTTTTTTTAAAAGTTTCATGACTTTTTAATTATTTTTTTTAGGACAGGAACTGTAAACATGCTATTATAATTTTGATCGAAATGATCTCTTCTATTTCTCTTACTAAAACATGGATATTGCCATTTCCTATTGGTTAGAGTTGACAGACTACACTCCTTTTCCTAGGAAGATGCACATATTTTAATCTAATAGCTTCTTGCAATTCAAAATTACAAAATTTCTAAAATATTTTCTTGATTTATATTTATCCATAATAAATTTTTGTAAGCTGGTTGAAATTGTATCTGTATGATCTATCCAAAATTGGGTAAACATATTTTTGTGCCATTTTGGTGTGAGTTCCTATGCTCATATATAAATCATTATGGTACTCTTAAGCATCAGCAATGTAGAAAATTACATAAATCATAACTTATTCAAGGCAATATTAGATAAAACTAGGCTTGGCTAAACAAACAAGAAGCACTTATTACATTGATTGTAAGAAAAGTCAACAATATATTCAAAGAATTTGTAGAAAACAATATGAAATAAATAAAATCAATAATGCCAACTCCCATAGTTTATTTTTAAAGAACAACATATTACATAGTAGTCTTTTTAAGACTTTTCTTCACACATATATGAGCTAAGTTTGGAAACATGAAGTCCTCAACTTGTACAGGTAGGGCTCGTTTTAAACTGTAAACTGAATTTAAGAAATTGTTAAAGCTTTTTGGCTTTCCTGTTTAAGAAGGACCTGGAGATTTGTTGCGTTTTTAACACATTTTGTATGATACACTGTTGTCATTCAGATATATAACTCTCCAAATATAAATGTGTTTTACAGACAGACCTGTGCTTTAATAGTTGGCACTGTGTTTCGCATGTGGACAAACATATCTTAAATTAGAGTTGATTTAGAATATGAAAAATTATTGCTATAAACCAAGGACACAAGTGCTGTTGTCAATGTAAACCTCAACTTCGTCATAGGCAAAATGGGGATAAGCAGATTATCAATGGTCATCTCAACTCGATTGCTTTTCTCACTTTTGCAGGACCAGCTCAAGCCAGAAAATCAATCTTATTGAGATAACCAATGATAATCTAAATATTTGAAGGACTGTGATCGCACATTTCTTTTGTAATGAAATGCATATTAATTCTTGCTTTAATACATGAATCCCTCAAGTAGTGCAGGTAGGGTTCATTTTAAACTTGTATCAACTGAAATTGGAGAAAAAATTAAGCTTTTTGGCCAAGTTATCCTGTTTAAGAAGGCACTGGAGATTTATTGTGTTTTTAACACATTTTGTATGATACACTGTTGTCATTCAGATATATAACTCTCCAAATATAATTGTGTTTTACAGACAGACTTGTGCTTTAAAAGTAGGCACTGTGTTTCGCATGTGAACAAACATATCTTAAATTAGATTTAATTTTTGTCCTAAAGTTTTTGAAATAAGAATTGAACAAAGTATATACTGATAATACAATTCCAAAAATAACTTTTTAACATGATTTGGTTTGATTGCTGTAGAAAAATAAACAAACAGTTTCAATGCAATAATGCTTCTTATGAAATGTGGAAATTCAGAAATATGTTTTTCTAAAATGTTGTAAACGGTAAAGGGTTACAGTCAAAATTAATGATATATTTAAAAAAAACTTTGTAAATTAATGAGTGTAGTAGGTTATATTTTAAATATGATTTTGTAGGTTTTAGCTCAACAAAGAGCTGAACAAGCAAGATTACAAGCCCTTTCACAGCCGGCTCAGCCTCCTTCAGATGCACCTGTAGATCCATACAGTTTCTTTGCTACATTGCCAACCTCTCTCCGAAGACAAGTTCTGGCTGAAATGGATGATAGCATGGTAGCAGTATTACCATCAGATCTAGCCACTGAGGCCCAGTCTTTGAGGAGAGAACTGGAAATAGATCGTTTGTTCTCTCAGGCTGGTGCTGGTTCACTTTCTGCCATTTTGAGACATTCAGGTACAGGTAATTTTATAAAGTAAATCTTTCAATTGATTATTCCTGCTTTAATATCTAACAGTTACATTATGTAATACATAATTTTGATTGGCAAACAATAATTTGGAGGCATTCCAAAAAAATAGTTTATTTTATTTCCAATCCAGATGCAATATTCATGACAACATGAGCTTTCTGTGATAATATCACAACAATGCTTATAAAACAAATGAAAACAAATTAATTTTCCTTTCGTAGTTGTAGTATATATCATGTATATATTTGTGATTAAAAGAATTATGCATCAGGCGCACATTTTTAGTATGAAACGCTATCTATTAGAAGGCACTTTGAGATTTATTGTGTTTTAACACATTTTGTATGATACACTGTTGTCATTCAGATATGAAACTCTCCAAATATAAATTGTGTTTTACAGACAGACCTGTGCTTTAATAGTTGGCACTGTGTTTCGCATGTGGACAAACATACCTTAAATTAGAGTTAATTTTTGTTGATTTGTTGATTTGGTTGTCCATGATTCTTTTTTGTTATTGATAAATCTGTGTTAGAATGTGTAGTGTTGGAAACCAGAATTGAACAAATGTATATTCATTGATAATAATACATAATTTTGATTGGCAAACAATAATTGCGAGGCATTCCAAAGGTATATTTTGTTTTTTTTCCAATTTAAAAGAATGTTCACGACAGCATGAGCTTTCTTTGATAATACCACAACAATGCTTTAATAGGAAACAATTAAAAAAATTGATTTTACTTGGCTTTCAACGGTTGTAGTATATAAATGTGATTAAAAGAGTTATGCTTTGTGTGCTTCACAAGTGCTTTGGTCAAAGGCTTTGCACCCAAATACAATTACAAAAATAAGCATTCATTTTCTTAGTGAAAATTTAACCAACACTTTTTTTTTGGTTAAAACAATTGTACCGTTGACCCTTGATATGGCAGAGGTACTAGACATTACTATTTGACTCATTTGAGATACCTTTTACTACAATTTACAATTTACAGATATATTGGCTATCTGTCAGACTAGTCAACTCTTAAAGGAGGGTAGTTTACCTAACTTATAATTACTTCACGGTAAAGTTAACAAGCAAGCTAACCAGATATCACATTTACCTACACACTCAATGCAATCAGCTGTAATTCATTTTGTAATTGGCTCAGGTGAATTGTGTTCCTCAAACATAATTTTCTGCATGGTCAGACATCAGAGATCTGGACAAAAAATTGGTGTAAAATGCCAGTCTGTTAGATACTCAAACAAATTGAATAAGGAAACTTGCTTCGATGCACAATAAAACATAAAATTTCACTTTTTTTTTCATATTTAAAAAAAAAAACTTTCAAATAAATAGATAACTAAAATATTTACTTTGAAAAAATTTTGCAGGTTTTTCTGGTGGAAGACTTGGAGGAGGAAGATACACAATCAGAGCTGTACCTACTAGTGGAAGACATTGGCCTTTTAATTCAAGGTCAGGACCATCTAATAGTACCCCTAAAAACAATGCTGTTAGAGTGCGAGGGCGATTTCTTTTGGATCATGAAGCAATGACGTGTCTCTTAGTATTGCTGTTTGTTGATGAGCCAAAGCTCAACACAACCCGTTTACATAGAGTTTTAAGAAACTTGTGTTATCATGGACCGACACGTATTTGGGTGATTAAAGCTTTATTATCAATGCTTCACAAAACTGGAGAGTGTCAGATGGAGGAAGAGAAAGGCAAGAGTCCGGACAAAAGTAAAAGGAAATCTGCATTAGACAGTCCTGTTACAATGAAAAGTGATACTAAAAATCAGGGTACTTGGCTGTCAATGAGTTTAGAGGCAGCTCTAGGTTGCCGGGCAAATGTTTTCCAAGTTCATAAAACGGGTAAGAAGCACAGTAGTGCTGCTAGTGGGACAGTGACAATTCATACACAAGCAGCCCCAATGGTTTGTCGCCATGCTTTAGATACCTTAATAGCGCTTGCAAAAATATTTCCAAGTCAGTTTTTACCGTCGACGAAAGCGAAAGAAGTTGGAAAATGTGATACAGATGAGAAAAAAGAGACTGATAAAGTTAAACCTGGGGCTAGTGCTAGTCCTAAAAAAAATGAACCAGAAACTGATTTGTGGGATTTATTAGTCAAATTAGACAGTATAAGTGGTAGTAAAAAAGGTAAAGGTATGCAACGGATTCATAGTATACCTCTCACTGAGGGAGATACACAATTTCATAGTTACGAATCGTCACCTCTAGGAGCTTTAATGTGCATGTTAAATCATCCAGTTATCAAACGAAGTCAATTATTGACGGATAGACTGCTCAGACTGTTAGGTTTAGTGTCTAATGGATTAGCTGACTCTTCGGGTGCTCAGTCCCAGTCCAGTACTACGATAGCAGAGATGCCACAAGGTGGTGCCCAAGCACAAATAAGTACTACTGCATTAACGGGGGCTTCAACTGTTACCACGTCTACTGCAACAAGAGCAACAGCATCAATGGGAACTAACACAGCTACTGATCAAATTAAGGAGAAAGAAGAAGAATCTGAAAAGAAAGATGAGGAAAAATTGGAAGAACAAAGTGCTATATTAGAAAACCAGTTACAATTGGCAGTTAAGGTAAGATTACTGAGTACACGCACATACCATTTTGATAACTTAGTTGCATATCCACTGTCTTGTAAAAATCTTCATATACGATTACATTGAAACCTTGATACTATAATCATGATTCTTAGTGACGGGGAGAACATTGCAAATAGAAATAAGTTAGTGCTAGAATAGAGTTTGTTATTGAATAAACTCAATTGATTATGAATTAAACATTTTGCGTAAATGTCAATGAGACAGCAGGCAAATAAAAAAAAGCAGACATTTCAAGATTAAAGGTCATGATCGGTCAGGTATTCAGTGATGGACAAGAATACCTCACCATATGGAAAACTAAAATTTCTTTAAAGATTTATAAAAAATTAATTAAATTAAGTGTAACACAATATGGGACTTCATTGCTGGCAATCAGTAATAGAATGAAGGCTGTGATATAATTAATTCACATGTGTCATACACCCCCCTTACAATGAGGGAAATAACGAATTAGATGATTTCTGTTAAATTACTACATACACAAGAATGAAACGATATAAGAAAAATCATACTGTCAGGACATTAAAGCACAATGCTTGTTTTGATAATTAAGTTTTAATACTGAAATTTTGTGTTCTTTCAAAGCTTTACCCCTTGTTGGGGAGAATAAAAGCATCTGTGTACAATTTTTGAAAACTATGAAATTGTCAATACTTGAAAAGTTGGAATACCAATATATCTTTACTGAAAAACGAAAACAGCTGTTATATATAATTTTCAATCTTTAAAGATGCTGTAAATTACCAGGGTTTCCGCTGGCGGTCGCCATTTTCGCAATTTGCGAAAAAATAATAATTGTGGCGATAAAAATTCGTCATTTGCGAAAGAATTTGGCGAAAGAAATATATAAACCGATTTATTTTCCTCCATCTTGTTTATTTACTTTTTTTCGAGTTTCTCGGACTTTACCTGATCAGACAATACTCGGAATTCATCTTGACCTCATTAAGATTTAGACAGAAAATCAATAATCAGCTGATTGCATTTTATAGCTATCGACAACAAAGGACTAATTAATAAAGGTGTTGATTGAATTGTTTCACAAAATGATATGGTCAAATGGCTTCCGCTATAAATGTCACATACAGAATTTATTTACATCTTTGCGACGCACGTGTTTGAAGCAAACTTTTGACATCTCTCCCTTTAAAGATAGTTTTGAAAAGAAAGCTGTTGTTGTGACGAAAATTGTTCAAAAGCAAGAAAAATCTCCGATTTAAAACTTTAATTCGTTTATCCTTTGACTTTAATAAAGTCGTTTGAGTGACACATGCACGTGTTTCAAGCATAGTTGTACATCTCAACTTTTTCATTTACGATGGTCAAGAAAAGAAAACTGTCTTTATGAAAAAATCTATCCAAAAGGCTGTGAACAACCCCTCGAATGAGAGTAACCCTTCAATGTAATGACTACACATGAAATGAGGGATCAATTTCATGTGATAAAAGCTTTTGTTTTGTTGTAAAAATTACTTCTTAGTACAAAAGGGCACAACAGGAAAAATATCTTTATGTTACTTGGCGAAAAAAATAATAAAGTGGCGAAAAATATATTGTTTTGGCGAAAGAGGTGGCGAAAAAAATAATTGACCCAGGGGAAACCCTGAATTACTATTTTTCGTATTAGCTTAACCAATATCTGTGTTTTTGCTTTAGGTGCTGACATCCAAATCATGCTCAGAGGAAGGATTAGAGGATGCAACAAATTTGTTGGTTCAACTGTCGTGGGCAAATTCTTCTACTAGAGAAGCAGTTCTAGGTCTATTATTGGATGGTGCTAGAGAATTAGGTTTTACAGTTTGTGCACATATTAGGTGAGAGATAATCTTTATTTTATGGAAACAGTTATTGATCTTCAAAATACACCAGAAAAATTTACAAAAAACTGTTTTGTATGATGTAAAAAAACAACCATGAACTATAAATCTTTCAGAAACTGTGTTCACTATATTTTATTAACTAAGACATCAATAAATATTTGGCCTTTTCTAGTAGCATGATCATATAAACTTATTGGACCAAATCCAAAAATTTAAGTTTTATAATCATAATTTACTCCAAACAGTTTTCTGTTGTACATTTAAAATGTCCAAAAACAGTTGCATTCGCATTCACATTATCATGATTATGCCACACCATTTCTAAATAAGTCCACTAATTGGTTCATGATATATATGACTGTTTTATAACTAGAGGGTGTGCATGATATTTATTAATCACCTACCAACGAAGTCGAAGGGGGCTATAGGTTTGCACTCTGTCCAGCAAATCAGTTTTCCAGACTTTTTTTCTTCATGCTTGTTTATGGCAATACTTATTGTGCATCTCTTACAGAACCTTAATAGAAGAACTACAAAAGTTAAATGTGAAGTCTCGGTATGAAGACGATGAAGATTCCCGTGATATGGATACTACACAATCTACATCAACTAAAGGCTTCATTGCAGATAGGTATGTTTGTATTATAATAATGAAACCAGTTTAAGAATATCCAGTAAAGATGTTAGTCATTTGTATTAATCTCATGTTTAATTCCTCTGTGTTTATTCACAACATTGATAAGGTTGTTTTTGGGATACGATTGCTTTTAAGCAATCTGTAGACTTTTACCGTTGACTCAGGGCTCATTCCCTCACGTCAACCGTTTTATTCTAAACATTCAGCAACATCTCAGATTCTTATGATTGTCTTGCTTTAAAAGGTAAAAACAAGCAAAAGGATTGAACATAAACAACTTTCCTGTAATGTTCTTCTCATAATCTTCATGTTTGATTTTTCCCTTGACTTATATGCGTGTTTTTAACAACACGGAAAATCAGAATTAAGCAGTATTTATATTTAGTGTTTTTATAAATTTAGAAACACGTCAGAGGGAATTCCCCAGTTTTGATAAATGCGAGAGTTCTTTGAATTCCGATAATTCTATTTCTGTCATATAAGAACTGAAGTGGAGTTTTCTATATTTTACCGTTATGAAACTGATACTGTACTCTCATATAAAGAAATTGAGACTCATTCATCATATCATAAATTCAAGGATTTGTATAGTAAGACTTACTATACAAATCCTTGATAAATTTAATAAACGTTCTTGTTCCAAATCTCAAGTCGCGGGTTTGTTTATGTATTAATGCGCATGCGTATAGTTTTCTTGATTTCAAGGGGTATCAGATTGAGTGGTTGTTCTGGATTCCCCGCTTATTAATTAATTTGAAACTCATTGGATTCTTTCTATGTCTGTCTGCTATTGAGGGTTTAATATTGTTGTTGCATAATTTAAAATCATATGCATCATTTAAATTAAAATCAATGAAGTTTTACCTATATCACCCCTTTAGCCGAAATTGAGTCTTCCATATTATCGTTTCGAGTTGTCTCCCTTTCAGAAGTATTTCCCGTCAAAATCGTCAAGAAAAAAATAACTCGTTAGATGTAGATAAACGTCGTATTATATTAAGAACGATCTCAATTTAAACAGAGGAGTGTGTACGGAAGGATTCATGCCCACTGACCCAAGGGAAATTAATAATTAAAGAGTTAGAAATGGGGTTCCTCCTAGAATTAACGGTGATAAGATACGAAGTGAATAGTCCGAGATTACTGGGTACAAGTCAAATCGGCACCTGGTTAAATCGGCATCTAGTCAAATCGGCACCTATTTAAAAGTCAATTCGGCATCCAATAATATTTGATATAATATATGGGACTGGGAAATGGGGTTCCTCCTAGAATTAACGGTGATAAGATACGATGTGAATAGTCCCGAGATTACTGGGTACAAGTCAAATCGGCACCTGGTCAAATCGGCACCTAGTTAAATCTGCATCTAGTCAAATCGGCACCTAGTTAAATCGGCATCTAGTCAAATCGGCACCTATTTAAAATTCAATTCGGCATCCAATAATACTTGATATAATATATGGGAATGGGACTATTTAAGTTTGTAATTTAAGTATACTAGCATAAAAGTCCCCCACGGTCCCAGCTTGTCTGGCAAATCAGCCGTCGGACATCAGAGTAATCTCGAACTATGAAGTGAAATACCTTCTCTCTCTCTCAGTGACTGCTGTGGAAAGTAAACTTGGAATTCATAGCACACAAATAAAACACAATAGGTACATTGCTCGTACACTTGTATCCGGGATTAGCTATTTTTAAAGTTGAGTGACTATTCAGATTTATATTACCTTTGCATGTGCAGTTGAATTAGTTTTGAAAATAACGACGTCGAAGTAAGGCGTCAAAAAAAAAATATAGTAGCCTTTCAAGACGTCATAATTAAGGCTTCAAAGAAAAAAAAATATAATAGCCTTCCAAGACGTCATAATTATTTGGACTATCAAGGCCAGGGCTGCCAAAAATGCGTGAGACTCACGCATGTTCATGCTTTTTTGCAGCAGTATCCTTAGATCAATTTTTTCCTCTTTGATCTTTTCTATTTTGGCCAAATCTCCTGAATTTGCTTAATGAAAAGTTGGCAGAACTGCTATACATGTGTCAATGAAAACTATATGGCAATCGTATCCCTCAGAGCATTCTGCTCTTTGATTTGATCTCCAATGAAAAATATTTTGCAATTTTTATAGAAATCTTGATTTTATCACAAGATTGGTGGATGCAGTGATTTCAAGTAGTCTTTCCTTCTGTATTGTTGAAAGAATATCTTAATTTATGTAAAAAGAACATAATTGGAATTTTATCTTTTATACATAAAATTTAATATCTACATCTTTTTCTCTTTTTTTCCCTCAATACTAGCTTAAGTTGTTACATTTGTATTATGAGTAGTAGGAAATGTAACTAGGCAAGTCAATCATACTTAAAACAATGCAGAAACATTTCAGCTTTATGTTTTAACAATATAGGTACAACCCAGGACAGAATCTTCTTGTAAGTGCCTCAAAGAAAGTGAAAGTAGGAAGGGAATTACAATTACCTTCTATGACAGCATTAACTAGCAAGACATCCAGTCAGCAGTTCTTCCTACGAATACTGAAAGTCATAATTCAGCTCAGAGATGCTGCAAGAACAGTGGGCAAGAAAAACTCTGCAAGAGGAGGAAGGGCTAATAGAGGTTTGTACTCTTTAGTTTTGTTTACAAACTTAAAAATTGGAGATAACATAAAACGTTGGTTTTTTTTCATTTAAATTTCATATTTGGTATAAAAACAATGTATTTTGAAGACCTTATGGAAATTTTGAGAGAACGTATGACACTGAAATTGAGGCAGCATTTTAATCAAAAAAGTTCTTGGATTTTAAAGGATATAATTGAAAAGAAAAGACAAAGTCCCTTTTTGGTGTTTATAAAAAAAAAAAAATTAAAAAAAGATTGTCAGTACAAAATATTGATTTGTCATTTGTCAAATGATATATAAGTTTTTGTTTAAAAAAACCGACAACATTTCACAATTCAGATTTAAGAGTCTTGGGTAACATTGCAGAGGCAATGGATGCAATAGAAGCAGAAGCTGAAGCAATTATGGAGATGGTAGGAAGACGTGGTAATCAGCTTCCCTCTGCTGCTGGCCAACAAGGGGAATCTGTTTCAGAACCATCAAGTGCTGAAGGCAACACGTCAAATACACCAACATCTTCAGCGGAGACAACTGAAGGATCTGTCAATGCCCCCAGTACATCCGAAACACCTATGGATGTAGACCAGCCAGGTAATTTGATACAATATCATGGTTGATCTGACGACCTACCTTTCAGAAAATGTCTATTCAATATGCATATTATTACACGTCTTTTTCATAGTATGGCTGTGAAATTAAATGTATCCCTTTCAATGTAATTGAGATGTCACAAAATTGGTTTCCGTTCTCTAACATGAGTTTGTCTCAACCTAATGTTGTGAAACTGATTCACAATGCTTATTGAAGAGTATACATTAAACCAAATAAATATGGATATTAGCCTCAGGTAAAAACTCATTTGGTGGAAACAGGTTAATGTTTACTTGTAGTCAATATTTCGTTTAGCATACAGTGGTTCACAAATAAGGATATCAATTTTACTTGATAGAAAAAAAATTGTATATATGTTATTTTATACTTGATTTTGTTTTTTTATCAAACTCTGCATAAAATTAATTTATAAAGTTAAATTCATGGTGCACAAAATCCACACAATTAGTACATCACAAATGCAAGAAATAACAATTCCATAGTATTGTTGTATAGTTAACTTGTAGAATACATATGATTTCTAATGTTTTCAGGATCAAGTCAGAATGACAAGAAAGATAAGAAAGAAGTGGTACTCCCCAGGTTAAGTGAACAATTAATCTTAGATGAGTTGTGGCAGTGTTTAGGAGAGTGCCTTTCAGAATTAGATAAGACACCTGATCATCATGCTGTGTTGATACTACAACCAGCAGTGGAAGCTTTCTTTATTGTTCATTCTGGTAAGTTATCCAGGGAATAATTTTAGGACTTTTTGGGGAAAAGAACAATATTTAGAGTTGTTTGATAATTTTTTTAGACATAATTGAAATTGTGCTTTTCTACATCTTTAAATCCAAAAAGCCAATGGAAACTTCTGAAGAGTATTTTTAACTTTGATTTGTGTTTTGTTTTATTTCATTCTAATCCTGTTGTACATTTTGAAATGTAAAAATTACTTGGACAAACTATTATCCAACTTTCTGGAAAGAAAAAAAAATTGAGTAAAGAAAATGAAGTACCTGACTATTAAAAGAAATTATCAACATCGAATTATTATGTTACAGGAGAGAAGGGAAATAAGACTAAAGATCAGTCATCTCAGAGGAGAGAAGATCAGCTAGCTCACCTGAACATTGATTTTGCTCCAGCCTCTCCTGCTGCATCTACCTCCTCAGAAACACCAGCATTGGCCAGAGAAAATTCTGTGTCCTCAATTTCATCTCTGCCTCCTGATACTCAGAAATTCCTAAAGTTTGCAGGTATGGAATAGCTTAAAGTACAGTCATAACACTTTTATAATGGTTGCAATAGTAGGATCATGAATGTGTCTTTTATAGTTTGGTGATTATTGAGAAGTCCAAGGAAAATATGTATATCACTTAGTATGGTATTTCATTGTTTATGCATGAAACCACACATTCAATGTACAGTTTGAAAATTTTATGATAATTTGCTATAAGGTGCAGTTTAAAACAATCCCAAATGTTGCCATGATGTTATTGGTCTGAAAGGTACCGATAAAATTTAGGGTTCAGTAGTTGATAAATCAGGGTTAAAAAGTTTCTTTAAAAAAGAGAGCATTTTAAACTTTGCTCAAAAATCTGGACAATTGTTAAAGAAGTTTCAGGTTTTTTTTCTATTAAATGTGTTGTGGTTATTTTTAAAAACAATTAAAATGAAATTCTCATGGATCCTTAATGGTTTATTTGAAATAAAAATGTACATGGAGAATTTCTGACTGTTTCTCATAGCACATCAGATCAGACACTATGTAATATAAATCTTATCACCCTGAACCATGGTCATGTGGTTACACAATCAACATGTCACACTGATTTGGGTTATACAGCTGTTTCCATAGCATAAATATTTGTAAGAAAAATTTATATTGCATGAAAAGAAGACATTTATTGAGAACTTTGTTGATTGATTATATTTTCTATTTTTAACCGGATTTTTGTGACAAAAATGTCGGTTATTGATTTGGGGATGTACGGCAGGCGGTCGGGCAGACGGCAATCAAATGTTGTCCGTGCATTAACTCATGAACCGTTCAACCAAAGCTTTTAAAATTTTAATATGTTGTTACTGACAACTAAATGAAGGTCAAGTTCAATAATGGCGATTTTGACTTTTACCGTTCAGGCGTTATGGTTCTTGAAAAGATTGAAAAATGGAGTTTCCAGTCGTGTCCGTGCATTAACTCATGAACCGTTCAACCAAAGCTTTTAAAATTTTAATATGATGTTACTGACAACTAAATGAAGGTCAAGTTCAATAATGGCGAGTTTGACTTTTACTGTTCAGGAGTTATGGTTCTTGAAAGATTGAAAAATGGAGTTTCCAGTCGTGTCCGTGCATTTATGCATGAACTGTTCTACCAATGCTTCCCAAATTTTAATATGTTGTTACTGATGACAAAATGGAGGTCAAGTTCAATAATGACGATTTTGACTTTTACCATTCAGGAGTTATGGTTCTTGAAAGATTGAAAAATGGTGTTTCCAGTTTTGTCCGTGCATTTTCTCATGAACCATTCAACCAAAGCTTTTGAAATTTTTATATGCTGTTACTGATGACAAAATAGAGGTCAAGTTCAATAATGACGATTTTGATTTTTACCGTTCAGGAGTTATGGTTCTTGAAAGATCGTAAAATGGCGTTTCCATTTACGTTGTTGCATTTACTCATGAACCATTCAATCTAAGCTTTTCAAATTTTAATATGTTGATACTGATGACAAAATGGAGGTCAAATTTGATATTGACGATTTTCACTTTCACATTCATCAGTAATGGTTCTTGTGATATTGCCAGGACACAAATAAATGTTAATAAATCCGGTTTGGACAGCCTCTTGTTGAATTTTGGAGCAACTTTTCATCCACAAGGTCCAACATGGAGAATTTCTGGTTGTTTCTCATAGCACATCAGATCAGACACTATGTAATAAAAATCTTATCACCCTGAACCATGGTCATGTGGTTACACAATCAACATGTCACACTGATTTGGGTAATACAGCCGTTTTCATAGCATAAATATTTGTAAGAAAATTTTTTTATCACTTGAAGAGAAGACATTTATTGAGAAATTTGTTGATGGATTATATTTTCTATTTTTGAATTTTGGAGCAACTTTTCATCCACAAGTTCCAACATGGAGAATTTCTGGTTGTTTCTCATAGCACATCAGATCAGACACTATGTAATATAAATCTTATCACCCTGAACCATGGTCATGTGGTTAAACAATTAACATGTCACACTGATTTGGGTTATACAGCTGTTTGAATTATATGAATTTTTATGAATGAAAGTTTATTGTTGTAAGAAGATTAGTCTGTTATTAAGTATCCTATTTCATGGATTCTGAACTGTTTTTATGTAATGAAAAATATTATGAAATACAATGCTGGCTAGAAGTAACAATGAAATCTTTAATATTGTTGGGATATGTGAACACTCAGCAAACCTTGTCATTCATTGAAAGATATATAATCTAAATAGATATACAAAAAGTTATATTCAATGTCACTTATAGGTTGAATGAGCTATGTACAGACAGAAACTGATTATGGTTTTAAAGAATTGTTGAATGCTTTGATGCACTTGTCACTATAACAAATAATTATGAAACTTTTAAAAATTTTAGCAACCTTTTTGGCCCTTTCCTTTTGTCAGCTCTGCATTGTTTCATGTTTCTGTCAGAACATTTTTACCTCGAGTATCTCTGAAAAAAAATAAATAAATAATTGGGATTATATTACTGGTTCCCTCTCACTGACTAGATATCCATTAAATGGGCAAAACATTTTGGTTTAAAACAGTTGATCTTTCATAACAGATGTACATATACACAAATACAACATGGCGAATTTCTGATTGTTTCTCATAGCACATCAGATCAGACACTATGTAATAAAAATCTTATCACCCTGAACCATGGTCATGTGGTTAAACAATCAACATGTCACACTGATTTGGGTTATACAATTGTTTGCATTATATAAAACTTTTTAAGGAAAGATTTGAAGACAACACAATTAACGAAAAACAAATGAATTTTGTGGATTCAATATTATTTGATGATTCCTAAATTCTATTTGCTTGTTTTCAGACTCTTGCAAACCACCACCACCCCCCCCCCCCCCCCCCCCCCCCCAAAAAAAATGAAACTTATACACACTTATACACACGTCTAAGAACCAAACTTATGCTCTATAACTTGTTAAATTAGGAAAAAAATTGTTTCTGCAATCTAACTGTTAGATTTACTCAATTGAATTTTGTGAAACTTTAACACTGCTTATTACCACCAACCACAGATCAGGTTCTCACTGTTCTTGTCCTTTTAAAAGTGGAAAAATTGCAGAATTTGCCATTTCCTCACTTAAACTATACTTTGCCTCAACCTGTCAACCAGATGTTATGAAACTTGTATACAATGCTATTTACCACCAAACACATGACAAGTTTGAACTTTGGTTGCATGACTTTCAATTGTTCTCAAGTTATTTCCATTAATAAATGTGAAAAATTCTGAATTTGGTGTATATTTACAAGTGTAAATTCTTCTTCTATTTACATTTATGTTTGAATCATCAAATATTTTCTGTCTTACATACACAGTCACAAATACAACATGGCGAATTTCTGATTGTTTCTCATAAACACATCAGATCAGACACTATGTAATATAAATATTATCACCCTGAACCATGGTCATGTGGTTGAACAATCAACATGTCACACTGATTTGGGTTATACAGCTGTTTGCATTGTATGAATTTTTGCAAGGAAAGTTTGAAGACCAGACATTAATTAATATACTGTGAAATCATTAATATTAGGGATACCAATTTTCATGGAATTATTTGGTTTTGGTTAACCAGGAGGATAAATGTTTAATGGAATATAGATTTTAAGGATTATTGGTCAACAAAATTTGAATTTTATTAAAGATATATTCAGACTTGGGCAAACCCACAAAGTCTATTATCAACAAAAGTTTTCCTCAATCACACAAATTTTGTACCATAAAAAATTCATAGCATATTTGAAAGATTTTCAATTTAGAAAAAGTATTTTGGATACTAACAAACGTTGTATTACTTCATTAGGGGAAAATAAAAACTGCAAATTTCTACATCAAAATCAAATTTTTTTCATTTTCTTTGTTTAACAACTTTTGATCTTGTATACCTTGTATACAAAGCCCCAAGTTTAACATAGCGAATTTCTGATTGTTTCTCGTAGCACATCAGATCAGACACTATGTAAAATAAATGTTATCACCCTGAACCATGGTCATGTGGTTAAACAATCAACATGTCACACTGATTTGGGTTATACAGTTACATTATTTGCATCATATACATTCAAGTAAGGAAAAGTATTAAGTTTGGATTCATTATTTTTCAGTAATACCAATTTTTGTGAAATTCTTGGAAATTGGTAGACAATGAATTTAAATGTAAAATGGAGTATTAATTTAATTTAAGGTTGTATTCAGACCTTGGCAAAACCATAAAATGATAAAAACTCTAAAGTACAATTTCCATCAGTCCCTATAGATAGATGAATTCACAGTACTTAGCCTTATTGATGGATTTTTACCATTTTTTCGTGCAGTAGAAGAAGCATTTTGAGCTATTACCAAAAATTTGCTCTGAGAATTATAACCGTGGAAATGAACCCTGCTTATTTCTGCCCAGTATCAATATCTCATTTTTGTCGAGCCTGCAACTTTTGTTGCAGAAAGCTCGACATAGGGATAGTGATCCTACGGCGGCGGCGTTAGCTAACTTCTTAAAAGGTTTATATTTTAGAAGGTGAAAGACCTGGATGCTTCATACTTTGTATATAGATGCCTCATGTTACGAAGTTTCCATCAGTCACATGTCCAATGTCCTTGACCTCATTTTCATGGTTCAGTGGCCACTTGAAAAAAAAGTTCAGAATTTTTGTAATGTTGAATTCTCTCTTATTATAAGTAATAGGATAACTATATTTGGTATGTGCGTACCTTGCAAGGTCCTCATGCCCGTCAGACAGTTTTCACTTGTTCTCGACCTCATTTCATGGATCAGTGAACAAGGTTAAGTTTTGGTGGTCAAGTCCATATCTCAGATACTATAAGCAATAGGGCTAGTATATTTGGTGTATGGAAGGACTGGAAGGTGTACATGTCCAACTGGCAGGTGTCATCTGACCTTGACCTCATTTTCATGGTTCAGTGGTTATAGTTAAGTTCTTGTGTTTTGGTCTGTTTTTCTCATACTTTATGCAATAGGTCTACTATATTTGTTGTATGGAATGATTGTAAGGTGGGCAGATGTCATGTGACCTTGACCTCATTTTCATGGTTCAGTGGTCAAAGTTAAGTTTTTAAGTTTTGGTCTTTTTATCTAATATTATATGCCAAAGGTCAGCTATATTTGGTGTATGGAAATATATTATGATCTATATGTCAGTCCCGCAGGTTTATTGACCATGACCTCAATTGCACGGTTCATTGCACAGTGTTAAGTTTTTGTGTTTTGGTCTATTTTTCTTAAACTATAAGTAATAGGTCAACTATATTTGTTGTATGGAAGCTTTGTTAGCTGTACATGTCTGTCTGGCATGGTTCATCTGACCTTGACCTCATTTTCATGGTTCATTGGTCTTTGTTTAGCTATCTTGGTTAATGTTAAGTTTATGTGACAGTTGTAATAAAGCTTTATACTTAGGACTTTCAACATAATATCAATGATTAGTAAAGAAGGCGAGACATTTCAGTGTGTGCAGTCTTGTCTTAATTACATGTATGTTTAAAAAACATGTAACCGCTATTTATCTTATGACACAGCAACAAATACAACATGGCGAATTTCTGATTGTTTCTCATAGCACATCAGATCAGACACTATGTAATATAAATATTATCACCCTGAACCATGGTCATGTGGTTAAACAATCAACATGTCACACTGATTTGGGTGGTACAGCTGTTTGCATCATATAAATATTTGTGAGCAAAGTGTATTACTTGATTTGATTGAAGGACTGGTTCTCTCTGGGCAGTCCGGCTTCCTCCACCAACAAAAACTGACTGCCATGCAATAGCACAATTGTTTTGAAACACCAATCAATCTGTCAATCAACATGATCAATGTATTGCTTGAAGAAGTTATGTATCGAAAACTTTTTTGATGGATAATATTTACAGACCAACTTTGTTACTTCGATGTATATTTAGAAGTAGTATGAACAGAGGGACTTTCATAGGATAAAGCAACCCTGATAATTGTTTCCCTAGTATCAATATAGTTTATTTTCTTTATTAAATGTATGTTTGAATTTTGGAACAACTTTTCATGAATAATACAGCATGGCGAATTTCTGATTGTCTCCTTGTAGCACATCAGATCAGACACTATGTAATATAAATCCTATCACCCTGAACCATGGTCATGTGGTTAAACAATCAACATGTCACACTGATTTGGGTTATACAGCTGTCTGCATTATGTAAATATTTGTGAGAAAAAAAATGTATTGTTTACTTGAAGGATAATTTTCACAGAGGAACTTGTATGTTCATTTAGAAGTTAAACATGGAGAATTTCTGATTGTTTGTCATAGCACATCAGATCAGACACTATGTAATATAAATATCATCACCCTAAACCATGGTCATGTGGTTAAACAATCAACATGTCACACTGATTTGGGTTATACAGCTGTTTGAATTTTATGAATTTTTATGAAAGAAAGTTTGTTGTTGTAAGAAGATTAGTCTGTTATTAAGTAGCCTATTTCATGGATTCTCAACTGTTTTTATGTAATGAAAAATATTATGAAATACAATGCTGGCTAGAAGTAACAATGAAATCTTTAATATTGTTGGGATATGTGAACACTCAGCCATCCTTGTCATTCATTGAAAGATATATAATCTAAATAGATATACAAAAAGTTATATTCAATGTCACTTATAGGTTGAATGAGCTATGTACAAACAGAAACTGATTATGGTTTAAAAAATTGTTGAATGCTTTGATGCACTTGTCACTATAACAAATAATTATGAAACTTTTATAATTTTTAGCAACCTTTTTGGCCCTTTCCTTTTATCAGCTCTGCATTGTTTCATGTTTCTGTCAGAACATTTTTACCTTCAGTATCTCTGTAAAAAATAAAATGATAATTGACATGCACTTTTGGAATTAAATTACTGGTTCCCTCTCACTGACAAGATATCTATTAAATGGGCAAACATTTTGGTTTAAAACAGTTGATCTTTCATAACAGATGTACATATACACAAATACAACATGGAGAATTTCTGATTGTTTCTCATAGCACATCAGATCAGACACTATGTAATAAAAATCTTATCACCCTGAACCATGGTCATGTGGTTAAACAATCAACATGTCACACTGATTTGGGTTATACAGCTGATTGCGTCATATAAATATTTGTGAAATATCTACGAGTTTGACTGTCCCCCTCTGGAATCTTTTGCCCCTCTTTCAAGAAGATCAGACATTTATTGAAAATTTTTGATGGATTATTTTCACAGAGAGACTTTTATGTTCATGTAGAAGTTAACATGAAGAATTTCTGATTGTTTCTCATAGCACATCATATCAGACACTATGTAATATAAATATCACCCTGAACCATGGTCATGTGGTTAAACAATCAACATGTCACACTGATTTGGGTTATACAATTGTTTGCATTATATAAAACTTTTTAAGGAAAGATTTGAAGACACCACAATTAACAAAAAACAAATAATTTTTGTGGATTCACTATTTTTTGATGATTCCTAAATTCTATTTGCTTGTTTTCAGACTCTTGCAACCACCCCCCCCCCTTCAAAAAAAAATTACGTTTCCATGTCCAAAATTTATGAAACTTAAACACAAGTCTAAGAACCAAAATAAATCAGTCAGAGTTTGAATAAGGGCAGTGATTCACTCACTATTCTAGAGTTATGCTCTATAACTTAAGTGTAAATTCTTCTTTTATTTACATTAATGTTTGAATCATGAAATATTTTCTTTCTTATATACACAGTCACAAATACAACATGGCGAATTTCTGATTGTTTCTCATAAACACATCAGTTCAGACACTATGTAATATAAATATTATCACCCTGAACCATGGTCATGTGGTTAAACAATCAACATGTCACACTGATTTGGGTTGTACAGCTATTTGCATAGCATAATCTTTTGTGATTAAAATTGTATCGTCTGAAGAAGAGAAGACATTTATTGAAAAAAAAATTGGATGGGTTATAGTTACAGACCCACTTATATGTATATTTAGAAGTAGTATGAACAGTAGAACTTTTATAAGGTAAAGCAACCCTTATAATTGCTTCCACAGGATCAAAATATTTTATTTTCTTTGTTGCATGTATGGTTAAATTTTGGAACAACTTTTCATCCATAAATACAACATGGCGAATTTCTGATTGTTTCTCGTAGCACATCAGATCAGACACTATGTAATATAAATCCTATCACCCTGAACCATGGTCATGTGGTTAAACAATCAACATGTCACACTGATTTGGGTTATACAGCTGATTGCATCATATAAATATTTGTGAAATATCTACGAGTTTGACTGTCCCTCTGGAATCTTTTGCCCCTCTTTGAAGAAGATCAGATATTTATTGAAAATATTTGATGGATTATTTTCACAGAGAGACTTTTATGTTCATGTAGAAGTTAACATGAAGAATTTCTGATTGTTTCTCATAGCACATCATATCAGACACTATGTAATATAAATATCACCCTGAACCATGGTCATGTGGTTAAACAATCAACATGTCACACTGATTTGGGTTATACAATTGTTTGCATTATATAAAACTTTTTAACCCTTTCACCGATTGCTGCCCAGACAGAAGCTACTCTGAGACGATGGCTTCCCTGGCTACTTTTACTCAAGTGGGAGATCTTCATAATAAATGTCAATAAAAACTTGTTTGTAGTTATTTGTTTATTTATTTCATTCACTTACACCAAGTTCACAGGTTTTTTTTATGTTTTGATAATTTTTTCCTCATAAAATATTCAAATTTTCAATTTTTCGGCATTATTTCAGTGAAATTCTCAAAATTCTGCTTATTGACCCCAAATCGTAATTTTTTAACCCAAAATGGCAAAATTTTGAAAAAAATTATGAGGCTGTACAAATTCCTCACACTGAACGATGTCCATTCCAAGTGTTTTGAACATAAAACGACATTTTATGTCAAAAAAGTATACTAGTTTGGCTTCAATTCTTCCATATTCTTTCCAAAAAATTGTTCCCTCATTTCAAATTCTCGTAAATTCCGTAAATTTCCTCTGATTTTGACACGGTTTTCAACAAACTGAAGCGTCATGTTTACACTTTCATCCGGGTTATTCATCAAAGAAAGATAACTCATGTTTGCACTGTTTGAGCGGGAAATATAAAAGATGTATTCCGATCCCGGTAAAACGGGACTCGTCGTCAGCAGTCTGAAGCGTGAATCCCGGTAAACCGGGACTCATCGGCGAAAGGGTTAAGGAAAGATTTGAAGACACCACAATTACAAAAAACAAATAATTTTTGTGGATTCACTATTTTTTGATGATTCCTAAATTCTATTTGCTTGTTTTCAGACTCTTGCAACCACCCCCCCCTTCAAAAAAAAATTTACGTTTCCATGTCCAAATTTTATGAAACTTAAACACAAGTCTAAGAACCAAAATAAATCAGTCAGAGTTTGAATAAGGGCAGTGATTCACTCACTATTCTAGAGTTATGCTCTATAACTTAAGCGTAAATTCTTCTTTTATTTACATATATGTTTGAATCATGAAATATTTTCTTTCTTATATACACAGTCACAAATAAAACATAGTGGAAAAACAAGTGAGGAACAATACTAGGTGCTTTGACATTCCCACCAGTAAAACTCAGCAATACTCCAACTCATTCTTTGTGTCCACAGTTATTAACTGGAACCATCTTGAGGACACTATTGTGCGCGAAACGAGCGTTGAGAGCTTTAAATCTGCTCTCACGAGACGTCAGTAAATCGACGGCGCCTTCACCCCGTTGTATTAAAGCCAGAATTGGTAGCTACGACGTAACCATACAGATACAGATACAGATGGCGAATTTCTGATTGTTTCTCATAAACACATCAGATCAGACACTATGTAATATAAATATTATCACCCTGAACCATGGTCATGTGGTTAAACAATCAACATGTCACACTGATTTGGGTTGTACAGCTATTTGCATAGCATAATCTTTTGTGATTAAAATTGTATCGTCTGAAGAAGAGAAGACATTTATTGAAAAAAAAATTGAATGGGTTATAGTTACAGACCAACTTATATGTATATTTAGAAGTAGTATGAACAGTAGAACTTTTATAAGGTAAAGCAACCCTTATAATTGCTTCCACAGGATCAAAATATTTTATTTTCTTTGTTGCATGTATGGTTGAATTTTGGAACAACTTTTCATCCATAAATACAACATGGCGAATTTCTGATTGTTTCTTGTAGCACATCAGATCAGACACTATGTAATATAAATCCTATCACCCTGAACCATGGTCATGTGGTTAAACAATCAACATGTCACACTGATTTGGGTTATACAGCTGTCTACATTTCAGAAATATTTGTGAGCAAAGTGTATTAATTGACTTGATTGAAGGTCAGTTGTTCTCTCTTAGTACTTCTGCTCCCTCCACCAATAAAAACTGACCGTCATGCAATAGCACAATAGTTTTAAAACACCAATCAATCTGTCAATCAACATCATCAATGTATTGCTTGAAGAAGTTACTTATCGAAAACTTTTTTGGTGGATTATAGTTACAGACCAACTTTTTGACTTCAATGTCTATTTAGAAGTAGTATGAACAGAGGGACTTTCATAGGATAAAGCAACCCTGATAATTGTTTCCCTAGTATCAGTATAGTTTATTTTCTTTATTAAGTGTTGTTTGAATTTTGGAACAATTTTTCATCAATAATGCAACATGGAGAATTTCTGATTGTTTCTCGTAGCACATCAGATCAGACACTATGTAATATAAATGTTATCACCCTGAACCATGGTCATGTGGTTAAACAATCAACATGTCACACTGATTTGGGTTATACAGCTGTCTGCATTATGTAAATATTTGTGAGAAAAAAATGTTTTGTTTACTTGATGGATAATTTTCACAGAGCAACTTATATGTACATTTAGAAGTTAACATGGAGAATTACTGATTGTTTCTCATAGCACATCAGATCAGACACTATGTAATATAAATGTTATCACCCTGAACCATGGTCATGTGGTTAAACGATCAACATGTCACACTGATTTGGGTGATACAGTTGTCTGCATCTGACATCTAAATATTTGTGAGGAAAAAGTTCATTGTTTAAAATTTAGATGTAAAATTTATTGAAAAGTGTATTTGATGGATTATTTTCACAGAGCAACTTATATGTACATTTAGAAATTCAACATGGCGAATTTCTGGTTGTTTCTCATAGCACATCAGATCAGACACTATGTAATATAAATCTTATTACCCTGAACCATGGTCATGTGGTTAAACAATCAACATGTCACACTGATTTGGGTTATACAGCTGTTTGCATTATATAAATATTTGTGAGAAATGGTTTATAGTTTGAAAAGATCAGACATTTATTGAAAATTTTTGATTAATTATTTAAAAAAAGCAACTTTTATGTAAATTTAGAAGTTAACATGGAGAATTTCTGATTGTTTCTCATAGCACCTCAGATCAGACACTATGTAATATAATTATTATCACCCTAAACCATGGTCATGTGGTTAAACAATCAACATGTCACACTGATTTGGGTTATACAGCTGTTTGCCTAATATGAATTTTTATGATAGAAATGTTGTTGTTTTATAGTAGATATGTGAAACATTTTAAAAGATTACACCAAAAATTTTGTTTTGGTGGCAGTTAATTAAAAAAAAATTGTGCCTTCCTAAAAAATACAATCCTGAATATAAATACAAACATGTTATGTTTGCCAAATATGATTTCTCATTGATGTTTTAAAATGCTTGATACTTGAATAGATATAATTTTGGATACTGCATGTGAATTTTGTCTTTTAAGGTTAACTACTTAGTATATAAAATCTTTTATTCTGCCAGTGTATTGGTTTCATCATTTTGAGATGTTTTGTTTTTCAGAAACACATCGAACAGTCTTGAATCAAATCCTGCGGCAATCAACCACACCCCTTTGTGATGGACCATTCTCAGTCTTAGTTGATCATACTAGAATATTGGACTTTGATGTGAAACGCAGGTATTTTAGGCAAGAGTTAGAACGACTTGATGAAGGATTGAGAAGGGAAGATTTGGCCGTACATATCAGGAGAGAAAATGTATTTGAAGACTCTTTCAGAGAGTTGTTTAGGAGAAAGGCTGATGAATGGAAACACAGATTCTATATAGTATTTGAAGGTAATATTTAATGATTTGTTTGTAGTTTTAGAACTGAACTTTCAAACAATTGGCTATTTACTATGGTACATTGTTTTAACTGTGTAATTTCAGCCTATTATATATAATTAGGCAGTTTCGGTATTATTTATAGAATAACTAATCGAAGAATTCAAATAGAGAAAAATATTCAACGAGTGACCGAACAACACATCAATTGACGAATGCGCGTAAGCATGAGTTAATTATCAGTGTTGATTGGTCACGAGTTGAATAATTTTAGATATTTGAATTCTTTAATTAGTTATTCTTTTTATTACATTGGCAAATGGCTTTTTTAAAGAAATTAATGTCAAGCATGTAAGGAACTTTATCTTTTTTCTACGCATTCACAATTTGTTTTGATCCGCCGCTATCGACGTCTTGACAACACCTATTGTTGTATGACGTCAGAGAGTGAAATAACCATGTTTATTTCACATGTGAAATTATCAGTTTTTATTTAACTGGGAAATCAATGTAATTCATTGCAACCAATGTAATAAATGTTTTTATATTAATATACCACTAAAGGTATAAAACCACTAATTTACAGCCCGATTGCTTTCTTTGTTAATTTCTGCAATTTCAAGCATTTATGGTTACTTTGTCTTAAGTTTACAAAAAAGTGGCAGTTATTTCATGTCAAAACTGTACCTTATCCTGACATGTGCTGAAAGGATCAACATACCTTTAATTGCATATTAGAGCAGGTAAATGGACAGAAAGTCACAGGACATAAAGTCACAAATTTGGTAGGACAAAAAGTCACAGGACAAAAAGTCACAAATAATAGATGACAATTGTTTGAATATATAAGTGAATATCTTAAAATATTTACTTTTTATACGACCGCAAAATTTGAAAAAATTTTCGTCGTATATTGCTATCACGTTGGCGTCGTCGTCGTCCGAATACTTTTAGTTTTCGCACTCTAACTTTAGTAAAAGTGAATAGAAATCTATGAAATTTTAACATAAGGTTTATGACCACAAAAGGAAGGTTGGGATTGATTTTGGGAGTTTTGGTCCCAACATTTTAGGAATAAGGGGCCAAAAAGGGCCCAAATAAGCATTTTCTTGGTTTTCGCACTATAACTTTAGTTTAAGTTAATAGAAATCTATGAAATTTTGACACAAGGTTTATGACCACAAAAGAAAGGTTGGGATTGATTTTGGGAGTTTTGGTTCCAACAGTTTAGGAATTGGGGGCAAAAAAAGGGCCCAAATAAGCATTATTCTTTGTTTTCGCACAATAACTTTAGTTTAAGTAAATAGAAATCTATGAAATTTAAACACAAGGTTTATGACCATAAAAGGAAGGTTGGTATTGATTTTGGGAGTTTTGGTCCCAACAGTTTAGGAATAAAGGGCCCAAAGGGTCCAAATTAAACTTTGTTTGATTTCATCAAAAATTGAATAATTGGGGTTCTTTGGTATGCCGAATCTAACTGTGTATGCAGATTCTTAATTTTTGGTCCCGTTTTCAAATTGGTCTACATTAAGGTCCAAAGGGTCCAAAATTAAACTTAGTTTGATTTTAACAAAAATTGAATCCTGGGGGTTGTTTGATATGCTGAATTTAGAAATGTACTTAGATTTTTAATTATTGGCCTAGTTTTCAAGTTGGTCCAAATGGGGGTCCAAAATTAAACTTTGTTCATCAAAAATTGAATAAATGGGTTCTTTGATATGCCAAATCTAACTGTGTATGTAGATTCTTAATTTTTGGTCCAGTTTTCAAATGGTCTACATTAAGGTCCAAAGGGTCCAAAATTAAACTAAGTTTGATTTTAACAAAAATTAAATTCTTGGGCTTATTTGATATGCTTTATCTAAATATGTACTTTGATTTTTGATTATGGGCCCAGTTTTCAAGTTGGTCCAAATCAGGATTCCATATCAAGTATTGTGCAATAGCAAGAAATTTTCAATTGCACAGTATTGCACAATAGCAAGAAATATCTTATTGCACAATATTGTGCAATAGCAATTAATTTTCAATTGGAGTTATCTTTCTTTGTATAGAATAGAAGTTGATAATATATGTTGGAAATTTGCCAGACATGACTATGATGTCATTTTCTATTTTTATTTGCCAATAACTTTATGTAAATAACTTCATTGGAAATTTGCCAATATAAAATGTTGCTGATGAAGCGCTTTTTTTCCTTATCTTATCTAAAATGTTTTTAGATAATGTATGTTGGACATTTGCCAGTCTTGACTATGATGTCATTTTCTATTTTTATTTGCCAATAACTTTAAGTAAATAACTTCATTGGAAATTTGCCAATATAAAATGTTGCTGATGAAGTTTTTTTTATTGTTTTATACAATAAACAATGTATATTCACTTTTACTACCAACCAATCTTTACCATTCAGTGATAACAAGCACTTTATTTTACATTTTAATATTTTATGATGTATTTAAAAGAGTAGTTATTGTTGCAAACTCCATTAGAAATTTGAATTGATATCAGTTTTGGAAAAAGGGAAACGGGGATGTGAAAAAAAAGGGGGGGGGGTTTAAATTTTTCTCATTTCAGATTTCATAAATAAAAAGAAAATTTCTTCAAACATTTTTTTGAGAGGATTAATATTCAACAGCATAGTGAATTGCTCAAAGGCAAAAAAAATATTTTAAGTTCATTAGACCACATTCATTCTGTGTCAGAAACCTATGCTGTGTCAACTATTTAATTTTAGATTTAAAAAGTTTGAAGAAGAAATCTTTAATTGATTTGTAAAATCTTGACATTTGTTTTGTGTAAAAAAAAACATGTAATGTCAAAAATTTGATCACAATCCAAATTCAGAGCTGTAACACGCTTGAATGTTTTGTCCATACTTGCCCCAACTGTTCAGGGTTCGACCTCTGCGGTCGTATAAAGCTGTGCCCTGCGGAGCACCTGGTTAATACATATATTCATACTAAAGTTGAGGAAATGTGTCACTATACTTGAAAAATGAAAATTTATTTAATTTTAATCATGCAAAAGATATATTTCTTGGCACCATGAAGCCCTTTAAGTGCCAAGCAACTTTGACACTATGTTATTTTAACAATTATTTGATCATCTTAAATATTTTTTTGATGAATTTTGTTTACAAAGTTGGTTTATATACAATAGTTCAAGAAAAATACAAAAATATTTTTGTAGAAATAAGGGTTTTTTATTCAAAGAAAATAATCTGAAAAAATGATTTGTGACTTTTTGTCCTGTGACTTTCTGTCCTACATTCTTAGAGCACACTGGTTCCCCAAAGTTTGATAGTACAAAACAGGAACTTCTGATCTGAACAACAGGCCAAATGTGCCCTCCTATTAAAATTTCATATACTTCCTTATTATTCAAGTAAAACTTTCAACAAGGGTTCTGCAGTGATCCCAAGTCTCCAAGCTTTCATTTGATACAAAAACTACCCAAATATTCCCACTATTGACAAAGATACAGCTATGCGTAGGAACTATTTTGTTTAAAATATGTACTTCTTTCTTGTATGTTCTTTCTGACTGGGCCTGAATTAGTTGTTCTATACCTTAAGTAGTAAGGGCTATATTGAATTCACTCTTGTTTTTAATCATCACAGATAAACATAATATCAGTCTTGAACAGCCATTAATGAAACTGAAATAAAAATGACTGCTTGCAAACAAACAAAAACAAAAAATATGCTCTTTTGTTTTTGGTCACATAAAAGATCTTTGTATTTGATGAGCAGGAACAATTCTTAGCAAGATTTTAACCAAGAATTTACATTTCTGTACATACTTAAAGATAAATTCTACTGGAAATTAAAAAATAAAAGCAATTCTTATATGCAAACTGTTGTCTGTGATTGGCTATACACTATTCCTAATATCAATTTTGGTTCATGGTAAATTATTTTCAGAACTTCTTCTGTTGTATACTTTTATTTGTTGACTCTTCACAAATACAGAATAGTTGTCTAATTGTGAATTGATTCATTGAACTTTTAATTCAATATCAGTTATATGGTATGATTGCAAATGAGACAATTCTCACACTCAAAAAGAAATTAACTGTAAAAAAATAACGGGAGCATGGACGAAATCTACTGCATCCTCACAGTGTTTGTAGTTTATAACTAGTTATTTGAGATTATTAAAGACCCTGTGTATTTTGTAGGTGAGGAAGGTCAAGATGCTGGAGGACTGTTACGAGAATGGTACATCATCATAGCTCGAGAAATTTTCAACCCTAACTATGCATTGTTTGCTACATCTCCTGGAGATCGTGTGACATATACAATTAATCCTAGTTCTCACTGTAACTCTAATCATCTTAGCTACTTTAAATTTGTGGGACGTATCATAGCTAAAGCTATTTATGACAATAAACTGCTGGATTGTTACTTTACCAGGTCTTTCTACAAACATATTCTTGGACAGCATGTGAAGTGAGTATGCCTTATAAGTATTTCTGAGAGTGGAAATAACATAGGAATTGTAGTCTTTTATTTAGATTTGCAGAAGAGTGACCAATTATGTGTTATGGAAAAAATCTGTTTAGTTTGAGGCAATGGTAAGAATCCTACAATTAATAGGAAAAAATGTATTAACTGCAGAAGCGTTGTTATAGCTTTAAAGGTATGAGTGAACTTGATGAAGCAACCATAATGACCATAAAACATGTTCAAATTTGAATGGAATATATGAAACCCCAACATCTACACATCTCTTGTTTTTGCTTTATAAACAAATAAAAATAATTATATGAGTGCTATATAGTTCAATGATAATCAAGTATACTTCAGTGATGACGTTTAGGATATAAAATGTGCAATACATGTCTTCTTTTAAACATTTGCCAAAACTGCACTTAAATTCACCTGTATAAATATTTTTCGAGACTAACTTGAAAAATGTTGCATGGACAAATAGATAATGACTGTCATTAAATGTACGTTGGGTCTGATTTTGAAACCTTTCCA
Source organism: Mytilus galloprovincialis (assembly GCF_965363235.1). Lineage (NCBI taxonomy): Eukaryota > Metazoa > Mollusca > Bivalvia > Mytilida > Mytilidae > Mytilus > Mytilus galloprovincialis. The sequence continues at coordinate 51,989,068 of NC_134838.1, read as the reverse complement.
TTAAACGCTTTTGTTTTGTTTCCAGGTATACTGATATGGAAAGTGAAGATTACTCATTTTATAAAGGTTTAGTCTTCTTAATCCAGAATGATGTACAAGATCTTGGATATGAATTGACATTTAACACAGAGGTAAATTAACTACTAAGACAAAGAGAAGGGAGGGGGATATAAGTTTGGTAGATTTGGTGTAGGCAATCTACATGCCTGTCAACTGACCCGGATTCTGCGGGTGTGACCCGAGATTTTCACAATTCTGAGGGATCACCCGGATCACCCGTATGACCCGCCGGGTCATTGAAATAACCCGGAAATTCCGAAAATGACCCGATTTCACCCGTATTTCTTAGCCATGAGATTGATTTTCATAAGTAATATTCCTTTGAAATACCGGCAAATTCGTAATTCTTCCATGAACATGCAGTTCATCTAGCTATGTAAACTGTCAAATAAAGTGACCCATTAAGTGCATGGCTTCACTTGACAGCTTTGGTGTCAAACACACTGTTGATTGACACCAATTACTTTAGCTTTAGGTCGTAAATAAATTGCCCTGTTGTTTTACAAAGATATTTAAACTAAGAGTAACTTCCCCTTATTTGTCACCATTCAAAATTATTCCTTATATTTACGTTTTATGGGTGAAAAAGATTAAATCATAATAATATAAAATTCAAATACATATTGAAAAATAACTTTTCATTATTTTTATACCTTTATACATTTTTTTAAAAAAAAGTTGAAAATTATTTTTTACATTTATACTTCCTTTAACTGTATTACTATATGTTATCATAGTCTAATTTCCTTCTCAATTGAGAGATACCGACCGTGCAAGGGCTTTATTGCCAGTCAAGGTCGTTAAAAACTTCCATTTGTATTGAGAGATGAATGTTCATACATGTAATACCTCTACATGATATGTTTAAAGGTTTGTTGTCTCATTTTTAAATTACATTTGAAAAATAAATTTAAAATGATGACAAAAAGTAAAGGACATAAGACTATGATACACAAGTTTATAAAAATCTTTAAAAGTGTAATGAAATAATAATAAATAAGATGTAAAATGACTTAACCAAGTGAACATGCATTGATGTTTTGGTATCTTTGATATACATTATAAGAAAATGTACCATAAATACTGAAATTCAGCTCGAAAAAGTTTGTACGCGTTATGACCTGAGATTTGATTCTTCAATGCAGGTCATGACCTGCATTTTCATCGTTACAGGTTGACAGGTATGAATCTACCACAAAGCGATACTTAAAAATCTACAATACAAAAAATATCCTAAAATAGGCAATAGAAAAGTTTTAAACTGTGTTGCCTTAGGCAGAAACAGGTTTAGTAACCACTTGAATCCAAACTTTTTTTTTGGCTTCTGTGAATTGGAAGGATTTAATTTCTTATCTACAGCTTGATAAAGTTGAGGTATAGTGATTAAGCAATATTATATCTCGTAATCTGCCATGCAGAAATTTCCTGTTTCACTTTAATTTTAAACTTTACAACACTCACTCTTCAAGAAATATTTGAATCAAAGTTTTCTGTCAAGATATCATAAATGCTGGATTATTTTGTGTTTACCTTTAATCCCAAAGAAGACAAAATATTTGGAATTTTTATGCATGAAGACAATGTTTAAATTGGACTGCAAAGCATGGAAATTCTATTTCTTTACTTTCATTTTTACTTGGAATAGGGATTCAATATATATATCCACTGTCCTATATATGTGTTGGGTGAATAAATAAAAAATTGTCATTTTTTAACTTTTTTTTTTTAAAGTAATATATGTATTATTTATGTTATGTATGTCAAGTGGAAAGTGTTATTTAGGTGGAGGTTAAAATATGTTTTATTTTGTAGATCCGAGAATTTGGTGTGACTGAAACAAGAGATCTCAAGCCCAACGGCCGTAACATACCTGTAAATGAAGATAATAAGAAGGAGTATGTCAAGTTAGTGTGTCAAATGAGAATGACAGGTGCTATTAGGAAACAGTTGGGAGCATTCATGGAAGGATTCTATGACATCATACCAAAGAGACTAATATCAATATTTACAGAACAAGAATTAGAACTTTTAATTTCTGGTCTTCCTACAATAGATATTGATGATTTGAAAGCTCACTCAGAATACCATAAATACCAGCCTACTTCATTACAAGTAAGTGTTAAGTATAATGGGGTAATACATTTTATCTTGTTCCTTGTAGTTAAAATTATACATTCCTATAAAATTATAGTGTTTGTTTGTTTTAACTATGAATATCATTGATCGATTGCTTTTCAGTGATAGTATTACTATTTCCACAGAGCATGAATATTTTTCGTTTACAAATTTGTAAATGGCTTAATTTGGTAATAACTCTTGTTTATAAAATATTTTGGTATGAAATTTTTTTAATTCTCAAGTTTTATGAAATGTATCCTATAATTACTTGGACAATGTGTCATGACGCCACATAAATGATGCCGTAATTCTGTACGTCAGAGTTTCTAATTTCTGTATGCTTTGTCCTGAAGACACATATCTAATCAGCTAAATATGTCTACCAATAAAAGTTGCAAATTAAGTGTTTTCATTTTAGAAGTTTTTAATTGATTTTTATTTGATAACCCTGCATGCCATACATAATCTTCTCTGTCAATATCAAATTTTGGATTCATTTGGTCAACAGTCCTTTATTTCTTTTCATTTTAAAAACCAGAAGCCAATAGTTAAAATTTTCTCAATTCAGTAATCACAGTACAGAGGATAGTATTTTTTAATTTACTCAAGCAATTGTTTATCTTGAATAGAAAGACACTTATTTATATGAAACGTGACTATCATAACAAATATTTTCAGGTTCAATGGTTTTGGAGAGCTTTGAGATCTTTTGATCAAGCAGACAGAGCCCAATTCTTACAATTTGTAACTGGTACCTCAAAAGTTCCTTTACAAGGTTTTGGTTTCTTGGAAGGAATGAATGGGTACCAGAAGTTCCAGATTCACAGAGATGACAGGTCTACAGACAGACTTCCAGTTGCTCATACTTGGTAGGTTTGAAGTAACTGTATGTTGTGGCTGTCTGATACAAAAATAAAAAAAAAATAAACTAGATACAGAGGTTGCCATTAGAGTTGTGTTGATATATTTGAAGATAACCCCAGCAGTAGCAGAGGGGGGCATTAAGTTTTGACCTTGTCCCTACATCATAAAGTTGGTTTCTGTTCTCCAACTTTAATTTGCCTCAATCGAATATTATGAAACTGGTACACAATGCATATTATCATAAAACACGGATCAAGTATGAATTTTGGTGGCACGACTTTCACCGTTCTACAGTATGTCCTTTACAAACTGGTAAATGGCTGAATTTTTCAATTCAGTTCTCTTAACTCTGGTTTGCCTCAACCAAATAGTATGAAACTTGCACACAGAACTTATTACCACAAAACTCAGATCAATACAAAAGAGTAGGTTTGGTAATGTCCTAAAATGGCCCCCTGTTTTACCGTGAATTTTAATTTAGGATTGATTGACCAATATCACAAGAAATTATAATTTGTACAATGATTAGATAGGAAATAAGCCATTTTGTTGAAAATTTACGTTCCTGCGTTATATGATGACGTCACAAGTGGTACTCATATTGATTTTTCACGAAAAAATCAATAAAAATGGCTAAATTTCGATAGATTATTGGACAGGAAACATAGAGCACATATGTCGACAACAGAGATCTTTTACAATAATGTTTATGAAGATATTTCACATGTCTTATTTGAATATTTAGTTTGTCGACGCCTGCACTCTATGATTCCTGGTCCTAAATATGGTTGAAATTCAGCTGATTTTGTCAAATTTTACCAAAATCTCATATTTTGACCTTTTTCAGATGTAAAAATCAACTTGTTAGAATTAAACTTTGACAAAAAGAGTCCTATTTAACTTTCTCACACGTCTTTAAGTCATCTTGAAACATTTTTTGTCTTTTAACATTGACCTTTATAATCGGGACCAAGAATGGCCATTACCAAACTTACTCCTTTGGGTAGTGTCGCTTTTACCTTTGTTCAGTTATGTCCCTTTACAACATTATATGATATGCAAGTGGGGTCATCTTCTGTGTCAATTTCCAATATATTGTTTGTTTGTTTTTCTTTTCTGACTGATGAAATGCATTAACTAGTGTTTTCTTTCATTTTACAGTTTTAATCAGTTAGATCTTCCTGCCTATGAAACCTACGACAAACTGAGGAAGATGTTATTGTTGGCAATAAATGAATGCTCAGAAGGATTTGGTCTGGCCTAGAGGACAATAACTGTCCCCTGAAAACTAGGTCGACATTCATATAGAGGTCCATGGTGCGTACCTTGCTTGTGAAGTTTTGGTTTACATGGAAACCACAAGAAGTACTTTTGTTAGTGAAATTCTTAATGATACCAGAGTTCTGTATGAATTTGTAATATTAAATGGAACACTTTATATGTATATATATATATTTGAACTTGTAAAAAGAAAAGTTATTCGTAGCATATGTGGAATACATATTTACGAACTTCAAAACATTGACATTACTCACTATATTGAGTATAAAGCTTTGTTACATATTACGTATGTAATTATATGTGTGTACAAGTTATTTAAGGATGGATACTTTTATGCAGTAAATATTTTACCAGTATTTGAAAGGAACTTGACTTGAGTGTGGTGAAAGGGAAAGAATTAGAATTGGACAAGAGAATTTTGCTTCATTAAAAATGGAATTATGGGCAAATGTTGCTATAGTTATTATTATAAAAGTTGTATCATGCACAATCTTCAACAGACTAGTTATGTTTACAGCAGAAGTGTAAAGTTAATATGTTTTTTATTTCACACACAGTGTAAACTGATAAAATTCATTATGTGGTGTGAACAGTGCTAATTGTTTTGTTTCTTCAATTTCTTTTACATTTATTTGCTAAGTCTTTGTAAGTGTCCACAGTATAAGGCATAATTTGTCAGGACTGATTTTTATGTGTGTATTGTGTTATTTTTGGTGCAGTTGTATCTTATTTATTAAATTTTTCTATTACATGCATAATGTTCCACATGATTGGATATGTAAAATATTGAGACTGTTTCATTTGTTTTCCAAATGGGACCATGCTTCTGAGAAATTGATTTAGTTGTCCAAAACTAATATAGAAAAATATGAGTGAAAATGGGATGTGTATTCCACAGCTATTGAAGTGCTTTACATGGTTTGTCCAAACTGTTCCAGATTGGGCATTTGTTTTCCTTCTGTTTGATTCGTTGTTTATAATTTATTTTCTGTTATATGAATATATACATGTATACCTTATATATAATTTGCTTGTAAAATAACACTTTTGTGTAGCTTGTTGTTAAATGTTCTTCAGACTTCTAAAAGTAAATAAAAAGTAAAAAATGAAATTGTACGCTTTCAGTATGCTTATTGGTTATATATGTGACATTAAATGCCCATACTTTTACCACAGGGACGCTTTTCACCACCAAAAATAAACAACAATTAAAATTAAATGCATGTTATACATAAATGTGTATGACTTGAAAGTTGTTTTATTCTTAAAAATATTTTCATGAAAAGAACCACACAAATTATTTGTCGTCCGACCATATCCCATGACATTGATGAAAGTTATATACTGCAGCTGTTCTATTTGTGCAGTCAAATTGCATTGACCCTATATTCATATGCTATATACAGTCAATGACAGTATATCGCCTTGTTTATGATGTTGACAACGTTTTTCTGTTGAGTTTTATTTATGAGGTCAATATAACATACAGATTCCAGGAAATTTTTCATTGTCCGCTACAAATTTAAAAAAAAACAAATGGTTTTTACCCTAAATATTGCATTTAGAACAATTACAAGAGTTGCAGTATATAAAGAATGACCATACATTGTCTCAAAATATAAATTTTATTTGTACTCTGCCTGAAACCGGTAGAAATGTTTGGCACAACCTGGCATTCGACCTGTTTTTAAGCCTTGTACAAATAACATTGATATTCGAGACAATTTATGGTTAAATATATATACACAGCCAGCTTTTACAGCAGAATGCATTGAGTGTGTAGGTAATGGAAATAACTTGGGTAAGCTTGCTTGCTAGCTGAACCTTGAAGTCATTATTAGGTAAGCTAAACTTTAAGAGTAGACTAGTCTAATAGATAACCAATCTATCTGTCTGTAGAACTAGACTACTCTGAAAGGAGGATAGTATACCTAACCTAATAATGCCTTCACGTTTCAGCGAACAAGCAAGCTAATCAAAGATTCTACCTTTATCTACACACTAAACGCATTCTGCTGTAAAGATTTATCTATCCCAAGAAATTATTACTTTTTGATTTTGATGATGTACATATGATATGTAAATAATATCTAGTTTATTGCTGTTGGAGGTTGTTTTGATTTTGAAAAAAAAAATCATTGTAACTTTTTTTCTTTCTTTTTTTCATTGGAAGCAAAACTTATCATTAAAACTGCAGTAGATAAATGCTAGTGTATCTTTATATAAAGTAAGCAGAAACCCATCTTTGCTAGCCAAGGGTTGCAATCCACTCCCCTCCTCTCCACCCTTGGCAGATTAAGCCAACATTTGTTATAACAATGTTGGGCCATCTATTGATTGATTAAAGTCCATTCCAAAAACATTCTTCTTGACCAATGGGAGCACTTGGAACTCTCTTCAGTGTTGAGATTAAAGCACCATAGCATCTAGAGTTTACAAACTTGGTGAATCGGGAAACCAAAATACATGTTGACATTCCAGGATCCGAAATTCTCTCTCAATCTGTGAATGGAAGAGCGTAGTTTATTGGTGTGTAACCCTTGTCTAGCATAAATGACAGAAACCATTGTTTTGGAATGGTAAAATTCCTCATCTCAATTCTTTGTTATATAAAAAAGAAGATTGCCAATGAGACTATTCTTCACAAGAAACCAAATGACACTGAAATTAAGAGTTATAGTACACCATACAGCCTTCAACAATGAGCAAAACATTTACTGCATAGTCGGCTATAAAAGTCCCAAAAATTATTCAAACAGGAAAACAAACAGCCTTATTTATGTACAAAATAATGACAAAAAAACAAATATGTGAAACAGCAACTAACAACTACTGAATTACAGTCTCATGACTAGGGGATGAGTTCAAGAATTGTGTTTTGGGTTAAGTATCTTCATGTATAAAGTTCTTGTTTCAATATTTAAAATACAGCTGCTAAAATTCACTAGTCTTGTATTTTATTACTAAAGGACCTTTCGGAAAACACTCCTCAGGATTTGTTTTTTTAAATACCAATCTCAACTACAAATTGAGAGGGATGCCTGAAAGTTTACATTTTATTTAGACTTGTTATTTCAGTTTATTCTTGAAAGGAGAAAATAGTATACCTATGTTTGAAGAATGTTTATTTTGGTTTTTTTTTCTGTTTCGAAATATATAGAAGAAACTTCAAAGTTTAACATAAAATAGCGAATATTATTTGGATAAGATATGAAATTGCAATTTAAAAGAAATTGTGCAAATTAAGGGATTTGCTATTATAGATTCCCATGACCCATTAAACAACTCATTTTATCTACTGAAAAAGTGCTTATCCTTGTAAAGACGTGCAGTTAATGTAATTGTCGGCGATCGTGCTATAATAATGATCTTTTTGTCCACACCATATAAAGGACCTATTTTAATATGATTTGAAATTATTCAAATAAATCAAACTTTCCAGGAGTGAGTGATTTCCATCACATCTATGTGTTTTTTTTGTTCACTGGACATATACAAGCGGGCTTAAAAGTCGTGTGGACACAATTTTTTTTAATCTATATTAGTAAATAATCGGAAATATTTCAACTTATTTTCCTTTTTTTTTTAGTTTACTTGCAATTTTCCATAACATATTGAAAAGTAGAGTTAAAGGGTAAAACACATTGAAAAGTAGAGACAAGGGTAACATTAGTAAACTATACAGTTATTTCAAGTTTGTATTGATGGCACACATACAATAAGGATCTCACATTGAAAGATTATATATTGCGGTATTAAAATTGTAGGCTTAGAACCTGAAATATAAAAGTATTGATTAATGTGTTGTATTGTTGATATGCTTTCTCGCAGTCTATTCATAAAGTATACGGTTTTGAATAAAGAAACTATACTGTCATTCACCCAAATGACATACACATTGGTTTCTTTTCAAGATTTATTTCCAGTCATTGTTTATTTAGTGTACAAAGATTTAACATAAAGGATACTTCATTGTTTTGTGTTTGGGGTTAAAGCACTAACAAACATATGAAACCCCGCCACATTTGTAATGTATCTGTCCCAAGTTGAGAGCCTGTGAGAGTGGTTGGTTGGTTGCTGTATTTCATATATTTTTATGCCCCACCTACGATAGTAGAAGGGAATTATGTTTTTTGGTCTTCGTCTGTCCTGCATCAGGTTAAATTTTTTGGTCAATGTAGTTTTTGATGAAGTCCAATCAACTTGAAACTTAGTACACGTTCCTTGTGATATAAATTAGAGTTTTTACCCCAATTTCACGGTCAATTGACTCGACTTCGAAAATGATAGTGCGAGTGAGGCATCCGTGTACTGGGGACACATTCTTGTTTAATAAATATATATTAGACAGTTAGTTTTCTCGTTTGCTTTGTTTCCGAACTTTGTATATGACGGCAATTTTTATTGGTTCGTATACTAAAAATGAGATGATGCAGTCGGTGGTATGGATTTTGATCAGTGTTGAAGGCTGTATGGAGACCTACAGTTTTGAACTTCGATTCTGTGTCATTTGGATTCGATTGGAGTACCTCATTGGCGTTCATATTACATCTTTTTTTTTTAATTTGATAGTTAGCCAAAAATCACAGGATTCTGGTCCTCCAATTCACAATTAAAAAATTGTAACAGATACTGTACATTATGTTTCCGATCTGCTGATGAAGTAATAACTGGTTTAGATTTGTCTCTGATGAGACCATTGGCCATACATGTAAACAAGGACAATGAAGTTATAGTTGGATTACGAGAACAAGGACCACCGCATCCATCCAAGGATTTTTCGGTCCGACAAGTTATAATTTTTGGTAGTGATTGTCAACGGAAAGAAACATTCAAATTTGACAAAAAAGGGAATAAATTGTTCAGTTATGCAGGAATAATTCGCACTGATTCTCGAAATGTTGTCTATGTTATTGATCGTTTTGACAGTGCATGCAACGGTAGAATAATAGCTGTAGACAGAAATGGCCACTTAAAATTTACCTATGATGGACAAACAGATAAAGTAACATTTCAACCAGTAGGAATTACTATTACACCAAGTGATAACATTGTAGTTTTCGATGGTGGTAACCATGCACTACATGTTATGAGTTCGAGAGGAGATTTACTTGGACTGCAGTTCATTTTCAAAGACTTCGGCATCTATTATCCATATAGCTTATGCTTTAACAGCGAAGGATATTTGTTAATTGGATGTAGTGGCAAAGATGAGATCTACGGAAAAATACATGTCGTTAAAATGACAGACAGCTTGATGTAAATTAATATATTTTGTTTAAATGTAAATTATGAAAATTGTTAAATATGATAAAACGAGTATGACCTTATAACTGCATTTAGAGTTTTAATAATCTATGGCGATAACATGGGACATGATAGGAGATTCTAGGGCTAAGGTTTACAACAATTATATGAAAATGTTCAAAATTATTTTCTCAAGTTCCCTAACTCATTGTCCAATATATATATATATATATATATACAAACAACTTATGCAATCGTTTGTTGATTATCTATGTGCAATTACATTGTTAATATATATATCGTTACTATAAATGTGATTTCCGGATCTTGTTTTAAGGAATGCTTTTTTGTTTAATCGTCCTTCGAAATATACATAAGTCCTTTCTACCCTGAACTCGCACACAATTTAAAATAATATACTCTTAACGATGATACAGTTTTAATAATTTTAATGAATCTATAATTACATGTTATTATTAAAAATAAGGAGTGTTCATCAGCTCTCCCAGATAATATATGTATACAACAGCTGCTATATAAAGGCAACAGTAGTATACCGCTGTTCAAAACTCGTAAATCTATGGACAAAAAAACAAAATTGGGGTAACAAACTAAAACTGAGGGAAACACATTAAATAAAAGAGAACAACGACACAACATTAAAATGTAACATACACAGAAACAGACTAAGCATTAGACAAAATCCGATGAATACATGAATTTGAGATAGAAAAGTACCGTGACACGTCTTATAGTAATGTGAATTCACACTCAAATATAAGAGAAAACAAACGACACACGGAACACAACATTAAAATGTTACACACACAGAAACGAACTATAATAATATAACAATGGCCATTTTCCTGACTTGGTACAGGACATTTTTAAAGATAAAAATGGTGGGTTGAACCTGGTTTTGTGGCATGCCAAACCTCGCACTTTAATGGCAATGTTAAATATAAATGACAACATAATATTACAGGACTACAATACAAATAAATAGGAGAACGTATTATACAAAGAAACACATCATCATGATTAATAGATAACAAAAGCCATCAGGGTTAAAATTCAATACGCCAAAAACGCGTCTCGTCCACACAAGACTCACCAGTGACGCCCAGAAATAAAAGATCGAAAGTGAAAAAAAGTACAAAGTTGTACAGCACTGAAGATCAAAAGTTGAAAAAGGTTGTGTCAAATACGGCTATGTTTTTATGGTTGGGATAAGAACATCCTTATTATTTAGAACAATTTATGCTATCCAAACAGTAAATTTTATCAAATGAATATAAAAGATATAAATAATGAAACTGAAGTATTAACTAATTACAGAAAACAAAACCCGAATACATAATGCAAAGACCAACACAGAAAAATAAACACACCCGACTTGGTCCAGGCCTCAACGCAAAAAATCATAAAAATGACGTCACATACGAAGAGGTGAAAAGACACAAAAATTACTCCACATTTGAATTTCTGAAACATCACAAAAGTGACGTCGCATTTGAAAAACTATATCTCAAAAGTAAGATAGAATTTGGATTGATTTAAGATTATAATAGAACTAAATACTGATTTTACATTTAAACACAATGCACATTGCAATACTTATTAATAGCAATTAACTATAATATATATATATATATATGTCCAGTTTGTTTTGAATCCAACTTCAAACGTAAATTATCGTAGATTACATTCAACAAAATCAAATCTAATAAATGAAGGCGGTGATTAATTTTCTTTACCATAACACATGAATATAATAGAAAAGACGTCAACAAATTTGACAAAATCCGACGAGAACCACAAATACAACATCAAACTAAACACATGAATTTGGGATAGACAAGTACCGTAACACGTCTTATAGTAATGCGAATTCACACTCAGCAATACAGTCACAATCGGGAATAAGTCACGTTCGGTAATTAAAAGACAAGACGACGTAATGACAAACCACAATCTACCATGTGGTAAAAATGTCCTTAGCTAGTTTGGTTAAAGACACATCGTATGGATCAACTAATTCGTGATGGTGTCCATAAAATTTACGGAGTGTCAATTTTAATCTGTCCTCCTTATAACTTTGTTGAAGCAGTTTCTGTGTAAGGAGCACACTCCTGTATACGAAGTCCGTATAGTGTGAACAAGCACGAGAATAACGTATCAATTGTGATATGTAAACACCATACGAAGGGGCAGAGGGTATGTTACTGCTGAGAAATGGGAAATTGATAATTGGGAAGTTGAAATCGTCCCGTTTATCATAGATTTTCGTGTGAAGTCGTCCATCTGCGTCAATATTGAGGAAAAGATCAAGGTATTAAGCAGTCCTTTTCTATAAATGTAAAAAAAATCATTAGATAAGAAAATTGAAACAATATATTAGTTATCATAACTTACATATTCTTTTTCTCTTGATTGTTTTTGATGTCTTAAGCTCTAATCTAAATCCTAATGTAGGATGTGCACTGGCTGATTTTCTAGTCTTAGATTCATGATTTTTTTATTAGTTGTTATTGGTTTTTAACAGCTGCCAGTAACGGAGAGTACCCTGAGATATGTACTCTGTATTTTTGTTGGTCGGATGTACCTGGCCACGTCCACTTTGTGTTTTTGTTGGACGTATTTCTATTTGTATCCATCTGATGAGTTAAGGCATTTTACAACTGATTTTTCTGGATTATTCTTTTGTTCGACTGTTACACACGGTTCAAAGATAAGAAGGGTTGGGATCATGCTTTCATGTTTAACCTAGCCACATTCTGTATAGTGGTGTCTGTCTCAAGTCATGAGCATTTAATGCAGTGGTTATCGTTTGTTTCTGAGTAACATTTTAGGTTTTCGTTTATTTTTTTGTACATTAATTAGGCCGTTTGTTTTCTCGTTTGAATTTTTTAAATTTGTTTTTCGGGGCATTTTTATATGTGACTATGCCGTATGGGCTTTGCTCATTGTTGAGGGCCATATAGTAACCTTTAGTTGTAATGTCTGTATCATTTGTGAACAATTGTCTCCTTAGCAATCTTACCACATCTTTATTTTTTTTATACTCACAGTAAATAAATTAATGGGTCGATCAGAAAGAAAATGTAAACAAAACTCTTTCTGAGAAAAGTCACAAAGAAATGTCTTACATTCTTGCTTTAACTTGTTTTGACAATTAACAATAGTATTCTTAGTTTCTTTTATTTGCTTTACAGGAAAATTAGCTTCAAGATATAGAAAAAACTAATAATATGATTTTTTTGTTCAATCATTGATATAAATGAAAAAGTAAAACAATATATCGCTTTTGAATGCCTTCTTAGGTACCAGTCTTGTATAACAACTTTATTACAAAGTTTCCGTGGCATGTCAAAACATGGAGGGAAATGAAATAGTCCATTTTTTCTGAATTTTTTTTCTGGACTTATTTTTTTCTGTTTGATAAAAAGTTCATGCTGAATTAAAACATTTATATAGATTTAAAAAACATCTTGCAACTTTTTTGCAGAAATCAATCCAGAAAAATGGAAGGATATGTTTACTGCAAGTGGTGCAGCCTTATAAACACAGCAAACAGAAAGTAAAAACAAATAGTTTTGACTTCAGGCTTACTTAACATCTTATGCTCGGTTGCACGACCCACTTTTTTTTCGATTTAATTACAATTTTACGTTAGTACATACATGATATGAATATGAAACAAAAATTCTTTATAGCATTTTTATGCCCCACCTACGATAGTAGAGGGACATTATGTTTTCTGGTCTGTGGCTCCGTTCGTCCGTCCGTCTGTGCCTCCGTTCATTCGTCCGTCCGTCCGTTCAGGTTAAAGTTTTTTTTTGTCAAGGTAGTTTTTGATGAAGCTGAAGTCCAATCAACTTGAAACTTAGTACACTTGTTGCTTATGATATGATCTTTCTAATTTTAAGCCAAATTAGACTTTTGACTCTAATTTCTCGGTCCACTGAACATAGAAAATGAAAGTGAGAGTTTCAGGTTAAAGTTTTTGGTCAAGCTAGTTTTTGATGAAGCTGAAGTCCAATCAACTTGAAACTTAGTAAACTTGTTGCTTATGATATGATCATTTTACTTTTAATGCCAAATTAGATAATTACCCAATTTCACGGTCCATGAAACATGGAAAAGGATAGTGCGAGTGGGGCATCCGTGTACTTTGGACACATTCTTGTTTATTTTCAAAGATCTTCTGTTTTGCATGTAAGCATAAGGAGCAGTCAATTACAAGACTGCAACCTGCATAGTTCAACTTTGACAAAATTTGCCTAGAACCATCGATAATCAATTATTGACTTGCAAGTGAATAAGTCAATCTCATTAAATCCGTATTCATGCGACCTTTAATCTAACCCTTTAGCTGAAGCTGGATTGTGCATGAATTACGCATGGTCAGTTATTAAGATGGAATGGAATATCACCATTGAAAGTGAAACAAGGGTAAACCATTTGATTTTATACACAACAACTCATTCTTATATAGTAAACAAACTAATGGCTTATATATTTTTTTAACATATAAGTTGAAATTAAAGTCATAAGAAACGAGTGACTGGTGAAAAATAATGTTCATCCAATTCTTGAACCAATGCGTGTATATATCATAAACTTAGTCCTCTGTGCACGATTTTATCATTTTTTACGCAAATATATCGTATATAATCGTCAATTTTTTTTTCTATCTGTCTGTTATGATTTAAAAAATATGGCTACTCATTAAATGCCGTGTTTTGAAGCCGAAGTTTACCGATTGTCACCTTATAGTAAATAATCAACAAAAAGTATGGGTATTTAGCACGTGCTTAAAGGGGCACTAGCTACGAGTTATATAAAAAACTAAAGTAAGATTTTTTTTGTTCAATCAATAATGAAAGTGAAATAATGAATCAATAATTCGTTTTAAGCATCCAAAATGGTTCAATTTTGTCAAATTAAGCGAAGAAACATTGATAATTACTCATTCACTTGCAAGTGAATTAGTCGACCTCATTAAATCCGTATTCATGTGAACTTCAATTTAACCCCTTGCTAGAGATTGACAACGCATGCATTGTACGTGTATTGGTTATTTAAAGAAAAAGAATGTCAACAATGAAAATGAAACTACGGTAAATCATTTGATTACTGATTCGATCCATATAAAATTACTCTTATACGGTTAAAAACAATGAGAAACATATATTTTTAATCTATAAAATAAACTCAAACAGACCTAAAAAAAAATCCTATTGCACGTGTTGGTTTAATCTATTCATATCTTTATTTATGTTTACATCGCTTATATGGTCATCTGAGGTCAAATCGATAGTTAATTAGATGGCGTCTGGACTAAAATACACACAAAACGAACCTTCATATTATCTACCCCATGCTCTGTAAACTGTTTATTTTAGACTTTTGGTAGTTAGGATAAATGTTTTACATAATTATAAATCAAATATGAGAATATGAGTCAAATCGGTGACCAGAATTTGACAGCTAGTGCCCCTTTAACATATACAATCAGGTAATTGTTTATTCTAATGACAGATTCATGCGTATTGCTATCACCGGATTTTTACGAGGAGGGTCACGCTTAGGTAGCAATACACAGTTAGGAGTTTAGTTTCGCATTTTGGCCCCTGTGGATTTTTCAAATAGGAAAGTTATTGTGTAATAAAATTCTTGCTTAACCAATGTTTTATGGGCTGTTTTCTGTTTGACAATCCGTATTTTCATAGCTAGACCGGCCATTGGTCCAGAATTTAAATGTAATGTTTACGAACACTTTTTTTCTACACGAAGATTTTGACGCAATTTTACAAAAAAATGAGATAATAGACATATGATTTTCATTGGATTTGCTGAATGATATATGTACACAGTTTCAGAAAAGGTATTACCCAAAATTAGCCAAATTTTGGGGAAATATGTGACATCTTTTCCCCCCTTTTTGCAATATTTTATAACAAATAAATGCAGATTGTTGCCATGGATACACCCAAAAGAAATGATATTTTACCATTTTATATACTGGATATAAAATCTATGGAAGATTCTGATTACATACATATGCCCATATATGACACAAATAGTAAGCTTGATATTGCAAGAAAGCAATGAAAAAGGGATGGTAAAATTTATAAGGGCAATTTTTAATATTTTTTCCTAACTGTTTATTGCTACCTTAGGTCACTATGCATACGGAAAATATGTCGAAGAATTGCTTCCTGGCAGCAAGCAATTAAAAATAAGTAAACTGTTTCTATATGTGGACAAATTAAAGAATTTTCCTCAGAAAAAAGTATATGTACATAAGTTGTATAATGAAAACTATCCATTTAGTTTTAAAAAAACATATGCATATTTTTTTTTAATTTGAAGTTTCATATGACTTTAAGCAGACAAAGAAATACAATTACACGAGTTCGCTATCTATTTTCATATCTATACTTATAATTATACCAGATTTTATGGCCGTCGTCGGTCTCCGGAGGTCACTGTGATTGTTTATATGACGGCGTCTAGACGAAATTGGGAATCACACCCAAATGCCGATGCATATTAGACTTTTTATCATTTGTTTCAATATATGCTTCAAAATTAGAATCAAATCGGTGAAAATTTATATGACAGCTAATGTCCTTTAGTGTAAAACTAAATCATACTTTCGATGGCAAAGCGGTTGTTGATTAACAATGGCCCAACATTGTGATATTTAATGCATTCCAAATACTTTTGGTCGCTTTGTGTTCCATAAAGGTTTTAGTTAACAGATACGTACACAGTTCAATGCAAATAGGAAAGGCACTAATATACCGAGTCAATAAAATATGACGGATAGTAATAGACACTGATAATCATTGGACATATATAAAGAAAACAAAGTATAATGTCAAGTAAAACAATCCTTTATGATGAAATATAATCTTTTGATGCAATAATATAAAAAATTGTGAAAAAATACTGGTATGATGTAAATTGAAAGAATGATTTTACAAGCATTTTCAAAGATTTTTTGCAAACATTTTAATTGATTTTATCCCTAAAAATGTATCAATGACCAAATTTGCAAATGCAAATGCAAATTTGTTAATATCTGAAAGTCTTCAAAACATCATAAAGAAACCATCCCCCCTTGTCACCCCTCAAATATTTCCTGTTTTCTTTAATTCATTATTAGAGCAAATCGATTCGAGAAAGTTTCAACACTTCTTTATGTATTTCCACATTTATCATTTGAAAATATTATTTCTCCTAATAAAAGATATTTTTTTTTGGTCGTATGAATAATTATCGATGCATATTGTCATATGATAGTTATAACTTCCTTGTGGTAAAAAATTATATAAATTTCACTGAATACTACTTGTTCTCATCACTTTTAAAATAGACAGGAAACTTTTGAACTTTGATAGTTTATACATCTTATATATGAATATAATTTTGTATCATAATACAATTAGATATCGAATTCAGTGCTGGATTAAACTTGTATACCATAAAGTAGTTTTTTTTTAGAACATGATGGCTTTTACTCTTTTTATAACAGCATCTTTTTTTGCATATGTTTCTTGTCATACATGTTTTATTGAAGACAACAGAGGAGATTGTTCTTCACGAGGGCTCAAAACTATTCCACAGAATTTACCACGGAATCTTACGTCACTGGACTTAAAACGAAATTTAATAGAAACAATATTACATTGCGATTTCCAATTTTATGGAAGATTGATAATATTGATTTTAGACAAGAACATGATTTCCGTTCTGCAATCAAATGCTTTTAAAGCACTTACACTTTTGAAACATCTGTCAATGGCAGACAATATGATTGATCTTAATACATCATATGTTTCGGAAATATTCAGACCTCTGAAATCTCTAGATAGGCTTTACATTTCAAGAAATATGCAAGTAGGAACAGGTTTGCCAGTTTATTATCCGTTTTTTGGATATTTTCGTAAACTTACGATTCTAGAAATGGATCTTGCTCGAAAGCCAGTGTGGAATAAATGTGGATTTTTAAAACTGCAACAGTTACGAACTTTATCTTTTGACTTCTGCTATTTAGATAAAATGACGAATAGGACCTTCGCTTTTATGCCACCATCAATAGAAAATGTCTACTTTGTGGGCTGTAAGATTCGACAGTTGGCTGAACTGAACTTTCTCGAACCTTTCCAATCATTGAAGATCCTCCGCCTATTCCAAGTTTGCATGGACATTGAGTCAGCACTGATGATTGTATATCCTTTTACAAAAATGCAAGAGTTGAACTTTACAAAAGTTAATCCTGGATACTGTGATGGACTAGTTAGGGCTCCATATGCAGTAATAATAACTGCTGATATGACAAAATACTTGCGAAATATATGTTTGAGAAAATTAATTTTGATAAGAAATGGTATTGTTGATTTCAAGCCTAATTCTTTACTTTCTTACACATATCCTGAATGCTTTGTTACAATAGTTTTTTCTGGAGACCGATTTTCAATAACAAATGGATTTAAAGCAGTTGAACTGACAAAATTCGCATTGCAGTTATCAAGTCTTGTAACCTTTAATTATTCCGGGATTCTCGGTATATCAACCGACGAAATGAATTCAGGTTTAACGGTTGATACAGAATATGCAGAAAATCTGGATAATGTCAACGCAAATAATTGGAAACTAGATGTTCAGATAACCTACCCGTTCCCGCGATCACTTGTAGTACTTGTTTTGTCGAAATTTGCTGGAGTTGAACATATTCAAGGGACTACTCCACACACAATATACTTTTCGAGTATTCACCACTTACGTGTCCTAGATTTATCCTATTTCAAGATGAAGTATTTTCCAAATATTGTGTTCAATGGAACGAACTACTTGAAATATGTTGACCTTTCGGGTATTGACTCAACTCTATACTCAGGAAGGAATAATATTCCGTTGTTTAAAGAATCTAAAACTTTAATATTGAAACATGCAAGACTTGATTTGACATTTAGAAGAGGTAAAAAAATATTTAGTCTTTTTCCAACAGTAAAAAGATTGGACATATCATATAACCACTTATGGTTTCTCCCAATTGACGCATTCAACTCCAACAAACACTTACGACATCTTGATATGGGATTCAACTTATTTTCGGAAGTACCAATAGCGGTGCACACTTTAACAAATCTTGAAGTACTAAATTTAGAACGTAATAATCTCCAAACGATCAATGAGACGTTTCAGCAATTTTTCGATTTGAGAAATGATCGAACTGAGGCTTCGTTTCAATTGAAACTTTCTGGAAATGTTTTTAGATGTAATTGTGAGACTTCTGACTTTGTGTTATGGATTTCCAAAACGAGGATAAAACTTGATAAACCTGCGCGAAACTATACGTGCCAGTTAGGAAACGGAACATATACTACTACACAAAAAGCGGCAGAAAATTTCCATGAATTTTACGGCAATTGTGAAAATGAAGTGTGGCTCCGAGTTGGTATATGTTTACTCGTGATTTTTATAACATTTACTACTCCTATTGCAGTCATAGTTAATTTCAGGTGGCGAATAGCGTATTGGGTATATCGGGTTTTTAAAAGAGTTGTTGAAAATGATTTAAGGTCAAAATTCAAATACGATATTTACTTATCTTATTCAGATGATTGCTTCGATTGGGTTAAAGAAATGTTAATATCGAAAATTGAGAACACATGGAAAATGAAAATATGTATAGAGGATCGGGATATTTTGGCTGGAATTATCCGATCTGATGCCATTTCACAGTCTATTCATGAAAGTAAAAATATAATATTTGTCATTTCTAAATCATTCACCAAAAAAACCTGGGGAAATTTTGAGATTCAAAGAGCAAAGTATGAAAAGTACACTGGACATCTGCAGCGTATTATTGTCATTACAAGAAACGTCCAAGTAGAAAACTTCCCAATCGAACTCGATTGTATACTCGATGACGTCTTTCTTGTGAATTGGTCAGACCAGGAAATTGAAAATGGATGGGACAAGTTGAGAATGGCGTTGTTTTCCGACTATAGTTAACTTCAACTGTTTTACTGCAGATATAAAACAGAATGATCTTTCAGTAGTTTATCTAGACTGATGCCTAGCAGAACAGCTGCATTAGATTTTAATAGGGCTGCAAAAGGAACAAAACTGTATTTTGATATATAAGAAGAATTTATTGTGCTGTTCCATAAAGCATGAGATTGACGCTACTTTCGAGCATTTATTATCACTTGTTTTTTCCCCACTTTTTAAACAATTTTGCAATTTCATCTTCCCGTTAGAAAAATAATACTAGTTGACAATGCAGTCGTCGAGTTACCTGATATTAATTAAAAATAGGCATATGTAGAAATTAAAAATGATCGGGAATATGAATATAGTACAAGATAATATTTATGTACAAACATTTTAAAAATGTATTCAAATTTGTTTTTTTTTTCACGGAAGAAAATATACAAGCAAACATTTAGCTTACCAATTCAACACTGCCATAAGATCTTTGGATATTGTATTTTTTTTTATTTTGTTAACATGGTTAATATTGATTTCGATATCAGTTAAATAAAACCAACATATAATTTTATAGACATACATGCATGCACATTCACGGAACTATATTGTACAATCTGACGAGATCTATAGACTGGCTTTGAACAAGGTCATGTTTTTCTCTGAGTGTAAAAATGACGTCTTTAAACTTAACCTATTTGATGTTGGATTTGTACTGATTGATTTTATAGTCTTAGATACATAATTGTTAGTTGTTATTGGATTGAACTACCTGACAGTAATTGAGATAATTCTAAGATATGCACTTTGTGTTTATTTTCTTTGTTAGGATGTATAAATACCTTGCCACGTCGTGTCAGTTTTTGTATGATGTCTTGTTTCGATCTGATGAGTTACTGTTTATTTTAGTTTTTCCTGATATTTTTTCTGTTACAACACAATTTCGGGTAAGAAGAGGGGTGACGCCTGTCCCAAGACAAGGAAACTGCAGTTAAGGGATTGTCATTGGTTTATGTCATGTTATATTTTGTTTCCTTAAATTCTTTTTATTTATGAATTAGTTTCGTTTGAGAACCTATAGGAGAGTACCAGGAAAGCTGTTGTGTCGATTTGTATATTTAACATCGTAAATACGCGCCATTATTTTATGCTTTTGTATGGATATTGACACAACAAAATTAACCAAATTTTATGACACAAGACTAGTTTGACTTTTCCCGTGATGAAAATCAAAATTAAGAGGTATCTTTCAGACGGTAATGTGTTATGCAGATATTGTTGAACTGTTCCCGACACTATATATACATTGCTGACGTTATCAAATGACATTTTTGTGTCAAATAAAAATGAACATTGTAAAACGGCTGTTATCGAACCTAATGTATAGTAGCTTCAACCTAGTAGGTTCATTATTGAAATTGAATAGGAGCAGAGTTTACAGGATATCTCGATTTAGTACATGTGAATGAAATATCTTCATATTTCCTTTTATTTGATATATTACCGTGATACAAAAATATGAAATATGTAGTATTTTGATAAGGTAATCAACTTTTATAATTTTATTCACAGGGAAACATAATCTGGTATTAGAACATTGATTATTTATTTCCGGTTAATTTTGTAGACAGTACAAAAGTTCATATTGTTTATTCAAAATGATTTATGTTTTCTGTCTTGGCTTTGCAATATAACTTCGATCAATATTGTATTAAATGGGTTTCAATGATAATATACTAAAAAACAAATAAACTCATCAAAGATAGAAGTATTGCCATTTTGTAGTTGCACCACAGACGAGTTTCGTCTACAAAAGACTCATTAGTATTAACCATATTCTTTATGTTGATATTTTGTATAGCGCATTTCATGCACAAAATGTGTTTGTTTTCTTGATAAACCATGCATCCTTTACAATCTAAAGAAAATAAAGTATAACAAACTAGTAAAGCGGTTTCTTTATTTATCCTTTTATTAACTAAACAAGAATTTGATTGGCTAGTTGTAACTATGGTTATTTTTTAGGGAGTTATTAAAGCTGATTTCATGTTCCCCGAAAACAAAGTTAGCATGATTTGTTTTTGTACACACTCAAATAAAGATGTTGTATGTAAGACCTTGCTGTTTCTATATTTGTCAGTTAAAAAGCAATGATGGATCCCGGAACACATTTTCAATTAATTAAACACATAGCTTTTTAGTCTGTATCATTATTTGGACCATTCATTAGGAGTTTTAAGTTGGGTCGCTGTTTCATTGACGTATACACTTTTGTTCCTTCTTTATTTTTTTGATACTCAAGATACACGATTTTGAAAGATCAAGGATACAAAATTAATGAGTATATGATTTGAATAATCCGAGCGATGACTTTGTTTAATTTGTTTAATTTGTGGCGAAAACTTCGAGAATGCTTTCAGTTAATTTCAGTATTTTACTATACTACATATAGTGTTTGAGCTGACCCAAATATGTTGGAAATACACTGATTTTGTTAAAAGTATGAAAAGAAATATTGATGAAAAGATGTGAGCTACTAGAGCTAAACCAGTGGATCTTTGGTAAAAATACCGAAATTGTTTTCTGTCGTTTTATTACTTTTGTGTACTATTTCCATAAAGAACGCGAAGTCTTTAAAAAAATAATAATAATTAAACATATGAATGGATGAATTAATAATAAGATTCAATTAAAGAGTCCACTGCAACAAAATTTTCCCTTCCCTGTAAAAAAAATAATCCGTAAACAAAGCACCCTGACCTGACCCTGATCAATTATTTTAATTAACTATCTACGATTTATAGGTTATTACCCAGTTACACTAGACCACGATCGCACCATGCTCACCGCGATCTAAAATAATTTCAGATCGTGGTAAGCGGAATGAAAATGTAGATTTTCGTTGTCTTCACGATGCAGCTACGTCCTTTTTTATACGCTTCTACAACGATTCCACTACGATTATACCTTTTCACCATGCTTATTCGGCGACCCCGCTACAATTATCACGATCTTACTACGCTCATCACGTTCTCACTACGACCATACCACGATTTATCCGATTGCAACACGATCTGTTCACGCATTTTCTGCGATTATAGAACGCTTTTACCACGATCATTCTACGACCTTACACGGTTCATATTGCGATCCGACTACGCTTTCAGCAATATCGTCATCAACATCATGTTCCTACGCGAACTGTTTATATAAATACTGTTCCATTCCTTCTAATTTTCAATAATATGTAAAATTCTCGAAGACGACACAGGCATGCCACCAAAATTTAACAGAACTCGTGGTCGTTGTGGTAGGGGTAGAGGTAGCATCAGATGGACCTCTGATACAAATCCTGATCCAGATGAGATGCCAGATCATTCAATCCAACCTGAATCACAACGTTTTGCTGATCCATCAAGTTAAAATGACGATATTTTATTTAACAATAGTGGGAATGATACAGATGTGTCAGGCATGGTTAAGATGCTGGAAGTAAAGCACATGAGGTCAAAAGTACATACAGACACACAAAACCTGGAGAGCTTTTATACATTTATTTGACAATGACAATGAGCTCGAGCATGGCTAGAACGTTGAGGACGGCATGAACGTGTTATATTTTGTATGGTTTATAAACGTGGAAAAGTCGTAGAAGAGGCGTTGTCGGGTCACGGGGAGAACGTGATGGTTGTAGTGAGGTCGTAGTATCGTCGCTGTTTGATCGTAACACAATCTCTCCGACTAGAATCGCTCTTTCGCTACGTTGTCTCGACGATGGTACAGCGACCTTTGCGATCCTACCACGACATAACTGCGCTCTCGCTACTTTTCTACTACGATTTGATTTCGTCACGACCGCACCACGATTGTTTGACATGTTCAAAGTTTGCAACGCTCATCACGATCGTGAAGACTTCACCACCACTCTACACGATCGCACTACCATCGTCAAATTTGTTTTAGAAATTGTAGTGTGATCGGGCCTTGTGTCAAAAATCAATTGTTGCCGGTAAATTGTATAAATAAAGGCAACAGTAGTATACCGCTGTTCAAACTCATAAATCCATGGACAAAAAACAAAATAGGGGTAACAAACTAAAACTGATGGAAACGCATTAAATATTAAGAGGAGAACAATGACACAACACTACAATGTAACACACACAGAAACGGACCAAGCATCAGACAAAATCCCACGAGAGTAACAAATATAACATCAAAACCAAATACATGAATTTGGGATAGACAAGTACCGTGACACGTCTTATCGCAATGTGAATTTATACTAAAAAATAACGACGCAACGTTAAAATGTAACACACACAGAAACGAACTATAATATAACAATGGCCATATTCCTGACTTGGTACAGGACATTTTTAAAGGAAAAGCTGGTGGGTTGAATCTGGTTTTGTGGCATGCCAAACCTTCCTATTTTATAGCCATGTGAAATATAACATTAAAATGACAATTTAACTCCACAGGACTACAATATAAATAAATTGGAGAACACAATTGACAAAGAAACACACGAACAACAGCCAACAAAAAGGCAACAAGTTCAAAATTTTAATACGCCAGAAGTGCATTTTGTCCACACAAGATCTACTAGTGACGCCCAGATACAAAAGTTTGAAAGCCGAAACAAGCACAAAGTTGAACAGCATCGAGGACCAAAAGATCAAAAAAGTTGTGCCAAAAACGGCCAGGGTTTTCTATAAGAATTACTTTCTTCTACAATTTTATAATTACATAGTTTTGACAGCTAAACAATGAGGAAATGTACAGAAGTATAAACTGGTTTTTGTTAGACATTTGTTTTTCATCTTTACGATAATTTTGGTAAACATTTTATAGTTCTTTTAGTTTTCATTAATCTATTTTTCAGTGGGTGTTAATCCTCTTTTTCCGAATTGTAATACGGTATGCAATTAACTGCTTGTAAACATAGAACATTTTCATTGTTTATATTTAGATCAACACCATTTTCTGTACTTGAAATTTGACTTGAATTCGAAGTTTATATCGAAGTGACTGGAATTGCAATTCAAACTTCAACCATAACCCTAACTTTAACTCCAACTCCAACTCCAACTGAAAGTAGTCGAAATTAAACTCGATATATAAATCAACGGTTAATGCAATTCCTCATGGACGTCTGATTTTTGATAAATCGTTTGGTATTTTCAACTTCCTGTGTACTCCGTGTTCAAACTCGGTTCAATAAATCAACATTATTTGTATTCTAAAATATCAGTGAGATTTTGTTCTAAAAATTAATTGAATGCATTTTTAACAACGAACTTAAGGGTAAGAAAACTGTTTGGAATCAACAGTGACTCCGATAATTTTTATCGTATTTAAAGATGTTATATTTTGTCAAGGTCCTCAGAATGGAGCATATTTAACTGGTGTATATTTTGTGAAATACAAAGAGTCTACCAATTTGCCTTTAAGTTGCAAATTTTAGAAAATGGCTTATTTTCCAGAATCTCGATCGAATGAGTAAATCAAAATGAGCAGTCACTTAAATGTCTCGTTTATTCAGAATGAGAAACAAGCATTATATTGTAAAAAAAAAGTCAAATACGTTACATTGATACCGTTACAATTCCCATTGTTAGACCATATCATTATCCGTTACCTTGGAAACAAAAGATATATACAACTTTCGTCACATCAATACACGTTATGTACCAAGTCAGGAATAATACAGTAATTTCCTTCGTTTGATGTTTTTGATTAAGCCATTTGATAAAAGACTTTCATTTTTGAAATTTCCTTCAAGTTCCGTGTTTTTACTATAATTGTACTTTTGATATATGCAACCATATATCATAACATTTATCATAAAGATTTTGTTCACTTTCCGTTCATATTTAGGACAATGATAGATTGTTACTTACACTTCGTCTCAATACTTGTATAAATAATTCCAATTTGCATAATAACTGATTAATTTTGAACATGATCTATGATTTTGCATCTAATTTCAAAGGAATATATTAACAAAGTCTGTTCGCACAGAATGCAAATACACGATTGCATACAATATTTATGCACCCGTCATATCCTGGGCAAATTCATTCAGAGTGGATGATACACGATAAACGAGAGAACTTTAATTTTGAAAATTTTACCACAATTGTTGTATAACTCATACCTTAGAATCTTCCATCGTGTCCCATTTCATTCCCATGCCCTGGTAATTATAACTCTAAATGAAATTACTATGCCATACTCGTTTTATTATATTCAATTATTTTAAAATTTCAATTGACAACCAAACATATTACATAAGACTATCTAAAGTTTCAACGACATGTATTTTTCCGATTTCTTCATTTTCTCCTCTACAACATCCAATTAATAAATATCGTTCAGTGTCAAAGCATAAAGTTGACGGATAATTGATGTCCAATTTTTTGAAAATGAACTGCAGTCCCAGAAAATCTCCTTTCGAATTAATAACATGTAGTGCCTTGTTATAGTAATCTGCAATTACAATGTTGTCACTTGGCGTAATAGTGATTAGCTCTGGTTGAATCCTTTGGTCCGTCGTAGGTAAAATTCAAGCAGCCTTTTATATCTACAGCGACTATTCTACCATGGTTTGCATTGTCAAAACGATCAATAACATAGACAACATTTCTTGAATCAGTGCGAATACGATTTGCATAACTGAACAATTTATTACCTTCTTTGTCGAATTCTAATGTAACTTTCCGTCTATAATCGCTACCGAAAAGTATAACTTGTCTTACTGAAAAATCTTGGACAGGAAACGGTGGTCCTTGTTCTCTCATTCCAACTATTACTTCATTATCTTTGTTTACATGTATTGCCAATGGTCTCATTGTAAAAGTATCTAACACGGTATTGACTTCCCCAGAAAGTGATAAAAGTTGAATTGTATTGCCACCAAATTCTTTTAGAAGTATTTCACCATCTTTCATTATTGTAAAGTCGAATATTTGTTTCTCAAACGTCTGCAATATCTAAATTGATGATTTTAAAAGCTTTCCTTTCACAAATTGATAATTGTCAGACGTTATAGTGTTATAGTGGAAGTAAATCAAATCGTCATTCGAGCAAAGTAACGTATAAACAGCAGGTAGAGTAGTTGTGTATGAATTGCAAACTGATGCAATAACTACAGACGTTACCTCCTGGGAGCCTGGTGATGTCTTATTGATATTTAGTTTAGAAACAACGTCATTATCTTGTTTAGACGGAGGTCCTTGATGGACAGTAACTTAACAGGAATTACATATGTGCACATCACAATAGTTACATTTCCATTTATTATCTGGACCTTTACAAAAATAGCATGACAGTAGCACTTTGGCTTTTCTTATACTTGTAGATCTCCCTGATGTCGCCATTTCTACAGTAAAATAAACAACAAAACATCACGTGTTTCATTTCTTATTTCGTTGTGCATGTTGTAAGTAGGTAAAACAATTGAATACTTTAGTAATGAGTAATCTGATCCCATTTAAAATTTGTCTTCCCATAACCTGAACATGAATAAACATTACTTGTATAAGTTTAAAGATAAATGCATCGATAGGATATTAATACTACACATTAAATTGTATTTTTGGGCCGTAACACAACCAGGTATTGTTTTAAATATTATTATTGTCATATTTAAAATGACTTATTTCATATACGAACGAGTTAATTTACAGGTCGAGAACTCAGATTTCTTTACGTCAGAATATATTTGCATAGTAATTTCCCAAACACAAGGCCAATACGGCCTTAAAAAACTTACCAATCGACTCAATGAGCTACAATGCATTATGGGCTACTACGAGTTTACTATAACCGGAAAACACGTGTAATTAGTGGAAGAACTGCCAACTAATATAGGGTCTGGGATTCTCAAAATATATGTTTTTGTTCTGCGAATGTGATTATTGTAAAATATATAACATAATCTTCAATTTGCATGCTCAGATGAAAAAGTATTGTTTACGGGCTTCACTATTCGACTTTCTTTTTCGCCTTGTTAAAGTTGTTGAACAGTTTTTTTTTCCATTGTTATGCATTGTACCTGTGCAATAATTTTACGACTTGAAACAGTGAAATTTCAGATGAAATGACCACTGTCCACTATAAAAAAAATGAGCTCTTTTAGACCTGTATAATGTCATTCAAAATCATTTCTGCCTAGAAAAACACGAAAACTTTCATTGAAACACTTCTTTCTGTACTGGATGTGTAAATTTTTTATCAGGACCTGAACTGAAAGTAAGAACATCATAATATTCAGTATGCTAAAAATAAGTGTTATGAAAGCGACAGGGCGGGCGGATCCAGCCATTTTAAAAAGGGGGTTCCTAACCCACGACAAAAGGGGGATGGGGGTTCCAACTACATGTCCCAATTCAAATGCATTGATCGTTAAAAAAAAGGGGGTCCAATCCCCGGACCCCTCCCCCCTTTGGATCCGCCAATGAGCGGGTACGGTATAAATCTTAATACATTTTGTATAGCTTCATCCATCGATAAAGTTCGTTTGTTGCTAATTTTATCACAAAATATACCTCAGAGGTTTTTATCGTTCGGCTGGTGTCATGTTGACGTATGTGAAATATCTCCAATATTTAAAGCCTCTGGATCACAGTGGGTGCCATATTACCTATTATTTTTATTCTAAAACGTGCTTTGTATATAGAAATAAGAAGATGAGATATGAGTGCCAAATGAGACATCTTTCCAAAAAAGACATAATCTAGTAAAGTAAGCAGTCATAGGTTCAATGCCGAAAAGTACGCTATAAATGACCCAACAATTACTTGTGTGAAACAAAAAAAAAAAACAAAAAAAAACTTCGGCCCAATATAATATATAAAAGGAGAAGAAATCTATCTAATAAATAAAAACGTATATAGGTTTGTATATATAGGATAGATATAGGAAGATGTGGTGTGAGTGCCAATGAGACAACTCTCCATACAAATAACAATTTAAAAAGTAAACCATTATAGGTTAAAGTACGGCCTTCAACACGGAGCCTTAGCTCAGCCTGTATTTCAGTGGTTGTCGTTTGTTTATGTGTTACATATTTGTTTTTCGTTAATTTTTTTATATAATTAAGGCCGTTAGTTTTCTCGTTTGAATTGTTTTACATTGTCATATCGGGGCCTTTTATAGCTGACTATGCGGTATGGGCTTTGCTCATTGTTGGAGGCCGTACGGTGACCTATAAATGTTAATTTCTGTGTCATTTTGGTCTCTTGTGGACAGTTGTCCCATTGGCAATCATACCACATCTTCTATTTTATATTAGATCCAACGCTGCAATTTTCACAAAACATATCAAATTTTCCACCCCGTCGCATACATATGGATAACATCATAACAGCATTTCCTAATGCATGTAGAGCAAAACTTTGGTAAGCTTGCTTGCTTTGTTTGTATACTGTACAATCATATTAGGATAACAACCAATACAATTCAAATATAAAATATACAAGTTAAACTATGCCTATATATATTGTTTAAAGATGTCAATCTTATTTTCAAAGCTTGTATAAACAACTATGCACACACAAAGCAAGCAAGCCAACCAACGTTTTACTTTGCATTAGAAAATCAGCTGTAATGATTTTATTCAGTTTGGCAAATGTCCGAGCCAGTTAAAAAACGAAAACAAAATGAAACTACAGTTGCTGACTTCACTACCTTAAAAAAAAGGGAACAATTTGGAAATCTCATATACTGAAATGTGATAAAAATAAATAGATTTTGTTAACACTGCCATGTATGTAAATATTTCTTCGCCTTTTTTACGAACACAAAATTACAGCTGTAATAAGGAATATCAGTAGGTCATTGTAAGTGTAAGATTCTCGTGATAGTAAGGTATCAAAGGACAGCAAGATGCATTATCTTGATGACTTCTTTCCTAGAGACCACGGGAATGAGAAATAGTGTAAATGTATTTGTATAATTAGTAAAAAAAACTAACGGCCTAATAAAAAGTTTCAAACCATATGTATAACTATCTAAAAGGACTATTTTTTGGCACTCAACACAGTCTGGGTTTGGACAAGATCACTCTTGTCGAACAGCTCTTAATAATATCATAGATAAATTATGTTTTTAAATCTTATTTTGACAAATGAGCTGCGTCGGGAAAAAAACCTTTACAAGTGCACGAATGTATGTTCATGTACAATACTCTGATTGATTTTGGTAAATTCAAAAACGAATTTAAAGATGACTGTTGGTATGCTTTGTGGGGTTCTTATGTCATGACTACTCAATTTCACAGTAACAGACCTTTTTCATTCCGAAATTGGTTAAAGATGTATTGATATACATTCACTGGCCAGATGATATATGGTACCCATGGTGTAGAAACCTCCAACATATGTGGCATTTACCCAGTGGTTGTAAATAAACTCATCATAGATACCAGGAAAGAGGTTTATTGACAGACGCATCACAAATTACAAAGTACAAATTGATAATGCTCATATCGAAAAACTTAATAGCAATGCTATCCATATTAGGACCTATTATGTTTGTTTTATACATATATGATATTCCTACATAAATCTATATGAGAAAACAATTGCACTGACTTATGTGTTGATGAATGAACTTTACATATTTTGGGTATTTGTTTTCCAACTCTACAGTCAAAAGAGCAAGAAGATTTGCATTTCACTCCGGAACAATGGAATGATAACAATATGTATTATTGATAAAAAATAAAATGTATGATTTTATAATAAAACGAAAAGAAATGCCACCTTACAGTCAACGTTGTTTTACTATAAAGAATAAAATTATACAACCGTCCACATGTGAAAGTCTCATAGAAATTGACCCTTTCATCACCTGGACAAACCAAATTGATTAAATCTGCTAAAAAAAATCAACTAGGCCTTATTTACCAGTAAAGATAAAGACATTTCCTTATCTAGACTGCAGAAAATCAATGTATTATGGTTATATGTTACCATTAACTGATTAGTGTTGTATAGTTTGGATTGGTTGTAGCAATAAGGGTTCAAATAGAATCTAAAATTACAAAAGATAGCAGATAGAATTTTTCTAAAACCGACCAGTCAATTGAAAAATATATTGAATAATAAATATTTCATCATGTCTTGGAAGTCTTTCATAACATTTTATTCAGTTATAATGAGCATTATCATTATACTTGACTTTCATACTAATGTTTGCAATTTTGTTTTTCAACAATTTTTTGTTAATGTTTTTTTATTATGCCTCGGGAAAGATCATTTAACCCTGTGAAAATAAAGCATTGTTGTTGTTGTTACAACAGATGGCTTTTGTGTTTCCAAGTAGGAGCAACATCAAAATCAAACTAATGGATGCAAGCGGTCGGGTTGATCCAAGTAGCACATGTTTGTCCTTAACTGACATAAAGAGGTTTCGATAAGATCTAGTTACCAGTTCAGAGTAACTTAATGTTTTAATACTTTGTTTTTGCTGTATTTACAGATTTAAGTTTATTTCTATTATAATCACCGTCTAATTTCATGTCTTTCTATAGTATATTAATAAAAGAAAACGTTCATGTATTGATCATACTTAAATACAAAGTTTTGAAATTGTAAAATGAAGAATGTTTCTATGGTTACTGTATATTTTCGAAAAAAATAAATTATTTACAGTCTGCAGTATGTTTTAAAAAGAAAACCATTCGTTTCAGGCTTCGATACATATCAAAACTATTGCATACAAATGTCCCAGAAATGTCCTTGCCTTGTTTGCCAAGCAGAATACATGAAATGATCTGATCTGATTGTATCAACATTTTGTTTATGAAATTGTCACAGCTGTTTGAAACGGCTTGTCTACAATATATTTGCCAATGATTTTATTTCACACGAAACATTTTCCTACAGAATCGTTTGCTTAGTTTCTAAACATAGTTAAAAAGTATATTGAAAAAAATCTCACAATATGGGGTTCGTTCAGTAATTGGAACTCATTTTATTTCTATGTTGAGCTGCAGTATAAAAACAATAGCAGGTCACTGTCAGACGAATACACTTTTTTTTTTTGATTCAGCATAACACATTGGTATATGATATTTCAACAATAAGCACGCAGTATAAATGATAAGCAGCAAAGACTCGGAGTCATATATGGAAGTATTTTTATACTAAACATTATTTGGTGGTCAAGGGAAAAAAATGTTTACATCGACAATTTTGGAATTGCAACGGCTACTTATTGTGCAGATCGATATTTTTTTCTGTAATGCATCTTTTTCAATAAAAATCCTGCTCTAACAAATTGATCGACAAATTACATTCATAAATGGACTTCGTTATATGATTACAAATCTTGAGACTAAGACACTTATTCGATCATCTTAATTTGGAAAATTCATTTGTAAGACCTATTCATAAAAATCCCATTGACTACTTATTTGTCATGTCCTACATATCCGAGCACTTCATCATCTGAGTTCAACATTGTTCAATATATAGGATCATGTGTCAATTAGACATTTTCACGTTTTGTTGACTAAAGATGCACAATATTTGATAAAATAAATCAACGAAACTTTTACTCAAAAAGTTCTATTGAAACTAAAAGGAGACAAATTCGCTCATTCATAATTTTTGGCATGAGAATGAAAAATCAAAAAATTACATTACATGTGTATGTTACAACGAAAAACGACATTTGATCATGATAATATGTGGAAATCTATATAAACTTTACAGTGGAGGTGTCTTTTCGTGGGGCGATACAATTTACATCTGGATACAATCTTCTGATCATTAAAAAGCTTTTGTCCAAGTTAGGTGGAAATCCAGGATAGTGTAAGAACGTTATTATATTTTGTTTACCACAGAGTGAATGACAGAAACACTAAGACAATTTATCATGTTGATAAGTTAGATATGAAAATAAAATAAAGGATTGTTGTCCAAGTTCGGTGGAAATGCGGGATAGTTTAAGAAAGTTATCAAAATGTTTAAAACTTTAACAACAGATCTAGAGTGAATGTAATTTTAACTTGCAGAAAAACTAAGTCCATTAAGAAGTAAAAGAGGGACGAAAGACACCAAAGGGACAGTCAAACTGGTAAATCTAAAACAAACTGACAACGCCATGGCTAAAAATGAAAAAGACAAACAGAAAAACAATACTACACATGACACAACATAGAAAACTAAAGAATAAACAACACGAACCCCACCAAAAACTAGGGGTGATCTCAGGTGCTCCGGAAGGGTAAGCAGATCCTGCTCCACATGCGGCACCCGTCGTGTTGCTTATGTGATTACAAATCCGGTAAATAGTCTAATTCGGTAGGTCAAATTCACGAAAGGGAAGGGGATTGTAGTTACGACGTAAGGAACATATCCGATATCATTTGTGAAACGGTTATTCCATAACGGTCAACCAACTCGTGATGGCGTCCGTAAAATTTACGAAGGGATGATTTCAACTTCACCATTTGGAACTCTTGGTTTAATAGCTTCCTTGTGAGCAGTAACCCTCTATCAAGAAAATCATGATAGGAAATGCAAGCACGGGAATATCGTATCAATTGGGAGATATATACCCCGTATGCAGGTGCTACTGGAATGTTGCTACTTAGAAATGGAAAGTTCACAATTGGAAAGCTGAAATCATCTCTTTTGTCGTAAAGTTTTGTCTTCAACCGACCCTCATTGTCAATTTCTAGATGTAAGTCAAGATATGAAGCCGACTTAACTGTATCTGTAGTATCCTTTATCTCCAATTCGATGGGATAGATGCGATCAACATAGTCACCAAATTTTGAATTGTTTAGTGAAAGAACGTCATCTATATAGCGGAAAGTAGAGTTAAAGGATATTGCTAACTTCTTATCTTTCTTCCTAAGAAGTTCCTGCATGAAATACGGATACAAAGGATTTTATTTTTTAAAACATTTACTTTTGGATAATATTTTATGATTATAAACAAGTTTCTGTCAAAGTTTGGTGGAAATCGAGGCTAGTTTAAGAAAGTTATTAACATTTTAAAAACTTTACCCACAGAGTGAATGTTATGTTAACTGGCAGAAAAAACTTTAATCTGGATACTATCTTCTGATCATAAACCAGCTACTGTCCAAACTTGGTAGAAATTAAGGTTAGTTTAAAAATGTTAACATTTCAAAAACTTTAATCACAGAGTGATTTTTTGTGGACGCCGCCGCCGCCGACGAACACATAGTGAATAGTTGTGGACGCCACCGCTGCCGACGACGTCGACGACGACGACGGATGTAGGATCGCTATGTCTCGCTTTTTCGACAAAAATGGAGCGTAAATATTAAAGAATGAGAATAAACAATTTATTAGAGAACAGAAGAATATTTAGAAAGAAAATAAAAAAATTGTAAAAAACCAGCGTAGACGTAAGTTAACAAGTGAACAAAACCACACAAACAAAAAAGTGACATAAGACAATTCAAATGAAAAAAAGAGTAACTGTCAGTTACAATCAAGTTTACACTGACACAATTATAAGTAGATCCCTGGATTAAAAAAATACACATCCTTATGATTGAAAGGTTAATTTTATAGAACAAAAAATGAAGTCAGTGCGATTTAACGAACATATCAACACAGAGTCTTTTACAATGAATACAATGTCTATACAATATGCATATGTCAAGATCTTAATCATCCCGTAGTTTTAAAAATGTTTTAGTGATTTCTTGTTTTTCGTTCAAGTTAATAGAATAATTTTTTTTCAATTTTATAAAAGTTTTTTTGATAGCGCCGTGTTAGCTTAATGGGTATCCCATTTAATTGATTAACCGTTTTGTTATAATTCATGAAAAAAAAATACTTCGCATACCGAAATTAAAGGATTTCAGAATGAATCTTAATCAACCCCACTTTCTATCTTAATTTTTTGTTTCCTTCGCATACACCGATAGATACCAATATACATTTTAAAGACAAATATTAAAGAATCACCTTTGCATACTTTTGCATTGTTTTGCATGAATATAGATGTATATTGACATGTTTATTTTCAGTCGGATGCATACTTTTGTATTATATTTTATGAATACAGGAGCATATTGACATATCTATTTTCAGTCGGCTGCAGTTTTGATGTAACCTTCAGTGAATGTGATCCTACAACTAACATGGTTACAAAATCGTACATACCAACAACAGATGATGACGGTTCATGTGTAAACAGGTCATTGGAATATTCATGTGATTTGCATGAAAGATTAATGGAAAAAAGAGAAAACGTCAAGACAAAAGAGCTAAAGGAAAAATAAACAGGAAGGAGT
Source organism: Mytilus galloprovincialis (assembly GCF_965363235.1). Lineage (NCBI taxonomy): Eukaryota > Metazoa > Mollusca > Bivalvia > Mytilida > Mytilidae > Mytilus > Mytilus galloprovincialis. The sequence continues at coordinate 51,954,195 of NC_134838.1, read as the reverse complement.
TTAGACAACAGAAGCTTCTCGTCTGAACTAAAGACTTTTGAAGAATTATCAAGAATAAATCCACTTTTCATCATGTACAATGTATTAAGACTTAGAAATAAGTAGGTTCAATTCTGCGTAAAGTTGTTTTCTTAACATTTCAAAGTGACAGAGAATAGGGTGACTAGGTAGTTTGGTGGTTTACTTATATTAATTGAGAAAGTAGGCTGATTTTAAAATCGATCGTGAATTTAAATATAATACATGAATATATACCGACATTATATAAACATTCCAAATCTATATTAAAATTGTTGTTTTTATTTCAGCATTGATTGAGACACATTTTTTAAATCATTAGAAACTAAAGACGACACTCGTTGCCCGTTGCTTTTTTTGAAAATCACATTACCTTTTTAATAAATATCATACAAAACAAGTCTTCTGTGAAATGTATTTTTTCTATCGCAATTGTTGAATTTATACGCAATAGTTTTGTTGCTATAGTCTTGAATTAGAAGTTAATGATCTGATTCCCGGATCTTGTTTTATTGTAGTTTGCTTTTGTTTAATCTACTTTCAAAATAAACATAGTAAGTCCTTTCTACCCTGAACTTGCATAATATTCGAAATAAAATACTTTTAGAGATGATAAATGAATTAACAATTGCATGAAATAGTTGAAAATAAGGAGTGCCCACCAGCTCTCTGAGATAATATTTGTATACATCAGCTGCTAGAATTATTATCAAATTGATAAATACAGAAATTGACAAATATATTATTTATCATAACTTAGTTTTTCGTTTTCACAGTTTTCATTGTTTTAAATACCAGTAGATATTTTCTACTTTTATGTCATATACTCAAAGTAAACAGTTTTCAATCAATTACATGAAAACCTAAAACCAAAGCGTTCAATATCAAGTAAACAGACAAAACAAAATACTTCCTGGGTCACCTACACAGATTCGGATCATATATATATTAACTGGTACCACACAACACATTTCATGGTCTATGGTGTTTCTGTTATGTTTTTTTTAACAAAAATTGTTTCTTCAAAACCGCTTTATGAGATTCAAACATCTGCAAACTACTGTTGCTTAAATTATGATTGTCAGATTGTAGTTTTGTAGTCTGGTCTGTAAAGCTAACGCTTCCTGATAATGAATATATACTTAATGGGAATTCGTATAAAGGATGATACATGCATACCAGGATACCCTCACGCAACCAGTTTTAGTTCAAACGGTTCCCTCATTTTTTATTTTCATCATCATTTGCATCTTTTTCTTTTGTTTATAATATTTGAACATGAGTAAATAAGTGTTGCCTCTAATCGATCTCTTAGCATAAACATCATTGATGTTTAGAATTTTCCTTGTTCCCAAAAGGGCCCCAACAATTTCCAGTGTAAAACCATTTAAAGGGTAAAACCAACGGTCTAATCTATATAAAAAACGAGCAAACAAGAAACACGTATGAACATGTCTTTTATCAGGTCAATTATATAATGTTGTAAAGAGCACACAATAAACAAACATAAAAACAGACTGAATTTATGTACGAGAAGGCAGAAGATATACAAGGCAAATTTAAACTATCTTATGAAATCAGTACACGAAATCACTTATATTCTGAATACTTCTTCCCTTCAATAGAAAAAAGACCATGACGGTATGAGTAATCAACATAAAAACAAGTTGCTTTCTTTAAAAAAAGAAAAGCAATACATGAACCTAAGACCGCTGACTGCCGGGTCACCAAAAGAGTGTTGCTGAATTTGTGTTTGCTTTTGAATTGAAATAATAGACTGTGAATAGAAGAAGCCAGTTCAACGTATATATTTACAGCTTCTATTTGAATAGTTATTTTAAAGCTGGACTATTTTATATATTACTTGGGCATGTACATATGTTATCCGATTATAACCCATTGGCAAATCCTAATTTCTACCAGAGACATATAATATCTCTGTTTCTACTAACCGTATGACTTATGCAAATTGCACAAATCTATCACAATATAAATTTATGCACTCAGTTTGCTTTATAATCTGGAATTATGGATGCATTTGTTTCCTATATGAATGCCTTTATATTCTCAACTCGTATTTGAAGATGTCTTTACTCATGGTAAATGTTGTATTCGGTTACACCTGTGGCATGCAATTGATTGAAACCTCTTATGAAGAGACTTATTTTGGTCTCGTTAAACATCTTAAATTTAAAGAATTTCCTGATTTTACTTAAATCAATTCAAACATTATACAGAGAAACTTTCAAAATAACAAAATTATATAAAAAGTTATGTAGATATAAAAAACGCCAGACACGAGTTAAGTCTACAAAAAAAGCATCAGTGACGCTCGAATGAAAAAATTTAAAAGGCTAAATACATAACAAAGTTAAGGAATCTATTCCTTGGGTAGACAATCCTCAGCTTTTTGAAAAGGTCAAAGTTTATAATAGGACAGTGACCCAAGAAAGAAACAAAAGAGAAACAACTCGAGGTCAGAATACCGTTAGTAATGATGACCGTGCTTGAAAGTCACATGTAAAGCTCTTTCTGCCGTGTCCTGAATTTAGATTCCACTAGTGAATTTAATAGTACTGCATGCAAATAGTATTTTAGCGCACGAAATAGTAAATAGAAAGCATCCCACTGATACTCGGGAAAAGAATAAGCATTTGCGTCATCACATATCTTAATCTAATAGTTGAAATCGAATGTCAAACGGCCTACATTAAATGTTTTGACTCCGGATTAATTGACATTTTATCCGGAATTTTTGAGAACGCAAACCGATATATACAGTGTGCTTTTGAAATGTGATCTATAATGTGAATGAATCAAAACGTATAGGATAGTTGGTCAACACAATTAATACAATTTTCAAGACCGTGTCATAGTTCAAATATTTAGATGCTATAAGGTTAAACTATTAAAACAAACAAACAAAAATTGAATTAAAATTTTATAATAAACTAACGTTTCTGTTAGTAATTTTTTTCAAATTCTTTTGAATATATATAATATCAATAAACACGAACGTCAAGTATTTACGGATGGACTTTGTATTTATCGAATGAATCTATTTTGAATTCTAACATTCCACTATGGGAATATATTACTATACAAAACATAAGCAAAGACTTCTAAATCCATACTAACAGTATAAAATAATCAACAATGGGGTTGTAATTAAATTTTGTTGTAATTATTGTAAATCATTTGTACGGTTGTTGTGAGCTGCAAGGATTTAAAATTATGCTTTATGAATTGAAAACACACAAGTATTTTTTTCACGACCGTTTAAAATTTAAATATTTAATAAACTGATCTTACTTTCCGTTTTATGGATATATTACAATACAAAAAAATAAATAATAATTACTCATAAAACATAAAAACTAAAATGGTATGAAATAATTAATTTAGAAATAAAATGATGATTGTTTATACACATTTTGTTTTGTAGGATGCAAGAATTTATTTAGATTTAATTTTTATGTTTCTTTACAAATGAATATTTAAAAATGCCAAAGCAGAGTATCTTGACGTTGTCATATAAAATACTTTAATTGCAACTCTGAAAATAATGAATGGATTATTTCACAGCTAGAACACTGTTGTGGCCGCACGGTGATCTATAGTTGTTAATTTTTGTGTCATTTTGGTCTCTTGTTGAGAATTGTCATATTGGCAATAATTTTTGTTTATTTGAATAAGTATATTCGAACCATCTGGTTTAAGTTCTTCTCTTGTGGGATCGGGAGTTTGAGAAAACATGCAAAATACTTCTTTTAATATATTTCATTAAAACATGTCTTTTTCGCTATTTTCACGTCAGCTATAGTCGCAACACATATTACACAAGATTGTCTACCATTTTAACAACATAGATTTTCCCGTAGTCCTCATCTTTTTCTTTAACACATCCAATTAATAAATATCCTCCAGTATCAAAGCATAAACTACATGGATCACAGATGTTCAGGTCTTTGAAAATGAATTGTAGTCCAAGTAAATCTCCTTTCGAATTAATAACATGTAGTGATTTGTTATGGTAATCTGCAACTACAATGTTATCACTAGGCGTAATAGTAATTCCCTCTGGTTGAAATATTCCGAACTCCGTATGCACGTCGTAGGTAAACTTCAAACGGTCACTTCTATCTACAGCTACTAATCTTTCATTGTCCTCGTCGTCCAAACAGTCAACATCATAGACAATATTAAGAGAATCAGTGCGAATTCGATATGCATAATTGAACAATTTATTCCCTGTTTTGTCGAATTCTAGTGTAACTTTCCGTTGTCGAACCGAAAAATCCATGACCGGAAATGGTAGTCCTTTTTCTCTTAATCCAACAACTATTTCGTTTTCTTTGTTTACATGAATAGCCGCTATCTGCATCGGAGATGGATCTAAAACAGTTTTCATTTCTCCCAGGGATGATAAACTGTTTATTGTCCTGTCATCAGTATCGTTAATAAATATTTCACCATTTGTATTACATGTAAAGTAAAATATGTTTCTTTTAAATGTCTGTAATGTTCTTATTGAGGATTTCAAATTTTGCCTTTGATTAAGTTATTACTTTTAGCTTCTGTTTCCAGTTTAAAGTGTGTAAAGTAAACTAAATTGTCAGCTGAGCAAAGTAAATTATGAACATGAGGGATAGTAGTTGTGTATGAATTGACAACTGCTGTAATAACTGCTGACGTTACTTCCTGGGAAACTTGTGATGACTTGCTGATATATTGTATGAAAGCAACGTCATGATCTTGTGTAGATTTAAGTCCTTGATGCACAGCAATTTTCAAGAGCTACACATGCGAACATCGCAATATTCACATTTCCATTTGATTTGTAGTCCTTTGCAGAAATAGCATGAAACTGGCATTTGCATTTTTCCTATACTTAGCTTGTTGATTTACCTGATAATGCCATTTGTTAAGTTTAAAACACTAGAACATTACGTGTATTACTTTCTTGTTATATGTAACTAAGTAAATATTGCCAAGGGTCATACCTCACTTGTTTTTAAGGTTTATATTTAGCCATTTAAAGATCGATCTTTCCGCGGCATAGAAAAATATCTTTTCTATGTGTGTGATTATTACATATATGAATAAACGATTTGTGGTACAAATACAAATATGTTTTTGGCACAAACACAATTACAATTGAAAACCAATTGTTCAGAGAACAATTATATGTCAATCTACATCTAGCAATGTATTTTGATATGAAAATATTACAGCTCAGTTTAAAATGTCAGTTCCTATGGCTTTATGATGTATCAATATGAATTTAGAGCAGAGGTAAAAATCTAGAACGTCAAATTTCTCTATAACCTTGACCTCAATTTCAAGGTCATAAACCACGGACCTCAAATAAAAAGACCCTTGGTCATATGTAAAATTAATTAATGGGGTATATCAATTTACGCATAATTCTAAATATAAGAGGGGCGCATAGAATATGCCTTTGACCTTAGACTGAATTTCATTTAAATGAACATAAAACCTCAAATCGATATAACATAGGCCTACTAATTATTGTTAGCGTACCCTTTTAACCAAAATGTATGTGTTACAACTTGTCGCAACTAATAACTAATATAAATATGTTGTCAATATATTATACAGTTTAAAAAAAAAGCAAAAAAAAAGAACCGAAAATAAGCCAAAATCAATATAAGAATATGATCTTGACCGTTTTGTTTTGTTTGGAGCGAGGACCTCAAATCAAAACAATCTAGGTCTCTATCTCTTATTGTTTACAAGTTAGAAATGCATATCAATTATATCAAATGTATATAGGGCAATAAATCTCATATGGAATTTCGGGAATAGTATAGTGCGTGAAAAAGGACCAACTGCCGTCAAGTCGAAAATCGGATGCCTTCTGTCCGGATCAATCAATGGATTTCCTTCAAATCCAGATCACACACGTACGTCAATGATGAACATGTTAGTATGTCATAAAGTTGCAGAGCTTTACTTGGAAAAATTTTGGGAAGTTGAAACTGCTTATATAGAGAGTACTGACAACTAATCCGAAAACGGACAATTTCAAGATGTATATGAAGCAAATTGTATAAGTTACCATGGAAACAGATATGTTGCTATTTTTTGCTGGTGTGTTTCTTACGTATGACTTTTTGTGTGTTAGTTTCATTATTAATATAAACGTCCCCTATAAATCTATGGCGGACTTTATATTTTCAGCGTTTGAATTTAGATAAACAGTACCGGACTATAGATTTACGGTGCTATAATTAACATTTTTAGCGCTTAACTTTTAATCTCAAAAGCTACATTTTACGTCTGTTGTAGTGCTGAAGTTTACTTCCATGGCCAGCGGTGTACTTATATCTTCAATGCTTGACTTAAGATATACCATGCAGGACTTTAACTCACAAGAGCTTGTCTATAAAACTCCAACGTTTTATCTGTAAGAGACCAATAGGGCATCGTACATAAGAATCCGTAACTTTGATTTGCTCAAAACGAGGCTCGCCAATATGACATTTCATTTTCATATAATATATTTGAGCTATGACTGCACGTGCAGTCCATGACAATATTGAAAGGAGTAGGTTCAGTAAGACCCCTTTTTGGCCCCAAAATATAGCAGTTTTACAAAATTGTGAAAATGTAATCATTCAGCTATATTTTGGAAAGTACAATGCTTCTGCTACGTAAATATGAGCTGTTTTTGACAATACAATGTATAAATATCGCATTCTAGCATCATTAAGTCATGCTAAATTACTGAAATCTTCAAAATTTTAGCATTTTGGTTATTTTTTAGACGGTTTCCGTCTAAAATGAAAGTGGCCGCATTCGTGTTCATTCATAATATTGAAATGTAAGTTGTATTTGATGATAATACAAAACATATATAAAGATTGAGGATGAACACGGATGCGGCCACTTTCATTTTTGATAAAACCCATCTGAAAAGTGACGTTTTATGGCATATTTGATAGATTTTTCATATTTAAGCTTGAATCAGAGCGTTTTTAATGACTAAATCAGCTAAAATCTTTCACATAAACTAATCGAATCAATTGAAAAAGCCACTTAAGTGTTTAAAAAGTGTCCAAAAACGTTCGTTAGATGAACCTGAAATTTTAGGCCAGAATCGGCCCTTACCGGACCTAGATATAGGAAGATGTGGTGTGAGTGCCAATGAGACAACTCTCCATACAAATAACAATTTAAAAAGTAAACCATTATAGGTTAAAGTACGGCCTTCAACACGGAGCCTTAGCTCACACTGAACAACAAGCTATAAAGGGCCCCAAAATTACTAGTGTAAAACCATTCAAACGGGAAAACCAACGGTCTAATCTATATAAACAAAACGAGAAACGAGAAACACGTATATATTACATAAACAAACGACAACTACTGTACATCAGATTCCTGACTTAGGACAGGTGCTACTCCTTTATGCAATAAAAAACAAACCAACATTTTGATACAGCTCGTAATTTCGTGGTTGTAGCATAAAAATGTAATTATAAGAATAGAATAAGGATAGCAAAAGCGCTTTAAAAGAATTGCTTCGGTAGACGCTCTTACACCCGAAATAATATTATAAAGAAAAAGCATTCATCTTATATACATAGTTTTTGAATGACATTGAATTTACAACCAAGTTGCTGATAAAGAAAAGATTACAGAAAAGGGGCATTTTAGTAAATACGTTAGTGTTAAAGACTGTATGCTGCCCTCTAGATTTTTCTTGATTATTGGTGTCAATAGGTTGCCACCTCCATGTTGTAAAGCCCGTGTCATGTTTTATTTATTTTGTCAATTGATTCGTACTGTACGCTTCTTTCATGTACCGTTTGTTTGGCATCTTACTTAGATTTAATAAGGGGGAAAATGGAGATCGTGAAAAACTAGCTTTGATTGGTGTGCGAAGGTTATGTAACACGCAACTTTTTCTCATTTTGGATTGATTGATGTAATTAAGAATAGATTTAAAGATCAGTATATACAAAACTGGTTAGCATATGTAGAAAAGAGCGAAAAAACTTAGTATTTATAAGGATATCAAGTTAGAATTTAGGTTTGAACATTATTTAGATTGCTATTATAACTCACACTTTTTAACTAAATTTCGAAGTGGTACACTAAAACAGAACATTGAAACAGGAAGCTATACTGGCATGGCTAGAGAACTACGTTTATGTAAATGTTGTAATATGCAGTTTGTTGAAAACGAATACCACTTTTTATTAGTATGCCCTGCCTATAGATCAATTAGGCCTATATATTTGCCAAAATTCTATTGTTCTTTATCAAACCTTACTAAATTACAGTATCTATCTAAATTAAAGTCTGTTTTACATATTAAAAAATTGTGTAACTAAATAAAAATCTGCGTGGGTCAATCAGATCACATATTGTTACTTAATGTTATTTGTTTTCTTATTATGATTTATATGTATTGAGCTCTGCTGTTTATCATTTGTCATGTTATAAATATGACTTTTGTTGCTATAGCATATATATGCTTTTTGGAATAAAGAATTCATTCATTCATTCATTCATACACACACACACACACCCACACACACAGAAAATATATCTTTCTTTATGCCGTAAATAGACCGATCTTTAAATGGCTAAATATAGATATTACAATTTGTGAAGTATTTAGCCATTTAAATATCGTTTGTTTACTACGTGACGATGAACAAGGAAGTGATACACGTGACATTTTTGTATCTGTTACTGTATAAATGGCGACATCAAGTAAATCCTCAAGTATTAGAAAAGCGCAAGTGCCAGTTTCATGTTATTTCTGTAAAGGACAAGAAATCAAATGGAAATGTGAAGATTGCGATGTTCGCATGTGTAGCTCTTGTAAAGTTTCTATTCACCAGGGACTTAAATCTGCACAAGATCATGACGTTGTTTCTATTCGGCATATCAGCAAGTCCTCACCAGGATTACAGGAGATAAAGTCTGTAGTTATTTCATCAGTTTTCAATTCATACACAACTACTCTACCTGCTGTTCATACTTTACTTTTCTCTGATGACGATTTACTCCACTTCAGCTTTAACACTAAAACGTCTGAAAAGCATCAATTAGTGAAAGGGAAACTTTTAAAATCATCAATTAGGATAATGCAAACGCTTAAAAGAAAAATATTTGACATTGCAATAAACAAAGACGGTGAAATACTTTTTATTGAATATCGTGACCACAAAATAGAAATTTTATCACCTGCGGGTGAAGTCAAGACTGTGTTAGATGCTTCTCCAATGACTTTATTGGCCATACATGTAAACAAGGATAATGAAGTAATAGTTGGAATACGAGAACAAGGACCACCGTTTCCAGTGCAAGATTTTTCAGTCCGTCAAGTTATTATTTTCGGTAGTGATTATCAAAGGAAAGTAACATTAGAGTTCGACAAAAAAGGGAATAAATTGTTCAGTTATGTTCTTCGTATTCGTACTGATTCTAGAAATGTTGTCTATGTCATTGATTGTTTGGACAATGACAACAGCGGTAGAATAGTAGCTGTGGATAGACATTGCCGCTTGAAGTTTACCTACGACGGGAAAAATGAATTAGCGACATTTAAGCCAACGGGAATTACTATAACGCCAAGTGATAACATTGTAATTGCCGACATGGGAAACGATGCACTACATGTTATCAATTCGAAAGGAGATTTACTTGGACTGCAGTCTACTGTCAAAGACATTGATATATATGGTCCACATAGTGTATGCCTCGACAGTGAGGGATATTTATTAATTGGATGTGTTTATTGCGAAAATGAAGAATACGGCAAAATTCATGTCGTTAAAATGAAAGACATTCTAATGTAGTATACAGTTTAAAGTTTGTTGGGTAGGAAATTGAAATTTCTAATATGACGTGCTTCTTTAGCTTTGTACACAACACTGTGATAAAATTCTCGATAAAATATACTTAGCGCAGACTCAGAGATATACATTATAATGGCTGTTACAATATACTTCCCACGTAAATATACATGTATTGGAACCTATTTGCAGACCCTTTGCCGATTTTATTGTTTTAAAAAGTACAATTAAAAAAAAGACAAAATAACTTTAATTCTTATTCGTATGCCTAATAAAAAGAAGTTATGCACAAGAGCTCGGAGAAATCAACAAAATAAAAATTAGATAAAATTCCGCGAAAGTCTATTAATCTTTTTGGCGCATTTAACTCATTTCAAAACATGACGTCATACAAATGAAACCGCTAAAGTTGAAAGTTTTTTGTTACGTGAACCATCGGAATTCGTATGATTATTGTATTGAAACTGATTTTTGAGGTAGGTTTTGTTTTATTTTCTATTCTATTGCGTTATTCGCAAATTTACTCATTTCAGCAAGTCAACATGGTGGCTCCTTAGTTACAAAATGTCAACTTTGGATTTGACGGAAGCTTACGAGAAAAACATGTAAATTAAAAATGGCAAATGTTGGGTTTGAGAATTTAAAGAATTTAAAAGTTTATTTCTAACAGTTATTCACGAAATAACCTACGCAAGCTATATATTTATAAAGATATTTGAGCTTTATCTAACAGGGAGTAAAAAAGAACAACCACACACACAGCATACCCACCCTCGCTTCAGTTTTTTAATGACCGTATTTGTCCTATTAGAATCAAAATAATTCATGGAAGCCATAGATTGTTGGAAATTTACACATGGCCTGGGCCGTGATATTCGTTAATTTTATCCCTCGCTAACGCTTAGGATAAAATTCGAATATCACGGCCCAGGCCATGTGTAAATTTCCAACAATCTATGGCTTCCATGAATTATTTCTTAATTTTCAAATGACTTAAATAAAGGCAACAGCAGTATACCGCTTTTCAAAAGTCATAAATCGATTGACAGAAAACAAATCCCGGTTACAAAGTTAAATTTAACCGAGGAATACACATCAACTATAGAGGAAAACATATACAATATATATTGATATAAATATCAGGCTATGGGGAAACAGATCAAATGTTGTTATAAAGGATTAAAAAATATATCGTATTGTATTGTTTGGAATTTTTCGGATATTTGGTTTTTACTCAAATATAGGGCGGGTAGATTGTCCTGTATTATACGAATGCAAACGTGTTGAAGACTTTATTTTCTTAGTAAAACGCTTTTTCTGATTTTTCTGTTTTCTTAATTTTGTGAAGAGAAAGGTATCTGCACACGTAAAACTAGTTTCTGAACAAAGTGTTGATCGTTTTTGTTTGTTCTGGTTTGATTCACTGTGTTTTGGGATCGAGAAGTTCGATAATCATTTAATGGTGAACAGTTTGATTAGATTTACTGTCCACAATATTTAGTGAATTCCGGTTAACATTTTTATATATTACTCATGCCATAAAGTTCAGTGAGGGGTTTTGTATTGTGAACAAATGAGGGACGATTGAAACCACAGGGATATTCAAACTCATGAAAAAAAACGCCAAAACTAAGAAAGAAAAAAAAACATTGGAAAAACAGTAGTACACACAACACAACATAGAAAAACACTGAACAACACGAAACCCACCAAAACTATAGATGATCTCAGGTGCTCCGGAAGGGTACGCAGATGACGATCTACATGTGGTACCCGTAGTGTTGCTCATGTTAGTACAAAATGGTTCCATGCGATCAGTGTTCTTTCCCTAGTTTTTAGGAATCCACTGAAATGATTTATTTTTCAATTACACTAAAGCAACCGATCCATTATAGTGTATTTATAAGTCATAAGGCAGTCGCGTTCATTTTTATAGAACTATTAATACTAATTTGGTGGACATAAGCCAACAATAGGTGATCAATCTCGTGGTTTCTGGTTTTCGGTAGTCATATAAACATTGGTTCGGTTAAGTTCACTATTTTTTTTTACTTCAATCAAAGGATTAAAACAAACTACACAAAATACCAGTTAATCGTAGTGAGTTCAACACTTGATTAAAAATAAACGGTATTTCAACAGAAGTACCACGAGAAAAACACTATAACAAAAGCAATGGAAAGAAACAAAGCCTTGGACCAAAAGAAATTTGATAATATCAAAACATTCACCTAATTAGCCTTATTATGGATTCCAATATGCGAGTTTAAACACATAGAACGAGAAAACCAGTTTAACGGCCTGCATTAAGCTAAAACAATGAATAAAAAAACAGTGGTATAGATCTGAGATGAAACGAAAAATATCAACCGATCGGAAAAGTATACATTGCTAAGATTTAGAGAAATATATCTTACACATTTTTCTTATTTTATTATAAATACTAGAAAATACCCGCGAAATATTCTTTGTTTCATGATTTGAAGATATATAGTTTTGGTGTAAGGCAATATTTTTTGCACCCCCTAACATTAAATCATAGATTCGCACCTGATTTCTGGTGTTTCCTTGCTCAGAACCACCCCCAAATATGAGTGGGCTGAAAATTTTATGCATTAATATACGAATGGAGGGTGGTCATATTCCAGCCGCACTTTGGTAAAACTGAAGTAATCCCCCACCCTTTTCATGTTAAATTGATGCGGTTCCCCGGAAGAAAATCTCTTGACGAGTAAATATCTGTTGTTAAATTGCTGAGAGCGTCAAGGGAATGTGTCTCACATAGTGTTTCAGTGTAAGGTCAATATTTACCGTTTCTGCTACGAAATAAAATTTACGATTGCCGGTCAGACGTGCAATGACGGAAATGATGAGGGCACATAAATTTCAGAGCGGTTGATCCGAACTGTGTTTTTTCTCGATTTAAACACCAAATACCGCCCAAAAGATCTTGAAATGAACACATAATAAACTACGCTGGTCATTACCCCTTTGTGGTATAAAACAATCTTTGTGGATTTTATGTGAAAGGAGAAATTCATTAAGTAATATAGATAAGTCTAGCGGAACTACTGTTTCTTGATAAAATAACCCTGGATGTTTTTTTTTATTATAAAATAGTTAATCTGTATCAATAAGTATTGTTAATGAGAAATTCAGAAAACAAAGAAATTATTTAGTAATGACATAAAAGGACACAAGTCACTTCCGATTTTCAAAAGTCCTGTTTAATTTCATTAAAACTGATTTTGTAAAACACAGAATCTCTAGATGGTTGTTTAAGGTTTTGACATGAAAGTAGAAAAGATCTATTGGTTTCTTTTACAATAAAAACTGTAAAAGAAGAATGGTTAGCTATGATAAATAATATATTTTTCTTTTTTCTTTTTTCTTGATTTCATAAATTGGAGCAGATATTGTATCTAGGAGATCTAATGAACACCTATTATTTCTTATTTTATCATGAAGTTGTTTCATTGTATCTTCTGAAAAAAAATCAAGTTTCTTGTTTCGAATTGTGTCACTTCAGAGTGAATATGACGTTTGTATATTTTAAAGTAATCAAAAACCACAATAAAACCCGATCCTGAAATCAGGTCATTAGATTCTATTACACGACTATGGCAACACAGCAATTGCGTGTACATCCAACAAAAGCGATATAAAAATTAAATTCACAGAAGACTTTTTGGTACAATATATATTAAAAAGAAAGTATGATGTAAAAAAAAAAAAGCAACAGAAAAAAGTGTCGGTCTATAGTCTGTAGAGATTAAAAATAGTCCCCAATTAAAGCTGAAAAAAAACCAAACACAAATCTAATATATTTTGGAGTGTTTATATATATATTAAGGTATTATGTTTAGGTTTCTCGATCAATATTGACTTTAATATCAGCCTACTTTCTCAACTGATATAGGTAAACCGCCGAACTACCTAGTCACCTATTCTCTGTCACTTTAAAATGTTCAGAAAACAATTTGAGGCACTAGTGAACTAACATTTTTTTTTATATTATACATTGAAATGCCGAGAGGTGGATTTATTCTTGGTCATTCTTCAAAAGTCATCAGTTCAGATCAGAAGACTCTGCTGTCCAAACTCCTTTCTATTTATTTTTCTGTTTGCTCTTTTGTCTTGATGTTTTCTCTTCTTTTCCATTAATCTTTCATGCAAATCACATAAATATTCAAATGACCTATTTTCACATAGATCGTCATCATCTGTTGTTGGTATGTGCGATTTGGTAACCATGTTAGTTGTAGGATCACATTCACTGAAAGTAACATCAAAATTGCATCCGACTGAAAACAAATATGTCAATATACTTTTAAGCGCCATTTTCAGGTCATTTCGTGGCGGCCGTTTTTTAAAGTGAAGGCAGGCGGAGTGCCCGGAGAAAACCGACCTTCGATAGAAAAACTGACTATCCTAGTCAATTAAGATTATATTCGAGTGCACCCCCAAGGGCGGGATTCGAACTCACAACTTCAAACTCACAACTTAAGGGTTGACTAGCTAGTGATTACAGAAGTAGAACTACTTAGACCACTAGGCCACCGAGGCCCCCTATCCGTGTTTAAACAGAATCCAAAAATTAAGAGATGGTGTTGTTGATGAAGATTTATCAGAAATATTTTCATATTAGGTATGTACAATTTTGATAAATAGTAATTATGTTTCATGAATAATAGCAACGGAAAATCCTTTCAAAATAACATGCTAAATTTCACAATATAAAACTAGAGGCTCTAAAGAGCCTGTGTCGCTCAACTTGGTCTATGTGAATATTAAACTAAGGAAGCAGATGGATTCATGAAAAAAAATGTGTTTGGTGATGGTGATGTGTTTGTACATCTTACTTTACTGAACATTCTTGCTGCTTTCAATATCTCTATCTATAATGAACTTGCCCCAGTAGTTTCAGTGGAAAATGTTAGAAAAAATTTACAAATTTTATGAAAATTGTTAAAAGTTGACTATAAAGGACAATAACTCCTTAGGGGGTCAATTGATCATTTCGATCATGTTGACTTATTTGTAAATCTTACTTTGCTGAACATTATTGCTGTTAACAGTTTATCTCTAATCTATAATAATATTCAAGATAATAACCAAAACAGCAAAATGTCCTTAAAATTACCAATTCAGGGGTAGCAACCCAACAACGGGTTGTCCGATCCATTTGAAAATTTTAGGGCAGATAGATCTTGACCTGATAAACAATTTTTACCCCATGTCAGATTACTCTAAATGCTTTGGTTTTTGAGTTATCAGCCAAAAACTGCGTTTTACCCCTATGTTATATTTTTAGCCGTGGCGGCCATCTTGGTTGGATGGCCGGGTCACCGGACAAATTTTTTACACTAAAGACCCCAAAGATGATTGTGGTCAAGTTTGGATTAATTTTGCCCAGTAGTTTCAGAGGAGAAGATTTTTGTAAAAGATTACTAAGATTTACGAAAAATGGTTAAAAATTTACTATAAAGGGCAATAACTCCTAAAGGAGTCAACTGACCATTTCGGTCATGTTGACTTAATTGTAAATCTTACTTTGCTGAACATCATTGCTGTTTACAGCTTATCTCTATCTATAATAATATTCAAGATAATAACCAAAAACAGCAAAATTTCCTTAAAATTACCAATTCAGGGGCCGCAACCCAACAACGGAATGTCCTATTCATCTGAAAACTCAACGCTTTTACCCCGTCAGATTTTCTCTAGATGCTTTTGTTTTTGAGTTATAAGCCAAAAACTGCATTTTACCCCTATGTTCTATTTTAAGCCATGGCGGCCATCTTGGTTGGTTGACCGGGTCATCGGACACATTTTTTTTAAACTAGATACCCCAATAATGATTGTGGCCAAGTTGGGATTAATTTGGCCCAGTTTTAGAGGAGAAGATTTTTGTAAAAGTTAACGACGCCGGACGACGGACGACGACGGACGACGGACGCAAAGTGATGGGAAAAGCTCACTTGGCCCTTCATGCAAAGTGAGCTAAAAATTAAATGAAGCATTCTTTTTACTTATTAGAAAAACCCAACATGTCCGAAAAAAATCTGTTTTTTCAAACTTCGTGATAATTAATTATTTGACACGTTGTGTAGATATTAGCGTATTATTGAAAACTGTGCGTTGAACTGAAAGTGTTTATGTCGATTGATCGTATTGATGTACACCCCACATCTCCTGAATTCATGACAAAACAGCAAGACCTCAGCAGGAACCGCTTAGAAATAAATCATTGTATGATTTATAAAATTATGTTTTGAAATTGCATCATTTGCATATTTATTTTGTTATCCTTCCAAGCCCTTTTTCTTTTTTTTAAGTTTGTTTGTTTATTTGGTTTTGTTATCTTGGTACTTACGCCTAAGCTGTTCCTTCACCTTGTATAACCCCGATACAGATGAATCCGGAAGTTGACGCGTTCGAATCGAGCACACCGTGTACCACTGAGTTCAGACAATAAAGAATTAATACTTTTAAAGAAAATCCTATATGTATACTTCGGATATTTTGCTTCAATATATTCTTTGTCATGATACTCATTACTTACTGAAAGGTTTATCAAATATATGACATTTTTATATACAAACAACAAAAAACGCACGACGATATCAATGCTAAAACCTGCTTGGTATTTTTAAATATTCAAAACTAAATGTTTCTCGTGCCTCATAGTTTTTAAAACACACATTTTTGAAAATTTCATAGTATAAATTAACAAACTTATAAAGATCGTAGGTTACTGTTGTATCTAGAAACAAAAAAAGTACACGTTTTAAAGTGTCTTTATTTTCATGTTGTGTACGATTCGTTGTCATAACACCTTTTTATACTGTACGCTTCGTTGCGACAATATTGCGTTTGTCAATGAATTTTGCATGTATTAAATTATGCTTTGACATTATTTTAACCAATATACATGTTTAAAAAAATAATTTACTACCATAACATGCAGACAGCAACCCATAATATCCGTTGTATTGTCGAAACATTCTTTGAGATATTGTGTATATGTAAAAAAAAATCCTTAAGTATACAAAATTGTAAATTGGTAGGGAAAATCAATAACTCAAAAGATGCTAATATGTCGGAGCATACAGATACACACGTCCGATTTATAATGGTAGTAGCATTTTTGAAAGTTTTTGCCATACGACATTCAATGTACGGTTAGGGGTGGGTTGGGTGCCCGCTAACATGTTTAATCCCGTCATATTCTGTATGTGCCTGTACAAAGCCAAGAGCGTGTTATTCAGTGGTTATATATATTTTTTTGTTCACTATTTTGTGCATGAATTATGCCGAGTTTTCTCGTTTGAATTGCTTTACATTTTTCATTTCGGTGTGTTTTATAGCCGACTACGCGGTATGGGCTCTGCTCATTGTTGAATCCGTACGGTGACCTATAGTTGTTCATTTTTGTGGCGTTTGGTCTCATGTGAAGAGTTTTCTCAATACCACATCTTCTTTTGTATATAGACAGCAATCAAAAACAATCAATGGATATTAGGCTTTTAGTCTGAATCTCAGAGGCGGGTATAAGGGGGTCATGAATTACAATAGAGTTACATTAAGGCTAAAGAATATGTGTACATACAATGCACATGTAACTTATAACCATCGTTAATAAATAATACAGTTTCTTCAATATGGAGATATAAAGCTGAAGAGATAATTCTTAATATTAACCGGTTTTCTTTCTTCGATTATTTTTTTTAGTTTGTTTAATTTTTAAGGTTAAAAGTAATTTCCTCGAACATTACAGTCTTTCTACTGTGGTGCCAAAATCTAACTGATTGGTCATTCTGGTTACTATAAGCACCTTAAAGTCTATACCAACCATATGCATTTCATTCATATTTTGACTTATTTCGGAGAAGAACAAAGGGACCATATTTATATTCCCCAGTTACCCTTGGCGTCATCGGTAAATTATAAACCTTACACATTTGCTTAGTTTCTTCTTTCATGTCTTAATAGGCATAAATAAAAAATGAAACGTTTCAAAGTTGGTAAACTGAACAATTTCTGGACCCCTTTATTTGTTAATGACATGTACGTAATGGTATCTTCGCTAGCCAAGGGTTACGATCCACTCCCGTTCTCTTCTGCATCTTCGCTAGCCAAGGGTTACGATCCACTTCCGTTCTCTTCGGCATCTTCGCTAGCCAAGGGTAACGATCCACTCACGTTCTCTTCGGCATCTTCGCTAGCCAAGGGTTACGGAAGAGAACGGAAGTGGATCGTAACCCTTGGCTAGTGAAGATGACGTAATGGCTGATTGTTGGTTGCTTAACGTTCACTTGCAAATGTTTCATGCATGTTCAGAATAAGCACAAAGTAGTAACACATACTACATGTAGGTCCTCCGGAATTACGTCAGGGAAGTTTGGACTGCCACTGGATAAAATGAGGTATATTGAATAAAGACACAAATGTTGCCTTGCAAAAGGCTATTTATGGACCCCTAAAAAAAGACCAAAGTGACCATGTCTACTAGTATATGTCCCAGTCACCCTTTACCAAATTCTTTCATAGATAAAAAATTTTGGCTACAAAGTTTTGCTGTACCTGTTAAATCAAAACATCACTTAATATTATTACAATATGAGAACTCATAAGATCGTATATTCTCTTGGTACTGTTTACTTATATTTGGCATTGCACAATTCATGCGTTTTATTACGTCCTTACCTAAATCCGTTGGATATACTGACTGATACTAAAGTAACATGAGCCAATTGCAATCGTACAATTTTTTTTATCATGTTGGGCTGTTACACTAGTGTCCCAGGATAAGGAGAAGGTTGGGGGCTCAGATGTTTAATCCTGTCGCAATTTGTTTTGTGTCGGTACAACGACAGGAGCCTGTAGTATATTGGTTATATAGATCTGTCATATTTTTTTTCTTTAATAAATAATTCATAAGTTATAAATATATAACCGATAGTTTTCTCGTTTTAATTTTTTTTACATATTTTTTTTGCATCTGGGCCTTTTATAGCCGACTATATAAACGGTTTATGTTTTCATCATGGTTGAATTTTTATATTGGACTATAGTAATTGCTTTATACACCCACTTCTTTTAAACTATGTTGGAAAGTTGTCTCACTGGCCATCACACAACATCTACAAACTTTTATATGTAATAAAAAAACCAAAAGAAAACCCCGGTTGGAATGCCATCTAAGGCAAACTAATTACAACGAGCTCCTATGGCTGCTTTCGTCTAGGATAATTTGGACCAACATCGCATTAAAGATCCTCGAATAGTGAAAAGTAAGTAGTTAAATTAATTATTGGCTGTACTATACTTTTTGAAACTTTATTTCCTCTGGAATATATTTATTAACAGTTTATTTCATCTGGAATATATTTATTAACAGTTTATGTCATCTGGAATATATTTATTAACTGTTTATTTCATCTGGAATACTGTTGAAAGTCCCAATTTGCAATAGAAACATTCCTATCAGATGTACGCTGGTTAAACATTGCAATTTTGACTTTGGATGACTGATATTTTATGTTCAACTACTTTGACTAAGTTAACAGATAACAATTTACAATAAAATACAGAAAAAGGGTCGACGATGCCATCTCGAATACCTTAATAAGAAAGTGGTTTGTGACGGTTTTTGTCAACGAACTGTACAGTGATTATTTAAAAACGCACAACGAACTCGACACATTTGGTGGAACGAACAATACAGTAAGATAAAACTTATAAAGTATGATATTGCATTTATTTTAAATTCTAGGGAACATTTGAAGGCATGCAGTTATTCAACCTATTGTTATTTATTATTGCTTAATGTATTAATAAGCAAAGGTGTATGCACGAAAAGATATTCAGCATTGTTTATCTCATAAAACGTATGAAATTGCACCATGCCTGTGCGTTTTGTATCTAGCAGTTTTATCAAGTTTTATATGCAATATCTAAAACTTACAACACCTGTATAATTGAATAAATAAACTAACATGCACATTGACATATTTATATATACTCAAATAAGTTCTAGAGAGGCATTCGAAATTGTTGTCATCCCAAATGATGTCCTGATTATCGCTTCAAACGCGTCAACGTCCGGATTCATTTGTATCGGGGTTATACGGGGTGTCCTTGACTATTTTTTTTATTTTCTTTACAAATATTTTTCTGTTCATTAGTAAACATTTTATTCTCCTTCTTTTCATTTTTGCGCTCCATTTTTCTTGCTTTCCATTGTTTAATACGCTCAAGCTTTGTACATGAAATGGTAACCATTATTGTTGGTTCGCATTCTTCTTCTTCTCAGTCGCTAAATGTCATAACTCGGGTTACGGTGTGGGTTGTGTTATCACATTCACTCCAGTTGTCCTTGTCGTATTTGCATTCTGAAGCAAAGTGTGATAAAATTAAGCAATTTCGTCTGAATATCAACATTTTAGCATAGCTACATATATATTTGTGTTAAAAATTAACAAAAATCAGACAAAACAAACAAAACCTCATAATTAATAATGGTGTGATATCCTTGCGTACCTCGTGTGTTTCAGAAATAAATTTCATTAGATAAGCCTTTGCCGATTCGAATATCGCTTTTTATGTATTTTTTGTCAACCTTTATTTGTATGAATAAAAAGCTGATAGCAAACATCCTTGATTATCAATTTATGAATGGCTATTATCTATTTTGAATTTATTGAACCATAAAACTAATTTTTGACTCTTCACATTGAATAATCCGCGAAGCGGATTATGTAAAATGTGAAGAGTCAAAAATTAGTTTTATGGTTCAATGAAATCAAAATAAATTATTGCCATTCATTATAAATAAATTTCTATCAAAAATAAGGCTCAACGAACGTTTTATATTATGTATATATTAACAATAACAACGTACACACATGTTGGCGTATGAATACACAACGTCATAGTTGGCGTATCGCCATCAAAATTGACAACATTGAAAATAAAACTAATAATTTTAACCAATCAGAAGACAGTAAAAACACCAAATTTATTTATTACCGAATAAACACCAACAGTGAAGTGAATTTTAGAATCAATACATACTAAGTCTTTATTCTTTTCAAACCTTTCTTGTCTCTTTTCTCTCTTGCTTCATTTGTAATTTTATATTCTTTCTTTTCTGTTTACGGTACACTTTCTTTGCTTTCCATGCCTGTATTCTGTTACGTTTGTCACAAATTATGGTGATAGTGTGTGATTGTTCATAACCCTGTTCGCCTTTGCTCAAAGTAAAATTTCGGGTTATTGTATTTGTTGCTTGATCGCACTCACTCCAGTCACTGTGGTCATAACGACATTCTTAATAAAAAAAATGATTGCAATATTATTAAAGATACAACAAATTAAAAGGTAAATTCACAAAAATACTGACTTCAGAGAAAAATTCAAAACGGAAAGTCCCTAATCAATTGTCAAAATCAAATGATAAAACACAGCAAACGAATGGAAAACAACTGTCATATTCCTGACTTGGTACAGGCATTTTCAAATTTAGAAAATGAAAATTTATCACTTGTTTGACGATATGCGCATGTTCCAATTTATATTCAAACAAAACATTTGTTAATTGTTAAAAAAAAAGGTACTGATATCTTAAAGTTCTCGTGCATCCCCGCTGACAAAATGTTCAGTATTCCTGGTACATGTACATTTGTAAATGTAAATGAAGACAATAAAAAAAATCCAAAATATTTTGTGCCACTTTTTTGTTTTTACCTATATGCTGTTCAACGAGAGATAAATCCTTTTATCAAACAGAATGCATTTATACAATAGATAACAATATCGTGGACAGGAAAAAAATATGTTTTATATGCTATGCTGTTAAATTGTTGTTTGTTAATCAGCAAGTGGTAATTGTTTCATTCACTTTTATTCAGTAAGTAAAAGATTCTGCAACGTGGGTCTACCGAAATGAAGAGCGACAATAAAGAGATTGAGATTGCTATAGGACAACACGAAATCGGTGTTTTTGTTCCCAAAATCATGAAAAACCTTGCCACAAAATTAAAGAAAAATAACATACTTAGAACTAATAAGCTGTATTACTCGATTTATTTCACTTGACTTGGCGGAGTTTAACCGGTTCGCTCATAATAAACCAGTCCATCTATAGATCAGGTGTTTTAGGATAAACCCATCAATGAAGTGTCCAGTAATTATTTTGTAAATTCCTTTGATGACACTGATAGGTGATTAGAAATTATTTATAATTATAACGGCAATCATCTTTATCACAAACATCTTCAAATAGATTGTCCTTAATGCAAATTAAAACGTAAGCTCCGTCCGATCAGTTGAAATAAAATTGGTAATACCTACTTGAAGTACAAACTGGAGTAATGTGGTTGAATAACGAAATTTTGTTTATTCATACAGAAATAAATAATTATGAAGATACGACATATAATTCAATTATATTTATGTTATCAGAGAATCGATTTAAACTTAAAAGGGATGGTTAGAAGCGTAAATCCAGTATTACATGAACATAAATTATATAGTCATTTTGATAAATTTACTGTTTGCAAAAGTACGAATTATTCTAAATACTAAGGATTTTCTTATCCCAGGCATAGATAACCTTAGCCGTGTTTGGCACAACTTTTTGGAATTTTGGGTCATCGGTGCTCTTCAACTTTGCACTTTTTTGGCTTTCATTACTATTTTTACCTAAGCGTCACTGGTGAGCCTTGTGTAGACGAAACGCAAGTATGGTGTATTAAATTATAAGCCTAGTAACTTTGATAACTATGACCTCAGTTTTAGTTTGTAACCCGGATTTGTTTTCTCTCAATCGATTTATGACTTTCGAACAACGGTATACTACTGTTGCCTTTATTTAGCATGTCGAAATGTCCTATTGTAATGTTTGTTTGTGTATTTCTCTGTCCGTAATGTTCTTGTATTTATTTGTACTGTAGTCCTGTCATGCTGTGTTATCGTTTTAGGGTTATATCTAACATTGCCATAAAAGTGCGAGGTTCGGCTAGCCGCAAAACCAGGTTCAACCCACCATTTTTTTCTTAAAATGTCCAGTACCAAGTCAGAAAAAAACCAGTTGTTATCTTATAGTTCGTTTCTGTGTGTGTTGCATTGCCGTTTTGGGTTTTTGTTGCACTTCAGTGTTTCTGTTGTTTCTTTTGTTTCGTTGTTTTTCTCTTATAGTTGATGTGTTTACCTCAGTTTCAGTTTGTAACACGGATTTATTTTCTCTCAATCGATTTATGATTTTCGAACAGCGGTATACTACTGTTGCCTTTATAAAAACATTAATTGGCTTCAATCAAGTAGACATTGTATTTTTTAAATATAACAGGCCAGGACTCGTAAGAAAATTTAAATTGTAGTCAATTTTATTAATAACACATTTTTAAAATATACATTGTATTTCAAATGTGTCTATACAGTACTGATGTTTAACGAAATGAATTAAAAAGCGCAATATTTGAGGAAGCGATTTTTGAGTAGCCATAACTTGCAACAGAAACGGCCAGATTAATTCATTAATTACAATACTGTATGTATAAGATAAAATATAATATTTCCATGTATTTACGTACTTTTAAGTTGCACATTTACAAGCTGTTTTTTCTCTTTCATCTGTTGTTTTGTTCTTTTCTTTGTTGTTTTTTTTCTGCCATTTTCTTCTATTTTCCACCTTTTTTACTTTCCATGCTTGTAGTCTTTCAAACCTATCACATGTTAATGTGTCTGTTGGCATCCTTCCTCGCCGGATTTTAGAATCAAAACTCGGCTGACGGTATTTGTTGTTTTGTCACAGTCAGTCCATGCGCTTTTATCATATTTGAATCCTGAAAAGTTGTTTCATTCAAATTTTAAGTTTCCGATAAAAAAAATATAAGTAAACAAACGTGCTTTTTGTGTAATTACTCATATTTGGACACGTTATGTTTTCAGTGTTTATCCTTCACAATAATTCTAACAAGATATTTAATATATCATGCAAAATACGGATATAACAGATATTTAACTATACTAGTCAACAAAAGAAACGATACACGACTTTAGAACAAAATTTATCAAAAAGTATTAAAACTAAAACAAAATGAGATACACTATTTCAAAAAACTTTCATTTGCAATGTATGCACTTTTGATAACGAAAATCAAAACCTGTCAGAAAGTAACTAAATTCCATATAAAAAGTAAAAACACAAAAATACTGAACTCCGAGGAAAATTCAAAAAGGAAAATCAAAAATCAAAAGGCTAAATCAAAAGTCCAAACACATCAAACGAATGGATAACAACTGTCATATTCCTGACTTGATACAGGCATTTTCTAATGTAGAAAATGGTGGATTGAACCTGGTTTTATAGCTAGCTAAACCTCTCACCTGTATGACAGTCGCATCAAATTCCATTACATTGTCAACGATGCATGAACAAAACAAACATACTCAAAGAGTAAAAATGTCAAAAAATAGGGGTACAACAGTCAATATTGTGTTATCATCTTAATATCACTACATAAACAACAAATGTAACAAAGTAGCACAAAAAGGCATACATCAAATTTAACATTCTCATTTTGCTTTTCTTATACGGCTGAATTTATCTATGTAAAGTCTACCCATAAATGAAAGAAGGTTTTCATTACTGGTGTAAAATTGCGGGTTTGAAATTCGCACAGGTAGACATAAAAATAATTTTGTCGTATGACGGCATACATAAATGCAGACTCACGTAAAGTAGATATAACAAAAAACAGACTTACAGTAAAAATAATAAATAAAATAATGGTGTAGTTCAAAGTATGACGGGACACATAAGTACAGTTTCACGTCAAATACGGCTGAATTTATCTATGTAAAGTCTACCCATAAATGATAGAAGGTTTTCATTACTGGTGTAAAATTGCGCGTTTGAAATTCACATATTTATATTATATTATAAACGATCATAGGATGCAAATTATTTTTGCGGAAAGTTAGACACAAAATCGACACATAATTTTCTAAGTACTAAATGAATTTTCAAATTTGTTTAAAAATTTTCAATATGCTAATCAAGTTATGTTCATATTGTCAATAATGGGTTGAAATACTGTTTTTTTTTATTTTTGGTAAAAAAAGTCTTTTTTGAAATCTCAAAAAATGAAAAAAAGAATTGTTTTCGTCTCGAACCAATGTTGTAGATATGAAAACAACACACTGTAAATTTGGAACCTTTCGGATTCGTTTTAAGATTATATAACATTTTTTTTAAATTCACTTTGTGCTATTATCGAGGAAGGATATCTGTCATCAGAAATATCTAACATATTGTTCGTTTCATTGTATTTTTTGGTGATGTTGTACCCTTTTAGGCTTGTTATATATATGCAGTCAGCAGGGTTTAAGATCATCAGTTGTTCGACCTGTTAGTCAAATGCGTTTTGTTTAAATTACTTTTTCACTTTTTTGGTCTTTTGGAAAATGTTGTTTGTGCTGTTTAAGACCCTTCTACAACGAAATTTGTTTTACATGCACACGTATAAAAATTGCCGTTTTTATCCAACGCAATCATACGTTTGAACGTAGTTTTCAATTTAGACTTGTTTATATTTTTTTCGTTTGGGCTTGTATCATATTTTCCCTCCGGTTTATATGATCCGTTCATCCTATATTGACTCTCAAAATTTAACAGTTTATCTGAAATTGAGGGTAAATTATATGGACTTCCAATTACCGTTTCGATCCCTAACATCACCGAAGAGACATATATTGTCGAAATCTAAATCTGGTGTACAAAAAAATATCGACACCTTGTGTTTGTGGCATAACATCTTGGAAACAAGTTTATTCGGTTTTCTGTTTAGTATTAAATTTATATTAAAGATCCATTTTGTTACATCTTGTGATCAATTTTATTTGACAGTCGGACATTGCAGTCAGCAGGGTTTAAGAACATCAGTTGATCGACCTGTTAGTCAAATGCGTTTTGTTAAAATATACTTTTTCACTTTTTTGGTCTTTTGGAAAATATTGTTTGTGCTTTTTTTAGACCCTTCTACAACGAAATTTGTTTTACATGCACACGTATAAAAATTGCGGTTTTTATCCAACGCAATCATAGGTATGAACATAGTTTTCAATTTAGACTTGTTTATATTTTTTAGTTTGGGCTTGTATCATATTTTCCCCCCGGTTTATATGATCCGTTCATCCTATATTGACTCTTAAAATTAAGAGTTTATCTGAAATTGAGGGTAAATTATGTGGACTTCCAATTACCGTTTCGATCCCTAACATCACTGAAGAGACAGATATACTGTCGAAATCTAGATCTGGTGTACAAACAAAATATTGACACCTTTTGTTTGTGGCATAACATCTTGGCCACAAGTTTATTCGGTTTTCTGTTTAGTATTAAATTTATATTAAAGATCCATCTTGTTACATCTTGTGATCAATTTTATTTGGAAATCGTCAATGGCAGTCAGCAGGGTTTAAGATCATCAGTTGTTCGACCTGTTAGTCAAATGCGTTTTGTTTAAATTACTTTTTCACTTTTTTGGTCTTTTGGAAAATGTTGTTTGAGCTGTTTTAGACCCTTCTACAACAAAATTTGTTTTACATGCACACGTATAAAAATTGCCGTTTTTATCCAACGCAATCATACGTTTGAACGTAGTTTTCAATTTAGACTTGTTTATATTTTTTCGTTTTGGCTTGTATCGTATTTTCCCTCCGGTTTATATGATCCGTTCATCCTATATTGACTCTAAAAATTTAAGAATTTATCTGAAATTGAGGGTAAATTATATGGACTTCCAATTACCGTTTCGATCCTTAACATCACCGAAGAGACATATATTGTCAAAATCTAAATCTGGTGTACAAAAAAATATCGACACCTTGTGTTTGTGGCATAACATCTTGGAAACAAGTTTATTCGGTTTTCTGTTTAGTATTAAATTTATATTAAAGATCCATCTTGTTACATCTTGTGATCAATTTTATTTGAAAATCGCCAATGGCAGTCAGCAGGGTTTAAGAACATCAGCTGTTCGACCTTGTTAGTCAAATGCGTTTTGATTAAATATACTTTTTCACTTTTTTGGTCTTTTGGAAGTGTTTGTGCTGTTTTAAGACCCTTCTAGAACGAAATTTGGTTTACATGCACGCGTATAAATATTGCGGTTTTTATCCAACGCAATCATAGGTTTGAACGTAGTTTTCAATTTAGACTTTTTTTATATTTTTTCGTTTGGGTTGTATCATATTTTCCCTCCGGTTTATATGATCCGTTCATCCTATATTGACTCTTAAAATTTAACAGTTTATCTGAAATTGAGGGTAAATTATATGGACTTCCAATTACCGTTTCGATCCCTAACATCACTAAAGAGACATATATTGTCGAAATCTAGATCTTGGGTACAAATAAATATTGACACCTTGTGTTTGTGGCATAACATCTTGGAAACAAGTTTATTCGGTTTTCTGTTTAGTATTAAATTTATATATAAGATCCATTTTGTTACATCTTGTGATCAATTTTATTTGGCAATCGCCAATGGCAGTCAACAGGGTTTAAGAACATCAGTTGTTCGACCTGTTAGTCGAATGCGTTTTGTTTAAATATACTTTTTCACTTTTTTGGTCTTTTGGAAAATATTGTTTGTGCTGTTTATAGACCCTTCTACAACAAAATTTGTTTTACATGCACATGTATAAAAATTGCGGTTTTTATCCAACGCAATCATAGGTTTGAACATAGTTTTCAACTTAGACTTGTTTATATTTTTTAGTTTGGGCTTGTATCATATTTTCCCCCCGGTTTATATGATCCGTTCATCCTATATTGACTCTTAAAATTAAGAGTTTATCTGAAACTGAGGGTAAATTATATACTAGTAGACTTCCAATTA
Organism: Mytilus galloprovincialis; assembly: GCF_965363235.1. Classification (NCBI taxonomy): domain Eukaryota; kingdom Metazoa; phylum Mollusca; class Bivalvia; order Mytilida; family Mytilidae; genus Mytilus; species Mytilus galloprovincialis. The sequence continues at coordinate 51,926,429 of NC_134838.1, read as the reverse complement.
CCGTTTCGACCCCTAACATCACTGAAGAGACATATATTGTCGAAATCTAGATCTGGTGTACAAGCAAAATATTGACACCTTGTGTTTGTGGCATAACAACTTGGCCACAAGTTTATTCGTTTTTTTGTTTAGTATTTAATTTATATTAAAGATCCATTTTGTTACATCTTGTGACCAATTTTATTTGGCAATCGCCAATTGCAGTCAGCAGGGTTTAAGAACATCAGTTGATCGACCTGTTAGTCAAATGTGTTTTGTTAAAATATACTTTTTCACTTTTTTGGTCTTTTGGAAAATATTGTTTGTGCTGATTATAGACCCTTCTACAACAAAATTTGTTTTACATGCACACGTATAAAAATTGTGGTTTTTATCCAACGCAATCATAGGTTTGAACATAGTTTTCAATTTAGACTTGTTTATATTTTTTAGTTTGGGCTTGTATCATATCCCCCCCCCCCCCCCGGTTTATATGATCCGTTCATCCTATATTGACTCTTAAAATAAAGAGTTTATCTGAAATTGAGGGTAAATTGTATTGACTTCCAATTACCGTTACGATCCCAAACATCACTGAAGAGACATATATTGTCGAAAATCTAGATCTGGTGTACATAAAAAATATTGACACCTTGTGTTTGTGGCATAACATCTCGGCCACAAGTTCATTCGGATTTTTGTTTAGTATTTAATTTATATTAAATCCATTTTGTTACATCTTGTGATCAATTTTATTTGGCAATCGCCAATGAAGAGACACAACGTGTATCATTCATGGAAACTTGCACCATAAGATTACCATTGATAAACATTTAATTCCGATTCCGATTTAAATATTAGGGTTGAGACCTACAATGTAATATTTTGACGTAATTTGTTGTTGGTTTGCTGTCTCACTTTCCATTTATATATTTGTAAACATTAACATTTAACATTGACATAAACATGTAACTTTTCTAGATCAAAGTGACGGGTTTAGACCTGCAATGTAAAAGTTTAACATACTGTGTTGTTGGTTTGCTGTCTCATTTCCATTTATATGTACCAAATTTTGAATAAAGAAACTATATTCCCTTCACCCAGATTATTTTAACGCTGTTTTCTTTTTAGAATTATTCACCAGTCAGTTGTATCAAATGCATACATTTCTTATATAGGATACTGTTTCGTTCTTCGGTTTGGGGGCGAGGGAAGGGGGGTCAAGTCATGTTTAATCCCGCCACATAAGTAGAACATACTGTATAGACACTTGTTTAGTGTTAAAGACTGTAATTATGATGCCCTACAGATGTCTCTTAATTATTGATGTCGATCGGTTACCACCTCATGGGCGTATTTCCCGTATCTTATTTTATTCATATGAATTACTATTTATCTCAACTCATTTCTATGGTTCGGTTTTTTTTCATGTACCTTTTGTTAGTCCTCTCAAGGATTTGTATAGTAAAACTATACAAATCCTTGGTCCTCTGAACGAAATTTAAAAGGGGTTAAGTTGAGATCGCGAAAACCTAGTTGTGGTTGATATACTATTGAGGTGTAACACGCACCTTTTTCCATTCATATATACACACAAAGAAAAAATACGTTTATCTTTATGCCGTAAAAAAAATCTTTAAATTGCTTAATATAGATATTACAAGTGTGTGAAGTATTTAGCCTTGACAATGTTTACTTAGTGACAAATAACAAGGAAGTCACACACGTGACTTTTTTGTTTACTTACATGTAGAAATGGCGACATCAAGTAAATCCACAAGTATAAGAAAAGCTCAAGTCCCAGTTTCATGCTATTTTTGCAAAGAACCACAGATTAAATGGAAATGTGAAGATTGCAATGTCCGTATGTGTAACTCTTGTAAAGTCACCGTCCATCAAGGACTTCCGTCTACACAAGATCATGAAGTTATTTCTATTCAGGATATCACCAAGTCATCGTCAGGTTCCCAGGAGGTAACATCTGTAGTTATTTCGTCAATTTTCAATTCATACACAACTACTCTACCTGCTGTTCATACGTTAATTTGCTCGGATGATGATTTACTGTACTTTAGCTGCTCACTTAAACAATCTGAGGAAACAAATCAATATGTGAAAGGGAAACTGTTGAAATCATCAATAAAGATATTGCAGACGCTTAAGAAAGACATGTTTGACTTGACAGTAAATAAAGATGGCGAAATTCTTTTTATTGAATATGATACCAACAAAATTCAACTTATATCGCCTTCGGGTGAAGTTAAGACTGTGTTAGATATTTCTCCCATGAGACCATTGGCCATACATGTAAACAAGGAGAATGAAGTAATAGTTGGAATGAGAGAACAAGGACCACCGTTTCCAGTCAAGGATTTTTCAGTCAGACAAGTTATGATTTTCGGTAGTGAGTATCAACGGAAAGTTACATTGGAATACGACAAAAAAGGGAATAAATTGTTTAGTTATGCAGCACTCATTCGTACTGATTCTCGAAATGTTGTGTATGTTATTGATCGTTTTGACAATGACTGCAACGGTAGAATAGTGGCTGTAGATATACATAGACGTTTGAAGTTTACCTACGACGGACCAAAGAATTTACAAAAATTCCAACCAGAGGGAATCACTATTACGCCAAATGATAACATTGTAGTTGCAGATTACTATAACGATGCACTACATGTCATTAATTCGAAAGGAGATTTACTGGGTTTGCAGTTCGTTTTAGAAGATTTTGGAATCAATTATCTTTCAAGTTTATGCTTTGACACTGAAGGATATTTATTAATTGGATGTGGTAGTGATGAAAATGAGGACTACGGTAAAATCCATGTCGTTAAAATGACAGATAGTCTGATGTAATATGTTGGGTTTTAAATTAAAATTTTAAAAATAATTAAATACAATAAGAAGAGTATAGCATAATAAATACATTGAAAGTTATAGTTACCCGGGCATGGGAATAAAATTGGACATGACGGGAGATTCTAGGGGGTAAGGATTGCAGCAATAGTTGTAAAATGTTCAAAATTATTACCTTAAGTTCCTGCATTCATTGTGTAGCATCAACTCTAAATGAGAATGCCCAGGATACGACGGGTGCAATTGTGTGTTTGTATTCTGTGCACTAATTCCGTTCTAATACTTTGTTAATATATATCTTAACAATTTGGCTAAACACAAAATCATAGATAATGTTCAAAATCAAACAGTTATTGTTCACATTGGGATTATTTACACAAGTTTTCAGAGAAAATGTAAGTAACTATCTAGCATTGTCCTAAATACGAACGGAAAGGGAAACAAATCGTTATTATTAATGTTTTTAATATATGGTTGCATACATAAAAAGTAAAATAGCAGAATTACGGAACTCGAAGGAAACTTCGAAACTGAAAGTCCTTTATCAAATCAAACGAATGGAGAAAAACAGTCATATTCCAGACTTGGTACATTACTGTAAACCAACTTATTTTCACGAGCGATTTATATTCGCGACTTTTGAGAGTAGAAAAATAACGCGAATATAAATCGTCGCGAATATGTAAAACTTGGATCTTTCCTTATTAAACTTCATCAAGTAAATCAGAAAATCGCGAAATTAAATAGCCGCGAAGTGGTCAATAAAGGGTAACACGCGAAATAAAGTATCCGCGAAAATAAGTTGGTTTACAGTACTTATATCATGTTACTGAAGTTGGATATATCTACTGTTTCCATGACAACGGGTCATGATATGCAATATGTTGTCTTTCATTTAAATGATTATTATTGTAATTTTATATATCACTAACAATACACCAGTGAAATATGCTTCATTCTGAAGACCTTATGAAATCGTAAATACCTGATTAAAACAATTGATCAATTATCTAATCAGTGTGCTTTGTTTATGGATTATTTTTTTATAGGGAGGGAAAAATTGTGTTGCAGCGACTTTTTAATTGAATCTTATCATTGATTCACCCAGTCAATAATTTAAATAATTTTTAATAAAAAACGTTTTACATTTTTTTCGCGTACTTAATAGAAGCAATACAAAAATATGACGTTTTAAGTAATAATACAACAGAAACAAAATGAAGTATTTTTGCCAAAGATCCATTGGATTAGCTCTCGCTGCTCACATCTGTTTATCAATATTTCTATTGATACTTCGTGAACAAAATCGTGCATTTCCAACATATTTCGTTCAGCTCAAAGACTGTATGTAGTATAGTAAAAATTAACTGAAAGCATTCTTAAAGTTCTCAAAGTAAAATTGTCATTACAAGAGAATATGTCAAGTACGAAATCGCCACAAATTAAACAAAGTTTTCGCTCGGATTATTCAAATCATATACTCAATAATTTGTATCCTTTGATCTTTCAAAAACGTGTATCTTGGGTATCATAAATATAGTACAAACAAAAGAGTATACGTCAATAAAACAGCAATTCAACTTAAAACTCCTAATGAATGGCCCAAAATAACTTATAATATAGACTAAAATGCATTTGTGATAATTAATTGAAAATGTGTCGAGGGATCAATCACCGCTTTTGAACTGACAAACTGCAATGTCTTACATACATCATCTTTATTTGAATGTGTACAAAAACAACCATGCTAACTTTGTTTTCGGGGAACATGAAATCAGAAGTACTTTCATTGACTATCTACCGACAAAATAACATTAGTAACAACTGGGCAATCAAATTCTTGTTTAGGTAATAAAAGGGTAAATGAAAAACTGCTTTCTGTGTCATTTGGTCTCTTGTAGAGAGTTGTCAATCATACCACATCTTTTTTTTTTATATTTACCACTTTGTTGTACTTTATTTTTTATAGATAATAAAGCATGCATTGTTCATCTAGAAAGTAAGTTATGTGCATGAAATACGATTTAAAAATGATCAGCTTTAAGAATATGATTTTTATTTAATTTAAATGAGTAAGATGTTGACTGCAAGACCAGTTATATTGCAAAGCCAACTAAGTAAACTTAAATCATTTTGAATAGACATCATGAACTTTTGCACTGTCCACAAAATTCTCCGGAAATAATCAATGTTCAAATATCAAATTGTGTTTCCCCGTGTTTAAAATTCTAAACGTTGATTACCTAATCAAAATACATGTACTACATATCTACTGAACTTTCATATTTTGGCTACACGGTAATGTATCAAATAAAAGATAAAAAAAATATGAAAATAATATGTTATTTGAATAAAAGTACGATAGAAAAAGTATAGAACTCCGAGGAAAATTCAAAAACAGAAAGTCCCTAATCAATGTACTAAGTTGAGATATCCTGTGAACTCTACTTCTATTCAATTTCAAAAATCAACCTACTACTAGTTTGAAGTTACTATACATAAGGTCCGATAACAGCTGTTTTACCGCGTCCAATTTTTTTAGCCCATGAATGTCACGTGATAACGTCAGCAATCTATATAGTGTTGGGAACAGTATACAACAACATCTGCATGAAAACATCAGCATTTGGACGATATCTCCTTACTATTTTTGTTCATCACTGGAAAAAGTCAAACTAGTGTTGCGTCATCAAATTTGGTTAATTTGCCTGTGTAAATATCTAAGCATGCGCATACAAAAATGTCGCGTTATACGATGTTTTCAATCTCTACATGGAAGCAACAACTTTCCTGGTACTCTCCTATAAGTTCTAAAACCAACCACTATAACATATGAATTTAAGGAATCATAAATATGACAGACATGAACAAATGACAATCACTTAACTGCAGTTTCCTGTCTTTGGACAGGTACATACAGATTAGGGATGAGTGAAACATGTTCGGCGGCGTCAACCCTCCCCTAACCTGAAATGGTGGTGTTACAGTACAACTAAAGAAAAAACAAAAAAAAATCAGTAACTCATCAGATCGATACAAAACATTTAACAAAAACAGACCGGACATGGTAGGGTATTTAAACAATTCTCATCAAAGAAAAACAACCACAAAATCCTATATGAGAGTACTAAAAAAATGATGTGTCTAAGACTATAATGTCAATCAGTACACATTCAAAATCAAATTGGTTAAGTGTAAAGACGTCATTCACAGTTAGAGAAAACATGACATTGGATCAATGCCAAAATATAGATATCTTCTGATTGTACAATGTACATGTAGTACCGTGAATTTGCATACATGTATATATGTGTATGAAAATAATATGTTATATGGTTTTATCTGACTGATAACAAAATCAATATTAATAAAAAATAAAAACAAAATCTTATTGCAGTGTTGAAATGGTAATTAGCTAAATAGTTTGCCTGTATATTTTCTTCTATGAAAAATGAAATTCAAGAACATTTTTAGAATGTTTATACATAAAAATGATCTTGTACTATATTTAGATTCTCGATTATTCTTGGTTTGTACATATGCCTATTTTTAATTGATATCAGTGAACTTGAATATTGCATTGATATTTATTCTAACTGGAAGATGCAATTGCACGATTGTTTAAAAAGTGAAATAACAAGTTGTAATAAATGCTCCAAAGTATTGTCAATCTCATGCTGCTTTGAACAGCCCAATATGTTCTTCTTATATACCAAAATGCAGTTAGAATCCTTTTGCAGTCCTATTAAAACAAATGCAGCTGTTCTGCAAGGCATACGTCTTAAAAAACTAATGAAAGATAAACCAGTTATATATCTGCACTAAAACTGCTGAAGTTAACTATAGTCTGAAAACAACGCTATTCTCACATTGTCCCATCCATTTTCAATTTCCTGATCTCACTCATTCACAAGAAAGACATCATCGAGAATACAATCGAGTTCGATTGGGAAGTTCTCTACTTGGACGTTTCTGGTAATGACAATAATATGCTGCAGATGTCCAGTGTACTTTTCATACTTGGCCCTTTGAATCTCGAAATTTCCCCATGTTTTTTCGGTGAATGATTTCGAAATGACAAACACTATATTTTTACTTTCATGAATAGACTGTGAAATGGCATCAGACCGGATAATTCCCGCCAAAATATCCCGATCCTCTATACACATTTTCATTTTCCATGTGTTCTCAATTTTCAGTATAAACATTTCTTTAACCCAATCAAAGCAATCGTCTAAGTATGAGAAGTAAATATCGTATTTGAATTTTGACCTTTAAAAATCATTTCAATAACTCTTTTCAAAACCCGATATACCCAATATGCTATTCGCCACCTGAAATTAACTATAACTGCAATAGGAGTTAAAACGTTATGAATATCATGAGTAAACAAATAACAACTCGGAGCCACATTTCATTTGCACAATTACCATAAAATTCATGGAAGTTTTCTGCCGCTTTTTGTGTAGTAGTATATGTTCCGTTTCCTAACTGGCACGTATAGTTTCGCGCAGGTTTATCAAGTTTTATCCTCGTTTTGGAAATCCATAACACAAAGTCAGAAGTCTCACAATTACATCTAAAAACATTTCCAGAAAGTTTAAGTCGAAATGAAGCATCAATTCGCTCATTTCTCACATCCAACAAATGTTGAAACGTCTTATTGTTGGTTTGGAGATTAGTATGTTTTCGATTAAGAACTTCACGGTTTGTTAATGTGTGCAACGCTATTGGTACTTCAGAAAATAAGTTGAATCCCATATCAAGATGTCGTAGGTGTTTGTTCTAGTTCAATTGGCAGAAACCAGAAGTGGTTATATGATATATTAAGATTATGATCGGGTCATCATCTAATACTATCATGGGCGATATCAGACCTGGTGTTGATCCAGCCTTTCTGAAAAACTAATATCAAATAACTGTTATTAAATCGTGACCGAAAAAAAAATCATGTCAGACTTATATAGAAAATATAAACTGATCATGAATGCGACAGAAGAGATAGCAGTAAGCATTTCCTACTTGAGTGATATAATTATTCGTATGCCCCCCAAAAAAACGTAAACACCAGAAACTATTACAGCTAATACATTGAGTGTGCAGGTGAAGGTAATATCTCTTGCTTGCTAGGTGAACCGTGAATTCATTTAAGATGAGGTATACTACCCTCTTTTTGGAGTAGTCTAGTTGGCCAAGTGATTCTACAGGAAAGCTCCAAATGATTGTACAGCAAAGCTCCAAGTGATTGTACAGTAAATTCGCAAGCGATTGTACAGTGAACAAAAATATTCAACATAGAGAAAACGAATATATTTGGATTTTCACTAAGACAATGGCTTTGAAACTTTTAGACAGGTAAGACTATATGTCAGAAAAGGTACACGTAAAAATTCTGGTAGCAACGATTGCTTTTCGATGTTTATTTGACATGTTTATCGCTATTGTGTGACAGTTTTGATCGTTTTACTTGGAGCTCCTCCATTCTTCGGAAAACGTTCTGATTCATATATCTTTTTTATTATTTTATTGGTTCATATTCACATATAGAATGTTTAGCTACCAAAAACTTGAAGCAGAAATATTATATACTAGTAGTAAAATTAGAGTTTTTCAAAGTTTTCATCAAATGACTTTTTATTTTTCGAATGTCGTAGCCCCACTTGACAGTCTCTCGAATGACAAAAAAAAATAGAAAACCGTACAGTTCCGTTAACACAATGTGATATCGAATCATTCAATATATATTTTGATTAATATTAAACACAAAATCGTCAGTTGAATTCGCATCACATTTTAAAAAATTTCCGGTTTCCTGTTTTCGACGATTTGTGATAAAAATCTATTTACATTTTCCCCCTAATGTAATTATTCCTGGCTACAAGATTTTGTCAGTTTCCTATTATATTTGTGAAGACTTAAATAGAGTTACATTTGACAAAATTTCCGGTTTTTTGTTCCCTGAGATCTGATGATAAAAGTCTTTGTTTTTGTCAAATTATACTTGTTTCTTGTCACCATCATTTATCAATTTTCTTGTAAATTCATTATTGTAAGTTTCAAGTGAAGTTATATTAGGCAATTGTTCCGGTTTCCTGTTTTCAGATATTTTATAATAAAAATCTTAGTTTTTGCGTGAAAATACTAGTAACTGGTCATTTTATTTAAAATTCGTCAACCATATTTGTTTGCTAATTCAAAAAGAGATAAATTCCACTTGAAGATGTCACTCTATTGAAATGAAACATATGTCTAAGTTTTCGTTTTTATTGATTAAAATAAATTTCAAATCGCCAATGTCCACATATTTACTTTTAATCCACCTAGTATAACAAATATGATGACACTCAAATTTATCTGATCAAAATATCGATACTGTGTCCAAGCGTTGCTTACAAGGATTTAAAACGTTACATCGGATCTGTCTAAACGAACTTAACGAATCCTCTGAGTTTTTTTGGTTAATATACATTTTAAAATATTTGAAGGAATGTCATTCCTGATGTAATAGATACAAGAACAGATAGTAAAACGGATTGTTTTCAGGTACTTGTAATGATAGATTGGACATTGGAACTGTTTTCATTGATTTTTGCTAAAATTAAACCATCCATCGTCAAATTTCACATATTTAATCTTAATCCACCTAGGATATAAAATATAAAGAAGTTCTAAACACAACAATCTGAACACATCCTATGTCAACGCTTTGGTTACAAGGATATTAACACATTACGTTTTACTTTCTGTTTTAAAGAACTTTCGGAACATTCTGGTTTTGTCGGATTAATACTCACCTTAACAAATTTGAAAGGATGATTTTTTTTCGCTGACATAAAAATAACTAGAACAAAAATTAAACAGAATGTTGTCTGATACTTGTAAACAAATCTGGGACAAAGGGTCTGTATTTTAATCCGATTGTTAACACAAAATAGTTTTTAAAATAGTTTCGGTTGCAATTTTCATCAGTGTTTAAACATTTTCTGCAAAGATTGACTGCACTTTTTCGACTCTTAAATCTGTTATGACACAATGTGACAGCTATATAAAAAGTTTATGCGAATATGAAGATTATGAGTAATCTCTTTGATCGTTTGAAAATCATCAACACTGCTAAAATGTGTCGTGAAGACTCAACATAAAATTTTACGGATATCGGCTGTATTTGTTAAAGGACAGTAAATAAAATCGTCAGACAATCCGAGATAGAATCAATTTGAGAAAATTAATACGTTACTACAATATCACGTATGCAGCCCTTGTTGAAATACATAAGAACATTTCCGAGTTTTGATATACCATTATCATTGTATAATTCTATTTATGACAGTACAATAGGAGGTATTGTATGAAAAATACTGGGTTTTTTTTTACGACAAGCATTGTATTAACAAACAAGATGCTGGTAACGAATGAATTACAGAATAGACGTTTTTGAACCCGACATTTTTAAAAGACAGTCTTGTCTATAGTTGAAGACTGCATGGTCCTTTCTATATGTCATCACCTTCAGGTGAAGTCAAGACTGTGTTAGATACTTCACCAATGACTTTATTGGCCATACATGTAAACAAAGATAATGAAGTAATAGTAGGAATACGAGAACAAGGACCACCGTTTCCGTTCCAGGATTTTTCGGTCCGACAAGTTATAATTTTCGGTAGTGGTTTTCAACGGAAAGTAACGTTAGAATTCGACAAAAAAGGGAATAAATTGTTTAGTTGTGCAGCACGAATTTGTACTTGTTCTAGAAATGTTGTTTATGTTATGGATAGGCTTGACAGTGACAACAACGGTAGTATAGTAGCTGTAGATAGTAATGGCCGTCTGAAGTTTACCTTCGATGGGCAAACGAATTTAGGAACATTTCAACCAGAAGGAATAGCTATAACGCCTAATGATAACATTGTAGTTGCAGACAGTAGTAACGATTCACTACATGTTCTTAATTCGAAAGGCCAGTTACTTGGTCCACAGTTAATAAACAAAGATCTTGGAATCGAACGTCCAAAATGCTTATGCCTCGACAGCGAAGGATATTTATTGATTGGATGTGCTTATAGCAAAAATGAAGCATACGGAGAAATTCATGTCGTGCAAATGAAAGATATTCTTATGTAGTATATCGTGAAAAGATTGTTGGGTAGGAAATTGAAATTTTGCAAAGAACGAAATTTAATATATGCCTTGTTGACAATATTTCAGAGTTCAGAAATATAATTTCAAGGCATTGGGGAAACAGATTTACCATGTTAAAAATGATTTAAGAGGATTTCGTTAGACCCCTCTTTTATATTTTATGAAATTTATCATGTTTATATCGGTTTTGGATATTCGTTTTCTACTTCTATGTAGGGCGGGTACATTATAGTATTAAACTAAGGCATGCAAGTGTTGAAGTATTTATTATCTTAGTTAAACGTTTCTGATTTTTCTGTTTTCTTAAGTAGCAGAATTTAACCAATAGTCGTGGCTACCTTATCTAGTATTCTGTAGTAGCGAACACATTATGATCTTGTATTAAATATATTACTTGCGGTCAGCTGTAAGTTTCAACAGGTTAAGGAATACAGAAATGTTTATCTTTGAATTACATCATAACAATCAAAATTTTAACTGATTCATTTACAATTTACTAATAATTTATCTAAAAGTCTCGTTCATTTTTACAGACGCATTTATACTTTTTTGATTAACACAAGCCTTAGGTGTTCAATATCATTTAAATAGCAGGACTATAATATATTTAAATCCAGTTTAAAAGCAACAAATCCTTTTGAAATAAAAGGAACCTTTTAAACCAAGATTTCGAAGGGGTGAAGATAAAATCATCTTTTCGACTATTTATGGACGCCAATAAGAGATCGTTGACTGCAATGGAATATCTGCATGACTAATGACGAAACATATGTTTCAGTTGTCGTAATCATCGCAATCCCGTCCTAATTACCCTGGAATCTGACCTAATGAATTAAAACTTATCACCCGGGATGTACTTATATGGGCAACGCGTTTTCTTGGGGTTCGAGTTGCTCATTCTTTTGTTTTTATGCTGTATTTTGTGAGTTATTTGTCTTTTGGTCTCGTTACATTTTTACCATGATATTTTATTTTCGAATTGTAAGTATGAATGTCCATAATGTTATCTTAGGCCTCTCTTTTGTGAACCTTTAAATACTGCTTACACTTATGAATATAAAGGTTAAGACTCAAAGTTTTTTTAGCCAATCTATTTGTGAAATCTTTCTAAGGATCATCCGTTGACAGGTTCTTTAGTTTTAAAATGACTTTTGGTTCAAGGCTACGTTGACACTTATTCCTATAATTGAGTTTAGCTGCTTCAATGTATTCAAACTACATTAAATTTCAAATAAATATAATATTTCAAATAGAAATGTCATTGACACAAAAAATGTCGTCTTGACCAAAATAAATTACGCCTTAAATAATACCGAATGTTCAAACGGGTCGAATAAACCTTATAGTTCGTTTCTGTGTGTGTATTACATAGTCGTTTGGGTTTTGTTGCATTTAAGTGGTTCTGTTGTTTTTGTTGTTTTCCTCTTATAGTTAATGTTTTTCTCTCGGATTTAGTTTGTTACTAACCCGGATTTGTTTTCTCTCAATCGATGTATGACTGTCGAACAGCAGTATACTACTGTTGCATTTATTTAAGCATAGTCAGTCTGTTTCCTCTTTTCAATAGCTTCACATTTCGACAGTGAGTATATGTAAGAAATGACTACATAGATTGGCTTCCTCATCTGTGAAGGCCGTTAGGTGCCATTCAGTTCAATGCTGTTGTACGATATTTCTACTTTCGAGAGAGTAGTAATTTTAGATTTAAATTTCGTGGCCTGACTAGTCTTTCTGCAATATTTAGAATTTAACTCTCTTTCGAGGAAAATTATCATATTGCACGAGATTTGGTCGAGGAAATTGTTTCTCAATGATTTTAGACGATTTGTTGGCAAAATGTCTACTAGTATATCTTATTAAATGATAAGCAATTAAAACAACGTATTCTGTTTATATGACGTAACCAGACCTGGTCGCCTTTTTGATGTCACACCAAAAAATAAAATAAAGTCATAATTTTGACCAATATAGATCTAAGATCAACGAACGACACGTTGAAGATAAATATATCATCCGGTCAGAGAAAGTATTAGTTGACTATGATTTAGAGACATAGATTTTACACGTCTCCTTCTTTTATTATAATAAATAGTATTGAAGAAGTACTGTTTCTTGTAAAAATAACCATGGATAAAAAAAAAGAATATTATCAAAATCAATAAGTCTTGTTTATCAGAAATATAGATGGTCCAGAAATTCATTTCTCATGGCATATAAATAACCTCCGATGTTCGGAAGTCCTGTTTTATTTCATTTAAAAGGATTCTGAAAAAAAGAAAACACAATCTCTAGATGAATGTTTAAGCCGATGCATTAGGCTGAACACTATAGCCAGAGCATAACTCAACAGCGATTTTTAAAAATGTTTTTAAATAGATAATACAACTTTTTCTTGTTAGAGTATATTTAAACAACATATGCTGTGAATGCATATAATAAGGATTTTCTTATCCCAGGAATAGATAGCCTTAGCCGTATTTGGCACAACTTTTTGAAATTTTGGATCCTCAACGCTCTTCTTATAACAATTTTGGTCTGAGCGTCACTGATGAGTAGACGAAACGCGCGTATGGCGTATTAAATTATAATCCTGATACCTTTGATAACTATTTACATCACTGGGTCGATGCCACTGCTGGTGGAAGTTGTCGAGGATTGCGGGAATGCTATGTGTTCGTATGTGTGCCGTCGCCACTGACGACGTGACGTCGCGTTTCTATGTATATTGTATTTATGATTCTATGCTTGTTTGAATGAATGTTGAACCACACGATTGTATTTATTGTTAGTCAAACCCTAATCGAACACAACGCAAAGTACTAACACACTCAAAACCCAACATTAGTGCCGCGACTAACGGAGAAAGAGAATGGACATAAGCATATTAAAATCGTTGAGAGCGGGGAACAGAGCAGCGGTGACGAAAGTTTTTAACAAACTGGAGGACGCCATCGTTGATACGCCTTTAGACCCGGAGGAAATATGTACATTATTGGAAGCAGTTGAAAAGAAAAAGAAAACTTGGCCAATATCGACGAACAGATTTTAAATATAGTGGACTCGGAGGGAATTACTGATGAAATTATAGAAACAGATGAGTACTATTTAGAGTTAGAAAGTAAAATTAGAAAATACAAAAAGTTCTTGAAACCCGTCACCACCGCCACTTCTTCAATTCTAGATAGCAATGCCCAAGAGTTAATACCACATTTAAACCCATTTACGCATTCCAGTCAGGACCTATCACAAACAAGTTCAACCTCAAGCCAAAATCATCGCCTACCCGAATTAACGCTACCAAATTTTAGTGGAGATATATTAGAATGGCAATATTTCTGGGATTCATTTGAATCGACAATTCATCATAACAGTACACTATCCGACATTCAGAAATTTTCATATTTGAAGTCCTTATTGCAATCAGATGCCGCAAACGTAGTTTCAGGCCTCACCATAACTAACCCAAATTACTACAAGGCTATTGAACTTTTAAGGAATCGTTAGGGTCAAACCCACAACATAATCAATGCATACATGAGATCACTTTTGGATATGCCGGTGCCTGATGAGCGTTTAGAGAGTTTAAGAGCATTTTACGATAAGTCCGAGGCATACATCAGAGGTCTAGAATCATTAGGACAATGCCAAGAAATGTTTGGTTCATTACTGATTCCAGTTATTCTAGGGAAATTGCCGCCAGATTTCTGAAAAAATATTACACGGTAAAATGGAAGTGATGATTTGAATATACAGAAACTACGAGACGCTATTTGCAGAGAACTTTCAATTCAAGAATCAGGACATAATGAATACATGTATCAAACGCCGACAGCTAATCACACCGCAAATTTTGTAGCAAGTGTTAAGAAGGATTTTGGCAAAAATCGCTCACAAGGGAAATCGAAGTATCAAGGTATGAACAAACCAATTAGTTCAGCACAAAGAAAAGCATGCACATTCTGTGAGGGGGACCACTTTTCCAATGACTGCACGGATGTCGCCGAACATGAAAAAAGAATAGCTATTATTAAAGAGAAGAAATTGTGTTTTAATTGTTTTGGTACGCACAAAGTATCAGATTGTCGCTCTAAATACGACTGTAGAATTTGCTATCGAAAACATCATACATCAATTTGCAAGAAACATACAACACACCTATCAGAAGATAAGGACAGCACAGAAACGTCAATGTTGTACACATCGGCAAGTCAAAAAACTTCAACCGTTTTGCTTAAAACAGCAGTAGCTCAGGTAATGTCGGTGAATAATACAGCAGAGCCAAACATACTTTTCGACGAGGGTGCACAACGGTCTTTTATTACTGCAGACTTAGCTACTAAATTAAATGTACAGAAAGAGGGATCCGAAAATCTGAATATAGTTTCTTTTGGGAATAAAACTAGTGGTATTGGAAATTTAGACAAAACCACGGTACAGTTGAAAGCCAATAATGGAGAGATTATACCTATAAAATTACTAATAGTACCCACCATAGCATCACCGCTTCAGAGCCAGAGTAGAAAAATCACCCAGGGACTTCACTATCTACATGGATTATCTCAAGCCCACCACGTTACAGACGCAGAGTCGTTTGAACTTACTCTTCTAATTGGAGCGACTTTTATTGGAATATAATGCAAGATAAAGTCATACGTGGAAATAGTCCGACTGCTGTAAGCTCTAAACTCGGATATTTGTTGTCAGGTCAGGTCTTTAGGAATTGACGAAAAGGAAGTTGATACGCAATTGATAGATGTCATGGAAACCATTGCCGAATCGTCCATTACAAAAAAAATGGGAAATATGTGTCCAAACTACCATGGAAAGAAAACTGCACGGAGTTACCAACAAACAAAGATATTGTCAAAAGAAGAACAGAAAATGTAATACGTCGTATTTCAAAAGACAAAGAAATGTTCCGAATGTATGGAGATATTATATCTGACCAAGAACGGAGAGGTTTCATAGAAAAGGTAAGTGATGAGACTCTTACTGAAAATCTAATTCATTATATACCACATCACGCTGTTAAGAAGGATTCCACAACCACGCCTATACGAATAGTTTATAACTGTAGCTGTAAAGCCAATTCTTACAGCGCTAGTCTCAACGATTGTTTAGCAGAACACCCACCTATGATGAACGACCTTATTACAATTTTGACACGCTTTAGAATGGAGAAATATGCAGTGACAGCTGATATAGAGAAAGCATTTCTACACATAGAATTAGACGAAAATGACACCGATGTTACGAGAATCTTTTGTTTACAGAACCCCAACAATCCGAATAGTTCAATAATAACTTACAGGTTCAAAGTAGTACTGTTTGGTGCAACCTGTTCACTTTTTATTTTGAGTGCTACATTGATGAAACACTTTAGAGAAAACCCATCTAACACATCCTCAGAACTACAAAGGAACATATATGTAGTTAACATTCTAACGAGCTTTCCTGACGAGACAACTCTACTCAAGTTTTATGCAGAATCTCGCACATTATTACACGATGCCGGTTTTAACTTGAGATAATGGAATTCTAACAATGAAAACTTACGAAATAGAGCAATACAGGAAAAGGCAGGAGACAAGGACCAGACAGTTAAAATACTTGGAATAAGCGTGAACACAAAATCTGATAACATTTTGTATAATCAACTTACTTTGACAGAAAATGATCATATACCATTAACAAAACGAGAAGTGTTGCGCCAGTCGTCAAAAATCTTTGATCCGCTTGGATTAATATCCCCAGTTACTGTGACATCAAAACTCTTTATGCAAAGATTATGGAGAGAGAAGTTAAATTGGGACGAACTATTACCGTTTACTTTAAAAGAAGAGTGGAAATCGATCACTATGGAAATAGAAGAGGCAACAAAAACAGAAATTTCCCGCCAAATAACATCTGAATATGATGCGCAAGAGGAGACTGAACTTCATATATTCACAGACGCCAGTCAACAAGCATATGGCGCGTGTGCCTTTTTAGTCAAAGGGAACACATCTAGTCTAATCATTACAAAAAGTCGATCCGGTAAAAACAATAACTTTGCCACGTTTGGAATTAATGGGTGCGCTGATTGGCGCCAGATTGGCGAACTATTTAGTAGGATTTATTGACACACAGAAGACATATTTTTGGAGTGACAGTCAAATAGTGTTGAGTTGGATATCGTCAACAAAAACGTTACCTACATTTGTATCTAATCGTCTCAAATAAATTAGAAAATTGGCCGAAAACAGTGATTGGAGATATTGCTCAACAGACCAAAACCCAGCAGATTATCTTACCCGCGGAATTACGGCAAACCAGCTGATGAATAGTGCACTTTGGATAAAGGGACCAAAATGGATCGCCAACAAGACAAAATGGCCAAACTGGACAAGAAATGTGGAAAACTGTAACACATTTTCAACAATTACAGAAGAATCTATAGACGCTGAGATACATGTACCAAAGACAAGTTGTATTCAAATTGAAAAATATAGCTCGTTTAGTAAATTGGTTAGAATTAAAGCATACGTGTTAAGATTTATTCGTAATTTTAAGACCCGTAATAAAAGCGAGCGAACGATTGGAATACTCAGCATTCAAGAAATCGGAGAAGCCGAAAATACACTTATTCGTAATGTTCAGCGGACGACATTTGAACTCGAAATTGATAGTTTGAACCCAGCATCGAAATATAAAGTTGCTTTATTTAGACAACTTAGACTTTATTTGGACAACAATGGAGTATTGCGCTGCGGAGGAAGACTAAACAACGCACCATTAGATTATAATACGAAGTATCCACTTTTGTTACCAACGAAACACCATTTTACGTCGTTGATAATTAGAGACATGCATCACAAAAATCTACACTCTGGACTAAACAGCACAATTGCGCATATTCAGCAGAAGTTTTGGATTCCGAGAATTCGTCAGTGTGTGAAATACCACCTTAGAAAATGCTCACAGTGCAATAAAGTAACAGGAAAACCTTACCGCGCACCTGAGCCACCGCCGCTTCCGAAAGATAGACTTAACAATGAATACCCCTTTTTTGTTACAGGTGTCGACTTTACAGGCGCTTTGTGTACAAAAGGACAAAATAATATTGACTGCAAAACTTATATTTGCCTGTTTACATGTGCAGCAACACGAGCAGTACATCTAGAAATTGTACCGGATATGAAAGAAGAGTCATTCATGTTAGCTTTTAGGAGATTTGTGGCATGTCGTTCACTTCCAAGAATAATGATGTCAGATAACGCTAATACATTTAAAGCTGCAGCCGAATCAATTCAACAAAAAGTGATGGAGCGCGGAACCGAATGGAAATTTATCCCAAACAGAGCCCCATGGTTTGGTGGATGGTGGGAAAGACTTATAGGACTAACCAAAAATGCTATTAAAAAAATATTAGGTCGATCATTTGTTACTATTGACATGCTTCGAACCATAGTAACTGAAATTGAAAGCATGCTGAATAATCGTCCGATTACGTATATATCAACAGACATAACCGACCCACAACCACTTACGCCATCACACTTACTAAACGGAAGGAGATTGGATTCGCTACCACATCAAATGGATGATATTGAAAACTTTCACAATTCTAACCATTCGTCTTGTAACAAAACACTTCAGAGACAACATCAACTAATTGAACATTTCCGTACACGTTGGAGGAATGAATATTTGACATCTTTACGAGAATTCCACCGTGCAACTGGAAATAACGTTCAAACTATTGAAGTAGGAGACATCGTTCAAGTTCACAACGATTCCAATAGACTTATGTAGAGGTTAGCCGTCGTGAAGGAGTTGATTCGTGGAAAAGATGGATTTATCCGCACTGCTATCATCAAAACAGATACTGGTATTACAAACCGACCAATTGTTAAATTATATCCGTTGGAATTACAAGGACCAACTAGTGAAAATTGTAAAACGCACTATTCACTTCGTTCCCGCCAAAAGTAAACAAAAAAGGACTTTTACGTATCAATTACATTCAATGACGGAGAGGCAAATTGAAAGACAATTGTGAATTAGTTAAAGTAACTTTCAGGAGTAATTTTAAGTATCGTAAATTACAGAGACAGTGAAAGTAAAATCTTTTTGTATTCTTTTGTGATTATAAATTTTATCATTTTTCTTTAGTAATTTCCATTTCGGTGGCCCCCAGGATGTCGAGGATTGCGGGAACGTTATGCGTTCGTATGTGTGCCTTCGCCACTGACGATGTGACGTCGCGTTTCTATGTATATTGTATTTATGATTCTATGCTTCGCTTGTTTGAATGAATGTTGAACCACACGATTGTATTTATTGTTAGTCAAACCCTAATCGAACACAACGCGAAGTACTAACACACTCAAAACTCAACAGACGTTTCGTCCCTGAGGATATCACCAGCCCAGTGGTAAGCACTTGGGTGTTGACATAAATATGAATTATATGGTCATTTTATAAATTTGTTGTCATAAAAATTTGAATTTCTCGAAAAACTAAGGATTTTCTTATCCCAGCAAAGATAACCTTAGCCGTATTTGGAACATCTTTTTTGAATTTTGGATCCTCAATGCTCTTCAACTTTGTACTAGTTTGGCTTTATAACTATTTTGCTCTGAGCGTCACTGATGAGTCTTATGTAGACGAAACGCGCGTCTGGTGTATTAAATTATAATCCTGATACCTTTGATTGATAACTATAAACTTGAATGAGACTACTTAAAAATTATTATCAATTTCAGAAGTCATGTAGACAATACTAGCAATGCTTAGAGTCCAACCTATGATCGTGAACAACAGACTACTAGTTCTCTATTTTGTGCTTTGACAATAGTATACAAACACAATATTAAATACAGAAAAAAATATACACGATAAGTTTTTAATGAAGATTTCACAGAACATTTTTAAGAACCATTCGATAAGCTCTCGTTGCCCACAACTTTTCATAAAGTTGAAAATAGTCATGGATGTAAAGAACTAATGATAACCATACGACATTCTACAGGTAGGAAAAAAACCCATATCGTATAGTCACCTATAAAATGCCAAGGATGACAAAGTGAAGCATTTTGAACGAAAATTCAACGGTCAGATTAATATAAAACAATGAAAGAATGACAAATATGACAGACAACAATCAACGATGAACAAGCACATGACTTGGGACAGAAACATAAAACATGTGGCGGTGTTTAATATGTTTGTGAGGTCTAAGTTGGAAAGGTCTTGATCCATCAAAATGATGTTATGTACAACACAACCAACATAAACACAAACGATAGAACTTGTCGATCGACGAGTGTTACCACCTATGAAAAGTCTCACTTTAATGAGAAAAGCACAGATTTGTGCAATGCCAAATATCAGAATCGAAAGTTTTAAAGACCATAGGTGGTCAAAACATTTTCGTCGTGTGGTTTAGGTAAAGTAATGGCAAGTGTTATTATTTTATTTTTATTAAATTAAATGTATACGGCTCAGTTTGACCATCAACTGAATTTTATAACAAGTCTGCAGTTGTTGCTGGTAAAAACAAAACTTCCGTCTGTGGATAAATTTAACTGCCGAAAGGTATATATAGCGTTAACAGAAATTTAAGAGATTAAAAAAGCATATAAATTAACAAAAATCTACAAAGAGTTTTTTTACACTCTTAATCAAGCTACGTCAACATTTCTATGATTTTTACATGAAAAGACAGATCCTTATGATGGAACTCACGTTTATACAAAGTTTTATGTTCATTTGCACTATTTCAAAATTTCAAAAGTAATTAAATAGAAGTCAGGAAACAGGTTTAAAGGATAGGAAAATAAGTTGTAGGACAGTGAGTAGAAGCCGAAAGGAAACCATATCAATTTGGCAGTTTTTGATTTTTCATCCTCACGCTAAAGTGCGGTAAAGTTTCGGTTGTCTGCTTTGTGTTGTATAGTGTTTAGGTCAAACCACCACTGTACAACATTGTTGTCTGGAATTCACACAGCTTACTTGAAGTTTATATCTAATCCCAGAACTGGTCTAATTTAAAATGTGATATTGCGCATATCTACATCATTCATATGACAATCGAAAGATCCTTAACTCCTGCAAAACTGATAACTTCTCGATTTTGGATGATGTTAAGGACCCCTGCTTTATAAAAAAGGACTTAAATCTGCACAAGATCATGACATTGTTTCTAATTAGGATATTAGTTAACAAGTCACCACCAGGTTCTCAGGCGGTAACGTCTGTAGTTATTTAATTAGTATTAAAGTCATACACTTGTTCTCTGTCACCTGTTCATACTTTACTTTGTTCGGAAGATGATTTACTTTTCTTCAGCTATAACAATCCTACGTCTAGAATTAAAACTGTGATATTCCACAGTCGGAGGAGTATTACATTCTATTATGACGTCTGATGCAACAGATAAAATACACACAAAGTAAAGATTTGTTTGTGTCGGTGTATCTGTAAAATTGAAACATCTTAAAAAATAGAGGCGTAAAACAGTCAAAATCAAACTAACAATGCCATGGCAAAAAAAAAAAAAAAAAAAAAGATAAATAAAAACTGACGAAAAGACAAAAAGAAAATAGTTACTAAGGACTGAGAAACCAGAACCATACTTAAAAACAGGGTGACCTCAAGTGTTCCAGAAGGTTTACAAATCATGCTTCCCATGTGTCACGCGTCGTGTTGCTCAAGTACAAAGTGCCTATCTTTAACAGTCGAATAAAGAATACGTTAATAAAGTATGATAATAGCTTGTTAAGGCTATTTTTTATTTTTTTTAATTGATGCACATATAATGTCAAAAAGTAACTTTATTATAGCAATGTGCACGAATAGATACCAGGATCCTACTTCGTCAAAATTATCTCCCCATTACGCCAGTTTATTTTCACAATCGTACAAATGGAAGCCATTGTAGGGATGACGCGCTACCAATTTTGCTCTTGGAAACCGATAAATTTATCCACATTGCACCATTACGATCCTTATATGTCAGTTGTATTTTAAAAGACAAATGTATCAACTAGCCAATGAGCATCAGTTAATGATCTTGTCTGCATTGATTCAACTTAAAACTATTGTCTGATCGGTTGCCAGGTGGAATTTTCGAAAATTCATAAACATTTAAAAAAATTCTAATTAATTATTTCGTGGAAGGGCAGACTAGATTTTTTTAGTGGTTGAAGAGTATAAACCCTAGTTATCACACACAAAAAAATATAATTTTTCGAAGATATGCATTTTCATAATCCAACTTGAAAGACTGTCGTCAAGTACTTTCAGTAAAATAATAGATATTCGAACACACCTACTCTGTTTTTGTGATTCATTAGATAGGTATTTCACTTGATCTATATATTTCATCTTTTAATACTGTGATTTCTTTTACGTTATAAAGTCAACCTGTAGCTTTGCTATATAAAAATGATAGAATATGAAGCGAGACGATGGATGAAGTATTCTTGCTTTGTACGATATCAAGACAAAATATTCAACTCAAACACGCCCTAACATAAAAAGGTGCACTAGATTTTCTCTTTTCGATACAATTGTTACCCATTTTTGGAATTTGTTCTTGAGTCACACAATGGAAGGGCAGACACGAAAATAACTGAACTAATAGATTGATATAAATCAGAGGTTATGCATTTTCTACATCCAACTTGAAAGATACCCATGTCGTCGACTTGATATCTAATTGTTCTGCTTAATTATGTACTAAATAAATTGAAAACTTATGCAAATGGTGTTTTAAAATAAAACACATCGTAATTGAGAAGAAAATTGTAATTTTGTTTGTTTCTATTAACTTTTAAAACTTTTGTCACTATAGTAAACATTACAGTAAACATTTCTCGCCTTCTCTAACAAAGAGCGTCGATTCTTTTGTTCTATTTCAACCGGGTTTCCGACTGATACATTTTATTTAATCGTCCAGTTTTGGAGATATTTTAAAGGCTTTAAAGCTTTTGTCTGAGATATTATGAGTATATTTGTCATGAGAAATTTGGAATGCTTCAACTTATTCAGTATAAATTTAATAAATATCAAAGAAAACAAATCTTCCAGTTAATTTGCTTTACATTTGATATATTTTCTGGTTTCCTTTTTTCGGCGATTTGTGATAAAAATCTTAAAATCGTTTTTCCTAAAAAAAATACTTCTTCCTGGTTACGATATTTTGTCAGTTTCCAGTTATTTTTGTGAGGATTTAAATATAGTTACGTTTGACAAAATGTCCGGTTTCTTGTTCCCTGAGATCTGATGATAAATGACTTTGTTTTTGTCAAATTATAATTGTATCTTGTCATCATCATTTATCAATTTTCTTGTGAATTCGTGTTTGTGAAGTTTCAAGTGAAGAAACATTTGACCATTGTTCTGGTTTCCTGTTTTTGGAGATTTGCTGATAAAAACCTTAGTGTTTGTGATAAAATACATGAAGCTGTTCCGTATATTTAAATTTGTCATATGTCTTTAACAAGCGTTTATTCTGAGCTGTTAAAAAAGTTAGTTTTGAATTTTAAGATGTTTTTCTGTTAAATTAACATAAAATTCAAAATATGTATTAATTAATTGAAAAAAAAAATAAGCCGAAATAGTCTATTTCCTCTTATTTCATCTTAATCAACCTATTATGTAAAACATAAGGATCCTCTGGTTTTGTCTGGGTAATACATATTTTCAAAAATTTGAAGGCTGAAATTTCATTTGCTAATGTAATAAATAAGAGAATAGAAAGTTAACCTGAGTCGGGTAATTATTGACAACAGAAGCAGTCTTGTGGCGTCTTATTGTTAAGGTGCAAATGACGAGTACAGTGATTCGCGTATTTTTTACCCCCCCAAAGATTATTTTACCTTAGGGAAAAAGTGTGGACACAGATAAGTGCGAATTGTAATTATCTAATTATTGTAAGTATGTAGGACAATGTTTTCTCCAAAATATTTTATGCATGGTCCTGCCCATCTGCGCATTTATGTGGCTTTTTTTTTTTATGTCGTTAACATACGGTTCCATTTAAAACCGTATTCCACAATGAAAGCAGCCTTAGTTTGATATTAGTAGTAAAACATCTAAATAAAAAAATGTTCATTATTCAATTTTTGGTTAAGACTATTTTTGGAGAGGAAGCTACATGTATGGATATGCAAAAAGGATTCAATTAGTTTAAGTTCCAAAGTTGCAGGCACCAATATATCAAAATAAGCAAAAGACCCTTGCAGTACAGCGTTCCAGGTAATCACAATACGTCTTTGACCCATGTTATCATTTAAAATTTAAAATTTTCTTATGAAAAAATAGGTAAAACATGGTAAAGAAACTTAAAATATGAAGATCCCTGTCACTTATTCTTGTCGAGAACAGTGTTTTGCAGAATATCTAAATTGGAAAAGTGATGACAATACCTTGCATGACCCGTCAGGCTAGGTTAGCTAACACAATTGTATTTTTTTTTTGGGGGGGGGGGAGTTTTTCTGTCTAGTCTAGTCTCCGATTTTCAGATGGATGGCTTATAAAAGAAAAACTAACGAATATAAAATCAAATTTTTATAAAAATTTATATCAAATTAATTTATTCAAAGATAAAAAGATATTTGAAACATGATACTATAGCAGTTGACTAAATTTCAAATGAAAAGAAGAAATATTTTCATTTGCCCAAATTTCTTGTTATGTTGGTAAAGATGTAAAAACTGAAGTGCTAATGAAAATATGAGTTTTCAAATTGTTGTATAAAATAGAGCAGTAGTGTCAGTATCATTAACACACATTTAATTTACCAAAAAGATAAAAGTCGCGCAATGTAATCTTATTATAGAAGTCTATTATGCGTTGACAGTTCCGTTTCTTGGCATAAATACATTTATAAACGAATGATCTATTGTACTTGGTAATCTTCAATAGGCAGAACATATGGTTTTAAATGTGTTTCCAAAACAACTTGAATCTATTATTTAGTAGCAACTTTTTTTTAATGTATTTTATACTTTTTTTTATATTACTCTGTTGAAGACAGCGTTCAAATGAACAAACAATGCTTTAATATTCCTATATGCTATGACGCCAGGCCGTTTTATGTTATGTGTCTTTATATTCGTCGCTCCTCACCTCCCTGCAGCCGTTAACCGAATACGTATATATTGAAACGCATCATGAACATGTATTAGATTATTGTTTCATTTATCAGTGTTTCATGAATTTTTTTATCGTGTAATGCGTGATAAAATGCATCACTCATTAACTTTCTATTTACTGAATTGTTACTGGTCATGTATCTAATTTTAATCACATGTTTGAGGGTAGAAGGAAGAGCTCCCTCAAACTTGACAAAAGGCAAAACCGATCCATGTAAACAACACTTTTTTGTTCAGGGGACAGTTGAAGCTCGCCTCCAGATGCGGTATTTTATCGCTGTATTGAAGACCCATTGGTGGCTTTTGACTGATTTCTGCTCTTTGGTCGGGTTGTCGTCTCTTTGACACATTCCCCATTTTCATTTTCAATCTTATTACATAACAGGTGATGCAATCTCATATCCATTGCTTTTCATCCTTCTTTTTAAAGACTTACAAAGCGGGGAAACATTATTGAGCATTATTTGATAGCTCTTGTTTTCATTATCAATTTCGATGATTGTATAGCAATAAATATGCCATTTTTGATTTTCCCAACAATAATGTGTAGGATTTAAATTGTAATGTATAAATATAATTGTTTTTCATTTATTTTATCTCTCTTAGCTGTATTTCTGTATTTTGCAGTTAATTAATCCATTACGTATGAGTATTTATCGCATTTTCAGCCGCTGGTGGACGTTTCGTCCACGAGGGTATCGCAAGCCCAGTAGTCAACATTTCGGTGTTGACATGAATAACAATAATGTGGTCATTTTTATAAATACCCTGTTTATAAAAACATTGTATTTTTCGAAAAACTAAGGATTTTTTTATCCCAGGCATATATTACGTTAGCCGTATTTGGCACAACCTTTTGGAATTGTGGATCCTCAATGCTCTTCAACTTTGTACTGGTTTGGCTTTATAAATATTTTGAGATACGCGTCACCGATGAGTCTTATGTAGACGAAACGCGCGTCTGACGTACTAAATTATATTCCTGGTACCTTTGAAAACTATTCACACCACTGGGTCGATGCCACTGCTGGTGGACGTTTCGTCCCCAAGGGTATCACCAGCCCAGTTGTCAACATTTCGGTGTTGACATGAATATCAATAATGTGGTCATTTTTAAAAATTTCCTGTTTACAAAACTTTGTATTTTTTGAAAATCTTAGGATTTTCTTATCCTATGCATAGATTACCTTAGCCGTATTTGGCACAACTTTTTGGAATTTTGGATCCTCAATGCTCTTTAACTTTTTACTTGTTTGGCTTTGTAAATATTTTGATATGAGCGTCACTAAAGGGTCATATGTAGATGAAACGCGTGTCTGGCGTACTAAATTATAATCCTGGTACTTTTAATAACTATTTAGTACTTGAACTGTCGTGATGCTTGTTTTTTTTTCATTTAACAATTTTTAGCATATTTTTTTCTATCAAAATCATCTTATCTATAATCTATTGTGAAACGCAGTAATTTTACATCTCTGTTTTTTAATCTTAATGTTTTATTTGCAGTTGCAAAAGCCGATGTTTTATCTGTATTAAATTGCTGCAAAGCAATCAAGTATTTTTTTATATTATCACTTTCAAAATTTCAATTGGATTTTCAATGTCATTACTAACATACGACAGTATGCTAATATCTGCCTTGTTTTCTATTTATAGATTATCGTTGGTTGTCTCAACGGAACGGCGAAAGTGAGAAAAGCTATCGAGTTGAGATGAACAATGATAATCTGTTGATCGCTATTTTACTTATGACGCCGTTGTTAATTTCATTGACAAGCAGCACGTGCACCATTAGTTTCTAGCGATACTTTTTCACATTACTATGCTGAGAAAGGAATGGTCAGTCAGGAAAAGCAATGGAAACTTTTGTAAAATAGCAATAAATTACTTTTATCTACAACATAAAAAATATTTTATGTAAAAATATAGAAAATTGCAGAAACGAATACTGATTTTTGTGACACATTGACTTCTACTTTTAAATAAAGAAATGAAGTTTGGTTACAAGCCATGAGCTTGTTATTTATATAAAAGTAAATTATATAACAAACAAAAGAAAGCTTTTGGATGAATCCGTTAAAAATGTAACTAAACGTTATATTTCTATCGAATATCCTTTTTCTAGTCTCTAGTCTTCTATTATTGAATCAATGAACAAGAATAGCCTTTTGAAAAGTAAGTGAAATATATAGTAGGCGGTACACTGCCTGAATTGTAGTTTCCATTCTCGAGTATTACATTGTATTTTTCTTAATATTTTTGTGCCCTGTCATGTGCTTCCTTCAGCTTTTTTGGAAAAACTGCCGTCTGAATATATTTATTTAATGTCTTTATTGGTTTTACAATATTATGCTCAACAGATTTTGCTGTTACAGTGGCCTTTTTGATATCCATATTGTTTATCTGAATAGTCATTTTTATAAATTTCTTTTAACAAAACTTTGAATTTTTCGAAAAACTAAGGATTTTTTTATTCCATGATTAGGTTACCTTAGCCGTATTTGGCACAACTTTTGAGAATTTTAGGTCCTCAATGCTCTTCAACTTTGTACTTGTTTGGCTTTATAACCTTTTTTTATTTGAGCGCCACAGATGAGTCGCGCGTCTGGCGTATAAAATTATAATCCTGGAACCTTTAATTATTATCTGTCTCTTTTTAAATTCTTTACTGATAGGTATGAACATAAGTTCTTCTATCTTTATGTATCATACATATATGTTTCATCTACTACAACTACATCACCACTACCATTACACGCTGATAAATAATTATCTAATATTTCCGATACCTCAAATGGAACGTTTGATATCTGACAATCTTCAAACAGTGATACATTATAAGTGGTATATTGTTAGAATTTAAACGTTTTTTCGACAAATATGATTCTATAGATATGATAAAAATCAACTTGATACATCTTTCATATGTTTCAGAAAAATGAATAATTAAATATTTCATATTTGTTTCTATGAAATAGTTACTTTCAGTCTTGCATTTGTTAGAATTTGTTTTCTGGTTTAAAAAACAAATACTATGTCATACTGTTATCGTATATTTCTTAACCTGATGTTTTGGTCATGAAAGATAATTTGTGCTGATTTCCTTTGTTTTTAAAACTGAGCATTTAAGTTTAACAGAATCAAAAATTATGTTTCAAATTATTTAGAGTTATATTTACATAACATTCTTAAATGTTTTATTTCTTTTTAATTCATGTTGGTAATTAATAAAGCGTTTTTAATCCATAAAACTATAATCATTTTTAGGTATGTTACCTTTTATCTGTACAGATAATATATTGAGAACGTCAATATACAAAATACAAATGACAAAATTTCATCTTTTAACAGTACCTATGCAGAAATCTTTAGAGTGGTGTATATCTATAAATATATTCTTACGCCGCGAAATGGTTCCGCATAAATTTCAAGTTAGTCACGCACTAACCCTTGACACCATTTACCGAGAAACAACATACAAGGAAAAAATGCACTTGACCACTTAATTCACTTGTATGCAGTCAATGGCGACTTCAACGAAATCATCAAGCATTAGAAAAGCACAAGTGACAGTTTCATGCTTTCTCTGCAAAGGTCAAGGAATCAAATGGACATGTGTGGATTGCAATGTACGCATGTGTAACTCCTGTAAAATTACTGTCCACCAAGGACTTCAGTGTTCACAAGATCATGACGTTATTTCTATTCAGGATATCAGCCAGTCATCACCAAGTTCACAGGAGGTAATGTCTGTAGTTATTGCATCAGTTTTCAATTCATACACAACTACTCTGCCTGCTGTTCATACTTTACTTTGCTCGGACGACGGTTTACTTTACTATACTTTTTGCCATATACCATCGAAGGGAAATCAGTTTGTAAAAGGTAAACTCTTCAAATCATCAATAAAGATATTACAGACCTTAAAGAGAAATGTATTTGACATTGCAATAAACAAAGATGGTGAAATACTTATGAAAGAATTTGACGTCAGTACTATTCAAATCATATCGCATGTGGGTGAGGTCAAGACTGTTTTGGATACTACTCCAATGATTTTATTGGCCATACATGTAAACAAAGATAATGAAGTAATAGTCAGCTTAAGAGAACAAGGACCACCGTTTCCAGTCCAGGATTTTTCGGTCAGACAAGTTATAATATTCAATAGTGATTATCAACGGAAATTTACATTAGAATTCGACAAAAAAGGAAATAAACTGTTCAGTTATGCATTGCACATTCGCACCGATTCAAAAAATGTTGTCTATGTTGTTGATTGTTTCGACAGACAGAAGAATGGTAGAATAGTAGCTGTAGACAGAAATGGCTGCATCAAATTTATCTACGACGGGCAAAATAGATTAGGAACCTTCAAACCATATGCAATTACTGTAACACAAAGTGATAACATTGTTGTTGCAGATTATAGTAACGATGCACTTCATGTTATAAATTCAAATGGACATTTACTTGGACTTCAGTTCATTTGTATAGATTTGGGAATCACTGAACCATACAGTTTATGCTGTGACACTGAGGGATATTTATTAATTGGTTGTGGAAAAGCCAAACATGAGAACTACGGAAAAATACATGTCGCTAAAATCACAGATAGTCTGATGTAATATGTTCGGTTGTAAATTGAAATTTGAAAATGATTAAATATTAAAAAACGAGTATGGCATAATGATTACATTCAGAGTTATAGTTACCCTGAAATGGGAATAAAATTGGAGATTCTAGGGGATAAGGTTTGCAAGAATTGTAGTAAAATGTTCAATATTATTTCCTCAAGTTCCCTCATTCATTGTGTAGCATCCGTTCTAGCCCTGCAGGATATGACGGGTGCATAGATATTGTATTAACGTACGCAATCGTGTGTTTATATTCTGTACGTAGTATAAGTAGTTTGTTTAATTACATCTATACAACTTGGCTAAATACAAAATCATAGATAATTAAAAGAAGGTCTTTCCACCAAAAACCATGTATTTTAATATGAAAGTAGTAAAAATAGGTTTAAAATGTCACAGCAATCGTCAAATGATAGCTTATTGTACGCTGATTCCAAAAATATATGGTTTCTATACAATATTTTTTAAATAAGGGATTTAATTTGTTACTTCCGGTTTGAAAAAATGCTACTTCCGATACTATTTGAATATTTACTTGACACTGATTCCAAAAATATCTGGTTCTATATACTTTTATATTAATAAAGAACAAAAAATAGCTACTTCGGGTTTAAACAAGGTCACTTCAGGTTGTATTTTTCAAGGTTAAAAGGGTTGAAACCTATTGCAAAAAGTCTCATGGCTTTATCATGTATACATATGAGGTAAAAGCAAAGGTCAAAATCTAGAATGTCAAATTAAGCTATGACCTTGAGATTAATTTCAAGGTCACAAACCAAGAACCTCAAATCAAAAAGACCATAAATCTTAATTATATTTGGTTAATGAGTTATATCACCATACGCGTATTTTTACATACAAGAGGGGCGAAACCTCCCTTTTACGATCAACGTACCCTTGCAATCAAAATTATGTTACGACATGTCGCAACTAAATATTTAGTAAACATAATGTGTCGATATCTTATACGTTTTTCGGAAATCAGTGAAAAATAAGCCAAAATCAAAATTTAGAATATGACCTAATGATCTAATTGAAACAGTTATTGTTCACCTTCGAATTATCTAAACAAGTATTGAGAGAAAATGTAAGTCATCATATAACAATGACCAAAGAGGGGCGGATGATACCAGAGGGACCATCGAATATAAACTGACAACGCAATGGCAAAAAAGAAAAGAGAAAAAGACAAACAGACAAACAAAATCACACGACACAGCATAGAAATCTAAAGATTAAGCAACACGAACCCAAACACAAAATGGGGTGATATCATATGCTCCGGAAGGGTAGCTCCACACGTTGCACCCGGAAAATGAAAGAGAAGTGAATCGTTACTTTTACTTTTTTTTATATATAGTTGCAAACATTAAAAGTCAAATAGAAAAAATACGGAACGCAAGGGAACTTCGAAACTGAAAGTCCTTTATCATGTTTATCAAATGATAGAACGAGGAAAAACTGTCATATTTCGGACTTAGTACATAACGTATATACATGAAACGGAAGTTGGATATATCTACTGTTTCAACAGAAACGGGTCGGGTAATGAGATACCATAACAATGGGAATCATAACGGTATTGATTATCAATAAAAAATAAATGCAAATGTCTCAGTCGGTCTAAACGTGATATTTAAATGACTGCTCGTATTGATTTATATTTGTTAATTTGTTAATTTGTTGTTTGTTGTTAATTAACTGGTCCCCATCAATTTGAAATTATATTTTTTTTATGTCTTCTGTGAATTCATACACAACTCGAACACATGTACAAAATAGATGCTTTTGGCCATTAAACTAAAAAATATATACGTTGTCTTTCATTTAAGTGATTATTATTGTAATCTTATAATGCACAAAAAAATATATCAGGGAAATATGCTCCATTCTGAAGACCTTAAGAAAATGTAACATCTTAAGATACGATAAAAATTATCGGAGTCACCGTTGACTCCACACAGTTTTTTGATCCTTCAGTTTGTTTATAAAAATGTATTTAACCTTTTATAGGACAACATCTCATTTATATTTTAGAGTTAATATTATGATGATATTTTCCAACCCAGTTTTGATACTGAATACAAAGGACGTGAAACATACCAAACGGTATATCAAAACTCAGACATCCATGAGGACTGCGACTTACCATTTGTTTTGATATCGAGTTTGATTTCGATCTATAATTCGAATTCATCTTCTACTCTCAGTTCCAGTTCGAGTTAAAGTTAAAGTTTGAGTTGCAATTCCAGTCATACTTCGAGATAAACCTTGAATTTGAGTCAAATGTCAAATACAGAAAATGGTGCTGATCTATGTTTACATGCAGGTCTTTGCATACCATTATACAATTCAACAGAAGAGGATTAACACCTACTGACAAGTAGATTAACGGAAAACATAAGAATTGTATAATACTTACTAAACTTATTGTAAACATGAAAAACAAATGTCACACTAAAACCAGTTTATATTTCATTATTTTTCTTAGGGTGAATTATTTGTTTAGCTGACAAAACTAAAAGTAAATTCACAAAAATATTGAACTACGAGGAAAATTCAAAAAAGAAAGTCCCTAGTAATCAAATTGCAAAATCAAAAGCTAAAACACATTAAACGAACGGATAACAACTGTCATATTCCTGACTTGGTACAGGCATTTTCTTGTGTAAAAAATGGTTGATAAAACCTAGTTTAACCTTTCAATTGTATGAATTCAATTATATTGACAACTATGCAATTATAAAATTGAAGAAAAAAATCATTGAATTCTTATAGATTTAACCGGCTAAAATTATTTTTTTGCATTAATTAACATATCAATCGTAGTCATTTGATTAAAACAATTGATCAATTATCTAATCAGTGTGCTTGGTTTACGGATATTTTTTGTCATAGAGAAAGGAAACCTATTTTGAAGCGACTCTTTATTTGAAGCTTATCATTGAATCATCAAGTCAGAGTATTTATTGTTAAACAACTATTTAAAGACGATTTCGCGTTCTTAAACGGAAATAATACTTAAACATGACGCTTTTAATAATAAAACAACAGAAAAATTACAATATACTTGTGATTCATTGAATTAGCTCTCTTAGCTCACATATTTTCATTATTATTTTCATACTTTTAACAAAATCAGTGTATTTCCAACATATTTGGGTCAGCGCAAACACTGTATGTAGTATAGTAAAATACTGAAATTAACTGAAAGCGTTCTCAAAGTTTTCAACCTGTTGAGATACAAGATAGTGCATCGCGTAAAATTGTCAAGTACGAAATCGCCACAAATTAAACAAATTAAACAAAGTTGTCGCTCGGGATATTCAAATCATAGACTCATTAATTGAGTCTCCTTGATCTTTCAAAACCGTGTATCTTGAGTATCAAAAACGTGAACAAACGTGTATACGTCAATGAAACAGCAACTTAAAACTCCTAATGAATGATCCAAATAATGATATAGACTAAAAAGCTATGTGTTTAATTATTTGAAAATGTGTTCAGGGATCCATCATCGCTTTTTAACTGACAAATATAGAAACTGCAAGGTCTTACATGCAACATCTCCATTTGAGTGTGTATAAAAACAATCATGCTAACTTTGTTTTCGGTGACAATGAAATCAGCTTTAATAACTGCCTAAACAATAACAATAGTAACAACTAGCCAATCAAATTCTTGTTAAGGTAACAAAAGGATAAATAAAAAAACGCTTTACCAGTTTGTTATACTTTATTTTCTTTAGATTGTAAAGGATGCATGGTTCATCAAGAAAACAAGCACATTTTGTGCATGAAATGCGCTATAAAAAAAGTTCAACATAAAGAATATGCTTAATACTGTCTTTTGTAGACGAACGCGAGTCTGGTGCAAATACAAGATAGCAATACTTGTATCTTTGATGAGTTGATTATTTTTTTAGTATATGTACAGTGCAAGAACAGTTATATTGCAAAGTCAAGTCAGTAAACATAAATCATTTTGAATAAACAATATGAATTTTGTACTGTCTACAAAATTAACCGGAAATAAATAATCAATGTTAAAATACCAGATTGTGTTTCCCTGTGAATAAAATTATAAAAGTTGATTACCTAATCAAAATACTACATATTTCATGGACTTTCATATTTTTGCATCACGGTAATGAATCAAATAAAAGGAAATATGAAGACATTTCATTCAAATGTACTAAATCGAGATATCCTGTGAACTCTACTCCTATTCAATTTCAATAATGAACCTACTAGGTTGAAGCTACTATACATTAGGTTCGATAACAATCGTTTAACAATGTTCATTTTTATTTGACACAGAACAGTCACGTGATAACGTAAGCAATATATATATAGTGTTGGGAACAGTTCAACAACATTTTCATAAAACATAACCGTCTGAAAGATACCTTCTAATTTTGATTTTCATCACGGGAAAAGTCAAACTAGTCTTGTGTCATAAAATTTGGTTAATTTTCTTGTGTAAATATTCATTCAAGAGCATAAAATAATGGCGTGTAATACAATTTTAAGTATACAAATTGACACAACAACTTTCCTGGTACTCTCCTATAGGTTCTAAAACGAAACTAATTCATAAAAAATAAGAATTAAAAGAAACAAAATATAACATGACATAAACCAATGACAATCCATTAACTGCAGTTTCCTTGTTTTGGGACAGGCGTCACCCCTCTCCTAATATGAAATTGTGTTGTAACAGTAAAAACATAAGAACAAACTAAAATAAACAGTAACTCATCAGATTGAAACATGACATCTAACAAAAAGTGACACGACGTTACAGGTATGAATCCTAATAAAAGAAAATAAACACAAAATGCATAAACAATCATGTATTTTTTGTATACCATTATTTGTTATATGATTGTATTTAACTGATCGATATCAATATTAATAAAAAACAAAAATAAATTAAAAGCACTATCCAAAGATCTGATGGCAGTGTTGTATTGGTAACTAAATAGTTTGCTTGTATATTTTCTTCTATGTAAAAATCAAATTCATATACATTTTTGAAATGTTTGTACATAAATATTATCGTGTACTATATTTATATTCCCGATCATTTTGATTTCTACATATCCCTATTTTCAATTTATATAAGGTAACTCGACGACTGCATTTAAATTTATCTAAAGGTGAAGGGGAAATTGCACGATTGTTTAAAAAGTGAGAAAAAAAAACCCAATTGATAATCATTGCTTGAAGGTATTGTTAATCCAATGCTTCATTGAACAGCCCAATAAGTTCTTTTTATAAACCAAAATGCATTTCGATCCTTTTTGCAGTCCTTTTTAAATCAGCTGTACTGCAAGGCATCAGTCTTATAAAACTACAGATAGATTAACCTGTTTTATATCTGCAGTAAAACTGTTGAAGTTAACTATAGTCGGAAAACAACGCCATTCTCAACTTGTCCCATCCATTTTCAATTTCCTGGTCTGACCAATTCACAAGAAAGACATCATCGAGAATACAATCGAGTTCGATTGGGAAGTTTTCTACTTGGACGTTTCTTGTAATGACAATAATACGCTGCAAATGTCCAGTGTACTTTTCATACTTTGCTCTTTGAATCTCAAACTTTCCCCATGTTTTTTCGGTGAATGATTTGGAAATGACAAATACTATATTTTTACTTTCATGAATAGACTGTGAAATGGCATCAGATCGGATAATTCCAGCCAAAATATCCCGATCCTCTATACACATTTTCATATTCCATGTGTTCTCAATTTTCGGTATTAACATTTCTTTAACCCAATCGAAGCAATTATCTGAATATGACAAGTAAATATCGTATTTGAATTTAGACCTTAAATCATTCTCAACTACTCTTTTAAAAACTCGATATACCCAATATGCTATTCGCCACCTGAAATTAACTATGACTGCAATAGGAGTTGTAAATGTGATGAATATCACGAGTAAACATATACCAACTCGGAGCCACATTTCACTAGCACAATGACCATACAATTCATGGAAATTTTCTGCCGCTGTTTTTGTATTAGTATATGTTCCATTTTCTAACTGGCACGTATAGTTTCTGGCAGGTTTATCAAGTTTTATCCTTGTTTTGGAAATCCATAACACGAAGTCAGAATTCTCACCACTACATCTAAAAACATTCCCAGAAAGTTTCAGTTGAAATGAAGCCCCAACTCGCTCATTTCTCACATCAAATAATTGCTGAAAGGTCTTATTGATGGTTTGAAGATTATTATGTTTTAAGTTAAGAACTTCAAGATTTGGCAATGTGTGCAACGCTATTGGTACTTCAGAAAATAAGTTGAATCCCATATCAAGATTTCGTAAGTGTTTGTTCGAGCTAAATGCATCAATTGGCAGAAACCATAAGTGGTTATATGATGTATCCAATCTTTTGACTGTTGGCACAAGACTAAATATTTTCTTACTTCTGCTAAGTGTCAAATCAAGCCTTGAATATTTTAATATCAAAGTCTTTGATTCCTTAAACAAAGGAATATTCTTCCTTCCTGAGTACAGAGTTAAGTCGATACCTGAAAGATCAACATATTCCAAGTAGTTTGTTCCATTGAACACAATAATTGGAAAATACTTCATCTTGAAATAGGATAAATCTAGAACTCGCAAATAGCTTATATTTGATAAGTATATTGTGTGTGGAGCAGTTCCTTGAACTCCAGCAAATTTCGACAAAACAAACACTTCCAGTGATTGAGGGAACGGGAACGTTATCTGAACATCCGATTTCCTATCATTTGCGACCAAATGATTCAGCTTTTCTGCATTTTCCGTATTGTCCGTTAAACCTGAATTCATTTCGTCAGTTGAAATACTGAGAATCCCGGAATAATTGAAAGTTATAAGACTTGATAACTGCAGTATGAACTTTGTCAGTTCCACTGTTTTAAATCCATTTGTTATTGAAAATCGGTCTCCAGAAAAAATGATTGTAACAAAACATTCAGGATGATTGTAAGAAAGTAAAGAATTTGGCTTGAAATCTACAATACCATTTCTTATCAAAATTAATTTTTTTAAACATACTTTTCGCAAGTATTTTGTCATATCAGGAGTTATTATAACTGCATAAGGAGCTCTAATAAGTCCTTCACAATATCCAGGATTGACTTCTGTAAAGTTTAACTCTTCCATTGTTATAAAAGGATATACGATCTTCAGTGCTGACTCAATGTCTATGCAAACTTGGAATAGGTGAAGAATCTTCAACGAATGAAAAGGTTTAAGAAAGTTTAGTTCAGCCAACTCACGAACCTTACAGCCAGCGAAGTAAACATTTTCTATTGATGGTGGCATAAAAGCGAAGGTCCTATTTGTCATTTTATCTAAAAAGCAACAGTTAAAAGATAGAGTTCGTAAATGTTTCAGTTTTGATAATCCACATTGATTCCACACTGGCTTTCGAGCAAGATCCATTTCTAGAATTGTAAGTTTACGACAATATCCGAAAAAGGGATAATAAACTGGCAAATCGTTCCTACTTGCATATTTCTTGAAATGTAAAGCCTATCTAGTGATTTCAGAGGTCCGAATATTTCCGAGACATATGATGTATTAAGATCAAGCAAATTGTCAGCCATTGACAAATGTTTCAAATGTTTTAATCCTTTAAAACAATCCAATTGCAAAACGCAAATCTTGTTCTTATCTAAAATCAATATTATCAATCTTCCATAAAATTGAAAATCGCCATGTGATAATGTACCTATTAAATTTCGTTTTAAGTCAAGTGTAGTAAGATTCCGAGGTAAATCCTGTGGAACTTTTATAAGCCCTCGTGAAGAACAATCTCCTCTGTTGTCTTGAATCAAACATGGATGGCAAGAAACATATGCAAAAACATACGTTGTCATATAAAAAGTAAAAGCCACCATGTTCTCCTCGAAAAGTCTACTTTAATGTACACAAGTTTAATCCAGCACTGAATACGATACTCAACTGTATGATGCTACAATATATAAATTATCAAAGTTCAAAAGTTTCCTGTTTTTACCTCATAGTGATGAAAATAACGTTATATTTAGGTAAAATTGTACAATTGTTGCCCCAAGGAAATTCAAACTATCATAAAATTAAGTATGACAATATTCAGATTTTCTAATTCACACAATTTAAAAAAAACATCATTTGTTTCATTTAAGCATATGTGAAGCTTTTCAGTGTTGGCAAATAGTATTGCTATTTTCAATAACCAATATAAAAAACTTTTATCAAAATCTGACGCAGTCCTACGATACAAATTTTCTTTGCTTTATTTATGACCTCAACGAATCCGGTTTATCAACAAAGTTCCCTTCTCATTAGTCTCATAAAAGGTGCTGATCAGGTGCAAACAAGTTTACCCAGACTTTAAATGGGGTTCTCGTTGCTTAATCTTAATTGAACAAAGCACATTTATGTTTACTGTTGTTTGGTTATTCATCCTCCCCCTTTAAACTATGCTTTTTAACAATCTTTGTTTTTTAAATTTGCACCTTAGGTATCTTCGCACACTATTTGATCATCTCATCAGCATATTTATATTCTTTTACTAATGTTTAAGAAATATTTTTTTCAAATGATAAATGCGGAAATATATATAGAGGTGTTGACCTTTAGCCGATTAAAAATAACTCTTATCATCCGTTTGGATTCAAGAGGCACAATTTGATTTGAGTTGATATACAATATCACAATAATGAATTAAGAAAAAACAGGAAGTATCTAAGAACTGGGAAAAAGGGGATGAGATTTGAGGCATTGATACATTTTCAGTAATACAATCAATTAAAATGTTTGCAAAAGATCTTTGAAATAGACTTGTAATATATAGTATTCTTTAAACTTTACATCATACCGGTTTGTTTTTGCATCTAATGATAATATTTCATCATAAAGGATTTTTTTTTATATTCAAATGCAATTTAATGGATTTTTATTGCATACAAAATTCCATAAAAACCCGAAACACTAGAAAATTATATATAATAGATATAATTGCATGAACGGTGCAATGAACCGTGTTTTACTTGCGTTGAGATGTCACCTTTTGTTCAATGTAAAAATGCATTCAATTAACTTTAAGGACTAGATCTCAATAATGTTTTAAGAATGTAGTTATATTGATGTTTTCCAACCGAATTTGAACACGGAGTACAAAGGAAATGGAAAATACCAAACGATTAATCAAAACTCAGACGTCCACGAGGAGTGCGATTAACCATTGATTTAAATACCGAGTTTGATTTCGATTTAGAATTCTAATTCATCTTCTACTTTCAGTTGGAGTTCGAGTAGGCGTTAAAGTTAGGGTTATGCTTGAAGTTCGAGTTGTAATTCTAGTCATACTTCGAGAAAAACTTCGAATTCGAGTCAAATTTCAAGTACAGGCAATGGTGTTGATCTAAATTAAAACGATGCAAATCTTCTATGTTTTGGAATTTTGGATCATCAATGCTCTTCAACTTTGTACTTGTTTGGCTTTATAAATATTTTGATATGAGCGTCACTGATGAATCTTATGTAGAAGAAACACGCGTCTGGCGTACTCAATTATAATCCTGGTACCTTTGATA
The DNA here is from genome assembly GCF_965363235.1 of Mytilus galloprovincialis. Classification (NCBI taxonomy): domain Eukaryota; kingdom Metazoa; phylum Mollusca; class Bivalvia; order Mytilida; family Mytilidae; genus Mytilus; species Mytilus galloprovincialis. The sequence continues at coordinate 51,887,082 of NC_134838.1, read as the reverse complement.
ACTATCTACATGCAGTTATTTGCATACCATATTACAATTGGGAAGAAGAGGATAAATACCCACTGACAATTAGATTAACCGGTGGCAGTTAATTTTTGCTTTAACTTCCCTTTACATTGTAGATAGTTGATTAAAACAATTGATAAACCATCTTATCAGTGTGCTTTGTGTACAGATTAAATTTTTTTAAAGAGAAGGAAAACACTTTGTTGCAACTCTTTAAATTATCTTATCATTAATTCATCCAGAACAACAACAGAAAAAAATACCGTATTTTTGCCAAATATCAATCGAATCAGCTCTTGTCAATATTTCTTTTCATACTTTTAACAAACTCGGGAGTTTTTCTATCATATTTGGCTTAGCTCAAAAACTGTGTTTAGTATAGTAAAACACTGAAATTAACTGAAAGCATTCTCCAAGTTCTCAACCTGTTATAGATACAAGAAAATGTATAACATAAAATTGTCATTACAAGAAAATATGTCAAGTACGAAAACGCCACAAATCAAACAAAGTTGTCACTCAGATTATTCAAATCATTTACTCATTAATTATTTATCATTTGATCTTTCAAAACCGTGTATCTTGAGTATCATAAATCTAGTATAAACAAAAGGGTATACTTCAATTAAACAGCAACCCAACTTAAAACAGATAAGGGATCCACAAGCGCTTTTCAACTGACAAATATAGGAACTATATAGGACAAATAGGAACTGCAATGTCTTACATACAGCATCCTTATTTGAGTGTGTTCAAACACAATCATGCTTTTCGGTGACCATGAAATCAACTCCCTAAAAAATAACCATAGTAACAACTAGCCAACCAAATTCTTGTTTATGTAATAAAAGGATATATAATAAACCCCGGCTTTACCAGTTTGTTATACTTTGTTTTTTATTTAGATTGTAAAGGATGCATGGTTCAAAAAGAAAACAATCACATTTTGTGCATGAGTTGCTATAAAAAAGTTCAACATAAAGAATATGGTTATACTGCTGAGTCTTTTGTAGACGAAACGTGCGTCTGGTACAAATTCAAAATGGCAATACTTGTATTTTTGATGAGTTTATTATTTTTTTAGTATATGTTCAGTGCAAGAACAGTTATATTGCAAAGCCAGGTCGGTAAACATAAATCATTTTGAATAAACAATATAAACTTTTGTACTGTCTACAAAATTAACCGGAAATAAATAATCAATGTTCAAATACCAGATAGTGTTTCCCTGTGAATAAAATTATAAAAGTTGATTACCTAATCAAAATACTACATATTTAATGAACTTTCATATTTTTGCATCACGGTATTCAAATAAAAGGAAATATGAAGACATTACATTCAAATGCACCAAATCGAGATATCCTGTGAACTCTACTCCTATTTAACATAAAAAATGAACCAACTAGGTTGAAGCTACTATACATTAGGTTTGATAACAGCCGTTTTACGATGTTCATTTTTATTTGATACAGAAACGTCACGTGATAACGTCAGCAATATATATATATATATATATAGTGTTGGGAACAGTTCAACAACATCTGCATAAAACATTACCGTCTTAAAGATACCACCTAATTTTGATTTTCATCACAGGAAAAGACAAACTAGTTTTGTGTTATAAAATTTGGTTAATTTTCTTGTGTAAATATTCATTCAAGAGCATACAATAATGGCGCGTAATACAATGTTAAGTATACAAATTGACACAACAACTTTCCTGGTACTCTCCTATAGGTTCTAAAACGAAAATAATTCATAAAAATAAGAATTAAAAGAAACAAAATATAACATGACATAAACCAATAACAATCCCTTAACTGCAGTTTCCTTGTCTTGAGACTGGCGTCACGTGCATACTTCTCCTAATCTGAAATTGTGTTGTAACAGTAAAAACATAAGAACAAACTAAATTAAACAGTAACTCATCAGACCGAAACAGGACATCTAACAAAAACTGACACGACGTTACAGGTATAAATCCTAAGAAAAGAAAATAAACACAAAGTACATAAAAAATCATTAAGACCATATATCAATCAGTACAAATCCAACCACAATTAAATTAAGTGTAAAGACGTCATTTACACTAAGAAAAAAGCATGACCTTATTCAAAGATAATCTATAGGTATCGTCAGATTGTACAATGCAGTTTTTTATAGCCTTCTTACAGCCAGCGAAGTACACAATTGTTTATTGATGATGACATAAAATTCAAAGTCCTATTTGTCAGTTTGTCTAAAAAGCAACAGTTAAAAGATGAAGTTCGTAACTGTTTCAGTTTTGACAATCCACATTGATTCCACACTGGCTTTCGAGCGAGATCCATTTCTAGAATTGTAAGTTTACAACAATATCCGAAAAAGGGATAATAGACTGACACTTCTGTTCCAACTTGCATATTTCTTGAAATATAATGCCTATATAGTGATTTCAGAGTTCCGGATATTTCAGAGACATATGATGTATTTAAATCAAGCAAATTGTCAGTCATTGATAGATGTTTCAAATGTTTAAGTCCTTTAAATGTATTTGATTGAAGAACAGAAATCTTGTTCTTGTCTAAAATCAATATTATCAACCTTCCATAAAATTGGAAATCGCCATGTGATAATGTACCTATTAAATTTTGTTTTAAGTCTTATGTAGTAAGATTCCGAGGTAAATCCTGTGGAACTTTTTTAAGCCCTCGTGAAGAACAATCTCCTATGTTGTCTTGAATCAAACATGTATGACAAGAAACATATGCAAATGAAGATGTTGTCATATAAAAAAGTAAAAGCCACCATGTTCTCCCCAAAAAGACTACTTTAGTGTACAAAAGTTGAATCCAGCACTGAATACGATGTTTAACTGTATGATGATACAATATACAAACTATCAAAGTTTAAAAGTTTCCTATTCAACTTGATAGTGATGAAATTAACGCTATATTTAGGGGAAATGGTATAATTGTTGCCTCAAGGAAGTTAGGACTATCATAAAATGAAATTTGACAATATTCAGATTTACTTATTCAAACAATTAAAAAAACAAATTAATTTAATAAGCATATGTGTTGGCAAATAGTATTGCTATATTCAATTATATAAATATAAAAACCTTCATCTAAACCTGACGTAGTCCTTAGATACATATTTTGTTGTTTTATATGATAAGCAGATATATATATTTGAGAAATAATATTTTCAAATGATAAATGCGAGAATACATTAACAGGTGTTGAAATTTGCTGAATCCAAATAACAGAGCTCTTATTGGAAGTCAAGTGGTTCAATAAATTCGATTTGATGAACAATGTCACAATAGTGAATTAAGGCGAAGTGTACGAAATATAAAAACTTAACAGATTTTTTTTTTAATTTTACATGTGGATTCTGCTTGTAAAAATACATCAGAATAAAAAAAAGGGGGGTAACCGTTTTCCAGATATAAGCTGTCGAAACTAACAGCATGATACGCCAGAAATACAAAGAAGATATAGGGAAAATCACGATACGGCAGATGTTTTTACTTTATAATAATTTTCTAATTCGTTGGTCAACAGATTTTATTTTATTCGAAATTCGATTCAAACATAAACGACGAATTTATTGGTGCAAAGAAAGTCCTTAGCAACTGTGCTGGTTTTCAAGCTATATTCTCTTGAAGTTTCATTTTTTGCGGAGAATTATAAAATATCCGGCATTGATGTCTATTGAAACGTCACCCCAAATTCTACTCTATAACGCTAATATTTTACCCATTGTACCGTACATTATTGTCATATAAATCGTTAGTGTGGTAAATACATTTACCTAAGTATTAGAAATGCTAAAAAGATAAAAGCATTATCGGTTGACCTGGTTGATAATGATACAAACTGAAAAATGTTGAAGAATATTTCTGATGCCAAAATAATGCATTTAATGGTAAATACATATACTGCAAGTGAAAAAAAGTTACTGTGAATACTTTAACTCCATCTTTTCTTGATGAGACAGGGTTCCACATCTTTTTTGTTTTTTGAAATGTTTGTATTGTTCTACTAATTTTAAATCAAATATAAAGTTATCCAGATAAATACAGAATGATTTTATACATATTTGAAAAATTAGATTATAATATCGGGATCGCTTCTTTTCATTCTCACCATTTCCGGCGCTATTCGAGGTATTGCATACACAACCAATTTTATTTGTTATGTTCACACACGTGCACGTGATTCTACAATTTTACTATAACATTCTTTTCTAGATAGCTTTCCCCTTTCTTAAACTACACGAAAAGGCATTAATGGTATCAATGTTTGCTGGAGATTCATTAACAAAGGAAATAATTTCTTGTACCATTATTTCTTAAATTTCCACATGTACGACTCATAAAAAATAAGAAATATGCAAATGCATATCATCTTGAAAATGGCTTTACCAAGGTCTAAAGAAGAACCCGTATATGAATCTCAGAAAAATAAAACAAATCGGAGTTTTTTTTTTTATATAATTTCCCTTTGCATATGTCACTGCCTGTGTTATGCCTTAGCATTGTGTATATGCGTATTGTTAAGTTTGATTCTAAAGCTTTGTGCAATTACTGTTATAGTTTTATGCTGTAAATGTGCAGGTGTCATGATATAAATGTACGTACTATGTAATGCTATACGAATGTACGTATGTAATAGTATACTGCTATACGATTGTACCAAGAACGATGTAATGATAATATAGTCATCCAGTTTGATGCTAAAAATGTTTCTAGTGTAAATTCATTTGAATGTATCCAATATACTGTAAGGAGACCACTTCTTAGCAAGGATCGTAGCTAATAAACTCGGCAATAAAATCAGGACCTCTAGAAAGTTCTGAAAGGCGACAACCTTGCTTCAGAAGTTGGCAAGGAGACTGTTCATGCTGCTATACGAGTTTATCTTGCGTATTGTGTCTGAATCTATTGCAAATAAATTAGTTTTGTTTATGTAATTTAAATGAGGAGATGTGGTATCATTGTAAATTGGACAGCTTTTTGCCACAGTTTTAAGGTATCGGGTGTATTTTTTTTCTAAACCTTTCTGGTCATGTTGCAAAAAAAAATTTGTTTTACAAATAGTTTACCAAGTATCATTCAATGTATAACAAAATACCTACAACTTGAAATTTAGAGACTAAACTATCAATATATTTATTTAAAAAAAATTAGGCCTCTTAGATCCTCTATTTTTTTTTTAATATATATATATTTCAGAAGTATTAATAAACGAAATAAGCTCGTCGATTTTAGACCATTCTATAATTTGATGGTTCTTCAATAATAAAAACTTAAGTTTCCTATATATAAACAAAATGAAATACCATAAATGTGGTCAATTTCGATGTATTGTTACAAAGTCAGCAATCCCCAGTTTTTATATTGAAATTTGAAATTAATTTGACAGGAAAGTCTTTTACAGTAGCTAACGAATCATTTATCGCCGAAAATTTTGACACCCTAGCTGCCTTATCGAAGGAAGTGGATATAAGCAATTATAATAGGCAACCATAAGGTCATCAACCATGTGAAAAATCCCTAACGTTTCGCCGGTTATAAAAAAAGCCCCGACATAGAAATATTATTTTCTCTACCCTCTCTCTTCTTCCTTACACCTTATACTTATAATTATATACCAGTAATCTTCAATATTGAGACTTGAAAAGAAAAAAAAATACTTCAAAATTGTATTCTTTACTTCTGAATGATAGACAAAAGAACAACACACTTTAAGAATGCACATTTCGCTATCCTTTAGAAATTGGAATTTGATCAAAAAACAAACTTTATGTTCTATTTTCATCATACATGTGTAGTTTAAGTTTCAACCATGGTTCTAAATTTAGATTTTATACCTGTTTATTTTCTGCTCCGTGAGAACTGAGATTAGGATGAAATAGATGATTTACTTATATAGTCTGAGATAAATGTCACAGTGCTAAATCCTTAGTTTCTGTGTAATGTTTTGTGAAGGAATCTGCATGATTATTTTGTTCGTTTTTTTCTGTCTGTAAGGGCTGTAAGTTACGAACCTACTGAGTGTAAGCTTTGTCCTTCCACTTATACATGTTAAAATTGTTTCACTTGAGGTCGATTACCCTTTACTATCGTTTATACTTTTCACACACATATAAATTATCCTAAAATTTTCAATTGAATGAAAAAACGAGACATGCCCTGGCTTTTCTAGTTCAACACACATATTTACTGTTATTGTTCGCTACCTTGAAAATTACGTTCAAATAATATATTGTGGGGTCAATTCTGGTTTGATTGTAACAAGATTGATACGACTAGAAGCAGAATTGTCACTAGTTTATTTGTTTATTCTTAATTTCTGTTGAAATAAATACGAGCGGTATTATGTACCCAGCCGCTCCTGCATGAGGCTAAAAAAAACAGTTGCAGACTAACACACGTTAGGCCCGTGATAGTAAAATTTCTGATTGGAGTCTGAAAATTTCTTTGAAATTTTGAGATAGCACAGGAATGCTTGTTTGGGTTCATGATAGACCGCACAAAGTCAATGGAATGATGATTTCTCTCTCATGTGCCCATTTCCCGTTCTTGGAGTAAGGGAAATAACTAACTAACGACTCACGTTTTGTATCCCGATTTCAGCTAGAGGCGTGTAATTACGTATACTTCGCCTTAAGGATAACAGGAAGTTATGTTACGTAACGTAAGAACTGGGACAAGAGAGGTAGTATTCTAACTTTTATGAAATTGTATAGACTTTTAGCTATATTGTTTGTCTTTAAATGCAACAACTATTTGTTACATAGATACATTTTCAGGAATACAATTGATTAAAATGTTTGCAAAAGATCTTTGAAGGATTAAGGATTTTTTCGATATTCAGATGCAATTCAATGTATTTTTAATGCATAAAAATCCCAAATACTAGAAAATAAGATGAAATAGATATTATTGATTGAACAGTACTATTGAACGTCTTTACCTTGGGTTGAAATGTCACCTTTGGATTCATGTACAAGTTTTTGTGGGAAGAATAAAAGTAATAAAAACGAAATTCAATTTGTACTTCGTTTGAAGTGTTGGATGAAAGCATTTGATTTGCTAGTTTTGATGAACTTCACCTGTTTAATTATGCCTTGAATTTCAAGGTTTTGCTTTGCATTTGTCTAGTGAGTGATTATTGATGTTATAACATCTATAACTAATGATTGTACTGTTGTTTTCTTTATATTAGGTCAATTATGACAATGTTTATTACTATCGGTCATATTATATTGACAAAATACGTTTGTTCTTTTTGTTCTTGTCTACGTATTTAAAAATTTCCCTGTAAACTAAAACCTTTATTAGATACAAAGCGGCAACAATAAGAAGATGATTAGGAAGGCATATAATATCAGAATGATCCGTTGTCATTTGACAACCACTATGGCATCTGAGTTTGTAGTTTTGTTTTTCATTTTTGGTTATATACTTTCCCTTTACTCCTTTGTTACATATTTGTTTTCAGTGATTATGATTATTACACAATGTTGACTGCTGTTTCCCTGTTTTATTTTTTACCTTTTTACGTATTATGTTTGTTTGTCTTGTTCACAAATCATTGTAAATATAATGGAATGTGATGCGACTGTCATACAAGTATGAGGTTTGGCGAGCTTTTCATCATTTTGAAAATGTCTGTTCCAAGTCATGAATATGACAATTGCTATCCATTCGTTTGACCTGTTTGATCTTTTTGATTCTGCAATTTTATTAGGAATCTCCCGTTTTGAATTTCATCGGAATTCAGTATTTTTGTGATTTTACTTTTGACTTTAAATCCGATTATAAAAAGAAACAAGGAATATAACTGATAAACGATAAAACAAGTAAAAACAAGAATGCTATATATTTCTGTACGATGTTTCGCAAAAGGAGTTTTGTTTGAATTTTTGTCCCGAATGCCCGATTAGTTTTGCATCTTGAACAAATTCATAGTAGTAGAACTTTTGATCGAATGAAACAGATTATTCTATATAAGCTTTGGATTTTACATATTGTGGCCACGAGCATCACTGAAGAGATATGTATTGTCGAAATGCGCATCTGGTGCAGAAAAATTGGTACCGTAAATGTTATTATTCGGAATGCTTCTACTGATGCTGGTATCAGTTCCCACCTCAGTTCAGAAGTCAGAAAAACGATCCAGTACATGTAGCATGAAATTTATAAAAATGTAGTTTTCATTTGTTTCGATGTCTTTCTAAGTTAAATAAAACCAATATTGCATCTAGGATGCGACTAGGGTAAGTACTTTTTACAACATGGAAATTCCTTAACATCAATTATGATGCTGCTTTGAGATCGATAAGAGGCCACAGTTGTCGACCGATGTTCAAATCATATAAATCAAATAAAAAGATACTTATAAAGATGAAAAAATAAAAAAAATGAGGGAATTGAATGAATGTTAACAAGTTGTGCAAGTGTCCCCTGGTTTGTATTCCCTACAAGACTTTCACTTGAATTTCGCGAGCAATACGTCGACTGTGCATGCGCATCAAACAAATTCAGTTGTTTTCTAAAAACATGACGTTGTTTGTTGGAAAAGACAGGTACAGAGACAAATATAGGAAGTACTAAATACGTCATATCAGAAAGATTTCCTACATTTGAATGGTTTCAGAGGAGTTTCTTCTGAATGAAATCTCTTCCTTTAATGGTATAGATCATGTAGCTTTACAGGTGATTATAATTAAAACAACAATAGTTTGTCGATGTTTGAATCTCACAAAGCTGGTTTGAAAAAACAATTCAAGTTAAAGAAAAACCATAGACCATGAACTATGTTGTGTGGTACCAGTTAATAGATGATCCGAATTGTGTAAGTGGTCTATGAAGTATTTTGTTTTTGTCTGTTTACTTGACAATGAACTCTTCGGTTTCATGTTTTCTCTTTTTGGTTGAAAACTGTTTACTTTGAGGATTTGACATAAAAGTATAAAACATCTAAAACAAATAACAGAAAATCACATCATCAACTTCTAATACAGGACTACAGCAACAAAAGTATTGCGTATGAATCAAACAACTGCGATAGAAGACAAACAGTAAAAGACTTGATTAGTACTATATTTATTTATTTAAAATAAGTGTGATATAAAAAAAAAATATATTACGCAAAACAAGTTTTTTTTTGTCGAGCCTTCGACCTTAGTCGAAAAAGAAAGACATTGCGATCCGCGTCGGCGTCCACAAATATTGACTCTGTGGTGAAAGTTTAGAAATTTTGATAATTTTCTTAAACTATCCTGGATTTCTACCAATCTTGGACAGAAGCTTGTTTATGATCATCTAGAAGTGAATTTAGCAAAAAAAAATCCTGTGTTTCCGTATTTTACGTATAAATAAACTTAGTTTTTCTCTTCTTTTCCATTAATATTTCATGCAAATCACATGAATATTCAAATGACCTGTTTTCACATGAATCATCGTCATCTGTTGTTGGTTTGTACGATTGTGTAACCATGTTAGTTGTAGGATCATATTCACTAAAGGTGACATTAAAACTACATCCGACTGAGAAAAAAAATTATGTCAAAATCTAAGAATTACAACTAAAATGACACAGTTACCTCGTGTAGAAAGAATGCCACGATATTTGCAGTTTAGTGCCGTTTAAACAATTAATCGAAGGATACATTTAGGTAGCATGTTGCAACGCTTAATTTCTGTCAATATCCAATGTTACCTAATTTTATATTACTTGAAACATTCTTCTTAAATCACAGTCGGATCTTTATCGCAAAACCTACCAGTTGAACTATTTTTTAAATTCGTTCCCGTCCTTAACATGAATGACAAATCTTCCACTTGATGTAAAACAGATGACAATACCCATCAATTAATTAATCTTTCTGCAATTAATTCACTCTAAAGGAGAAGACAATTCCAAGTGAATGATGATTGTGTTGAGTCTGAAAATGTTATTTCATTGTTTTTGATTACTGAGAATAGTATTTGTTTCGAACAAAAATAAGATAGTATAACTTAATGCTAAACATTATTATCATTATTTTCTGAATATCTGAATACGCAAGACCTGCAATTTGGTGTCAATGCGTATATCACATATCCGTATGTTTAACTACATTGACTATCGACTGAGTGTAATCAAAAATGATTTAAACACCTTGTGAAATTTGATCTCATTCTACTTTCAAATATGAATGCTTTATACTTGGACTTCATTATATTTATTCAAGTTCCATAAATTAAGTGGTATTGAAGGATATAAATTGTGACACATAACTTTAAATTTGTATATAATAGTTAAAATCAAACATAGTATTATCTTCCAAAGTCTTTACATATGTTTTGTATATGGTCTATGTGTTGACATATGCGCTGCGTCGGATACAAATCGACCTTATACAAGAACATATATGCATTTACATGTGTAAGACTTAAACTAATTTTGGTACAATCAAATATGAAATAAAAGAAGAATATTGATCTTTGTGTTAAGTTCTTATACCAACTCATATTTTAAACAGTTACAGACTTTTCATAGAAATGTGTTTAACGTGCCAAATGATTAATAGATGTATCGATATTCATTTGCATAAGGTTAATTTCTATCCTACGCAGTTCATATAACACGTGACTTATTATTGAAAATAAGATTGAGATTGGAAATGGGAAATGTGTCAAATAGATAACAATCCGACAAAAGGGCAAATAACAGCCGAAGTCAACCAATTGGTCTTCAATGCAGCGAGAAAATCCCGCTCCCGGAGGCGTGCTTTAGCTGGCCCTTAATTGCAAAATATCTTTTGTATAACTTTAACTTTTGTATAAGGCATTTTAACAAGTATAAGAAACAATGTTAATGAGTAATGTTGTAATTAGTTGTTTTACTTTCCTCAATATTGTATAAAAGTTTACACTGTTAGTGTCTCATAAGTCAGTATTTATGGCTGATTATCATATACTTAGCATTAATATGATAGCTTTTGCATATGTGTAATGGGCGGAAGTGCATAAGCCATAATCTCCCACCCGGGCTGATAACCCATATCAAGTGCCTCTCGTGCAAAAAACCCATATTAGTGCCTCTCGTGCAAGTTACTTCCGGTTTTACGGTATCGTCTGTTTACAAACGAATTTTATAAGTTCTGCTCAAAACATCTGACAGACAAGAAAATGGCAGAGGAGGAAAGGTTTTAAAATGTTGGAGAAGGAGACACAACTGAGTTTATCAACTCGATGAAGAACGCTAACACCAAAGAAAAACAAAAAGTGACATTAGCCTGTTTCAAACTTGGCTTTTAGCTACACAAAATGAAGAACGACCGTTTTCAACGATTGAAAATGAGAATCTGGATCAATATCGTGCCATATGTTTTATATCTGTGAGGAACAAAAAAGGTGAAGAATATGAACCTGACACACTTAAGTCCATACAGTAGTCAATTAACAGACATCTAAATGAAAATTCTGAGACTGATGTGAACATTTTAACTGATAAAGACTTTCAGCACTCAGTGGAGTTCTGTCAGCTAAAAAAAAGATCTTAAGAGCAAAGGTATTGGGAAAAGAAAAACAAAGGCAGATGCTTTCACACATGTTTTGCACTCTCATGTAGAGGCAACAACAGTAATGCAGTTAACTGGACACAAAAATGTAGCCTCTATAAGTGATTATAGTTCAGCATCTTTAGATCAACAAATCAAAATGTCCAACATATTGTCTGATATTGGATCTGGTGGTAAATCTTTGTGTACAGAACCTGCTGTAATGGAAAAACAGACTGTAAACATGATTAAATCTAGTGATATGGATTTTCCAAATGAAGATAATTTAATACTAGCTGATATGGATCTACAAGCCATTGATAATTATGAATCTAGTACAACATGTAGTAAAAATGACCATAATGATAAAACTGTAAATACTTCTATGCTTCCAACCATAAAATTCCAAATGTTTTAAAATGCCTACATAGGAAATGTCAACATAAATATATATGGAGGTAGTGATGCTGTTGTTGGACAATTATAACTTGTATTTGTTGGACTCATTATTTCACTTCTTTATACAGTTTTTGACTGTTTTAGGTATTGCATTTGTTTATTTGCCTTACATAAAACTATTGTCGGAAGTATATGATAAAGCGATTAATACATTTTTGTACATGGCCTTTTCCATATCAGCCTGGGTATTATCCCTCGACCCATATCAGCACCTCTACTCCGTCTCGGGCTGATATGGGGGTCTCAGGATGATACACAGAATGATATGGAAAAGGCCATGTATTAATATCTAAATATTGATTGTTTTATGTGTAAATATTATAAATGTTGTATATGTTGAACGACAATCAATATGTGATACTTTAATAAATAAATTTATTATTTATTATTAATGTTTATTTCTTTTTCTTCATGCTGCTGTTCGATTTTATTTGATTTTACATTAAGAATAGATAACATAAATTTTAGGGACACTAATATTTGCCGTTAATTCACACAAACTACAAATTACTATGTAAAGGTGTTACACAATAATACACTAGTATACATTTGTATAAAGCCCCAATTATTCTTTAAAGCGTTTAATAAAATTTAGAATGGAAACGATGAAAGCGTCAAAAAGACAAAAGCACGACCAAAGAGCAGTTAACAACTCAAGGCCATTTTGGTTCTTTAACGCACATTAAAAATAACCGTATTTTAATGATATCTTCAATTTAAATGCGTAGTACAAAACTATGCATATTAATAGACATGTCTTTAAACATTGATATTGACTTTGATAGTTATTCATTTAAGGATGACAAGGTGCGATAGGGGTTTGATTTAGAACTAGTTGCAAACTGTAGTGCATATGCATATGTTTAATGCAAGCTATCGAATTAAAATTGAGAATAGGAATGTGGAATGTGTGAAAATATCGCCCCCGGAGTCGGTCTTCAGCTGTCCCCTCAACCAAAATATGTACTAGTTAAGTAAAAACGGACGTTACACTAAACTCCAAAATATATAAATAATTTAAAACTGAAATAAATTTTAAAAAAACGTGCAAGACTAACAAAAGTCAGAGGCTCCTGATTTGGAACAGGCACAAAATGCGGCTACGTTAAACATGTTTTGTGAGATTTCAGCCTTCCTCCTATATCTCTAGCCAATGTAGTTCTGGAAGGTCAGATAAGGCAATATAAAAGAGGAATTTTTCCAAATATAATAGGATTTACCATCTCATATAAATGGTAATTATAATGACTCTTATAAAAAACCTTAGATGCTCCCTTGATATTTTTTTTACCTTTTTTGTTGTTTTAGCAGAAAGACTGTTTTAAGATCATAATTATTTGCAGTTCCAATTGATGTGCTGGGATTCATTGTCTTTAAACTTTGGACCATGAGATATCACCTTTCGGAGATGTTCATGTTGAATTATGTTAAATGTATTGCTCCTCATTGCACACTAACATTAAAACATTCCTTCTTCACAAAAAACTGTAAATATTTTCCTATTTTCTAGTACCTTTGTTGCAGAAGAAGAATAAGAAAAGAATCCTATTATGACGTGCTTTTAGTATTTTATCCTATGTAAGGCAATCAAAGCACCTCTACATTTAAACACATTTTTTTTCGTAAAACGTATAAGTCATCAGCCATTGGATATTGAGACTCTTTTTTAATTTATTACAGCTACACTGAATAATTATTGTATTAAATATGTTTATTCTTGTTCACGAAGCAAAATTATCACGAGCTAGAAATGAAGCAGATTAGTGAACATGAAACAACGCTTCGCCCCTTGATCATCATTTATGCCATGATCTTACATTCCACAACAAAGATTAAAAAAAATATGAAGACACATACATAATGTATGAGAACAAAAATGGTTTTGCCTCATCAACTAAGTTGTGTAAACAAATCAATAGTGATCAAAATTAGCTGTTGTCGGCAAACATTAACTGATGGAGAGTCATGCTACTAAAGCTTAACATCAGTTTCGCGGTTCAGTGAAGCTTTAAAACTGGTTTGATTTTTTAAAAACTCAAAGCCTGCATTAAACTACAGAAGAGACTTCAAAATTATTAAGATCTTTCTACATTAGCTAGCTTGTTAGAATATAAATTTCCTATTCACGCGGAAGAAATAGTTGTAGTTTTGCACTAAGTCTCCCCTTGTCACTGCTTGTATATATTTGCATATTTTACGTCAACCAAAATAATCATAAAATCGAGCTAAGGTTTAGTATTTCCGCATAAAAAGTCCGAAGTTTTAATTATGTCACATTTTCAATATTTTATTCGTAGTTATTTCATTTTTTACTGGAATATAATCTAATTACTTTATTCTATTTAAGTTCACTGTTATGTATTGTTTAATCAAGGGGAATATTTTGTTTTACTCAAAATTAGTTTAGAACGCATAGGATAGATATACACACATAAAGACAACTTTGACTACATTATCTTTTTTACTATGCGATAAGTTCATCTTGTTTAAATTGAGGAAAAACTCTACTCTACCATCATGTTGTCATATTAGTATTTTTATCAACTGGGTGGATGATAAACGAAAGATGAAATTCTCTTTAGCTGCATTTAACCCAGTCGCAGCCAAGCTAACGTATCTATTCAAATGTGAAAGACGTGTATTTTTGTAGCAGATTTGAAATTCAAGAGTTGTAAAAATAGAAACTAAAATATAGTACAATAAATATAACAGAAGGTTTAACTATACAGCATCTTACAATTCATGATTTATTTCACATATAGATGCATGAAAGTTCCTGTCCTTGATATATAGGTCAACAGTTACCCAAATGCATTACAAAAAGATTTCCGACAGTTAGAATACGATCTTCGTTAATTGACCGTTTCCTATTAATATGTCAAGCTGTACATTGCCTCTAGACTAAAATACATGAAATCAATTTGGCATTGGCTAGTCACCATATTTGCTGCAAATGCCCAAATCCCTCTCGTAGGAAACTCTAATTTTTCCAAAAGTTTTACCACAACGGAAAATAGCCATGAATAAAATAAAATTGAATATTTCGACAACTAAGAAATATAAATTTAAAAAGGTATAAGGTCGACATAGGGCATGTTTTTTTTTTTAAATCGATGATAACGTTATAACATTCTTTGAAATTTGCATGCATCTCGAAATATTCACAGTATCAAAACAGCAACTACTTCGCACGTCAATCAATTGTAAAAGCCCTTCATGCACCTTACCTGTACCTGTATGCAGTTGTAATGTTTTGATTTAATCAATAACTTTTAAAACCAAGCTAGCGCAAGCTACGGAGAAGTTTATTTGATAATATTTTCAAAATGGAATCATCTGTTTCTGAACAGGTAATGCATCATAGTACACATTTTGAATAACTACTTGTAACTAATTATTTTTCTTCAATTTTGACCAGTTTTTCATCAAATTCTTGAATGATATAATTACAATTGAAATACAAGATTAATTAAGTTTTAGGTATCTTAGATATACAAAAATATCTTTAAAATAGGTTCGAATCACAGGTTGTTAACTTAGGATGTATATTTTTGTATTACCTTCTTGAAATTAAAACAAAACGCAAAAGTCATTATATTTCTTTTAGAAATGAAAATATCATATCTTGAAGATCATATCAAATATATCAATAACAAAATCTAAATAAATGCTTTGGTGACATAAAGTTTATTTCAGATCTTTTGCAAGGCGGAATCGTTAGGTTTTTAGCAAGTAGTATCCACAAACAGTGTGTTTTTACAACGACGTGTGATGCATACAGTTGAGAATGCAAACTTGAATTCTATTTTTAGATATTACATTTTAAATTTGTAGTATGTTAAAAAATTGACCCAATCGATTACACTTCCATACACTAAGCGTTTCAAATCAACTTAAATATTGCTGACGTTTTTCAATGACAACTTATTTTCAAATGGTTGTTGTTTATTTGTTGTTGCTGTGTCGTCAACATAGATTAAAGACCCTTTCAAATCTTATTTATATTATATTTTATGAAAGAGTCCGTCTTTGTCAACTTATTTTTGTTTAGCCGTTTTTTAAATTACGTTTTATTTTTTACTGTAATCTTCGAAATGTAATAACAGACAACGTTTGTTAATATTTTCTGAAAATGTGCTTTGTGATTCAAGATTTGGTTTGATTATATTGTTATGCATGTTATGCATGATATGATATAGTCTGTTTGAATCTCACCTGACCCAATAGTCCACTTTAAAAATTGCAACAGTTGATGTCGTCTGATATCGATCGTGCGAGACCCTCATGGGTAGTCAAGGTAGTTAAAAACATCCTTAGTGAAAGTCTGACTACGTGATTTTACAAATTTCTTTTGGTCTCTATTCACTGTGCAATTTGAATCCAAGCTGGCCTGTCGTTTTCATGGTTTTAATACGAGATATGTACTCTGCTTACATGGTTGCTGTATCGATCTATCGAAGATATGGTGTTACTGGGTATCTATTTATGGCAATACAGTCAAACCTTTATTATGCAGTCATTCATCGAAAGTATCAAAATTAACCGATCAAGAGAGGTGACCTTGGAAATGAGGTTCCGAAAAAAATATGATTCCGAGATCGCCTATTGTTGAGATCAGGGCAAATTATTTTTGTCTTTTCAATCGGTTATGGTTCTTGTGTCAGTAAAATAGAAAATAACAGATTACAGCGCTGAAAAGGTGAAGAAAACGCTCAAAATATATTAAAGAAGGAACGAAAGATACCAAAGGGACAGTCGAACTCATAAATCTTAAACAAACTGACAACGCCATGGCTAAAAATGAAAAAGACAAACAGACAAACAATAGTACTCATGCCACAACAAAGAAAACTAAAGAATAGTACACATGACACAACATAGAAAACTACAGAATAAACAACAATTGTAGTTACGACGTAAGGAACATATCCGATATCATTTGTGAAACGGTTATTCCATAACGGTCAACCAACTCGTGATGGCGTCCGCAAAATTTACGAAGGGATAATATTCTTGGAGAAGTAAGGTGTTGAAACGGTTTTAAATGGTCACGGAAAGGAGTGGAACACAAGGAGTTCACGAATTCACCTCCTGATACCGTATACATATCTTTTTGGTTATGAATATTTCGGTAGTTAAAAAAATTAAAATGAACGCAACATTGTTAAAAGTTAAAAATTTCGTGCAACAAATAGGTGACCGCTGACCCTGTTTGTCAGGTGACCGCTGATTTGAGTTAAATCATATACAGAAAACGTTAAAGATGGTCTGAAAGCGACCGTTAGAGGAAGTTTTGACTTTCCGACTCTTTACACTTCACTTCACTTCACTTCTACCTCAATAAGATTTTTTCTAAAAGGTTACCAATTCAACACTGTAATAATTTTTTTAAATATCTTTTTTTTTGGGGTATAAATATTGCTTTTGTTATCAGAAAATTAAAAGCAAACTTATAGTAATGCTATATAGATATACCTATGGAGATTCACTGTTTCTATCCATAGCTGTATTTTCCCGCATACGGTCATGTTTTTCTCTGACTGTTTCTAAATCCATTGGATGTAGGATGTGTACTAACTGCCATTTTATTCTTAGATAGATGTTTTTTGTATTAGTTGTTATTGGATTTGAACTAGCTGTCAGAAGCGACAAGTACTCTCAGATCTGTATGAATACCCTGCCACGTCTGGTCTGTGTTTTTGTTAGTTGTTTTTTCTGCTTTGTATCGATCTGATGAGTTAAGACCTTTTCAACTGATTTTTATAGTTTGTTCATATATTGTGCTGTTACACCTCTGGTAATAGGCTAGGAGGAGAGTCGGAGGCCCGCAAACATGTTCAAACTTACCACATTCTGTATGTGCCTATCCCAATTCAAGAGTCTATAATTCAGTGGTTCTCGTTTGTTGCTGTGTATCATATTTGATTTTCGTTCATTGTTTTATACATAAATCAGGCCGCTAGGTTACTCGTTTGAATTGTTTTACATTTGTTTTTTCGGGGTCATATATAGCTGGCTATATGGTATGGGTTGGGCTCATGGTTGAACGTCGTACGATGACCTATAGTTGTTAACGTCTTTATCATTTGGTTAAGAGTGTCTCATTTGAAATCAATCTACATCTTCTTATTTTTATATGAACACTACACAACTGACTTTTTATAGATAAACGGTCATTTATCGTTGCAGTTCCCTGAAGTTATAACTATCAATGTTGGAGGATGTATCTACACAACAACGATTGGTACACTGAGAAAATATCCTCAAAGTGATTTAGCTGGGATGTTTAGTAATCATGGTAAGAACGGAATTAAAGATAAAGATGGACATTATTTCATCGACAGAAGTGGAAAGTATTTTGAGTACATTTTAGACTATTTACGTGACGAACATTGTCTTCCTCCAGTGAAGGTATTGAAGCAAGTACTTATAGAAGCGACGTTTTACGGCCTGCAGAAACTTGTTAGAAAACTTGAAACAAAATATGACTTTTCAGCAAGGTTCCCAAATGTCACACCAACTTATCACGCAATAAGAGAGAATATTTCGAAGTTTGGGTTAAAGACCACGCTTTTTGTTATTCTTAAAGAGACCACTGATCGGAAGTGGAATGGAGGGCAATCAACTGACCGGTACTCTTATCACCGAACAGGTTCAATTGATGTTACATGCCAGAACAGCAAAGAGGCCCATTCCCTTATAAATTGTTTATGGAAGGATTTGATCCGTGAAGGGTTTGATGCGAACATGGAAGTCATTGAGTTTCAAACCAATATAATATGCAAGTTTGACTTGAAACCAGAAATACACTTTAACGCTTAACATTTTACCAGCACCTGTGTATTCAAAAAGTTGAATTTTCAATATTTGTAGATATTTTTTAACGATTAAACATATACATATACAAATCAACATGCAGGCAAAGGAACATACGTTAACATGTTACAATGTTTACTATCTTTGCAAGCATGAAAACAAACTTTTCGTCTGTGATAAATGCATTTGTTAGTTTTTTATTAGGGTTTATGTACTTTTTTTCGCGTGTACTTTTTTTTCGCAAAATCGATATTGCAGATGAGTACGCGTGTACCTACGTATCTAGTAATTTTGCGGTATTGACGAAAATATCAAAATATTAATAACACACGAATCGAAGCACTAATGTAAATAATGAGTAAAATTTAGTTTATACCTTCGGTATTATTTTATTCATATGTAAGTGTGCATTGGGGAAATATAAGTTTTGTATATATAGACATGTACATAAAATATAAAAAATTCCATTTATTAAGTTTATATTTAATTTACAAATTAGTTACTTATAAAGATCATGTCAGTGATATTGTTGTCAAATTATACAAGGATTATGCAATCATCAACACAGAGTTTATTCCCGATTAAGTGTTAGTTACACAATAAAACTGTCAGATTTGGCTTGAGTCATTATTATTTTTTATTTTGTCATGAATAAATTTTCTGTATGGATCATTGGTGTTATTTGAACAGTTTGACAATAAAAACGAGGTAATCTAAAGGGAAACCGGGTGACTATATATCTACAATTATAAATTCCAAATAATAATTCGAAGTTAAATACTTCATTGTAATAACTAACACGTAACTTTATACTGACAATTTAACGTCAAACACATTGACGCAAGAAAGACACAACTAAAGAAACGTGTGATCGAAAAGATTTGAAAAAAACTAAAAAAAAAAAGTCATAAAATGAAATTCCGTCTTAAAAAAATTACTTGGTCACCATTGCTGATACGGAGATTGATAACTGTGAAAAACGTTTTAGCAGCAGCGTCAACGTTTCATTCGAGATAACCATTGGAATAGTCGATTTACCAACCATAAGCGATACGCAAGCAGTAATTACGAAATATTGAATAGTAATTTGTAATCATGAAAACAAAGCATAATTGAAAACTACATACTAAATTGAATATATATAGTGCAATTTTGAACTTTTACGATGCTGTTAGAAATAGTATTTGACAGCTAAAACTAAATGTATTCCAACAACACTAAAAAATACCTAGATACAAGTCGTAAACAAGTTTAGTAGCATATTAATCTATTGTAATAAAAATTCATAATTTCTAATAAAATTTGTAAATTTAGCTAACAAACTCCTTATATTTGTATAAAGTAACATTTGTTTATAGTGGAAAATTGTTTTAACGTTAGATAAGCTATAATTAAAAAAATGCTTGCTTGTCCCTCTCTGTGATTAACATTAGATAGCTCTGGTTGATTTTCCAATCAATCTATCATGAAGGGGAGATAAATAGGTCGATTTACATTTATAGTTCTTTTCAAAAATGATGAACGGTTCTTTATATTGGTATGTAATCATTTTAAACGTTCAAATTTATGAAAATATATTCGTACATCAATGTTTTTGATGTACCAATAACAAAAACTGAAATACATTGAATTGATACATTTTGTGATTATTCAAAAATTATATCAGAAACCTAAACTTAATTATAAAATTATGAACCTGTTTAAGGGAGACAATACTGTCATAACTTTCTCGAATCGGCAAATAATACAAAGGAATGTCACTCTTGAATACAAATGGCACATCAATATAATTAATTAACTGTGCATTCGGGCTTCACCTACAATGATGATTTTAAATTATAGATATAACCAAAAGTTGTTAATCTATAGGATAGTGAAACTATTGAAAACTAACCCACTGTAAAAATATTTCTATGCAAGTTTTTAAAACTTCCTTAGAAAAATGTACAAGCCACTTGACTTTCATAGCTCATAACTAACGTTTTTACACAATATTTTAATAAAGTAGTTAAAGATTATTCGTTTCTCAAAGTGTAAGACGCAATAAAAACCTTATGCTTGCATCATTTTACCCAAATACAGATTTAATTAAGTCCTGAACATTTCGACATTTCTTCGTTTATTTTTTTTTTTTTTTATCAAAACCGGTTTTAAACAAATCACAAGTTCATGTTAAGAATCGACTAAATATCTATTTTCCGATATCGTCTAAATTTGCTAAGTTTAGTACTACACGATGTGGGTATGTTAATTTAAAGTGAAAATGTTATAAAAGAGGGACAAAAGATACCAAAGGGACAATCAAACTCATAAATCTAAAACAAACTGACAACGCCATGGCTAAAAATAAAAAAGACAAACAGAAAAACAATAGTACACATGACACAACATAGAAAACTAAAGAATAAATAACACGAGCCCCACCAAAAACTAGGGGTGATCTCAGGTGCTCCGGAAGGGTAACTTACTGAAGATTGTACTTGTTCGACAAAACTCACTAATCATATTACTAAAACTTAAGTCTTACTGTATAAAATTAGAACCGGGGAACGTATATTTGAATCGATCCAACATGTTTTATCCATATAATAAAAGATAATAGCAGTATTTAACTGACAGAATGTAAATAGTCTTTACCTGTGTACAGATATGTTGGATCGATCCAAAGATGAAATAAAAAAGAAACAATTTAGTGTTGTTTCAAACTGCAAATAACCAAACTCATAAAAGAGAGGTAAATGATACCAAAGGAACATTTAAAATTTTAAATCGCAAAATAAACTGGTACGCCATAGAAAAAATGACGACTAAAAGACAAACAACAGCACATAAAGCACAACTTAGACAACTATAGTCGAAGTAACATTAAAAACCAAGGATAATGTGCTCCAGAAGGGTAAGTATATCCTGTTCCACAAGTGGCACACGTCGTGTTGCTCTTACAAGTACAAACTAGGTGATAATTCTAATTCGGTAGGACAAATTCTTGGAAATTTTGACGTTGGTGTTACCACATTTGGAACATATACGTCGTTATCTGTGAAACAGATATTCCATAAATGACAACCAACACGTGATGGCGTCTGAAAAATGTTCGAAGTGATGATTTCAAATTTACCAATTTGAACTTTTAGTTTGATATCTTCCTAGTGAACAGCAACCCTCTATCAATGAAAAAAAACATGATAGGAAATACAAGCTCTGGAATATTTGATCAAATGGAAGATATATTTTCTATGTGTAGGCATTACAGTCCCCACAATACCCGAAGACCCTCATAGTAGATATATTTTATCTCAGATAACACAGTTTTGGCGAAGTAGATCATGACGGTATGATATGTATCAAGTACATTAAAATTGGTAATATGACTTATAAAGTGTTTCATTTATTAAAACTTCATCTGTTTTATTGAGGAAGTTGTGTTGAGTAGAGTGCTTGTCATAATAACATAACGATATCATATGTTATATCGATATCACTGTAGTGCAGATTTCTAACAAGTTAAACAGAACGTGTACTTATTCCTTTATTCACCGCCGGTGAGACCAATATTTGTTCGGTATAATAAAGTAGTTAGAGTCCTAAGAGTCAGGATATATCAAAATCATCAATCACCGCTAAGGGTTATTACCCTCGGGCTAAAGCTCTCGGGGATATAACCCTTAGCAGGTTTGGTAATTATTGATACCCCCCTTCTCAGAGGGCCGTTTATTGTATAATAAAAAAGTTACTTTTTCATCTCATATTTAACAATTTTTTAAGAAAAGGCTTTGACCGGCTGAAACAGACACATTATTCGGAATATCATGCAACTGTCGTGTCATTAAAATTGTATCATCTTTAAAAACATTTTACTTCGAATTGTGTGCGACTTCAAGGAAAGGACTTATGTATATTTCGACGGTCGATTAAAAAAAACGGACCACAATAAAACACGATACAGAAATCAAATCATTAGATTATATTACAAGACTACGGCAACACATCTATTGCGTATAAATCCAAAAGCTGTGATAGAAAATTTAACATTCACAGAAATTATGTTTTGTACAATATTCATTTAAAAAGTTATGCTGTGATTTAAACAAAAAAGCAACAGAAAACGAGTGTCGTCTGTAGTTAACGAAAGATATTAAAAAAGGGTACCCATTAATGCTAAAAAAGTACAACAATTCTAATATATTTTGAAATGTTTATACAGATATTTATTCATGTATTATGTTTAGATTCTCAATTTATATACATTTCAATATCAGCCTATGTTTACAGTCATTAAACCACCTAGTCACACGTTCTATGTCACTTGAATATGTTTAGAAAACAATTTGACGCTTCATTGAAGTAAATTTTTTCCTCCATCTTAATGCATGGTACATAATGAAACGTGGATTTATTCTTGGTCATTTTTAAAAAGATTTTAGTTCAGATGGGAAGTCTCTGCTGTCTAAATTTCTTTTCCTGTTAGATTTTTTTCTTGGCGTTTTCTCCAGATCTTCAATAATCTTTTATGCAAATCACATGAACATTTGAATGACCTGTTTTCACATGAACCGTCATCATCTGTTGTCAGTATGTACGATTTTGTAACCATGTTAGTTGTAGGATCACATTCACTGAAGGTAACATCAAAACTGTATCCGACTGAAAACATAAATGTCAATATTATTAGTTACATAGTGTGCTAGTGACCTAATACGATACATATAGGGTCAGTAAATTCTAAATAGGGTAAGAGCGAAGCTCGAATACTTATATATCGTATTTTATTAGGCTATTAATGCGTTATGAACTATGTCTCTTAATATAACCAAATAGATATATACTTTTATGTTTAATGTACTGAGAATTGGTAAGTTTGAAAAAAGTTATTTTAAGTTTAATTTTATCATTTTGACTGGATTTTCTCCCTTTGTACAATATAAATTTAATATATATGGCACCATAAATTGTAAATAACTATGGTCATTGTTACCTTGAATTAATTTGTCAATTATTATCACGGTGGGTATGGTTGTCCTGCGAGAGAATGTTCTGTGCTGGTGATTCGGTCCTGACGGGTGCTGGTGATCAATGAAAAAATGTAAACAAAGACGAAAATGATGATTTTTGTCGTTTTCACTCATAAAAAATAGAAGAAAACAGTTGAGATTTTTCAATTTTGTTTCTTATTGGTTCATATGTAAACCATTAAAAAGTTGACCCTCTAAACTGTTTCAGTAAGCGTAACACAAAAATGCTGATTTTCAGAAAATCTCGAACTGAAAAAATAAAACAAAAATGCTCATAGAGTCCGCTTTCTATACCGCAATCCACACGACAAAACTATTTTGTGAAAAAACATTGCAATTTATTAAAATTTAGCATTTTTTCAATTTATTCATGTCCTGATACTGTGCTGGTGGGTCCTGTCATTGTGCTGGTGGGTCCTGATACGGTGCTGGTGATTTTGGATAAGAAGTTGCTCATTTTTGAAACAAATGTTACAAAATCAATAAAATTGGGAAGATAATTATTGTCAATAGGATCTATGACTCCTATTTTAGCTCTTGTGCATCCATTTGGCTGTTTAATATGTGTTTTCAAATGATCGTTACTTGTATTACACAATTACATAACAGGGCAACCTCTTTCGTCCAATATCCGATAACAATATATACTATCTGAAATAAAAATAGTTTTATTAAGATATTAAATGCCCCTTACATTGATGCTTCAACAATGATCAAAGCCCATGCTGCATAGACATGTTTGTTAGCGCTCCGCATACCCCTGCCCACTTACTCAACAACCCCCCATTTCCTCCTTCATTGTTACAGTGGTGTAGCAACACAACAATTTATCACAAAAATATTAACACAAAGACACACATTATCGAACAACAAATGCTCACAGGTACTGAAAGCTAGTTCAAAGCCGCATTTTCAACTAATAGATAAACCATGTTCTCATATGCAAAAATCCCAATCGTGTCGATTAAAAAAGTCTCAAAACTTAAGTTCACATTTTAATGTTTGATTAAGCAGAACTTTAATTAAAAGTGTGCAGTGAATCTTGTGCTCACAATAGTTATTGTCATAATTATGTTTACATAAGACTTATAAAGGAATTAAAAAGGTACCAAGAAATATTTTACAGTTCAATTTAATGATCATGAATGGAAGGAAATGGTACGGAAGTTTACATAGGACAAAAAGAAATTGATAGTATTTTTTGGCGAAAGACTTAAACGCTTCTTTGCATTATATAGTAAAACTCTTCTTTAAAAGCATGCAAAAAATAACTTTGATTGACTTGCTTGCTATGTTTGCTCCAAGGATATTTTCAAACAATAGGTAGGCGGAGTTTCAATACATACTGGGATTTGATTGGACAAATACAAACTGACAGGAATTGAAGTTAATGTTTATTGTCCAAACAAATTCTAGTATATAGTAAACATACTACTTACCTGTCGTTTACAACCATCCAAACAATCATAGCAAGCAATTTAATCAAGGTTTGCTTTGCATGTATTTATAGAAGAGCTGTAAATTCTAAAAAAAAAATCTTGTCGTAGATGGTTAAATCCTCAACAAAATATCATTAACTTTGTTGGAACGAATAAAGGTTTTAAATCAAATTTTCGTGGACTTTTTAGCTTCCACCCTGACGAGGCATGTTAGCTGTTCGTATGCTGTTGCACCTGACGCACTGAAACTTTCACATTTCCATCTTCTTTTCTGAAATATTTTACCCAGCTCATACTTGACAGGATTGTTATTCTAGTAAAAGTTGTAACCAATGAATTGAACACAAGTTAAAAATTCCACAATACTATATAATTCATTTTATGTGTCAATTTGTTCGAAAAAAATCGAAAAGAAGAGAGTTTTTTAATGTCATGGTTATCTGTCGCTATCTAGATATATGCTTAGCATTTATTTCAGATGACATGGACTCCTCACCCAGGTGACCCTGCTGCCTTTCATAACTTTATCCGTATACAATTATTTTAAAATAGATAGCCAAAGGCTGCAACTCGTATTTTTGTATTTAAATGATTCGTTGTAACGAGAATATTTGTGGTGAATGGAAACTGTGAGGGTCAAAATCTTAAATTGCTTATAAATGTTGCTAGACCCACTTTCGTTATCTGATCTGAATTTTCTAAAATGTGCAAGGTAGATAGACATTTTGATTTTTTTTACTCGGTAAGTTTGCCCCAATCGCTTGAACTTTTGCAATATTACAGCCAATTTCAATGAGTGTGTAGACAAAGGGATTACTTTGGTTATCTTGCTTGCTGAACAGAAAAGTCATTGTAAGTTATGTAAACTACCCTACTTTAAGAGTAGACTAGTCCGACAAATGACACATCTTTCTGTCTGTAGGACAAGGCTACTTCGAAAGGAGGGTACTTTACCTTACCTAACAATTACCTCACGGTTTAGCTAACAAGCTATTTCTGGAATTTTGAAATGAAAAAGCTAAGAAATCTTAGTTTTGTTAGTGTGTACTAAATATAAATACCTGATAACCCTTCAGACAAAAAAAATGTTGAAAATATCTTACAGATACAGCAAGTGATTCTTAATAGCTATAAGATACATTTTTCTTTTAAAATACAACTTTTAAATCTTACGGGAAACTATTCCAAGCTTGTTGAAGGTCGTACGATGACGTATGGTTGTTAACACATACTTTCTTTGGTTTCTTATGGAAATTTTTCCATTGACAACAAACATACCACATCATCTGCATTATATAAGTATTGTATAAATTACAACGTATTTTGGTAATCTTGCAAAATGATCGTAATCCCGAAAATCGTTAACATATTTTCTTATTTTAAAAGGGGCAAGAAGGGTTCCATCAACAGGCCAATAAATAAAATTACAGTTAATTTAAAAAAAATATAAAAAAAATAGGTGTATTCTTTCTCTCATAATAACAGTAAACAGATTCACAACAATGTCAATTTCAAGAAAGCAGACAACAGTTAATTAGTCAATAACAATGCAGCATCTATGATCTTGAATATATGTTTCTTTTAACTAAAATATAAAGGCACATAACCAGGACATTGGAGCACAGTACCAGGACCGTTTTTCTTATCACCAGCACAGCGTCAGGACAATTCCGTTTAACGAACTTGTACGACTTTTGCAATATAATATTGTTGTAATATACTTTGCATAGTACTTATGACGCATCAGAGAAAGATTAAGCAACAAAACAGTCGTTTTATAGCCGTTCTGATACAATGTAAACAAACCCACCAGCACAGAATCAGGATCCACCAGCACCTGACAGGACCAAATCACCAGCACAGTACGTTCTCTCGCAGGACAACCATACTCACCGTGATTATACTGTTTTTGAAAAAGAAACGCTTACATTCCCAAAATTGTCCATAAAATATTAGTTTAAATTCATTGATTTATAGAGAGAAAATGTTTTAGGCATTTTTTAAAAAGAATTCTACAATGTACTTGAAAGAGACCCCAGCAAGTTTATTAGCTAAAATGCCTAATTAAGTATTCCAATCGATAAAACAAAGTGAGTTATCTTAATATTTTAATGGACCAAAGGCTGGATAGCTTTTAAAATATATACATTTTTATGATTTTCTGAAAATATTTTTTACTGGATTATCTCCCTTGTAATAATCCACAAACTGTTTCTTGAAAAATGTATGTACTGATGAGTTTCTAAAGCTTTAACACTTGATTATTCAATATATCATCATTCTCTAGCTCGTTATTTTCGCTTTTATAAGTTTCAGGGTGTTCAAATTGGTCAATTTCATAGAAAAATACTGCCTTAAACATGGGAAAACTAGTTCCCGGTACATTACAGCATCTCCAAGCTGAAAAAAATGGGAACCAGATGACATATTTTTAATATGAACTTCTTTCATAATGTTGTTTAAGCACACAAAGTTTCAATCGAATCTGATAACCCCCCTTGTGGACAGTTTTGCATGGTTTTATGGGAAACTGGGTTTTAAGTCACTAGCACACTATGTAACGAGTGTATCTTACCGACTATCTTAACATGTGATATTCAGAGTAGTTGCCTTTCAAAGATATCAAGTCTTCAATGCCGTTAGTATTAAGAACCCACTTCCATTGGTCTAGTATGCAAAAACAAATACCAATAATAACGACTTGCTAACTTTACATGTGTTTTATGACTTTGTTTCAATCGTTCATGATCAATTTCTTCGTTTGTTGAGACCTGTTAGATTTTTACTCAACACTGTGTTTTTTTAAAGGGACGTAACACCACGACTAACCGTGTATTAAGATAAGCCCTGCCTCCTAACCATATATGGAACCCTACTAACCTAATATGGAATATATGCTTTTAACCAATTATAGTACCAGAAATGTTGAGAGGTAAAATAAACTACTATATTCATTAAAATATAAAATAAAAGTATACAAAGGGGATTTATTTAAGGCTTATATATATATATATATATATATACAACTCGTCTAAACATCAACCCAACAAGTGATCCGATGGATACATCTGTTGTAGAGTTGTCACTGACTCAGACGTACTTATATATATATATATATATATATAGGTATCTATCCGTGTAAATGGTGTATGCAGCGGAAACAAAAAAATAAGGGAAATGGAGAAAGCGTTCAAGATTTATTCCAAACGTCTTCGATATGAGAAGTAGTTTTTTCATGAATAATAACAAAGCGGGAAATCAATAAAATGAGATACCCTTTTAAGATAACAAAGTTAAATTCAAAATACTTTTATGAAATTAAAAAAAAAACATTTTTTTTACTTGAACAAATAACCAGAAATGACTTCAACGTTTTTTTTTAAACTACGAGGTGATTAAGAGCTTGACATATTGTATAGACTTCTTATTCATTTTTAAAGACTATGTGTTAATCTGTAGGCGTATCGTGCTCGTTAAATCGCGTTTGGCGTTCTTTGTTTGTTCTTTAGAATTGAACTTTTAATCGTTAGAATGTGTATTTTGTAATCCAGGCATCCACTTATACATGTGTCAGTGAGACCTTAATTGTTACTGAAAGTTACTATTTTTTTTTCATTTGAATTGTTTTATGTCACTTGTTGTTTGTTTGTTTGGTTATGTTCACTTATTTACTTACGTGTACGCTGTTCCTGTACTATCTTTTTTATTTTCATTCGAAATATTTTTCTGTTCTCTAATAATAATTTTATTCTCCTTCTTTTCATTTTTGCGCTCAACTTTTATTGCTTTCCATTGTTGAATTCGCTCAAGCTTTGAACATGAAATGTTGACATTTATTGTTGGTTCGCATTCTTTCTCTTCTCTGTCCCTTATTGTTATAACTTTACAGTGTTTGTCGTGATATCACAATCACTCCAGTTCTCCTTGTCGTATTTGCATTCTTAAACAAATTGTGATGAGAATAAATCAACGGAATTAACATATTTTGCAAAGAAATTTGAATATCAGTGTTTGAGGATAACAGTATATTTGTGATAAAAAAAAGACAACAAACCTAAAAAAACCTAAATAAAAACTGGCAACGCCATTACAAAAAACGTGTCTTCAAATGACTTTCATTTAGTACGCTCATGACAATTCTAATATGACATTTCTAGGTGCATTTTAAACTTAAATTATTGGTATGATTAAAAAACTGGTAGCAGATCATCTTAGATTGATAATTCCAAATAAACAACAATATTGCATTGAATTTAGAAATCAATACATACTAAGTCTTTGTTCTTTTACAAGCTTTCTTTTCTCTTTTCCGTCTTGCTTCATTTGCAATTTTTCATTCTGTCTTTTCTGTTCACTTTCTTTGCTTTCAATGCCTGTATTCTATTAAATTTGTATAAGTTATGGTGAAAGTGTGTGATTGTTCACAACCCTGTTCGCCTTCGCTCATGGTAAAATATCGGGTTACTGTATTTGTTGCTTGATCGCACTCACTCCAATCACTGTGGTCATAACGACATCCAATATAAAAAAAAACATGATCGCAATATTATTGAAGATACTACAAATTAATTAATAACTTGTTTTGACTTCATGCATGGTTCAATTCGTATTGAAACCAACAAAATATTTGTTCATTTACAAAAAATAAAGAATTGATATCTAAAGGTTGTCGCACATCCCCGCTGTCACAATGTTTAGTTTAGATGAGTATCCCTGGTACATGTAAATGTAAATGTAAATGTAAATCAAGAAAATCCAAAATTAAATATGTTTGCACCACTTTTTTGTTTGCCTATATACTGATCAACGAGAGACAAATCCTTTTATCAAACAGAATTTATTTATACAATAGACAACGGTATTGTATAAAAGAAACACTCATTGTTTATCTGCTATGCTGTTAATTTCAATATGATTGATTGTTTTTGTTTATCAGCCAGTGGCAAATGTTTTATTCATTTTCAGGACGAAAAGAAATAAACTTTTATTCAGCACGTAGAAGATTCCGCAATGTGGTTATATCAAAATGAAGGGAGGATTATTTTATAAAACACGAAACCTAGTTTTCTATAGTCATGATAGCAACAAAACCAAATCGGTGTCCCCTATTTTTACCTCATTATTTTTTCCCAAACTCATGGAAAACCTTTCCACAAATTCAAAATTAAAATAACACTCTTAGAACTGAATCGGCTGTTCCTACTTCAAGTAGCAACTGATGGTATGTGGTTGAATAACGAAGATTAATTTTATACATACAGATATTGATAATCCTAAAGATAAAAAAAATAGTTAAATTATATTAATAATATCAGAGAATCATTTTAAACTTAAGAGGGGTTGTTATAAAAATAAATTCAGTAAAACTTAGGTTATTTGATAGAAAGTTATATAATTTTGATTGGCTTCAATTAAGTAGTCATTGAATTTTTTTAAGATAAAGGGAGAGATAAAAAATAAAACCACAAAAATACTGAACTCCGAGGAAAATTCAAAAAGGAAAGTCCAAAATCAAAAGCTTAATTTAAAAGTGCAAACACATCAAACGAATGGATAACAACTGTCATATTCCTGACTTGGTACAGGCATTTTCTAATGTAGAAAATGGTGGATTGAACCTGGTTTTATAGCTAACTAAACCTCTTACTTATATGACAGTCGCATCAAATTCCCTTACATTGTGAACGATGTATGAACAAAACGAAAATAGGGGTACAGCAGGCAATATTGTGTTATCATCTTAATCACTATAAAACAACAAATGTAACGAAGAAGCACAAAAAGGCATACATCAAATTTAACATACTTATTTTGCTTATCTTATACGACTTTATTTATCTATGTAAAGTCTACCCGTAAAGGATGGAAGGTTTTCATTACTGGTGTAAAATTTCGCGTTTGAAATTCGCACAGGTAGACATAAAATAATTTTGTCATTCAAAGTATGACGGCATACATAAATGCCGAGTCACGAAAAGTAGATATAACAAAAAAACAGAATAAACAGTAAAAGTAAAAAATAATAAATAAAATAATTGTGTGGTTCAAAGTATGACGGGATAACTTACTAAAGACAACTTACCCAATTGAAGTCAAATGTATTAATTACACATTTTTGAATTATATTCCAAATCAATACAATATTCACGTTTAATGAATTGAAATAAAAAGCTCAATATATTAGGAAGCAATTTTTCAAGTAGCTATAACTTGCATATTAAGAAATTTTCATTAATAATAATGCTGTTTGTGTAAGATAAAATATAATATTTCCATGCATTTACTTACTTTTTAGTTGCATTTTTACAAGCTGTTTTTTTCTCTTTCATGTTTTGTTTTTGTTTGTTTCTTTGTTGTTTCTTTTCCTGCGATTCTCTTCTACTTTCCGCCTATTTAATTTCCAAGATTGTAGTCTTTAAAACCTATCACATGGTATAGTTTGACTCTGTGTCTGTTGGCATTCTTCCTCGCCGGATTTTAGAGTCGAAACTCGGCTGACGGTATTTGTTGTTGTGTCATAGTCACTCCATTCACTTTTATCATATTTGCATTCTGAAAAGCTGGCTTTTGTTCGTTGTTAAGGCTTCAAATAAAAACTATAAGTAAACAAAGTGCTATATTGTTTAATCATTAAAATTTGACACATTATATATTCAATGTTTATCCTTGATAGTAATATAAACAAGATCTTAAATATATCAATTTAAAACCCGATTATAACATACTTGTAACTACATATCTTATTTTTTGGAATACAATGATGTTTATTGGAGTTTTTCGGTACTGACATAATGTATAACCTACTTTAAAAAAAATGTCCGTTAATAAATTTCGAAACTTTTAAGAAACACATATCCCAAATCCTCCATTAATGTTGACCTAACCCCAATAAACTATTTGTTGTGTTCCAAATTTTGGTCATACTCGTGTATTCGTATTTTATACCGAAAAGCGCACTGGACGCTCCAAACTTATAAAGTGCTATTTTATTGTTCATTTGTGAAATCAAATCAGAATATTTTCTTGATTGATAGTATTTTATTTAATATATTTCAAGGTTAGCTGCTATTCATATGTGTTGTTTTACATTTTTTTATGAGAGACACTCTTATATCCCTGGACTGACCATCTTGTGCACTATATAGTGATTTTGTTAATTAAAATGCTTGATAAACTTATAGAAATGCTACACAGCTACCATTGCATAGGTATTATTTTTGTACTTAAAATCTGTAGTACTGGAAATTTAATTGTAATATTTAGTACTTTTACTTTACTTTAAAATTATTGTTATAGGTACTTGTATTTTCCAGTACTTGATTTGTCCTAAAAATATTGGTACAAAAATGATACCAACAAAAATGTAACCGTGCAACCAAAAATCTGTAGTACTTAAATTTCAAGTACAAATCAAGTACTGTAAAATACAGGTACTTAAATATTACAATAATTCGTAAGTAACACAATAGTACTGAATATTAAAAGTATATTTTCCAGTACTACAGATTTGTGGTACATAAATAGTACATAAATAGTTCCTATGCAAAAGTAGCTGTGAAGTTATATAAATTCCAATACTTGTTTAACTAGTGGAAAAGTTTTTTAAACTAAAAGAAATGCTAGTTATAATAGTAATTTGAATAATTGTTAAATTAATTATTATTCTGGTTAAAGAAGTTGAAATGCTTACTTACTTAACTAATTAAAGTGCTTGTTAAACTTTAGACTTACCTTGTCGCTGTCGGAGTTTCCATCCCTTTTGACAGCGCCTGTAGCTACTTGAACAGCCACCAAAAGAACGCGTTTCATGTTGTAGCTTATTTAAGACAAAAGAAAACTGGAGTGACCTTAGCTAGCTTATGTTTGTGACTTTATATAAATATAAGTAACCACAAAACTCTTGACACACTTCATGGAGCTACATCATCTAACCAAAATTTAATTCCTTAGTCAACTAATCCCTAAACAAAATAACTGTGAAGGATGAGGAAAAACACATCACGTAAGTGTTAATATGAAGAAAAGATAAATAAATCAAACTCATTAGTATGTACAATTTCTGATTAGCAAAAACCACGTCACATCAATTGATGTCAGATGTTGTCCATTTCGTGTTCTAATCTTTCCGACAATAATATCAAAAGTTCATAAAATGGGACTATATGTCAAAAAGACACTTATGTTACAAGTATGTCACCTGCATATTTTTATGATTCACAACAGTTATTTCATTTCTGACATATTTTTCAAGGGTTAATATTTACAATCAAATTTAACTGTTGTAGGAAGGTGTAG
This sequence comes from Mytilus galloprovincialis, assembly GCF_965363235.1. Classification (NCBI taxonomy): domain Eukaryota; kingdom Metazoa; phylum Mollusca; class Bivalvia; order Mytilida; family Mytilidae; genus Mytilus; species Mytilus galloprovincialis. Next base: position 51,853,511 of record NC_134838.1, on the reverse strand, counting down.
AAAATGCACTAAGATTACTGATAAAATATGCAATCGGGTGTTGGTTTTAATTGTTTTCGTTTTTATGTATACTTCACTTACCAAACAATTTAATAAGATTAAAGAAGAAAATTGAAACAAGACTAACAATACAATACTAAAATACTACTGTAAAAAATAAATGTGCATACAGGACTTAGTTATAGTATACATGCATGCATTGGTTCAATAACTTCGAAAACATCATAATTTGAAAAAAACTCGTTTCATATGACTTTAAATTAAACACTTGTTTTGTGTGAAATAATAGAGAAATTTAAGACAGATAAACCACGTTCGACATGATAGAAATCTTCTCTCTACTATTGGTTCATGTTTTCATTATTCTGTCTTCTATTTTATTTTTCTTGTTCTTGTAGAATCTTCTTCTCTATTGGAAATGATGCTGCTGTGTTTATGTGTGTTTGATATATTTACATTTGTAAAGTCTATTTCCTTTTCTATCAGGAACTGATACACTAATATATTACGGATTACAAATGTGTCGAGGTTTGTGATTGGATAACAACACAGAGATGTCAGTATATATTCAGGAAACTGCCGGGGTATATACGACGTTTTTATCCCCAATTGGAACCTCAAAAACGTCATCATAACACCGGTTACTATGTGACGTAGTCAAAAGGTATCAGACTGTCAGAGGCTCACAGAGGGAAAATAATGACGTGCTTCAGTCAATACTACATTTTTGATACAAAATCACGCATTTTACACTTTTAATACTTAAATTTAATGTTAAAAGTGTTATTATAAATTATTACATACACGATAAAATTATGTTCACAGCAAATTAGAAAATCCTTCACGTATGCCGAACATATCAGGTTGGGTTTTTCAATATATATGTGTTGTCAACAAATACCTGTACTGGAAAATAACATTAAGTCAGGGGTAATCCGTAATATATGTGTAATTCAGGTCTCAGAAAGGGTATATACTGTGACATTCCCGGCTTAGGGCTTATATCCCCTTCGCCTTCGGCTCAGGGGATATAAACTCTAAGCCGGGAATGTCACAGTATATACCCTGTCTGAGACCTGAATAACATATAATATTGCCAATCTCGAAGCAACCGACACTTTTTGAAATTTACTACTTTAGATCTTTTCTAGATTGTTGAAATGTGAAGAGTGACAATTCATCATTGCAGTCAACCCTATGATATAAGCAATTAAAATATAGATATGGATATGTTTACCCAAAGCATAATATCTCTTTAAAGACTTGATACCGGAAAGAGAGTTGAAATCTTTCATTTTATATAAAAACAATCTCCTTATTTTACCCCTTTCGTCATAACTTTATTATTATCATTTTTTTCCCCAATGAAAATGACAAATGGTAAAACCTAGGTTAATTACAAAATACAAAGTGACCAAGCTACATGACATATTGTTTTCATTTGTACGTTGTTACTGAAATTTTGTAAACATTAACATTTTAAGTGTTGTTACAAACCTGTTCGTGCATTTTCCATTCTTATTCAAAGCATCAAAGCAAAATTAGTATCTAAGTTACCTGGGACGATCTCATTTCATAAAGAATCTCTTTTGTTTACTTCTTGTACCTCGAACTCATCTTGCAATAGTATTAAAACTCTCTCATTTTGCAATGTATTAACCCGTTTGACCTTTTTACACTTTACACAAGTATTCCCCATTCCAAACTAAAAGACAAATTGAAAGAGTTGGTATTACTGTGTTTCATAAAAAGAATGGCGAACGTAGATACAAGTATCTTTTCTTGGGGAGGGATAAATCCTACTTTGTAAAGAATCGCTCTGAAACTGACATTATCAAGATGATTTCTTGATTGACAACATATGTGTTGTGGTTGAAGGATGTGTTTTTCAACAGACTGTCGGAATTTCAATGTGACCAATTGTGCCCTTCTTCTTGTCGACTTGTTTCTTTATTATTATGAGGCTGACTTCATACAGGAACTTCTTAGGAAGAAAGATAAGAAGTTAGCAATATCATTTAACTTTACGTTCCGCTATAAAGATGATGATCTTTCACTAAGTAATACAAAATTTGGTGACTATGTTGAACGAATCTATCCCGTCGAACTAGAGATAAAGGATACTACAGATACAGTTAAGTCTGTCTCATATCTTGAGTTACACCTAGAAATTGACAATGAGGGTCGGTTGAAAACAAAACTTTACGACAAAGGAGATAATTTCAGCTTCCCAATTGTGAACTTTCCATTTCTATGTTGCAAAATTCCAGCAGCGCCTGCATACCGAGTATATATCTCCCAATTGATATGATATTCCCGGGCTTGTATTTCCTATCATGATTTCCTTGATAGAGGATTGCTGCTCACAAGGAAGCTATTAAACCAAGAGTTCCAAATGGTGAAGTAGAAATCATCCCTTCGTAGATTTTACGAACGCCATCACGAGTTGGTTGACCGTTATGGAAAAACTGTTTCACAGATGATATCGGATATTTTCCTTATGTCGTAACTACAATACCCTTCCCTTTCTACGAATGAGACTTACCGAATAAGACTATTTACCGGATTTGTAATTACATAAGCAACACGACGGGTGCCACATGTGTAGCAGGATCTGCTTACCATTCCGAAGCACCTGAGATCACCCCCAGATTTTGATGGGGTTAATGTTGCTTAGTCTTTTGTTTTCTATGTTGTGTCTTATGTGTTATTGTTTGTCTGTTTGTCTTTTTATTTTTAGCCAAGGCGTTGTCGATTTGTTTTCGATCTACGAGTTTGACTGCCCCTCTGGTTTCTTTCGTCCCTCTTTTATTAACCCGGTGTAGATCTTTAAGTTGAGGTTCAATTTACTTAAAGTTAATCGGGAATGACTAATTAATACCATAATTTAAAATTTCAGAGAATCAAAGTACTTTTGGTTGATTTAATATCTCTGGTCAATAATCAAACGGTATTTGAGTGGAGATACAACTTGTCCAAAACCGGGAAATGCTGGCTGCAAAAGGAATTAATTTACAAAATAAGTCCATATCTTATTTACTCATAGTGGCCGTTATCGATTGTAAATGCATGTCGTTTTGTTTTTGGCATTCGTTTACTGTGGAGAAAAAAAGGGGAAAAGGGGGGGTGGGGTCTGAAGCTTATAGCTTAACTTACGATTTTGATCATGGTTCAGCTTTATTCTATTACGGCATACTTTCATTGAGTTGCAATATATTGAAACGTACAACAACGAGAGTCTCGTTTAGCAGTATAGGTAACAACATTTGCTGTTTCAAGGTTTTTTTTATAGATGGTATAATAGTTGTTATAAAAGAAAAAGTGGATAAAAAAAAATGTTGGCAACAGTCTATATAAGGATTCAACTTATTTTGGCCGTTTTATATTTTTTTTAGATATACTTACTGATCGGTTTTGTTAAATTTGTTATTTTTTTTATCTACGATTGTCTTAGCGAAAGCCACATAAAATGTGTTAAAATCTACCATGCGAATTATTTAAACACTTAGCTGACCTTTGTTGTTATTTACAACAACAAACGTGTGCTTATATCGTATTTCCCCTCAAAGAGTTATTCAAATGGTTCTTTAACCTATAGATAGCGTGAAACTCTAACTACACCAGGCATCGAATATACGACATTCCTTTTCCGACCGTACATCTTAACAGCCAAACTGACGCACCCCTTTAGCAAGGGTTTACTGTCGGACGAAGGAGGGGGTAGTCAAGAAAGGCAACATTTCTATACCCACTATACCCAAGTCAATCCTTTGGTTTTGAATGAAAGGAGATAAAGGTATACACTAATGCGGCAGCAATCTAACGACAGACACTAATCAAAATATTAAAGAGTTTTCTGTTATAGACAGATGCGTATATAAAATAATCTCAAAACCGTTCAATGAGTTAATTTAATAATATTCACCGTAAAAGATATTCCAACAGGGCCATTTGATTTAATATTATTTACCGTTAAAGATATCCCAACAGGCACAAGTGTTTGGTTGAAAAAATATCACCTGCCTATTTTAAATTTCGATCGGTGGAAATTAAAGAAGGTGTAATATAAATCAGTAGAAGAAAAACACTTCACTGTATAGTATAACGGTAAAATAAATGATGATAAAGGATGACGCCCAGCCGCATATTAAATGAATATTCAGGACGATACAATGTAACATGTAAATATAATATGAGTATTACCACTGCTTTGTACTAGTCCGATACGCTGAGCCGGTTTTTAACACGTACGTTCACAAGATATCAGTTCTCAGGAAGAATAGTCACCCTACCCAGAAAGATATCTGACTCCGAACCGACAAGTCTGTGTTCTAACTCCTAAATTCCGCTAATTAAGCGTTGAAACAGAAAATACCAATTTTAACGTCTTTGTATGACCCGGTCGGGTTTCGAACCAACGACCTCCCGCTCTCGAGACGAACACACACACGAACAAAATCCAGGAAAGCGGTAGTACAGAATATCATACCAAAACTTAATGTACAATAATTAGTTTCACAAAAACTTCACAGTTACGAAAGCGAGCTAAAAGCATCTAACCTTAATTAGATGTGTTAATTATATATGAAACTACACATAAATATGGATTACCGACTTCAGTATAGATTTTATGGATCAACGCTATCTGTAAACAAGTTACTCTTGCACCAATTATTTAAGGGGTGTGGTTGGGGCCGGATCTGGCCAACTGTTGCAATGCTAAATTTCTGTCCTTATTCAATATTCCCCTAGTTTCTAGTGGTATTCCAATTTCACGGTTCTACCACACTGTCGGCTTCCTATTGCAAGACCTAGATATTGTTTTTACAATTAATGTGTTCTCGTCATGAACATGCATGAAATATTTGCCACTGGACGTAAGACAAACAACAATTAATCAACTCCATAAATTATTCCATGTATATAGTACACGAAGACAAGATCTTGTAAAATGCTATGATGTAAAATTTCCATTTAAATCACTCAATAATAGTGCAAACTTTTTTTTATGGTTTTGCAATTTAAATCACATAACTGAACTTATAAAAAAATATTTTACTATGGTTCTTATCTACGGTTTTATTGCGATATATGATATATGATTTTGTCAGGCGATAATAAAAATAAGAAAGGTAAAAGTTTTTTTTTAACGAATTTGTTTATGCTACACTAAGACGTGAAAAGGGAATGATTGACGACTAAAATAAAAGTGTTTGTTTTCATATAATACATTGTATTTCAATTTAAGAATGATGATCAAACTTGGGAAAATATTTCATCTATACAAGCTTTGATCGAGCCACTCAAACCTATATATAATAAAGAAGTTGTAGTGTGATTGCCACTGAGACAACACCACACAATAGACCAAATGACACAGAAATTAACAACTATAGGTCACTTTACGACCTTCAACAATGAGCAAAATCCATACTGCATAGTCAGCTATAAAGGCCCCGATATGAGAAATGTAAAAAACTAAACAGCCTAATTTATGTGCAAAATAATGAATGAAAAACAAATATGTAACACAGCAACAAATGACAACTACTGAATAGGGACAGGCACATACAGAATGAAGCAGGGTTAAACTAGTAAGATAGCACCATAGCATGAAAAATCACTAAACCTTTTGGTTCGTTTAACATAGTTTATTTACAAAATACCACATGTTATATTCTCTAGATGCAGCACAAAATCATCTGGTAATCAAATAAAACTATTCCTAAGAATGTGACGTAAATTAGTGTATTTGAAAGAGATAAAAATCACGGAATGTAGCTTTAAGTTTAAATTCTGTTAATTTTTTTTATTGTTTTTTACCAAAGGCGTAGTAAAAAGGCACCGCCATGGCTAACAAAATAAAAAGACAAACAGACAAATAATAGTACACAAAATACAACATAGAACACTAAAGACTAAGAAACACGGACCCCACCAAAACTGGGGGTGATCTTAGGTGCTTCGGAAGGGTCGGCAGATTATTTGATAGACAGTAATATAGTTCTAATTTGCTCTAATCGAGTAAAAATAGGTTACTTGAGAAGATAAAAGGGCTCGAAATTTTATTTGTACATAAATTTAATGTTTTGTTTTAATCATTTTTGCAATATATTCCAAATTTATATGTCTACATACGACACTAACGCTTAACGAAATGAATTTAAAAGCTAATTATTAGAAAGCAATTGTTTTATTCATCAAAATTTGCATCACAAACGACCAAATTCAAATTAATTATCTTATTGGCACTCATACCACATTTTCTTGTACATGTTATATATTTAAGTTTGTAAATAACAATGCGTTATGTGCAAGATAATATTTTACAATCGTTCTTATAAATCAACTTACTTTTAAGTTGCTCTTTTACAAGCTGTTTGTTCTCTTTCATCTCTTGTTTTTTTTTATCTTTTCTTTGTTGTTTCTGCTCCTGCCATTCTCTTCTTCTTTCTGTCTTTTTCAATTTCCATGCTTGTAGTCTTTCAAACATATCACATGTTATAGTTTGATTCTGTGTCTGTTGGTATCCTTCCTCGCCGGATTTTAGATTCAAAACTCGGCTGACAGTATTTGTTGTTGTGTCACAGTCACTCCATGCACTTTTATCATATTTGCATCCTGTAGAGATATTTTATTCATTTTTAAGGTTTCATTTAAAATCTTTAAATAAACAAAAGTCCTTTTTTGTTCAATTACTTATATTTGACAAAGGATTTATTCAATTACTCATATTTGACAAATGATTTGTTCAATTACTTATATTTGACAAATGATTTGTTCAATTACTGATATTTGACAAATGATTTGTTCAATTACTGATATTTGACAAATTATTTGTTCAATTACTTATATTTGACAAATTATTTGTTCAATTACTTATATTTGACAAATTATTTGTGTTAATGTTTATCCTTTAAGATAATGCTATACATCATATTTGCATCCTGAAAAGATATTTTATTCATTTTTAGGTTTCATATAAAAACTTTCAGTAAAAAAAAGTCCTTATTTGTTCAATTACTCATATTTGACAATTGGTTTGATCAATTACTTATATTTGACAAATGATTTGTTCAATTACTTATATTTGACAAATGATTTGTTCAACTACTTATACATGTATTTGACAAATTATTTGTTCAATTACTTATATTTGACAAATTATTTGTTCAATTACTTATATTTGACAAATGATTTGTTCAATTACTGATATTTGACAAATGATTTGTTCAATTACTTGTATTTGACAAATTATTTGTTCAATTACTTATATTTGACAAATTATTTGTTCAATTACGTTTATTTGACAAATGATTTGTTCAATTACCTATATTTGACAAATAATTTGATCAACTACTTATATTTGACAAATTATTTGTTTAATGTTTATCCATTATGATAATATATAACAACTTTTAAGTAAACAAAAGTTTTTTTTTGTTTAATTACTTATATTTGACAAAGGATTTGTTCAATTACTTATATTTGACAAATGATTTGTTCAACTACTTACAATGTATACATGTATTTGACAAATTATTTGTTCAATTACTTATATTTGACAAATTATTTGTTCAATTACTTATATTTGACAAATTATTTGTTCAATTACTTATATTTGACAAATTATTTGTTCAATTACTTATATTTCACAAATTATTTGTGTTAATGTTTATCCTATAAGATAAATGCTATACATCATATTTGCATCCTGAAAAGATATGTTATTCATTTTTAAGGTTTCATATAAAAACTTTTAGTAAACAAAAGTCCTATTTTGTTCAATTACTTATATTTGACAATTGGTTTGATCAATTACTTATATTTGACAAATGATTTGTTCAATTACCTATATTTGACAAATGATTTTATCAATTACTTATATTTGACAAATTATTTGTTCAATTACTTATATTTGACAAATTATTTGTTCAATTACTTATATTTGACAAATTATTTGTGTTAATGTTTATCCTTTAAAATAATGCTATTATACATCATATTTGCATCCAGAAAAGATATTTTATTCATTTTTAGGTTTCATATAAAAACTTTCAGTAAAAAAAAGTCCTTATTTGTTCAATTACTCATATTTGACAATTGATTTGATCAATTTCTTATATTTGACAAATGATTTGTTCAATTACCTACATTTGACAAATTATTTGTTCAATTACGTTTATTTGACAAATGATTTGTTCAATTACCTATATTTGACAAATAATTTGATCAACTACTTATATTTGACAAATTATTTGTTTAATGTTTATCCATTATGATAATATATAACAACTTTTAAGTAAACAAAAGTTCTTTTTTGTTCAATTACTTATATTTGACAAATTATTTGTTCAATTACTTATATTTGACAAATTATTTGTTCAATTACTTATATTTGACAAATGATTTGTTCAACTACTTATACATGTATTTGACAAATTATTTGTTCAATTACTTATATTTGACAAATTATTTGTTCAATTACTTATATTTGACAAATTATTTGTTCAATTACTTATATTTGACAAATTATTTGTTCAATTACTTATATTTGACAAATTATTTGTGTTAATGTTTATCCTATAAGAAAATGCTATACATCATATTTGCATCCTGAAAAGATATGTTATTCATTTTTAAGGTTTCATATAAAAAATTTTAGTAAACAAAAGTCCTGTTTTGTTCAATTACTTATATTTGACAATTGGTTTGATCAATTACTTATATTTGACAAATGATTTGTTCAATTACTTATATTTGACAAATGATTTGTTCAACTACTTATACATGTATTTGACAAATTATTTGTTCAATTACTTATATTTGACAAATTATTTGTTCAATTACTTATATTTGACAAATGATTTGTTCAATTACTGATATTTGACAAATGATTTGTTCAATTACTTGTATTTGACAAATTATTTGTTCAATTACTTATATTTGACAAATTATTTGTTCAATTACGTTTATTTGACAAATGATTTGTTCAATTACCTATATTTGACAAATAATTTGATCAACTACTTATATTTGACAAATTATTTGTTTAATGTTTATCCATTATGATAATATATAACAACTTTTAAGTAAACAAAAGTTTTTTTTTGTTTAATTACTTATATTTGACAAAGGATTTGTTCAATTACTTATATTTGACAAATGATTTGTTCAACTACTTACAATGTATACATGTATTTGACAAATTATTTGTCCAATTACTTATATTTGACAAATTATTTGTTCAATTACTTATATTTGACAAATTATTTGTTCAATTACTTATATTTGACAAATTATTTGTTCAATTACTTATATTTCACAAATTATTTGTGTTAATGTTTATCCTATAAGATAAATGCTATACATCATATTTGCATCCTGAAAAGATATGTTATTCATTTTTAAGGTTTCATATAAAAACTTTTAGTAAACAAAAGTCCTATTTTGTTCAATTACTTATATTTGACAATTGGTTTGATCAATTACTTATATTTGACAAATGATTTGTTCAATTACCTATATTTGACAAATGATTTTATCAATTACTTATATTTGACAAATTATTTGTTCAATTACTTATATTTGACAAATTATTTGTTCAATTACTTATATTTGACAAATTATTTGTGTTAATGTTTATCCTTTAAAATAATGCTATTATACATCATATTTGCATCCAGAAAAGATATTTTATTCATTTTTTAGGTTTCATATAAAAACTTTAAGTAAACAAAAGTCCTTTTTTGTTTAATTACTCATATTTGACAATTGATTTGATCAATTTCTTATATTTGACAAATGTTTTGTTCAATTACTTATATTTAACAAATGATTTTAGCAATTACTTATATTAGACAAATTATTTGTTCAATGTTTATCGTTTATAATAATGCTATATATATCAGACAAAAACGACTATCATATACATGTTCATTAAACTACATTCATCTATTTTTCTTTCTACTTACTGTGTGAATGTAAGAAGTTCTTATCGGAGTTTTTTTTGATACTGACATAATGTATAATCGACTTTATTTTTTAATTTTCAGTAACTATTAAAACACAAATATTCCAAACCCCTCCAGAAATGTTGACATAATTAGTTATCAAAGGTATCAGGATTATATGTATATATATAGAGTTGCAAACTAAAGCTAAGGTCACTCCAGTTTTCTTTTGTTTTAAATAAGCTACAATATGAAGAACATGTTAAATTTGTTCTTTTATTTGTTGTCCTAGTAGCGTCAGTTGCTGCTAAATTATGTATTTTCTTTCGAAAATATACAATAACATTTTTTAAATTCATGATTTCAAAACTTTGTATTTGTGTTTAATACATGAAAGTTGTATTTGTATTTGCGTATAATACATGAAAGTTGTTATAGATAACGAGTATTTTAACAGAACTTAACTGAAATCTGAAAATACAACAAATCAAGTAATTAAAAACACTAAAACATAAAGTTATTTGGAGCTTGTCATTAGATCTTACCAAAACCTATATATTGAACTTAGATGAAGATGTGATCGGAAATGTAGGACATGAAAATAAGTAGTCCATAGGATTTCGTGCATAGGGCTTATTTTCAAAATCAAGATATTCTTATGAATGACTTACGCTTGGTCTCAAGATTTTTAATCATATCCCGAAGCTCATTTATGATTTCCCCAAAAAGTAATTTGTCGATCAATTTGTCACATTTTTATTTGTTCTCTTCTTGCGGATTTTTAATGAAAAAGATGCATTGGAGAAAAAAAAATAGATCTGCATAAAAGGTACCCGTTACAGTTCAAAAATTTGCCGATGGAAAACTTTTCCTCTGACCACGAAATAATGTTTATTATGTAAATACTTCTATATCTGACTCCGAATCTTAGTTGTTAATCTTTAATGTTGTGTGCTTAGCGTTGCGATATCATAAACCAATGTGTTGTGTTGTATACAAAAAACATTATATTCGTCTGCTATTGTTTTTATACTGTAGCTAAACATAAAAATAAAACGTACTTCCAATCACTGAACGAACCACATATTATGAGATTTTTTTTTCTTTTTCTTTTACTTCTAATTAAATCAGACATCAGCAGCAAACGACTCAGTAGGTGACTGCTTCTTTTAACATTACACAATTGACAAATAGATTGTAGACAAATTGTTTCGAACAGCTGTGACAATTTCATATACAGAATGTTGATACAATCAGACGGGAGCAGTAAGGAAATCTCTTGGACATTTTTATGCAAGCTTATTGTTAGGAAGTCTTATAACGAATAATTTTCATTTTTAAATATACTGCAGATCGTCAATAATGTATTTTCTTTCCAAAATAAACAATAATTTGTTTTTAAATTCATGATTTCAAAACTTTGTATTTGTGTATAATACATGAAAGTTGTCTATTATTAAAGATAACGAATATTTTAACAGAACTTAACTGAAATCTGAAAATACAACAAATCAAGTAATCAAAAACATAAAAAAATAAAGTCATTTGGAGCTTGTCATTAGATCTTACCAACATTTTGCATGTTGCTCCTACTTGCAAAGACAATAGCAATTTGTTAGAACAACAAAATTTATTCTTTATTTTTAGAGGGTTTACTTATCTTACCAGAGGCCCTCATAAAAGAAATGTTGAAAAACAAATCGCAAACAGTAGTATAAAAGTTAATTTTAAAGATAATGTTCATTACAACTGCATACAAGGTAATGAAAAACTATTCCATGATGAACTAATTAATATTCAATTTTTTTTTAATTGATTGATTTAAATAAATCATTTGTTATTTTGTTTTTGAAAGAGTTAACATGCGTAGTATTTCTTAACGATCAAGGCAAGTTGTTTAACAAAGATGGTCCAGAATACATGAAGGATTACTTGAACAATGCGATTCTTGATTAAGAGATTATGAGGTTTTCTTGAACAGCATTTCTTAAAGGGTATAGATTTCCCTCTGAAATATAATGTAAGTTGCTAGGAAGATATGATGGGGCATCATTTTGAAGCACTTATCTAAAATTTGTGATACATGTATTTTATTCTCTGTTCAACTGTCATCCAGTTTAAGTGTTTGAATAAGGGCTCAGAAAGAGCGATGGGTCGTGTTTAGTATAATTCTAGCAGCTCTCTTATGTGATTTTAAGATCATATTTATACACTTATTGCAACACCTACTCCACACCCTACAATACTAATCAATTAGTGGTAAGATATAACTATTATGAAATGATTTTCTGAAGTCTGAATTATGAAATGTCTTACTTTATAATATTATATATACTCTAGATGATAGTTTTGAGCAGATCAAATAAATTTAGTTTGTCCAAGTGAGGGAAGGGTTAGGTGTAATGCCTATGAGACTTTCACGCTTTATCATTTGATTATAAATAGTTAAACATCTTTCACTGTAATTTGGCATTTCTTGTTCCAATAATTATATATTTTGTTGTGTTTTCATTTATCAACATATTCTTAACATTGCACCATTCCTAAACACAATGCAAATCAATGCAAATCTTCTTGAACCTTTGACTGCTGAGTTAGATAACAATGATCAGAAAGATGTACATTTTAATCATCAGCAATGTATGTATTAAATAAACAAAAGATGCCCTAATATGAGACGTAGTGGACACCATACTTGATATACAGCTTTTTGCAAAATGAGCATCACCAATTTGTACTTGTTTAGTTCATATTTCAATCAAATACTACTTTAAAAAAAGAAGCAACAGTATTATCAAATTCATAATTTTCAAAATATTTTACAGAGAGCATCATGAACTTCTACATCAATTCTTTCTTAGAACAAATAGGACTAGTAAGTTGGTGTTATCATCATTCATGTCTTGTACCCATTTATCTAAGATGATACAATCAGTTTGGCAAGAGTATTTTTGTCTAGACCCAGAATATGTTGGGTGCAAAAGCTTAAGTCTTTTTAGACAGTCATACAAATGGTGTAAAACATGTTTTTCTAAAAGCTTCGATAAAACCAGGAGTCCAGCAATATAGTTTGTTGCCTAAAAATTATCCCCAGCTTTAAAAACAGGGTTACTCTTTTTACAGATAAAGTCAAATATCCTCCTTTACATCATATCTCATTGGTGTGTTTTTTTTATGTAGGATGCTATCCAGATAATGCAATCGCATTGTGAATTTTTGTCCATGTTATTAAGAGAAGGTTACACCTACTGATGTTAATTGTTCCAGATATCGGACGAAGGCAGAAAAAGTCAATTGCGTAATACAAGCTGATGCTACTGCAGATAGCAATCTTAGACACAGGGGATATTGATAGTTCTGATAGTGGATAGAGTAAGCAAGAAAAATGAACAAAGGAGCCCATATAAAGAACGACACATAGCATTAAAAATTAAATAAAAAGTACACTATTTGACAGATCAGGATATTGATATAGTTTCTGTTGTTGATTCCCGTTTTAAGATATGAGTGAGTTTTCAATCGCAAGCGGATAAATAGAACATTAAATCCAGACAACAGTTTTGTTGGTTTTAAAATGCATTAAGGACTTCAATTGGTTAAAATTACCCAACTACTCCTTCTTTTAAGAAATGGATTAATTTAAATTTAAATTGAAAAGTAAAGAGTTTTTCAAACAATACCTTTACTTTTAAAAGCCATATGATACGATTTAAAGTGAAGTAATGATCTTTTATCAGTATCGTTGCACTTATCGTTAGACTTTACACTAAAGATATTTCTTTATGTTTAGGTCATGGGAAGATAAACATTAAAGGGTATAAGATTACACATTGCTAAAGTATCAAACTATGTTTACCTAGTTTCAACGAAGAGGGAAGTAATACACGTGACGTTTTGCTGTTTATTTTACTGTAAAAATGGCGACATCAGGAAAATCCACAAGTATAAGAAAAGCACAAGTGCAAGTTTCGTGCTATTTCTGCAAAGGACAAGAAATAAAATGGAAATGTGAAGATTGCAATGTTCGAATGTGTAACTCCTGTAAAGTTACTTTCCATCAAGGACTTCAGTCTGCACAAGATCATGACGTTGTTTCTTTTCAGGATATCAACAAGTCATCACCAGGTTCCCAGGAGGTAACGTCTGTAGTTATTTCATCAGTGTTCAATTCATACATAACTACTCTGCCAGCCGTTCATACTTTACTTTGCTCGGAAGACGATTTACTTTTATTCAGCTATAACGGTCCAACGTCTGAAATGCGTCAATTTGTGAAAGGGAAACTTTTAAAATCATCAATAAAGATATTGCAGACGTTACAAATTGAAATAAGTGATATTGCAATAAATAAAGACGGTGAAATGCTTGTCATTGAATATCATGACAACACGATTCAAATTTTATCACCTGTCGGTGAAATCAAAACTGTGTTAGATACTTCTCCAATGACGTTATTGGCCATACATATCAACAAAGATAATGAGGTCATAGTTGGATTAAGAGAACCAGGATCACCGTTTCCAGTCCACGACTTTTCAATCAGACAGGTTATAATTTTCGGTAGTGATTATCAAAGGAAAGTAACATTAGAATTTGACAAAAAAGGGAACAAATTGTTCAGTTATGCAGCACGTATTCGTACGGATTCTAAAAATTGTGTCTATGTAAGTGATCGGTTTGACAATGACACCAACGGTAGACTAGTAGCTGTAGAAAGAAATGGCCGCTTAAAGTTTACCTACGGCGGACAAAAGGATTTACGAACATTTCAACCAGATGGAATTACTATTACACCAAGTGATAACATTGTAGTTACAGATTACAATAACGAAGCACTTCATGTAATAACTTCTAAAGGAGATTTACTTGGACTACAGTTCATTTTCAAAGACTTGTGCATCATTAGTCCATGTAGTGTATGCTTTGACAGTGAAGGATATTTATTAATTGGATGTGCTAGAGGCAAAAATGAAGAATACTGTAAAATCCATGTCGTTAAATTGTCAGGCAGTCTTATGTAATATGTAATGCGAATAAATCGGGCAATATCTTTTTGCGCCAAAAATTAACTCATTTGCGTCAATGCTATTTTTGCGCCACTCCAATTTAAAAGTTATAGGTATCTTTTGCGCCAAAAAAACCAACTTCTGATTACCCCAATTTTTTGAATTTCTTTATTTTTACTCATATAAATCAACTAAATAATTTACTTCCCTCCTCCATTATCCATGCTTAGTAACATCAATTTACCACCTGACAGAGTTATTTAAAAGTCATTTTAATAAAAAAAATATGCGGAATCTAGGCGAGTGACAATTTTCAAAAGACGCTAAATTAACAACTTTAATGCACCCACCTAACATACGGCTATATTATATATTATTCGAAAGGTTATTATCTGTACTTTCTTTTTTGCCCGGTCGTCAATTATTCGTATGGTGCAGTTGTTGTTAAATCAAGGTCAAAAGTCAAATCTGAACATTCTGAAAGTTTGCTAGAATTGTTAAAAATGCCATTTTCTGGTACTTGCATGGTATTGTTCCTCCTAAAAATGATCTTAACCTTATAAAACAAATTATCATGACTTCAAATCAAATGCAAACTTAAATGTTGATTGTGCTATATTAACAAAAAAAATGATTGAAAAAACTTCCAAAAATGATAACATTGCAATTAAATCAAAATGGCTTCTGAAATATGAATATTTGTGTGTCTGTGTGTCAAAAATAGAATAAATCTATTGTTTATAGACTAAGGGAATTTTTCCATCATTTTAAACTGCAATTAATATGATGTAGGTCCAGATAAAGCCTTCTAGTGAACCTTTTGTAGTTGCAAAACAAAAACCAAAATCTTCAAATGGGGATCATTTTGCTTTTATTTGCTATATAATCATGATAATATTGCTAACATCTGTAGTTAATGATCAACCATATTCAAAACAAAGGGTACTAGAAGAATTTTAAGGAACAAAAGAAGTATATTTGGTAAAAATTAGTTTTCCGATGAACGAAGATAAAAGAGGGACGAAAGATACCAAAGGGACAGTCAAACTCATAAATCTAAAACAAACTGACAACGCCATGGCTAAAAATGAAAAAGACAAACAGAAAAACAATAGTACACATGACACAACATAGAAAACTAAAGAATAAACAACACGAACCCCACCAAAAACTAAGGGTGATCTCAGGTGCTCCGGAAGGGTAAGCAGATCCTGCTCCACATGCGGCACCCGTCGTGTTGCTTATGTGATAACAAATCCGGTAAATAGTCTAATTCGGTAGGTCACATTCAGGAAAGGGAAGGGGATTATAGTTACGACGTAAGGAACATATCCGATATCATTTGTGATACGTTTATTCCATAACGGTCAACCAACTCGTGATGGCGTCCGTAAAATTTACGAAGGGATGATTTCAACTTCACCATTTGGAACTCTTGGTTTAATATCTTCCTTGTGAGCAGCAACCCTCTATCAAGAAAATCATGATAGGAAATGCAAGCACGGGAATATCGTATCAATTGGGAGATATATACCCCGTATGCAGGTGCTGCTGGAATGTTGCTACTTAGAAATGGAAAGTTCACAATTGGAAAGCTGAAATCATCTCTTTTGTCGTAAAGTTTTGTTTTCAACCGACCCTCATTGTCAATTTCTAGATGTAAGTCAAGATATGAGGCCGACTTAACTGTATATGTAGTATCCTTTATCTCTAGCTCGATTGGATAGATGCGTTCCACATAGTCACCAAATTTTGAATTATTTAGTGAAAGAACATCATCTATATAGCGAAACGTAGAGTTAAAGGATAGTGCTAACTTCTTATCTTTCTTCCTAAGAAGTTCCTGCATGAAGTCAGCCTAATAATAATAAAGAAACAAGTCGGCAAGTAGAGGGGCACAGTTTGTTCCCATTGGAATGCCGACAGTCTGTTGAAAAACACGTCCTCCGAACGTAACAAATATGTTGTCAATCAAGAAATCAAGCATCTTGATAATATCAGTTTCAGAGAATTTTTTGTTCGAATCAGAGTGATCCTTTACAAAGTAGGATTTATTCCTCCCTAAGACAAGATACTTGTATCTACGTTGGCCATTCTTTTTTACGAAGCAAAGCAATACCAACTCTTTCAATTTGTCTTTTAGTTTGGAATGTGGAATACTAGTGTACAGAGTAGAAAAGTCAAATGTTTTAATACTGTTACAAGATGGAAGAGAGTTAGATTGTATGTACTTTGGAACTTTTAAGTATCCACATCTGATTCACGCCTCCTCTAGAATAGGCAGTTTCACAATAACTTTGAAGCCCGTCTTTGATTGCTGATAAAACAGATGTTAATAATTTAGAAAGAGGTTTCGTGGAGCACTTGGAAGACCCAGCAATATACCGTTGTTTGTAAGGACACTTATGTAGTTTAGGTATCCAATACAGTGATGGCAGATCCAGTTCTTCATCTTTGGTTGAAATTCCAAAGGAACACAGAACAGACCTATGATTATCCAGGATTTCCTCTTTGGTAAGTGTCGTGAGTGTATATGTTGAGTTTCCAAGTGAATTGTCAATACCTAATTCGTTTATCAAGCAGTTAATGTAATGAGTTTTACATACAAAAACGATGTTGTTTGGGGCTTTATCTGCGGGGACAACAACATATTTGTCATGGAGGTAGGATAGGTGTTTTGCAACATTTGGGTCTTTAAAGATTGACGTAGCATGGGCATTGATAGACCCATTCAGTTTCTTAATTCTGATTTGTATCAACGACCTCACTGCCTCACTGCCTTAATCCATTCGGAAAGAGTGTCTACGTCTTCCTTCTCGCGCTTAGCCCATTGCCTGGCATAATCCTCAACTGAATCCATCAAAATTTTAAAGATAATTCTCGTTAAATGTTCGAATGGAAACTATCTGTACCATGCGCTTTTCAATGTCAAATCCGGCGAATTCCATTTAATGTAAGCCCATTTTTATATACTTTGTTAGTTGTTTATGATTATGACTGAACAATAATAATTCAGATTAATTAAGATTGAATAAACTTCATGAACAACTGTAATCACCATACTGGTTTATGTAGTGTTCACACGATTCGGTATGGTGTTTTAAGAAGATTTGTTTGTCTGTCCTAATTTTTCGCCATGGTCATGCTGTCATCTGCTTTCTTCGGCTATTTTCGAGACTGCTTCCTTATTATTTATCCATTCTTTCAATCAAATAAAAGAAAACCATAAATTTCAAAACTGAGCGAAAAAGACTACAGAACTTAAAACTCAGATATTGATTCAAAAAAACAAATTAGTAAAACAATATAAATAACCGAACTCCGAAAACAAATTCAACACAGAAAGTCTCGTATCAAATGACAAAACCAAAAGCTGGAACACAACAAACGATCGGAAAACAGTTGCCATAGACATTGTTGTTCTCTCTCAATCTCTATCTATCTTTATATGATAAAGCGGAAATGTTGGAATCATCTTGTCCCTTCGTCCTTTTTTCTTTTGTTTAATCCATAAACATATCCGTATGTTAGTCTCAAAATTGTAATGAGCAATATTCCTCCGACATTGCTTGGTAGAATTTTGGAAGGTCAAAGTGCACATATGGAGGTTATACGTGAAGGGATTTGTTTCATAGTAGACATAAGTATTCAATATGTTCAAATAGCGCTAAAAATATTAATCGCTATAACTTTACCAGAACATACCTGCTTCAAGCAATCTCATTCAGTTAACGCTAATCTTATCAAAATACCATTCTCTGATTTCGTTATTGTTATGCGTATATATATGAACAGGCGAGTCGTGATTGATCTGAATTTTAAACATATTGTTTTAACCCATGTTTTAAACACTTCAACATAACATTTTGTACGGTTTATTTGTTCATGTCAACTTATATCACTTATTATTTTTGTGAGATCTTCGCACCATTAGACACTAAAACCGAAAAATAGAAAAAAAATAGGGATGAAAATCGCCGAATGTCGCTGTCAGATCAACAATAGAGGCCAACTCAGTGCACAATAAATATCCACGAACATAATTTAAACTCAGAAGACATAAAACCAATTAAACTTCCGTGGTATTAATTGTTATTTGTATTTAATTGAATCTCGTTTATTCTTGAATCCTTTAAAGTGTTCAAAATTCCTCGAGTTTTTCCAAGTTTAGGCTCATTGGTATAGATTCCAACCTTGGCTAATTGTGTGCCAAGTGTCAACAATTCCACTGTTTTCTTTTTGAGTATCGTCAATTTTAAATTACGGATAATGCTGATACATAATTGTATGCATAACGCATTAGCACTGATTCTAGAAATGTTGTCTATGTTATTGGTCGTGTAGACAAAATTTACAATGGTAGAATAGTAGCTGAACATAAACCGGTCACCTGAAAAAGAGGGACGAAAGAACCCAGAGGGACAGTCAAACTCATAAATCGAAAATAAACTGCCATGGCTAAAAATGAAAAAGACAAACAGACAAACAACAACCAAATGACACAACATAGAAAAAATAAAGAATAAGCAACACGAACCCCACCAAAAACTAGAATTTTACCTATGATGGACAGCTGTATTCAGAAATATTTATAACACTGGGAATTCCTATACAAACATTTATTCAAATAGAAGCCTCTCTAAAATAAGTTTTTCTCACATTAATACTCATTTATCAGAATTATAGCAGTAAAGAAATCACTGCGTATACTCTAAGTTTTTCTTTACTGTACATTTTATACCCCCTCCCCTCTTTTAATTTTTTAAAGAATTGGAAAACAAGATTTTAGTTATTGCCAGCTTACCCTATTTGCATATTTTCTGATAAAAAATACAGAGAACCTGTTTAAAACTGTTTTGATGACATATTGAAAGCATATCAGAGTACTATAAATGTAATGCTTAGCATTCAATCATTACAACATTCAAGATTATATAAAGTATCCAATCCAGCCTCTGTCTCCAGTCCATATCTTACTGTATGCCTATTTGTCAATTAAAGTACACATTTTCTGCCTCAAATGGTCAATTTAGAATTCTTGTTACAACAGTATCATCTGTAACCATATATCTGACACAATTTAGCTAATATATATACTAGAAGTGTTCATACAAAGCCATATTTGCAATAATTGTATGTTTGCAGATACCAGTCTGAGATATAAATTCACTTAAAATGTTATAGAGATGACTGCTAACATTTTTTTTGCATAACTTCCAAGCATAGTTATTGTTTTCTATATCAAGAACTTTAAAATCATAAAATATTAGCACTTACAAGTTAAATTATTTGTTTTATGACCCAGGGAGTGGGCAATTTTCTATGTTTTTTTCCCCTGAGGCCTCAAATTTCTTAGATCATTCTGCTGTTTCTAGCAATTTAGAATATTTAGTACATATTCAGGATAGAACACACTATTGTAAGTTTTTCTAGCTTGTATTTATTATGCCGTAGTGACAAAAAAAAAAGATTTAGGTGTCGCGGCTTACTTTTGGGTTATCGAAAGGACACAAACACAAAAAAAAAATATTAAGGAAGGATCTATGAGTTTCAATGACTGCATAGAGTTAATATAAGCACTTCTTAACAATTTAACTTACAAATATTATGAATATTATGAATTTATTTTGTATCCAAGACTTTCAGTAGACTATGCATACTGGAAACTGTGAATTGATGCTGATTCATCATATTTAAGGTAACAAATGGAAGTTTTTAACGACCTTGACTGGCTATACAGCCCTTGCACGGTCGGAATATTTAAGGTAGATTTATCGTATATCGCCATCTTAGATTGAACAATCACATTAAAAATCGGTCTAGTTATTTGCCTAAATCTGCAAATTTGGACAAATTTACAATTTGATGGTTAGACTGTTTAATAATAAATAAAAGAAAACTTGTCAATTTATTGTATAATCCAAAATAATTAACCAAATATCATTTTATTTTGCTTTTTGAATCATTTTTTTTCAAATGAGCCATTTCAGGGAAGATAACTCTTTTAGTAAAAAATTTATACTGGACAGATAGGGAATTTTTTTCTTCTTACTTGTAGCAAGAAAACAAGTTCGGTGACACCATTTTTTCTTTTCATTTTTTTAAAACATATTACAAAACCTATCTTTCCACCATTTATTTCAAAATTCTATCTCATAGATTATTTTTTATGCACACAATTGTGTTTTTCCATGAACAATCTAACCAAATTTAGGCAATTTTCAACGACTCATAGCTTGAAAAATAGCACGGTGACCCCTACTTTTTATTATATTTTTGAAAAGAGCATATTTAAATCTTCATTCTGGCTAAGTATAAGAAAATTCTGTCTCAAAAAAGATTTACTTATGATCTACCTTAAGGCCCATGATTCTATCAATCGTCATTAAATATTCATAAAACTTCATATTTGAGTTAACTTCTTTAAAATCTGTGAAATAAAACAAATTTGGTTAATTTCTGAATGTTCCCCTTTTCCACCCAATATAGGTTGCATTTCTGTAAATATTGACAATGCAATTTCCCATAGGAACTCCTTTTACAGCTAAAACTGTACCACTTTTACTATGAAGTTTTGAAAAAAATCTTATCCTAGAATTGAAATTTCATATGCACCACAATTTTTTTCAAAGGTCAAAATATAGGGCTGTGCGGCATATTTTCAACGTTTATATGCCCTGAACGTCGCAGAGTTTAAACTAACACTAATTTTCTTAACTACCCCTACCTCGAATGAAAGGTTACCACAGATTTCAATGTAAACAATATGCACCTGTATATTCACTGGTAACATTCCCAAGTTTTTTCTCTGAGAGATGGAACACAGAGAGCATAACTGGGAACCAGTATGTAAACAAAACTAATTTTCTATGAATATTCAAGATCTCCCCAAAAGAAGCGTGTTTTGAGAAACAGCTGGATTTACAAAGTGCAACCTTTAACGCCAAGTTATAAGTTTGTAGTTTCGGATTCAGGTAACAGTGCAATACATGTTATAATTCGATATGAGATTTACCTGCTCTGCGGTACGTTTTGGAATCCAATGTCTACTCACTTTATGGTTCGACGCTGAAGGATTTTCATTAATTGGATGTCATAAAGAAAAAAAAAAGAGGATTACGGAAAAATTCATGTTGTTAAAATGGCAAATAGTCTTATGTAATATGTGGTGAGAAAAAAAAAGATAATAAAATGCTATTCGTTTTCTATGGCTTAGAGTACAATTGTCCTATTGATGCATGTATCCCTTTATGTGTGTTATAAATATTTTTCATAGAACTTCATTATTATTTCAGCTAATTTTACTTTTTTTTTAATTTGTTTTTGATGTAACTGATTCATTCATACAATGGGAACATGTCACTCCGGTAATTTAACTGAAGTGGTTCAGTACACATAAACTGCTATCAATGTAATATAATTTTAGAAATAGAAATACAAAGAACACATTAAATGAATTAAAATCAGCTAATATAAAGAAAAGGTTTCTTTAAAATTATCTGTAACACAGGAAAAAGCTCCAGAACATAAAAATACAAATAAGGAGATGTAGTAAAATGCAAACGAAACGACTACCCACCAGGGACCAATAAGGACGAGAATGAAACAGTTTTAGTTCACAGAAGCTTTCAAACAAGAGAAAACCTAAATGACTAATATTGGATCTTGACATACAAAATGTTACGGAATTTAACAAGTTTGTGAGCTCTAATATATTCCCTAACCTGGGATCGCGGTAAAAAAGACAAAATAATGTTAGGTTAAACCATTAAGGAGCTCTGGTATGCTGAATGAAACAAATAGTCAACAAAATCTGACCAGTCATGGATATATAGAACTAATATAATGGGAACCGTATGGCTTTCAACCAGGTGAAAACCCAATACCGTACAGTCACATATTAAATGCCAAGGATGACAAAATATGACATTTTGAATGAGATATCGACGGCTAAATTTATGGTAAAACAGGAAACAAACTGCACATATGGAAGACAGCAATTAAAGACAATCACTGATTAACAAGCTTATGATGCTCTTGACTTGGGACAGACAAATAACAAACGTGGCGGTGTTAAACATGTTTGTGAGCGCTCAATTAGAAAGGTCTTGATTCTTTACAATGGTTCTAAGCACAACACAACTAACAAAGACATACACGAGATACAAGTCGATCTCAGAGTGCTTTTTGAAGACCAATTAATATAAAGGAGAAAAGCATGATCTTGTGCAATTCCAAAATATACGAATCGAAACCATAAAAGGTCACACCATTTTCGCCGTATATTTATGGAATAACATGTATTCAAGCAAAATTTAAGGTGCTCACTTGCCCGTAATAGCTTGACGATAAATTCTACTGTCAAAACGTAAATAAATGTTGTCAAACCAAGATTTAAGAGATGAATTAACAAAAACATACAAGAGTATCATTTTACACTCCGAAAATAATTCATTACAGAAAATCGCTTTAGATTCATATATTTTTAAAGTTTTATTTTCATCTATTAACACTCTGACGATTGACTTTGTAGTCACTATGGGTATAGTCAGATCGGTTAAAAGTGCATTGTCACTGACATAATTTAACACATACAAATCTAAAATTCCATGTTGATAAATTATTTAGTAACTACATGTAAATTCCACATTCCCGCAAGCAAATTCTTTACACTAATTTGGATATGTTTTATGTCCCATTGGTCATAATACTACAACGTTTTTATGACTCTTTTCATCATCTGCTCGCAGATGTGTAGGTAGATAGTTTCTCGTGAAAGAAATCAAGAAAAGTGAAATTTTTATAAACATTTAGTTATTTACAAAGTGTTATGTTTATTTCCACAAATGTGTATGTTCTATTTGAATTTTTTAAAATACTTTATCAAGTCAGGAAATAAGTTTAAAGAATAAAAAAAGTAAGTTGAAGAACAGTTAAATGTTTCGACGAAACCTCAAGGTAAAATGTGGCAATTTATTCGTTGTCTATCTGCAGTAAAGTGTTTAGATTTTACCTCTCCTATAATGGTTTAGAGGTTTTTGACTGAGTAACAAAAATTAATTTATCATGAGAAATACTTATTCCTGGCAGAGAGATTTTGTCAATTTCCTATCATATTTGTGTTGATTTAAATAGAGTTACATCTAATAAAATGTCCGGTTTCTTATTCCCTGAGATATGATGATACAGATCTTTGTTTTTTTTTTAATTATACTTGTTTATTGTCACCAACAATTATCAATTTCCTTTAAATCAATGTTTGTACAGTTTCAAGTGAAGTTACATTTGACAATTTTTCTGCTTTCCTGTTTTCAGAGATTTGATGATCCACACCTTAGTTTTTGCGTCATTATACTAGAAACGTTTCATAATTTAAAATATTTCATACACCGTTAACAATCATATATTTTCTGCTGTAAAAAAAGTTAATTTTCTAATTTAAGATGATTTTCTTTTTAAGTGACATAAATATAAAGAATTTCGAATTCCTTTTTGTTAATTTAAAAAAATAAAAAAAATAAACCCAAAATCGTCTATATTTAAAAAAAAATCTTAATCAACCTAGTATATTAAACATAATGATCCTTTGGTTTTGTCTGGGTAATACACATTTTCAAAAATTTGAAGGCTGAAATTTCATTTGCTGATGTAATAAATACCAGAACAGAAAGTTAACCAGAATGCTGTCAGATGCTTGTAAGCAAAACTTACGCATATGATCTGTATTTAAATAAGATTGTAAACATAACAACAGTAGCAATTTTATTGATATTTAAACATTTTCTGCATAGATTGTCTACAGTACACTATTTCTCCACCTAAAATTTACTTTAACAACAATATGTGAAGTAAAGGCTAAAATGAAGATTACGGTTCAACATATATCAACTCGGAGCAAAATTTCATTTGCACAATTGCCATCGACTTTCTACAAATTTCCCACTGATTTATGTATATATATATATAAGTAAACGTTTCGTTTCCAACTGCTATGTAAACTTTGTAGTCTTTTCGCGCTGTATATTTGTTTCGGAAAACCGCAATACAACGTAGAAATTCTCAAAGTTACATTCAAAAACATATTCAGAAAATTTTAGTTCAAACAATCTCTTGAACA
The DNA here is from genome assembly GCF_965363235.1 of Mytilus galloprovincialis. Taxonomy (NCBI): domain Eukaryota; kingdom Metazoa; phylum Mollusca; class Bivalvia; order Mytilida; family Mytilidae; genus Mytilus; species Mytilus galloprovincialis. Next base: position 51,828,435 of record NC_134838.1, on the reverse strand, counting down.
AGCACCAAGTCGAACATTTGCTAAAACGTCTCTTGGATTGTTTGAAAATTGATTTTGCCTATCCTGCAATAATTTACCAAATTTACTATTTGTTCGGACAATGACTACTTTCAAGAATCACAAGAGACTACCACCTCTTTATTGCAAGGGATACTTGTGATGTCTTCAACACTATACAAAACACTCGAAGGAATGATTTTGTTCATATAATTTCATTCTAAAGGGTAAAAGACGCTTGAAAAAGTCGGGTATTAAATATTGACAATTGAAAAAGTCTTATTGCGTCTTATGTTTAGGTGCAAATGACGGGTACAGTGATTCGCGGAATTCTTTTCACAACGATTATTTTACCCAAGAGAAAAAGTGTGGACACAGAGAAGTGCGTATGGTTATTGTCTAATGATTGTTAGTATGTAGCACAATGTTTTTTCGAATATATTTATGCATGGTCCTACCCATATGCTGCTTTCTGGGCTTTTTTTTTTATGTCGTTCTCATACGGTTCCATTTATAACCGTGTTTCACAATGAAAGTAACCTTTGTTTAATATTAGGATCAAAACATCTAAATTAAATAATGTCAAATATTCAATTTCTATGTTTAGAGAGGAAGCTACATGTATTGATATCCAAAGGGATTCGGTTAGTTAATAGTTCCAATGTTATAGGCACCAATATATCAGAATTAGCAAAAGATCCGTGCAATTCTAGGTAAACAAATACATCTTTGGCCCATGTTATCATTTAAAAATGAAAATTTTCTTACAAAACAACGTGAAAACACATGGTAAAAAAACTTCAAATATGAAGATCCCTTTCACTTATTATTGTCAAGAACAGTCTTTTGCAGAATATTTAAATTTGAAAAGGGATGACAATACCTTGCATGACCCGTCATGCTAGGTTAGTTGATGTATTTGGTAAGCATCCTTTCTTTTTACAAATTTGATTCTTTTGTTTTTGGACTCCGATTGTTAGGTTGATGGTTATAAAAGAAAAACTAACGAATATAAAATTTTAATAAAATGGTCGATCAAATTGATTTATTCAAAGATAAAAAGATATTTGAAACATGATACTATAGCAGTTGACTTAATTTCAAATAAAAAGAAGTAGTGTTTTCATTTGTTTCAAATATCTTGTTATGTTGGCAAATATGTAAAAAAAATAAATAATGTGCTGATGAAAATATGAGTATTCTCTTTTCAAATTATTATATAAAATAGAGCAGTAGTGTCAGTACCATTCTCACACATTTAATTTACCAAAAAAGATAAAAGTTGAGCAATGTAATCGTATTATAGAAGTATGTTAGGCGTTGCCAGTTCCGTTCCTTCACATAAATACATGTACGAATGAATGATCAATTGTACTTTGGAATTTTCAATAGGCAGAACAGATAATTTAAATAGTGCTTCAAAACATAACTTGGATCTTATATCTAGAAGCAGGTTTTTTTAATGTATTTTATACTTTTTCATATTACTCTGTTGCAGACAACGTTCAAAAGGACATACAATGCTTTAATATTCCTATATGTTATGACGCTAGGCTGTTTCATGTAATGTGTCTTTAGATTCACCGCTCCTCACCCCCATGCAGCTGTTTACCAGATACGTATATATCAAAACGGATGATGGACATGTATTAAATTATTGTTTAATTTATCAGTGCTATAGTGTAATGAGTAATAAAATTCATCACTCATTAACTTCCTCTTTACTGAATTCTTATATAGTACTGGCCATGTATCTAATTTTAGTCACATGATTGAGGCTATAAGAAAAAGCTTCCTTAAACTTGACACAAGGCTAAACCGATTCATGTTAACCACACTTTTTGTTTAGGTGAAGCACGCCTCCGGATGCGGGATTTTCTTGCTGTATTGAAGACCCATTGCTGACATTTCGCTGTGTTCTCCTCTTTGGTCGGGTTGTCTCTTTGACACATTCCCCATTCCCCATTTCCATGATACATGTATACCATGTGATGCATTTTCATATCCATTGCTTTTCATCTTTCTTTTTACAAAAAACTTACACAACGGGGAAATCATTAGTGAGCAATAGATTATAGTTCTTGTTTCTATTATCAATTTCAAAGATTGTACAACAATTAACTCCATTCGTCTTAAACCAACGTATGCCATTTTTGATTTTTCCATCAATTATGTGTAGGATTTATATAATAATGTATAAATCTAATGGTTTTGCATTTATTTGATCTCTCTTAGCTGTATTTTGCAGTAAATCAATCTATTATGTATGGTTATTTATCGATGGTTTTCAGGTATATTACATTATATTTTTCTTAATATTACTGTGCCCTGTTATGTGCTCCCTTCAACTTTTCTGTAAAGATTGCGGCCTAAGTATACATATTAGTTATCTTGATTGGTTTTACAATCATAGTCTAAACAGTTATCTGATTTTGCTGTTTTAGTAGCCCTTTTGATATTCATACTGTTTATTTGTTTTTTTATAAATTCTTTACTGACAGGTTTGAAAATAAGTTCTTCTATTTTTATTTATCATACATATATCATCTATTACAACTACATTACTACCATCTTTGCACACTTATAGAAAATTGTCTAATATTCCGATACCTTGAATGGAACGTTAAATATCTGCCAATCTTCAAACAGTGATACATTATTAGCGGTATATTAATAGAATTCACACATTTTTTCGACACATATGATTCAATAGATATGATCAAAATCAACTTGCTACATTGTACATCTTTCATATGTTTCAGAAAAATGACATTTCATATTTATTTCTATGAAATATTTACTTTCAGTCTTGCATTTGTCAGAGTTTGTTTTCTGGTTTATTTGTTTAAGAAACAAATACTATATTATGCTGTTATCGTATATTTATTAACCTGAGGTTTTAGTCATGAAAGAGATTGTGTGCTAATTTTCTTGGTTTCAAATGAACATGTTAGTTAATAAGAATCAAAAACTATGCTTAAAATTATTTAAAGTTATACCTACAAATATTCTTAAATGTTGTTTTTTTTTAAATTCATGTTCGTAATTCATAAAGCGTCTTTAATCTATAAAACTATACTCATATTTAGGAATGTTACCTTTCATCTGTACAGATAATATATTGTGAACGTCAATATACAAAATACACATGACAAAATTTCATCTTTTAACAGTATCTATGCAGAAATCTTTAGAGTAGTGTATATCTATAAATATATCCTTACGCCGAGAAACTGTTCCTTTTAAATTTCAAGTCAGTCAAGTATCAACCTTTGACACTATTTACCGAGAAACAACATACAAGGAAAAAATACACTTGACCACTTATTTCACTTGTATACAGTCAATGGCGACTTCAACAAAATCATCAAGCATTAGAAAAGCACAAGTGACAGTTTCATGCTATTTCTGCAAAAGACCAGAGATTAAATGGATATGTGACGATTGCAATGTACGCATGTGTAATTTCTGTAAAGTAACCATCCATCAGGGACTTCGATCTGCACAAGATCATGATGTTGTCTCCATTGAAGATATGACCAAGTCATCACCAATGTCTCAGGAGGTAACGTCAGTAGTTATTTCATCAGTTTTCAATTTATACATAACAACGATGCCTGCTGTTCATACTTTACTCTGCTCAGACGACGATTTACTTTACTCTTACTATTGTCATATACAGTCGGAGGAAAATCAGTTTGTAAAAGGCAAACTCTTTAAATCATCAATAAAGATATTACAGACGTTAAAGAGAAATGTATTTGACATTGCATTAAACAAAGATGGTAAAATACTTATGAAAGAATTTGATATCAATACTATTAAAATTATATCGAATGTTGGTGAGGTCAAAACTGTTTTGGATACTACTCCAATGATTTTATTGGCCATTCATGTAAACAAGGACAATGAAGTAATAGTTGGCTTAAAAGAACAAGGACCACCGTTTCCAGTCCAGGTTTTTTTTCGGTCAGACAAGTTATAATATTCAATAGTGATTATAAACGGAAATTTACATTAGAATTCGACAAAAAAGGATATCAACTGTTCAGTTATGCATTGCACATTCGCACCGATTCTAAAAATGTTGTCTATGTTGTTGATTGTTCAGACAGACAAAAAAGTGGTCGAATAGTAGCTGTAGATAAAAATAGCCGCATCAAGTTTACCTACGACGGGAAAACGAATTAAGTAACCTTCAAACCACATGCAATTACTGTAACGCGGAGTGACAACATAATTGTCGCAGATTATAGTAACGATGCACTTCATGTTTTAAATTCGAATGGAGATTTACTTGCACTTCAGTTCATTGGTAAAGACTTGGGAATCACTGAACTATATACTTTATGCTTTGACACTGCTGGATATTTATTAATTGGTTGTGGAAAAGCCAAACATGAGAAATACGGAAAAATACATGTCGCTAAAATCACAGATAGTCTGATTTGATATGTTCGGTTGTAAATTGAATTTTAAAAATTATTAAATATAATAAAACGAGTAGGGCATAATTATTACATTCAGAGTTAAAGGTACCCGGGTATGGGAATAAATTGGGACATGATTGGAGATTCTAGGGGGTAAGGTTTGAGACAGTTGTGGTAAAATGTCCACAATTATTTCCGCAAGTTCCCTCATTATGTAGCATCCACTCTAAATTAGAATGCCCTGTAGGAAATGACGGGTGCGTATATATTGCTTTAACGTATGCAATCGTGTGTTTTAATTATATGCACAGTAGTTTGTTTAAATACATATTTACTATTTAGCTAAACACAAAATCATAGATAACGTTTAATATGTACAAATTCAAACAGTTATTGTTCACCTTGGAATTATTTACGCAAGTATTGAGAGGAAATGTAAGTAATCATCTTATTTTGTCGAGGGGCGAAATATACCAGAGCGACATTCAAACTCATGGATCGAAAATAATCTGACAACGCCATTGCAAAAAAAAAAATAAAAATAAACAGACAAATAATAGCACACGACACAACATGGAAAACTAAAGACTAAGCAAAACATATCCCACCAAAAACTGAGGTTTATTTCATGTGCTCTGGAAGGGTAAGCATATCCTGCCCTACATGTAGCATTCGGAAAATTAAATGAAATTGTTAATACATGTATTAAATTTTTGATGTACAAATGTAAGTCGCAAACATAAAAAGTCAAATAGCAAAAATACGTAACATCGAAACAAAAAGTCCTTTATCAATTCAACGAATGAGGAAAAACTGTCATATTCCTAACTTATAACATAGCTTATATACATGCTGCTGAAGTTGGATATATCTACCATTTCAACGGGAACGAATAATGAAATACCATAAAAATTGGAAATGTAACGGTTTTGATTTGAAGTGCATGTACCAAAAAAAAAGTCTGACTAAACGTGATATTTAAATCACTGCTCATATTGATTAATAACCAAACAAAATTTGTTAATAGTCCCCATAAATTTGAAATAATTTTTTTTTGTGTCTTCTGTGAATTCATACATCTCAAATACATGTACAAAATAGATGCTTTTGACTATTAAAATAAAAACAAAATGATTTGGTGACTAAAAATGCTTAATTGGATTTAGACATTGTAGTAATGCAGTACGTTGTCTTTCATTAAAATAATTATTATTGTTATCTTATGTTTCATAAAAAAATGCACCAGTGAAATATGCTCCAATCTGGAGACCTTAATAAAATATAAAATCTTTCGATACGATATATATCCAACATATGTGGCTCAGCTTAAACACTGTATGTAGTATAATAAAAATACTGGAATTAACTGAAAGCATTCTCAAAGTTCTCAACCTGTTGAGATACAAGAAAATATGTCACGTAAAATTATCATTACAAGAAAATGTGTCAAGTACGAAATCACCAAATGTCACACAAAGTTGTCGATCGGAATATTCATATCACATACTGGTTAATTTAGTATCCTTTGATATTTCAAAACGTGTATCTTATGTATCAAACAAGTAGTAGGAACAAACAAGTATACGTCAATGAAACAGGAACACAACTTAAAACTACTAATAAATGGTCAAACCTTATATAGACTAAAATGAATTTGTGTTTAATTAATTGAATTTATATATAGGGATCCATCACCACATTTGAACTAACAAATATTGAAACTGCAAGGTGTTACATTCACCATCTGTATTTTAGTGTGTACAAAAACTACCATACTAACTTTGTCTTTGGGGAACATGAAATCAGAAGTACCTTTATTGACTACCTACCGACAAAATACCATAAGTAACAACTATGCAAAAAAAACCGGTAAATTGTAATATGACGTGCTTCTTTCGCGTTGTAAACAATTCTGTGATAAAATTCTCGATATATCTTTACTTAGAGCAGACTCAGAGATATACATAATAATGGCTGTTACAATATACTTCCAACGTGCATCTACATGTATTGGAACCTATTTGCAGACCCTTTGTCGATTTTATTGATTTAAAAAGTGTAATTAAAAAAAGACAAATAACAGCTATTCATATTCGGATGTAATATAAAAAGCGGTAATGCACAAGAGCTCGGAGAAATCACCAAAATAAAAATAAAATAAAAATCCGCGAATTATTTTTTTGGCGCATTTAAGTCCGATTTCAAAACTGACGTCATACAAATGAAACCGCTAAAGTTGAAAGTTTTCTGTTGCATGAACCATCGAAATTCGTATGATATTGTATTAAAACTGATTTTTGAGGTAGGTTTTGTTTTATTTTCTATTCTATTGCATTATTTGCATATTTACTTATTTCAGCAAGTCAACATGGCGACTCCTAAGTTGCGAAATGTCAACTTTGGATTTGACGGAAGCTTACGAGAAAATCATGTGAATTTAAAATGGCAAATGTTGGGTTTGAAAATTAGAAGAATTAAACAGTTTTTTTCTAGCGGTTCTTTACGAAATAACCCATGCAATCTTCGGATTTATTAAGATATTTGAGCTTTATCTAACAGGGAGTAAAACAGATCATCCACACACACACCAAACCAACCCTCGCTTCAGTATTTTAATGACCGTATTTGTCCTATTGGAATGGAAATAATTCATGGAAGTCATAGATTGTTGGGAATTCACACATGGCCTTGGCCGTGATATTCGTTAATTTTATCCCTCGCTAACGTTCAGGATAAAATTGAATATCACGGCCCAGGCCATGTGTAAATTTCAAACAATCTATGGCTTCCATGAATAATTTCTTAATTAAAAACTGCTTTCTGTGCCATTTGGTCTCATGTGGAGAGTTGTCACATTGGCAATCATACCACATCTTCTATTTATATTTACCAGTTTGTTGTATTTATTTTCTATAGATAATAAAGAATGCATGGTTAACTAAAAAGCAAGATGTGCGCATGAAACACACTTTAAAAATGATCAGCTTTAAGAATATGATTTTTATTTGATTTGAATTATTAAGATGAAGTCTGCAAGACACGTTTTATTGCAAAGCCAAGTAAGTAAACGTAAATCTTTTTAAATAAACAATATGAACTTTGCACTGTCTACAAAATTCTCCGGAAATAATCAATGTTCAAAAAGCAGATTGTGTTTCCCCGTGTTTTAAATTCTAAAGAAATTGAATACCTAGTGAAAATACTACATATTTAATGAATTTTACATGTTTTTACAACACGGTAATGTATTAGATATAAAACAAAAATACGAAGAGACTTCATTTATATGTACTAAATTGAGATATGCTGAAATCTAGACTCCTATTCAATTTCAATAATCAACAGACTAGGCTGAAAAAGTAGGACGAAAGCTACCAGAGGGACAGCCAAGCTCATGAATCGAAAATAAACTGACAACGCTATGGCTAAAAATGAAAAGGACAAACAAACACACAATAGTATACATGACACAACATAGAAAACTAAAGAATAAACAACACAAATACAGCTGATTTACCGCGTCTAAGTTTATTGGACACAGAAACGTCACGTGATAACGTCAGCAATTTATATAGTGAAAGGAACAGTGCATCAACATAAGTATATCTCTATAAAGTTCATTTTCATCACGTGTAAAATCAAACTAGTATTGTGTCAAAAAATGTGGTTAATTTGCATGTGTAAATATCTAGGCATGTGGATAGAGAAAAAAATGTCACGTGATAGGATCTACACATTGAAATAACAAGTTTCCTGGTAGTCTACTTTTAGTTCGAAAAGCAACCTTATTCCAAACAAATGAATTTAAGGAAACAAAACTATGACAGATATGAACCAATGATTATCACTTAACTGCAGTTTTCTGACTTGGGACAGGCACATACAGATTGGGGCGGACTCATGTTCGAAGGCGTTAACCATCAAATAACCTGGAATGATGATCTAACTGTACTAGTACACAGTACATATATATGAGAGTACTCTGAGTTACTGTAGGCTAGTTCAGTTCAATAACAACTAATAAATGTACCTAAGACTATAATATCAATCAGTACACATCCAACATCAAATTGCAAAGTGTAGTCGTTAACAGTCAGAGAAAAACGTGACCTTGTTCAAAGACAAAATACAGGTATTGTCAGCAAAAACACGGAATCGACGGAAACTTCAAAACGGAAAGTCCTTTGTCAAATGGCATAAACAAATACATCAAACGAATGGAAAAAAAACTTTCATATTCCGGACCTGGAACATAACATGTTACTGAAGTTGGGTATATCTACTGTTTCCTAGGCAACGAGTAATGATATGCCCTAACAATGGGAATTGTAACGACATTGATTTAGAGTACATGACTGAACAAATAAAATACACATTTCTCAATCTCAATAAACGTGATATTTAAGTGACTGCACATATTGAATAATAGCCAAACGATATTTGTTAATTTGTTGTGCGGTTTTAATAAAATGTCCGCATTAATTTGAAATCAGATTATGTTTTTGTCTTCTGTAAAATTTTAAAACTTTAAAACATAATAAAAGCCATTAACATATTTGATGTACAAAACAGATGCTTTCGACTAAAAAAAAGAAAAATGAGCTGGTGACCAAAAATGCTTAATTTGATTTGGAAATAATATATAAATACGATACGTTGTCTTTCATTACAGTCATTATTGTTGTAATTTTATATTTCACAACAAATATACCAGTGAAATATGCTCAATTTTGAAGACCTTTAGAAAATATAACATCTTTAGATACAATAAAAATTATCGGAGTCACAGTTGATTCCAAACAGTTTTCTGACCCTTTAGTTCGTTTATAAAAATGCATTCAACTAATTTTAAGGACTAGATCTCAATAATGTTTAAAGAATGTAATTATGTTGATATTTTCCAACCGAATTTGAACACGGCATACAAAGGAAATGGAAAACCAAACGGTTCATCAAAACTCAGACGTCCAAGAGGAGTGCGATTAACCATTAATTTAAATACCGAGTTTGATTTCGATTTAGAATTCCAATTCATCTTATACTTTTAGCTGGAGTTCGAGTTGGCGTTAAAGTTAGGGTTATGATTGAAGTTCGAATTGTAATTCCAGTCAGTCGAGAAAAACTTCGAATTCGAGTCCAATTTCAAGTACAGACAATGTTGTTGATCTAAATTAAAACGATGGAAATCTTCTATGTTTTGGAATTTTGGATCCTCAAAATGCTCTTCAACTTTGTACTTGTTTGGCTTTATAAATATTTTAATATGAGCGTCACTGGTGAATCTTATGTAGACGAAACATACGTCTGGCGTACTAAATTATTATCCTGGTACCTTTGATAACTATTTACATGCAGTTATTTGCATACCATATTACAATTCGGAAGAAGAGGATAAACACCCACTGAAAATTAGATTAACCGGCGGCAGTTAAATTTTGCTTTAACTTCCCTATGCATCGTAGATAGTTGATTATAACAATTGATCAATCATCTTATCAGTGTGGTTTGTTTACGGATCAAATTGTTTTTATAGAGAAGGAAAACACTTTGTTGCAACTCTTTAAATTATCTTATCACTAATTCATCCAGAACAACAGCAGAAAAAAATACCGTATTTTTGCCAAATATCAATTGGATCAGCTCTTGGCAATATTTCTTTTCATACTTTTAACAAACTCGGAGTTTTTCTATCATATTTGGCTAAGCTTAAAAACTGTCTTTAGTATAGTAAAATACTGAAATTAACTGAAAGCATTCTCAAGTTCTAAACCTGTTAAAGATACAAGAAAATGTATCACATAAAATTGTCATTACAAGAAAATACGAAAACGCCACAAATCAAACAAAGTTGTCACTCGGATTATTCAAATCATTTACTCATTGATTATTTATCATTTGATCTTTCAAAACCATGTATCTTGAGTATCATAAATCTAATAAAACAAAAATGTATACGTCAATGAAACAGCAACCCAACTTAAAACTCCTAATGAATGGTCCAAAATAATATAGACTAAAATACATTTGTGTTTAATTAATTGAAAATGTGTTTAGGGATCCACCAGCGCTTTTGAACTGATCAATATAGGAACTGCAATGTCTTACATACAGCATTGTTATTTGGTTGTGTACAAACACAAACATGCTTTTCGGTGATCATGAAATCAACTCCCTAAAAAATAACCATAGTAACAACTAGCCAATCAAATTCTTGTTTAGGTAATAAAAGGATATATAAAAAAACGGCTTTACCAGTTTGTTATACTTTGGTTTGTTTTGAGATTGTAAAGGATGCATGGTTCATTAAGAAAACAAACACATTTTGTGCATGAAATGCGCTATTTAAAAGTTCAACATAAAGAATATGGTTAATACTGATGAGTCTTTTGTAGACGAAACGTGCGTCTGGTACAAATACAAAATGGCAATACTTGTATCTTTTATGAGTTTATTATTTTTTTAGTATATGTTCAGTGCAAGAACAGTTATATTGCAAAGCCAAGTCGGTAAACATTAATCATTTTGAATAAACAAAATGAACTTTTGTACTGTCTACAAAATTAACCGGAAATAAATAATCAATGTTCAAATACCAGATATCGTTTCCCTGTGAATAAAATTATAAAAGTTGATTACCTAATCAAAATACTACATATTTAATGAACCTTCATATTTTTGCATCACGGTAATGTATTAAATAAAAGGAAATATGAAGACATTACATTCAAATGTACTAAATCGAGATATCCTGTGAACTCTACTCCTATTCAATTTCAATAATGAACCTACTAGGTTGAAGCTACTATACATTAGGTTCGATAACAATCGTTTAACAATGTTCATTTTTATTTGACACAGAACAGTCACGTGATAACGTAAGCAATATATATATAGTGTTGGGAACAGTTCAACAACATTTGCATAAAACATAACCGTCTGAAAGATACCTTCTAATTTTGATTTTCATCACGGGAAGTGTCAAACTAGTCTTGTGTCATAAAATTTGGTTAATTTGCCTGTGTCAATATCCATGCAAGTGCATACAAAATATACACATTGACACAACAGCTTTCCTGGTACTCTCCTATAGGTTCTAAAACGAAACTAATTCATAAAAAAAAAATTTAAGGTAACAAAATATAACATGACATAAACCAATGACAATTCCTTAATTGCAGTTTCCTTATCTTGGGACAGGAGTCACCCCTCTTCTAATCTGAAATTGTGTTGTAACAGTAAAAACATAAGAACAAACTAAATTAAACAGTAACTCATCAGACCGAAACAAGACATTGCATTTAAAACTATTTTTAACGGGAGGATTGATTGGTTAAAACGTGAAAAAAACAAGTGATAATAAATGTTAGAAAGTATTGTTAATTTCATGCTTTATTCAACAGCCCAATTAGTTCTTTTTATATACCAAAATGCATTTCAATCCCCTTTGAAGTCCTTTTAAAAACAAGTGCAGCTGTACTGCAAGGCATCAGTAGTCTTATAAAACTACAGAAAGATGAACTTGTTTTATATCTACAGTAAAACTGTAGAATTTAACTATAGTCGGAAAACAACGCCATTCTCAACTTGTCCCATCCATTTTCAATTTCCTGGTCTGACCAAGTCACAAGAAAGACATCATTGAGAATGAAATCGAGTTCGATTGGGAAGTTTTCTACTTGGACGTTTCTTGTAATGACAATAATACGCTGCAGATGTCTTGTGTCCTTTTCATACTTGGCTCTTTGAATCTCGAGCTTTCTCCATGTTTTTTTCGGTGAATGATTTGGAAATGACAAATACTATATTTTTACTTTCATGAACAGACTGTAAAATGGCATCAGATAGGATAATTCTAGCAAATGTATCCCGATCTTCTATACACATTTTCATTTTCCATGTGTTCTCAGTTTTGGGTATTAACATTTCTTCAACCCAATCGAAGCAAGAAGTAAAGAATTGGGCTTGAAATCTACAATACCATTTCTCATCAAAATTAATTTTCTTAAACATACAATGTACTTTCCGCAAGTATTTTTACATATCAGCAGTTACTAAAGCTGCATACGGGATCTAATCAGCCCGTAACAATAGCCAGAATTGACTTCTCTACATTTTTTTAAAAAGGATATACGATCTTCAGTGACGACTCAATATCTATGCAAACTTGGAATAGTCGAAGAATCTTCAACGAATGAAAAGGTTTCGAAAATGACAGTTTCGTTTAGCCAACTCACGAACCTTATAGCCAGCGAAGTACACATTTTTTTTTATTGATGGTGGCATAAAATTCAAGGCCCTATTTGTCATTTTGTCTAAAAAGCAGAAGTTAAAAGATAAGTTCGTAACTGTTTCAGTTTTGACAATCCACATTGATTCCACACTGGCTTTCGAGCAAGATCCATTTCTAGAATTGTAAGTTTACGACAATATCCGAAAAAGGGATAATAAACTGGCACCTCTGTTCCAACTTGCATATTTCTTGAAATGTAAAGCATATCTAGTGATTTCAGAGGTCCGAATATTTCCGAGACATATGATGTATTAAGATCAAGCAAACTGTCAGTCATTGATAGATGTTTCAAATGTTTAAGTCCTTTAAAAGTATTTGATTGCAGAACGGAAATCTTGTTCTTGTCTAAAATCAATATAACCAATCTTCCATAAAATAGGAAATCGCCATGTAATAATGTACCTATTAAATTTTGTTTTAAGTTCAGTGTAGTAAGATTCCGAGGTAAATCCTGTGGAACTTTTTTAAGCCCTCGTGAAGAACAATCCATGTTCTCCCCAAAAAGTCTACTTTATGGTACAAAAGTTTAATCCAGCACTAAATACGATATTCAACTGCATGATGATACAATATATAAATTACCAAAGTTCAAAGGTTTCCTGTTTAACTTGATAGTGATGAAAATAACGCTATATTTAGTGAAAATGGTACAATTGTTGTATAAAGGAAGTTAGAAATATCATAAAATGTTCAGATTTTACTTATTCATACAATTAAAAAAAAACATCGTTTGTTTCCATTTAAGCACATGTGAAGCTTTTCAGTGTTGGTAAATAGTTTGATATATGCAATAATACCAATGAAAACCTTTATCTAAAGCTGACGCACAGTCCTTAGATACGTATTATCTTGTTTTATATATGACCTCCACGTATCTGGTTTATCAACAGAGTTCCCTTCTCATTAGCCTCATAAAAGGTGCTAATCAGGTGCAAACAAGTTCACCCAGAGTTTAAATGTGGTTCTCGTTTCTCAATCTTTATTGAACAAAGCAAATTTAATATGTTAACTGTTTTTTAGTTATTCAATCTCCCCCTTTGTACTATGCTTTTTAATAATCTTTTTTTTTTTTTTATCTTTGCACAGTATTTGACCATCTCATCAGCAAATTTGTATTCTTTTATAAATATGTGAAATATAAATTTTTTCAAATGATAAATGTGGAAATACATAACGAGGTGTTGACCTTTTGACGAATCAATAAGCTCCATATCATCCATTTGCAGTCAAGAGGTGCAATTAGATTTGATTTCATATACAATGTTATAATAATGAATTTAGAAAAACAGGAAGTATTAAAACACTGAGAAAAGGGGCATAGTAGATTTAATTTTTTGAAATTTGGTAGACTTTGGGATATTTAAAATTTGTTTGGTTATTCAACCTCCCCCTTTTAACTATGTTTTTCATCCATTTGCAGTCATGAGGTGAAATTAGATTTGATTTCTTATACAAAGTCATAATAATGAAGTAAGGAAAACAGGAAGTATAAAAGACCTAAGAAAAAGGGGCATAGTAGATTAAAGGAGTAGGTTCAGTAAGATCCCTTTTTGGCCCCAAAATATAGCAGTTTTACAAATTTGTTACAACGTAAACCTTTAGTTATTTATTGGACAGTAGAATTCTTCTGCTACATAAATATGGGCTGTTTTTGACAATACAATGCACATATATCCGGTACTAGCACTATTAAGTCATGCTAAATTACTGAAATCCTCATAATTCTAGCATTTTAGTTAAATTTTTAGACGGTTTTCGTGTAAAACGAAAGTGGCCGCATTCGTGTTCATCCTTAATATTGAAATGTAAGTTGTATTTTATGATATAACATAACCTATATAAAGGTTGAGGATGAACACGGATGCGGCCACTTTCATTTTTACCAAAAACCATCTGAAAAGTGACATTTTGCGGCATACATTGTATATTAGGTAGATTTTTCATATTTGAGCTTGAATCGGATCGTTTTTAATGACTAAATCTGTTAAAATCTTTCACATAAACTAATTAATTCAAATAAAATAGACACTTAAGTGTTTAAAAAGTGGTCAAAATCTTTCGTCAGATGAACCTGAAATTTGAGGCCAAAATCGGTCCTTACCAGACCTACTCCTTTCATGAAATTTGATAGACTTTGGGATACTTAAAATTTGCATTTGAATTTTCCATTTGGGACATTAATACATATTCAGTGATACTATAAATTAAAATGTTTGCAACAGATCTTTGAAGGATGCAGGATTTTTCCATTTTCAGATCCAATTCAATGCATTTTTAATGCATAAAAAAATCCTTAAAAATCCGAAATACAACAAAAATAGATATAATCTATAATAGCTTGAACGGTACTTTTGACAGACTTTTACTTTTTTTTTTAATTCATGTACAAGTGTGGTTTTTTTAGGCGGGGGTGAATAAAAGGAATAAAAACGCAGTTCAATTTGTATTATTCTTGTTGTGTTGAATGTAAACGTTTGATTTTGCTAGTTTTGCTGGACTTTACTCTAAACTATACTATTGTTATTTATATCGAAATAATTAGCAATGTTTATTACTATCGGACATACATGTATTAGATTGACTGAAGACATTTGTTCTTTTCCAATGCACTTGTATTGTATACGCATTTAATCATATCGCTGATAATTAAATCTTCATGGAACACAAACAGGTCAAAATAGAAGAAAATTTGGAACGCTTAAAATACTACTACCATCATCCTTTGTCAATCAAGAACCACTTTGTCATCTAAAGAAGAACTTAGTTGTTTATTAAACGGGTATTAGCTGTCAAACACATGATCATCGATTTGATAAGGATTCTCATATTTGATTTTGTAACATACTAAAACTTATATCCAAGTTATAACAATTAAAAGAGTACATTACAATGCATGGGCTCGATAATATGCATTGGTACATTGTATTTCATAAGTTATTTGGTCTAGACGCTATCTAATTATCTATCGCAGTGACTTCTGAAGACAGCAGACGATCATTTAAATCGAAATAAAGATAAATATTAATTTAATGAATAAAAATAGATAGCAAACTCGTGCAATGCATTTCTAGGCCTATTTGAATTTATGATATATGTAAAATACACATATTAATCATCGTTTTCACCTGTTTTATAATGAGTTTTTGTGGAACAAATCAGTCAATCAAATGTTTCCCCTTGTTTTACTTTGAATGTTGACATTATTTTCCTTTAAAACCAGGACACGCCTAATGCATGTATAATTAATTAAACCCCGATTTCAAAAAACGAGACATAACATTGTGAGTGGAAGATATTAGTAAGCAAAATCGAGGGAATTGTGCAAAAGATGATACAAGCATGAAATTACCACAAAACATCATTAGTATATACTTTGCAAGAAATAACTGCTGGCCATTAAACATTTTTTTTTCAAGATGGCCACGGCCATTTTCTAAAATGGCTGTTTTCTTTAGTTTGAAAATACTGATTTTTCTAGAAACTTTTCTTTGAACTTCTTTTAGTAAAAACCAATTACCAGGTTTGGTGGCTACCTTCCTTACATCGCATATTTATTAAAAATGAATATTGACATATCCAGTATTTGCGCATGCGCGAAAACATAACAAAATTCTTTCAAAAATATTTGAACTGTTTACTATAAATTAAGTGTTTTTGGATTTCCAATGATATTATGAATTGGTTTAATAACATTTTTCAAGGTTATGATACACATGTGTTTCACACTTTTGCGCATGTGCAAACTATTTATAGACACCAAGAGCGATTTGTATGCATATCAGGCAATTCTCAGGTATTCGATGGTTAAGGCGAAAATGTAGTTAATCTGGTGAAACATCAAATGTAACTGCAGATCAGCCACTTTTGGAAATGCCTAAGCAAATTTAGTGGGAATGGCCTGATTTGTAAGGAAAATATAAGTGTATCGTCATGTTTGGTGGATTTCACATTGAAATGACTTGTTATAAAACTCTGAGTGATATATTGCGTGATAGGGGATAGACATGTTGTCTTACTGAAGCCAATATTGCAACACCAAGAACGGCAGATTCTTTTTATGTATGTTCAAATGAACCTAGGACTAGACAGGCGCATCAGACGACTACATGTATTTTGCTTAAAAATTGTTGATTTTAGATTATGAAAGATAAACTCAGAATATATAATTATGTCATGACTCTGTGACGTTCAATGATTTAAAAGACTGATGTAAGGAAATAGAGTCATCTCGACCACAGTATAATTCCTGACGTTCAATTATGAATTAAGAACTTCTTCTGATTTTGGTATTATGCTCATTTCATGAGTGAGATTTTCGTACTTTTCAAACAGTCCATATAAAGCATGATAGCGTATTGTTTTAGGTCTTGATCGTGTAAATTATGCTCGATCGTTACCGACTCATCTCCGAGATATGACTTCCCTTCCCGAACATCACAGGTGGCAATATAATTTGAAAATGATAGTTTCACTGTACGTAAGACCAGTAAATTTCTTTCTTGTAACACAATTGATCAGGCACAAAAACAGAATAATGCAATTGTGAAGGGCGATATTGGTGCCATAGGATTAACCGAAGATCCCATTTAGACAAATGGATGGTAGCTGGACCAGGAGTTAGTATACTAGAAGATTAATTTGAAAGATCTAGAGGTTTGGGTCATTCTAAAACAGACGAACGACATAATTAAGACACTACGAAAACACAAAAAGATTTCTTTAAACAGCTTTAAAGGCTTTGTAAAGTGATGAACGAGTTTGGAAATTCATTTCTAGAAGAGTCGTCAGATTTGTAAAAAAAATACTCCATTTAGGAAATTGTTGATTCAGAAACAGGTAAGATATGTAAATAAACTCCAAGATATTGGTCCAAACAATACGAAGATCTTTTGAAGCAAATGCAAAACGAAGGAGAACCTGCTTTTTATAACAAAATAAGAAAGAACAACTTCCTATTTTGGCCGCAAAATGAAACTGGAAACGTCTTTGTCAAAAACAAAGCTAGAGAACCTTAAAAGTGATTGCGATATCTTTTCTAGACTTTTCATTTCTTGTCACAGTAGACGGTGTTACTTGGAATATTTCTTTATCCATAGAAACCAAACTGCTCCTCCGTCTTTATCTCAAGATGTCACTTGAAATAGTGGTATTAAATCGCTGCAAATGGGTTTACTTGAAAAATTCTGCGATTGCTGATCCAAATTCGGACGCATTTATCGTTGGTGGGGCAGCAATGGTTAATTCCAGGTTACAAAGTTGGGCAAAAATATTTGATGATTATGCTAATGATGACATACTGTCTTATATAAAATCTTGCATCGATAAGTATTCAAAAGTAGACATTGTATTTAATGTTTACTAAATGAATAATTTAAAGGCTGTGACAAGACAAGGGCAAGGTTCTTGTGCCAAATGGAAAGGGGTTGGTTCTGTTAGAACACCAAGGGTATTGAGTAGTTTTCTCTGTGAAGATGACAACAAAACGAAATTGTTCAAGTTTCTTGCTGACAAAATTACTTCTTAAGAGACTAATAAAAATGTGTATGTTACTCATGGTGAAAATATTTTTTGCAATTTCAATAAAGATACTTGCTATCTATCCCCTTGTAATCATGAAGAAGGAGATACACGAATGTTTGTCCATGTTCGGCATGATTATGAAAAGTGTTGTAAAATGTAATTTTAGGTAGTACTGACACAGATGTAATAGAATCAAGAATTGCAGCAATCGCAAAATTAGGGAGAACAAATTGTGGATAGGTTATGGAAGGAATAACGACTTTTGATGGCTTCCTGCACGTGACATATCAAATGCGTTTGGTACCTGCTCTTCCTTTCGTCCATGCATTTAGTGGATGTGGCACTTTGTCGAATTGTCATGAGAAAGGCAAAAGGTCAACATGGCTAAAAATGGAAGGTTTTCCAGATGTAAATGATGTTTTATTAGGCTTAAGTATGAAGCGATGCACGATGTGAATTGTTTGCCAGGAAGCAGCGGCATTGTGTTGCAATTCCGCCTACGAGAGGTTCTTTTTCAGAGCACATCAAAAGAGAAGTATATCAAGGGGGAGTTGTTTGAGCTCAGTCTGATTCATATATTCGACAGGTACGTGTTCCAAGTCGTGAACACTTGGGTTGTTTGAAAGAAAGAATCAATGACAGTTGGAAACCAAAATGGACTTCTTTGACTGCCGTTGCATCCTCGTGTCAGAAAATTTTGAAATGCGGAGGCGAAAATCGAGCTGTGTTTGTAGCTGTAGATGCTACCGTTCTGGCCTTCCTTGTACGGGTTGTAATATAGGCAACTATCAGATAATTATAAAATAAGTAACCTGTGTTTCTAACCAAACTAGGCATTTAAACTTAACAAAGAGTGTTAACACTTGTTAAGTTGATGGAAATTATAAAAATATTTTCTACGTATTTGCCGCCATTTTGGAACCGGAAGTCAATATTTTTCTTAATTTATGTGTTGTTTTGACGTACTTAGGAACTTTTTTTTTAACGTTTTATCATAACTTACATTGGATTATACATCCCTTGTGAAGTTGCTTTAAACTGTAAAAATTGAAATTTTTGACTTTTTTGCCGGCATTTTGAAACCGGAAGTCACCTTTAGTTTCATTAATGTATTGACTAGTCGTAATTTAGGAACTGTCATTTACTTTTTATCAAATCTAACATTGGATTTTACATATAACACATCTTTTAAAGGATTAACGAATTATTGTCAATTTGTAATGACGCCATTTCCGAAATGTGTGGTGGCCATCTTGAAAAAATACTTTTTTTTTGTGGCCAGCAGTGGATTTTTTTTAAGTATCATTTAGTCAACCTTTATACCAAATTTCATGCTTGTATCACGATTTGCACAATTATCTCCATAATATCTCTAACTATGTACATGTATGTTGTTAAAATGGTAGACAGTCTTATATAATATCATAGTGCGATACAAGTTCAGTTGTAAGTGGTAATTTTTCAAATGACAAAATTTTATAAAAAAAGTTGATCGAGTAATAAGAGCAATGGCAGTAATAATTTCCAGGGATGGGAGATTCATGGGTTAAGGTGCACAATAGATATCATGATGGTGAAATGTTTTAAAATTATTTCCTAGAATTGCCACGCTCATTGTACGTGAAGCATTGAATTTTTAATATGAAAACTTGCGATACATTCTGGTTATGACAAATACGGAAATATTGCGTTAACTCATGCAATTGTGTGTTAAATTTGTTTGATATCTCAATCAGTGGACTTTTAAAAAGAGTTATATTTTTCTTCATATTCAATGTTGTTCAATTTTGTTAGTAAAAATTCTCTCATATATTTACTTTTTTTAGTTTTGTTCTTGATCTTATTCTTAGGATAATACAACTGTTATCGTACTATGACAATTGCTTGAGTTTGTTGCCCCTTTTCTTTATGGGGGCATTGCACTGCATGTTGACAATTGTTAATATTATATCGTATTGATAAGACCAAAATTACATTAAATCTGTGATGGAAAATCAATAAAAAATATTTTAAAATACTATTAAACATTTTGTGTGTTTTAATTGATTATTTCTTCGAAACTACTTTTATATATTTATAGCAAAATCACTTCAATACTTTTGTTTTATGATATATTAAATGTATAAACTATATAACTATATTATAAGTACTATTTTAACCACCAACAAAAGCGTTATAATTTTATTTTTGAGGTTAAAGATATCTCGTACTATACAGTATCTTGTGATATCCTGTAAAAACCCGAAATTTTGAAAATCGTGACCATGGGAACTAACAACGACAATCATGATTTCAAAATATAATGATTTCCTATAATTTGCAAAACAAATTAGCCGTAAGTTATCCCTTAACTTAAACTCGTTAACTTGATGATTGTTTGGACAATGAACACCCTACTATAAATGAATAGATTGTCTAGCATTAAAGATGTAAAGTACAGAGCTTAAGATCCAATGTCTAGCACTGTAGATTTAACGACAAGCGCTTCTGATGTAATGTACAAAACTGTACAGTAGCATATTAATATGTACATGTAATGTCCACTTCACATTTAAAGCGGACTTTTTATATACAGCGCTTGAACTCAGATCTACAGTTGTTGGACTCTTGATCTACCGGGCTGGATTTTACATTTTTTAAAGCGCTTGACTTTAATTCTACAGCGCTTAATTTCAAATCACAGAGATACATTTTACGTCTCTTGCAGTGCTCGAGTTTACACCCATCGCTGTACTATATATCTCCAGTGGTGTACTTTATATCTTCAGTGGTGTACTTTATATCTCCACTGTAGTACTTTATATCTCCAGTGCAGGACTTTAAATCTCCAGCGCTTGAGTTTAAAAACGCTATTTATTTATCTGTAAGAGACCAGTAGGGCGTACAGTACAAACGAATCATATACAACACATCTAAAAGTTCTCGTGAAGTCTCACCATAACATATCATGGAAACCGGCAGTCTTTATTTAAAGACAGTAAGTATTATTATCGCTATTTTACGAAATTTTCCTTTTATCTTTCTGACTGATAATTTCCCTTCTCAGCACAGTAGAGTGATATGAAAAATTATCGCTAGAATCTAAGGGTGCACGTGCCCGTTGTCAATGAAAGTTGGAAGATCTTAGAAGCTTCGGTCAACGCATTTACACCCATAATAAAACTATAAAAAGAAGCATTCATCTCATAGAAATTATTTTTTGAACGACAAACATTTTATTTACGAAACAAGATACTGATAACGAAAAGATTACAAAAAGGGGCGTTCTAGAGCATACTGCATATACACTTGTCTAGTGTTGAAGACAGTAATTATATGATGCTCTCTAGATGTGTCTTGATTATTTGTGTCGATGGGTTGCAAGCGCAATGGCGTATATCCCTTGTCTTATTATGTTAATATGAATAACTAATTTCTCAACTAATTTGTATGGTTCTTTCATGTACCTTATCCCACGCATACATTACCTCGGCCGTATTTGGCACATTTTTTTTTGGAATTTTGCTCTTAAAACTTTGTACTTGTTTGGCTTTTAATCTATTTCGATATAAGCGTCATTGATGAGTCTTATGTAGACGAAACGTGTGTCTGGTGTACTCAGTTATAATCCTGGTACATTTGATAACTATTTTGTTAGACCTCTGACTGATATTTACAAGGGAGAAAAGTGGAGATTGGGAAATAGTAGTTTTGATTGATGTGTCATTGACTTGTAACACGCACTTTTTAAAATTCATACATACACCCCAAAAAATATATATTAATATGTATGCCGTAAAAAGATTGATCTTTAAATTGTTGAATACAGATATTACAAGTGAGTGAAGTATTAAACCTTGCCAATGTTTACTCAGTGAAAAATAACGAGGAAGTAATACACGTGACTTTTTTGTATACATTTTGTATTTAACTGTAGACATGGCGACATTAAGTAAATCTACAAGTATAAGAAAAGCACAAGTGCCAGTTTCATGCTATTTTTGCAAAGGACAAGATATTAAATGGAAATGTGAAGATTGCAATGTTCGCATGTGTAACTCATGTAAAGTAACCGTCCACCAAGGTCTCAAATCAGCACAGGATCATGACGTTATTTCTATTAAGGATACCAGCAAGTCATTAGCAGGCTCACAGGAAGTATCGTCTGTAGTTATTCAATCAGTTTTTAATTCATACACAACATCTGTACCTGGTGTTTATACCTTACTTTGCTCGGATGACGATCTGCTTTACTTCTTCTATAACGGCGAAACGTCTGAAAAACATCAATTTGTGAAAGGGAAACTTCTGAAATCATCTATCAAGATATTAAAGACGCGTAAGACAAAAATATTTGACATTGCAATAAACAATGCTGGTGAAATTCTTTTAAAAGAATTAGACAACAACGAAATTAAAATTTTGTCATCTGCAGGTGAAGTCACTACTGTTTTAAAAACTACTCCAATGGTATTATTGGCAATTCATGTAAACAAAGATAATGAGATAATAGTTGGATTAAGAGAACAAGGACCACCGTTTCCAGTTCAGGATTTTTCGGTCCGACAAGTTATGATTTTCGATAGTGATTATCAACGGAAAGAAACATTCGAATGTGACAAAAAAAGAAATAAACTGTTTAGTTATGTATTGCGGATTCGTACAAATTCTAAGAAAGTTATCTTTGTTGTTGATTGTTTTGACGACGAAGACAATGGGAGAGTAGTAGCTGTTGATGGACATGGTCACTTGAAGTTTACCTACAATGGACAAAAGGATAATAGAACATTTCGACCACAGGCAATTACTATCACGCCAAGTGATAACATTGTAGTTGCAGATAACTATAACGATTCACTTCATATTATCAATTCGAAAGGAGATTTACTTGGACTGCAATTTATTTTCAGCGACTTGGGTATCTATAATCCATGTAGTTTATGCTTTGACAGTGAAGGATATTTATTGATTGGATGTGGCAAGGGCCAAAATGAGAAATAAAGGCAACAGTAGTATACCGCTGTTCAAAACTCATAAATCCATGGACAAAAAACAAAATCGGGGTAACAAACCAAAACCGAGCGAAACGCATTAAATATAAGAGGAGAACAACGACACAACATCGAAACGCAACACACACAGAAACAGACCAATCATCAGACAAAACACCACGAGAATAACAAATGTAACATGAAAACCAAATACATGAATTTGGGATAGACAAGTACCGTGCCACGTCTTATCTCAATATCTCAAAAATAAGAGAAAACACAAACGACTCAACGTTAAAATGCAACACAAAGAGAAACGAACAATATATAACAATGACCATCTTCCTGACTTGGTACAGGACACTTTTAAAGGGGAATAAAAGTGGTGGGTTGAACCTGGTTTTAAGGCATGCCAAACCTCGCACTTTAATGGCAAAGTTAAATATAACATTGAAATGACAACATAATATTACAGGACTACAATACAAATAAATAGGAGAACATATTAGACACAGAAAAACATGATTAATAGATAACAAAAAGCATCAGGTTTAAAATTCAATACGCCAAAAACGCGCCTTGCCCACACAAGACTCACCAGTGACGCCCAGATATAAAAGATCGAAAGTGAAAAAAGTACAAAGTTGTACAGCACTGAAGATCAAAAGTTGAAAAGGTTTCGCAAAATACGGCATTGTTTTTATGCCCGGGATAAGAACATTCTTATTATATAGAACAATTCATGCTATTGCAAACAGTAAATTTTATCAAATGAATATGAAAGAGATATACACAAAGAAACTAAAGTATTAACTAATTACAGAAAACTAAACCTGAATACATAACGCCTAGATATAAAAGATCGAACGTGAAAAAGGTACAAAGTTGTACAGCACTGAAGATTAAAAGTTGAAAAGGTTTTGACAAATACGGCATTGTTTTTATGCACGGGATAAGAACTACGGAAAAATTCATGTTGTTAAAATTGTAGAAAGTCTTGTGTAAAATGAATTGCAAAAAAATTTCTGTTGTAAATATTGCAAGAGAATCTATTTTTAGCAAAACGTGTTTGAATCGGTACTTTGTTCGTTTCCCATACTGTTTTTAATCTACATAAAAAGAATGTACACCCTTGTATGTGCTTTATATTTTTACGGTATGAACTATTCCAATCGTCTGTTTACATTTTGTGGAAAATACTATTTGTGATGAACTTATGTCCAAAGTGAACATGTGCGATTTAAAGTATTTAAAAGCAATTTTTTTTCTCACTTCAATTCATTTTGTTCATCTTTAATTTAAGGTAGGGTGTCTTCCTCCATCTTGGATTTTGAAATACCAGAAAACAAGGTCTAGAACTTTAATCAAATGTGCAAATTTTGAGATTAGAAGTTAATTCATGTGTAAGAATTTTTTATTATGATATAGAAAATGCCATGTTTTATTATATTTATGGTTGTATTTTTCAAAAAAAACGATTACTTTTGCTTGATTCAATTTTTTCCAACTTTGCCAAATAAGGGGAGACAACTCAAATGCAAGAGCAGATAATTCAGATAGTGTTACTTTTACAATAGAATGTGTTAGGAATTTACCAATTTGACTATGTAGCAAGAAAACGAGTCCGGTGAGCCCATTTTTTCTTTTTCTTATCTGAAAGCATAATATTGGAGCTATCTTCTCATATTTTATCTCAAAATTCTATGGTGTAGTTTTCATTTTATGACGCAAAATTGGGTTTTCCATGCATAATCTTTACAAAATCAGACAATTTTGCACAACCTGTAGTGTGAAAATAAGTCCGGTGACCCATTCTTTTTATTAATGTTTTTAAACAAGCAGGATATAAACTACATTTTGGCAAATTATTAAAAAATTCTATGGATTATAATTTAGACACCCCATCTACCTTAATTTCACCAAAAACCTACATTGTTTAAATAAGTGTACAATTCTTAAGATTTTCCTTTATCTTTAACAAGTAGCACAACGCCTCAATTGTAGCTAATCACAATCGGATTGTATTTTTTTTTTTTATCTCCTATCAACGAAATATCTGTTTCATAATTACTTTTGAGTCGAGACAAAATACGGAAGTACTTCCGAAGATAGTTTATGGAATTTTTAGCGTGAAAAAAATAACACTCTAAAAAAAATCACGTTGACATTTTTCTTTTCATCCTGATAAAATGAATAATAATGTGCCTTTATTAAGCCTGAAAAGAGTTAGACTGCATACGTTCGTGAACTAACTTAATTTTCTTTTGAAAACTGTTAGAGAGGTAACTTGAGCTTCAACTTCAGCTTGTATTATATATTTATTCATATTGAATCACACATTATCAACAATTCTGACATTTGTAAGTAGGATATAACAAAAAATACTATTACCTTATCTCAGACTCGTTAAATGAGGTATGTCCAGATATTTCTTTTTGTCCGACATCACATTGATAATTCGACACCCTAATAGTCAGACATATAAGCATGTCGTAATTAAAAATCCAGTTCACAGAATTGGATGACATGATATTTGAACGTGTGTCTATCCTCCCTTCAGAGACTTTAAAGACTGAAATGGAAAAGACAGAAGTTCCGACTTGTAAGAAATATTAGATTTTGTACATTCGTGCAACATCTAACATTACAACTATAAAGCGTGAACTAGTTATTTCATTAAAACATTTTCTAAAGAGGGAAATTGAACGATTGATCGATGTTTGCTTTACGTTCAATTGCAAATATTTCAAGCACATGCTGGACGAGAACTAAATTAACAATTAATACAATGAGACTGCCTTTTGAACATAAGAAAAATGAATTGATATTGTCCTCTTGACGGAGTTCTAAACCGTCGTAGCTCCTCTTTTTTTATATACATTTTGCAAAGCAAATTATACATCTTGTCAATGTGTTTGTATTGGCTTTCATTTTTTGGTGGTTTGTTTTGTATATGCGACTTTTTGTATTTCTTTTGTTCTTATAACGTGAATCTGTATTTTAAAAGATCCCGTCAGTATGATATTGTTCTATTATATGTCATTATGATATATTTCTATTATGAATTGCAATATACGTTGAACCACAAACGTCAAAATCATTCAATCGCGAAGTGGAATTAACTATTTTTGGATTTTTATATATTCTATATATATGGACTAGTTTAAATCTCGGTCTATTTCTGAAATTTATTCTTACATACTTTTGATTTTTTAACCCTGTATGCTAACATTCCTATGTAAATTTTAAAATTGTTTGTATGCACATTGAACGACAAATTTATGTGACGTATTAAATTTTCTGACGTCAGACACTCATATCAATGAATGTGTTCGTAGATAGTAGATGTTTTTGTGTTCTGTTAAATGTTTCCTTTTAAAATTGTCATACGATGATGACTGATGTACCCATATTTTGACTATTTTATTTATTGTGTCTTTATTTAACGCATCAATGTAAATATATCGGAAATTGATGAGACTGTCATTAAAATGAGAGGGTTAGCGCTATAGAACCAGGTTTAATCCACCATTTTCTACATTTGATAATGCCTGTACCAAGTCAGGAATATGACACTTCTTGTCCATTCGTTCTACCAAAGAGAATGATTGAATATTTGGTCTGCAGCTTGTTAATTTCAATTAAACCTGAACACACCCGAGAAATCGCGGGCATTTAGAACTTAGTTGAAAGTAGTCACTATGGAAACTTTTCTAGGGTGAAATGTTTGTAAAAGATTTTATGACTGGAGAATTTCAGGAAAAGTATCATAAGTCAAAGGTACTACTTAATGGCAGAGCAATTTATTTTAGCCCTCCTCCTTATTTTCCAAATGTGTTATTTTTATTTAAATTTTCTAGCAATTTTCCATATACTGTCAACACTCATATATTATAATCTCTATATAATAGAATAATAATAATAAGATATTTTATTTTTCAATTTTAGGCCTCAAAGGGCATAAACATTACAACATCAATAATTTGCATTACCATATTAATACAAACAATGAGATAAAAAAAGAGAATTAATGAGAACTATTTAAGTTCTTAAAGAATATGTAGATAAAGAATCTATAGTTTTTGTTTTGTTATAAATATCTAATGCATTTTAATGCAAGTGTGGTTGATAAAAATAACAAACAAACAGCCCGAAAAAAAAGAGAGAGAAAAAGAATAGATATCCATATATAATTCAATGTACAGTACACAATGAATTTGACCAAATAATACAAATAATAAGTAGCCAAAAAGAAAGTAAAATTTAAGCATGTTGTAATATATGACCGCCGTTGATGATAAACTTGGAATTGATAGTTAATATAAAATACAACGCACACTTTATTTATAGTATACATATAATGCGAAAACAAAATGTGTCCCGTCCCCAAATCACCTATGAAAGAGGGTAGTAATGCCCTTTAACCCGAGGCGTCAAATTGGTTAAAAATTTTCTTATCTTGATTCGTCAGAGGTCTCAAATAATTATCGTTACCATCATTTTTGAGAAAAAACTAACGTGATTCGTCAAAATCAGGCGATGCTTTTATCGTTTAAAAGAAAATTTACATTCTATTGTCATACACCAAAAATTACCGTAAACGTTATTTGGCAAGAACTTTAACCGTTATTCGACATGAAGGAACCCGCTTTGAGACCCTCATGAAAACTATGTGTAATTTAAACCGTCGTAAACGGAAGTCTAGTCTATTACTTAAAAGCCTAACCGATGACGGAAACAATAGCCGGACGCCTTCAGGTATCAGACCACCAATTACTCCCTCCAATTTAGAACGTATGTAAAAGTAGTCCTACTTTGACACAAAATAGTGCTTTTGATGTCATTGTTTACTTAAACTAAACAACAAATTTGCAGAAATGAAACTTTTGGTGAAAGGGAAATATATTTAGACCATTTTGAGCCAAAATTCACTTGTCTATGAGTTTGCATTAAAAATTCAGGATTAATGCGCTACATAGTACACTAATTTAAGATTTCCAGAAAACCGGGAGTTATTTTGGTAGTACCTGTCTTTTCAAAATCAGAAATTTGTTACAAGACTTTAAACATTGGTTGAAAATTGGCATGTAGGAAGGTGATACATGTACAATTCAGCATATACCTGGTTTCCTTGAAGTTAAACTTAAGGTAAAATATTTAGAAAGCTGTGAAAATTGCAAAATTTGGTTGAACAGATAGGGATTTTTAATTGGTGGTCTGACACCTTTAAGGGAAATGCGGTGAAACCCCAAATTCAGAAAACAATTGATTTTTTTTACTTAACTGATCATATGAAGTGATAGTTGTCACATTTCAATCTTTTTGGGGACAAAAAGTCACATATTACAAATTTAGAGCCTTAGACCTGAATTTGTGCTATTTTTAGCTTTTCCCACCCTGACAATATGCTTTCACATAAAAAAATGTCCCAAATTGTTATAAATGCACAGCAAGATGTTTCTGTGGTATTAACATTAAAACATGGTTATTTTACCACCAAAAAAAAGTTCTTGTCTTCAAAATTTAATGAAATTATTTGATTTTTATCCCTTATATCATTGCGTCATAGCATGTATTTGGCAGATAACATAGCCTGATGTAAACATTGCAAAAACTCACAAAAATCCCATTTATTATCTCAAATGAAAGTTTTATGCCTTAAGTTGTATTAACTGATAGAAAATAAAAACATTTAAATGACCATGACTGCACTTTTGATCATTTAATAGTCCCATTACTTACACCAGGTGTAAAAAAGGGGGGTCAATATTCCTTGACTCTTCAATACCTTGAAATTTTTACTTAACCCATTGTAAAAATTGTGGAAAGTCTTTTAAGAAGTAGAACAAACAAGAAAAAAATCAACAAAACTGATCTTGATATTGAAAGTTTATGTTCCTGTAGTCCAAAATGAAATTTTCAAGTATTTTCTATCAAAGTCATACATTACAGTCAGTTTAAATTGAGCTGTGAAATTTGTAATATAAGTCACATTATGCTCAGATAGGATGTTTCTGACTTCAAATTGACTAAGGATTAAGAATAAAGCAAAGCAAAGATTTCTGAGCAACTTTTTTGGCTCTTTAGGTGTCAGACCACCAATTACTCCCTCCAATTTAGAACGTATGTAAAAGTAGTCCTACTTTGACACAAAATAGTGCTTTTGATGTCATTGTTTACTTAAACTAAACAACAAATTTGCAGAAATGAAACTTTTGGTGAAAGGGAAATATATTTAGACCATTTTGAGCCAAAATTCACTTGTCTATGAGTTTGCATTAAAAATTCAGGATTAATGCGCTACATAGTACACTAATTTAAGATTTCCAGAAAACCGGGAGTTATTTTGGTAGTACCTGTCTTTTCAAAATCAGAAATTTGTTACAAGACTTTAAACATTGGTTGAAAATTGGCATGTAGGAAGGTGATACATGTACAATTCAGCATATACCTGGTTTCCTTGAAGTTAAACTTAAGGTAAAATATTTAGAAAGCTGTGAAAATTGCAAAATTTGGTTGAACAGATAGGGATTTTTAATTGGTGGTCTGACACCTTTAAGGGAAATGCGGTGAAACCCCAAATTCAGAAAACAATTGATTTTTTTTACTTAACTGATCATATGAAGTGATAGTAGTCACATTTCAATCTTTTTGGGGACAAAAAGTCACATATTACAAATTTAGAGCCTTAGACCTGAATTTGTGCTATTTTTAGCTTTTCCCACCCTGACAATATGCTTTCACATAAAAAAATGTCCCAAATTGTTATAAATGCACAGCAAGATGTTTCTGTGGTGTTAACATTAAAACATGGTTATTTTACCACCAAAAAAAAGTTCTTGTCTTCAAAATTTAATGAAATTATTTGATTTTTATCCCTTATATCATTGCGTCATAGCATGTATTTGGCAGATAACATAGCCTGATGTAAACATTGCAAAAACTCACAAAAATCCCATTTATTATCTCAAATGAAAGTTTTATGCCTTAAGTTGTATTAACTGATAGAAAATAAAAACATTTAAATGACCATGACTGCACTTTTGATCATTTAATAGTCCCATTACTTACACCAGGTGTAAAAAAGGGGGGTCAATATTCCTTGACTCTTCAATACCTTGAAATTTTTACTTAACCCATTGTAAAAATTGTGGAAAGTCTTTTAAGAAGTAGAACAAACAAGAAAAAAATCAACAAAACTGATCTTGATATTGAAAGTTTATGTTCCTGTAGTCCAAAATGAAATTTTCAAGTATTTTCTATCAAAGTCATACATTACAGTCAGTTTAAATTGAGCTGTGAAATTTGTAATATAAGTCACATTATGCTCAGATAGGATGTTTCTGACTTCAAATTGACTAAGGATTAAGAATAAAGCAAAGCAAAGATTTCTGAGCAACTTTTTTGGCTCTTTAGGTGTCAGACCACCAATCACTCCCTCCAATTTAGAACGTATGTAAAAGTAGTCCTACTTTGACACAAAATAGTGATTTTGATGTCATTGTTTACTTAAACTAAACAACAAATTTGCAGAAATGAAACTTTTGGTGAAAGGGAAATATATTTAGACCATTTTGAGCCAAAATTCACTTGTCTATGAGTTTGCATTAAAAATTCAGGATTAATGCGCTACATAGTACACTAATTTAAGATTTCCAGAAAACCGGGAGTTATTTTGGTAGTACCTGTCTTTTCAAAATCAGAACTTTGTTACAAGACTTTAAACATTGGTTGAAAATTGGCATGTAGGAAGGTGATACATGTACAATTCAGGATATACCTGGTTTCCTTGAAGTTAAACTTAAGGTAAAATATTTAGAAAGCTGTGAAAATTGCAAAATTTGGTTGAACAGATAGGGATTTTTAATTGGTGGTCTGACACCTTTATTATCGTTTTTCTCCCAAAATAACCTAAGCGGAATAATCATAAGCCAGGATGACAAATGCGAATATGCATGGTACCTATAGGACACAAAGGCATGATGATTAATTCATTGTGGAAGGAAGAGAAGGGACACACAAAATAAGGTCTTCTTGTTTAATAGTATAGAAGCTAGTAAGCATTTTCTTTTAAAACATTTGCCATGTAAGCTACTGTTTGTTTGCCGATAATTTGAAACTATACAACGCTTCTTGAAAAAGGACAATTTTTGTTAAAGATTTCTCTGCTTCTATGAAAAGGAATGATTTGATATTTGGTCTGAAGCTTGATGATGTGATGTAGAAGCCATTAAAAATTGTTTAAACCTGTCGCGTAAGCACATTTTGTCGATAGTTTGATATGTTACACACTCATTGAAGAAGGAAAATTTTCGTCAAACTTTTCTTGGCTCAGTTGGAAGTGAATGCTTTTGATAATTATTCTATGAATGACTAGTAATGGTTCATCAGCGACGCAGGTCCAGATCCAGGATTGGCCTGATTTTGCTTTGTTGCGATTTCGTGAGTAAAGTTTGTAGTTAGACGTCCGTTGTTTGATCCCGCAACATTCCGTATGTTCCTATGTAAGACTATGGAACATGAGTTGTTTTGAAATTTTTCGTATTAAAATCATAGTTTGAAACTGGATACAATGAACAGCAGTAAAACAATTTTTATTTGATTTTGATTATATCTAGTGCATGTAGGGGTTTGTGAAATGAATTAAAGAAGACGTTCCTTATTTCGTTACATATTCCACTTGTTACCATTCCTTTCCTAAATATTTTCTTTTCTGAAGGTAAAACATGGCGAATCAAATTACAATTTTGATCATAAAAGGGGAATACGTCTGACTAAATTATAATTTTAAAGTTGATTTGGTATATTTAATAAAATTGGTATGAGTTTAGTTAACCAGTACAAAGATAATTATAGCTTCTGAACTTTTATAGGTTACGTTTGGTCCTTAATGAACATGCGAGTTTAACCAGAAGATATAATGTATAAGAGAAACATGGAATGCAGTTATTACTAAATATTCACATGCTATTGAACACTATAAGAGATAACAATGTTAAGTTGGTCGAGGCCGTGTTGAGTTTAAAATATATGACATGAATTATGTAAACAAACATTATTATTCTAATCTGGTGATAAGAAGATCAAATAATAATTGTGTCGTTTATACAAGTATAACATTTGTAACAACCACCGATATTGTTTGTTATTCATAGATAAATATAATACGTAAAGTTTGTTAAATAAGATATATCATATCTCTGTTTAAAGTTCTTGATTTAAAACAATCGTCTTATTCTGCCAACGAACAATTTCGTATACGAAGGACACATCATTTCAGAAAGCAAATCATATTCCTGCAAATTAAAAAGATGATTTATTCAAATATTTCCTTGCCATATTCAGTTGTAAAGGATTCATTTAATTTTAATTTACAGTGTACAGTGTTGGATCATGATTTGTACTAACCTATCGCAAAATACAGACTTCATTTTTAACAACACATTCTGTATGTGCTTGTCTCAAGTCATAAGCCTATAATTCACTGTTTGTTGATTGTTCCTGTATATTATACATGTTTTTCATTCGTTATTTTGTACATAAAAAAAATTCTTCTGTAATTTTTTACTTAACTTCGTATTAACATGCATTACCATGTGATGTCTTTTCAGGTTTATTCTGAATCAACTTCCTGTTAAACGAATACTTATATATTCTTACACATGATTACCATGTATGAAATTTTTGTCTCATTTATCAAAGGGACATGCTATACCGTGATGTATTTTCTTTATCTAAGCTATATTTATTTTACTGTAGAAGTGACATGTAATCGGATAATAATTACAAATGCGTATAATACAGCCCATTGTTTAAGGCCACACGGTGACCTATAGTTGTTAATGTCTGTGTCATTTTGGTCTCTTGTGGACAGTTGTCTCATTGGCAATCATACCACATCTTCTTTTTTATTTGTACGTAATTTGATTAATGATTTACCAATTGGTTTCAGTATATTTAGCTGTTATAATCCTGATACCTTTGATAACTATTGATCCCTTTTTCTTAACGTAGTTCTGACATGTGTAATGCCTACTTATATACAGTTTATTTTTAGCTCGCAATAACAAGCTCTATTTGGCAAAAACGTTTTTAGGAATTTTGGTCCTCAATGCTCTTCAACTTCGTACTTTATGTGGCCTTTTTAACCTTTTTGGATTTGAGCGTCACTGATAAGTCTTTTGTAGACGAAACGCGCGTCCAGCGTATATACAAAATTTAGTCCTGGTATCTGTGAGTTTATTTACTACCACTGGGTCAATGCCAATGCTGGTGGAAATTTATTTCCCCGAGGGTATCACCAGCCAAGTAGTCCGCACTTTTGCTGAAATGAATTATCATTGATATGGATATATTTATAAATCAACCGTTTATAAAATTTTGAATTTATACTAAGGCTTTTCTACCTCAGGCATAGACTACCTTAGCTCTATTTGGCAAAACTGTTTTGGAATTTCGGTCCTTAATGCTCTTCAACATCGTACTTTATGTGGCTTTTTTTTTTAACATTTTGGGATTCGAGCGTCACTGATGAGTCTTTTGTAGACGAAACACGCGTCTGGCGTATATACAAAATTAAGTCCTGGTATCTGTGATGAGTTTATTTGTTTCAAATCTTAAATTGGTCGTAAAATAACGTGAATTTATGCGATTTATTTGGACTTTTTTTTAAAAAGTCTGTAGATGTGAAGGGGAAATTAGTTATAGAAATAATGATTTTTAATTAATGAAAATTAAAATGAAACAAAATGGATCTTTACATCTTTAGCGTTTGATTTTAAATCTTCAGCAATTTAAATTTAGATCTTCAGCGCTTGACTTAATATTTCAAGCACTATTCTTTGCATATATATTTAATCGATATACAGAGTTAGACTGTACATATTTAGTGCTAGCCTTAAGATCTTCGGTGATAAACTTCACAACTATAGCGCTATACTTAACATCTTCAACGTCTGACTTTAAATCTACGCTGGACATAACATCAATAGCGCTTGAACGTAGATCGCTAACGCTGGATTTTGCATCTACAGTGCATGACTTTGAATCTACAACGCTAGACTTGATATCTACAGCATTTGACTTTAAAAACCTAACTATTTATCTGTATTAGACAAATAGTCCTCGTATATTAAAAAAAATACTAATGCAACACTCCTAGAATGTGCCATGAGGTTTCATCGTGATTTTTTTTTTTAAATCGGCAGTTTTTGTTAAAGGACACTAATTATAAGTATTCAATATACACAGATCGTAGGGGGATAACATCAACTTTAGAGAATTGACAAGTTACAAATATATCACGTGTTTAGCCCTTGTTGATGAAAGGTGTTAAAATGTTTACGAGTATACGAGTTTAAATATACCGTTATGATTGTTTTATTCTATTGATGGCAGTAAAAAAGAAGATGAGATAAGAAATACCGCTTTATATTGTTTTTGACGACAAATCTATATTTACATCCAAAATGCTGTTTACTAATAAAATTAGGTTAGGGTAACGTTATATTAGAAATGCCGCCTAATATTGTTTTTGACGATAATCCAAAATGTTGGTTACCAATAAAATATGGTTAGGGCTATATTAGAACTCTACATAATTTATTTAAAACTGTTTGTTGTTGAAGACGGTGTGGTACCCTCTAGAGTCTTAGATGTCAATTGGTTATTGGATTTGTTTTATACCTCGTGTTTGATTTTATTCTTATTGCGTAGATTCTTTCTGAACTAATGTGTATTGCATGGTTCTTTTATGTAACTTTTGTAACAACAAAAAAAGAGGTAAAACACATGATATTCTTCTGTTTAAACTGTAGAAATATCGTCATTGAGTAAATCCACAAGTATAAGAAAACAAAGTTTTTTGTTTCATACATGTACTATTTAAAAAAAAAATTCTTTTTGTTCAATTATTAATGAAAGTGGAAAGTGAAATAATAATTCGCTTTTATCAGCAGTTAGTTCAATTTTGTCAAAATAAGCTAATATCCATCTCAGATGAATTGTTCAATTGAATCCGTATGCATGTGAACTTCAATTTAACTCATTAGCTAGAGATTGGTTGCGCATGTATTAGTCGTGTTCAACCTTTAGAAGGAAACTAATGTCATCATTGAAGGCGAAACAACAGTTAACCATTCGATCTACAAAAAACTTATTCTTATACAGGTAAAAATTATGATTAATTAATTTTTATAAATCAAACAGACCTAGAAAAGTCCAATTACCCGAGGACTCTATATATATTAATGTTTATGTATATATCGGGTTATGTGATCATTAGCAGTCTTCATGGTTAACATGATGATTAATTAAATGTCGTCTATACTGAAAAACACACGAAGTACGGATATATATTATCGAGTCCATGATTATTATAGATCATCTTAAAAATTTGAATACAATCAGAATGTACTGCTAATCAATTATTGTCATCCCATACTCTAATTCTCCGACAGCGTTGTCGTGTGCAGTAAACTTTACCTTGACAGCTTTCGTTAGAACTTCGACTCCCGCAAAACGCAAGTGAGAGAGAAAACAACAATGAGAGAAAGGGGAAAAAACGCGGAAAGAAGATAGTAATAATCGATACTGCAATTAAAAAATATAAGGTTTCTATTATGTCGGAAAATATTGATAGATTTATCCCGAAGAAAAAAAGATTGACCGTAAATTTATAAGCCCACCGTTGTGTATTGATAGAACTACTAAGTTTGCAATTGTCATAAACGTAAATCATGGAAAAAATATAAATATTCAAGAAATAATTTGTCATATGCTGTATAAGTGAAGGATCGTAATGAATGTACTAATGCTGTTAGAAATTCAAAACTTAGTTTTGAACAAAAAGTGGCCTTACAATCAAAGACTAATGTTAAGTCGATTTGGAATTATGTCAACAGTAAACTCAAGACTAGATCAGGAATAGGCACTTTTGATAAACCGGATGGTACTTTAGTATCCAGTACTGCTGATAAAGTGGAAGTTTTAAATCAGTTTTTTACTAGTGTGTTTACTCAAACAGAAGACTTGAAGGATTAGGATACTAATTTAAAGTCGAACAATATATTAGATGAAATTAATATTTATTAGGAAGATGTGATAAACAAAACTTAATAAATTAAAGACAGATAAGTATGAAGGACCTGATAGTCTTCATCCGAAAGTTTCTACGAAGTTAGACATGCAATTTTTTATTCCTTGTTTGAATTTTTACCAAAGTCTACCAAAGAGGGTAAAGTTCCAGCCGATTGGAAAAAAGCCATAGTGTCACCAATATTGAAGAAAGGAAAAAGCTGAAACCTGGTAATTACAGACCTGTAAGTTTAACATCAGTAGTATGCAAGATCTGTGAATCCATTATTAGAGACAATATTATGAAGTATATTCTCACGAACAATCTTTTTACAAGTAGTCAATATGGATTCCGTCCCGGTAGATCATGTATTACTTAAGTCTTGGAGGTTTTGGATATGTTGGATGAGTGGTCAACATTAATTGATAGTGGTTTTTAACTAGACGCGATTTTTCTTGATCTTTCCAAGGCATTTGATACCGTGCCACATCAACGTTTATTTTTCAAACTTGAAAAACTTGGAATGAAGGGCTGTATATGAATTGGATAAAAAGTTTTCTATCTGGGCGTAAACAATGTGTTCGTATAAATAACACACCTTCAACATGGTCAGACGTGGTCAGAAGTGAACCACAAGGAAGTATTTAAGGACGTGTTCTTCTTTTTTTAACATTTATAAATGACCATCCTGATGTAGTAGAGGGAATAGTGAAAATGTTTGCTGATGATTGTAAAGTTAATTCTAAAGTCTCGTCAGATTATGAGCGCTGTAAGTTACAGGAACATTTGGACAGTTTATGTGAACGGTCAGAAATGTGGAAATTAAAGCTTAATGCTGCTAAATGTAAAGTATTGCATATTAATCCTGACAATGACCTGCAATATCGTTATACCATGTTGGATGCATCTTGAATTTATTGCATTATCTACAGTGAACGAAAAAAAAGATAAGGGAGTAACATTCGAGTCTAATTTGAAATTTGAAAAACATGTAAGTGATATTTATAATAAAGCGCAGAGAGAGTTATCTCCTATTCATCATTCTTTTGATAACTTGGATCAGGATATGTTTCTCACTATTTATCAATCAATAGTTCGTACCTATTAGAATATGCGTCATGTGTCTGGTCACCGTACCTTAAAAAAGACATCCGCAAACTGGAATCGGTACAAAGAAGGGCCACTAAACTGTAAAAAAAATAGATATCATCTTAGTTCTGAAGACAGACTACGTTCATTGGGTTTGCCAACCTTGGAATATCGTAGGGATAGGAATGATAGCATACAAGTCTACAAAGCGTTGCATGGAATAGATGATATTAACTGGATGAGCCTATTTACTTTAGAACCATCTAATAATACTAGAGGTCACTCCTTATTTTTTTTTAAAACAGTGTAAGACGACACATAGACTAAATACTTTTTCTATTAGAGTAGTGGATCAGTGGAATAACCTGTCAGATTTAACTATGACGGCAAAGACTTTGAATAATTTTAAGTCTGTATAAAATGGCGCAAATTGAAACCCGTATAAATTCATATGTTCGTGTTAAGTGTTTAGCTGCACACACCTAAATAAGTTTTATTTTTAGTAAGTTTAATATATATAAATATATTATTATGAGACGAGAAATTGCATAACTACATAACAAGATTAGGGGTCAGTAGAAGTCGTGGCTTATTTAATGACCCGAAGATAAAGGTATAAGAGTAAAAAGGTATAATGCTCTTAATCAATAAATAACTGTTCTGACAAAGCTTAGTTTACAATTGGGTATGTATGAAAAACATAAAAAACACATATATACACCACTCTATCGTCGCACTTATTGTCCACTTGTTCAATGATTCTATGTACATTATTAATCAAACGGTAACAATCCGTAAACATCAACGCCAACACCCGAAAGTTTACTTGCAGGTGAAAAGTTCTGATCAGCAATATTTAATGTCGACTATACTGCATGGATTCGTAATAATGTTAAAAAAAACTGGGCGTATATGACTCAGTTAGATATATATGCATACACTAGTTCAATTATTTCCTGAACATAATAATTACCAGAAACTCTTTTCATATGACTTTAAGTCCTTAAGATCAAACTATAAATACATTGTTCATCGAGGTATATTAAGTATAAACCTTTGACACGGTTTGCTTAATAACAACAGACAGGACGTAATTTTACAATAGTATTATGTTTAAAGCAGTAAGAAATGGCGAAATCATTAGAATCCACAAGTAGAAGAAAAGCCCAAGTGCAAGTGTCATGCTATTTCTGTAAAGGACAAGAAATTAAATGGGAATGCAAAGACTGCGATGTTCGTATGTGTTACTCCTGTAAAGTCACTATTCACAAAGGACTTCAATCTGCACAAGATCATGACGTTGTTTCTATTCAGGATATAATCAGGTTATCACTTGGTTCCCAGGAGGTAACGTTAGCAATTATTTTGTCAGTTTTAAATTCATTCTCAACTACTTTGCCAGCTGTTCATACTTTACTTAGGTCGGGCGACAACTTGCTTTACTTTAGCTCAAACATTAAAAATTGTAACGACAATCAATTAGTAAAAGGGAAACTTTTAAAACCAGCTATGCTGATTTTGCAGACGTTAAAGAGAAAAGTGTGTGACATTGCAATAAACAAAGACGGTGAAATACGTTTTATTGAACACCATGACAACAAAATTCAAATGTTATCACCTGTAGGTGAAGTTAAAACTGTTTTAGATAAATCTCCGATGATATCTGTGGCCATACATGTAAACAAGGAGAATGAAGTAGTAGTTGGAATTAGAGAACAAGGACCCCCGTTTAAAGTCAAGGATTCTTCTGTAAGACAAGTGATAATTTTCGACAGTAATTATAAACGGAAAGTAACATTAGAATTCGACAAAAAGGGGGACAAATTGTTCAGTTATGCATTACGAATTCGAACTGATTCTAGAAATGTTGTCTATGTAATTGACCGTTTTGACAATGACAACAACGGTAGAATAGTAGCTGTACATAGAAATGGTCGCTTGAAGTTTACCTTTGACGGACAAACGTATTTAGAAACATTTAAACCACAAGGAATTACTATTACGCCAAGTGATAACATTGTAGTTTCTGATTCAGGTAGCAATGCACTACATGTTTTAAATTCGAATGGAGATTTACTTGCTCTGCAGTTAGTTAAGAACGATCTTGGAATCCAATCTCAAGAATTAAAAATAATGTAAACTTATCAGGAGAGGGGCAAAAAACACCCTTTGTCCTACCTTGTCCTTTTCCACTATCAAAACATCACAAGGAACACAACTAATATTTGGAAAGGTTACATTTTACCTAAACAATATATATGTAGGACTCTAAAGTGCGATGGTACTCTAATGTGCGATGGTCACGCTAAAGTGCGATGGTCTACGCTAAAGTACGATGGTGTCTCACGCTGAAGTGTGATGGTCCAAAGGGTAAGATTCGAAGTATTAAAACATCGAGGTTTAAAAAGTCTTTTTGCAAAAGCTATTATGCTAAGGAATAACATATGTGATAGGCTTTACAATTTACCGGTAGGCGGAAGTAATTGTTTCTAAATTAACAAGTCCGACCAAGTAATAATTGCTATTTGTTTATGTTTTGATAATATTATATTTCATGTAAAATGAATTTTTAACAATTCGGAATTCGGAGCGTATCGAGTATTTGGATAATTGGTGTAGATTGCCGTTCACACTAATGTTACAACCCTTGCAACCTCCCTTACATTTGTTATTGAAAATCAAAAATCCCTAATTCGTTCATTGTCGGAAAATGCAACATTTATTTGCATAAGATTAAATCTAAATGCGAGAGAAATGCAATGTTCGCCGAGCTTTCTCCTTTTCAGTATTTTCCTACAATATACAATACGAACTTATGTTTAAGAAGACAATTTATAGTTAACGCATGAAAACATGTATCTCTATTTTACCGACGTTACTTTTCATTAAAATCGACGGCATTTTAACGGGGATCGCAAAGTTAACTGCCACATAAACAATGATTCGAATGTATCCGACTGATCAACTGTAGGATACAAGTCCTTTTTCCAGCACTCAAAAAAATAAACATTGTGATTCAGCCGGCAAAGAACGATTAAATTCAATCAGTTACTCGTAAGTCATGGACATATGGTGTAAAAAATGTTAATTACATATTCCTAATATATTTTCCGGTATGTTCATTTTTAGTTTGTATAAACAACTGTTAACGTCATTATTGAACTACGTTTTTACGTCTATATTTTCCCGGACCATCGCACTTTAGCGTATGGAACCACGTACTTTAGCGTAGACCATCGCACTTTAGCGTGACCATCATACTTTAGCGTCCCCATCGCACTTTAGAGTCCTACATACATATGAAAAGGTATATAGAATTACAGTTATAAATATTCATTCGCTTTATCATACCTGAATTTCTTAAACCATTGATATTTTTTTCTCATTTGTTACCTTTCTTTATTTTATTTCTATCAACAACATCGGTTTCCATGTTAAATCAAACCAACATAAGTGTTGGTAAACAAAGTGTTCTTTTATATGGATTATGTTTATTGTTTGAATAGCATTCTAATTCTTAGCAAAACCTGTTTTGTAATCAGAGACAAAGATACCAAATGTAAATTCAAACTCACAAGTCGAAAATAAACTGACAAAGCCATGAAAAACTGAAAAGGACCAAAAAGACAAACGATAAAAAAGTATAAATATAGGAGACTAAAGACTGAACAGAACGAACACCACAGTACGTTTTTGTGCTCAAAACAACTGGTTTAAATGCGATCATTAGTTTCTTTTTAAAAACTATTTACATTTAAATGCTGCAACTTGATTAATTTGTCATTTTAATATTATCCCGTTATGCATTTGGTATTATGTTAGATTTTAAAACACGAAAGAGTTAAAAAATTGGTTTTTTTTCTGTCACTATAAAATCACCTACCTGCTCTACGAAACAGCTTTTTATCACCTTGTTCTTGCATGGGTGATCACACATTGCGTCTTAAGATGGTTGCATAGTTGGCCTTACATGGATAGTGGTGTCAAGTCACATAATATATTTTGCTGTCGTTATCACCACAATGTCGTATTTATGACTTTATATAACTTATGTATTCGCATGTTCAGCTGTGCGTGAGTGGTTCAAATCTTATCAACATGTGTTGCAGTGGCATATCATTTGGTAAGTAACAACATATAGTGTGAACGAAAACATTCACACTATATGAATATTATGTGTTAATGTTTACACACGGTTGAAAAATGGGTATTTCCCTCTCTAAAGTAAGCATATACAATGTAACAGTTGTTTGAAGATATTTCTTTTCAATATGATGTTTCATTTCCATATACATGTACTAGGTATTCTTAACAAATTCCGTATTGAGAATAGCATCACAAATGTTGCTGAGCAACGGCAAAAAAAATATGTTTGAATTGAAGACAACTTCAAATCAATTCGTTCTTTTATTGAACAAATTGAATAACATGTAATGCAGATTGTCTGTTGATGAACAACTTTTAGTTAGAAATGAAAAGTAAGTTGAATTGTAGTTCAAAGCATAGCAACCGTTCAATAATTGGTTTTAAATGTTATCTGAAGTATCAATTTAGTAACTTTAAAATAATGTACTTTCCGATATGGTATAATATTATAATACAAACATCATGAGTATCAATAATCTTTTTTGACGATATCATATCGAGCATAGAAACCCGCATGATGCTATAAATCAACAGATTATTTTTTGTAATTGAAGACAACTACAGAACCCATGTTTCATGTAAAGGTCTTTTCATGAAAACAAGAAATGAAGGATTTTTTTATTAGTGGTGGGTCTGAACAGATTTAAAGATATTTAACAGTAATTGAAATGAGAGATATGTTGCTTGTACCACATAAAGTCCTCGTCTGGAATAAAATGTCTAACCCAGGCAATTAAGACTGAATAAGATGTAGGGTGTGGGTGTATATGTGTCAAATGGGTAAACAACATTTTTGGAGATAATTTACGATTCATTATTATTTGAACTCAAGGAATTATTCTTTCGGTGCAGTAAAAAGAAATTG
Source organism: Mytilus galloprovincialis (assembly GCF_965363235.1). Lineage (NCBI taxonomy): Eukaryota > Metazoa > Mollusca > Bivalvia > Mytilida > Mytilidae > Mytilus > Mytilus galloprovincialis. The sequence continues at coordinate 51,786,053 of NC_134838.1, read as the reverse complement.
ACATATATATAGCCTGTAAGAATATTAAAGGATTTTAGGTTGGGCATATAAAACCCAATAATATCACCTTGAAAGTCAAAGGTCAAGAACATAACATCAATTATTTTGACCTTGAGATCAATCACAAAGGTCATAATGATATTAAACTGATATATCATGGCTATACACTTAATGCCAAATATCAGAGGTCAATGTAAACAAAAACAAGTGTCGGCTCGGACGATTATGAACGAGAATATCAGCCAGAAAAAAGAGGAAAAAGAATACTTAACGTAAACATAATGTATCTATTCAGTTCGTCTTGGAAACCAGAGAAAAGAAAAGTGAGAAATGAGTACTGTATAAACTGCTGTTTCTTTCTCAAAGAAATGAAATATGGAACGATTTTCTGTAATTATAATGTGGATACTGGTGATGGTAAGCAATGATTCCTCTTTCCCTTGTTGTCGATTGATTTGTATAATTCATAGTGTGTGTTTATTTTGCAATATGTATTTTTTCGTTATGTTTTTCTGTTTTTCTGATTTTTTTAATCAAAATGAACATTTAGACTTGGACATGCAAGATACTTAAGAATGTATGATTACAGAAGTCATTTCTGTAGGTGGAAGCGTATGTTAAGGCGTAGATTTGTATCAATAACTGATTGACGTGTAACACATCCCCAGTTCATATTTATATTTATGTTGTGTACATTTTATTATTTTGTACAGGTTATTACTTGTATAAATATAGTTGTACAAGTAATTACCTGTACTAATTTTGTGGAGAAAAAGATAATAGCTTGTACAACTCACTATCTTTCATATTTTTAAAATTCATATTGTGTTTGTTTTTCTTTTCTTACTTTCAAGTGTTTATTTATAGTACTGTATTGATTTTGAAATGTAAAAAGTTTACAGACGAACGAAGGACGCTAAGTAATACCATAAGCTAACATAATACCTTGTGCAAATTTAACACACAAAGAAAATATATAATTATCTATCTTTATGCTGTAAAAGATCGATATTTTAAATTGTTGAATATAGATATTACATGTACAAGTGGGTGAAGTATTTAGCCTGTGTTTACTTAGTGACAAAGAACAAGGAAGTAATACACGTGACTTATTTGTTTTCGTATATGCAGTAATGGCGAAATCAATGAAATCCTCAACTATTAGAAAAGCACAAGTGCCAGTTGCATGCTATTTCTGCAAAGGACAAGAAATCAAATGGAAATGTGAAGAATGCAATGTTCGTATGTGTAACACATGTAAAGTAACTGTCCATCAAGGACTTCCGTCTACACAAGATCATGAAGTTGTTTCTATTCAGGAGATCAGCAAGTCATCACCAGGTTCCCAGGAGGTAACATCTGTCGTTTTATCATCAGTTTTTAATTCGTATACAACTACTCTGCCTGCTGTTCATACTTTACTGAACTCGGATGACGATTTGCTTTACTTTAGCTCTAACCTCAAAGAGTGTAAGGACAATCAATTTGTGAAAGGCAAACTTTTAAAATCATCAATAAAGATATTGCAGACGTTAAAGAAAAGTATATTTGACATGTCGATCAACCAAGAGGGTGAAATACTTTTTCAAGATTTTGATAATAACAAATTACAAATGTTATCACCTGCGGGTGAAATAAAGCCTGTGTTGGATACGTCTCCAATGGTGGCTTTAGCCGTTCATATGAACAAAGATAATGAAGTAATAATTGGATTACGAGAACAAGGACCACCGTTTCCGGTTCAGGATTTTTCGGTCAGACAAGTTTTAATTTTTGGTAGTGATTATCAAAGGAAAGTAACATTAGAATTTGACAAAAAAGGGAATAAATTGTTTAATTATGTTAGACGCATCCGCACTGATTCTAGAAATGTTGTTTATGTTGTTGACCGTTTTGACAATGACACCAACGGTAGAATAGTAGCTGTAGATATACTTGGCCGCTTGAAGTTCTCATACTACGGACCAAAGGATCTAAAAACATTCAAACCACAAGGAATTACTATCACGCCTAGTGATAACATTGTAGTTACAGATGTAGCTTATGATGCACTACATGTTATAAATTCGAAAGGAGATTTACTTGGTCTGCAGTTCATCTTCAAAGACTTAGGCATCTATTATCCAATTAGTTTATGCTTTGACAGCGAAGGATATTTATTGATTGGATGTTTTAAAGGTGAAAATGAAACATACGGAAAAATTCATGTCGTTAAAATGAGCGATAATATGATGTAGTATGTATACATATATATATTACGTCAGAAGTGTGAATGGTAGGATATTGACTAATGAAATGATAAACTTTAATAAAATATGTTTGATTACTTTATCACAGTAATCAGAGTTATAATTTACAGGCTTGCAATAATTCATGAACAAATTTATACAATTAAAAAAATATTTAAAATAGTTTCCTTGTCTGGAATTCACTTTTTGTCTAGATATTTGGTTTCTGCTCCTATGTAGGCCGTTCCTGATATATAAACGTGTATTGAACTAATGCAATCAAGTGTGGAAATTTAAAATCGAGATTAAAACGTCTTGTTATTTTTTTTTCTTTCGGCGTCAGCATTGATCCAATAGCTATTGCTACAACGGTGATCATCTTTAAATTTAGTTGCATTCGCATTTCGACCCTGCTTTTCAACTTCTTGGCTGGTCAAGGTAGTGTCTATCCTATTGTCATCTGCGATAAGCATTATATTTATTGTGTATATAAAATAAGAAGATGTGGTATGATTGGCAATGAGACAACTCTCCACAAGAGACCAAAATGACACAGAAATTAACAACTTTAGGTCACCGTACGGACTTCAACAATGAACAAAGCCCATAACACATAGTCAGCCACAACAGGCCCCGAAATAACAATGTAAAAGAATTCAAACGAGAAAAGTAATGGCCCTATTTAAGTACAAAAAATGAACGAAAAACAAATATGTAACAAATAAACAAACAACAACCTCTGAATTACAGGCCCCTGACTTGTGAGAAGCACATACATACAGAATGTGGCGGGGTTAAACATGTATGCGGAATTCTAACCCACCCCCTAACCTGGGGCAGTGGTAGTACAGTACAACATAGAAACGAACTATAAAAAAACAGTTGAAACAGGCTTAACTCATCAGATGGACAAAAATACAAGTGGACGTGGCTGGGTACTTGTACATCCCAACAACAAAAAGACACTAGATACAGATCTGAGAGTACTCGCAGCTAACTGACAGCTAGTTCAATGCCACTAACAAGTGTTTACTTTTACGACACATTACTGCTGACAGGTTTGTTTTACTCAGTCTTGAATATTCTATAATCTGTTTTGTATACTGTTTGTCTGTTTGTCTTTTTTGAATATTAAATACCATATATATATATATATATATATATATGAGTCTGAAAGATTGTGTAACAATACCGATAAATAGATGGAAAACAAAACACTAAAAAGTGTTGAATATCATTGCACAAAGATGGAAAAACTGAACAGATGATATAAATTATACAATAATTGCAAATATTTCGGCTCAACAAATGGCCTTCTTCGGTGACAAAAGTTTTAACAATAATGAGATATAATGTATAAGGTGTAAACATAGATCACTAATAATACAGGTAAGTTTTGGTCGATTGATTTTAATCCAAAATCCTGAATATAATAATATGAACACTAGACTGTAAATTTAATTATTGCTTTCTATTGATTCCATCTGGATGGAGGACACCCAGTGTTTTTATCCAAAACCTCTCCCGATTTTCTCTTTGCCTATGTTGCCATGTACAATCCTGTTCGATCACAAGGATCTTCATGTGATCAAAATCTTTCAGATTGTGATCTGGTAACCTGAAATGTTGGCTGACAGGAATATACGGTTTTTTTGTGAGGTCACTCCTATGGCCATTGAGGCGTTTGTGAAATGGCTGCATAGATTCACCAACATATTGGAGACCACATCTATGACACTCAAGAACGTAAATCACGTTTGAGCTTTTGCAGTTGACATTGCAGAAGATCTTGTATGTCTTTTCTGTGGTCTTACTGTGAAATGTTGATGAATGCTGCAATTGGTTGCAACATTTGCAGCGCTTATCCCCACAAGGCTGACAATTACCTACAGTATGGTTAGGTTTGGAAAGGTCAGCACGGACAAGTATATTTCTCAGGCTGTTAGGTTGTTTGAAGGCAATCATGGGAGGCTCAGGAAAGATTTTGGATAACTTCGAATGTTTCTCGATTGCCGTCCAATGATCACGAATGGTCTTGAAACTATTTCTCAGGCATGGATGGTAGGTGAGCACACATGGGATTCTTTTACTTTTCTGTTTATCTTTGTAAGTTAGCAGACTGCTTCTGGGGATGGATTCCGCTTTTCGAAAACTATTTTTGATGTTTTTGTGTTTATATCCCCTTCTTTTCAAATGTCCTTTAAGCTGCCCCAGACGTTGTTTTGCAGTGTCTTCAGAGGAGCAGATTCGCCTTATTCTTAGAGCTTGGCTGTATGGAATGCTCTTCGTGCAGTGTGGAGGATGGCAACTTTCAGGCGACAAGTATTGATGAGTATCTGTAGGTTTAGAGTATATATCTGTGTTTATTATACCTACAGAGAGGGTGCTAGATGTATCAAGGAAGTTTATGGTGGAATTAGATGTTTCATGGGTGAATTTGATGGTAGGGTGTTGATTGTTAGCATTTGTTATAAAAGTTTGTAATTTTTGGTCTCCCTTGTCCCATTTCATGTCAACGTCATCAATAAATCGATACCAGGAAAGCGGTTTTTCGATGGAGCACTCCAGCAGTTGCTTTTCAAATTTACCCATGAATATATTGGCATAAGATGGAGCCATTTTTGTACCCATAGCAGTGCCATTTGTCTGTAAATAGTGTTCTCCTTGGAATGTGAAGTTGTTTTTTTTCAAGACCATAGTAAGCATTTCAACTAAGCAATCAGTAGGTGGAATTTTATGACGTTGACATGAAATGGGACAAGGGAGACCAAAAATTACAAACTTTTATAACAAATGCTAACAATCAACACCCTACCATCAAATTCACCCATGAAACATCTAATTCCACCATAAACTTCCTTGATACATCTAGCACCCTCTCTGTAGGTATAATAAACACAGATATATACTCTAAACCTACAGATACTCATCAATACTTGTCGCCTGAAAGTTGCCATCCTCCACACTGCACGAAGAGCATTCCATACAGCCAAGCTCTAAGAATAAGGCGAATCTGCTCCTCTGAAGACACTGCAAAACAACGTCTGGGGCAGCTTAAAGGACATTTGAAAAGAAGGGGATATAAACACAAAAACATCAAAAATAGTTTTCGAAAAGCGGAATCCATCCCCAGAAGCAGTCTGCTAACTTACAAAGATAAACAGAAAAGTAAAAGAATCCCATGTGTGCTCACCTACCATCCATGCCTGAGAAATAGTTTCAAGACCATTCGTGATCATTGGACAGCAATCGAGAAACATTCGAAGTTATCCAAAATCTTTCCTGAGCCTCCCATGATTGCCTTCAAACAACCTAACAGCCTGAGAAATATACTTGTCCGTGCTGACCTTTCCAAACCTAACCATACTGTAGGTAATTGTCAGCCTTGTGGGGATAAGCGCTGCAAATGTTGCAACCAATTGCAGCATTCATCAACATTTCACAGTAAGACCACAGAAAAGACATACAAGATCTTCTGCAATGTCAACTGCAAAAGCTCAAACGTGATTTACGTTCTTGAGTGTCATAGATGTGGTCTCCAATATGTTGGTGAATCTATGCAGCCATTTCACAAACGCCTCAATGGCCATAGGAGTGACCTCACAAAAAAACCGTATATTCCTGTCAGCCAACATTTCAGGTTACCAGATCACAATCTGAAAGATTTTGATCACATGAAGATCCTTGTGATCGAACAGGATTGTACATGGCAATCAATAGAAAGCAATAATTAAATTTACAGTCTAGTGTTCATATTATTATATTCAGGATTTTGGATTAAAATCAATCGACCAAAACTTACCTGTATTATTAGTGATCTATGTTTACACCTTATACATTATATATCATTATTGTTAAAACTTTTGTCACCGAAGAAGGCCATTTGTTGAGCCGAAATATTTGCAATTATTGTATAATTTATATCATCTGTTCAGTTTTTCCATCTTTGTGCAATGATATTCAACACTTTTTAGTGTTTTGTTTTCCATCTATTTATCGGTATTGTTACACAATCTTTCAGACTCATATAATTTTTCCTGTTTGTGTAGTATTGTCAATTTTGATGATCCAATACCTATTAAGTTTACTGGTTGGTAGATTCGTATAGACTCTATATATATACATATATATATATATATGAAAAATAATTAAAAAAAAACCAACTATTGAAGCAACGGAGCCTTGAATAAAAAGAACTATTGAGACTGTCGAACTATTTAAACAATGATCCTTATAAAAGCTTCCTTGGTAAATTTAAAACAAAACGAGAAAACCGACTGTTTGTTCTAACGCTTAAATAATCAATAAAAGCTAGTATGTCTATTGTCTTTTTGTTGGTTTTTTATTTTGGGCTTCGTACCAATCTGATGAGGAAAGTCCTCTTTTACTGATTGTTTCAGTTTTTCTTATGTTGTGTTGTCATCCTGATGAAGTTGAGGAGTGTTAAGCAATAACAAACAAAAAAAATCAAACCCGCTATATCCTTTATGTGCGGCTACAAACTATAGCTTGTCTCTTGTTGTCGTCCGCCATATTTGATTTTGATGTATTTTTTAAGAGTAGAGCAGGCAGTCTGTTTCCTTATTCTAATTGTTTCGAATTTCGTTAGTGCGTATAGTTTCCTATATATATATAGCTACACTGTATAAAATGATATTCGTTTTGCTCATTGTTGTGACGTCACAATATCAGATTCAGAGTGTAGCAAGAACATTTGAAGTCATACTTGAATTCTGACCAAAATAGATCTTGGATCAAACTAACCACACTTTCTTTCTAAATAAATTACCGACCATATGCGACGTTTAAAAGTACAATTTTATTTCATTTAAATAATTTTATAAAAAAACAAAACTGCAAGATGATTGTTAAGGCAAATGTATAAGGCTAAACACAACTAAATGCATCAATATCAGGAAATTTCAAACCTAGTTTGATCAAAAATATATTTAGTGTAAGAAACAAATGCTTAAATTGAAAGCATCAGAAAAGTTCTCAATCTGATGAAATACAAGAACAAATACAGTGTTTAATTATCTTTATAAGAAAGTAAGCCAAACTCGAAGTCATCGTCATTCAAAGTCGTCGGTCGAAATTTTGAAATTTTGTACTCATTAGATTTGTTCTGCCTTTGATCATTTTACAATAAATTTTATATGGAAATTCACACACATAGGGGTTAAGAACAGACTTATATGTATAAACAAGTCTAAATTGAAAACTACGTTTAAACCTATCATTGCGTTGGATAAAAACCGCAATTTTTATACGTGTGCATGTAAAACAAATTTCGTTGTAGAAGGGTCTACAGCACAAACAACATTTTCCAAAAGACCAAAAAAGTGAAAAAGTAAATTTTAAGAGATCGCATTTGACTAACAGGTCGAACAAATGATGTTCTTAAATCCTGCTGATTGCCATTGACGATTGTCAAATAAAATGATCACAAGATGTAACAAAATGGATCTTAATATTAATTTAAAACTTAACAGAAAACATCAACTTGCGGCAAAGATGTTAAACCACAAACATGAGGTGTCAATTTTTTTGTGTGCACCAGATCCGGATTTCGAGTCGACAATAAATGTCTATTCAGTGATGTGAGAGATCGAAACGAAATTTAGAAGGCCACATAATTTACCTCAATTTAGGATAGACTATTGGATGTAAAGAGTCAAAATAAGATGAACGGATCATATAAACCGGAGGGAAAATATGATACAAGCCCAAACGAAAAAATATAAACAAATCTAAATTGAAAACTACTTTCAAACCTATGATTGCGTTGGATAAAAACCGCAAATTTTTATACGTGTGCATGTAAAACAAATTTAGTTGTAGAAGGGTCTAAATACAACACAAACAACATTTTCCAAAAGACCAAAAAAGTGAAAAAATATATTTAAAAAAAATGCATTTGACTAACAGGTCGAATAACTGATGTTCTTAAACCCTGTTGACTGCCACTGGCGATTGCCAAATAAATTGATCACAAAATGTAACAAAATGGATCTTAATATTAATTTAATACTAAACAGAAAACAACAAACTTGCGGAAAAGATGTTATACCACAAAGATGAGGTGTCAAATTGTTTTTGTACACCAGATCCGGATTTCGACAATAAATGTCTTAATAATAATTATAATTTTTATTCATTCACATTTATTCAATAATTTCCAATTCTACTTATAACAATTACTTTTCTCAATCAAATATATAGTTTTCACGTTTAAGGTAGCACAAGCATTACAGTCTAAAATGATTTTTTGAGGATATTTTTCTAACACATAATTTTGAAGTAAGTATAATCTGCACAGATTGTAAAAATTCCAAAGTCATTATCATATCACAACAGGGAGTAAATTGATAATGAACTTATGCAAGTAAAAGCACATCTAATTAATCTAAATATAAAGGCATTTGGAAGCAGCTAATGTGTCAATTATCTGTTGATACCTGTGCCAAGCTGTTAATTCCTGACCACAAGATAAATATCTCATTGCATTGCAACAAAAGTCATTTATAAAATATGGAAGTTTAGAACAAAGAAAAAGAAAAAAAGATATGAAAAGGAAAAAATGCAAAATGAAAAAATCTACCAAAATGAAAAAAATAACTATTGAAATAGTGGGAAAGTACCTTTAAAAGCCTCTGACTGCCTGTATACATTTTTCGCCTTTGTTCTTATACTTTTAAAATTAATTTTAGGCATTTTAACTAATTTTATGTTTATGTGAAATTTTTTAATTCCATAAAACTAAAAAAACTGAAAAATCATGTTGGACAGTCTATTTTAAATAAGGGGATGGTCTGGATCTTTTGATAGACATGTTTTTAATGCACAATTTTAATATTCTAGCTTATTTCAGTCATCATTAACATATTGTATTTCTTTTTAAAATTCAAATGAAACTTATGCTTTATAGTGAGAATAATGATGATAAATGTAATTATATGCAGCTGGCCAATCATGTTATTCTCTTATCTTAGACTATCTGAACAGAGGTGGAGTTTTGTATTTATTTATTTACTACAACACAGATGTTAGTTTAATCTGTGACGTCAAACTCCCGCCAAATGCCAAGTTAGTGTTATACAGTGCACACAAAATGCAAATTTTACAAGTTGAATTTTTGTATTTATTTGGCATTTATAGGGGTTCTTAAGAGGGAATTCAGTTTTAAGGTCATTTCTCAGAACAATTTTTCATGAGAATTGTAAGGAAAAATTACAATAAAAATGTTATTGGTACCCATTTCGGTTTGACTTTGATGTATGTGATTGAAGGGAGGATTTTCTACAATACCGTGTCCCAGTTTTTGGATAATTTGTTTCTTAATGAATTTATAGGTCTCCAAAGATGAAAGGTGAAATGAGGTTCGACATCCAGCAGTAAAAACAATATATCTTCTTACTGGAGGCATGTACAAAAAAATATAAGATAAAGTTTTGTAGATTGTGAATAGTTGATTACAGGGATGAAAACAAAGTTTTACTACCATTTGACATGAATGTGCCACGTTTTTGGCAATTTATTTTTTACAACAGGATTGAAAAGTAATTGGGGTCAGCAAAGGAATTAAATGCGAATCTACAGTTTGTGTAAAAAAGGCCGTGTGAATGCCGAAAAATGCCGCATGACCCTATGTTTTTATTGTTTCAAAATATAGGGTTTCATTTGTACTTTCATGAATGATATATAAATATTCCAATTTCTAAACCTAAAACAGGTATCAATTTATTTACCGACATTGATTAGCATTAAAGTCATTAGGAGATTTGTTTTTTAACTGAATTTACCCCTTTAGACAGGATTTCTGCTACTATTTCCCGTTGTAAGACGGAATGAGTGCACAATTGCAAGTAGATAAATTTAATATCAATTCCAGACAATAGCTATCTTGATTTTGAATTGCATTATGGGTTTTCTTTGGTTAGAATTACCTCACTACTGCTTCATTTATGAAATGAACTATTTGAAATTGAATTTCGATAGTAAAGAGGTTTTTAAAACGATACCTGTATTCTTAAAAGCCATACGATACGATTTTAAATATAGTAATTATCTGTTATCAGTATCGTTGCACTCGTCTTTAGAATTTACACTAATGACATTTCTTTACGTTAAGGTCATGGGAAGACAAAAATTAAAGGGTATGAGATTACACATTGCTAAAGAATCAATCTATGTTTACCAACTTTCAACGAAGAAAGAAGTAATGCACATGACTTTTTGTTGTTAATTTTACTGTAAAAATGGCGATATCAGGGAAATCCACAAGTATTAGAAAAGCACAAGTGCCAGTTTTATGCTATTTCTGCAAAGGACAAGCAATAAAATGGATTTGTGAAGACTGCAGTGTTCGCATGTGTCACTCATGTAAAGTTACTGTCCATCAAGAACTTCCGTCTACACAAGATCACGACGTAGTTTCTATTCGGGATATCAAAAAGTCATCACAAGGTTCCAAGGAGGTAATGTCAGTAGTCATTTCATCAGTTTTCAATTCATAAACAACTACTCTACCAGCTGTTCATACTTTACTTTGCTCAGATGACGATCTACTTTACTTTATCTATAGCGGAAAAATGTGTGATGAACTCCAATTTGTAAAGGGGAAACTTTTAAAATCATCGATAAAGATATTGCACTCGCTTATGAAAGATATATTTGACATTGCAAATAACAAAGACGGGGAAATACTTTTGAAAGAATTTAAGGTCGACAAAATTCAAACTTTATTTTCTGCAGGTGAGGTGAAAACTGTTTAAGATACTACTCCAATGGCATAATTGGCCATACATGTCAATAAATCAAATGAAGTAATAGTTGGATTAAGAGAACAAGGACCACCGTTTCCAGTGAACATTTTTTTCGGTCAGACAAGTTATAATTTTCGGTAGCGATTATCAACGGAAAGTTACATTAGAATTCGACAAAAAAAAGGGAAGAAATTGTTCAGTTATGCAAATCGTATTCGCACTGATTCTAAAAATGTTGTTTATGTTATTGACTATGTTGACAATGACCACAACGGTAGAATAGTAGCTGTGGATAGAAATGGCCACTTGAAGTTTACCTACGTCGGATAGAAAGATGTAGGACTATTTCAACCGGAGGGAATTACTGTTACGCCAAGTGATAACATTGTAGTAGCATATCTAGCTAACAAGGCACTACATGTTGTGAATTCGAGAGGAAATTTACCTGGCCTGTAGTTCATTTTCATATACTTCGGCACCTTTAATCCTTGTAGTTTATGCTTTGACACTGAATGATATTTATTGATTGGGTGCTCTTATGGCAAAAATGAGAAATTCGGTAGAATCAATGTCGTTAAAATGACCGACAGTCTTACATAATATGCGTTGCGACAAAAGATGACCTGTAAATATCGAAAGAGACTTTTTTTTATATATTGCTCAAATTCCCACAATCATTGCGTTTGATTTACTGTGCAAATCCCAGGTGTACTAAATTATAATCCTGGTACCTTTGATAACTGTTTAGAATATACTTATATGTACCCATTACTGTACTCTATGTGGAGTAATCCAATCATTGTTATGACGTAATAAATATGTTTAAATTTTTTACAACTACACCTAAATTATGTTCATATTCATATCACATTAAAGTGAAAGATAAATGCAAGAAAAATGTTAGATACAACTCGCTTTTCGCTTAATCGATTTATGACATACTTATGTTGCCTTTATTACTGACTTGGGACATGAACATATAGGTTACAAGAGCGCAATTATTGGTAATGCATTTTCCATAGGACCCCAGTGGTATTCAAAAATTTATTTCTTGAAGAATAAACAAACTAGAAGAAAATTGGAAGCAGTTCCTGAGACTATAGATGTCCGCCTTTTATTACAGCAAAAAAAAGTATATGGTCATGCGGCAAAAAGTGCCATAAAATGCAGTTGTTATGGAAGCTTCCTAATTCCGCACTAAATTGGAAAGGCTAATTTTGAATGGATCCTCAGTTAATAAAAAAAATTCTATCTTCTACACATTGAGAATCATGAATTTAATGTTTCATTCAGGGTGGATTCTACCCTCACTTTTCTTAAAGTTGTCAAAATTAGCCAAATTTTGGACTTTTCCTCATATATTTTTGAAAATAAAGTGTACTAAAGATGCACTCTGGATATCGATCTTTATCATTTATATTTTTATTACTGAAGATAAGAGATACAGGAATGATAGCAATTAAACATGGTTGTCTTCATATAGTGGCTATAAAACAATCAAAAGTTTATCATATGGCCTGTTTAGGGAATTTGTCAAATTCTGAGGGAGGTATGTGGTTATTCTCATATTTATTTTAAATTACTTAATGAACTTTTCTTTCAACTTGTATTGCAAAAAGATAAAAATACTGTCCTACTTTACAAGGGTATATAAAAACTTTACAAACACTACAAAATTAAAGAAAAAACTGTACAATTCCAATATGTCTGGGTTCAAAAAAGGAAATATCTTTAAATTTAAGGCTGGAAGTATACCTCATAACAAACAAAGGACTAAACTATTACCAGTGAAAAGTGATTATGACACACCTAAATATACAAGACTAACCATGAAAAAGTACAATTTAGTAGTAAATGATCCATACACTGATCCAGAGGAAAAAGCCAGGCGGTCTGCTCGTGCGGCCAAACTACTGCGACCAAAGTCTGATGAGGTCTCTGTTCCCAAAAAAACAAGGAATCCTGCTGTAAATGACAAAAGGTAAGGCAAACATATAAAATCTAACTTTTAAATACAGAAAACAGTAACAGATGAACAATTAAGTGATATCACAGTACCAAATATGTCTAAAACTGCTAAAAAATACTGAAAATTCATAAAATTTTACATTTCTTACACTAAAAATATATTAAACCAGAATTTACTCTGTCTTTTCCTTCTAAAATTAAGTAATTTAATGTTTTGTTTATATGAAACAGAGATAATTAGCCCTATAAAACTATGTCAAGATGTCCATCAGTCAGTTTAAACAATTTCATACCAAAGCAAGGGGCAGGTAACTCTAATTCAGAAAAATTATTTGTTGAAAATATCCTTGATACAAGTGTAAATGTGAAATTATTTTAGTTTTTTCCAGGCTTGACTTCAATTCTTATCGTACGATGTGTGAAGATGGAAGAAATGGGGAACACGGCCTTCAGGGAACACAAGCAAAAAAGTCCAGCCTGTGAGGGTAAATTGTCCTGTGATTTAGAGAAAGAGGAGAAAAGATGATTCTCTTCTCGTCAAACTTTGATTTGTGCGAGATGCAGCTATATATCCGATAAGTATAGCCTTTATAAAGAGTTAGAAACAGGAAAACCAGGCAGAAAACCATCAAAACTAGATACAGCTGTACATGTACGCCTGAGTCAGACACCAATAGCTTCTTTCAGTATGCGCAAAATCATTCTGAGTGGTAATATGCAGGCACCAGCAGCATCCAGTCTACAAAAAAGAGCAAATACAGTGCTTAAAAACATTGTAGATGTGAATAAAATGGACCTGAGAAAAATGAAATTATTGAAATCAATCGGCTCAGAGGCAAGAAAGATCCAAATACAATCAGTGTGCAGATGGACGGGATGTATAATAATCCGCTGTATTCCGGTGTTGGACGCACTCCGTTTCAGCCTGCAACACAAACAGTCTACACCACAGCTGAAAATATAACACAAGACCATAATATACTAAGCAGAAATATAAAAAATAAGCTTTGTTCCAAACAAGTCTTGAAGTGGATCCTGACCCAGGCCGTCTACATGCAGAGTGTACAGATGAATGTAGTGCAAACATTGCAATGGTCAAAAGTATTGGGGATGAATATACATGGGCCAAAGAGTGTATCCTTGATCTTAAGGCAGACAGCATTGAGGTTGAGCACCGTGACTGATCCTGACAGCTCTGCATACAAGGCTGCACAAGACTTGTACGAAGAAGGCACAACAAGTACTCAGCATGAACATTTCCTGGATACAAGGCATGTGTCTGAGAATATACGTAAGCGTACAAAGAATGATAAGAACCTATTACAGATCATGCCAGCAAGAACACAAGTTAAGAGACAAACATTACTGAATTGTTTTTCAGTGGATTTGACAGAAAGATGTAATGCGGAGATGGCTCAGGCAAGAAAAATTTACAGCGGAAACTTTCTTAAAATCAAATGTAAAATTTCACATGTCGTTGACGCAATCGTCAATTGTTACACAGGAAATCATTTGTTGTGTAAAAAATATTCACTTTTATGTAATGGATTACAGAAAGTATGGCTTCGAGGAAGGTCACTACTACCAAAAACATTCAAAATTCCACACTCACAGCAAAATATAGACTTTATAAGAAAAACAGTCAACCTGCGTCTTGGTCCAAATATGCTGGAGAAGACTAGACTTAATATGAACACTAATTTTGTTGAGGGATTTAACCGTAGCCTGAGGCGTTCTTTACCGTCAAATGTTACCTTTAAAAGAAATGTTACCAGTCGTGCTCATTCAGCAGCTCACAGTGCCAATTTTGGTCAAGGAGAATCAGTTCTAGAACTTTGTACTGCTCTTCATTGTGAAGTCCTAGTTAGAGGCTCTGCATATAAGGCTCTAAAAGAAATACAAAAAGTTGACATTTTACAAAAACAACACAAAAAGACTATGCAATACAAGCAATTTAGAAGTGATAAAAGGGCTAAACTTTACAAACTGTATGAAAAACTAAGTGAAATAATAGAATATGAAAAAAATATGTTGCTAAAATGTGATCAAGGACTGAAATCTACGCCACAGAAACATAGCGACCATTCATACAGCAGAAATGACCGAAAGCGGAAAAGATATGTCAGAAAATAAATATTTATTTATTAAATTACATATTAAACAATATGGCTTGTGACTTTTAGAGCTATGGCCCTGATTTTACAATGAATACGGTCTTGGTTTATAGCATGGGGTTCAATACGTATGTGTTCAAGATTGACACAGAGAGTTTGGTGACAAATATGGCTACATTTTACTTTATTGTTGTTCTCAACTATTTGTGGCATATCATATCTTGTCAATCTATGCTTAATCATGTATGCCAGTCTATGTGCAGTCTCCCTTTTTTCCTCCCCCCTGGCCATTTCACAACCTGTATGCCATAACCAGATTTCAACCTTTTTTGCTACGACCCATTCAACACATCCCTTCCCATTCCCTATAACTTTAGATCTGGCAGTACTCGGAGTTAATGATAGCTAGTTGAACGCCAATAAAAACTTATAAAAAATCATGCAAATAACACATCATAGTCGTAGTATAATAAAGATTTATTCACTACAAAACGTACTAGTTACAATACTGAGGTTTAAGGTCTTGCTTATACATGTATATCTCGATTTGGTTTTATATTGATCAGATTAATTTGGCTACACATAAATATTGCCCCTATAAAGTTTTTCAAAAATGTAAATTCTGTCACTTTCATCCTTTTTGGTAGTGCAGTTCAAATTTTAGTTTTTTTTCAACTTATACAGCGTTTGTTTTGATGAATATTTAACAAAGCATATTCAAATTAATTCGCATCACATTTGACAAATTTTCCAGTTTCCTGTTTTCGGCGATACTTGATAAAAATCTTATAGTTTATTCATAACATACTTATTTTTGGCTACAAAATTTTATCAGTTTCCTGATACAATCATATTTGTGATGTTTTGAATAGAGTTGCATTGGACAAAATGTCCGGTTTCTTTTTCCCTTAGATCTGATGATTAAGAAATTTGTTTTTGTCAAATTATAATTGTTTCTTGTAAATTCATGTTAACTTGATGAAGTTTCAAGTGAAGTTACATTAGGCAATTGTTCCTGTTTCCTGTTTTCAAAAAATTGATGATAAAAACCTTAGTTTTTTTCTGTCAAAATACTAGAAGCTGTCCATAAGATTAAAGATTTGTCATATAACTTTAACAATTAAATTTTTTTTGCAGTTAAAAAAGGTTAAATTCTAATTTAAGATGTTTTTCTATTAAATTGGCATAAATTTCAAAAAGTTCCTTTTTCGTTTATTTAAAAACAAATTTGACCCAAATTCGTCATTTTTATCTTACTCCATCTAGTATATAAAATATATTATCATCTGGTTTTGTCTAGGTAGTACACATTTTCAAAAATTTGAAGGCTGAAATTACATTTGATGATGTAATAAATACCAGAACATAAAGTTAAAATGAGTGCTGTCAGATACTTATAAGCAAATCTTAGATATATGATCTGTATTTAAATAAGATTGTAAACATAATAACGCTTAAGTAGCATTTGTATTGATATCTAAACATTTTCTGTACCGATTGTCTACACAATTTCGCCACCTAAAATGTACTTTAACAAGAATTTAAGAAGTGAATGCTAACATGAAGATTACGGGTAATCATATATCTACTTGGAGCCAAATTTCATTTGCACTATTACCATCGACTTTCTAGAAATTTCTCATCTTCTTACTGCCATGTAAACCTTGTAGTCCTAATGCGCTGTATCTTCATATTGGAAAGCCATACAACAACGTAGAAATTCTCAATATTACAGTTAAAAACATATTCAGAAAGTTTTAGTTCAAACAGTCCCTTGCACAAGCATCAAGTCGAACATTTGCTAAAACGTCTCCTGGATCGTTTGAAAATTAGTATTTTTATATTCTTTCAAAACGATAACTACTAAAATAAAAAAAAGACATTTAAATTTTCGATCAATCTTGATAAAACAGGTCTTAACTTCCGTTTAGGATTAGTTGGCGTTGAAAATAAGTATTTTGTTATGGTTAGAGCCTGTTTTATATTTCTCGCACGAAGTAACTAACGAAGTGTTAATTTGGCTTTCCTATTCTGCAATATTTTACGAAATTTACTATTTGTGAGGACAATGATGACTTTCCAAGGTCACAAGAGACTACCTCCCCCTGATGGTAACGGATACTTGTGATTTCTTCAACAGTTTACAACAAACTCGCATTTTACACTCGGAGGCATTATTTTTGTTCAATATGATATTATTCTAAAGTGTAAAAGACGCTCGAAAAAATCTGATTTAAATTATTGACACCAGAGGCAGTCTGTTAAGTCTTATTGTTTAGGTGCAAATGACGAGTACAGTGATTCGCGATTTTTTTCTTCACAAAGTTTATTTTACCTTAAAAAAAGTGTGGACACAGACAATGTTTATCTCTAGACATTTTTTGCATGGTCCTGCCTATCAGCTGCCTTCTGAGCTTTTTCTATGTCTCTCTTATACGGATCCTTTTAAGACCGTATTCTACAATGAAAGCAACCTTCGTTTTATATAAGCATCAAAATTAACAAAATGTCATTTGTTCAACTTCTGGTTAAGACTATTTTTGGAGAGGAAGCTCCATGTATGGATTTCCAAAAGGATTCAGTTAGTTTATGTTCCAAAGTTGTAGGCAACAAGACCTTTGTAATTCTAGGTTATTTAGATACATCTTTGGCCTATGTAGTCATTTGAAAATTCAAATTTTCTTACAAAAAAATAAATAAAATGTTGTAAAGAACCTTAAAATATAAAGATCCCTGTCACTTATGATTGTCCAGAACAGTATTTTGCAGAATATTTATTTGAAAAGTGATGACAATACCCTGCATGACCCGTCGGGCTAGGTTAGCAAAAATGTTTGGAAAGTATACTTTCTTTTGCAATTTTGATTCTTTCTTTGGAAATGTTTTCTGTCTAGACTCCGATTGTCAGGTTGATGGTTTATAAAAGAAAATTTAACGAAAATAAAATTTAATTTTAATAAACAGGTAGATCCAATTTTTTTTTTAAAAAAACAAATATGAAATATGATACTATAGCAGTTGACTAAATTTGAAATGAAAAAAAGAGATACTGCAGATTTATTTTTGTTTCCAATATCTTGTTATGTTGGGAAAGATGTAAAAACTAAGGTGCTCATGAAAATATAAGCATTCAGTTTTTAAATTGTTGTATAAAAATAGAGCAGTAGTGTCATTACCATTTAAAACACATTTAGATTTAACAAAAAAAGATAAAAGTCGAGCAATGAAATCTTTTTATAGAAGTCTGTTAAGCGTTGACAGTTCCGTTCCTTGACACAAATACATGTATGAATGAAGGATCAATTGTACTTGGGATTCTTCAGTAGGCAGAACAGATGGTTTAAAACCCTTTTTAAAAAAACAACTTTGATCCTATATCTGGTAGCAGTTTTTTTTATGTATTGTGTACTATTTTTCATATTATTCTGTTGAAGACAGTGTTCAAAATGACATGCAATGCTTGAACATTCCTATATGTTATGACGTTAGGCCGTTTCGTGTAATGCATCTTTAGATTCGTCGCTTCTCATCTCCCTGCAGCTGTTAACTGAATACGTATAAATCGAAACACATGATGGACATGTATTAAATAATTGTTTCATTTATCAGTGCTTCGTGATTTTTTTTGATCATGTAAAGCGTAATAAAATGCATCACTCAATTCTAATTTGATATCAGGCTAAACCGATTTATGTAAACAACACTTTTTTTTATAGGGGCCAGGTGAAGCACGCCTCTGAACTTTGGTCGGGTTGTTCATTTTCTTTTCACAGCATAATTGCACAGCGAGGGAATCATTTGTGAGCAATAGCTAGTATTTCTTGTCTTCATTATCAATTTCAAAGATATTATCCAGGTACCTTTGATAACAATTGTATAATAATAAATATGCATTGTTTTATTTGCCCATTTATTTTGTGCAGGATTCAAATTATGATAAATAAATCTAATAGTTTTTCATTTATTTGAACTCTCTCAGCTTTTTTTGCAGTTAATCAATCTATTTTGCATGGTTAGTTATCGATTGTTTCCAGTACTTAATCTTTCGTGATGCTTTTTTTTTTATAATTAAACAATTTCTAGCATATGCTTATCAAAATCTTATTTATAATCTATTTTGAAACGAAGTAATTTTTCATCTTTTTGTTCCAATCTGAATGTTTTATTTGTAGTTGCCAAAGTCTGGGATTTATCTATATTAAATTGGTGCAAACCAATCCAGTATTTTTAGACTATCACTTTCAAATTTTCAATTGGATTTTCAATCTCAATACTGGCAGTCGTCAGTGTGTTATCATCTGCCTTGATTTATATATTACTATCATCTCCAACATTAAACCTATTTTATCTAAAAATATAAAAAAAAATACAGAGACAAATACTGATCTTTGTGACACATTGTTTCTTCATAATCAGTTACTTATAAATAAAGAAATGTAGTTTTGTTACAGACCATAATATAAGTTTGTTATTTCGATATAAGAAAACCACATAACAAACAATAGAAAGCTTTTGATGAATCCGTTAAAATTAATCCATTCATGTTAACAAAGATAATGAAGTAGTAGTTGGAATGAGAGAACAAGGAGCAGCGTTTTCAGTCATGTTTTTTTCTATCATACATATGTTGATCATCTACTTCTACATCACTACCAATTTTTCACACTTATAGATAATCATCTAATATATCCGATACCTTGAATGGAAAGTTAACTATCTGATAATCTTCAAAAAGTGATACACAATAAGTGGTGTTGTTAGAATTGAAACGTTTATTCTACAAATATGATTCAATAAATATGATAAAAATCAACTTGCTTCATCTTTCAGTTGTTTCAGAACAATGATTAGGTCAATATTTCTTGTATTTGTCAGAATTTGTTTTACAAAAACATGTATCTAAGACTGTAATATCAATTAGTACACATTCAACATCAAATTAGTTGAGTGTAAAGACTTCATTAACAGTCAGAGAAAAACATGACCTTGTTCAAACCCAATGCATAGGTATCGTCAGATTGTACAATGTAGTACAGTGGATGTGTATGCATGTTTATCTTACCTCCTATACATTTCCAGGAATATGATTGGTTAAAAGCGTCCGCGTGCAAACCGTGTATATTTGATATTAGGTTAGTAGGGAGGCGGGGCTTATCTCATACACGGTTAGTAGTGGAGTTACGTCCCTTTATATTCCATATTAGGTAAGAAGGGGGCGGGGCTTATTTCATACACGGTTAGTAATGGTGTTATGTCCCTTTATAAAAAACAAAACGGTACTAAGAAAGAAATTCTAAAAGTTCCAACAGACGAAGAAATTGATTATTAAGATTGAAATAAATTCTGAAATACATTTAACCGTACAAATCGTTATTGTTGGCATCAATGGAAGTATTTTATTAATGCTAACAGTATTGAAGACTTGCTCATTTTGAGAATCACTAGTCTTAATTTCACACGTTCAGATAGTCGGTAAGATAAATTCGTTACATAGTGTGCTAGTGACGTAATACGGTATATATGGGGTCAGCTTCGCTCTCACCCCATATGGAATTTACTGACCCCATATATACCGTATTAGGTCACTAGCACACTATGTAACTAATAATGTGTGTACAATTCTATGTTATATGGTTTTATCTAACTGATATCGATATCAATATTAATGAAAAATTGAAATGTTTATACATAAATATGATTTTGTATTAGAATTTAGATTCCCGTTCATTATTGATTTCTACATATGCCTTTTTATAATTGATATCAGATCACTCAACGACTGCCTTTATATTTATTTTAATTGAAAGATGAAATTGTACGATTGTTTAAAAAGTAAAAAAAAAACCTAAGTAATAATAAATGCTCAAAAGTATTGTCAATATCATGGTTAACTGAACAGCCTAATAAGCTCTTCTTATATACCAAAATGCATTTTGATCTTCGTTGCAGTCCTATTAAAAACAAATGCAACTGTTTTTCAAGGCTTCAGACCTATAAAACTAATGAAAGTTAAACGTGTTGTACATCTGCAGTTAAGGGGGCTCCTGGGTATAAATCAAATGTCTTTTTCTAATATATGATTTCGCTATGATTTTTTTTATCAATGAACTTTATCATATACTTAAAAGAAATATGGAATAAAAAAAAATGGGGTCACCGTTCATTTAAGCTCATAATCTGCCTCCGGAAGAAGCATGCATTTTTGTTAATTATAATTATAATTAATGTCCTTTTTTTTGTTGTTGAGCTAATAGGAGAAATAGAGGTAATATCGAAATAAAAAAATAACGTAATTACAGAAATTGCTAAAATTTTACAATTATTTAGTTTATGTACAGCTTATTTGAAATCAATAATAAAAAATATAGGTCACCTATTAGTTATAAAAGATATTTCAAATTTCATTCCACAAAAATTGCATTTTTGCACCAAAGGGAGATAATTTGGAGCTTTTTCAATGATACAAACATTTTAAAAGTCATCTGGGGCCAAACCGAATCGTTTTTTGGGGTTTTGTACCATATCATAAAGTAATAACTGAGGGTTTGGATGGGGTAAAATGATTAAAAAATAATGTCCTTAAATTTTTTTTTGAAGATTAGAGAAAAAAAGGGTTAGTTTTTTGAAGATTAGAGAAAAAAGCGGTGAAAATTAAATGTTTAAAGAATAACAGACCCCTCCATCGAGACCCTCATAACTAATAGTGTAATAAATACAATTTGTAATGAAAAAATAAAGGTTTCATTTTTTGCTGAATTTTTTTAACCCACGAGCCACCTTAAACTGTAAGAGTTAACTATAGGCTGAAAGAAACGCATTTCTTAACTTGTCCCATCCATTTTCAATTTCCTGATTTGACCAATTCACAAGAAAGACATCATCGAGAATACGATCGCGTTCGATTGGGAAGTTCTCTTCTTGGACGTTTCTGGTAATGACAATAATACAATACAGATGTCCAGTGTACTTTTCATACTTTGCTCTTTTTGGAGGGCACCAAGTATCGAACAAGGCGTTAACAAGTTTAAAACGGATAACACACGGCTATATTGATATTCAAACTATTGGAAAATCTTTATATTTTCCAATCATGAATGTCGTCGTACGCTTCCGTGGTCACGTTTTTCAAAATGTTATGGTTTCTTAGGGTACCCAAAAATACCGCACCATACAGGTCATCTTCAAGACGAAAAATAAAATTACTGCGCTTTGTGTTATGTGTTCAAATGATACTTAGCATTTAGCTTAAAAAATAAACTTATCATAGAGCGAAAGTTGAAAACATATAATTTTAGTATAAGTATTTCATGATTTTAGTAAGATTTTTTTTTAGCTGAAAGTTATCACATTTTGAACGAAAGCAAATTTATTACGCGTTACTTTCACGGGATTTTTACTCTGATTAAAGCAATATGACATGGTTCATATGTGTGCCAAATATCTTTCGTGTAATATTAATCGATGTGAAGAATACAGCAACTTAAATTTCTGCCTTGATTCAAACACGTCTTATTTCGTGCCATTAATCGTTTTGTAGCTTACACTATCAGGTCAGTAACTAGGACAATTGTCACTAACCTCATTTTTCTTTTTTACTTGTTTTATGGTCGATTTGCATGTTTTGAATAGTTCAGCAAGTTTGAAGATTATTATTTTGTTTTAGGAATCTTTGTTGTTGTTTGTGTTTATAACATAAATTGTTTTTTTGAATTGATAGTTTTGTTTTAATTGTTATATACAAATCAAATTCTTCGGTCACATTTCAGACCCGGAATATGGCACACATTTACATTCCTGTTAAACTATGCCCATCAAGCCTTAGGTAGCAATAAACAGTTAGGAAAAAATATTAAAATTTGCCTTCATAAATTTTACCTTCCCCTTTTCATTGCTTCTTGCAATATAAAGCTCAGTGTTTGTGTTATATATGTGCATATGTAATAAGAATCTTCCATAGATTTTATATCCAATATATAAAATGGTAAAATAGCAATTCCTTTAGGTGCATTCATGGCAACAATCTGCATTTATTTGCTATAAAATATTGTAAAAAGGGGGGGGGGGAAGATGTCACATATTTCCCAAAATTTTGCTAAAAGTAGAATTTCAATTGCTTGAAGTAATACCTTTTCTGAAACTTTTTACATATATCTTTCAGTAAATCCAATGAAAATCATATTTCATTCATCTAATTGTTTTTGTAAAATTGCGTCAAAAACTTCGTGAAGAAAAAAAGTGTTTGTAAACATAACATTAATTTATGGACCAATGACCGGTCTAGCTATGAAAATACGGAGAGTTAAACAGAAAATAGCCCATAAAACATGTAGAATATAATCTCGAGGTCCTTTTAAACCATCTTTGAAGGCTAAATTAGTACTCAGCTGTCTAAATATTAATTTTATTACACAATAACTTTCATATTTAAAAAATCCACCGGGGCCAAAATGCGAAACCAAACTCCTTACTGTGAATTGCTACCTTAAACGAAGTAAGTATTGAAATTCAATGGGATAAGTGTGTTGTATGTCAGGTTTCTTCTACATGAATACAGATCATGTATATTTTAGTATATTGCATGATGCTTCCGACCAGATTACCTTCGTGCTAAGTCTGATGATTACAAAATATTGTGCCACAATTTTTGCTATACATCTTATACTAGCACACGCAAATGCGATTATCATAAAGCTGAATCAAGTTATTGTTTCTTCAGTGGCGGATCCAGAACTTTTCCTAAGGGGGGGCCCGCTGACTGACTTAAGGGGGGGGGGGCGCTCCAGTCATGCATCAGTGATTCCCTATATAATCAACCAAATTTTTCCCACGAAAGGGGGGGCCCGGGCCCCCCAGGACCACCCTGGATCCGCCTATGTTCTTGTTTCTGACTGGATAAAGTTTCTTAGAGTCGGTGAGACCAAGCAAGTCTTAATCAGATACCTTGGCGAATCGATTGTTCAGCATCATGGAAGATCAACAGTTTTAATATCCACGAGGAAGTAATTTATCTAGCTGGAACCTCCAACAACCTTAAATCCGCTCAGAAGGAGTATTTAGAATTGAAGAATTATTTTGTACGCACGATGAAGCAGACACTCGCACGATTTCACATGCTATTCATGTAGACAAAGAGATCAGTATCAAAGGAATTAAGGTTATGATAATAATAAAGTAACCAGATACAGACGAACTATCATTATGTGTTCATTACTACCCCTCCATGTAGTATAAGCATGAGCTATGAATTTAAACAGGCGCTAAACATGTAACTTGCAGACACGATTTGCGCCGCTTTATACCTGTCCACGAAATATGTAAAAGTCTCGGGTCTGTTATAATCTTTAACAGGATGCGTTTAACGTCATCCTTGTTTGGGATCGGTAAGCGCACTGTTTTTCAAGTCTATTGACTAATTGAATATAAAATGTCCAAATTTTTAATTTAAAATGGGTCAAGGTCATTGTTATTTAACAGATGTTTGAAAATTTCTAATGTGCACCATATATTTTGCTATAAATTAGTTTTATTAATTTTGCCACCTAACTATTTCATGTGTTCGCTAATAAGACATCTAACTGAGTTATACTGTGCGTTTTGTTGTGCTTTTGCTTTTTCTACATAGGTATAGGGGAGGGTTGAGATAAAAGAAAACATGTTAAACCCCGCCGCATTGTTGCGCCTGTCCCAAGTCAGGAGCCACTGGCCTTTGTTAGTCTTGTATGATTTAAAATTTTAGTTTCTTGTGTATATTTCAGAGTTCAGTATGACGTCCATTATCACAGAACTAGTATAAAAAAAGTTAGGGGCCAGCTGAAGTACGCTTCCGGGTGCGGGAGTTTCTCGCTGTATTGAAGACCCATATGTGACCTTCGGCTCTGGTGTGCTTTGTGGTCGGGTTGTTGTCTGTATGACGCATTCCCCATTTCCATTCACAATTTCATTGATATTAAGTTTTTTGGAATTATAATTTTTAATTTGTACTTAGTAATTTGTAATACGTCTGCCAATTTTTCCCAAAAACTTCTTTCTTGGTATATATGATGAATTAAATTACAACCACTGGATTGATGGCGCTTATGGTGCAGGTTTTAACACCAGGAGTACCATATATAATCCGGTCAGTGAATGAATATTAATACATGTGTTAATCTATTTCGGAATGAAAAGCTTCTTACGAAAGTATGTAACTATTTGAAAATTGAGTAGTCAAAAGATCCCTACAAAATAGATCAACCTTCAACTTTTACTTCGTTTTTGAATGTTCAATAATCAATCTAGGTATTCGTGTACTTGTATAGGTTTGACGTCTTTCCTACAAAGCTCATTTGTCAAAATAGGATTTTTTTATTTTTTTTTATGATAAACTTCATTTAAAACTTTCTTTTAATTCAAAAGGACTGCTTAGTTAATGTTACCATCCCTTATGCCCTATACCCATTTATCTATGATATTATTAAGAGCTGTTTGACAAGAGTGATCTTATCTTGACCCAGATTGTGCTCGGTGCAAACTATTGGTCTTTTTAGATAGTTACACACTGTCAAATGGTTTGAAACTCTTTTTATTGACCGTTTTTTTATTTCTCGTATAAATTGTTTTACATTTGTCATTTAGGGGCCTTTTATAGCTGACTATGCGGTGTCGGTTCATTGTTAAAGGCCCTACGGTGACATAAAGTTGTTGAGATCTGTCACACTTGTTCTCTTGTGAAGAATTGTATCATTGGCTATTATACCACATCTTCTTTTTTATATTTACTATCTATACAGATAAATTATGCCTAAAGACCTGTACACTATTTCTCATTCCCGTGGTCTTAAGGAAAGTAGTCATAAAGATAATGCATCGTGCTGTCCTTTGATACCTTGATATCACGAGAATGTTACACCTACTGATATCACTTAATACAGCGGTCGGGCGAAGACACGATAAAACAATTGCACAATACAACTGATTCTACTTCTACACGACACAGTCATCATAGACAAAGGTGATATTGATAATACAAGTGAGAAGAACAGTTTCAGTCCATATGGTAGGTAGTGTAAACAATAGCATGAACAATGACCTCCCCCCTCCCCCAATCATAGAAAAACATATAAAGTATTAAAAATTAATAGAAATCATACTACTTGACAGTTAAGCATGTGGTTATACTCTCTGCTGTCCATTTCCGTACGCGTAGTGATATATAGTGAGTGCTCTATTGCTTGTTAAAAAAAAAGAACATCAATTCACGACAATGGTTGGTTTAAAAATGCATTTTGAGCATCATATAATATAACTACTTCGTTTATGAAATCAATTATTTTAAATATGACAATAACAAATTTTCAAACAATACTTGATTGTGTTAAAGCCCTACAATACGATTTAAAGTTTAGTATTAATATCTTATCAATGCCTTTTATCTTTAAACTTATACATATAATCTTATCCATGTTCAGGTTATTGGCAGACAGACTTTAAATGGAATTAGATCATATTACCTAACTATTCAACCTTTTTTTTTATCTACTTACAACGACGAAAGAAGTGAAACACGTGACGTTTTGTTGTTTATTTAACTGTAGAAATGGCGACATCAAGGAAATCCTCAAGTATTAGAGAAGCACAAGTGCTAGTTCAATGCTATTTCTGCAAGGGTCAAGAAATCAAATGGAAATGTGAAGATTGTAATGTACGCATGTGTAACTCCTGTAAAGTTACTGTTCATCAAAAGCTTCCGTCTACACAAGATCATGACGTTATCTCTATTCAGGATATCAGTAAGACATCACCAGGTTCCAGGGAGGTAACGTGTGTAGTTATTTCGTCAGTTTTCAATTCATACACAACAACTATCCCTGCTGTGAATACTTTACTTTGCTCGGATGAAGATTTAATTTACTTTCAATACTGCGGTCACCCGTCTGACTTTAACCAATTTGTGAAGGGAAAACTTTTGAATTCATCAATAAAGATATTGCAGACATTTGAGAGAAGGATATTTGACATTGCAATTAACAAAGATGGTGAAATACTTATAAAAGAATTTGACGTCAATACTATTCAAATTCTATCGCATATGGGTGAGGTCAAGACTGTTTTGGATACTACTCCAATGATTTTATTGGCCATACATGTAAACAAAGATAATGAAGTAATAGTTGGATTACGAGAACAAGGACCACCGCATCCAGTCAAGGATATTTCGGTCCGACAAGTTATAATTTTTGGTAGTGATTATCAACGGAAAGAAACATTAGAATTTGACAAAAAAGGGAATAAATTGTTCAGTTATGCAGGGAGCATTCGCACTGATTCTCGAAATATTGTTTATGTTATTGATTGTTTAGACGATGACGCCAACGGTAGAATAGTAGCTGTGGATAGAAATGGTCGCTTGAGGTTTACCTACGACGGACCAAAGGATTTAGAAACATTTCAACCAATGGGAATAACTATTACACCAAGTGATAACATTGTAGTTGCAGATTGCTATAACGATGCACTACATGTTATAAATTCGAAAGGAGATTTACTTGGACTACAATTCATTTTCAAAGACTTAGGAATCTATGAAACATTAAGTGTTTGCTTTGACACTGAAGGTTATTTATTGATTGGATGCGGTTATTGCGAAAATGAGGACTTCGGTAAAATCCATGTTGTTAAAATGGTAGACAGTCTTGTGTAATATGTGTTGCGATAATAACTGACGTGTAAATAGCGAAAAATACATGTTTTTAATAAAACATATTTAAAGCAGTTTGTTCATGTTTCCTCAAACTCCCACCATGATTGCGCTTCATATGCTGCCCAAACTCCAGATGGTTCGAATATACTTATATGTACACAATAGTGTACTAGCTGTGAAATAATCCAATCATTGTTTTGTCAAACTATTAGACGTAATTGATATGTTTAAATTTTCACAACTACACCTAAATGATGTTCATATTATATTTTAAATATAAAAAATATTAGATGAAATGAAATTTTCGAATGTTTTTTTGGTTATTCTATTGATGAAATACTTATGTTGCCTTTATTCCTGACTTGGGACATGCACATATATCTAGCATGTGTCAGGATGAAATTAGGTTACTGGCGCAAGCTCTCCCCTTTTGGACAGTGATGTAACGATACAACATTAGAACGAATTATGAAAAAAAACAGTTGTAAAAGGCTTAATTCACCAGAAGGATACGAATAAATGTACATCTAACAAAAACACAGAGAGTACGTGGCCGGTTACTCATACAAACAGAAACAAGGTGAAGATCTAGAAGTACTTGGAGTTACTGACAATTTAAAGAAAAATGCTAATTCTGTCTCTGTCATGTTTTTTGGAAGCGCAGTATTAAAGTTTAATGTTATTTGAAAGTTCTGGCGAATGTAATAATGAAATGATTTTTCTCAATTTCTCTTTTATCATGAAAAAGTCCTCCTCCCTAAAACTGGTTTCTAAAAAGATTTTGTAACCGAGAAGTAATCAATTACAGTTACCTTTTTTTATGAAAAGGCTTAGACAAATATTTATACAAGTGAAAGAAAGAACGCATTTTAAAAATAAAATAAACGAATTGTTTGACAAAGAGGGAAGACATGCTTAATGTGCTCATGTATCAATGTACCAATAAGTAGATATGTATGACAGCCATTGAAACAATAAACAATCAGAGACCAACGAACGAGAATTGTAACAACTACATGTCATCGTTGGGCTTTCATGAATTCGCAAAACCAATACAATACAGCAAGCTCCTAAAAGCACATGGTAAGATGTTAAACAATGAAATAAAATTTAAGTATTTATATGCAAACAATAAACACAAAAAAAATATTAAAGACAACAACAACAACCACTTCTCGAATACAGGCTCAATAGTTTTGGCAAACCCGCTCGCCTAGTAGTGAATAATGTAGCAGGGTAAAGATAAAAAAACATTTCTTATCCCGAGTTTCGATGTCTTTCTTACAGAATTTAATTGAGAACGGAAAAAGGGAATATGTCAAAGAAACAACAACCCGAACAAAAGGCAGACAACATCCGAATGCCACTAATGTGTCTTCAACACAGCGAGAAAGTCATGCACCTGGATGTGGGCCTAAACTGGCTCAATAATACAAATGTATACTAGCTCATAAAGTATATGAGAAGAATATAACCCGTATCATACCAACAACTGGTTTTAGAGTAAATTACTTATTTCCGATGCAAAGACCCAGCATGTATGAGTGAATCAAAATTACTACAAATGTACTAAAATATGCAATTTTTAATGACCTGACAACATTATCATAACTTTATCCCTTCTGAATATGTCTGTTTAAAGATTGGGTTAGCTTTTTGTGGTAAATACCGACATTTTTTATGCTTTGTAAAGATTTTACCATAAAAAATTGGATGTGAAAAAAAAGATATTAAAATCATAAAAATACTGAACTCAGAGGAAAATCCAATCGGAAAGTCCATAATACTATGACAAAATCAAATGACAAAATACATAGAAAACGAATAGACAAGAACTGTCATATTCCTGACTTAGTGCAGGCATTTTCAAATGTAGAAAATGGTGGATTAAACCTGGTTTTATAGCGCTAAACCTCTCACTTTGATGACGGTCTCATCAAATTCCGAACGTATAAGATGTCTGCGTATTGATTTATATTTAGTTGCTTTTGTATTGTGTTACCTTAAGTTGTGTTCTTGGTATTATTCATACGATAGTCGTCTCTTTGTCACTCATACCACATCTTCTTATATCTAGATAGTACAATAATAGTAGCTTATATCTATTGCCACGTTTTCCTTAGGGACATTGTATACATGTATATAAAGTATTTGTTTATATCATATCGTATGGATTAAAATCAAGAACACATTGAATATGTGAAATCCGATTAAAATATAAAAGAATATTTTAAAAAAGAAGACATAATTTGTAAAAAAGAGACTCAGTTTTGTAAACATTTTCATACATGTCCTACATATATTACTTACATATGAAAAAAATCACTTCTTATCATTGAGTTTTCAAACCAAAACCAGAGCAAAATGGCTGAATGATAATTAAGAGAAAATTTAAGGTGTTATAAAAGTAAACTGAAATTTGTGATCAGGGAATAATTTCAGACATTTCTAAATTTTAAGCTGCTGGTATTTCCAGAAGACGTTGCAGCTGAATTTAAACTTGCGTATCATCAATATAGTGTTGTTTAATGAAACATTGCTGTCCGCTTGAGTTAATTTGTGTGGTATATTTACCACCGAGTACTCCTCTTTTTTGTACAGTCATATAATCAGCTGCCCCCCCCCCCGGATATTTGAAAAGGCCTTCTTGATTTTATATTTCAGCCTTATCTTTTCTGAATTTCAGGATTTAGTTTGAGTTGTATAAACGTTTGTTATCATACCAGACCAGTTTACATACCGTTTGTCAAAAAACTTATACAGGACAGAACGATATTACGTTGTTGAACTTGCATTGATTTACACCTGCATTATTTAGTTTATTGGATTTCCATTTTTACATAGTTTTGAACGTGATAGTTAGGTTTCAAAAATTGTCGGTCTATACTGATGTATTTCCCCTTGTTACGACTATGAGCAGTTGGTTGGGTTATAACGATTTGTCCATCTGTCTGTTGTACCTTTGTAGGCTTTATTAGTGTTGGTAATACAATCCTAGGATTGCATTTACTCTAAATGTAATACAAAAAGAGTTTTGATACTTATTACTTGAAACTAAAAGATAAATAACTGAAAATTGTAATAGACAAGTATACCTGAAATTGTGACATCATTTATGATTTCATTACAAACGAATATCAGTATTTTGTTTGTGACAAGGTAAAAAGTTAAATCACAAAATTACTGAACTCCGAGGAAAATTCAAAACGGAAAGTCCCTAATAAAATGCCAAAATCAAAAGCAAAACACATCAAGCGAATTCGAATGAACAACAACTGTCATATTCTGACTTCGAACAGTCATTTTCTTAAGCAGAACCTGTTTTTATAGCGCTTAACGTATCACTTGTATGACAGTCGCCTCAAAATCTAATTATATTAACAACGATGCATGAATTAAACAAACAGACATACCATTTATAAGCAAGAATAAAATTAAATAATGGATGGAAAATTGATCCATTTATGATTTCTCTGGTATGCATAACCAGACACAAGACAATGCAATAGTATACACATTAAAAAAGGGGGGTCATTGCAGTGTGAAACTTTTGTTGTATGATAAATAAACATTGTTTTATATTAAACTAACAGATAAAAGAATTTTAAATTTAAGCCTAGCAAAACTAAATGAAAAATCTCAAACTAAAAATGTTGAAGTAGTTTATCTGACAACAGAGCACTTTCAGTAGCATTCTGTCGTACACACATGTGTAATGGTATGTTTTAAATTAAACAAGGGAACGTGCCAGGATGTGAGAAAATTATTATTACAAATTAATTAAATCATATAGAGATTGTAAACCTTATGTTATGTATGTTCTTTACATACATACATGCAAATACAGGTATGCATTAAAGCCTTCATTGCATGCATACACATGATTCATGCATTGAATCATTCATTAATGTTAGGTACATTTTGTCCTTGTCATGATCATGATTGTGATATTCATGATAGTAAAGTATGCTTCTAGATATATGAATATGTGATATTTGTGCCAATGATATATCTCTCCAATTAAGTCACAATTTTTAAATGTAAACCATTGTAGGTCAAAGTACGGCCTTTAAACCACAGAGCCTTTGCTCACACGGCTCATTAGACCCTTATAGTGTGATATGCATATGACTGTTTACCTGTGCATGCTAAGTATGAATAAACAAGACTTTCAATCCCTTTTCTGTTGATGCATGGTCATTAATGGCGTGTGTTTTGTTGAAACCCTATTGTCAGTTTGTATATTTCACATGCATGTACTTACTGACAGGATGATTTACAGCTGGACATAAGAAAACTGTCTATGAATGTAGAAGAGTCACTTTTAAAAGTGTTTATTGTTGTATTTTAGTTGTTCGGTTCCTGTCATCTGGTGCGATAATCTTATAGAATTTCCAGAAAATATGTGATTCAAGTTAAAGAAAATAATTAGAAAAATCTACAAATTCAACGAATACAGACAAATTTGTCCATTGTCATTACTCGGTTATCACATTTTGGTTATTTATTTTTCTGCACATTTTTGTTATTAATTTTTGTATTCAAGTTTCAGCAAATCAACAGAATTTTTAATAAATAGAAACACATTCACCAGCACAAAAAAAACAACACTAAACATGACTAATAATGATAATAGTAATAATAATATTTTCAGAAGGTAACACAATTAACAATACAGAAAATTCATCCGTCAAAAGGAAAAAATGATCATCAAAAAATTTGAATACGCTCAGAAATGTAACGCTAATGAGTTATTGTCATTCCATACTCTAATTCGCCGACAGCGTTGCCGTATGCAATAACCTTTACCATGGCACATTTCGTTAGAACTTCGACAATCGCACAACGCAAGTGCGAGAAAAAACAACGATGAGAGAAAGGCCAAATAAAAAAACGCGGAAAGAAGATAGTAATAATCGATTCTGAAATTAAAAAATATAATGCACCAAATCATCAATTAACTAAGTCCGTTTCTGTGTGTGTTACTCTTTAATGTTGTGTCGTTGTTCTCCTCTTATATTTAATGCGTTTCCCTCAGTTTTAGTTTGTTACCCCGATTTTGTTTTTTTTGTTTATCGATTTACGAGTTTTGAACAGCTAGCAATATACTACTGTTACCTTTATTTATGACAAAGATTAGTTTACAAGTGGGTACGTATGAAAAACATAAAAAATCACATATGTACACCACTCTACCGTCGCACTTATTTTCTACTTGTTTAATGATTCTGTGTTCATTATTTATCAAACGGTAACGGTCCGTAAACATCAGCGCCAACACCCGAAAGTTTACATGCAGGTAAAACGTTCGATCAGCAATTACAGGATGAAATATTTAATGTCGACTATACTGTATGGATTCGTAATAATGTTAAAAAGAACTGGGCGTAGATTACTCATTTAGATATATATGCATACACTAGTTCAATTATTTCCTCAACGAAATAATTACCAGAAACTCTTTTCATACGACTTTAGGTCCTATGAATACATTGTTCATCGAGGTATATTAAGTATAAACCTTTGACACGGTTTGCTTAATAACAACAGACAGGACGTAATTTTACAATAGTATTATGTTTAAAGCAGTAAGAAATGGCGAAATCATTAGAATCCACAAGTAGAAGAAAAGCCCAAGTGCCAGTGTCATGCTATTTCTGTAAAGGACAAGAAATTAAATGGGAATGCAAAGACTGCGATGTTCGTATGTGTTACTCCTGTAAAGTTACAGTTCATCAAGGACTTCAATCTGCACAAGATCATGACGTTGTTTCTATTCAGGATATAATCAGGTTATCACTTGGTTCCCAGGAGGTAACGTTAGCAATTATTTTGTCAGTTTTAAATTCATTCTCAACTACTTTGCCAGCTGTTCATACTTTACTTAGGTCGGGCGACAACTTGCTTTACTTTAGCTCAAACATTATAAATGGTAACGACAATCAATTAGTGAAAGGGAAACTTTTAAAACCAGCTATGCTGATTTTGCAGACGTTAAAGAGAAAAGTGTGTGACATTGCAATAAACAAAGACGGTGAAATACTTTTTATTGAACACCATGACAACAAAATTCAAATGTTATCACCTGTAGGTGAAGTAAAAACTGTTTTAGATACTTCTCCGATGATATCTGTGGCCATACATGTAAACAAGGAGAATGAAGTTGTAGTTGGAATTAGAGAACAAGGACCACCGTTTCCAGTCAAGGATTTTTCTGTCAGACAAGTGATAATTTTCGACAGTAATTATAAACGGAAAGTAACATTAGAATTCGACAAAAAAGGGATCAAATTGTTCAGTTATGCATTACGAATTCGCACTGATTCTAGAAATGTTGTCTATGTAATTGACCGCTTTGACAATGACAACAACGGTAGAATAGTAGCTGTACATAGAAATGGTCGCTTGAAGTTTATCTTTGACGGACAACCGTATTCAGAAACATTTAAACCACAAGGAATTACTATTACGCCAAGTAATAACATTGTAGTTTCTGATTCAGGTAGCAATGCACTACATGTTTTAAATTCGAATGGAGATTTACTTGCTCTGCAGTTAGTTAAGGACGATCTTGGAATCCAATCTCCACTTAGCTTATGCTTTGATGCTGAAGGATATTTATTAATTGGATGTCACAAAGGAAAAAATGAAGACTACGGAAACATTCATGCCGTTAAAATGGTAGACAGTCTTATGTAATATGAAAACTAAATAATGCTACCCGTTTTCTATGGCTTATAATGCAATTGTTCTTTTAAAAAAAAACAAAAAAACAGGTTGTCTAATTTCTCTGTTAAGTGAACCACACCACAGAACTTGATGCATGTACCCCTTTTTATGTGTTAATCTGTAAATGTGTTCTTGACACAGCAGAATCAATCATATAGTGCAGCAGTGCATATCAACTACTATCAATGTAATATTTTGTTAGAAAATTAAAAAAAGAACAAATAACATAAATTAGCTGAATTAAGAAGTTTCTTTAAAATTACATGTAACACAAAAAAAGGCTAATCACACCATAAGCTCCCGAATAAGGAGATGTCGTATGATTGATCAATGAAACAACTATCCAACAAAGACCTAAGTCATGGATGTAAAGAACTAATGGTAACCGTACGGCCTTCAACAATGTGAAATATCCATATCATATCAAGTCACCTACAAAATGCAAGGGATGACAAATTGAGGCATTTGAATCGACAAATCATCGGCCAGTTTATTAGTAAAACAATAAACGAATAACAAATATGACAGACAGTAATCAACGATAACCACTGATGAACAAGGTCTTGACTTGGGACAGGAACGTTATAAATGTGGCGGTGCTAAACATGTTTGTGACCGCTGAGTTAGAATATGCGTCATTCGTCGAAATGATGTTATGCAAAACACAAATTACATAAACACAAACGAAACAACATGTCGATCTACGAGAATGTCACCAATGAAAAGTCCAAATAATTTTAATGAGAAAAGCATGGTCTTGTGCAATGCCAAACTATCAGAATCAAACGTTTGTACGACCAATAGGTGGTGAAAATATTTTAGTATGGTAAAGATAAAGTAATGGCATGTGTTATTAAGTTTATACGACTCAGTTTGACCATCAACTGTATTTTATAACAATACAGACAAGTCTGCTATTGCAAGGACCCAATTGCTGGTAATAACAACACCTCCGTCTGTGGTAAAGATTTACTGTCGAAAGGTAAATATATAGTGTTAACCGAGATTTTAGAGATTAATAAAAGCATACAAATTAACAAAAACATACAAAGAGTTTTTATTACACTAAAAAAAAAACATGACAGAAAACCCCACCAGATCCACAAATTTGTCTTTACTAAAACTCTACTCTTGGAGTGAAGTCCTTAAGGGAATAGTCAGCTCAGTTGTAAGTGTTTCGGTACTAAAGTAATTGATGACATCCATTTCTAAAGTTCCATGTTGACAAATAAGTAAGAACCTAAGGTTTTAACTCCCTCATTAAATTTGACTTTACATTCATTTGATTATTTTGTATGTCCTATTTGTTAATAAAGCTAATTAACGTTATCGTTTCTATGACTTTTTACATTCTTTTACATGTGTAAGTATGAGAGATCATCATGAAGGAAACTAAAAAAAAGTTTTTCGAACACACGTTATTCACAAAGTGTCATGTTCATTATTTTCTATGCTCTATTTCAAAATTTTAAAAGTACTTAAAAAGAAGTCAGGAAACAAGTTAAAGGATAAAAAAGTAAGTTGTATGACAGTTACTAGAAACCTCGAAGAAACGATATCAATAGGGCAGTTTTGTATTTTTCAGGTAACCAATACATAGTATGTACCCTTAAATGTTACGAAGAAACCTCCCGATAAAATGTGGTAAAGTTTTGATTGTCTGTTTTATGTTGTTTAGTGTTTAATTCATACCACCACGGTACAGCGTTGTTGTCTGGAATTCTCACAAACGCTTTCCGATTACTTGTGTATATCTAATCCCGGAAATGGTCATACATATTTGAAATTTCAAAATGCGATATATACACCAGTCATATATTTATTGAAATTAAAGTCAAGTGATTTTTTTTATCGGACTTTTTAACAGTAGACAGAAGTGTTAAAATTAGATAAAAAAAAAAAAACAAACCCAGAAGCATATAAAGTGACATGGCAGCACTCTTCCGGATTTATTTTCGATGGGGAAAGATGTTTTGATACTTGATTCCTGAAAACTGATAAGTTCTCGGTTTTGAAGGATGTTGAAGACCCCTGTTTAAATATGGCCATATGAATCAAAACTTTGATATTCCACAGTCAGAAGAGAATTATTTTCTATTCTGACGTCTGATGCAAAAGAGAAAATACAAAAAAAAAGATTTGTTTATGTCTGTGTATCTGTAAAATTAAAACATTGAAAAAGAGAGGTGTAAAACAGTCAAAAACAAACTAACAATGCCTTGGCAAAAAAAACAACAAACAAAAAAAACAAAAAACAAAAAAAAAAAAACGACGAAAAGACGAAAAGAAAAATGAATACTAAAGACTGAAAAACCCAAACCATACTAAAACACAGGGTGACCTCAAGTATTCCAGAAGATTAACACATCATGCTACCCATGAGTCACTCGTCGTGTTGCTCAAGTACAAAGTGCATATCTCTTACAGTCGAATAAAGAATAGGGTATAATGTATGATAATAGCTTGTTAGAACTATGTTTAATTATTTTCTTTTTTTTTAATTGATGCATATATAAGGTTAATTTTTTTTTTATCATAGCAATGTGCAGCAATTTTTTTTCTACATAGATACATTTTATTTAATCTTACAGTTTTGGAGATATTTTAAAGGCTTAAAAGCTTTTTTCTGAGATATCATGAGTATATTTGTCACGAGAAATTTGGAATACTTCAACTTATTCAGTATAAATTTAATAAATATCAAAGAAAACAAATCTTCCAGTTAATTTGCTTTACATTTGATATATTTTATTGTTTCCTTTTTTCGTTGATTTGTGATAAAAATCTTAAAATCGTTTTTCCTAAAAAATACTTATTCCCGGTTACGATATTTTGTCAGTTTCCTATCATTTTATGAGGATTTATATAGAGTTATGTTTGACAAAATTTCCGGTTTCTTGTTCCCTGAGATCTGATGATAAAAGACTTTTATTTTGTTAAATGTATCTTGTCATCATCATTGATCAATTTCCTTGTGAATTCGTGTTTGTGAAGTTTCAAGTGAAGTAACATTGAACCATTGTTCTGGTTTCCTGTTTTTGGAGATTTGCTGATAAAAACCTTTGTGTTTGTGATAAAATACAAGTAGCTGTTGCGTATATTTAAATTTGTCATATGTCTGAGCTGTTAAAAAAGTTAGTTTTGAATTTAAGATGTTTCTCTGTTAAATAAACATAAAATTCAAAATATGTTTCTATTACGTTGATTGAAAAAAAAATTAAAGACAAAATCGTCCATTTTCTCCTATTAGTGGGAGATATTATGGACGTAATTGTGCAAATCGTGATACAAGCATGAAATTTGATATATGGGTGGATTAAATGATATTAAAAAAAATCAGCTGCTGGCCATAATTTTTTTTTTTCAAGATGGCCACCGCTCATTTTGCAAATGACGCCATATCCAATTGGTAACATTTCGTAAATCTTTTGAAAGCTGTGGAATAGGTATAATCCAATGTAAGTTTTGATAAAACTTAAATCACAATTCCTAAAGTACGAAAAAACAATACCTACATGAATAAAAAAGTGACTTCCGGTCCCAAAATGGCGGCAAAACGTTGAAAATGTCAATTTTATTATTTCTATCAACTTAAGAAGATATATCACTGCCTTTGTTAAGTTCAAATGCATATATAGTTTGTTTAGAAAGAGAGGTTGCTTATCTGATAATTATCTGACAGTTACCAATACACCAGCATGTACACAGAAGGCCAGAACGGTAGCATTTACAGTTACCAACACAGCTGAATTTCTTGCATCTGCATTTAAAAAAAATCACGACACGAGAATCAGCGGCAACCAAAAAAGTCCATTTTGGTTTCCAATTGTCATTTTTATAACCCAACTCCTGTGTTCATGACTTGGTATATGAACTTGTCGAATGCATAAATCCGAACTAGCCCAACCATGTCCACCTTGATATGCTTCTCTTATGATGTGCTCCAGAAGAATGATTACAATCGATTGCAAGGAAGCAGCGGCCTTATGATGATATTCCGCCTACCAAAGTTAATGATAATGATTTTGTGGTAGGCAGAATAGCATCATAAGGCCGCTGCTTCCTCGCAAACCTTTTTAATCGTACCTCCTTAACAGCAAACGGTGATGTTTCCGTGCATGATGCAAACAAATACTTCTATGATGTCTATGTCTGTGTAAACGACCGTTACATCTGAGAATACTTCGAATGTCTGCCAAGCTGACCTCTTCACTTTTTGATGAAGTGCCGATAACATTACTAGTGTCACACCCACTAAATGCATGGAAGAAGGAAAAGCTGCTACACGAGGACCAAACGCATTTGATATGACATGTACAGGAAGCCATCGACAGTCTTTATTCCTTCAAAAACCTATCCACAATTTGTCCACACCTAATCTTGCGAGTACTGCAATTCCTAATACTACTACATGTATGTCAGTACTTCTTAAAATTACTTTTTACAACCATTTTCAGCAGCATGTTTATCATGGACAATCATTCGTGTATCTGCTTTTTTATGGTTACAAGGGGATAACTGGGATGAATCCGTATTGAAATTGCAAAGAATATTTTCACCTTGAGTAGCATAAGCATTTTCATTAGTCTCTAAAGAAGCAATTCTGTCGGTAAGAAACTTGAAAAATTCCGTTTTGTTGTTATCTTCACCATGTTCACGAAGAAAACTACGCCAAACCCTTGGCGTTCTACAAGAACCAGCAACTTTCCGTCTAGCACCAGTGCTTTGCCTTTTGTTTTCGTCCCTGCCTTTAAATAATTAATTTAGTAAACATCAAATCGATGTTTACTCTTGGATACTTATTGAAGGAAGATTTTATGTAAGGCAGTATGATATCATTTGCATACTCATCACATATGTTTGCCCCAAGTGGTGGCAATACATTAACCATTGCTGCCACACCAACGATAAATGCGTCAGAATTTTGATCAGTTGATGGCAAATCGCAGAATGTTTCAATTATACCCATTTGCTGCGATTTAATACCTCATCCTGACACAAAGACGGAGGGGCAGTTTGGTTTTCGCTGCTCAAGAAGAAATGAAAATGCTAGAAAAGAGATCCCAATCAGTGTTCAGGTACTCTAGCTTTGTTTTTTGACAAAGAAGTTTCCAGTTTCATTTTACAGCTTTTATATGGAAACGTTTTTTTTTCATCTGGTTTAAAAGCAGATTTGCTTCAAAAGATCGTACTGTTCTCCAATATCGTGGAGTTTATATACATATCTTACCTACTTCTGAATCATCAATTTCCTTAAAAGAAAACATTTTGTACAAATCTGACGATTCTTCTAGAAATGGATTTCCAAACTCGTTCATCACTTTAGAAATCCTTTAAAGTTTTTCGAAGAAATCCGTTTGTGTTTTTGTACAGTCTTCATGCCGTCGTTTATCTGTTGTAGAACTACTCAAACCACTGAATCTTTCAAATTCATCTACCAGTCTACTGACATCTGCTCCAGCTACCATCCATCGTCTCCAAATGATCTTTGATTAAACGTACGATACCAACATCGCCGTTCACGACTCATTATTCTGTGCTTGTGTCTGATCATTTTTTTAATATAATAAATCAACTTTGCTGGTCTTACGTAGTGTTAAAATTACCATTTACAAATTTCATTGCAACCTGTTGTTGACGTTTGTGAAGGGAATCCATATCTTGCATAATTTACACGGTCAAGACCAAGATAATTGTTTGGTATCATGCTTGATGGACTGTTTGTAAAGTACGATATTTGACTCGTGATATGAGCGTACTACTGAAGACACATGAAGTTAGTAATTCATAATTGAACGCCATAAATCAAACTGTGGTCGATATGAATCTCTTTCCTTACACCCGTTGATAAGCTACTTCAACGTCACAGAGCCATGAACCATATTTTCTGTGTTTACGCTTTCATAACGACTAGCATTATCAGTTCAAGCAAACCACATGCAGTTATCTGATGCGCGTGTCCATTCCTAATTACATTTGAACATACTTGAAAAGCATCTGCCGCGCTAGGTGTTGCAATATCGGCTTCAGCGGGGGAACATGTCCATCCACTATCGCGCAATATATCACTCAGAATTTTAAAACAAGCCATGGACAATCCAACAAACATGACGATAAACTTATGTTCTCCGTACAAATCTTGCCATTCCAACTGCAATTGCTTAGCCAATACCAAAGGGTTTATCTGCAGCTGTAATTGATGTTTGCCCGATATTAAGAAACTTAAACACCCTTTTCACCTTATCCATCGAATGCTTGATCATTGCAACTGAAAGTGCGTGTTTTCAAACAGTGGCGTCAAAGAAGTAACACTTTATATTCGAACAGAAGAGCCTAGATGCTTAGAGGAATGAATGAAAACCAAGATATTTTTAAGAAATTCAAATCCTCATCTGTTAGAAGAACTACGATTTCCATCATTGTGCCCCTGTATTGCGTGTAATTCGTCCTTAATTTATAAATAGTTTGCGCATGCGCAAAATTATTTAACGCATGTGTATCATAACCTTAAAAAACGACATCAAACAAATTCATAACATCATTAAAAACTCAAAAGCGCTAAGCATGTAATAAATAGTTGAAAAGTTTGTGTGTGAATTTTGTAACATTTTCAAGCATGCGCAAACCCAGAACATGTCAAATATTCATTTTTAGTATATTTGTCACATGTAAAGAAGGTATCCACCAAACCTTATAATATTTTTTACTTTAAGAAGGTCAAAGAAAACGTTTTCCAGAAAAAAGAAGTATTTCAATCTTGAAAAAACAGCCATTTTAGAAAAGGTGGTGGCCATCTTGAAAAAATGAAATTTTTTCATGGCCAGCAGTTTTTTTTCTTAAAATGTATATAATAATGATGCTACGTGCTAATTTTCATGCTTGTATAATCATTTGCACAATTCCCTTGATTTTGCCTGCTAATATCTTCCACTATATTTCATCTTAATCAACCTAGTATATTAAACATAATGATCCTCTGGTTTTTTCTCGGTAATACACATTTTCAAAAATTTGAAGGCTGAAATTTCATTTGCTAATGTAATAAATACCAGAATAGAAAGTTAACCTGAGTCGGGTAATTATTGACAACAGAAGCAGTCCGATGGCGTCTTATTGTTAAGGTGCAAATGACGAGTACAGTCATTCGCAGATTGTTTTTCACAAAGATTATTTTACCTAAGAGAAAAAGTGTGGACACAGATCAGTGCGAATGGTAATTAACTTATTATTGTAAGTATGTAGGACAATGTTTTCTCCAAGATATTTTATGCATGGTCCTGCCCATCAGCTCCTTTCTGTGTCTTTTTTTTATGTCGTTAACATACGGTTCCTTTTAAAACCGTGTTCCACAATGAAAGCAACCTTCGTTTGATATTAGTAGTAAAACATCTAGATAAAAAAATGGTAATACATGTAATTCAATTTTTGGTTAAGACTATTTTTGGAGAGGAAGCTACATGTATGGATATGCAAACAGGATTCTGTTAGTTTAAATTCCAAAGTTGTAGGCACCAACATTTCAAAATTAGCAAAAGACCCTTACAGTTCCAGGAAATCACAATACATCTTTGACCCATGTTATCATTTAAAAATTCAAATTTTCTTACAAAAAATTAGGTAAAACATGATAAAGAACTTTACAATATGAATGTCCCTGTCACTTATTCTTGTCGATAACAGTGTTTTGCAGAATATTTAAATTGGAAAAGTGATGACAATACGTTGCATAACCCGTCAGGCTAGGTTAACTAATACAATAGTATTCTTTCTTTTGCAATTTTGATTCTTTTTTTGGGGGGAAAGTTTTTCTGTAGTCATGTTGATGGCTTATAGAAGAAAAACTAGCGAATATAAAATTAAATTTTTATAAAAAGTTATATCAAATTAATGTATTCAAAGAAAATAAGATAGTTGAAACCTGATACTATAGCAGTTGACTAAATTTCAAATGAAAATAAGACATATTTCATTTGTTTCAACTTTTAATGTTCGGAAAGACGTTAAAACTAAGGTGCTAATAAAAATATTAGTATTCTGTTTTCAAATTGTTGTATACAATAGAGCAGTAGTGTCAGTACCATTAACACACATTTAAAGCAATGTAATCTTATTATAGAAGTCTGTTAGGCGTTGACAGTTCCGTTCTTGACATAAAAACATGTATGAATGAAGGATCAATTGTACTTGGGAATCTTCAAGAGGCAGAACAGATGGTCTCAAATGTGTTTCAAAAACATCTTGGATCTTATATCTAGTAGCAGTTTTTTTTAAATGTATTTTATACTTTTTTTTATATTACTCTGTTGAAGACAGCGTTCAAGTGGACATCCAATGCTTTAATATTCCTATATGTTATGACGCTAGGCCGTTTCACGTAATACGTCTTTATATTCATGGCTTCTAACCACCCTGCAGTTGTTTACCGAATACGTACATTGTATATATCGAAACGCATGATAGACATGTATTAAATTATTGTTTCATTTATCAGTGCTTCCTGGATTTGTTTTTATCGTGTGATGCGTAATAAAATTCTTCACTCATTAACTTCCTCTTTACTGAATTCTTATATATTACTGGCCATGTACCTAATTTTAGTCACACGTTTGAGGCTGCAAGTAAGAGCTGCCTTAAATTTTACAGCAGGCTAAACCAATTCATGTAAACCACACTTTGTTTTTAGGGGCCAGCTGAAGCACTCATCCTGATGCGGAATATTCTCGCTGTATTGAAGACCCATTGGTGGCATTCGTCTGTTTTCTGCTATTTAGTCGGGTTGTTGTCTCTTTGACACATTCCCCATTTCCATTCTCAGTTTTATGATATATGTATACCATGTGATGCATTCGCATATCCATTGCTTTTCATCCCTCTTTTTACAGAATACTTTCACAGCGGGGTAATCATTAGTAAGCAATAGCTAATGGTTCTTGTTTTCATTATCATTTTCAAAATTGGTTAACAATAAATGTGCCATTTTTGATTTTTCCATCAATTATGTGTAGGATTTAAATTATAATGTATAACTATTTTTTTCTTTCATTTATTTGATCTTTCTTAGCTGTATTTTTCAGTTAATCAATCTATTATTCATGGTTATTTATCGATGGTTTTCAGTAGTTAAACTGTCGTGATGCTTTTTTTAATTAAACAATTGCTAGCATATGTTGACGAAACGCGCGTCTGGCGTACTAAATTAAAATCCTGGTACCTTTGAAAAACTAAGGATTTTTGTTATCCCCGGAATAGATTACCTTAGCCGTATTTGGCACAGCTTTTTGGAATTTTGGATCCTCAATGCTCTTCAACTTCGTACTTGTATGGCGCGTCTGGCGTAGTAAATTATAATCCTGGTACCATTGATAACTATTTACCAAAATCTTATTTATAAACTATTTTGAAACGAAGTAATTTTACATCTTTTTTTCAAATCTTAAAGTTTTATTTGGGATTTTTCTGTATTAAATTGCTGCAAATTAATCCAGTATTTTTAGACTATCACTTTCAAATTTCCAATCCCATTACTGGTATACGACACTGTGTTATTATCTTTGTTTTATATATTACTATTATCTTCATCATAAAAAAATTTAGAGAAAATAATATAAAAATACGGAGACGAATATTGATTCTTATGACACATTGTTTTCTGCATGATAATTTACCTTTAAATACAGAAATGTAGTTTTGTTACAGACCATAAGCTTTTTATTTCGATATACGTAAATCCCATAAAACAATAGAAAGCTTTTGATGAATCCGTTAAAAAATGAAACTAAACGTTATATTTTCATCGAATGTCCTTTTATTTTGATTAATGAACAAAGATAGTGCTTTTGAAAAGTAAATGATAAAGTAGGGGGTTCACTGACTGGAAAGTAGTTTTCTTTTTCAAGTATATAACATTTTATTTGTCTTAATAAAACTGTGGCCTGACATGTGCCCTTTCAGCTTTTTAGAGAAAATTGCCGCGTTCATCTATTACAACTACTTCAATATCATGTTTGCACATTTACACATAATTATCTAATATTTCCAATACCT
This sequence comes from Mytilus galloprovincialis, assembly GCF_965363235.1. Taxonomy (NCBI): domain Eukaryota; kingdom Metazoa; phylum Mollusca; class Bivalvia; order Mytilida; family Mytilidae; genus Mytilus; species Mytilus galloprovincialis. The sequence goes on along the minus strand of NC_134838.1, from coordinate 51,741,526 downwards.
TGAATGGCACGTTAAATATCTGCCAATCTTCAAACAATGCTACATAATAAGTGGTATATTGTTAGCATTCACACGTCCATTGACAAGTAGGATAAAATAAACTTGCTACATCTTTCAAATGTTTCAGAAAACTGATTTAGTAAATATTTTATATAAGTTTGTTTTTAGAAATTAGTTTGTTTCAGTTTTGTATTTGTCAGAGTTTGTTAAGTGGTCTATTTGTGTTAGAAACAAATACCATATCCTACTGTAATCTTGTCTTTACCTGAGGTTTTGGTCATGATAGAGAATGTTTGCTGTTTTTTTTTTAAATTCAAATGAATATGTTGGTTTATAAAAATCAAAAATTATGTTTCAAATTGTTTTAAGTTATATCTTCATAAAATTCTTTAATGCTTCATCTTTTTTAATTCATGTAGTTAATTCGTGACGCGTCTATAATTTATAAAACTATAATCATTTTAAGGTATATTACCTTTAATCTGTACAGATATTATATTGTAAACATCAATGTACAAAATAAAAATGAGCAGTGTTTATCTATAAATGTATCCTTATGCCGTGAAACGGTTGCACTTACATTTCAATTTAGTCAAGTACTAACCTCTGACACTATTTACCAGGAAACAACATACAAGGAAGAAATACACTTGGCCATATGTTTTTCACTTTTATACAGTTATGGCGACATCTATGAAATCAATCAGTATTAGAAAAGCCCAAGTGCCAGTTGCATGCTATTTCTGCAAAGGACAGGGAATTAAATGGAAATGTGAAGAATGCAATGTTCGCATGTGTAACTCCTGTAAAATTACGGTCCACCAAGGACTTCCGTCTACACAAGATCATGACGTTGTTTCTATTCAGGATATCAGCCAGTCATCGTCAGGTTCCCAGGAGGTAACGTCTGTAGTTATTTCGTCAGTTTTCAATTCATACACAACTACTGTGCCTGTTGTTCATACTTTACTTTGCTCGGATGATGATTTACTCTTCTTCAGCTATAACGGTTCAACGTCTAAAATGCGTCAATTTGTGAAAGGGAAACTTTTAAAATCATCAATAAAGATATTGCAGAAGTTCAAGAAACGTATATTTGACATTGCAATAACTAAAGACGGGGAGATACTTTTAATTGAATATGAAACTAACAAAGTTCAACTTTTATCACGTACAGGTGAAGTAAAAACTGTGTTAGATACTTTTCCAATGAGACCATTGGCCATACATGTGAACAAAGATAATGAAGTTATAGTTGGAATGAGAGAACAAGGACCACCGTTTCCAGTCCAGGATTTTTCGGTACGACAAGTTATAATTTTCGATAACGATTATCAGCGGAAAGTCACATTAGAATTCGACAAAAAAGGGAATAAATTATTCAGTCATGCAGCTCGCATTCGTACTGATTCGAGAAACAATGTCTATGCTATTGATCGTTTTGACAATGACATGAACGGTAGAATAGTATCTGTGGATAGAAATGGCAGCTTAAAATTTACCTATGACGGGCAAAAGGATTTAGAAACATTCAAACCAACGGGAATAACTATCACACCAAGCGATAATATTGTAGTTGTAGATTACTATAACGATACACTACATGTTATCAATTCGAAAGGAGATTTACTTGGACTGCAGTTCATTTTCAAAGACTTGGGCATAATTGGTTCATATAGTTTATGCTTTGACACTGAAGGATATTTATTAATTGGTTGTGATAAATGCAAATATGATTACTACGGTAAAATCTATGTCGTTAAAATTGCAGAGAGCTTAATGTAAGTCTCGGTTATAAATATTGTAAAAGACAAAATTTAATAAACCATATTCAAAGATATTATTTGGTTTGTTTCATTAAATTCCCTCACTCATTACGTTAACTATATATTCATCCAACAAAAATTTATGTTCATATTGCCGACTTCTGACTACGGAGTTTATATGATTTTCAATAAGGTTACTTCTAGAACATTTTGGTACTTTTTCAAGAAAAGAAATTAAGTGCAGCTTACTTAAGGTGAAATTTTGTGGCAAAACTTATGTGTTTAATGTCTTCATAACAATAAAAAAAAAGTCATCGTAAAACAGTTTATTGTTTCTCCAAATCATATCGATCGTAAGCTTATCTAAATTTAAGATAAATCCTAAAATAAGCCGTAAAGTTACGCATCAACATGGATGGAAGCAGGTTGGTCAGAAATGTTTTCCTTTATAATTTTATCGATAATACATAAATTTTGCTACTCTTAGCCTTTTCGACTTTTGCTGATGTTATTTGACTGTACATTGTATTATAAATAACAGTAAAAAAATGTCAACGGCAATTAATGAAATGCACATTGTCAGCATTGATTAGGCATATAAACATTATTTTGATGTTTCTTCCGTTGTTAGAAACAACTGGTTCTTCCAATAATAAATAAAGAAGATGAAGATAGATAAATCAAAACATAACGTGTTTTTCCCGGTTAAGATTTTATAGTGAACCCAGTCAGGAATCTACTTCGTCAAAATTATCTCCCCATTACGCCAGTTAATTTTCACAATCGTAGAAATGGAAGCCATTGTAGGGATGACGCGCTGCCAATTTTGCTCTTGGAAACCGATACGATCCTTATATTTCAGTTGTATCATTAAAGACAAATATATCTACTTGCTAATGATCATCAGTTAATGATCTTGTCTGCATTGATTCAACTTAAAACTTTTGTTTAATCGGTTGTCAGGTGGAATTTTTAAAATTTCATAAACATTTAAAATAATTCTTATTAAATATTTCGTGGAAGGGCAGACTAGATTTTTTTAGTGGTTGAAGACTATAAACCTTAGTTATCACACACAAACAAATCGATTTTTTTCAAAGATATGCATTTTCATCATCCAACTTGAAAGACTGTCGTCAGGTACTTTTAGTTAAAAAAAATAGCTATTCGAACATACCTACTCTGTTTTTATGATTCATTATATAAGCATTTCACTTGACCCATATGTTTCATCTTTTAGTACTGTGATTTTTTATGTATAAAGTCAACCTGTAGCTTTAATATATAAAAATATAAGAATCTGAAGCGAGATGATGTATCAAATATTCTTGCTTTGAACGTTTTAAGACAAAATTATCAACTCAAACACACCCTAACATAAAAAGGTGCACTCGATTTTCTCTTTTCGATACAATTGTTACCAATTTTTTAGATTTTTTTCTTGAGTCACGTAATGGAAGGGCAGAAACGAAAATTACTGAACTAATAGATTAATATGTTCTACGTCCGTGGTAATTTTTTCAAAAAAATAGGAGGTTATGCATTTTCTACATCCAACTTGATAGATACACATGTCGTTGACTTGATATCTAATTGTTCTGCTTAACTATGTAATAGATAAATTGAAACCTTATGCAAATGGTCTTTTTAAAATAGAACACTTCGTAATTTAGAAGAAAATTGTCATTTTATTTGTTTCAATTAACTTTTAAATTTTTTGTTACTATAGTAAACATTACAGTAAGCATTTATCGCCTTCTCTAACAAAGAGCTTCGATTCTTTTGTTCTGTTTCAACCTGGTATCCGCCTGAACCAACATTTATAAACCACATCAACAAATGTTAACTACTGCACATCATATTCCTGACCAAGGACAAGTCCAAACAATTGCAGTGGGCTATAACGTTTTAATAGTTACTAACCTTCACCTATATCTGAAACAATAGTGCAATATCAAAACATAAAAAGACACACTATAAAATATCTATCAAAAAAGCTTAACATAATCAAAAGACATATTCACACAAGTAAACATACACTGAACGAAAAAAAAAGATCTATGATACATTGTAAATACTAAAATTGAGAATGGAAATGGGGAATGTGTCAAAGAGACAACAACCCGACCATAGAAAAAAACAACAGAAGAAGGTTAGCAACAGGTCTTCAATTTAGCGTGAAATTCCCGTACCCGGAGGCGTCCTTCAGCTGGCCCATAAACAAATATATACTAGTTCAGTGATAATGAACGCCATACTTATTTCCAAATTGTACACAAGAAACTAAAATTAAAATAATACAAGACTAACAAAGGCCAGAGGCTCCTGACTTGGGACAGGCGCAAAAATGCGGCGGGGTTAAACATGTTTATGAGATCTCAACCCTCCCCCTATACCGCTAGCCAATGTAGAAAAGTAAACGCATAACAATACGCACATTAAAATTCAGTTCAAGAGAAGTCCGAGTCTGATGTCAGAAGATGTAACCAAAGAAAATAAACAATAATACATAAATAACAACAGACTACTAGCAGTTAACTATCATGCCAGCTCCAGACTTCAATTAAACTGATTGAAAGATTATGATTTCATCATATGAATATCAGACACAATCCTTCCCGTTAGGGGTTTAGTATCATAACATCATAACATATATGAGAAGAACATAACCCGTGTCTTGCCAACAACTGTTTTTTTCAATAAATGTGTTTAGTTCCAATGCAAAGACCCTATAAGTGAATCAATGTTAACGTCAAAATATGCAATCTTTAATGATCTGACAACAGTATCGGAACTATATCCCTTCTTAATAAGTCTTTTTAAAGGTTTTGTTATTTTCTGAGGTCAATACTGACATTTTTGTGCTTTATAAAGAATATTTCCATAAAAAATTGAATGTGAAATACCTGAACGTATAAGAAGTCTGCATGTTGAGCTATATTTACGAATTATGTCCTTATACCGATGATAAAATTTAGTAAATGTTTTGACTAGTTTGTGAAATCGAAAACCCTGATGTAATACTTTTTCAGTAATACATAAATTTCTCTCGTTAAAATCTAAAAAAATGTTACATACACGAGCAAATCGTACAAGTTGAGATATATAAACACCGTAAGATGGTGACAAGGGAACGTCACCATCTAAAAATGGATAATTAACGACAGGAAATGAAAAATCATCTCTTTTATCATAAATTTTAGTATTAAGCTTTCCGTTAGTGATATAGATATCAAGATCGAGGAAAGGGCAGTAGTCATTGTTAGTATTAGCTTTATTTAAAGTAAGTTCAACAGGATAAATTTCTTTAGTATGCATACTGAAGTCGTCATTATTGAGAGCCAAAATATCATCCAAATATCTAAAAGTATTATTCAATTTGTTTATCAGCTGTTGTTTCGATGGGTCTTTGCTGATTTTTGTCATCAATTGTAACTCATAGCAATACAAAAACAGGTCCACAATAAGTGGTGCACAATTAGTCCCCATTGGAATTCCGATAACCTGACGATATACGGAATCTCCAAAGCAAACAAAAATGTTATCTAGTAAAAATTCAAGGGCAGATATAGTATCAAAGCAAGTCCAATTGACATAGTTTTTGTTTTGTTTATTGCTACTAAAAAATGACCTAAAAGAGTTTGAACATATATATTCACATTCTGACTTTTTAAATGCCCATTTAATGAGGTGTGTGAATTTTTTCTTAATGAGAATGTGAGGCAATGTGGTATATAGGGTAGAAAAAATCAAAACTTTGAACGGATTCGAAATCACCAATATAGGCATGCAATTTATCAAGTACTTCGAACGAGTTCTTGACACTCCAAAAGTAATGAATTCCACTATTTTCGAAGACCTTATTTGAACAATTTATTATCAGGTTTTTGATTGTACCAAGTGTACTGGTAAGAAGAATAGACAATTTAGTAGTCGAACAATGGCTTGAAGACGAAATAAATCTATATTTGTAAGGTGTTTTGTGTAGCTTCGGAAGCCAGTACATAGTTGGGACTTTCATTGAGTATGGTTCTGCTTGTAAAGCGGTAGCTAAAAGTTTATGTTTGTTACAGATGTCGTTTTCTGAAAATGGAGTCAGTTTGAATGTTGGTGAATTGGTGATTTCTTTTTCAGAACCTCAATGTAAAATTTACGTCAAACAATGATAATATTGTAACGTTTGCGGGTCATCGTAAATTCCCATTTTTCTATTTTTAGATACTATATATAACTATAGTTGTCCGGTCACTTTTTTGCGGGGATCGTTTATCTCGTGCTTGAACTCAATGTCCAGACTTGGATATTTAAACCTCGTCAGGGCAGTATTTCTTTAGATTGGGGACAACTTTCGTTCTAGTAAGTTGTACTTTATATTTCATTTTATTTTGTATCTTGATGTTTGACCTAAATATTTATTCTTCGCATTTGATAAATGTCTTTTCGTTCTTGTAGTCAAACAGTACTAAACTTTAAATTACGTTTCCGTTCCAGAATAAATAGAGGGAATTGTACACTAGCTAGATATTTTATGATTTCGGGTTTATAAAGAGATGGAGTTCATCTTGATAGCGATATTTAGACAGATGGTTAATCCGAGGGGTATTTTGGAGTAACGGTCGTCAATCTACGGAATTGTTCGTGCCTTACTCTGAAATAGAATTTTGTATTATCGCATGTTTTAGTTTTGGATCTTGAACTGGTCAATGATATTGAAAAACGTTTTCAGACATTGCTCTGGTTGGAGTGAAAATTAAACTGGTATAGAGAAATGCGATGTTTTTTTTACTGGATCGATTTTTGTTCCCTAGTCATAGAATAATGAGGTTCATGATCTAGTCTAACAAAGTTGGTGGGAACCAGTGGTATAATTATTTTGTCTCGGAAGGTTGACGTCACAACTTCATTGATTGGATAATATTTTAGTTAAAGACGACTAGTGTACGGCTCTCAATATTTAAAGTAAACGGACACCTCAAAATTCCAGCATCATATTATTTTATTCAATTAGATGGCACTAAGGCCAAACGCGTCTTTGAATTGGTTAACTGGTAATGGGTATTTTTCACCGCATCGTTTGTCCAAAAAGGGGAAGTTCGAAAGTGAATTGAAATTCTGAATTGATAACTTCACATGGAGATACCGCGATATTTATGTATTTATATGTTGTCTTTGTCTATTAAATATGAAACTGTTTTATGAATTTTGGTCATTTTTTATATGAGCAAATACATTGCTTGGCAAATCGTCATCACTGGTCATTTTTAGGTCTCTTATACCTGTCCTTTATTGAATACTCTAGTTCAGGGAAACAATGCGCATTTGCAAGATCGATTGTGATTTTGCGTTGTCGACTAATTAGATACGAGATATGATAAACTGGGGGCATTATCAGTTTATTGATTTATCAGATCGGCATCGTAATTACTGCAGTCATGATTAATGAACACTTTATTTTCAAGAAGCATATTCATGCTATGGCAAACAAAAATATACAATATATGACAAACATAAGACAGCAGAGAACAGAAGTTACAGAGTATACAATAATATTATGACAATCATATGTGATCTAATTTTCCAAGCTGCATTTAATAATTGCAAAGTTTTACTGTGCCGATTTGGCCAAAAACAGTAGAATAAATATAAAATTCTATACGCACAGATCTATAAGTTGTCCATGATAAAACAAAATGATATTCGTCATCCAAAACATTCATATTGCAACATATACAAATTCTATTTTCTCTTTGAGTATTCAGATAACGACCAACTTCAACATTTAATCTAAGTCTGGCGCTACGCAATTTTGTTAATATAGATACATTACAATGAAAATCTAAGTATCTTTCAAAACCAAATAGTTTATATCCTTTATAAATACAAAGTTTGTTACATTCTTCTAAAGCTGAAGATTCCACTGACATATTAAAACAGACTATTTTGACCGTTATGTTCATTAATCTTACTGATTACAAAAGGAACGGTTTGATATATGTCACCTGACTTTGAGTGTTACCTTCACGTAAAAATGGACAGATTCATGCTGTGATGTTCACTTAGCAGATCGTCTGTATATTCAAGAAGGTACGGGTGCTATTTCATTACCAAATCTGAGGCACTGATCTTAGGTCATAAAAATAAAAGTCAATCAACACCTAGGCCATATGATATCATAAAGTTTTACCTTAAACTATATATCTCACCAGGCGACAGTTAGACACAATTAATATACCCTAAATAATCATAATCATGTTCTGACTGTTAGGTACCATTAAAATATATGTGCAAAATGCTAGCCCTGATTGCATGCGTGTATTGAATTTACATATTTTTTTTTGGTACTTAATTCAATATAATATTGATATATATTAATATTGTATACAGAATATCTAGTTAATTTCAATGAGATTTAATAAGATCTAAAACAGAAAAAAGATACTTTATATTTTTTTTGTTGTAACTTTAGAAAGTAAATTTTCTCGCATATATATATATATATATATATAGTTTGGCATTTGATTACATACTTTTAATGAACAGTGTTGTAATATTAAAATTACTATAGAAAAAAGACCCCCCCCCCTAGACAAAAAGAAAACAATTATTGTCGTCTTGTCGAAAGCAAGGAGGTATTTAAGATTTATGAGTGAAATAGCTGCCTACTTGGATCTTTTGACATACATCCTTCTTTTTGACAAGTTTCGCGAAAGCGATACTTAGCGATCATAGATTCCGTCGTCATCATTCACGCCGACTACTTCAGCATACATACAGGTTCAGTCTGTGGTTAAATATTTGTTTCACATCAAAATCGTTGTCAAACATAAAGTATTTTTTGGGAAATTGGGACAGAAGCTTCTTTCTGTCCAAAATACAGTATCCAGGGCAGAATTTTGCAAATATTTATTTTCATTTTTCCGTATTTTACTACAAGATGGACTTCTTTTTTCCTGAACAGTTAATTTCATGTTTTTTCTGAGGTTGAAGATTTTTATGCAGTCATCAATAACCGTTTTGTTTAATCGTCCAGTTGCATATCCATGCAGGTCAAGATCATGATAATGATATATGAATGTTGAAACTATTTTGTTCTACATTGCGCTGGACTTTTCACTTGTTTGTTCAAAATGCAACAGTCAGAGTAAAGACATTGTATATATCTTATTAGTGCCGGTGTGGCTTTTTTGCTATGAGTTTAATTCCATATGATGACCTAGCTGTAGCTGTTTGATTTTATGGGAACTTATTTTATTATGTTTTGAACTAGGCACGTATCTATGGTTCCCAGGTTTAACGATCAGATTATTTATACAATATTGAAAACATAACATTTATGAAGCCACGGTTTTTTTTTATGAATACATCGTATAATATAATTCATTACGACTATGTGTTATGACCAGCAACAACTTTTCAAAAAGCTCCGTTTTACAGGAACGTCTTAGATTGTTCATCTATATTCTCCCGAAAAAAAGCTAAAGAGAATAAAATTATGTAGTGTCACCATTGTATGATATACTAGCTGTTTTGGCAATTATAATGCCATTACGCCAGCATGTTTCTGGAAATTATTCTCAATTGCTAAAAATGATATTTCTGCACATAAACTTCCTCAAAGTACTTTACAGCTTCCAGGGACTTAAAAGACATCGTTCCTTCTTTATCAAACATTTCGTTTTAGTTATTTGCAAGCCGTAATTTCAACATTATTTTCCAATTTTCTCCCGTAATTTTCAAACACTGTGTCTCGAAATTTTTCAAAATATTTTTTATTTTACTTTATTAAACATAAACATAAACAACCAAAAAACAGATGACACTCAACGACTTCACAGGTAAATGGGAAAGCGGCAGGCGTCCTAATAAACGCCAATTGAACATTGAATATTGATGTGTACTATATATGACTTTGCCCCCAGATCATTCAAATCTCGCATATTCTCGCATGGATTTTAATTAAACGCTTGACCCACTCAGAATTCTAGGTCGCGAACAAGCTTTTCCTGAACTACTCTATTAACTGGTTCGTTGTATTGTCAGTATGCTGTCAGAAGTCCTGGAGCGAAAGCACAGGCCGAACCCTCTCTACCAGTAACGTAAACGGCTGAGCTAGCGGGGTATAATGTCATGAGACAGATTATAAATGAAAAATATGTTTACACACGAAAACCTATTTACGTTGCAATATTATTAGCAGCTTTATCGGCCGGGACAAAAACAAATTCCTTGGCTAGTTCTTTAAGTTTATGTTCGAATATCTTTTACCTTAACGTTATCCTATGAGTTATAACTAACAGATTAAAAGTAAAATTAATTGTAATTGGATACGATTTACATTCATGTTCATCGAACTGAATTGAAATCTTGGCACTAGTATTTGTAAACACTTATCTTCATGTCAGTACAATAGAATGTATTGTTTAACTCGCTATCATTTACCGATTCATACAGATAATAACACAAGAAATGAAAAATTGCCCAAATCAGTTAAAGAAAACTACATAATAAGGCCTAAAATAAAAAAAAGACATCATTTAGTAAGTAGACAATAAAGCCAAAGGCAAAAATAGTTGAAGTGTACACATTTGAAAAAAAATGTCAATATAATTACTGTGACGATGATCCATTGATCTTGTTACTACGTATGGTTTAGTTGGTCCTTCAAAATTATATTGTAGGAGTTTTTGTTTTCTTCCTTTGATTTATAATAAAGTAATTATCTTTTTTTTAATAACTTGTTAATATATCATTGCTAACAATGTAAGACTGATTACCTAAACACATTTTAATATATGAACCTTTTTTAAGCCAGTCATTAATGTTTATCTCCAAAAATGGTTTTGTGTCTCGCTGTTCCTACTAACACATTAATACATTCGATTTTCATGATTTGAACTAAAAAAGATTTTCTTCTTTTCTAATTGATGATTTTTTCTGTGTTCTTTGGTACTTGTTTCTAACGTCTATTGATTAATATACATTGTAACCGATGGGTTGTTATTTAATGTCTTGTTTTCATAACAACAAGTGCACACAAGCTTCCCCATATTAAAGCCGAATATATTGAATGGAAAAAATGGAAACGAGACAAAAAACGTTCTATCCTTTGGGTATACTACTCATACTCATATTTGTATTTTTATTTACCTTATATTGATATTTTGAGTAATTCCATAAAAACATGGACCGAATGTTCAAGTGTTATATGTTTATACACACTATATGTTGTAGCGTACCAAATGATATGCCATTTCAGTACATGTTTATAAAATTTGAACCATTAACGCGCAGCGGAACATGTGAATACAAAAGTTATAACTACATTTGTGCGGCATTGTGGTGATAAGGACTGAAAAATAAATTATGACACCACTTTCCATGTAAAGCAAACTATGCAATCGTCTTAAGAGGCAATGCGGTCACCCATGCAAGAACAAGGTGAAAAAACGTTGTTTCTTACAGCATGTAGGGGATTGATAGTGACAGAGAAAATAAACCATTTCTTAACTCTTTCGTATTTTAAAATCTAACATAATGACAAATGCATAACGGGACAATATTGGAATGAAAAATTAATCAAGTTACAGCATCTAAAGTGTAAACAGTCTTTAAAAGAAAGTAATGATCGCATTTGAACCAGTTTTTTTTTAGCACAATAATAAAGTACTGAGTTATTCGTTTTGTTAAATCTTCCGTTTCCTATATTTATACTTTTTAATCGTTTGTCTTTTGGTCTTTTTTAGTATTTCACTGCGTTTTTCAGTTTATTTTCGACTTGTGAGTTTGAATATACCTTTGGTATCTTTGACTCTATTAAAATCCGTGTTTGCTAGGAATTCGAATGCTATTCAAACATTGAACATAAGCCATATACGCGAAAACTTTGTTTACCAACACTTATATATAAAAAAAGAAGATTTGGTATGAGACAACTCTCCACAAAAGACCAAAATGACACAAAAATTAACAACTATAGGTTATCGTAAGGCCTTCAACAATGAGCAAAGCCCATAAACGCGTACACTTTGTTTATCAACACTTGTTGGTTTGTTTTAACATGGAAACAGATGTTGTTGATAGAAATTACAGAAAGAAAGGTAAAATATGAGAAAACAAACCAATAGTTTAAGAAATCAGGCATGATAATGAGATGGAATATTTATAACTGTAATTCTTTTGACCTTTTCATATATATTTTTTAGGTAAAATGTAACCTTTTCATAGATTAGTTGTGTTCCATGTGGTGTTTTGGAATACAGGAAAATTTAAGGCTAAGTTTTCGTATGTATTGATTATAATGACGAGACTTTCGACTGTTGACTTTCTATTTATTTTGATCTGAGCGTCACTGATGAGTCTTATGAAGACGAAACTTGCGTTTAGAGTATTGAATTATAAGCCGTGTACCTATGATAACTATTAGCGACTGAAGTTATAAATCATAAGTTGCAATAGAATCAATAAAGCACATAATAACATTTTATGTTAATTACAACGTCTAAAAAGGTTATAGCTCAAATGTAACAAGTCCGTTATAGTCTGAATTCATATCATAGAGAACGTATGGAAAGGGCGTTCGATACACACCCTGTACAATACTGTTCATAACATTGGAGTAGGAACTGTCCTTTTTCTTTATTTTGTGTAGATTGTGATGCACATTCATCAATTTTTTTTTTCATGAACGTTGTTGTTTTCAATTTGATGACAATATTCAGAAAAAACGTATAATGTTATTTCTATCAGATACCAAACTGTAAATGCAAATAAATTAAACATTAAGTCAGTATAAATTGATATTCGTGATTTTTAGTAAATTAGAATCATTCAACTAGATAATTCTGAGCTAAAATGCATATTGGCTATAATATCTGCACTGCCGCTGGTAGTTCAAATTATTTCTTAAATATGTCTTGTGCCCTTACTGTCTACCCTTAATAAATGTCGACAAATAGCGTACTATGAATTAACGCTTTTAATTGATAAATGTAAAATAATTTATATTTTGTTTAAAATGAGTTGTTCATGTAATTCTCGCGTAAGATTGCTAACTTAAATGACATCATCCAAATAACTAACAGAAGGTTAATTGGATAATGAGCTATCATGTACAATGTATACAGAAAAAACTATACAAATGGGATATTCTTCTTCTTAAGTTTGAAAAAAGATAAAATCCAATTCATATCTTTCTGTTTGTTTAAGAACATATATAAATAAATAGTAATCATTGTTTTTATTCTGTTTACGACAGTACAATAGGTAGTACAAAACATGTATAGGATGAGAAATGACATTTTTTTTTATATTTTTTAATGCAATCATTATATTTACTATCCATCATGTACTTCTAGTCCAGCGGAAATCAGAATAATTGATCACTTTATGGTAAAAGCACGAAACTTGGCATAGTGAAAGTTGAAGGGGTATAGACAAAATTCAGATATGGAGCCATGAAAAAAAATCCAATATGGCCGCCAAATTCAAAATGGCCGACATAAGTATAACATCATTCACTTGATGGAAGTCTTCCAAATTTAATGACTCCACAAGATGTCACAAACTTAAGGAAATACAACTAAGATATGTCAATTATTTTTTTTTAAACCTTATAATACAGACATCATCAAAATGGCGTCCAAATTCAAAATGGCGCGTCAAAATGTCTGATTTTGACAGTATTAGTATATTAGTATGTATACACAATCATTTTGTGATAGAACGTTATCAAATCCGTAAAACTGATCATTTGATATAGACAAAGGCCTACAATGTATCATTAATTCCTGGGTGCATAGATTATATTTTCAAAATGGCGGCTATATTCCAAATGGTGCCGATTGACATGTCAAAATTTGATGTTTGTTAAAGTATGGTATGAAATTATTTAAAAAGTTATGGATCATATATTTCTATACAAGGACGTATATACAAACATATTATTATGTAATGTAACATGTGACATTAACTATGAAATTAAAATGACCGATACAACTCAAAATGGCGTCTTTGGCGAGTTATTATTTTTCACAGATCAAGGTAATGACCTTAGAAAATTCACAATTTTCCTGTTGACAACACTGTTGTCTGCAAGGAATGCTCTGTGGGTTTCTGGATTCGTTTTTTGGTAAAAGGAAGCATATCACGCAGACGAATTGGCAGCCATCATGAATAGTTGGTGTGGTCTAAGATAGACCTTATAAATATTAATACTGTCAATTCAAATTGGAGGGTTATATACCAGAATTTAAAATGAGGAGATTCTTTAGATCGTTCCAAACACAACTCTCCAAATCCTAAGATAACCTCACCATCCCTCAAAACATCTTTGTACTGGCATAACGCGTTTGACAGTAGACGGTAAAGTGTGCACACCGTAACTTGGTGAGCTCTATATGTTTTTGTAACACGAGAAGCCTTTAGGAATGAATCAGCTGTACCTGGTGATGTAACCTGTGCATTTACTAAAACACTAGTCCATCCACTACCTTCAAGTCAACTATCAAGAGCTTTGAACGCAGCCATATCAAGGTTTAGGCCAACGAGTTTTCCTCACCATACATTTGAGGCTAGTTCCATTGTATTAGTTTTGCTACCGTGAAAAGGGGTTGATCAAAAGCAACAACTGGAATTTGGTCTGGATTAAGCTTTCTTACATCATGTTTCAGCCATTTGAATTCCACTTTTAATGCACGTGGGAATGAGGACATATGCTTGAAAGTTCTCCTTCAACTAATGGGATACCTGGTTCACTGAATCTTAGTACAGCTGGTGGAGGATTTGAATAACCCTCTGGTAAAAGAAAAACTCTCTTTGACTGGCATTTCAACATAGAATCAGATTGGTCAAATGTTTGAACAACGCCTTGAACATCCTCTGAAATATGTTTGAATAAAGATATGCATGTACCATGGAATTAATCTTTTGACGATATACTGCTTGGATTGTGGTCAATGTCTAAATCAGATGAAGTAAATACATTTTGTAGTAGATTGGCAGGGTTAACAATACCTCATTGGCCATGGAAGTAGAAATGTCCAACACTCGGTCGTAGGAGACAGATAGTCCAAGTATCTACTAATCACGTTTTCTACTCTTACAGTGGATCATGATTCCCAAATAAGCACAATCTGGAGGTACATGATCTGGACGGTTGGATAGTTTCTTTGTACAACTATACATCAGAAGCTGTACTTTTGATAATGTAGACTAAGAATATGGACGATTCTAAATGTTGGGTCCAAACTGAATCATACTGACCCAAGAAAGCATTGACTGGGGGTACAGAAGCTTCCTGACATTCATTTGGAAAGGTTCCTTTAAATTCCGAATTTAATTCGAAAATATCTTTACGAACAAACGTAGCTGCTTTTGATATGTTGACAAACTTATTATCAAAGTCTTCTAAAAAGTAAAATAAAAAAAATACTGAACTCCGAGGAAAATTCAAAACGGAAAGTCCCTATCCAAACGGCAAAATCAAATGATGAAACATATCAAACAAACAGACAACAACTGTCATATTCTTGACTTGGTAAGGCATTCTCAAATGTAGAAATGGTGGATTGAACCGACTCTTCAATGCAGGACCAATGTCATCTTTCAAAGCAAGAATATTTTCACGGCCTTGTTTAAAAGCATCTAAGTCAGGGAAAATAGATACAGTTCTGTCTTTTAGTCGAGAACTATAAACTCAAAATTAAACATCTGCACCTAGACATGTTATTCTTTCCATATAAAGTTTACATAGATCTGACAATTTGTAAACACTGATGGTCTCATCGCATGACCTTGTTTCGTTTATATAAGAGACAAGTTCGGAACTGCAATACCATGGATTTGCCTTTCCTTCTTAGATTCGACAATATCATTTTTCATTTCAATTCGAGATGCTCGATTATATAAGGAAACTTAACATTTAGAGTGGTGTGGTACTTTGCTTCATGTGCAATTAAATCACTAGCACTTTACTTTGCAAGTAACAATTAACGTGTCATTTAATTTACTGCTCATTCTCTCACACGTATATCTTGTCCAAATGTTGAGAACTCATGAACGACTTTATGCTCATGTTCATTACAGAAGAATCACACAGATGGGTTATTGGGAACTGAACAGAAAAGCTATATCTAGTTTTTTATTAGATGAGGTTGCTTTATCATTTATTCTCTCATGTGAGGTTCGTTTTTTCAGCTCTATTCAACTTTGTCTTGTTGCAATATTTGTGCCAACATACTTTGTGGTCAATGAAAGACTGTGCTATTCCAGATCTCTCATTTAAGTTTTCAATGCACACATAAATACCTTCAGGCATCAATCATAATTCATGAAACTTCTTAGTAGTGTCAGCTGGACTATATAAAGTGATCAATTATATCTATTTTTTGGACTCTTCCTTTTGACTTTTGGCGTCCATTTTGAATATGTCGGCCATTATGGAATTATTTTTGATTGTTCCGTATTGAGAAAAGAATAATTAGCACCATAACTAGCAATCTGTAAAATTTTGTGCTTTTATATTCAAGTGATCAATTATACCATTTTTGTGGACTCTGCCTCATCACTGTTGGCGGCCATTTTGAAGTTGGTGGTCATTTTGGATTTTTTATTTATAACTCCATATCCCAAAATGTTTATAGGCATCATAACTACATGTAACACTGTGCAACGTTTTATGCTTTTACCATGAAATGATCAATTCTAACAATTTTTTTGACTATATCTTATGATTTTTGGCGGCCATTTTGAATTTGTCGGCCATTATGGAATTATTTTTGATTGTTCAATATTCGGAAAAGATTAATTAGCATTATAACTAGCTATATGGAAAGTTTTGTGCCTTTATATCCAAATGACCAATTATACCAATTTTATAGAATCTGCCTCATGACTGTTGGCGTCCATTTTGAAATTGGCGGCCATTGTGGAATTTTTTTTGATGGCTCCATATCCAAAATTGTTTATAAGCATCATAACTAACACTGTGCAAAGTTTCATGCTTTTACCATAAAGTGATCAATTGTCCCAAAATATTAGACTTAGCTGCTGGACTATTCAACATGTGCAAGCACATAAAGTTGTGTCTATTCAGGATATCAGCAAGCCATCGCAAAGTTCCAAGGAGGTATCATATGAATTTGATAATATTGATAATGAATAAAATATAGAATACATGAATGTCAACTCTACATATAGAACTTTTATATTGTGGAATATTATACAATCTAAATGTCTCTGGGTATTTTTGTCGTTTAGTTGTCATCTCAAAGCGTGTACCCATGTCTGATTTTATTCAGTGTATAAATATTTTCGAAACTAATTTAATTTCATAATGTATATATTTTCGAAACTAATTTGTACTGTACGTTTTTTGTTATTCATCTTTTGTTAGTTCTTCGGTAGAGATTCAAAATAGGAAGATGTAAGATAGCAAATCATAAGTAAATCCTTTATCTGAGACAACGTTGGGCCAAACGACATACAAATATAAAGTAAGAAATATTTTATTTGGCAAAAGTACAAAATTGTACGGACACGGCTTGACAAAGAATGGGACTGCCAAGAAACATAATTGGCAAGTCCCTAGTATATGTATATAATATAATTAAACCTTATTGTTCATTCCTTATTCCTTATTTCCAAATTATTGTCCATTCCTTATTGCTTATTTCCACCTTATTGTTATTCCTTATAATGTCATTTTCTTATATATCAACATAATATCCTTATTAACATTATTGCTTCCAAAATATATCGGATGCTGGCCCTGGGAAACAAAGGCTCAGCGGATTCATAATTCCATTATAAGAAGCCTAATATATTTGTAGATGTTGTGTCGCTATTTTCGCCAAATGGTGGAAGTCTGGAAGTCTTTGTCTGAAGCCGTGACGAAGGACTGGGATTATAATTGAAATAATCTATCAATCTTTTCAACCTGAAAAATAGAACAAAAACAGCAGAACATCGAACAATATGATATAACATATGTACATATTAATTACATTTAAGTGGTGGATGGGTGGGTATCATTTGAAACAACATTTGTTAATTTAATTTTGTACAGACCCATGACAATGTTTACGTAGTGACTATAAACATGGAAGTAATACACGTGACCTTTTTGTTTTCTTACATGTAGAAATGGCGACATCAAGTAAATCCACAAGCATTAGAAAAGCTCAAGTTCCAGTTTTATGCTTTTTTTGCAAAGGACAGGAAATTAAATGGAAATGTGAAGAATACAATGTACGCATGTATAACACCTTTAAAGTAACTGTCCACCAAGGACTTCCTTCTACACAAGACCATAACGTAGTTTCTATTCAGGATATCAGCAAGTCATTACTAGGTGCCTAGGAGGTAACGTCTGTAGTATTTTCGTCAGTTTTCAATTCATACACAACTACTCTACCTGCTGTCCATACTTTACTTTGCTCGGATGACGATTTGCTTTACTTTGGCTCTAACGTTAAACAGATAGAGGAAAATTAATTTGTAAAAGGGAAACTTTTAAAATCATCAATTAGGATATTGCGAACGTTAAAGAAAAAAATATTTGACTTTGCAATAAACAAAGACGGAGAAATACTTTTAAAAGAATATGGAACCAACAAAATTCAAATTTTATCACGTACGGGTGAACTACTGTTTTAGATACTACTCCAATGGTATTATTGGCCATTCATGTAAACAAAAATAATGAAGTAATAGTTTGAGCAAGAGAACAAATACCACCGTTTCCGGTTCAGGATTTTTCGGTCAGACAAGTTTTATTATTTGGTAGTGATTATCAAAGGAAAGTAACATTAAAATTTGACATAAAAGGGAATAAATTGTTTTATTATGTTAGACGCATTCCCACTGATTCTCGAAATGTTGTTTATGTTGTTGACCGCTTTGACAAGGACAACAACGGCAGAATAGTAGCTGTAGATAGAAATGGACGTTTGAAGTTTGCCTACGACGGGAAAAAGGATTTAGAAACATTCAAACCACATGTAATTACTTTAACTCCTAGTGATAACATTGTAGTTTCAGATACAGTTAATAATTCACTACATGTTATAAATTCAAAAGGACATTTACTTGGAATGCAGTTAGTTTTCAAAGACTTTGGCATTAATGATCCTTTTATTGTATGCTTTGACACTGAAGGACATTTATTTATTGGGTGCGCTTATGGCGGACATGAGAATAACGGTAACATCCATGATGATAAACAGTCTTATGTAATATGTAGCGCGATAAAATCTCTGTTTAAAATGATGTTGTAAGAGAATATATACACATGTATATATACGTATATAAACGTTTTGAAGTAGCATTTTGATTTTTTCCTTAAACTGCCCGACTCATTGTACTGGATCTACTACGCCAACTTTGTATTTGTTGTATATGTACAGACAATGATTTGTATACTGAATAAGTACTATATAAATCCTTGGTTCATACTATTTGTCATAAAAAAAACCACATGTGTTCGAATGAGAGTGTTGAATACTTAAGAATGTGAAACGTATACTAGTATTTTTGATTACGATCTAAACTATCGGAGACGTAGTTTCCATACAACAAAATTTACAAGTCAATACAAACCTTTTCATCGTCATACAACGCCTAATGATACCCAGGGATGATCTCATTCCATTAAGGACATTATCGTTTGTTTACATATATTGAACCCTGAACGTATTCAATCGATGAAGGTCTGTAAGTTGAGGTTTCATTTACTAAACTATAATCTGGCATGACAAATTCGAAAAAATGAAAATGGTGGGTTAATTCCGGTTTTATACGTAGCTAAACCTCCACTTGTGTGACAGTTGTGAATAGTTTCGTTATATTGACAAAATTGGTTGAGCAACCCATACAGTCAAAATAGGTTAATATGACAATACTTTGAATCCAGCAGTCAAAACTGAGTAAATAAGCAGCACAGACATACATGTACAATACAAATGACTAAAAACTTCAAACAAATATCAATATAAATCCAACAAAGACGACTACAAAAACCCTGGTATGGTTGATAGTAAATTTGACAAAGACGCCTATAAAAAAAGTTTTTAAAGTTTATAGTAAATACCGTATATATTATACAATTTCTCGATAAAGTACAAATTAAGTAAAATATAAACACAAGGGTAAAACAAAAACAACACCGTTAAAACCAATTCGGTCCGAATCGCCCTTTTAGAACCAGGAATGAATAGGCTTGAAAGAAGGCAAGCAAAATATCATCACTTACAATTTAAAAGGATAAAAGTCATTTGATTGAGAATCTCCAGTTTAACATCAGACGGTTTTAGAGATGAAATTTGTGAAACCGTAAAAAAGGCCTACAATAGGAATTGATATACTCAATACGTTTTTGATAAGCATTTGTCTACCGTAGAGTGAGAGGGAGGTGGCATATAGCTAGCCCTACGATATAGGTCAAAGTGTGACCTTATTCTTGTCAGGCATACTTTTTGTTTTTTTTCCAACGTACGATTTTATTCAAAGTTATGTTATGAACGTCTATTATCGGTTTATTACAACAGTAGGCATGTCTTTGTATGATATATTTGAAACTGGACGCTTAAGGGAGCTAAATATAATTCAGAGGTGTTCTTTTTAACGTCCCCATATCAACTGAACGTGGCTGTGTACCAATAGATCCGGGGAAAACAGATGCTCACTTAAGTAAGGTTTTACTGTTGTTCGGAAGAAGTGCAAGGATGAACAATGTGAAAGGGTTAAATAGCGATAGATTAGATTAGATATAGATTAGACCGTTGGTTTTCCCGTTTGAATGGTTTTACATTAGTAATTTTGGGGCCCTGTATATCTTGTTGTTCGGTGTAAGCCAAGGCTCCGTGTTGAAGGCCGTACATTGACCTATAATGGTTTACTTTTTTAAATTGTTATTTGGATGGAGAGTTGTCTCATTGGCACTCACACCACATCTTCCTATACCTATAGAATATCGAATTGATTTATCCTCAAGTGTTTGATATCTAGTAATGGGTGTCATAACAAAATCTTTAATCAAGAAGAAGTTTTATTTTATTCTGTTAGTTATGAGTGAAGTTTTCTGTTCTCATTTGTCTTTTCTATTTGTCTTTTCTTTAGAATACGTAGTCAATAATCTTACAGATGAATAAATGCGCTGAATATATGACTTAACAGTCTAGATGGGTTTTGTTCAACAATCCCTGTTAAATTCATTTATAAATAGTCTGCGTACTGATTTGAAATATACATATTGACTCTTTACTATCATCGAGGCCCGCTTATAGATCACAACATCCGTTTATAGTGTTGTCGGAAAATTGCAGTACTACCTATAACATGAACTCTTTGCAGATCTTGAATATCTGATTATACCGGTATTTTCTGTTTAAAGTTTTCTTTATCTGCAGTTTTAATAAACTTAGACAAAAACGGATACAAATCAAAATATTATTTATAAGAAATTGGCCGTTTTGCTTATTTGAAGATATTGCCTAGCTGACTTTTTTTGCTGCTTTTAGTTTTTATCAGATTCAATGTGAGCATGTTTAACTTTTCATGATAAGGATGATTTGACGGATTTCAGTAGTTATAATATTTTCACCAATTTGACACTAAAAGAACTTTATCAGTGAAAGCTTTTTAATGAATTTTTACACATTTTTATAATCTAGGGAGTTCAACTTCCAAATCTGCTCCCAGACAGTGATACAATTTCAACCTCACATAAAAAATTACCAGTTAAGTGTAGGAATTTTGCATTTTTAGTGTAAAATTTTGAAACACAAACTTTGAACATGTTGAAGGTCATACGGTTGCCTATAATTTCTTCGATCATGTCCATGTACATTCACTTCTTTTGAACTTTAAATTTGTGCATATAGTTGTCTCATTGGCTTTTATACCACATCTCCTTATTTTTATATTTTTGTGGTTGTTGATGAGATATTAGGCTTAGTAATTGCATAAATAGTGTCCTGACCATAATTTTATATTGCTCACACTTGCATGTGGAAAATATACATGATATATGTTGTACATATTATTTTAATTTTAGTTTCTTGTGTACAATTTGGAAATTAGTATGGCGTTCATTGTTAGTAATTTGCCTTCAAATAAGTTTTCAGCAATTGCTAGTACCCTTAGATCATTAAATTTAGTTTGTATCTTTGGTTTTTTTGTAGTTGTTTTACCTGTATCGCCGAATGCGGAAACAGGTCTAGTAACCAGTCGAATCTGTCAGTTCGTCCGAAGGAAAGACAACTTTCGTCAAAGTATGAATGAGAATAATATATTTAGTCTGCAGTTTGATAACATCAAATTGTCGCGAGTAATTTTTACGTGTGGTGTGTAGCTACCTGTTGTGTACCGATAAGTTGCAATTTAACACCCTCATTATGCAAGAAAAATTTTCAAAATCAGTTTTCTTGGCTTTTGGGAAAGGGAATAATTAATATTTGGTCTGTGTCTTGTTAATGGGATATAGTAGACAGTAACCAATTTTACACCTATCGAAAGTTTGATACGTTACACCCTCATTGTAGAAGAAAATTTTCGTCAAACTGTTTTTGGCTCCTTTTGAAATAAATGATTTTACTATTTGATCTGGGAATGATCAGTAATGATCATCCTGCGACGTCAGCCCGGTTTTTATATTGTTATGCTTTGTTTCGATCTGGTGAGTTAATTCCTTTTACATCGATGTTACAGTAACAGTTTGTCAATATGTGGTGCTGTATCACAACTTTTCTACAAAATATAGGTTAGGAGAAGTGTTAGGCGCCTGTTGTTTAATCTCGCCAAATTCCGTATGTTCCTGTGCAAAGTCAGGAGCACATAATTCAGTGGTTGTTCTTTGTTGCTGTATATTATTTATGCGTTTTTTGTTTGTTGCTTGTACATTTATCAGGCCGTTACTTTTCTCCTTTGAGTTGCTACGGGTATGGGTTTTATAAATTGTTGATACCGGTACAGTGACCAATAGTTGCTACCATCTACGTCATTTGGTGGATATTTGCCTCATTAGAAAGCATACCACATTGTCATATTTTTTTCTATATCAGAACGTTTTTTATAAATATGAACTCAGGTGTTGATTAAAGATCTTTTTTATTCCCCAACGGTTCAGAGCTTGCCATTATGTATACATGTCTACGGATGACGGCCGTATGTTAAAATCTAGATTTTAGGAATTATTTGTTTTGATTGTTAGCTGACTCATTGATAGATACCCCATCCATTTTTAATCATTTACCTAGATTTGTAATTGAAGAGAGAAACCAGATCACTGCTAAAAATATAGATAAATCCCTCTACCACGTTATATGTCTAGCCTCTAGTCTTGGCACTCGTCAGTGGTGGTCCTTAATAATTTTATACCCCTGTCCTATTTTTTGAAGCGGATGGTAGATGTATATGATGATATCCATTTTTCCTTCTGTTCTTCTTTTATAACGGCTTCTGCCTTTGAACTGTTGGCAGGATTTTGTGAAACTTTCAGAGAATCTAACTCACATTATGCACTTGTGTACCTATTGTTTCATATCATGATTTCTTTGCAAATCCCTGTAATATCCGCACATTACACTTCAACGTTATAACTGCATCTAATCCTTAAGACCTAATGAGAGTTTAATGATCCTTTCGCAGAATCTTTCCTAATGCAACTGATCACCTCATTTTAAAGTCTTTTATCATGAATCATCATATGCAGACTTCGACTATTCATGATCTTTTGTACCGTTAATCTCATAAATATTTCTAGTCCTTAGTGTGATATACAATTCTGAATGATATTTATTTCAGTACGCTATATTGCAAAGACAAAATTACTCCCTTTTGTGAAGTTAGTCTCGTTGGTGGAAAAATGCGAGAGGTCATGGTGGTAGAGTGCACGTGCCCACCTGGAGTTCGAAAGATCGTAAGCTTGGTTCCGCACCGAGTAAAACTTGAAAATTTGTCTTTTCCATTCTCCGTTAAGCTTGTGGCAAATAGGAGTAACAGCATAAATTAGTCAGTGCACAGTCATAATAATGTAAGCGGCCTGGGTGTCTTCCTGTGGTATTATACCTTATGTCGTAGCACGTGAATAAAAAGCAGCTCAGCGTGTCGGTCTTGTACAAAGCAAGTTTTAAATTCATATCCCATTAACATATTCTCATTCTCAGGTGCATGTTCTATTTACAATTGGACTTCATACACCGATTTATTCATCCTTCCGTCCATTTATCTTTTTAATGGTTTGTTAAAACAAACCCTGTTATTGGACTTCCGTGTTATTAATTGTTATTTGTATTTAATTGAATCTCGTATATTATTGAATCCTGTAAAGTGTTCAATATTCCTCGAGTTTTCCCAATTTATGCTGTTTGATATAGATTCAAACCTTTGCTAACTGTGTGCCAATTGTCAATAGTTACACTATTTCTTTTTTTGGAGTATAGTCAACTTTACATTAAGGATAATGCTGATACATAATGGTATGCACTACGCATTCGCACTGATTCTAGAAATATTGTTTATGGTGTTGATCGTTTTGACAACGACAACAACGGTAGAATAGTAGCTGTAGATAGAAATAGCCGCTTGAAGTTTACCTTTAAAGGACAAACGTATTTAGAAACATTTAAACAACAAGGACTTACTGTTACACTAAGTAATTACATTGTAATTTCTGATTCAGGTAGTAATGTGCTACATGTTTTAAATTCGAATGGAGATAAAAACGATCTTAGAATCCAATATCTACTCAGTTTATGCTTTGACGCTGAAGGATATTTATTAAGTGGATGTCACAAAGGAAAAAATGAAGACTTCGGAAAAATTCATGCCATTAAAATGGTAGACAGTCTAATGTAATATGAATACTAACAAATGCTACCCGTTTTCTACGGCTTATAATGCAATTGTTCTATTCTAAAGAATACAGGTTGTCTGTTAAGTGAACCACACCACAGAACTTGATGCATGTACCCCTTTTTACGTGTTAATTTTTAAATGTGTTCTTGACACAGCTGAATCAATCATATAATTGGAGCATAATACCCCTGTAATCGTTTTAACCAGACTTTAGTTATTTAATTGTATGTGAGCAGTACATATCAACTTCTATAAAAGCCATATTATGTTAGAAAAATAAATAGAAAGAACACATAACATGAATTAGCTGATATAATTAAGAAGTTTCTTTAAAATTATATGTAACACAAAAAAGGCTTTTCACACCGTAAGCTCCCAAATAAGGAGATGTAGTATGATTGATCAATGAAACAACTCTCCAACAAAGACCTAAGTCATGAATGTAAAGAACGGTAACCGTACGGCCTTCAACAAGGTGAAACATCCATACCATAAAGTCACCTACAAAATGCCAGGGATGACAAATTGAGGCATTTGGAACAAAACATCAACAGCCAGATTATTAGTAAAACAATAAACGGATAATAAATATGACAGACACAGCAAGCAACGGCAACCACTGATCAACAAGGTCTTGACTTGGGACATGAATGTTATAAATGTGGCGGTGTTAAACAAGTTTTTTGTGAGCGCTAAGTTAGAAAAGGCTTCATTCGTCAAAATGATGTTATGTACAACACAAATTACATAAACACTCACGACACAAAATGTCGATTTACGAGTGTTGTCACCTATTTAAACTCCAAATAAATTTAATGAGAAATACAATGCCAAAGTTTGTAGGACCATTAGGTGGTCAAAACATTTCAGTATGGATAAGGTAAAGTAATGGCATATGTTATATAAGCTTTGGATTTCAAATATTTTGGCCACGAGCATCACTGAAGAGACATGTATTGTCGAAATGCGCATCTGGTGCAAGAAAATTGGTACCGTTAATTGTATTACTACCACTGGGTCGATGCCTCTGCTGGTGGACTATTAGTCCCCGAGGGTATCACCACCCCAGTAGCCAGTACTTCGGTACTGGCATGAAAATACGGAGTTTTTGTGTTATTAAAATTTACTGTTGCAAAATGATAGAAATTATTATAAATTAAGGAATGTATCTCCCTCATGCAAAGGTCTGATTCCTTTCACGGATTTGGCTATACTTTTTGGACCTTTTGAATTATAGCTCTTCATCTTTTATATAAGCTTTGGATTTCAAATATTTTGGCCACGAGCATCACTGAAGAGACATGTATTGTCGAAATGCGCATCTGGTGCAAGAAAATTGGTACCGTTAATTGTATTACTACCACTGGGTCGATGCCTCTGCTGGTGGACTATTAGTCCCCGAGGGTATCACCACCCCAGTAGCCAGTACTTCGGTACTGGCATGAAAATACGGAGTTTTTGTGTTATTAAAATTTACTGTTGCAAAATGATAGAAATTATTATAAATTAAGGAATGTATCTCCCTCATGCAAAGGTCTGATTCCTTTCACGGATTTGGCTATACTTTTTGGACCTTTTGAATTATAGCTCTTCATCTTTTATATAAGCTTTGGATTTCAAATATTTTGGCCACGAGCATCACTGAAGAGACATGTATTGTCGAAATGCGCATCTGGTGCAAGAAAATTGGTACCGTTAATTGTATTACTACCACTGGGTCGATGCCTCTGCTGGTGGACTATTAGTCCCCGAGGGTATCACCACCCCAGTAGCCAGTACTTCGGTACTGGCATGAAAATACGGAGTTTTTGTGTTATTAAAATTTACTGTTGCAAAATGATAGAAATTATTATAAATTAAGGAATGTATCTCCCTCATGCAAAGGTCTGATTCCTTTCACGGATTTGGCTATACTTTTTGGACCTTTTGAATTATAGCTCTTCATCTTTTATATAAGCTTTGGATTTCAAATATTTTGGCCACGAGCATCACTGAAGAGACATGTATTGTCGAAATGCGCATCTGGTGCATGAAAATTGGTACCGTTAATTGTATTATTAATGTTTTTCTTATTAATTAAAATTATTAGGACTCAGTTTGACCATCACTTTAGTGCTTCAGTCCTGACATAATTGATGACGTACATTTCTTCAATTCCATGTTGACAAATAAGTAAGAAACTAAGGTTCCAACTCCCTAAATCAAATTTGACTTTATATTAAGTTGAATATTTTGTATGTCCTATTTGTTATTGAAACCAATTAACGTTAACGTTTTTATGACTTTTTACATTCTTTTAAATGTGTACGTATGAGAGATCATCATGAAGGAAACTAAAAAAAACACGTTATTCGCAAAGTTTTATGTCAATTTTCACTATTTAGTATGCTCTATTTCAAAATTTTGAAAGTACTAAAAAAGTAGTCAGGAAAAAAAGTTAAAGGATAGAAAAGTAAGTTGTAGGACAGTGACTAGAAGCCGAGAAGAAACGACATCAATAGGACAGTTTTGCATTTTTCAGGTAACCAATACATAGTATGTTCCCTTAAATGTTATGAGGAAACTTAACGCAAAAATGTGGTAAAGTTTTGATATGTTGTTTAGTGTTTAATTCATACCACTACGGCACAGCATTATTGTGTAACTATCCCAAACACTTTCCGATTACTTGAAGTGTATAATTAATCCAAGAATAGGTCGTACATATTCAAAATGTCAAGATGTTATATTGCGAATATCTTCAAATATCATATAGTTATTTAAATTAAAATCAAGTGATTTTTTATCAGACTTTTTAACAGTATACAGAAGTGTTACACTTTGATAAAAGAACCCAGAAGTATCTGAAGTGACATAGCGACACTCTTTCAAATTTATTTTCGATGGTCTAACATTTGATACAAAAATTTAACAATACTTTTAGATATTTGGATGATATATTGGCTCTAAATAATGACGACTTCAGTATGTATACTAAAGAAATTTATCCTGTAGAACTTACTTTAAATAAAGCTAATGATAACAATGACCACTGCCCTTTCCTCGATCTTGATATCTATATCATAAACGGGAAGCTTAATACAAAAATTTATGATAAAAGAGATGATTTTTCATTTCCTATTGTTAATTATCCATTTTTAGATGGTGACGTTCCCTTGTCACCATCTTATGGTGTTTATATATCTCAACTTGTACGATTCGCTCGTGTATGTAACTATGTATTAGATTTTAGCGAGAGAAATTTATGTATTACTGAAAAATTATTACACCAGGGTTTTCGATATCACAAACTGGTCAAAACATTTACTAAATTTTATCACCGGTATAAGGAAATAATTCGTAAATATAACTCAACATGCAGACATCTTATACGTTCAGGTATTTCACATCCAAAATTTTATGGAAATATTCTTTATAAAGCACAAAAATGTCAGTATTCTCCTCAGAAACTAACAAAACCTTTAAATAGACTTATTAAAAGGGGATATAGTTACGATACTGTTGTCAGGTCATTAAAGATTGCATATTTTGGCTTTAACATTGATTCACTGATAGGGTCTTTGCATCGGAACTAAACACATTTATTTCTAAAAAAACAGTTGTTGGCATGACACGGGTTATGTTCTTCTCATATATTTTATGATAGTATGATACTAAACCCCTAACGGGAGGGATTGTACCTGATATTCATATGATGAAGACATAATCTTTCAATCAGTTTAATTGAGGTCTGGAGCTGGCATGTCAGTTAACTGCTAGTAGTCTGTTGTTATTCATGTATTATTGTCATTTTATTTATTTTCTTTTGTTACATCTTTTGACATCAGACTCGGACTTCTCTTGAACTGAATTTTAATGTGCGTATTGTTATTGTTTTACTTTTCTACATTGGCTAGAGGTATAGGGGGAGGGTTGAGATCTCATAAACATGTTTAACCCCGCCGCAATTTTGCGCCTGTCCCAAGTCAGGAGCCTCTGGCCTTTGTTAGTCTTGTATGATTTTAAATTTTAGTTTCTTGTGTATAATTCGGAGTTTAGTATGACGTCCATTATCACTGTACTATTATGCATATTTTAGGGGCCAGCTGAAGGACACCTACGGGTGCGGGAATTCTCGCTACATTGAAGACCCATTGGTTGCCTTCGGCTGTTGTTTGCTCTATGGTCGGGTGGTTGTCGCTTTGACATATTCACCATTTCCTTTCTCAATTCTATTTGATACTTGATTCCTGAAAACTGATAACTTCTTGGTTTTGAAGGATGTTGAGGACCCCTGTTTTAATATGGCCATATGAATCAAAACTTTGATATTCCACAGTCAGAAGAGTATTATATTCTATTCTGACGTCTGATGCAACAGAGAAAATACAAAAAAAGAAGATTTGTGTATGTCTGTGTATCTGTAAAATTAAGACATTGAAAAAGAGAGGTGTAAAACTGTCAAAAACAAACTAACATTGCTTTGACAAAAAACAACAACAAGTAAACAAAATTAAAAAACAAAACCGACCAAAAGACAAAAAGAAAAATCAATACTAAAGACTGAGAAACACAAACCGTATCAAAACACAGGGTGACCTCAAGTGTTTCAGAAGGTTTACAAATCATGATACCCATGTGTCACCCGTCGTGTTGCTCAACTACAAAGTACATATTTGTTTTTATAAAGAATAGGTTATAATGTATGATAATAGCTTGTTAAGGCTATGTTTAATTATTTTCTTTTTTTTAATTGATGCACATATAAGGTTAAAATTTTTTTATCATAGCAATGTGCAGCAATTTTTTTTCTACATAGATACATTTTATTTAATCTTACAGTTTTGGAGATATTTTAAAGGCTTAAAAGCTTTTTTTCTGAGATATCATGAGTATGTTTGTCATGAAAAATTTAAATACTTTAACTTATTTAGTATACATTTAATAAATATCAAGGAAAAAAAATCTTCAGTTTATTTGGTTAACATTTGATATATTTTCTGGTTTCCTTTTTTTGGCGGTTTGTGATAAAAATCTTAAAAACGTTTCCCTAAAGAATACTTATTCCTGGTTACGATATTTTGTCAGTTTCCTATTATTTTGTGAGGATTTAAATATAGTTACGTTTGACAAAATGTCCGGGTTTTTTTCCCCTGAGATTTGATGATAAAAGACTTTGATTTTGTCAAATTATAATTGTGTCTTGTCATCATCATTTATCAATTTCCTTGTGAAATCGTGTTTGTGAAGTTTCAAGTGAAGTAACATTTGACCATTGTTCTGGTTTCCTGTTTTTGGAGATTTGCTGATAAAAACCTTTGTGTTTGTGATAAAATACAAGTAGCTGTTTCGTATATTAAAATTTGTCATATGTCTTTAACAAGCGTTTATTCCGAGCTGTTAAAAAAGTTAGTTTTGAATTTTAAGATGTTTTTCTGATAAATTAACATAAAATTCAAAATATGTATTAATTAATTGAAAAAAAAAAAATAAGCCAAAATAGTCTATTTCCTCTTATTTCATCTTAATCAACCTAGTATATAAAACATAATGATCCTCTGGTTTTGTCTGGGTAATACATATTTTCAAAAATTTGAAGGCTGAAATTTCATTTGCTAATGTAATAAATAAGAGAATAGAAAGTTAACCTGAGTCGGGTAATTATTGACAACAGAAGCAGTCTGGTGGCGTCTTATTGTTAAGGTGCAAATGACGAGTACAGTGATTCGCGTATTTTTTTCCCCTAAAGATTATTTCACCTTAGGGAAAAAGTGTGGACACAGATAAGTGCGAATTGTAATTATCTAATTATTGTAAGTATGTATTTCTCCAAAATATTTTATGCATGGTCCTGCCCATCAACGCATTTATGTGGCTTTTTTTTTTATCTCTTTAACATACGGTTCCATTTAAAACCGTATTCCACAATGAAAGCAACCTTAGTTTGATATTAGTAGTAAAACATCTAAATAAAAAAATGTTAATTATTCAATTTTTGGTTAAGACTATTTTTGGAGAGGAAGCTACATGTATGGATATGCAAAAAGGATTCTGTTAGTTTAAGTTCCAAAGTTGTAGGCACCAATATATCAAAATAAGCAAAAGACCCTTGCAGTTCCAGGTAATCACAATACATCTTTGACCCATGTTATCATTTAAAAATTCAAATTTTCTTATAAAAAATTAAGTAAAACATGGTAAAGAACCTTAAAATATGAAGATCCCTGTCACTTATTCTTGTCGAGAGCAGTGTTTTGCAGAATATCTAAATTGGAAAAGTGATGACAATACCTTGCATGAGCCGTCAGGCTAGGTTAGCTAATACAATTGTATTCTTTCTTTTGCAATTTTTATTCTTTTTTTTTGGGGGGGGAGGGGGGGGGGTGTTTCTGTCTAGTCTAGTCTCCGATTTTCAGATTGATGGCTTATAAAAGAAAAAATAACGAATATAAAATTACATTTTTATAAAAATTTATATCAAATTAATTCATTCAAAGATAAAAAGAAATTTGAAACATGATACTATAGCAGTTGACTAAATTTCAAATGAAAAGAAGAAATATTTTCATTTGCTTTAATTTCTTGTTATGTTGGTAAAGATGAGAAAACTGAAGTGCTAATGAAAATATGAGTTTTCAAATTGTTGTATAAAATAGAGCAGTAGTGTCAGTACCATTAACACACATTTAATTTACCAAAAAGATAAAAGTCGAGCAATGTAATCTTATTATAGAAGTCTATTATGCGTTGACAGTTCCGTTTCTTAGCATAAATACATTTATAAACGAATGATCTATTGTACTTGGGAATCTTCAATAGGCAGAACATATGGTTTTAAATGTGTTTCCAAAACAACTTGAATCTTTTATTTAGTAGCAACTTTTTTTAATGTATTTTATCCTTTTTTATATTACTCCGTTGAAGTCAGCGTTCAAATGAACAAACAATGCTTTGATATTCCTATATGTTCTGACGCTAGGCCGTTTTATGTTATGTGTCTTTATATTCGTCGCTCCTCACCTCCCTGAAGCTGTTAACCGAATACGTATATATCGAAGCGCATCGTGAACATGTATTAGATCAGTGTTTCATGAATTTTTGTATCGTGTAATGCGTAATAAAATGCATCACTCATTAACTTTCTCTTTACTGAATTGTTACTGGCCATGTATCTAATTTTAGTCACATGTTTGAGGGTAGAAGGAAGAGCTCCCTCAAACTTGACATAAGGCAAAACCGATCCATGTAAACAACACTTTTTTGTTCAGGGGACAGTTGAAGCTCGCCTCCAGATGCGGTATTTTATCGCTGTATTGAAGACCCATTGGTGGCCTTTGGCTGATTTCTGCTCTTTGGTCGGGTTGTTGTCTCTTTGACACATTCCCCATTTTCATTTTCAATCTTATTACATAACAGGTGATGCAATCTCATATCCATTGCTTTTCATCCTTCTTTTTAAAGACTTACAAAGCGGGGAAACATTAGTGAGCATTATTTGATAGCTCTTGTTTTCATTATCAATGTCGATGATTGTATAGCAATAAATATGGCATTTTTGATTTTCCCAACAATAATGTGTAGGTTTTAATTGTAATGTATAAATATAATTGTTTTTCATTTATTGT
The DNA here is from genome assembly GCF_965363235.1 of Mytilus galloprovincialis. Taxonomy (NCBI): domain Eukaryota; kingdom Metazoa; phylum Mollusca; class Bivalvia; order Mytilida; family Mytilidae; genus Mytilus; species Mytilus galloprovincialis. The sequence continues at coordinate 51,709,305 of NC_134838.1, read as the reverse complement.
ATCTCTCTTAGTTGTATTTCTGTATTTTGCCGTTAATTAATCCATTACGTATGAGTATTTATCGACGGTTTTCAGCCGCTGGTGGACGTTTCGTCCCCGAGGGTATTGCAAGCCCAGTAGTCAACATTTCGGTGTTGACATGAATAACAATAATGTGGTCATTTTTATAAATACCCTGTTTACAAAACGTTGTATTTTTCGAAAAACTAAGGATTTTCGTATCCCAGGCATATATTAAGTTAGTCGTATTTGGCACAACCTTTTGGAATTTTGGATCCTCAATGCTCTTCAACTTTGTATTGGTTTGGCTTTATAAATATTTTCATATAAGCGTCACTAAAGGGTCATATGTAGATGAAACGCGTGTCTGGCGTACTAAATTATAATCCTGGTACCTTTGATAACTATTCAGTACTTGAACTGTCGTGATGCTTGTTTTTTTTTCATTTAACAATTTTTAGCATATTTTTTTCTATCAAAATCTTATCTATAATCTATTGTGAAACGAAGTAATTTTACATCTCTGTTTTTTAATCTTAATGTTTTATTTGCAGTTGCAAAAGCCGATGTTTTATCTGTATTAAACTGCTGCAAAGCAATCAAGTATTTTTTAGACTATCACTTTCAAAATTTCAATTGGATTTTCAATGTCATCACTGGCATACGACAGTATGATAATATCTGCCTTGTTTTCTATTTATAGATTATCGTTGCTTATCTCAACGAGATTGATTTTCTCGATTGATCCGGAACGGCGAAAGTGAGAAAAGCTATCGAGTTGAGATGAACAATGATAATCTGTTTATCGCTATTTTACCTATGACGACGTTTTTAATTTCATTGACAATCAGCATGTGCACCCTTAGTTTCTAGCGATACTTTTTCACATCACTATGCTGAGAAATGAATTATCAGTCAGGAAAAGCAATGGAAACTTTTGTAAAATAGCAATAAATTACTTTTATCTACAACATAAAAAATATTTTATGTAAAAATATAGAAAATTGCAGAAACAAATACTGATTTTTGTGACACATTGATTTCTACTTTTAAATAAAGAAATGAAGTTTGGTTACAAGCCATGCGCTTGTTATTTATATAAAAGTAAATTATATAACAAACATAGAAAGCTTTTGGATGAATCCGTTAAAAATGTAACTAAACGTTATATTTCTATCGAATATCCTTTTTCTAGTCTCTAGTCTTCTATTATTTGAATCAATGAACAAGAAAAGCCTTTTGAAAAGTAAGTGAAATAGTAGGCGGTACACTGCCTGAATTTTAGTTTCCATTCTCATGTATTACATTGTATTTTTTCTTAATATTTTTGTGCCCTGTCATGTGCTTCCTTCAGCTTTTTTGGAAAAACTGCCGTCTGAATATATTTATTTAATGTCTTTATTGGTTTTACAATATTATGCTCAACAGATTTTTCTGTTATAGTGGCCTTTTTGATATTCATATTGTTTATCTGAATAGTCATTTGTATAAATTTCCTTTACCAAAACTTTGAATTTTTCGAAAAACTAAGGATTTTTTTATTCCATGATTAGGTTACCTGAGCAGTATTTGGCACAACTTTTGGGAATTTTGGGTCCTCAATGCTCTTCAACTTTGTACTTGTTTGGCTTTATAACTTTTTTTAATCTGAGCGCCACAGATGAGTCGCGCGTCTGGCGTATAAAATTATAATCCTGGTACCTTTGATAACTATTATCTGTCTCTTTTTAAATTCTTTACTGATAGGTATGAACATAAGTTCTTCTATTCCTATGTATCATACATATATGTTTCATCTGTTACAACTACATCATCACTACCATTACACGCTGATAAATAATTATCTAGTATTTCCGATACCTCAAATGGAACGTTAGATATCTGACAATCTTCAAACAGTGATTCATTATAAGTGGTATATTGTTAGAATTTAAACGTTTTTTCGACAAATATGATTCTATAGATATGATAAAAATCAACTTGGTACATCTTTCATATGTTTCATAAAAAAGAATAAGTAAATATTTCATATTTGTTTCTATGAAAAATAGTTACTTTCAGTTTTGCATTTGTCAGAATTTGTTTTCTGGTTTAAAAAACAAATACTATGTCATACTGTTATCGTATATTTCTTAACCTGATGTTTTGGTCATGAAAAATAATTTGTGCTGATTTCCTTTGTTTTTAAAACTGAGCATTTAAGTTTAACAGAATCAAAAATTATGTTTCAAATTATTTAGAGTTATATCTACATAACATTCTTAAATGTTTTATTTCTTTTTAGTTCATGTTGGTAATTAATAAAGCGTCTTTAATCTATAAAACTATAATCATTTTTAGGTGTGTTACCTTTTATCTGTACAGATAATATATTGAGAACGTCAATATACTAAATACAAATGACAAAATTTCATCTTTTAACAGTTACTATGCAGAAATCTTTAGAGTGGTGTATATCTATAAATATATTCTTACGCCGCGAAATGGTTCCTCATTAATTTCAAGTTAGTCACGCACTAACCCTTGACACCATTTACCGAGAAACAACATACAAGGAAAAAATGCACTTGACCACTTAATTCACTTGTATGCAGTCAATGGCGACTTCAACGAAATCATCAAGCATTAGAAAAGCACAAGTGATAGTTTCATGCTTTTTCTGCAAAGGTCAAGGAATCAAATGGACATGTGTGGAATGCAATGTACGCATGTGTAACTGCTGTAAAATTACTATCCACCAAGGACTTCAGTGTTCACAAGATCATGGCGTTATTTCTATTCAGGATATCAGCCAGTCATCACCAAGTTCCCAAGAGGTAACGTCTGTAGTTATTGTATCAGTTTTCAATTCATACACAACTACTCTGCCTGCTGTTCATACTTTACTTTGCTCGGATGACGGTTTACTTTACTTTACCTATTGCCATATACAATCGGAGGGAAATCAGTTTGTAAAAGGTAAACTCTTAAAATCATCAATAAAGATATTGCAGACGTTAAAGAGAAATGTATTTGACATTGCAATAAACAAAGATGGTGAATTACTTTTGAAAGAATTTGATGTCAATACTATTCAAATTCTATCGCATATGGGTGAAGTCAAGACTGTTTTGGATACTACTCCAATGATTTTATTGGCCATACATGTAAACAAAGATAATGAAGTAATAGTCGGAATTAGAGAACAAGGACCAGCGTTTCCGGTCCAGGATTTTTCGGTCAGACAAGTTATAATTTTCAATAGTGATTATGAACGGAAATTTACATTAGAATTCGACAAAAAAGGAAATAAACTGTTCAGGTATGCATTGCACATTCGCACCGATTCTAAAAATATTGCCTATATTGTTGATTGTTTAGACAGACATAAAAATGGTAGAATAGTAGCTGTAGATAGAAATGGCCGCATTAAGTTTACCTATGGCGGGCAAAATAATTTAGTAACCTTCAAACCACATGCAATTACTGTAACGCGAAGTGACAACATTGTTGTTGCAGATTATAGTAACGATGCGCTTCATGTTATCAATTCGAACGGAGATTTACTTGGACTTCAGTTCATTTGTAAAGACTTTGGAATAACTGAACTATATAGTTTATGCTTTGACTCTGATGGATATTTATTAATTGGTTGTGGAAAAGCCAAACATGAAAACAACGGAAAAATACATGTCGCTAAAATCATAGATAGTCTGATGTGATATGTTCGATTGTAAATTGAAATTTGAAATGATTGAATATAATAAAAGGCGAACTAGTTGCATTATTATCATATTCACAGTTGAAGTACCCGGGCATGGGAATAAAATGTGACATGATTGGAGATTTTAGGTGGTAAGGGTTGCAACAGATGTTGTAAAATGTTAATTTTATTTTCGCAAGTTCCCTCATTCATTATATAGCATCCACTTTGAATTAGAATGCCCTGCAGGATATAACGGGTGATTACATATTGGTTTAACGTATGCAATCGTGTGGTTGTATTCTGTGCGCAGTAGTTTGTTTAAATACATCTTTACAATTTAGCTTAACACAAAATTATAGATAATGTTTAAAATATTCAAATTCAAACAGTTATTGTTCACCTTGGAATTATTTACGCAAATATTGAGAGGAAATCTAATCATCTTGCATTGTCCCAAACGAGGGGCGAAATATACCAGAGCGACATTCAAACTCATAGATCGAAAATAAAATTACTATTAAGATGTTTAATCCCGCGGCAAATGTTTGCACCTGTCCTTAGTCAGGAATCTGATGTACAGTAGTTGCCATTTTTTTAATGTAATTTATACGTGTTTCTCGTTTTTTTTAAATATAGATTAGACCGTTGGTTTTCCCGTTTGAATGATTTTACACTAGTTTTGAGGCTCTTTATAGCGTGTTGTTCCGTGTGAGCCAAGTCTCCGTGTTGAAGGTCGTACATTGACCTATAATGGTTTACTTTTATAAATTGTTATTGGTTGGAGAGTTGTCTCATTGGCACTCATACCACATTTTTCTATATCTATTGACATCGCCAAAGTAAGAAAACAAAACCCAACCAAACAGACAAATACGATACAACATAGAAAACTAAAGACTAAGCAAAACGAATCCCACAAATAAACAAGTTTATCTCATGTTCTCCAGACGGGTGAGCACCTGGAAAATGTAAGGAAATCGTTACTATCAAATTTTTTATATATACTGTTGCAAACATAAAAATTCAAATAGCAAAAATACGGAACATCGAAACAGAAAGTCCTTTATCAAATCAACGAGCGAGGAAAAACCGTCATATTCCTGACGTTGTACATAACTTATATACATGATACTGAAGTTGGATATATCTAATGTTTCAACGGTAACGGGTAATGATATACCATAAAAATGGGAATTGTAACGGTTTTGATTTAAAGTGCATGTTCAAAATAAAATGTCTGACTAAACATGATAGTTAAATGACTGCTCATCTTAATTAGTTGCTTAACAAAATTTGTTAATTTGTTTTTCGTGAAAAATTGATAGTCCCATTTAATTTGAAATTGGATTATTTAATGTCTTCTGTGAATTCATACATCTCAAATACCTGTGTAAAATAGATAGTTTTGACTATTAAAATAAAAAATGAGTTGATGATAAAATGCTTAATTTGATTTAGACAATGTAATTAAATGCAATATCTTGTCTTTTATTAAAATAATAATTATTGGTATTCACAAAAAATGAACCAGTGAAATGTGCTCCATTCTGAAGACCTTTAGAAAATATAAAATCTTTAGATACGATTTTTTCCAACATATTTGGTCAGCTCAAACACTGTATAATTATAGTATAGTAAAAATACTGAAATTATCTGAAAGCATTCTCAAAGTTCTTAACCTGTTTAGATACATTTTGTACAAGAAAATATGTCACGTAAAATTGCCATTAGGGGAAAATATTTGAGGTTTGAATGCGTTACAAATCAAACAAAGTTGTTATCAAATCGTATACTCAATAAATGTGTTTCTTTTGATCTTTCAAAACAGTATATCTTGAGTATCATCAATAAAGTAGGAACACAAGAGGGTATGTCAATAAAGCAGCAACACAACTTAAAACTCATACCGAATGTTCTAAAATAAAATAGACTAGAAATGCAATTTTGTTTAATTAATTGAAAATTAGTTTTGCGATTCTATCACCGCTTTTGAACTGGCAAAAAAAAAAGAAACTGCAAGCCTAATGCATCAAATACAATATCTGTATTCCAGTGTGTACAATAACACATGCTATCGTTGTTTTGGAGGACTAAGACATCATAAGTACCTTCAATAAACTCACTACTGAAAAAATAAAAATTGTTTCATCTAGCAAATTAAATTCGTGTTCAGGTAATAAAAGGAGAAATGAGAAACTAATTTACCAGCATGTTGTACTTTACTTTTTATAGATTATCAAGAATGCATGGTTAAACTAAAAAACAAGCAAGTTTTGTGTATGATATACGTGATAGGATGTTTTCAATCTAAACATTGAAACAAGAACTTTCCTGGTACTCTTCTATAAGTTCGAAAACAACAATCATAACAAATGGATTCATGTGTAATACCACCAAATCATGGTACGTCATAATAGTTCGAAATATGCCCATCAAGCCTTAAACGAAGTAGGAATAAAATACAATGGGATACGTGTGTTATATGTCAGGGATCTTCTACTGAATTGCTTATTAAGATGCTTGGAATTAGCCCCCCCTCCCAAACTTGAAAAAAGCTTTATGGAGTCTATGAAAGCACGGAAATATCATGTATATTTTAGAACACTGCATGATGCTTCGACCAGATCACCTTCGTACTAAGTCTAATGATTACAAAATATTCTACCACCAATCTTGCTATAAATCGTATACTATCACACACAACTGAAGTTATTTTAAAGCTGAATCAATTTCCTGTTCGTCTGTAAATTGTTCAGGTCAGATATAGAAGGTCGGGAAATTCCTAACTGGAAAAATATTCTTAGAGTCGGTGAGAACAAGCAAGTCTAAATCAGATTTCTTGGCGATCCATTGTTCAGTATCATGGTAGATCAACAGAAACACACGAGGAAGTAAATTATCTAGCTGGCACTTCCAACAACCCTAAATCAGCTCAGAAGGAGTATTTACACTTGACGAATTATTTTGTACTCACGATGAAGCGGATACTCGCACGACTTCACATGCTATTCATGTAGACAAAGAGTTCGTTGTGAAAGGAATTAGGAGTATGATAATAATACAGTCACCAGATACAGATGTACTGATCTTATGCGTTCATTACTTCATCCCCATGCAGCATACGCATGAGCTTTGAATTCAAGCAGGCACTATAACTTACATACACGATTTGCGCCGCTATATACCTATCCACGAAATATGTAAAAGTCTCTGGTCTGTAAAGAATCTGTAACATTCTACCAGCCGCACATGCTGTAATAGGATGCTTTAAACGTCATCCCTGTTTTGGATTGGTAAGCGCACTGTTTTTAAAGTCTGGAAGGACAACTTAAATGGTTACACCGATTTGTCAGACCTTAAGGATTGTGACATCAATAAATCTATAGATGCAGCTCGAAATCTTGTTGTTTTAACAGTTGTATGATTTCAAGCCAAAACTCAAAGCGTTTATATTGACCAAAACAAATAGAGGGTATAATGGGCTTCATGTACTGACATGAATTATCATTGATATGGTTATATTTATAAACTAACTGTTTACAAAATTTAGATTTTTTTTGAAATACTAAGGCTTTTCTACCTCAGGCATAGATTACCTTAGCTGGATTTGGCAAAACTTTGAGGAATTTTGGTCCTCAATGCTCTTCAACTTCGTGCTTTATTTGGCCTTTTTAACTTTGTATGATTCGAGCGTCACTGATGAGTCTTTTGTAGACGAAACGCGCGTCTGGCGTATATACAAAATTTAGTCCTGGTATCTATGATGAGTTTATTTATATTCAATTAGAAATTTCTCCCTCGTCAAATTGTGACATCGAATCTATAAATGAAAGATTTAGTTTGCACTTGAAAGAGGTAATCTGTGTATTCAAATGGTTGCATTTGTTCTGAACAAACTCCACCAAGTACAGATGTTTGACCACGTTAGGCGAATGACATACTGTGGATTCATTAATGTTCGTTTGATACCAATTTTCGTGGCTTTTGTGGGTACAGAGGAACCACGAATTTCAATATTCAACGAATTACAAATTTTCAAATCGAATTTATTTATACTTATAAATCACGAAATTGAATATCCACTAATATGCAAGTTTTCCTGAAACCACTAAAATTAGTACCCACGAACATAAATGAATCTACAGTATGTAAAAATGTTAATATTCGTCTGTTTGCAGTTAAAAATTGATGACGACGAAGATGACAATGTATAAGATTTCAATTTTTCTATTTATACCTTATCAATCATTAGGCAGTCCATAATATTTTCCAAATAATAAATGAAATATCTGTTCAAATTTTTGCAATCGTGGGAAATGTAGTAATCATATATCTACTGGGGAAAGATATGTAAACAAAAACCTCCAAAAAAAAAACAAACCCCAGCCGTATGATCTCTGACCTTGACGTGGTTGGTGGGCTTTCAAACTTACATGAAACCATGAAACGTAATAGCTTATACTAGCTTCGATCATAATTATCTATTTGAATTTGTTCCTTTTTTTTTGTCGTTTTTCATGTTTTTGCCATGCTGTTGTCAGCTTGTTATCAATTGATAAGCTTTTAATGTCCCTTCGATATCTCAGGCCTTTTTTGTTTGCAATTGTTTGTAAAATACATCGATGCTGTACATAGCCATTTCCCTGATTATATTCTTTGAATGTAGGATGGGGTGTGTTACCTTATTCTAACAGTTTTCAGAGCTTGAACCCCAATTTTCTCCGTTTGCTGTAATCTTTATTTCTGTAGAGGATAGCTATACACATAACTTTATATTCAATCAAGTTCGACGTTAATGCCACACAAATTTCAAAACAAATCAATAATAAATACACTTTTACACTCAATAACAGTGATATTTACCTAGAAATTGACAAACACCTAACTATTAAAAGGCATGAAAAACACATGTTATTTTCGACAAATCGTAAAATGTTAAGATCTAAAAAACATCTTTAGATCTTACTTGTAACTTATTGAATATAAAAAGTACAAATTTTGAAATTAAAATGGGTCAAGGTCATTGCTATTTAACAGATGTTTGAAAATTTCAAATTTGCCCCCTATAAGTAAAAAACGTCACTCAAAGCCTATTGTCGTGACTAAAATTTGAAAAAAATTGAATACAAAAGATATTATGCTATAAATCAGTTGTATTTATTTTGTCACCTAACTATTCCATGTGTTCACTGATTAGACATCGGACTTTTTTAACTGAGTTTTACTGTGCGTATTGGTATGCTTTTGTTTTTCTACATTGGCTAGATGTATAGGGTGAGGGTTAAGATCTCATGTTTAACCCCGCCGCATTGTTGCACCTGTCCCAAGTCAGCAGCCTCTGGCCTTTATAAGTCTTGTATGCCTTTAAATTTTAGTTTCTTGTGCATATTTTAGAGTTTGATATGACGTCAATTATCACTGAACTAGTATACAGTTTTGTTTAGGGGTCAGCTGAAGTACGCTTCAGGGTGCAGGAGTTTCTCGCTGTATTGAAGACCCATTGGTAGTCTTCTGCTGTTTCCTCTTCGGTAGGGTTGTTGTCTCTTTGCCGCTTTCACCATTTCCATACTCAACTGTATTGATATTAAGTTTTTCGGAATGAGTATTTTCAATTTGTACTTAGTAACTTGTGATACGTCTGCCAAGTACTCCAAAGAAACTTTTGTCTTTGTATATATGATGAGTTTACTTACAACCACTGGATTGATAGCGCTGATGGTGCAGATTTCAACACAAGATGTACCATGTATCATCAGGCCAGTGAATGAATATAAATATATGTGTTCATCATTCGGAATAAAAAAGCTTCTTACGAGAGCATGTAACTGTTTGAAAATTGAGTAGTCATAAGAACCCTACAAAATAGATCAACATGCATCTTTTATTTCGTTTTTTGATGTTCAATAATCAATCTAGGTATTCGTGTACTTGTAAAGGGTTTATTTCTTTCCTACAAAGCTCATTTGTCAAAATAGGATTTGAAAAGTTTTTTCATGATATAATTCATGAAAATTTTTCTTAGTTGATGTTACCATCCCTCATGTCCTGTACCCATTTATCTATGCTATTATTAAGAGCTGTTTGGCAATGGTGATCTTGTCTTGACCCAAATTGTGCTGGGTGCAAAAGATTTGTCTTTTAATATAGTTACACACATGGTTAGAAACTTTTTAAAGGCCGTTAGTTTTCTCGTGTAAATTGTGTTACATTTGTTATTTCAGGGCCTTGTATAGCTGACAATGCGGTGTGGGCTCATTATATAAGACCGTATGGTGACATAAAGGTGTTAATTTCTGTGTCATTTGGTCTCTTGTTGAGAGTTTTCTCATTGGCAATCATACAACATCTTTTTTTTATATTCACTAATCATACCGATAAAGTAGGCCCAATGATCTCCTGTACACTATTTCTCATTTCCGTGGTCTTCATAAAGATAATAAATCGTGTTGTCCTTTGATACCATCACGAGAATACTACACCCACTGAAATCACTTATTATTTGTCTGTTTGTCTTTTTATTTTTTAGCCATGGCAATGTCAGTTTATTTTATATCCATGCGTTTGACTGTTCATTCGGTATCTTTAGCCCCTCTTTTATTACAGCTGTCGGTCGAAGACAGGATAAGTCTATTGGGCAATACAAACTAAGCATACTGTTCCATGATTTACTGATCTAGGACAAAGGTGATATTGATTTCAAGTGAGAAGAATATGTTCAGTCCTGATGGTAAAAATAGTAAGCAACACCATGAACAATGACCCCATTCAAAGAAAGACATACACGGTGTTTAAAAATGGAAATGTGACGATTGTGATGCTCACATCTGTAATTCATGTAAAGTTACTGTCCATCAAGGACTTCCGTCTACACAAGAGAATGACGTTGTTTCTAAACAGAATATTAGTAAGGCATCAACAGGTACCCATGAGGTAACGTCTGTAGTTATTTCATCAGTTTGCAATTCATACACAACTACTCTACCTGCTGTTTATACGTTACTTTGTTCGAATGACGATTTGATTTATTTCCACTATAACACTATAACGTCTGACAATTATCAATTTGTGAAAGGGAAGCTTTTAAAATCATCAATTGAGATATTGCAGACGTTTGAGAAACAAATATTCGTCTTTACAATAATGAAAAATGGTGAAATACTTCTAAAAGAATTTGGTGGCAACATAATTCAACTTGTATCACTTTCTGGTGAGTTCAAGACAGTGTTAGATACTTCTCTAATGAGACCATTGGCAATACATGTAAATAAAGATAATGAAGTAATTGTTGGAATGAGAGAACAAGGACCACCGTTTCCTGTCCAAGATTTTTCAGTAAGACAAGTTATTCTTTTCGGTAGCGATTATAAACGGAAAGTTACGTTAGAATTCGACAAAGAAGGTAATAAATTGTTCAGTTATGCAAATCGTATTCGCACTGATTCTAGAAATGTTGTCTATGTTATTGATCGTTTTGACAATGCAAACCATGGTAGAATAGTAGCTGTAGATATAAATGGACGTTTGAATTTTATTTACGACGGACCAAAGGATTTAGGAACATTTCAACCAGAGGGAATCACTATTACACCAAGTGATAATATTGTAGTTGCAGATCTAGCTAACGATGCATACATATTAAAATTTCGAAAGGAGATTTACTTGGACTTCAGGACATTTTCAATGACTTGGGCATCTTTGACCCATTAAGTTTATGCTTTGCCACTGAAGGATATTTATTAATCGGGTGTGCTTATGGCAAAAATGAACTTTTTGGAAAAATTCATGTCGTTAAAATGAAAGATTTTCTCATGTAGTATGTAGTGTTTTAACAGTTTGTATAATTGCCAATGCCAGATCTGCACTACATACCAAATTACATAGAAATTATCAAGTATAGGTCACCGTACGGTTTTCAACAATGAGCAAAACTCAAACTGCATACATGTTGTAAACTGTAAAAGGCTAAAAAATTCAATTGTATCAACTAAATGCACGATTTATTAACAGAATAAAATAAAACAAATATGATAAAAAGCAATAATTGAACAACCATCGAATGTTGTAAACATATATAAAAAGTGACAGGGTAAACATATTGCAGATGCCCAGCACTCCCTATATTTCATTCACACTTCATTGTTAATATAATGGAATTTTTCTGTCATACTAGCTATAAACCTACTAGCAATAAACCAGGTTTAATTCTCCATTTTGATCAATAGAAAATGCCTGTGTCAATTTAGGAATGACAGTTGTTATGTTTAGGTTTGGTGTGTTTAGGCTTTTGACTTTGCCATTTGCTTAAATCATGTAACTTAGGCCGTGTTCACACCAAACGCCGTGTAGAGTAAACATGTTTACAATTAGTTTAGTGTAGTGTACACTGGTTTCACATTACATTTGTTCACATCTATACACCTTGTTTAGCTACCTGTACATTAGATTTGTTCCCACTTGTAAACTATATGTCATTTAAATGTTCATTACGTAGAACTGAATTCAAAATTTTTGGAAATTTTTTCTAGCGGTAAGGGAACAACCAATTGACTTCAAAAGGGGGGCGGAGGATGGGAATGGAAATATTCCGATCTCCAATTTGATAAAAAAAAAATGGTCATACAGATGATAAAAAAAAAATGTTCTGAATCAAGAGTGTCCCCATACATTATAGTGTTAAATATTGAAAAAAAAGTATTTGATAACCAGCATCGAAAAAAAAAGGAATAAAAACGTACGCGCGAAAAAAAATCTGACTCAGATAAAAAAAAATAACTCTCCCCCTTTTTTTAAGTTAAGTGGTTGCTACTTTAAGAAAGCCATTTTTATAATTTGCAGTAGTTTGAATATACAAGAGAAGTCTCGATAACGCATTAGAAAACGTTAGCTGCAACAGCGTGCTTACAGCCGAAAAAAAAGGATTGAGATATTAGGGATCACTACATTTTTATCTTTTCTGTTCGTTTCAAATGGTATTTCTTCTCCAATGAGTATTTGGTAAAGGAATAGGGTAGCGTTTTTTTATATTTATTTTACGTGTTATTTAATGGATCTGAGATACTAGACAAACATATCATTTACCTCACACTTGTTTTATTCATGCATTTATTCGTGAATCGTTTTTTGAGTAATGACCAGTGGCGAATATTTCTGTGTACGTCAAGTCAATTCGGGAAGACCTTTTCAAATGAATTAGGCAACAATTATTTACTTCATTTTTTGTGGACGGGGAGGGGGGCGTGAGCTATTGATTTTTAGGGATTAATAAAGTACGTTAATTTTTTTTAACAAAAAAAATCTGTAAAAATTTAGACAACTTATAATTATCAAAAATATCAATTTTACTCAAAAATAGTTTCCTCCTTAAATATATACACGATAAAACTAATGTCCTAAATGCCTAGTTTTGTGTACACTTAACCTACACAAGGCCTACATTGACTATCGACTGTGTGTAGGTAAAACATGATTTAAACTACATGTAAACATTGAGTTTTATCAATGGGAACGCAATTGTGTTTAGTTTACGTGTGAGTTACACTAACACAACACCAAATTTAGGTCAATGTGAACACGGCCTTAGACACATAAACATCAACGGATTTAGTGTAAATCAGCTTCATCTAGTGATGTATTATCATATTGAAGTCTTCAGTGGATAATTGTCTCTTACATATTTTCAAATTTTTAGGTTATACTATTAAAATTTTTAAACGAGGCTTTCAGTAGATACATTTACAAGAAAAGGTTTAACGTCTAAAAAAAGTTGATTCTACATCTAAAAAAAGATTAATTTTATTTGGAAAATTAAATCTAAACGATAGATTAGGTTGTACAAACCCTCATTCAAACTGTTACAACGGAGAACAAACTGTGCTCCTCTACTTGCCGACTTGTTTCTTTATTATTATGAGGCTGACTTTATGCAGGAACTTCTTAGGAAGAAAGATAAGAAGTAAGCAATATCCTCTAACTCTACTTTCCGCTATATAGATGATGTTCTTTCACTAAATAATTCAAAATTTGGTGACTATGTGGAACGCATTTATCCCATCGAATTAGAGATAAAGGATACTACAGATACAGTTAAGTCGGCCTCATATCTTGACTTACATCTAGAAATTGACAATGAGGGTCGGTTGAAAACAAAACTTTACGACAAAAGAGATGATTTCAGCTTTCCAATTGTGAACTTTCCATTTCTAAGTAGCAACATTCCAGCAGCACCTACATACGGGGTATATATCTACTAATTGATACAATATTCCTGTGCTTGCATTTCCTATCATGATTTTCTTGATAGAGGGTTGCTGCTCATAAGGAAGCTGTTAAACCAATATTTCCAAATGGTGAAGTTGAAATAATCCCTTCGTAAATTTTACGAAAGCACTTCCTTTAGAACGACAATTTTCATTGGACGTGGTCAAATATTTTGAAGGGTTATATTGCACGTTCTACCAGTCTGCAACTTACATTTGATATCACATTATTTGAATGCCAACGATGATGTTACAGTTTTCGGACTTCTCATTTTAGGCATTTTAGGCCAAGTTTTTAATAAACGGAATTTATTTAAAATTTTTTCAATGACATTGAAACTACTAGGAAAAATAGTAAGAGAACATTAAATAGCATTTAAACACCAACGTACATATTTGCCATTTTCAATTTTAAACCTCAGGATCAAATTAAAGCAAATTAGACTAATGCAAAAACGCTGAAACAAACAATATCTTGGCATTTCACAATGTAATGGCTCTGACTGTTTATGACGTCTTTACACTAAATCCATTGAATGTTGGGTGTTTACTGATTGAGTTTCAAATGCATGATTTCTTTTATAAGTTGTTAGTGGCTTTGATTTCGCTATCAGGATCTTCGAGTACTCTTAGATCAGTAATTAGTGTCTTTTTGTTATTGGGATATACAAGTACCCGGCCACGTGCACTCTGTGTTTTTGTTATATGTATATCTATATGTATCTATTATGACTGATGGCAACACAGAAAACTTTACAGCTGAATATTTTGCATTTTTAATGTTTTTAGTGTCGAATATCTTTGTTTTCATAATCTCAAGACAGAATAATGGATTTTATGAAAAGCTCTGAAATTTTTAACCATAATATGGCATATACTAAAGCATGGAATGGAGATTAGTATGAATAATCTTGAATTTGTGTTTATGTTGTAAATTTTGTATAAAGTGAATACATATTGAATGGAACTGTCATTTTTATCTGTTTAAATGGAACTTGTTCTTTTTTAAATGAGGTAAGATATGATTTGATACAGGTTGTTTATCAAACCTTATCCCAAAGAAGTAGAGAAAGAGGTTAACCAGCATGTAGGGTGGGGACATACAATCATCCATGCTTCTTTAAATAATGAGGTCATACAAGTATTTATCATAGCAAGGGTTTTCACAATATCCCAGTATTGCATTAATGGTGTCATAAGAATTCTTTATATCTTTATGTCACGGTATAAGGAAAACGGTAGTATTACAATTTCCCAGCATAAGGTTTGCCTTTTGTGTACCCAAAGCAGGTGAAGGAAGTCAAATTAGGAAAGCTGTGATTGGATGTAACGGTACAAAATATTTTTATATTAATCTAGTATTAACTGCAGTGTGTATGTTTACAATATAAACTTTGAAACCTATTGTTATACTTTCTAGAGAATTATTCGAAGTCTTCCTAACTTTTATAAATTTGATATAAAATGACGGCATGGATCACATGAATAAGCTCCGTTGGAAGTTGGTCATGATACTATTTGTCTTTCATTTTTTTAAACCAAAATAATAAAGTACTAATACCACACATAACTGTTTCATCCAGATTTTTATAATAAAAAGTAGTAAATTTAAAAATAAATGTTAGTATTGTCACTTTTGGCAGAATAAATAATACCGTTTTCCGTCTATGGCGTATTCCCCGTATCTTCTTTTATTTATATGTATTACTATATATCTCAACTCATTTATACGGTACGGTTCTTTCGTGTAATTTTTGTTAGTCCTCTGAACGCGATTTAAAAGGGGGAAAAGGGGAGATCGAGAAAAAAGTAGTTTTGGTTGATGTACCATTGAGGTGTAACACGCACCTTTTTTCCATTTATATATGCACACACATAATATATATATATCTGTACTCTGTAAATAGACCGATCTTTAAATCACTCAATAAAGATACTAAGTGAGTGAAGTATTGAGCCCTGACAATGTTTACTTAGTGACAAAACCAAGGAAGTGATACACGTGACACTCTTGTATTTGTAACCTAAGAAATGGCCACATCAGGTAAATCATCAAGTATTAGAAAAGCACGAGTGCCAGTTTTGTGCTATTTCTGCAAAGGACAAGAAATACAATGGAAATGTGATGATTGCAATGTACGCATGTGTAACACCTGTAAAGTTACTGTCCATCAAGGACTTCAGTCTGCACAAGATCATGACGTTGTTTTTATTCAGGACATCAGCCAGCCATCACAAGGTTCTCAGAAGGTAACGTCAGTAGTTATATCCTCAATTTTCAATGCATACTCAACTACTTTGTTTGCTGTTCATACTTTACTTTGCTCGGAAGACGATTTACTCTTCTTCAGCTATAATGGTTCAACGTCTGAAATGCGTCAATATGTGAAAGGAAAACTTTTAAAATCATCAATAAAGATATTGCAGACGTTACAAATAGACATACGTGATATTGCAATGAATAGAGACGTTGAAATTCTTGTTATAGAACATCATGACGACAAGATTAAAATGTGGGTGATGTCAAGACTGTGTTAGATACTTTGCCAATGAATTTATTGACCATACATGTAAACAAATATATTGAAGTCATAGTTGGATTAAGAGAACCATGGTCACCGTTTCCAGTCCGCGACTTTTCAATCTGACAGGTTATAATTTTTTGTAGTGATTATCAACGGAAAGTAGCATTAGATCGCATCCGCACTGATTCTAAAAACGTTGTCTATGTTATTGATATTTTTGACAATGACAGTAACTGTAGAATAGTAGCTGTAGACAGAAATGGTCGTTTAAAGTTTATCTACGAAGGACAAAAGGATTATGAATTATTTAAATCAGACGGAATTACTCTTACACCAAGTGATAATAGTTATCAAAGGTACCAGGATTATAATTTATACATTGCAGTTGCAGATTACGCTAATGATGCACTACATGTACTTAATTTGAAAGGAGAATTACTTGGACTGCAGTTCATTTTCAAAGACGTAGGCATCATTGGCCCATGTAGTTTATGCTTTGATACTGAAGGATATTTATTAATTGGATGCTCTAGTGGCTCTAATGAGTACTACGGTAAAATCCATATCGTTAAAATGACAGTCTAATGTGATGTTAAGTGTGACAACAGTTTGGTTATAAATAAAACATTTATTAAATGATGATGGCGTTATATAAGCATTTTTTTGGAAGTAATAATTATCAGGAAATGGGAAGTTCACAGGAGCATAGTACATTATAAATATAGTAAAATGTTAAGAACTATGTTTTATAGTTGTAACACTCACTCATTGTTTAGTATTCAATCCAAATATGAATGTTGGAGATTCGTTTTTGAAATGACAAATTCAGAAATATTGTATTCATCTAATGCAATCGTGTGTTTTAAAGCCTTTTAATCTCAATTTTTGGACTAACATCAGTTGTATAAAATCTATACGAGATAAATTATATACCGTATTTAAGAATGATAAAACGTTTTTAAACGCTTTTGAGAATGAATCGACTTTTTTTCTATATATCTTTTTATTGTTAACAGTTGTAGTAAACATTTTTTCACACTTCAACTTCTTAAAGTTGTGTTCTTGATTTCCTTCATATGATTGTTGTCTCATTGTCACACATACCACATCGTCTAATATCTAGATAGTAAAATAATAGTAGCTCATATTTATTGACCCGTTTTCTTCAGAGGAGCATTGCATATTAAGTATTGTTTATATTATATCGTATAGATAATAGCAAGAACACATTGAATAAGTTAACAATTTTAAGAATATTAGAATAATTATTTATTTAAAAAGAAAGGGGGAACATTGTTTGTTGACATTTTCAAACATGCCTTAATTACACCGTTGGTTTTCCCGTTAGAATGGTTTTACTCTAGTAATTTGGGGACCTTTATAGTTTGTTGTTCGGTATGAGCCAAGGCTCCGTGTTGAAGACCGTACATTAACCTATAATGGTTTTCTTTTTTAAATTGTTATTTGTATGGAGAGTTGTCTCATTGGCTCTCACACCACATCTTCCTATATCTACTTAAATATATTTACTTCGAATGAAAAAATACCAAACTTTTAAATAGTGAGTTTTCAATGCAAACCCAGAGCAAATTGACTGAGAGAAAATTAATTATAATAGTATACTGAATCAGGGAATGATTTCAATAATATGACCTACCGAGGTAGACTATTTACCGGATGTGTAATAACATAAGTAACAGAACATGTGCCACATGAGGAGCAGAATCTGCTTACCGTTTTGGAGCTCCTGAGATCACCCCAGATTTTGATAGGGTAAGTGTTGCTTAGTCTTTAATTTTCTGTATTGTGTTGTGTTTTGTGAACTATTATTTGTCTGTTTGTCTGTTTATTTTTCAGACATGGCGTTGTCAGTTTATTTTCAATTTATGAGTTTGACTGTCCCTCTGTTATCTTTCGTCTCTCTTTTATAATAAAAATAGAGTATTTAAAAATTGAAAAAGTGTTATTTTCAAGATTGAGTATATATAACAATGCAAACAGGAACTTCAGCAATTATCGCGGTAGAAAAATCGTCAATATCGGAATTTTAATGCAATGCAAAATACAAATAACAATATCCATTAAAAATGGACAGATAATGTTCTCTGCCCAATTCAATACTCTAATTTAATAAATGTTTGTTCAAAGATTTAATTGTAATTTTAAGTTTTTAAATTGGTTTGGTCCTCTAATGGGGAAACCTCAGTATACAAAATTTATTAAGGCTCCCTTGCCTAAATACTTTTTCTTCGTGTTACAATTTCCACCAATCTTAAGAAATAGCTCGATGGAATTTTGCATACCCATTGAATCATGAAAAATCTCTGCATAGTCATGGAATAATGAGAAATATTTGCATAGACATTAATAAGTTTGTTAAATCATACGTACTGCATAAATGTCTTTTCCAACGTTCCTTTGGATTTTTGTTTGAAATATTCGTCATCATCCCCTTTAATTCTATTTTTACCTTTCAACACATCAAGTGATTAAGATTCCATACCTTGTTTCTTTATCTGACGACTTTTCTAGGGTTTCTAAAAGTAAAGCCCAATACTCGCTAAAAGGTCATCCTTGAATATCATAGGTATATACTCGTTGTTTTTGAATGATTCATAGTTAGACTGCATAGATTACAAAAAAAAATGTCGCCAGCGACATGACATTTTAACGCTAGTAATATAGATAAGAAAGCTACAAGACAAGATTGTATAAAGATCCTATCGAACTACGGAAACTTTATTTCCGGGATCGTCCGTAAGATTTAATCCGTTGTGGAACCGGCGAGGTGTTCCGTTAATGATTGACCTACGCATAACTTTTGATTCCAATGATAAATTCCCTACAAATAAATCATTTTAAATTGTGCGGGTACAACATTTAATGTTCTTTAAAAATTGAAATATGTATTGAATAGAAATGAACTTGCTCGTATAACCTTAACGTTTATAATACCCATTATGGAATATGCTTATGGGTTAAAGGATGTTTGTACTCAACAAGATGAATACAATTGAGAACATGTTCAGTTGGAAGCAAGAAAAATAGTAACTGGGTTGCTAGTCGGAAAGCTATATATTTGGAAACAGGCTGGCAATTGCTAGGAAACAGAAGAAAGTCCATAATGACATATGACGTGGATCTGAACGTATACATCCCATCATTGTTTCTTGTCTTGTTTTGTTTTATGATAATTTCTGTATTTTTTACTTTCGTTTTTGCTAATGTGCTTTGTCTGTGTGCTTTTTTGTGTTTCGTTCTTGCATGTGACATTGCTCTGTACTTATACATCCCGTCATTGTGTTATTGTGTCATGCAAAATGTTTTTTTATATATCGACTGTCATACAAGCGAGAGATGTATAGTTAGCTATAAAACCAGGGTTATTCCACCATTGTCTGCATCAGAAAATACCTGTTCCATGTTAGGAATATGACAATTGTTGTCAATTCGTTTGATGTGTTTGAGCTTTTGAGTTTGCCATTTGATTAGGGACTTTCCGTTTTGAATTTCCTCGGAGTTCAGTATTTTTGTGATTTTACTTTTTATACGAATAACATGATAATTAAATGCGTATAAATAATAAATATTGGCCATGGGTACGAGTTGGTAAATTTTGAGTACGATTTGGCTAAAGTACGATTTGACTGGACCTCTGTTGTTTCACTTTAAAATCGCTACACTAAATGTAACAAAAGGAACGGCCTAAATCCCGCGGTCAGTTTTCGTTCAAATTGATTTAATAATTTAGTCGAGTGTTGTGCATCATGTCATGTGTTTATAATGTTTTATATTTTAAAGAAATAAAACGAAAAATGAACATATTTATATCCCTATTGAGTTCTAATGGAAATAAGAGATACCGGTTCAGTTTGTCAAAAATATGATAACACGCTCGTGGGGCAATTATCAGCGCTGCCATAATGCTGATGGGGATTAATTATCATATTCATTTTCATTTTGCGGCATCGCAATATCAACATTTGAGGTCAAGTTCTTGTTAGTACAACTCAATTTTAAATGTGCGTATTGTTATGCGTTTACTTTTCTACATTGGCTAGAGGTATAGGGGGAGGGTTGAGATCTCATAAACATGTTTAACCCCGCCGCATTTTTGCGCCTGTCCCAAATCAGGAGCCTCTGGCCTTTGTTTGTCTTGTATTATTTTAATTTTAGTTTCTTGTGTACAATTTGGAAATTAGTTTGGCGTTCATTATCACTGAACTAGTATATATTTCTTTAAGGGCCAGCTGAGGGACGCCTCCGGGTGCGGGAATTTCTCGCTAAATTGAAGACCTGTTGGTGACCTTCTGCTGTTGTTTTTTCTGTGGTCGGGTGGTTGTCTCATTGACTCATTCCCCATTTCCATTCTCAATTGTAGTATCTTTTTAAAAAAAAGGAAAAAGAAAATAACAATAAGTACACATCCAACATCCAACGGATTTAGTGTAAAGAGATCGGCTAAAAACATGATTTTGAGCATTGCCAAGATACAGGTATCGAAGGCTATTAAAACATCAAATGATATATTTGATTTTGTTTTTGTAACATGAGATACGTACTATTTACAGAAAAATGCATTTAGTTTGTAGGTAAAGGTAAAATTTGTGGATAGCATGCTTGTTAACTGAACCATGAATGCATTATAAGGTTAGGTATGCTATCCTCCTTTCAGAGTAGTCTAGTCTACAGACAAATAGATTGGTTATCTGTCTGCCTAGTCTACTCCTCAATGCTCTTCACTTTCTTACTTTATTTGGCCTTAAATATTTTTTTTAATAAGAGCGTCACTGATGAGTCTTTTGTAGACGAAACGCGCGTCAGGCGCAATTAAAAAGATGAATCCTGGTATCTTTGATGAGTTTATTTATCTTTATGCAGTGAAAAGATTAAACTTTGAACTGTTCAGTAAAGATTATATACATTCGTAAATTGTTGACCCTTGGCTATGTTTACTCAGTGACAACGAACAAGGAAGTGACACACGTGACATTCTTATATTTTTAGCTGTCAAAATGGCGACATCAATGAAATCCACAAGTATAAGTGAAGCTCAAGTGCCAGTTTCATGCTATTTCTGCAAAAAATTGGAAACCAAATGGAAATGTGACGAATGTAGAGTTCGGATGTGTAGCTCTTGTAAAGTTAACATCCATCAAGGACTTCTGTCAACACAATATCATGAAGTTGTTCCCATTCAGGATATTCACCAGTCACCACCAGTTTCCAGGGAGGTAACGTCTGTGGTTGTTTCATCAGTTTTAAATTCGTACAAAACAACTTTACCTGCTGTTCATACTTTACTTTGCTCGGATGACGATTTACTTTACTTTAATTATTGTAGTGGACAGTCTGAGGAAGATCAATTTATAAGAGGTAAGCTGATGAAATCATCAATAGAGATATTGCAGACGTTTCAGAGACAGATATTTGACATTGCAATCAACAAAGACGGTGAAATATTTTTAATTGAATATCGCGACCACAAAATTCTAATATTGTCACATTCAGGTGAAGTCAAGTGTGTGTTAAATGCTTCTCCAATGATTTTATTGGGAATATATGTAAACAACTATAATGAAGTAATAGTTGGAATACGAGAACAAGGACCACCGTTTCCAGTTCACAATGTATCGGTGAGACAAGTTATAATTTTTGGGAGTGATTATCAACGGAAAGTAACATTCGAATTTGACAAAAAGGGGAATAAATTGTTTAGTTATGCAGCACGCATTCGTACTGATTCTAGAAATGATGTCTATGTTATTGACCATTTTGACATTAACCGCAACGGACGAATTGTAGCTGTAGATAGAAATGGCCGCTTGAAGTTTACCTACGTCGGACAAAAGGATTTAGGGGCATTCAAACCGCATGGAATTGCTATAACACCTAGTGATAACATTGTAGTTGCAGATCTCAATAAACATGCACTGCATATTATTGATTCGAACGGAGATATACTTGGTCTGCAGTTTCTTTTCAAAGCCCTGGGCATTAATGACCCATTAAGTTTATGCTTTAACACTGAAGGATATTTGTTAATTGGATGTTGGAAAGGCAACATTTGGGACTACGGTAAAATCCATATCGTGAAATTGGCAGACAGTCTTATGTAATATGTAATGCGACAAGAGCTCATTTGCAAATTAGTGAAAATATTGGATAAAATATATTTGAAGTAATACTGCATTCGTTTTTCCGTAGATTCATACACTCACTCAGGAAAAACCAGATCGTAAGAATGTACATCCTTGTATGTACATTCTATTTATACGGTGTGAATATTCCAATCGTCTTTTTAAATTTTGTTGAAAATGCTTTACGTGATGAATTAGTTTTAAAACACAAGAACACATCATATATGTCAAAAGCGAACGTGTGCAGTTTTAAATTGATAAAATAAAAATAAAAATATTTCACTGAAAGTCACTTTCTTCACTTCATCAAAAACCTACATGTGTTGAAATAACAGTGATCAAAGCTGAAGACTCATATGACCGGAAAACATAAACTTATGATTTCGCCAAACACAACCGTAGTTAAACATTGTTATTGTCATCTCAAAACAACGCAATTTACTAGTAATAACATTTAAAACTTACCTTTATCTTTATCAAGAACGTCAAACCTCAGTTGTAGCTGATAATCACAATCGAGTGGTTCAATGAGATTTTTATTTCTAGCTTGTTTTCTTTAAATGCAGACGAGTCAAGTTTCTCTAAGCAGTATGAACTTAACATAAACTAAGGATTTTCTTATTCCAGGAATATATTACCTTAGCCGTATTTCGCACAACTTTTTTGGAATTTGGGATCTTTATGCTTATCTACTTTCTTCTTGTCTGGCTTTATAACTATTTTGATCTGAGCGTCGCTGATGACTCTTAGGAATACGAAACGCGAATCTGTCGCATTAAATTGTAATCCTGGTACCTTTGATAAGTATTTACAGCACTGGGTCGATGTCACTGCTGGTGGAATTTTCACAAGCCCAGTAGTCAGCATTTCGGTGTTGACATGTATATCAATCATATGGTCATTTTTGTAAATTAAAGAAAGTGAAATAGTAAAATAATTATTCCCTCAGGACAGCTTGTGTGGTTCAATTTTGTCACATAAAAGCTAAGAAACATTGATGATGAGTTATTCACCTACTTGCAGTAAATAATTCAATCTCGTTGAATTCGTTTTAATGTGAACTTCAGTTCAACCCCTCAACTAGAGGTTAATGGCGCATGCATTGTGCGTGTTCGGTTATTTAAAGGAAAAGAGTTTCAACATTGATTGTGAAACAAAAGTATATCCTTTGATTGGCTGATTCAATCCCCACAAAAATCATTCTGATACAGTTAATAATTATGATAAACATATACTTTCAATATTTGATATAACATTAAACAGACCTAGAAAAAAATCCAATTGCATACACTTTCTATATATATGTATCTATATTAATGTTTACATCGCTTATATTGCATCGAAACTTTTGGAAGTTAAACTCGATAGTTCATGAGATGGCATAAAGAAACGAAACAAAGCTACTTATTATCGAGATCATGCCCTGTAAATTGTTTTACCTTTTTGTTACTTGGATAAATGTTTTCCATGGTTATAAATCAAGTATAAGAATTTGTGTCACGTCAGTGAACATGAATTTGACAGCTAGTGAGTGGCCTTTTAAAGTTGATTTACAATATTTATTAGAATTGGGAACAGTCTTTTTGTCAGTACAAAAATAATTATAATAAACAGTATTTATAGTGTCCATCTAGTTCTTTATGACCGTGCGATATAACATAGAAGAAGTAATGTAAAAGAGGGACGGAAGATCCAAAGGGATAGTCAAACTCATAAATCTAAAACAAACTGACAACGCCATGGCTAAAAATGAAAAAGACAAACAGAAAATAATAGTACACATGACACAACATAGAAAACTAAAGAATAAACAACACGAACCCCTCCAAAAACTAGGGGTGATCTCAGGTGCTCCGGAAGGGTAAGCAGATCCTGCTCCACATGTGGCACCCGTCGTGTTGCTTATGTGATTACAAATCCGGTAGATAGTCTAATTCGGTAGGTCACATTCATGAAAGGGAAGGGGATTGTAGTTACGACGTAAGGAACATATCCGATATCATTTGTGAAATAGTTATTCCATAATGGTCAACCAACTCGTGATGGCGTCCGTAAAATTTACGAAGGGATGATTTCAACTTCACCATTTGGAACTCTTGGTTTAATAGCTTCCTTGTAAGCAGCAACCCTCTATCAAGAAAATCATGATAGGAAATGCAAGCACGGGAATATCGTATCAATTGGGAGATATATACCCCGTATGCAGGTGCTGCTGGAATGTTGCTACTTAGAAATGGAAAGTTCACAATTGGAAAGCTGAAATCATCTCTTTTGTCGTAAAGTTTTGTTTTCAACCGACCCTCATTGTCAATTTCTAGATGTAAGTCAAGATATGAAGCCGACTTAACTGTATCTGTAGTAACCTTTATCTCTAGTTCGATGGGATAGATTCGTTCAACATAGTCACCAAATTTTGAATTGTTTAGTGAAAGAACATCATCTATATAGCGGAAAGTAGAGTTAAAGGATATTGCTAACTTCTTATCTTTCTTCCTAAGAAGTTCCTGCATGAAGTCAGCCTCATAATAATAAAGAAACAAGTAAAAGAGAAACAGAGAATGCAGTTATTACGAAATATTCACCTGCTTATTAACATTAGATTAAGATAAAAATGTTGAGTTGGTAAAGTTATTCATGTTAAGTTCAAAATATAAAACATTGATAATGTAAACAAAATAATATTATTCTAATCTAGTGATAAGAAGAACAAATAATAACTGTTTTGTTTATGCAAGTATCACATTTAGGTTAATGATATGTAACAATCACAGATATTGTTTGTGACTCAAAGATCAATATAATATGTAAAGTTTGTTAAATAGAAATGTCCTATCTCTGTTTAAAGTTCTTGATTGAAAATAATCGCCTTATTCTGCATTATTTCGCATACGAAGGACACATCATTTCAGAAAGCGAATTATATTCTTTCAAATTATAAAGATGCTTTATTCAAATAACTCCTTGCCTTATTCAGTTGTGCAAAATTCGTTTACATCGTTTTATTTCTCTAAATGGGGCTGTCCTTTTAGTGTTCACAGGATTCATTTAATTTTAATTTCCAGTGTACAGTGTTGGATCATGATTTGTACTAATTTATCACTAAATAAAGACTTTATTTTCAACAACACATTGTGTATGTGCCTGTCCCAAGTCAGGAGTCTTTTTGCACCGTTTGTTGATTGTTCTTGTATATTATATATGTTTTTCGTTCGTTATTTTGTACATAAAAAAAAACTTCTGTAATTTGTTACCCAACTTCGTATTAACATGCATTACAATGTGATGTCTTTTCAGGTTCATTATTTACCAGCTTTCTGTTAATCGAATATTAATGTATTCTTACACATGATTACCATGTTTGAATTTTTTGTCTCATTTATCAAAGGGATTACAAATTAGAACATGCGATACCGTGATGTATTTTCTTTATCTAAGCTATATTTATTTTACTGTAGAAGTACCATGTAATTGGATAATAATTTGGCATTTAAAACGAATGCGTATAATACAGCCAATGTACGTAATTTGTTTAAGGATTTACCAATTGGTTTCAGTATATTTAGCTGTCTTGATCCCTTTTTTTAAAACAAAGTTCTGATGTTTTTATCAAAATTTACCACATGACATTGGCAAAAACATGTTCTTTCTTTGCTATAATCTGCTTAGTCATAGTGCATAGTTAAGGTTTGCATTAAATACCTCAGATATACTGTACATTCAAATGTACTCTTTTCGTTAGGACCCGATTTTTAAAAGACATAGGGCACTACAATAAAACCAAATTGACAATTCTAGGATTAAACATTATATATTTTCAAATCAAATTAATTACTGTCAAGTTAATCAATTACCAATTGTGTATACAGTTTATGCTATCAATTATGAAACAGATAGTGCATCTAATTCCTTAAAATGCTTAATGACATGTGTACAATAAAAATCTCACATATGTGTTTCAAAGTCAAACAAGTTCCAAAATTGTAATTTATTAAAATATTCAAATAACTGAAACCTTATTTGGATTATTTTGTTCTCAATGGAATTGGTCCAAGGACACAGTTATCGTCCTTTGATTTTCGTTGTCTACGAATATAGTCCCTAGCGTGAACACTGTATAACTTGCTTTTTGATACACTTTCCCAATTATTTCTTGATATTTTTAATGGATATAAGGAGGTGAAATCACATGTTTAAAACATTTGGGTGCTGAATCTTGATATTAAGTAGTGATTGGTTCCAGTTAAAAAATGAGTACGCCTGAAGCTATCAAACAAGATTTTAGACCCCAATTACACAAAAAGACAATATTTTGAGTTAAAACTTTAGTAATTTTGATATTATTTGTCCCTATAGTAGCACACTACACTGTAAAAATCATTTTGAGATAGAGCAGGTGAGATTTTTTGCTAAAAGAAATGCACTACACAATAACTGTGTTCTCGGGCCAATTTATTACGACTTTTTAAATATCAATTTCTTTTAAGTGACAATTTTGGGTTCTAATGAAAGGAGCTTTACACATGTTGTCTGCTCTATGGTCGGGTCGTTGTCGCTTTGACACATTCCCCATTTCCTTTCTCAATTTTAAGTACAAGTATGTGCCAAAACAGGAAAAAAGATGAATAATTATAGAGGGATGATGGGGGTTTACATTGCTCTATGAATTTAAGTACATCTCTCTTCGATTAATATTCCAGAGAGCGTATTCGTGAGGGACATACAAACAATTAATATAAACTCAATAGCTCTTTAATCTACGATTTACCATACACCGAATCTAAATATAAAAAAAGAAGATGTGGTATGATTGCCAATGAGACAACTGTCCACAAGAGACCAAAATTGATCAGAAATTGACAACTATATGTCACCGTACATCAACGGAACTAAAACAGTCTATGTAGGTTATACGCTAATAAGACAGCAATCAAATGACAGAAACGACCTCAGCACATCTAAAGGGCAGTATATATTGTTCAACAATATGTCAAGTTCTACATCGTTCTAAATCGTTTATGTCGGCTCAAAAGCCCAATGAGAGCTTATATTGAATTGTTATTTGTCTTGCCGACTGTGTATTTGATTTGATAGTCACGAATTTATATAAACATTGTAAATAAAAGTCACTTAAATAACCAAAGATCTGGAATTAAAACACTATTCTCTAACTACTGAAAACAATTAAGAAGACTGCCTGAATATAACAAAAATTACCAACCTTTACTACATAAGTGCCAGTCTGCCTAAGAATCAGGCAGTGGTGAAAACATGACCAACGAAAACCCACCCAATTTGACATTGATTTCAGTTCATAATATGTGGTTATGCACAAAAATAACATTCATTTCCCTTTTTCTGTTCTGGTAATAGAAGATACAATTTAGTTGAAATGCACTACAAATTTACAAATAAGGGGAGATAACTCTGTAATTTGCTATCATTCTAACCAATTTTCTAACCAAGTTATTTGATATTACCAGACACACACAAACGAAAGACCAATTCTTTTTAACTCAGGATGATGGTTAGTACTAGATAGCATGATTAGCTAGGTGGGTTTTTTCTAATCATGTTTTAATTTTTACCTAAATTGCCTGATTCTTACAAAGTCTGGTACAAAAATGCTTATTTTCCCTATTTTCGTACCCCTCTGGAAACTTTCCCAAGTCGTCAAATGAATTTCGTCTGAATTTTTCCAAAATGGTCATGATAATTGATGATTTAAAGTGTAAACACAGTTATTGACTATTCAAATTGGTATACATCTTTTAACCTGCACGGTTTGGATGGCCCATTACCCAAGTCCTACGTCGACCGGGATAAGAAGGGTGAACCGAACCGTTCAGAAAAATGACAAACATCAATTTGATTGGTCAACAAACATGATTTAATTTATAATTCATGAATCTATCATGATACAAAGTAATTTAAAAATAGATGTTCACACTCTTTCGTATTACCATTTAAGTTAGAGACAATAATATGATGAAAAGTTTAAGTTCCAATAGCCAAAGCTTGCATTTTATCTGAATAACACTGTTTGCAAACCATTCAAGCATGTTTAAATTATCACTCTCCTAACTTTTAAATTGCATTTTAATGTAATAACTAGCAAAAGACACAATGTTATTATCTTCACAATTCTATTAGTTCCATTATCTACATCCTGAAACTATCGTTTATCAAAATATTACCAAATGCAGGGCTCAATTATGATCATTGTTATACTCCTTTAATTGCAGTTTAAGTATAAATATCAAGATGTGGTAGGATTGCCACAGAAGACTAAAATGCACAGAAACGGCCTTCAACAATGAGCAACCCCATATTGCATAGTCAGCTATAAAATTCCCCGAAATGACAATGTTAATAATGTGGTCATATTTTATAAATTTCCCGTTAACAAAAGATTATTTTTTTCGAAAAACTAAGGATTTTCTTATTCCAGGCATAGATTTCCTTAGCCGTATTTGGCATTTTGGATCCTCAATGCTCTTCAACTTTGTAATTGTTTGGCTTTATAAATATTTTGATATGAGCGTCACTGATGAGTCTTATGTAGACTAAACGCGCGTCTGGCGTACTAAATTATAATCCTGGTACTTTTGATAACTAATTAAACAATTCAAACGAGAAAACTAACGGCCTAATTTATGCAAAAATTTAACAAAAAACAAATATGCAACACATAAACAAACGACAACCACTGAATTACAGGCTCCTGACTTGGGATAGACACATATATACAGTTTAAACATGTTAGCGAGATCCCAACACTTCCCCTTACCTAGGACAGTGGTATCTTCAAAAATGTGTTTGTGTGTGTGTGAAATATTTACATTTGTAAAGTTTGTTTCCTTTTCTATCAGGAACTGATACACAAATATATTGCCAATCTGGAAGCAACCGACACTTTTCTAAATTTACTGCTTTAGATCTACTTTCTAGATTGTTGAAATGTGAAGAATGACATCATTGCAGTCAACTCTATGATATTAGCAATTAAAATATAGATAATTATGGACACTTTTAACCAAATCATAATATCTCTTTAAAGACTCGATACCGGATAGAGAGTTGAAATCTTTCATTTTAGATAAAACAATCTCCTTAGTTTACCCCTTTCGTCATAACTTTATTATTATCATTTTTTTCCCCCAATGAAAATGACAAATGGTAAAACCTAGGTTAATTACAAAATACAAAGTGACCAAGCTACATGACAGTTTGTTTTCATTTCTACGTTGTTACTGACATTTTGTAAACATTGACATTTTAAGTGTTGATACAAACCTGTTCGTGCATTTTCCATTCTTATTCAAAGCAAAATTATTATCTTAGATACCTGGGACGATCTCATTTCATAAAGGATCTCTTTTGTTTACTTATTGTACCTCGAACTCATCTTGCAAATGTATTAAAATAGTAATAACACGCTCTCATCTTGCAACAGTATTAACCCATTTGACCTTTCTACACTTTACACAAGTATTCCCCATTCCAAACTTAAAGACAAATTGAAAGAGTTGGTATTACTTTGTTTCATAAAAAGAATGGCGAACGTAGATACAAGTATCTTGTCTCGGGGAGGAATAAATCCTACTTTGTAAATAATCACTCTGATTCAAACAAAACATTCTCTGATACTGACATTATCAAGATGTTTGATTTCTTTATTGACAACATATGTGTTACGGTTGAAGGACATATTTTTCAACAGATTGCCGGAATTCCAATGGGAACCAATTGTGCCCCTCTTCTTGCCGACTTGTTTCTGTATTATTATGAGGCTGACTTCATACATGAACTTCTTAGGAAGAAAGATAAGAAGTTAGCAATATCCTTTAATTTTAAATTCCGCTATAAAAATGATGATCTCTTACTAAATAATACAAAATTTGGTGACTATGTTGAACGAATCTATCCCATCGAACTAGAGATAAACATACTACAGATACGGTTAAGTCTGCCTCATATCTTGATCTAGAAATTGATAATGAGGGTTGGTTGAAAACAAAACTTTACGACAAAAGAGATATTGTAAGCTTCCCAATTGTGAACTTTCCATTTCTGTGTAGCAAAATTCGAGCTGCGCCTGCATACGGAGTATATATCTCCCAATTGATATGATATTCCCGGGCTTGTATTTCCAATCATGATTTCCTTGATAGAGGATTGCTGCTCACAAAGATACTATTAAACCAAGAGTTCCAAATTGCGAAGATGAAATCATCCCTTCACAAATTTTACGGACGCCATCACGAGTTGGTTGACCGTTATGGAATAACAGTTGCACAGATGATATCTGATATGTTCCTTATGTCGTAACTATAATACCCTTCCTTTTTTACGAATGTGACCTACCGAATAAGACTATTTACCGGATTTGTAATAACATAAGCACGACGGGTGCCACATGTGTAGCAAGATCTACTTACTCTTCTGGAGCACCTGAGATCACCCCAGTTTTTGGTGGGGTTCGTGTTGCTTAGTCTTTTGTTTTCTATGTTGTTGTCTTTTTATTTTTAGCCAAAGCGTTGTCAATTTGTTTTCGATCTATGAGTTTGACTGTCCCTCTGGTAGCTTTTGTCCCTCTTTTATTAACCCGGTGTAGATCTTTCAGTTGAGGTTCAATTTACTAAAAGTAAATCGGGCATGACTAATTAGACACGCCCTCTCAGAATCAGTGGGTCCAAAATAGGATCTGGAGACAACAGCCAATGAAATACCATAATTTAAAGTTTCAGAGAATCAAAGTGCTTTTGGTTGATTTAATATCTCCGGTCAATAATCAAACGGTATTTGAGTGGAGATACAACTTGTCCAAAACCGGGAAATGCTGGCTGCAAAGGGAATTTATTTAAAAAAATAGGTCCATATCTCATTTACTTATAGTGGCCGTTATTGATTGTAAATGCATGTCGTTTTGTTTTTGGCATTTGTCTACCGTGGAAAGAAAAAAGGAGAGGGGGGAATGTTTATAGCTTAACTTACGATTTTGATCATGGTTCAGCTTTATTCTATTACGGCATACTTTCATTGGGTGGCAATAACTCATATATTGAAGTGTACGACAACGAGAGTCTCGTATAGGTTACAACATTTGCTGTTTCAAGTGTTTTTTTTTATAGCTGGTATAATAGTTGTTATAAAAGAAAAAGTGGATAAAAAAATGTTGGCAACAGTTTATATCAGGATTCAACTTATTTTGGCCGTTTTATTTATTTTCTAGATATAGTCTTACTGATCAGTTTTGTTAATTTTTTTTTTCATCTACGATTTTCTACGCGAATCCGCAAAAAAATGTGTTAAAATCTGCCATGCGAATTATTTGAAAACTTAGCTGACCTTTGTTGTTATTTACATCAACAAACGTGTGCGCAGATCGTATTTCCCCTCAAAGAGTTATTCAAATGGTTCTTTAACCTATAGATAGTGTGAAACTCTTACTACATGCACCATGTACACCAGGCATCTTTATCGACCGTATATCTGAACAGCTAAACTGACGCACCCCTTTAGCAAGGGTTTACTGTCGGACGAAGGAGGGGGTGGTCAAGAAAGTCAACATTTCTATACCCACTATACCCAAGTCAATCCTTTGGTTTTGAATCAAAGAAGATAAAGGTATACATTAATGCGGCAGCAATCTAACGACAGAGACATATCAAAATATTAAGAGTCAACATAGTTTTCTGTTATAGACAGATGCGTATATAAAATAATCTCAAAACCGTTCAATGATTTAAAAAAAAAAGGCGTTAATTTAATAATGTTCACCGTAAAAGATATTCTAACAGGGCCATTTGATTTAATTATTACTAGTATATACCGTTAAAGATATCCCAACAGACAGAAGTGTTTGGTTGAAAAAATATCACCTGCCTATTTTAAATTTCGATCGGTGGAAATTAAAGAAGGTGTAATATAAATCAGTAGAAGAAAAACACTTCACTGTATAGTATAACGGTAAAATAAATGATGATAAAGGATGACGCCCAGCCGCATATTAAATGAATATTCAGGACGATACAATGTAACATGTTAATATAATATGAGTATTAACACTGCTTTGTACTTGTCCGATACGATGAGCCGGTTTTTTACACGTACGTTCACAAGATATCAGTTCTCAGGAAGAATAGTCACCCTACCCGGAAATATATCTGACTCCGAGCCGACAAGTCTGTGTTCTTATTCCTATATGACGCTAATTAAGCGTTGAAACAGCAAATACCAATTTAACGTCTTTTTTTGAATCGGTCGGGTTTCGAACCAACGACCTTCCGCTCTCGAGGCGAACACACACACGAAAAAAAAAACAGGAGGGCGGTAGTACAGAATATCATTCCAAAATCTTATGTACAATAAGTAGTTTCACAAAAACTTCACAGTTACTAAAGCGAGCTAAAAGCATCTAACCTAAATTAGATGTGTTAAATTATATTAGAAACTACACCTAAATATTGATGACTTCAGTATAGATTTTATGGATCAACGCTTTCTACAAACAAGTTACTCTTGCACCAATTATTTAAGGGGTGTGGATGGGGCCGGATGTTCCAATGCTAAATTTCTGTCCTTACTCAATATTCCCTCAGTTTCTAGTGGTATTCCAATTTCACGGTCCTACCACACTGTCGGTTACCTATTGCAAGACCTATATATTGTATTTACAATTAATGTGTTCTCGTCATGAACATGCATGAAATATTTGCTACTGGACGTAAGGCAAACAACAATCTATCAACTCCATAAATTATTCTATGTTTATAGTACACGATAATAAGATCTTGTAAAATGCTATGATGTAAAATTTCCATTTAAATCACTCAATAATAGTGCAAACTTTTTTTTATGGTTTTGCAATTAACCACAAAACTGAACACTTATAAAAAAATATTTCACTATGGTTGTTATCTACGGTTTTATTGCGATTTATGATATATGATTTTGTCAGGCGAAGATAAAAATAAGAAAGGTAAAAGGTTTTTTCAAGGTTTTTGTTCATGCTACACTAAGACGTGAAAAGGGAATGACGGACGACTAAAATAAAAGTGTTTGTTTTCATATAATACATTATCTTAGATGCTCATTAAAAAAATAACAAGATTATAATTGGCAGGAAATGGCCACAGCATTTATTAACATATATGATATATGTACTTTTATATGAAATGAAATTTGTGATATGAACTAAAATTAACTGATAAAAATGCATATGTGTCTTTGACAATGTTATATGATGATCGCCGAATATGTTTGAGGTGGCAGACCATATATGAAAAGGGGAAGTTCAAGATAAGCTATTAACCCTGGAAATCAGAGGCTAATGCTTTCATACGATTAAAATAAGTCTGTAAACTGCAAATATGTTATCTAAGCGCAGCGAAATCTGCCATATATAAAGCGACTAACCCTGGATATCAGATGTTAGCGCTACCAACGCAAAATAAAAAAAACCAGCCTCAAATGATACAGGTTTGAATGTTATAAATTTCCTTTCAAGATATCCATTCAATTTCTTTAAACATGGAAGTCCACTCCTTGTCCAGGATTCGTCTATTTTCTTGAATGACCGTCTCGTCATTGGAACTTTTGTACAGCTTTCCACATTGAGTGATGATTTAATCGATGTAGACAATACAAATCTGAAATAAACAAACAAAACGAAACAGCAGTTACTTCCGTAGGAATTGCATTCTACTAATTTAAGGGAGGGTGAGCGGGTTTGATGAAGATAAATCTGTGGATAGAAGAACGTCTTCTTTTCCTAAATGTCGACGTCAAAAGGAGGATTATGGGTAATTCAATCACTTGCGAAGATCGAAATTCCAATTAATAACCAAATACTATTAACTGACGAAGTAGTATAACGACGGACACGGTGGTATGAGCACTACCGATAACTGATTTAAAATTTAGATTTTAAATCCTATTATCTTAGATGCTCATTAAAAAAATAACAAGTTATACTTTGCAAGAAATGGCCACCGCATTTATTAACAGATATGATATATGTACTATTATATGAAATGCAATTTGTGATATGAACTAAAATTAACTGATAAAAATGCATATGTGTTTTTGAAAATGTTTTATGATGATCGCCGAATATGTTTGATGTGGCAGACCATATATGAAAAGGGGAAGTTCAAGATAAGCTATTAATCCTGAAAATCAGAGGCTAATGCTATCATTCGATTAAAATAAGTCTGTAAACTGCAAATATGTTATCTAAGCATAGCGAAATCTGCCAAATTGGCGGTGCTGCGACAATTTTAGCCTTCAGTTAAAAGGAGTAGGTCCGGTAAGGGCCGATTTTGGCCTCAAATTTTAAGTTCATATAACGAAATATTTTAGACTCTTTTAAACACTTAAATGTCTATTTCAATTGATTTGATTAGTTTATGTGAAATATTCTAACTGATTTAGTCATTAAAACGCTCCGATTCAAGCTTAAATATGAAAAATCTATCAAATATGCCAAAAAACGTCACTTTTCAGATGGTTTTTGTAAAAAATGAAAGTGGCCGCATCCGTGTTCATCCTCAACCTTTATATATATTATGTATTATCATCAAATACAACTTACATTTCAATATCATGAATGAACACGAATGCGGCCACTTTCATTTAAGACGGAAACCGTCTAAAATTTAACTAAAATGCTTAAATTTTGAAGATTTCAGTAATTTAGCATGACTTAATGATGTTAGTTCGATATGTGTGCATTGTATTGTCAAAACAGCCTATATTTATGTAGCAGAAGCATTCTACTTTCCAATAAATAGCTTAAAGATTACATTTTCACAATTTTGTAAAACTGCTATATTGTGGGGCCAAAAAGGGGTCTTACTGAACCTAGTGAGTACTCCTTTTCGCAGAACCGTCAACCGTCAATAAAATTGGGGGGAGCTGCGCATAGCTGTGCCATTCAAGCAAAATTGGTTAATTTTTTTTTGTGATAAATGAACATGGTATAAATTGTCAAATAACAAGCAATTATTTGCATTATTTATAAAACAGTCTCAATAAAGCTGATGTTTCGTTTAAACTATTCATATGTAAGCATGTATTACTGACAACGAGTCAACTATAAAAATTCAAAGCGTAGAATAGTCGTCCGGAAAAGACATGCCATCCGTCTTATTAGAACTAATTGTTTCTAGGGCTCCCTGTATTATGTTCAGAAAAAAAAAGAATCATTTCCTATCTTTGTTAAATGCACCCCATCTTCTGTGAGAAACTCGTGTGTAGCTTTTATATAACCTACGCCTAAATTCGTATATGTAACGCATATCTGCACCCGATTTCCAACGACCTAAATCTTTACATCGTATAATCTAACAATGGCACACGCTGTCTCTATACCTATTCCGAATGAGAACAACGAACAACGAGAATGTTCAATACCTAAAGCATGTAGAGATATTTTGAGTTTTGCAGAAAATTGGTATTTCGTCAAACTAGCTTACCGTCAAAAGACAAAATAGCGGTCCACCTACTACAGGTCTAGCTCGCAAATAGCAAGGCAATAAAAACCACTGGACGAATACATTTGTCTAATTACTACCAAACTGATCGGTCTTAGATGAAACCAAAAAAAAATACTACATATTTTTTGTAAATTTTGATATCATTCTTGTTTAAAGCATGATTTGTAGAACATGCACTTCTCATATTTTGAACTGTCAGCTCCCCAACCCTAAAAATGCCATGAAAGGCCAAGGAAAAAAACCGCCTTGAATAGCCTTACCTCGTATACAGAACTGCAGATACAAGATAATATTGACAAAATACGACGCAATAACTCTCTTAAAAAAGTCAGCCTAGTGTCCATCTGAGGCGACCTTGAACGCTTAAGACCATCGATCATTTTCCGCTTACGATAAACTTTGGAGTATAGTCTTCATAATCATTCAGCTTATTTTAGAAGCTTAAGCCTGATGTGTACGAATTAATTGTTGAATGAGCGAATCCTAATTTTACATATAGGTTATAAAAGCAATATTGTGATGCAAGGACGTATGTCATACTTTTGCAAGACCGAAATCTTTCCTGAAACCGTTTAACAAATCTAAAGCCCGGGTATACCACTTTGCTGTACTAGGAGCTACCGAATTTGTTTATTTGAAAGTCTACTCCAGTTTCGAAATGACCATATGAAAGTCTGATAGATTTAAATATGTTTCCTGGGCCAATAATGAAACGGCAACGCTTGAATCTGAATATTTTTACTCATATTTTCGTTCATCGATAACAATATTAGAGGACGAATTAACTTCATTACGAACTTCGATTTTAATGTTCGCTTGTTAATTATCAAATCTAGTGCTTGGTTATCCATTCTTAAGGATGTACACCTCTGAGGAGCCAAAAATTTCTAGAATTAAACATTTTTTTTAAACCTATTTTTTGGGTTTATATGACTTAAAAAATAATTGGTGAAGAAAAAGTCATATGGTGGTGAACTTCTTTTTTTTGTTAAGAGTCCTTTGAAAGTACCCACATTTGATGTTTTTCCCATTTTTCACCAATTTGTACCTATTTTTGGGCTAATATAGTGAGAAAAATAAAATTAAACTTTTGTTTTATGCTTTCAATAAAGATGAAGTGGACCGATCTGAATAAAATTAACTTTAAAAAAAAACTTAGGTAGGTGTTAATATAAGAAAGGTTTGTTCTATTTTGATGCTTTTTCGTGTCAAATTTACCATGCTGCCAATTTTGAAAATTTATGATTTTTCTCTATTCAAGAACAAATTGCATATTATTTCAACTTCTTTGGTAGAAATGATTGAAAAAATACATTTTTAAAAAATTTGAAAAGAAAAAAAAAAGATATTGGATGTACATGTCTCTGGTAAACCCATTCCTTGTACCCTTCACCCATTTTCTAAAAATTTGGCTAAAAAGACAGACTTGATTGGTAATAAAATTTGAAAAATTTATTACTCAAAAACAAAATATACAATTTTTTTCACAGAGTTAAGTTTGACCATAACATATTTTTAAATTAATTGATGTTTTCCACTTGTATCACAAGTTTTGGAAATAATTCCAGGACGAGATTTCAACGAGACTGAAAGGTCAGAAGAATACATCCTTAATAAAAAAAATTGTTGCTAAATTGAGGGGATCAAATCAACATTAAAAAAAAACAAAAAAAAAAACAGAATTAAAAACCAATTGTTCAGAGAACAATTGAAGGTCTTTCCACCAAAACAATGTATTTTAATATGAAAGGTGTAAAAATAGGTTTCAAATGTCATTTCAATCGTCAAATGATAGCTTATTGTACGCTGATTCCAAAAATATATGGTTTCTAAACAATATTTTTTTAGATAAGGGAGATAATTTCTTACTTCCGGTTTAAAAAACTCTATTTCCGATAATAGTTGACTATTTACTTGACACTGATTCCAAAAATATCTTGTTTTTTTATACTTTTATGTAATAAAGTACAATAAATAGCTACTTCCGGTTTACACAAGGTCACTTCCGGTTGTTTTTTTAAGTTTAAATGGTTTGATACCGTTTGTCAAAAAGTCTCATGACTTTATTATGTATACAGATGGGGTAAAAGCAAAGGTCAAAATCTAGAACGTCAAATTAAGCTATGACCTTGTGATCAATTTCAAGGTCATTAACCAAGAACCTCAAATCAAAAGACCATAGGTCTTAATTATGTTTAGTTAATGAGTTATATCACCATACGCGTATTTTTAAATAACAAAGGGGAGAAAACTCCCTTTCACATTCAACGTACCCTTGCAATAAAAAATTTACGTGTTACGACATGTCACAACAAAAGATTTAGAAAAAATAATTTGTCGATATCTTAAACGTTTTTTGGAAATGAGTGGAAATGAGCCATATTCAAAAATTAGAATATGACCTTGACCTTTGACCTTGACCTAATTTTCATTTTTTTGGACCAAGGACCTCAAATCAAAAGATCCTAGGTCTCTATCAATTATGGTTTACCAGTTAGAAATGCAATTCACTTATATCAAATGAATAAGGGGAAATAACTCTCGTATGGAGCATTCATATCACTTCGGTCAAAATAGGACAAATCATGCAAAGGATATAACGAGCAATTTTGTAAAATAAATTTGTCATAATATTTTACGTTTGCGAAGGAGTTGCGCTCACAAGGAAAACAGTGTTTGGGGAGATTACTCCTACAAAGAAAAGTTTTCGGTTATGCAGGGTAAATTTCAAAAGCGCATCAATTGTTCGATATCATATACCAAATATCTAAGCGACATATTGCAAAACAAATGTTTATCGCAAGAACAAAATTAGGCGGAAGAAAAAAAAAAAAATTCAGAGAACAATTGAAGGTCTTTCCATCCTTTTTGATATGAAAAGTTGTGAAACTAAGTTTAAAATGTCATTTCAATTGTCAAATGATAGCTCCTAGTAAGCTGATTCCAAAAATATATTGTTTCCATACATTTTTTTTTAAATAAGGGAGATAATTTGTTACTTCCGGTTTGAAAAATGTTACTTCCGATTATATTTAAATATTTACTTGAAACCGATTTCAAAAATATCTGGTTCTATATACTTTTATATTAATAAAGTACAAAAAATAGCTACTTCCGGTTTACAAAAGGTCACTTCCGGTTGTTTTTTTTCAAGGTTAAATGGCTTGATACCTTTTTCTAAAAGTTGTATATCTTTATCATGTATACATATAGAATAAAAGCAAAGGTCAAAATATAGAACGTCAAATTAAGCTATGACCTTGAGATCAATTTCAAGGTCATAAACCAAGGACCTCAAATCAAAAGACCATAGGTCTTAATTATATTTAGTTAATGAGTTATATCACCAAACGCGTATTTTTTAATACAAGAGGGGAGAAAACTCCCTTTCACATTCAACGTACGCTTGCAATCAAAATTTACATCTTACGACATGTCGCAACTAACAATTTAGTAAAAATAATTTGTTGATATCTTATACAGTCTTTGGATATAAGTGAAAATTAGCCAAATTCAAATATTAAAATATGACCTTGACCTTTGACCTTGACCTAATTTTCATTTTTTGGGACCAAGGACCTCAAATCAAAAGATCCTAGGTCTCTATCACTTATGGTTTATAAGATAGAAATTCATATCACTTATATCAGATGCATAAGGGGAAATAACTCTCATATGGAGCGGTCATATCGCTTCGGTCAAAATAGGACAAATCATGCGAAGGATATAACGAGCAATTTTGTAAAATAAATTTGTCATAATCTTTTACGGTTGCGAAGGAGATGCGCTAACAAGGAAAACAGTGTTTGGGGAGATAACTCCTACAAAGAAAAGTATTTGTTTACACAGGGTAAATTTCAAAAGCGCATAAACTGTTCGATATCATATACAAAATATCTAAGCGACATATTGCGAAACAAATGTTTATCGCAAGAACAAAATTAGGCGGAAGAAAAAAAAAAAAAAAAAAATAATCAGAAGAAAAACAATAGGTCTTTCCACAGAAAAGTGGAAAGACCTAATAAGCATCAGATCCCAGCTCTTGATTAATTTTTACATGATTATACGATTGTCCGTGATTAAGACGTTAAATTTATTTGCGGTAGTTGAAATACATTGACCTTCATATTGTAACCTTAAGCCAAAAGTAAACCCCTAAGTCGGAGCTAGGCATCTAATATTGTATAATCGGCAAGATACCTTCTTTTTTTTTAATTCAGTTGTGTTTATTGGAGTGCACACTTTATCCTATAGGTGACGCAACAGTTTAGACTCGAATAAATACAATCTAAATTCTATACAAAATTAAACATAAGAAAAATGTCACAAAAATTTCTCAACTTGATATCTCTTTAACGTTTAAGATCAACTGTAATTGCATTCTGCTAAAAAAGTACTTAATATATTGCCCAGTATACGAGTTCGTACTGATGGGATACTGCAACGAGCTGCTGCCACGTGCCTGAAATCTCGGTCTAAACTGAAGCCTAGGTTGCTGAAATCTTACATTTCGTGCTGCCCTATTAGGAAAAACATCTTGTCTGGGCAATGAATAAGTGGGTTCTGACCAAAGCATCTTAAACAAGAATGAGTATAACATGTATAAGCACATGATTGATTCATGCATGAACCTTGGTAATTGCATGCGTAACATTTAAAGCGCCCCGTGCTTATTGGCACATTACCAATACCAGACGGAGGATACATATAGAGCAACCATAATTCAGGGTCAACAACAGCCCAATAACCAGCTAGATCCTGCGACATTCCGAGACAAAATTGCTCATCGTACGACTTCCACCCTAGTGCGCACCGCTTAGCGCCTAGTCGTATACTATGCATGTATTTAAGTTAATATTGAAAAACATTCGAGTGAGCAGTACAATATATACTAATAATAGACTAAAAATGCATCTGTCCAGTTACCTATGGTGTCAATTTGTTGTTGTTGCTGTTTTGGTTGTATTAAAAGTTCTCCCTGTAAAATAACGACTTTCTGTTCATCCCCAGAAGAGGCCTGTGAGTTAACTAATAGTAAGGTCAGGTTAACATATTCTCCTGCAATTATTTTTTGTCGCAAACTTACAGTGACATTTCTTGCAAGGTCATCACTGGCCTTACTGCACGGTGATGGGGTTTGAAAAACTGGACAATTACCTGATTGAGTAATAGGTTCAGTAGAATTAGAAATAGCGGTCGTGATCACCGGAGCCATAGTCATAGACATACCCCTGAACGGCGTGAATTAGTTGCTACTGGACCCTCTATATATCTGTTAACACCCGCATCTCCATCAATGTTTGGACGCAGAACAGTCCTCTTAGCCGCTGGAACCACTTTGTCGCCTCTTCCCTTAGGCAACACCCCCTTCCTACCAGATACCCTAAGCAATTTAAACTGGAAAAAACAAGCTATGATAAATTATGTAAATATATATATATATGAACATATAAGATTTAAAACAATGCAAAAGAAAAGAAAAAAAAACAACATCTGCTGATTCTGCTGTGGCCGATCGTGTCTCAAAGCACGCGAGAAACAAAATTAAGATAAGATTTACCAATGGCCCATCTGCCTTAAACAAACAATATTTTTTTTAAGATCTTGTAAAAGGTCATGATGTAAAATTTCCATTTAAATCAATAATAGTGCAAACTTTTTTTTATGGTTTTGCAATTAACCACATAACTGAACACTTATAAAAAAAAATATTTCACTATGGTTCTTATCTACGGTTTTATTGCGAATTATGATATATGATTTTGTCAGGCGATAATAAAAATAAGAAAGGTAAAAGGTTTTTTTCAAGGTGTTTGTTCATGCTACACTAAGACGTGAAAAGGGAATGACGGACGACTAAAATAAAAGTGTTTGTTTTCATATAATACATTGTATTTCAATTTAAGAATGATGATCAACCTTGCGAAAATATCTCATCTATACACGCTTTGATCGAGCCACTCGAACCTACATATAAAAAAGAAGATATGGTATGATAGCCATTGAAACAACACACCACAATAGACCAAATGACACAGAAATTAACAACTATAGGTCACCGTACGGCCTTCAACAATGAGCAAAACCAATACCGCACAGTCAGCTATAACAGACCGCGAAATGACAAAGGTAAAACAATTCAAACGAGAAAACTAAACGGCCTAATGTATGCGCAAAATAATGAACGAACAACAAATATGTAACACAGCAACAAATGACAACAACTGAATTGAGACAGGCACATACAGAATGTAGCGGGGTTAAACTAGTAAGATAACACCAAATCCTCCCCATTACCTGGGACAGTGGTGTAACAGTACATCTGAAAAAAAAACTCAAAATACATCTAACAAAAAAAAAGTGGACGTGGACGGGTACATGTACATCCCAACAACAAAAAGACACAATTCTGAGAGAACTCGCAGTTACTGACAGCTAGTTCAAAGCCAATAACAACTAATAAAAAAAAACTCGTTACATTTAGTCTATTTAATTCGATTTTATTCCTTAGAGTTTACATGCATAGTTTTTCTTTTAAAAAAAACCCAAAGAAAACACAATTTATTAGTTAATGGACTGAACAGACAAAACTAATTATTTTGCCTTTGCATGTAACGTAGTGCAGGAAAATTACAGAATCAAAACCAAAATGAACATTTACCAGAACATTGTGAATAAATTCAGCATAGATACAAAGATCAAAATTTTATATTTACGCCAATCGCGCGTTTCGTCTAAAAAAGACTCATCAGTGACGCTCGAATCAAAACATCTTTAAAAGGCTAAATAGAGTACAAAGATAAGGAGCATTGAGGACCAAAAATTCCTAAAAGTTTTGCCAAATACATCTAAGATCATCTATTCCTGAGATAGAAAAGCCTTAGTCTTTTTTAAAATTCAAAGTTTTGTTAATAGTTAATTTATAATTATGAACATATCAGTGTAAACTCAAGTCAACACAGAAGTGCTGACTACTGGGCTGGTGATACCCTCGGGGAAATAAATCTCCACTAGCAGTGGCATCGACCCAGTGGTTGCAAATAAACTCATCATAGATACCAGGATCAAAATTTTATATTTACGCTTGACGCGCGTTTCGTCTAAAAAATACTCATCAGTGACGTTCGAATCAAACAATGTTTAAAAGGCCGAACAGAGTACAAAGTTGAAGAGCATTGAGGACCAAAAATTCCTAAAAGTTTTGCCAAATACAGCTACATGTAAGGTAATCTATTCCTGAGGTAGATAAGCCTTATTTTTTTTTTTAAATTCAAAGTTTTGTTAACAGTTAATTTATAATTATGAACATATCAATGATAACTGAAGTCAACACAGAAGTGCTGACTACTGGGCTGGTGATACCCTCGGGGAAATAAATCTCCACCAGCAGTGTCATCGACCCAGTGGTTGCAAATAAACTCATCATAGATACCAGGATCAAAAATTTAATATTTACGCTTGACGCGCGTTTCGTCTAAAAAATACTCATCATTGACGCTCGAATCAAAAAATGTTTAAAAGGCCAAATAGAGTACAAAGTTGAAGAGCATTGAGGACCAAAAAATTCCTAAAAGTTTTGCCAAATACAGCTAAGGGAATCTATTCCTGAGGTAGAAAAGCCTAAGTTTTTTTTAAAAATTCAAAGTTTTGTTAATAGTTAATTTATAATTATGAACATATCAATGATAACTCAAGTCAATACAGAAGTACTAACTACTGGGCTGGTGATACCCTCGGGGAAATAAATATCCACCAGCAGTGGCATCGACCCAGTGGTTGCAAATAAACTCATCATAGATACCAGGATCAAAATTTTATATTTACGCCAGACGCGCGTTTCGTCTAAAAAATACTCATCAGTGACGCTCGAATCAAAACATCTTTAAAAGGCTAAATAGAGTACAAAGATAAGGAGCATTGAGGACCAAAAATTCCTAAAAGTTTTGCCAAATACATCTAAGATCATCTATTCCTGAGATAGAAAAGCCTTAGTCTTTTTTAAAATTCAAAGTTTTGTTAATAGTTAATTTATAATTATGAACATATCAATGTTAACTCAAGTCAACACAGAAGTGCTGACTACTGGGCTGGTGATACCCTCGGGGAAATAAATCTCCACTAGCAGTGGCATCGACCCAGTGGTTGCAAATAAACTCATCATAGATACCAGGATCAAAATTTTATATTTACGCCAGACGCGCGTTTCGTCTAAAAAATACTCATCAGTGACGTTCGAATCAAACAATGTTTAAAAGGCCGAACAGAGTACAAAGTTGAAGAGCATTGAGGACCAAAAATTCCTAAAAGTTTTGCCAAATACAGCTACATGTAAGGTAATCTATTCCTGAGGTAGATAAGCCTTATTTTTTTTTTTAAATTCAAAGTTTTGTTAACAGTTAATTTATAATTATGAACATATCAATGATAACTGAAGTCAACACAGAAGTGCTGACTACTGGGCTGGTGATACCCTCGGGGAAATAAATCTCCACCAGCAGTGTCATCGACCCAGTGGTTACAAATAAACTCATCATAGATACCAGGATCAAAAATTTAATATTTACGCTTGACGCGCGTTTCGTCTAAAAAATACTCATCATTGACGCTCGAATCAAAAAATGTTTAAAAGGCCAAATAGAGTACAAAGTTGAAGAGCATTGAGGACCAAAAAATTCCTAAAAGTTTTGCCAAATACAGCTAAGGGAATCTAT
Source organism: Mytilus galloprovincialis (assembly GCF_965363235.1). Taxonomy (NCBI): domain Eukaryota; kingdom Metazoa; phylum Mollusca; class Bivalvia; order Mytilida; family Mytilidae; genus Mytilus; species Mytilus galloprovincialis. Next base: position 51,664,489 of record NC_134838.1, on the reverse strand, counting down.
TCCTGAGGTAGAAAAGCCTAAGTTTTTTTTAAAAATTCAAAGTTTTGTTAATAGTTAATTTATAATTATGAACATATCAATGATGACTCAAGTCAATACAGAAGTACTGACTACTGGGCTGGTGATACCCTCGGGGAAATAAATATCCACCAGCAGTGGCATCGACCCAGTGGTTGCAAATAAACTCATCATAGATACCAGGATCAAAATTTTATATTTACGCCAGACGCGCGTTTCGTCTAAAAAATACTCATCAGTGACGCTCGAATCAAAAAATGTTTAAAAGGCCGAACAGAGTACAAAGTTGAAGAGCATTGAGGAGCAAAAATTCCTAAAAGTTTTGCCAAATACAGCTACATGTAAGGTAATCTATTCCTGAGGGAGACAAGCCTTATTTTTTTTTTAAATTCAAAGTTTTGTTAACAGTTAATATATAATTATGAACATATCAATGATAACTGAAGTCAACACAGAAGTGCTGAGTACTGGGCTGGTGATACCCTCGGGGAAATAAATCTTCACCAGCAGTGGCATCGACCCAGTGGTTGCAAATAAACTCATCATAGATACCAGGATCAAAAATTTAATATTTACGCTTGACGCGCGTTTCGTCTAAAAAATACTCATCAGTGACGCTCGAATCAAAAAATGTTTAAAAGGCCAAATAGAGTACAAAAATGAAGAGCATTGAGGACCACAAATTCCTAAAAGTTTTGCCAAATACAGCTAAGGTAATCTATTCCTGAGGTAGAAAAGCCTTAATTTTTTTTTTTAAATTCAAAGTTTTGTTAACAGTTAAATTATAATTATGATTATATCAATGATAACTCACGTAAACACAGAAGTGCTGACTACTGGGCTGGTGATACCCTCGGGGAAATAAATCTCCACTAGCAGTGGCATCGACCCAGTGGTTGCAAATAAACTCATCATAGATACCAGGATCCAAAATTTATATTTACGCCAGACGCAAAAAACAAAAAAGACTAAAAGACAAACAACAATATAAAAAAAAAAAACCTAGAAAACTAGACTGAGCAACACGAACCTCACAAAAAACCGGGGTGATCTCAGGTGCTCCGGAAAGGTAAGCAGATCCTGCTCCACATGTGAAACCCATCGTGTTGCAAATGTTAATACAACCTCAGTGATAAGTCTAATTCGGTAGGTCACATTCGGGGATAAGAGGTTACAAACAATGGAACATATCCGTCGTCATCTGTAAAACAGATATTCCATAATATGCAACTCGTGATTGGGTCCGTACAATTTTCGAAGAGATGATTTCAACTTCACAACTTGCAACTCATGGCTAAAAAGCTTTCTTGAAAGCAGCAATCTTCTGTCAAGAAAATCATGATAGAAAATACAAGCCCTGAAAAATATTAAATTTAAGTAGACTTATAGAACAGCAAAAAGGAAAGCTCCTGTCCTTAATAGTTTGTTGTCAAATGTTTGTAAAGATTTGTGTATGATAACCCTTATTAGTTACCTGTGCATAGAATATCTATTCGTCATGATATACATGATATAAGCTATGGTTCTTTCAAAATTCTATTTAATATTGATCATGGAACTAAAACTTAAGTTAGATGCTTAATGAAAGATGTTAGACCAATATTTCCTGTGTTAGTTTCACCCGAAGAGTCAAAATATATTATCAAATCCTACTGGATAGTGAATATTAAAGAGATGTGTAAAAATACTTGAAACATTTTCAAACAATTTTAACATAATTAAATAAAACATATAAAAAATTAAAAGATATGATACTTATGATGGCATTGTGATAAAAATCCCAAAAATGCTTTTTGGCTCTACATAGTTCTGATAAAGGCATTTTGACTTAAAATTGAAAACTTTACATTTTTTTTTTATATAACTCTGTTTTGAAGGACGTTACTCCCCTAAACGAAATAATTAGAAATACAATACATAGCTTTACTTCGAACAGCAATCTGGTTTTATTTACAATGAGAAAGTCACGCTTTTCATTTTACGGATAGATACACACTAGTGCTGGATTCTAACATACTTGCGTTTTTGTGCAATCGTCAGGCTTTCAAAACGTAGGTATATTATAATTTATTTAAAATTATCTATAGTATTGTTAAGAACATCCATGGAACTCAGGTAATGTAAATTTAAGTAAAAACAAAAAATAATGTGTTTTCTCTGCAAATGCCACTATTTTGTAAAAGATCCAGGAGGAAATTGGCTCAACACCTTCGATTTTAAAGTCAAATATACCTTTTATATGAATATATATTAAGGTGTTAGAATAGGAATATAAAGACACATTCGAGGGAGACAGTCTGTTTGACATTTTACACAAAGTCACGGCTGATCGGACTGTGAATGTTTATTGAATTTATTATCCGGCGTTCAGACAGTGCACTACACTTTTCTCTTTTAGTTGTCCTATTCGATGTCAACCCTCTATTCCAACAAAAATTAACAAATTGATAAACTGTTTAAATATTTATCGTCCTAAAATTTATTTTAATATTTGAAACTGCACGTAAGAAAACAACTGGAAGTTACTTCTAGCTGTTTTCAGAGAGATTTTTTCTGAATTATTTATTTGCCAGCCATCAGATCTTGGGTTCATTCTTGCTAACAGTACGTCAGTGCTTTAATTTGATTTATTTTTGAACTTCAGATAACTTGTATCTTGTTATGAACTGTAATTCGTCATAAAAAATAAAACATTTGGTTCCAAAGGGAAGTGGATATAAAAACAGCTCTCATAATGGAATTTATTAGCTTAGTTGAAAATAATTAAAATCTGAGAAAATCATTTTTTTAACACAACACCCCGCGAAATAACTGACCATAAAGTCAGTGGCTTAAATAAGCGAGTTAGGTTACCCTATATGTTAATAAAATATATCAACGCCCCTAAAGAAAAGACAAATAAACGCATGTGTTGGACAAATGCAATTACATTTTCTTCATAATAGAGCATTTGCATTATTCACGTATCTGGATACGTGCACAGATCGACGTATACGTATCGGGCAGATTTATATAAAATAATGATTTAGCCCCGACCTCAATTAAAACAAAATCAAAATTAAATGCATTATAAATTATCTTCTTCGGGACCAACTTGACTTAATTTACCCTTTCCTCATATACGTGTTGTACGATACGTCGATACGAATACGCCAGCAAATACGTGAATAATCCAAATGCTCTGATAATTAACAACTTTTCATTTGCTAAATTATTTTGTCCGTTTTTGTTTTTCAGTTTGAAGAGATAAATTCAAACTTCAACTAGAAAATTTCTTTCATAACACGAGCAACCCTTTGAAAATTGCACAGTAACAATTACAGGCAGAAAAGGCTTATTTCAACCCAGTACTAAAAGAACCAATCTAATTAAAACAAAATATCCGCACTCGCTTATTTTTTTATGCTTGGTCGCTACGTGGGACCCGTGAGGAGTTTAATTTTCATTAGATTGTAGAAAAACTAATTCTGTCAAGGTACACTCATAGAACAAATAAATTATTTTAAAACATATTTATAAAAAAAAAGAAAAAGATTTCCCATTCCGACAATCTCCGATTATTTCATGGGAACATAATACAACACACGTGTACTTAGTTTTCCAATAAGAATGCCGTTATGGAATTATACACGGTAATGTAGATAGCGATATCGACTTTCGCTAAATATTTTATATATCTTGTTGATATTTATATCAGTAGAGAAAAAATATACTTCCATAATCCTACAATAATTTGGCTTAATGAGTAGAAGATGGCTTTTGGTCAAAGATTATTCCTCTTAAGTATTGTTGCTGTGAAGACTTTAGGTAAGACTAACATAATATAATTCATTGGATTGATTGAAGTATAAATGCTACAAATATATGTTTTCGCTAGTCCGATGTTATTTAACAAGTTTTAAATGCATACAAAATTTCAATCTTTTCTTTTTTAAGTTATTTTAAATTTCCTAACTAAAAAAAGACGTGGTACATGTGATATAGTTTTTCCTTATTTTTCACTCTCAGTTTTTTTTGGCCAGCATATTTATTAAAACATTTACTCTCCTGGTGTTTCTTTTATAATTAAATTGTTGTCCTCTTAGAGAAAACGGAATCTTTTGTGGTGGAGAAATGTACAGTAGGTAATTTTAGGTGAAAATAAAGATTTTAGAAGCCTGATTTCAAATCACTTTTTACTTTAAAGCTATCAGGTTTTTTTCTTTTTTGTTTCATTATGAAATTCAAACAGGGGCGTAGCTAGGCCAAAATGGTGTGTACGCAATGCAGGGGAAAGAAGTCATATGGCGAGGGGTCTGGAGCCGCTCAAGGCCCCCAGAAGCTCTAGAGTAAATGGTGCAAAATCCTGCATTCTCGCGAATTCCTGGGACTGAAAATGACCTCACAGAAATCTAATTTTCATGATTAACAAGTCAACTTTTGAAAATAATTACATTTGAAAAAAAAAAAAGAATTAGAGAAAAAAAAAACTACTAATGTGTAGTGGGTAACGCTTATTTATATATTAGGTAACAATTAAAATATATAGTTCCGCCATCATATATTTTAATTCGGCTACCTAATCAGTCTCAACCCAATATACATTCACTGAGAAAATCCAAATTTCTAAGCCTTAAAGGGTATTTTTTATTGAGAAAATACATATATTAATCGAATCACATTTCTCTATGTTTTATTTTATAAGCGAACAAGCAGTCTTTCTTTTAGCTTTTAATTCTCAAAGTTAGTTCTGAAAGTAAATGACCATTTCCTTTCCAGTTATCCAAAACCGTGTCTGTTGAAATTTGTTTTTTCGTGGTATATGTTCAATAGAACAAGCCCAGATAAACGAATGGATTTCATTGTATTTCTTTAGTCGTCTCATGGTACTGAAAGATTGTTCTATCGTTGCCGTCCAGACCGACATACATGCATATATGTTAAGTATTTTAAAGATTCCTGGGTATAAATCCTTGTTTATAACATCATAGTTTGGAAACCTTTAACTATACATTTGTATATAAATACTTTTGAAGTCCCAAATTCTACAAGGAAAAGCTTCAAATTAAATCTGAGTTCTTTTTATCAATTTCCAAAATCGAGTCTTTTATTTTTACAAAGCAAGGAAAACAAGCACTTTAAATTTTGCACATGGAGAATAAGCACTTTAAATCTCGAGACACGTATAATTAAATGAACGAGGCACCCATCTTGCATGACCGAACATAAAATAAAAAAGTAAAAAACACGTTGATCGTCAAAAAAAAAAAAACGGCGAATATAGGTTGCAAAAATATTACCCTTAATAGAACATCACGTTTTATTTCATCAGTCATTTTGAAATCTTCAGAAAAGATGTCAGGGTAAGTAGGCATAGTAGACGCACTTATTGTATTCTGAAACCCCGAGGACTCAGCTATTTTAATTGTTTGCATCAGCAGCACAATCACGATGCTGGTCCCGAAAATGTAAAGAGAAAACTAGTTTCCGGAACGGAATATAGTTACAAAGTGACTATTAACATATTTTTATAACACCTTATAATTAATTCTATTACTTAAGTTTTATTCTTACTAGATTTACCATATTTTTATTTTTGTCAAATTTTCGATGTGTACGCAACTGCGTTTTTGCGTACGGGTTGCTACGCGCCTGTCAAAGGTTTTGTTGAGAACAATATTAATTACATTGTTTATCAAAATATGTTGTTCATTGCAATTAAAATGCAATTGGATATGTCTTTTCAACTGAGTACTTAGTAGGAATATTTGTGACGTCATTTTGATTTGATTTTGAGAATATTCTAGTATTCGGGAAGTTGTTTTAAATAAAAATTGAGAAAGTTTTTACTGCTAGAGAGGTTTCATATGCGAGAACAACCTGTAAAATCTTAACTTTATCTCTATAAGTTTGAATCATGTATTTCCCAGAGAGAAAAACCCCGAATACTCTTTTAGCTTTGTAGATTATCGACATAAAAGTCAAAGCTACAGATTTTATTGATATTAAATCCAAAATCTGAATTTTCATCTAAAACAGAACAAAAAATGTACGGAGCTTACTATAACAATATCAGTAATATAATTATCATTTTTATTATTAATAAATTGTATGAACGCGGACCGCGAAGAAGAAACTAAACACGCTAATTTTAATATTGCCGCTCGCTCATAACTAAGGCAGTAAACAGCATTGTGTGTTATATGTATATCGCACACATTGAAATGTACACTTTTATACGTATAGTAAAACGACCGGTTGCAGGCCAAATTCTGCAAGTCTCATTTTTCTGTCGTAAATTTTAAAATAATTGTTTAAATAATCTAGCAAGGATAATCATATCAATGTATCACAACACATACATCCAATTGGAATAAACATAAATACATGTAGCTTTCATATTCTACGACATTCAAAAATATTTGACGAACTATTACCCTTAATTTATATAAAAGTTTACAATCAGTTAATTAATAAGATGCACCAATTTGAACTACAATATCAACAAATTACTTTTTTTTATCTGATTGGTAGTAAGCAGTTTTGTATAGTTTTATCTTCCTATAATATAAAATGTGTATGAATACGTTTGTAGCGTAGTATTAAGTAAACTTGTTCGTCCTTTCTTTTTTTTTTGAGTCAACAAACCAAAGGGGCTTAGTTTCAAATTTTATGCAGCGTTGATGACTACGAACAGAAATCAAGACGATGACTTATTAACAAACATTTCCGTAATTTACCTGCTTAACGTGCCCCCCTTTTTTTAACTAAATTGTAAGAAGTATGTCATAGCAAATTAATTTAGGAGGTAAACGGAATTTTGCTTCTTCCCCTGTTGTTTCCAATGTTCGTTTTAATGTTTTGTATACCGTTTGTCTATTCCTTGTTCTTCTTCTAGTCATGGTGCTGTCTGTTTTTCTTTTGTTTTGAATGCCCCTTTAGTACAAGTATCTTATCCCCCTTGTTTATCATATATTTTTCTGTCTTACTCTGAGTGAACTGGATTGATTTATAGATATTTTATAGGACTGGTAATTGAAAATACATTTACAACACCAAACAATGGACACAAGAAGTTTTTGCAAGTCGCTGATATTTTGCAGTACGTTGTTGATATCAACAAAAATGGTCTTGATTTAACAGGAATTACGACAATAACATTTCAGGTGAAGGCGTGTCAAGATGTTTCAATTATTATGTCGAATTCAGACGATAAAGACTCCTCAAAGTCCATGTATAATTTTATTATTGGTGGCTGGACGAATTCAAAATCAGCTATTCAAAGACGGAATGACGATTCACTTACACCGGGTAGCCAGCAAAGCGTCCTTTTCGACACTCCTAACGTTTGTAAATGCGATGAATACCGACCATTCTGGATCAGTGCTATAAACGGAGTTATAATGATGGGAAAAGGACTTATCGTTGGTAGAAATGTTATAGCTGAGTGGACCGACCCAAATCCATTTACAGTGAGAAGCATTGGAATATACACAATTGTGAAAAATATAGGAGAATGGAAGGTACAGATAGAAGGTAAAAATTGTTTCCTTTTCTTAATTTCTTAATCGCTTCAATACAAGTGATAACTATTTACACCACTGGGTCGATGTCACTGCTGGTGGACGTTTCGTCCCCGAGGGTATCACCAGCCCAGTAGTCAACATTTCGGCGTTGACATGAATATCAATAATGTGGTCATTTTTATAAATTTCCTGTTTACAAAACATTGAATTTTACGAAAAACTAAGGATTTTCTTATCCCAGGCATAGATAACCTTAGCCGTATGTGGCACAATTTTTGGAATTTTGGATCCTCAATGCTCTTCAACTTTGAACTTGTTTGGCTTTATAAATATTTTGATATGAGCGTCACTGATGAGTCTTATGTAGACGAAACGCGCGTCTGGCGTACTAAATTATAATCCTGGTACCTTTGATAACTATTTATACCACTGGGTCGATGCCACTGCTGGTAGACGTTTCGTCCCCGAGGGTATCACCAGCCCAGTAGTCAAAATTTCGGTGTTGACATGAATATCAATAATGTGGCCATTTTTATAAATTTCCTGTTTACAAAACATTGAATTTTACGAAAAACTAAGGATTTTCTTATCCCAGGCATAGATTACCTTAGCCGTATTTGGCACAACTTTTTGGAATTTTGGATCCTCAATGCTCTTCAACTTTGTACTTGTTTGGCTTTATAAATAATTTGATATGAGCGTCACTGATGAGTCTTATGTAGACGAAACGCGCGTCTGGCGTACTAAATTATAATCCTGGTACCTTTGATAACTAATTATTGTTTATTTGATAACTTATACAAATGAACTTTAGAAAAGAATTTATAAATTTTGTTCTTGAATTCAATTGATAATGAAATTCATTTTCTGATGAAATGTCCAGCATTCGAGCAACAGCGAAAAGTAATGTTAAATGCTTCTTTAAAAATATGTAATAATTTAAAAAATCTTAATACAGAAAACAGGTTTATTTGGCTTCTGTCTTGTGAACATGACGAAATATGCAACATTGTGGCTTTAATTTGTTATAAATGTTTTACAATAAGAAAATAACTGCTATCGTTAAATCCATATTATCATAAGCATTATCATTATTGTTTTTTCTTACTTAAATATATTTGTAATCATTTTATGTAACATGCCCTTTAAGGGCCGATAATTAGTTTAATAAAGTATTCGTATTCGTATTGGACAGACTTTAATTTGAGCGGTCCCCGGTAACATTTGCAATATATTTTCTATCAAAGCGCTTTGAAACTGCTTTTTGTAGTTTTTCATACTAGTTAAATATTTTCACACTTTATTGAACTGTCCGTTTTTAATCTATAAATTTCTGGCGTGGTCATGTTTTAAATATTTTTGATACAATTTTATCGATAAGTAAAGAGTTATATTTATAATTATCTTTAGGGGTCGCGTTTTTTCTCCACATTGTCAACTTCTGTTTTAAGAAATAGTTATCTCATGAGGACACGATGTATCAGTGGAAGATAATCCCGATGGCCGGAGGTCCAAGAGTGATCTTACACTGACACACCAAGTCCGAGTGGGATAACTATTTTACATCCCAGGTCTTTCTAGAATAACTGTATGAAAAAAGTTTACGCTTAATAACATCTAGTTTAGAATGCCATACAATAATTATAATATACTTTATATATTACTATATAGTATATGCCCTTTACGAGCCTCGTGTGTTAAATTAACAGTGACTTTGTATCCAGTCGTCCTGGTGAAGGGGTATGAATCGTGGCTTCACATGCTTCAGGTCTTGAGGTTGATTCCCCGCATAGTTACTGGTTTAGTGGATATTTTTCTACATACATTTTAACAGTTAGTCTTTATTCCGCATAAATAATTCTAGATTTTATTGTGTGTTCGACATTCCCGCCAAATGTTACAGAACAGAAGAAAGCATGTAGAACAAAGAATCTCAAGATCGGGTATTCTGGTAGGGGTGGTCCGACTCAGATCACCCCTGTTAGAACAAAGGAGTTGGGATGTAAATATGGTTGATATCATCATACGAATCATTTTCAATACTGAGAAAGTACTTTTATTCGTTGGGTAAAAATTTTCGTGGTTTTCCAGGATGGATCTATCCACGAATTCAAGTGTCCAAATCAAGACATGCAGGTTTGACTACATGGATACGGGCATATAATTTAGAGAATACAACGAATGTCACAAACTAGAATTATATATACAACTTCCGACAGGATTTTACTCATTTAATCTTTAACAAACCTAAACTAAACGACTTGTTACCTTTTAATTCTAATGAAAAATTAGTTTAAATCGATGAAATTCAGAATAATTGTTTTCACTATATTTTAGAAAGAATGGAACTATTATTTGCAAGTCATCCCTAAGGCACTGGCCTCCCAAACGAGAGGTACAAAATGTAGCACAGGTTAGCTAAAAAATTCCCAAAATGTATACACACTGAGATATAGTTCCAAATTCTCATGTCCTTGTACATATGTACATATAAATTACAAAAAATGTATACACCTCCATACACAAATGTTTAACCTAATTATTGATTACACAAATGTATATTAATAGAAAATGTTCATTGCGTATTTAAATACTTTTGATCTACACTACTTGAAGTGATTCTATACAGTATGTCTGAAAGATAAATAATTAAAGATTAACAAAAGAAAATACAAAATATGAAATCTAGATATAAAAAAAGGTATTCAAGTAAGGTCTATATTTCATTTGACAAATCTGTGTAATTCTAACCTGTTATTAATCAATAAGTTAGGTTAAACTTATCAGTGATTGGCTTGAAACAGCAAATCAAATTTCAACTCTTAACCTGAGTTATCCGACTGAATCCCCATTTCAATAAAAGTTTTTAAATTTGTTTACGTTGAAAAAGTACATATATTCAATGACCTTTTCTGTAAAATATTAAATGAATACACTCTTCAACTATAAATTTCATTGTCATATTATCATAATAATTGTTTTCAAAATCAATAAGCAAGTAATATTAATAATTTACTTATTTTAACATTTACTGTTCGATTTCTATCCATCAACTATTGCTACTTTATTTTGTTAATGTATTTGGTTAGTAGATCATTATCAAATAAAATGTTTATATTAACCAAAAATAATTATATACCTATGTTTCAACTTAAAAAATGCCCCTTCCCCCCAAAAAAACACATTTATTAAAATTATTTTTTGGAGACAATAAAGATCTCAGTTACAGGTCTATCTGTTGGTTCATGTCCTACAAGGATAATTGATAAACTTAATTAGATGTATCTTTATTTGGTAATTTCTTCTGTTTCTAAAGATAAATCGTAAAAGGTGAAGCATGTAACAGGGATGGTTTTTTGGTTGATATATGAAATTACAATTTACACGAACGTTTTATTCAAATAAGGGGACCGGCCGCTATCATTGATTCACATTTAGCTTATTTCATCTATTGAATAAGTGATTATCCGTCTAACGACCTGCAGTTTTTGCAATGATCAGCAATATTGCTATTTTAATGTTCTTTTTTTTCCCACACCATTTCTAGATTCTTCAAACTACTCTTCCAATCTTTCTATGAGTGATTTTCATCTCTTTGATTACTTCGAAAGTTTGAATATCGAAACAACTGCTAGCGGCCGGTTCAATATTCAATCAAGCGAATTTCAAACCAGCCGCTAACCAGTCGCAAAACCAATGAACGAAAACATTGGAAAATTCACTTTCGATCAACCGGAAGTGACCAATTATCATTACCCTTGACCTCATAGAAAAAACAGAAAAAGCCAATAGTAAAACAACAATTGAACAATTTAAAAACATATTTATTAAACTATGTTATTAGATATGTACGTGCAAATACACGATGTTATATGTTCATTATTAATCGAGATAATTGCATTAGAAGTTTGTGAAAGTGAAATTCAAACTATGTTAATCTTTGCTGCATATTTATAAAAAAAATGGAAACAAATCATATACATCTAGAGATATTTCGTGTCACCAATTTTCGGAGTGTTCCACATAGTCCCTAGCATGTTACCATTTCCCAGAATATACATATTTTTCACATCTCAAGTTTTCGAGAACACCTGTTTCCTCTTGTCACGTGAACTTTCAATATAAAAATATTCTTTTCGTGAATATAACAATTCAGAAGTCGTTCAAAAGTTAAAGATAAGTATTTTTATAAAGTAGGTTATCCGTTAAAAGATTTTTACATTTTTTATACAATTTCAAACAAAAGTCGTCTCGATTTCTGTTCGTGTATTTGCAGTCTTCTCGATCTATTTACATTCAATGTTTAAATCGGGATTAGGTCCGTTTGAATTTGCTTAGTAACTTAATTTCAAACGTGTAAAATCTTTGCTGCACATCAATCGATTCTTAAGGATTATTCCCACTGACTTCTCTGATCTAGCTGCATACACGGATAATTGATATATTCCAGAGAGGTATATAGCCAATAGAAAAATAAATTGAAGTTGGTACTCCAGTAATTTATTCGCATAGCAACATTTTAAACCAATTTAACGCAAAGTTTCTAGAGCCTGCAGTACTCATCGTTTGTTATTTTCGGAGGGAAATTATAACAATATATGAAAATTTTGTTTTCATTTCAATTCATTTTTAGTGTTACTATTAACCAGAACGTTTACTTGTGAAGTTTTAATTAATAGCGTCTTTGATCAAACGGAATAAACATTAAAAAGATCAAGTTTTTAGTCTTTACAGGGGAGGTATTATTTTGTCACAAGATTTCCCGCTGTATCTGCACATACATATTATGCAGAAAAAATTTAATTATGGTATACCAATAAAGGTTGTAAAATTTCTCGGGACAAGTGAAAGTCATTCAAGGGCAACAGTAAATTGAAGTTTGTAGTATAGTGATCCGATTGTCGAGTAAATATAAAAGTTGAAAACATTAAATAAAAACACAGAACTAGCCTATTATCAATAATAAATCATTATCTTAACCAGCCCTGACAATATCGTAAATTAGAGTAGATTCATTTTCAAACAAGAATAGCTAATTCAATAATATTAGCAAAACAGAATACGCACATTTAAATGACCAATCATATGAGACCTAGCTAGCTGAGACACCTTATATATACGACTCTTGATTTTTAAATCTCAAACAAAAGTGAAATGAATAAAAATAACAAATATATCATCAAATTTAATGAACTCTCTCATGATCGATCGATCATTTATATGAAGTTGTTTCAAGGGTAAAATATTTCCTAGTATTTTGTATTCTAATGCCATAAAATGCATTTCAAAACCAAACTATATCGATCCAAGACTATGACAGCATAAGCATGGGAACCTTCTTCGTGGTATTTCGGAGATATGAAAAACCTGAACACGATGATATGATTTTGTGTCCTTAATGGCAGATTAGAAATTTCTTGAGCAAGTACAAAATTTCGACAAGTGGTTTTCTCTTCTTGAGAAGTATGGGGCCTCAGTAGCCGAGTGGTCTAAATAGTCCAACTACTGTCAACGCTCAGGTTGTGAGTACGAATTCCGCACAAGGCAGGTACGCCCGACTCCGATCTTTATTGACTAGGATTGACCGTTTTCCTGTCACAGTGTCATGAAATAGAAGTTCCCTCATGATATAAATTCCAAGTAAAGAAATTTTCTGTAATATTAATTCCGACGGAACAAATATTTCAGTTTCTGTTCCTAACGGATAAAATAATATCGAATATCCGTTTTATCTGAAACAGATATTTTGCCTTTGTTAATAACAAAGTATCCAGGGGAACTCCTGTTAGGCGGAAGAAATATACGTAGACACAGGGTACGAAATCACCCGTTTTAGCAATACGCCCTTTCGGTAAGGGGTGTTATGTTTTACTTCTTCTGATTGATTGATTGGTGTTTAATGCCACTTTAAGCACTATGTGTTATTTCGTGGCGGTCACTTTTTATTGGTGGAGGAAGCCGGAATGGCCAGAGAGAACCACCGACCTTCTGTCATGAATACAACTATTTCATGTATGATTTATAAACAATCATATAAATCGTAAAAACATCATATCATTATTTTTTGGGCGATCACAGGGAATATAAATCCCTTCTAATAAATAACCTGTGTTTGATGCAAACAAGAAACGTGTGCCTTGTGTTTTCTATGTTGTGTCGTGTGTGCTGTTGTTTGTTGTCCTTTTCATTTTTAGCCATGGCGTTGTCAGTTTGTTTTAGATTTATGAGTTTGACTGTCCCTTTGGTATCTTTCGTCCCCCTTTGTGATCAAAATTGAATTACATGTTATTAAGAAATATACAATATAAAATGCAAGCAAAAAATAACCCGACAAAAAAGCTTCGGATAAGTGGTTGTGTGTATTTATTTATTTAGGAGTGAACGGTTTAAGGCCATTTGAACAAGATAGCATTCGATAGTAAGATTATATATTCAATAATTACGCATTAAAATATCCGAATATATATTTGAATATGTTTTGCAGTTGTGAACAACCTTTATAATGGTAGTTTCCTCCAATGTACAACAAACTATAAAGCAGTCCTCAACATTTTATTCTTAAAGAAAACGTCATTGTTGCAATGTGCTGTGCTGTGTGATAAGCTACTCTCATGCATTGGACTCAACTATCATAGTCAAAGGTAGGTTTTGTTCTTTATCATTGTCATTCCTACAAATTATGTGTGCAATTAAAAAAGTTTACTGGTAATAGGTACTTCAGATATATTGCGTGCAATATCATAATCCGAACAGAAGAGACATATAAAGCTTCACTTCATTACTTTGAAGAGAGCGGAGGGTATGGCCCGAAATAAACCACTGTATTGAATGTGTGTAGATACATGATACACGATTTGTTATATATAATATTGTGAATAGGAAGTAGTATACAGATGACAATGTGCTCTACTGCTGCCACTTGGATACAATTTCACGTCAGAAACACCTATTACTGGCCTAACAACAACGGTACAGGCATACGGAGTTTGTTGAAAACTACCCATAATCTGATCAATATGAGGTGACAACGCCTCATCAATAAAGTTTGATTACGCAACGTCTTTTGCGAGACATTTTTACAACCACATCGTCAACTGCTAAATAAGTCGTCGAATGCCATGGCAGACATATTAACGCCATACATGTTTCCAATATACTGAAATACCAGAGAATCTCTTGCAGAAAAATATTTTTAACCCTAAAGTTTAAACTGCATAATTGACAAAAAATACCGTAATGGGAGGGACAGATGCCTCAGAAGGAAGAAAGCAAAACTCTAAACATGCCCAACAGATTATGGTTTACCATTCTGTCAATCGATTGGGCATTGGTTAGAGGAAGTATCTGCCTTTGACGGTGACATATCCTTAAGTTAGGGAAAACCCAGGGTTTCAGTGCATACCACATGATTTGAACATTAAACATGACGAGATCAATCCAATTTTTTAACTTCAAATTTTATGTATAGAATGAAGTAATGTATGAAATTTATTTTTAAGTATTCAATTTAAAAGAATTGCATAGTGGAACATGAGAACTAAAAAGAATAATATAGTGTCGCGTTTTTAATGTCCGTCAATATATCTAAAGATTTGTATGTAGAATTTGTGAAACTACAAAATGAAATAGCCACGAAACCACATTTTTTCTAAATCCACGTAAATTAGCGGAAATAAATAAATCCACATAATTAATATGGAAAAGTAACTTTCTTGATATATTGCCACTGTCATACAGGAGGGCCTAAATGGGGTTAACAGAATAGGACAAAAAAGATAAAGAAAAAAATGGGGGGGGGGGATGAGATGAATGAAATGCTAAATACAAAGACTAAAGAAAAATGGGCAAACATGATAGAAGTAATAAAGAAAAGAGAAAGATAGGCAAACATGATAAAAGTAACAAATAATAGAGAAAAAATGAACAAAAATAATTATATTAATAAAAGATAGGTAAAAATGGCCTTAAATTAAAGAGGGTCTGGATGGGTTGGGGGGGGGTCTGTTATTCATTTTTTTTTTCACGTTATTCTCTAATCTTCATTTTTTAAGGGCATTATTCTTTAATCATTTAACCCCACCCAAACCCTCATTAAATAATACAGAATGGAAACACCTCTTCCCCATAAGTGCCTCATAATTTGTATAGAAACCCCAGACGATTTAAGTCTTTTGTATTCTAAGAAAAAACACCAGTAGAATTATAATATTTTGATGTAATTAAAACACCCTTTAAAAATGTATCTACTAAAAAATAAAGTCTGAATCTCAAATAAAAGAGGAAGACACATTTTGACATATTATCTCGAGAAAATCTGTTTCAATTCTTTCAGTTGTTGAAGTAACGATTATCAAATAAGATGGTTTAAAGAAAGACTTAAGACTAGAAGCTAAAATCTATAAAAAGACTAGCTCAAAATTATTTATGATTTAAATTATCAGTTTCAGCTGTGAACTAGTAGCATTAAGTCCTGGTGTTGTAACACAGATCCCAAAGAAACAAGAAGACGGTTGGGAATTTCATACAAAATGTTACAGATACAATGGTGCATGTCTTTGGTGTTACTTCTGATGGTGTCCGTCTTCATCTAAGAGTTTGGTGTTACTACTGATGAATGGATGTTACTTTATTCTATTAGGTGTTAATTCAGTCGACTTCGTGTCACTTCTGAATAATGAATATTACTTCTGACGGGCTGGTACTACTTCTGGAGACTGAGTGTCAGTCGAAATTGTGTTAGTTCTGGATGATGAGTGTGGGCTGGTGCTACTTCTGGAAACTGAGTGTCAGTCGACATGGTCTTATTTCTAGATCTGGATGATGAATGTTACTTCTGACGGGCTGGTGCTTCTTCTCGAAACTGAGTGTCAGTCGACATGGAATTAATTCTGGATGATGATTGTTACTTCTGACGGGCTGGTGCTACTTCTGAAGACTGAGTGTATGTCGAAATTGTGTTACTTCTGGATGATGAATGTTACTCCTGACGAGCTGATGCTACTTCTGAAGACTGAGTGTACGTCGAAATTGTGTTACTTCTGGATGATGAATGTTACTTCTGACGAGCTGGTGCTACTTCCGGCGACTGAGTGTTTGACTTACTTATTTTTATGATTAAATGTTACTTCTGGTCTTGTGGTGTTACTTCTGTTGATTGAACCATTGAAGTAACATTCTTCCAGAGTTGAACAGTGTCAATGAAAATGTTTATTGAATGGAAATTTCTAACAAGACATAAAAAAAGATGGCTGTTTGATGAAGTAGACCTTAATTCCCAAATATAGATATCTTTTAGATATATTCTAAAATATCAAGACAGGACTGTATCACTCATATCACAATTCACTTTCTAAAGGGGGGCCTCGATGTCATAGAGTCACGATATTTTATTTTTATTGTCTGAACCTGTCTCGTATCTGGTTTTTTTCCAATTCAGATATATGAATAATATTTCTGTAGGCTCGAAAAAATCGTTTTCAACTGAAAAATCTCACAATTAAATAATTTAATGTGGATCTGTTTTGAATTTCTAATATCTAGCTTTTACTTTAACAAGAAATTATTGAATAGCTATTCATTGTTTTATATAACAAAATATATAATTTCCGCTAATTTAAGATAACTTTATAGTAAAGGTAATATGTTGGCCTGAAAACAAAGACTCGATTTGAAAAAAAAAATCATTTGTCAGTGGTTCAGATCTTTACAATTGTGCTTTAAAGAGCATAATTTATATTCAAATACATGTGTCATGTTCCACATTTACTGTGATGTGATTGATATGTAATGTAATGTAATGTAATGTAATGTAATGTAATGTAATGTAATGTAATGTAATGTAATTTTGCATGCAGTTAAACATTAAATGTATTTATGAGTGTATGTTAATATCGATTTATAATCCGTTATTCGGATCTTTGAATAATTCTTGAAATTAAGTATTTTTTTTCAAAAAAAAGAGATCTTTCAATCTGAGTAGTTTTATTTCAAATGAAAGATATCAATAAATTGTTATACGAGTAAAAAGTATTCATGCAATAACATATTTCTTGCAAGTCGTCAACTATGTTAGATAAAAGCATTTGTAGAAGCTTTTAAAGTACAATATTAATATTTGTAATAATCGTCATCGTCTATATATCTTAAATATGATATAGGCATTTGATTAAATGTCTTAATTTTCAGGCAATTTATGAAATGCTTAACAGCGACAGTATATGTGTATAATAGAAATCTGGTTTTGATTAACTGATTTCAAAATCAAAATTATATCTATCTAAAGTAAGTTTTTTCGGTAAATTTCGGCATTATATTTAGAAAATTCTTGATTATTTAACGAACAAATATCATCAAGATAACGGTAATTGTTGTTGAAATTATCAATTAAATTCAATTAAGATACATCTTTAATCAGTTTGGACATAAACTGATTCATAACAATTCAAGAACAAGTCTGCTATTAAATGGGTGCAATTTAGGAATACCTACAACCTGTCGATAAACCTTATTTCAGAAACGTATAAAAAAAGTAAAATCACAAAATACTGAACTCCGAGAAAAATTTATAATCAAATGGCAAAATCCAATGATAAAACACATCAAACGAATTGACGACAACTGTCATATTCCTGACTTGGTACAGGCATTTTCAAATATAGAAAATGGTGGATTGAATCTGGTTTTATAGCGCTAAACCTCTTACTTGTATGACAGTCGTATCAAATTCCATTATATTGTAACGCCGCCTCCCTGGTACTAGAGTCGGCCACCAGAGAACACAGGGTCACAAAGAAAAAGGGATTTAAAGGATCTATAAAGTGTAAGGTTCGACGTCCACTATTAACCGTCGGACCAAGCACTTACAGAAAGGGAAAACTTATACTTGTATTTATATATAATTCTCAGTTATGAAATAAAATATCTGAATAAAATAAAGTTTCATATTTTATTTATATCAAAAATAATCCACGCCGGAGAGAATGGGTCTTGCAGGATTCGTCACTGGTCTGGTCAGTTTCCCGGTTAAGGTTGGTCTTACATAGACACACACAACTAGTATATACTTCAACAGTCAAGTAACAAGGTTGTCACTTATTTTGTATCTTTCTATAATCTCAATTAAAGGATAAAAACACCCTTCTACATTATAGAACTAAGAAGACAACAACTTAGTATAACACATTAAATGACATATTGATCATGTCAAAACCGCCAACAGAACTCTTAATGTGCACCTTCAATAGCACTGTCATCGTAACTGGTAACCGTACTTAGCACCGTCACCGTCACCCATATTTAGCACCGTCACCGTGATCAGTGACTGTATTTGTCACCGTCACCGTCACATGTATCGATCACCGTCACCGGCACCGAAATCTTAAATTAAAACAAAGTTAACTTTCAACGCTTGTCTGTATTTCTCAGACATATTCCAGCTTCTATTTAAGTTTGTCACTTCCCATTCATTGTCAACCCAACACTCTATCTTTCTGTTGTTGCTTTTGTATTTATACTTTCGACTGACCAATGGCATATTGTTACATATTGTTTACCAATCGGAAACCATGGATCACACAAGGGAAATCCCCGTAATGTTGATATTGTTTGTAAACATGAATTGATCTTCATCAATAAAGATGGGTTTTGACTTTAAATTTATTAGAAGATCATTAGAACAGTTTTATTTGAGTTTATAGTATAATAAGGTAACTACCGCGAAACTACGAAATCAGTACGTGAAATAAAACGCCCTAACAAACTAACATACACAAATCTGTCGTATCATGGAAACAACAGCCAAAATAACAAATTACAAGTCTTACATTACTTGCAACATTATACATCTCACTAACATCTATCGTTTATCCTAAATGATTTAAAGAAACTATACAGACATAGGTTTACTATAAAAAGGGAGAAAGCCGGCATTACAATATTTACAACGATGCGTGAACAAAACAGACATAATAGGCAAAATTGTCAAAATAGGGTACAGCAGTCATCACTGTGTCACAATCTTAATTAGTACAAAAACAAACAAATATATAACAGAGAAGCACAAAAAGCATCTACCAAATTTAACAACCACATTCATTGCTTACTTATATATGTATTTTAAATCAACCCACAAAAGATTGAAATAATTGTCCTGAATGACAAGGTTCAAATCAACTCTAGTGTAGAGTCGCGTGTTTGACGTCAGAATGTAAACGTCACACAGGAAGAAATATAAAATATTTTGTCGTTCAAAGTATTTTCAGAATTATAATTTCACATTGGGAATGGTGGTATACAGGGGTTGAAAAATCAAAAGTTTTGATAGAACTAATTTCAGAAAAAGACCGTGATTTAAAATTATCCAGAAGTTCTTTAGAATTGTTTTAAAAGAATCCACAAATGATTAATACCACTACGCGAGTACACAGTTTCCCATAAACTCTAGTGTAGAGTCGCGTGTTTGACGTCACACAGAAAGAGATATAAAATAATTTTGTCGTCCAAAGTATTTTCAAAATTATAATAGAATAATAACATAATGGAATTATAATAGAACAAAAACATAATGGCGGGATCTTTAAAAGTACAGAGTCATGTCATATGTACCAAAGAAACACAAAAGTCACACGTACAAAACACACCAGCAAAAATGAAAGATAATACAAACAACACAATGACTGGATGTATAAGAACCGAGCCACGTCAAATGGATATCACAGAAAACAGACCAAACAGTAAAAGTAATATTAATATTAGAACAAAGACAAGTTAAAGAACAATATAACACGTTGTTAAGATGATAAACAACGTTAGTACGCAGAATCTATACATCAAGACCATCATGTATTTTTTGTGAAGTTGATACGGAATATTTATCAACAAGGTCTTGGTACCTTCCGATGAACTTTTATAGAAAAAGGACGAGACGTTCTTTGACATACCCTTGGTTCATCAACTTTCTGCTCAGACAATTATTGTCGGGGAGAAAACTTACAGTGCAGATTTTTCAAATGGCCATTTAATTAAATAGCAAAACTTTGGTTTGATCAGATTGTGTGAGTTAAAAAGTCAAAACTTTCAACTGAACCAAAGGCCGGTAATGTATCTAAAACATCCAAAATATGCTTTCACTCCAAAAAAAACGCTTATTCCATTTTTTCATATGTTTTATCACAGTCAAATTAATCAGAAGTTCTTTGATAGTAGTTAAAAGTACTGAAAGATTAGTTGTAGAACACTTACAAGAGACCGAGATGAAACGATATTTTACGTTTTTTGTTGTTGTGTAGTTTAGGTAACTAATACATCGTAGGGACCTTCAAATGTTTAGAAGATGCCTTAAGCTGAGATGTGATTATGATAATTATGATTAATTACTATATGACTTTCTGTGGAGCGCACGGACCGGAATTTAGAAGAATTTATAATTTCACTTTTAAGATCTTCCATTTAGTATATACGTCATACCATCACCACATTGTTGGCTGAGGCGCATAACATTTGCGCACATTTGGGGATTAAAATATTTTACGTTTGCGTGCAGCCTTTGATTTCATTTGCACGCATTCATTTTACAGGTAACAAAAGTAAAATAAAGATCATTCATACAAAAATATGCCTATTGTTATATGAATTTTGAAACAGATTTGTAAATTTAAATTTTATATTTCTCATATTGAATTAAAACAATATATATATAGGGATCATGAGAAATCCCGTTATAACTCAAGACATTGATGTAACTTAATTGCGAATATATCCGAGTAGATAGTTCTGTTTCATAATTTCACGGAATAGTGGTCGCTTAAATAATTAAGTTGAGTCAGTTTGTAAAGTTGCGGCAAGGTACACACATGGAGTTTCGATTGTCGGAAATTAACGAAATCGCTAGAAAAATCATTGTTGTACGATAGATTTACTTTTCGTATCGACAGAACATGTAAGACAGGGATATTTCATGGCCATGCAGTGTAAGTAATTCCAAAGGTATTTCACAAGATTCCCTATTTTCTCCAGATCTTTGGGCATCACTACCGTCCGCGGAATCCTGGCATACTACATACAACCGGCCCGGACTCATACTATGCTGACAACAATGAGCAATTTAAATCAGAACATCTATGTATTTTTTTGCACGTTACGACACGAAAAATCCGTATTTTAAATCTTTATATTTACTATGTTTTACATTTTTTTTGTAAATATTTCCAGGACTAAGTGCTCCTGCTCAAAAATTAATAGTTAAATAAATAAATAAATATAATATACCTGTATTTACCTGAGTTTACCCGTAAAAGAATGTGCGCAAAAGTAATCAAAAGCTGTGCGCAAACGTAATGATTTTTGCGCACCAATTTAATGCACCGGTTCGCTGCTTTGACGGCCGGAACACACACAAACCGCTTTGCCAGTACTTGAAGTTAGTATTCTAGACATAGGCGTATTATGTACTCTCTTATTTATTTCTAAATTATTCCAAAATGTGATAATCGAATATCCACAATATTCATAAATTTATTTAAATGAGAATCAAACGATTTTTTATCAAATTTTTCCCGTTTACACCAATATTTTTCATAACGATGAAAGACCTGACCTGACCTTATATTTAGATAACGATATTTTGGTCCTTTTTTATATAAGTTTTTTAACCTTTCGGTCTGGAAACGATATTCAGATGATCCCCAGTAATAACAAGGCTATAGTGGTCATATCTAAATTTCGTCGATTCACTGTTTCAAGTTAGTGGAGTATTATTTACTGCACTGACGTCTGGTGTTGCTGACGTATGATTAAAGTTTATTAGTGAAAGTTTGTATGTCTCAAATTACTACTTCACAGTGGAACTACGTTATTAAAATGTACTATATATTTAATGTCTTCTTTTCATGATAGCAGAAAGGCAAATTGTTCTTACAATAGAACAAAGATAAATAAACAAAACAGAAACTCTAGATTAAAAACAGAGGTGTGTCATATGGAGCTGAATGAATATGATAATATATAAATTATTTTGATTGTCTGATTGTTGCTTGTGTTACGGTCAGTAGCAAAGTTTCCTTCATCGTATGGACTTTCAAATGTTCAGAAGATGCCTTAAGCTGAGATGTGGTTATGCTATTTATGATTGATTACTATATGACTTTCTGCGGAGCCCACGGACCTGAATTTAGAAGAATTTATAATTTCACTCTTTAGAACTTCCATTTAGTATATACGTCATACCACCACCACATTGTTGGCTGGTCCGCATAACATTTGCGAGAATTTGGGGATTAAAATATTTTACGTATGCGGGCAGCCATTTTACAGGTAACACAGGTAAAATAAAGATAATTAATGAAAAATATGACTATAGTTATTATGAATTTTGAACATATTTGTAAATTTAAATTACATATTTTTTCAGATGTTATTCAACTTAATCCTGCTTATATAACTTTGAATCATTTGGGATCACAGGAAATAAGAGTAAATATATATGTGTATGCTGTTTGCGAAAACCCAATGTTTTATCAGGGAAACATGACATAGATGGATACGTGAGGGTCAGCCAAATTTTGTCTAATTGCTAGTGGTTATACTCAATTTAACACTAAATGTTGTCTTTTGCAAAATAAATCATCACAATATTGTAACACATCCTACCATCCAAACATTACACCTGAGATCACCCCCGGTTTTTGATGGGGTTCGTGTTGCTCAGTCTTTAGTTTTATATGTTTGTGTTTTGTACATGTTGTTTGTTATTTGGTCCTTTTCCTTTGTGCCATGGCGTTGTCTGTTTTTTTTTCGACTTATGCGTTTGAATGTCCCTTTGGTATAATGATAATAATAAAAATTATAATAATAATAATATTAAATATTAATAATGATAATGAAAAGATCCTAGGTCTCTATCACTTATGGTTTGCCAGTTACAATTACATTTCACTTAATTTAAATGCAGAAGGGGAAAAAAACTCTCATATGGAGTCTCCAAACCGCTTCGGTTAAAATTATTCTTAAGATCCTGAGGATATAACGAGAAAGTTGGTAAAGTAATTCTGTCGTAAACTTTTACGGTTGAAAATGAGATGCGCACACAAAAACAAAAACAGTGTTTGGGGAGAAAACTCTTACAATAAAAAGTGTTCGATTAAACAGGGTCAGTGTCAAAACCGCAATAACTGTTCGATATCATATGCAAAAGATCTAAGCGACATCTTGCGAAACCACTATACACCGTCAACAAAAAATGTTGCGGAAGAAGAAAAACAAAATAACAATCAGAACAAAATCAATAGGTCCTGCCACAGAAAAGTGGAAAGACCTTATAATGATAAAAATAATAATTAATCAATTAAAAGTCTTTCCACATCAATTTTCAAAATTATTGAAAAGAAGCTTGTTTCGCTTTACTCAAAGTTAAAATTGGCATTCAATCATAAGTTCTTCATACTAATACGATAAATAAATTGTGTCTATATACTTTTGAGTGAAATAAAGGAGATGGTGTGCTATTTCCGGTGAAGTAAATGTCACTTCCGGTCTCATATGATAGCTTCTTTCACACTAATTCTAAAAATATATACATGTAGCCTTCGTATTCTACCAAAATATCCCGATCCTCTATACACATTTTCATTTTCCATGTGTTCTCAATTTTCGGTATTAACATGTTTTTAACCCAATCGAAGCAATCATCTGAGTATGATAAGTAAATATCGTATTTAAATTTTGACCTTAAAACATTTTCAACAACTCTTTTAAAACCCCGATATACCCAATACGCTATTCGCTACCTGAAATTAACTATGACTGCAATAGGAGTAGTAAACGTTATGAATATCACAAGTAAACAAATACCAACTCGGAGCCACATTTCATTTGCACAATGACCATAAAATTCATGGAAATCTTTCTGTGTATTAGTATATGTTCCGTTTTCCAACTGGCACGTATAGTTTCTCGCAAGTTTATCAAGTTTTATCCTTTTTTTTCTGGAAATCGCAGTATTTAGTGAAAATTTTATGATTTGTGCCTCAAGTAAAAAAAAACAAAAAAAAAAAACCCTGAGCAATTGTATCATTGAAGCATACGTGAAGCCTTTCAGTGTTGACAAATAGTTTTGTCGAAAAATATCTGTATAAAAAAATATATATATTGTGATACCAATATAAAAACACTGATCTAAACCTGACGCAACCCTTAGATACATATTTTCTTCTTTCATATACGACCCCAAAGAATTCGGTTTATCATCAGAGTTTCTCTTGTCATAAGCTTCATGAAAAATGCCGTTTTTGGTGCAACCAAATTTCCCCGAGTTTTAAGTAGGATTTGTGTTGCTAAATCTTTATTGAAAAGAGTAAGTTTTTGTTAACTATTGTTTGTTTATTCAATATCCTCCTTTTAACTATGTTTTTTCAAAAATATGTTTTAAATTTGCACCTTTCTTATCTTCGTAGAACATTGACCATCTCATCAGCAAATTTACATTCTCTTACTAATGTTTAAGAAATATTATTTTCAAATGATAAATGCGGAAATAAATAAAGAGCTGTTGACCTTTTGCCGAATAAAAATAGCTCTTATCATCCGTTTGGTGTCAAGAGGAGCAATTAGATTTGATTCGATATAAATTATCACAATAATGAATTAAGGAAAACTGGAAGTATCTAAGAACTGGAAAAAGGGGGATGGTATTTAAAAAATTGATACATTTTCAGTAATACAATCAATTAAAATGTTTGCAAAAGATCTTTGAAAATACTCGTAAAAGCATTCTTTAAATTTTACATCCTACCGTTTTTATTGAGTGCATTTAATGATGCTATTTCATCATAAAGGATTTTTCGATATTCATATGCAATTCAATGGATTTTTAATGCATACAAAATTTCATAAAAAACCGAAACACTAGAAAATTATATATAATAAATATAATTGCATGAACGGTGCAATGGACCGTGTTTTACTTACGTGGAGGTGTCACCTTTTGTTCAATGTACAAAACCTTCATGATTTATGGATGAATAATAGCAATAAAAACGCATTTCAAGTTGTTTTTCACTCGATTTGTTGATTGACAGCGTTTGATTTTGCCAGTTTTTATGGACTTTCCTTTCAAAATTTGCCTTTAAGTTCGGTTGTTTTTGCTATACGTTTACCTTTGCATTTGTCTTTGTCAAGTGGTTGTTGTTGGATGTTATGACATTAATGATTTTACAGCATACTATTGTTTTCTTTATTTATGGCAATGATTATCAATGTTTATTACTCTCGGTCAAATTAGATTGACTGATAACATTTGTTCTTTTCCTATGCGCATGTACTGTATACGCTTTTAAAATTACATTGTTAACTAAAACCTTTATTGAACACAAAGCGACCGTAATAGAAGAAAATTTGGAATGCATAAAATATCACAATGATCGGCCTCTGCCAATCAACAACCACTATGCTATCTCAAGTAGAACTTAGTTTTACATTAAAAGGGCATAATCTGTCAAATTCATTTTCATCCATTTGACTCAGATTCTCATATTTGATTTTGTAACACACGTATATCTAAATTATAACAAGTCTAAAATAAACAATTTAAAATGCATAGGCTCGATAATATGCATCGGCATTTCGTGTGTATTTTAGTCTAGACGCTATCTTATTAACTATCGCGGTGACCTCCGAAGACCGCTGACGGTCATATAACCCGATTCAAAAAATATAGATATAAATCGATAGCGAACTCTTGCAATAGGATTTCTTGGTCTAAACATATATTTATCATTGTTTTTACCTGTATAAGAATGAGTTTTTGTGGATCTAGAAGAAATAATACAAGGAAACAAAACAAAACTGAAACATAATAGACAGTGAAAATATGTTGTGTAATATCAGTTGATATATGATCCACATTTGTGTTAGTGGTCCATGAGGTATTTTGTTTTGGTCTTTTAACTTATATTAAACCTTTGGGTTACAAAAGTAGAAAATATCTATTGGTATCTTTTACAAGAAAATCTGTGAAAAGAATATGAAAGTTATGATAAATAATACATTTCTTTTTCAATTTTCTTATTTATTGATTTTATAATATTTGTAGCAGCTGTTATATAAGTATATAATCTAGGAGATCTGGTGGGCACTCGTTGTTTTCAATAATATCATGCAATTGTTGATTCATTAAAATTGTATCATCTTTTAAAGTATCTTATTTCGAATTGTGTGCGAGTTCAAGGTAGAAAGGACTTATGTATATTTCGATGGTCGATTTAACAAAAACAGCCTACCATAAAACAAGATCCGGAAATCACATCATCAACTTCTTATACAAGACTTCAGGAACACAAGTATTGCGTCTGATTCCAACAACTGCGATAGAAAAATAACAGTCAAAGAAGACTTGTTTTGTACAATATTTAGTAAAAGAAGTTTGGTTTAAAAAAAGGAACGCAAAATGACTGTCGTCTTTAGTTTCTAAAGATTTAAAAAAAAAGTCTATCAATTAATGCTGACAAAGAACCACAATTCTAATATATTTTTTTGAATTTTTATACATATAGATATTCATGTATTATATTTAGATTGCAATTTATCTAGATTTCAATATCAGCCTATTTTCACAATTGATATTAGTAAACCACCAAACTACCTTGTCACATGTTCTCTGTCACTTTCATATGTATAGAAAACAATTTGACGCAGGGTTGAACTAACTTTTTTCTCAGTCTTAATACATTGTATATGATGAAAAGTGGATTTCTTCTTGATCATTATTCAAAAGTCTTTAGTTTAGATCAGAAGCCTCTGCTGTCTAAATTCCTTCCTATTTATTTTTCTGTTGACTCTTTTGTCTTGACGTTTTCTCTTTTTTTCCGTTAATCTTTCATGCAAATCACATGAATATTCAAATGACCTGTTTTCACATGAATCATCATCATCTGTTGTTATTATGTACGATTTTGTAACCATGTTAGTTGTAGGATCACATTCACTAAAGGTAACATCAAAACTGCATCCGACTGAAAATAAACATGTCAATATAAACCTATATTCATAAAATATAATACAAAAGGCGGTTCTTTAACCCCTGTCTTTGAATAGGTAGAGTCGATCCGTGTATGCATGCAACGGAAACCAAAAAATAAGAGAAAGTGTTGCTGATTAAGAATTATTCTGAAATCTTTTAAATTCGGTATGGGAAGTTTTTGTTCGTGAATTATAACAACACGATTAATCAATTAAATGGGATATCCTTTAAGCTAACAAGGTTAAATTCATAATAATTTAATGATATTAAAAAGCATTCTATTTACTTGAACGAATAACCAGACATGACTAAAACAAGGAGGTGATTAAGAGTTGACATATTGTATAGACATCTGTCCATTGTTAAAGACTGTTTTTGATCTGTACACGTTCGTTAAATTTGCATTGATTTCATTGTTTATTCTATAAAATTAACCTTTCAATCATTAGGATGTGCATTTTGTAATCCAGGAATCCACTTATTCTCCTTCTTTTCATTCTTGCGCTCCATTTTTCTTGCTTTCCACTGTTGAATACGTTCAAACTTTGAACATGAAATGGTGACATTTATTATTGGTTCGCATTCTTCTTCTTCTCCGTCCCTTAATGTCATAACTCGGGTTACTGTGTTTGTTGTGCTATCACATTCACTCCAGTCTTCCTTGTCATATTTGCATTCTGAAATAAATTGTGATGAGAAAAAATACAAAGAATTAACATATTTCACAAAGAAGTTGGAATATCAATGTTTGAGCGTTTTAATAGAGTTAAAAAAAACCACAACAAATATAAAAAACAAGTAAAACTGGCAATCCCCTTCCAACAAGGGTGTACTTTCCATGCGTTCATCAAATAAATTTCATCTGGTACGCTCCTGACAATTCGAATATGACATTTCTAATAAAATTGAGAATGGGAATGGGGAATGTGTCAAAGAGACAACAACCCGACCGTAGAAAAAAAACAACAGCAGAAGGTCACCAACAGGTCTTCAATATAGCGAGAAATTCCCGCACCCGGAGGCGTCCTTCAGCTGGCCCCTAAACAAATATATACTAGTTCAGTGATAATGAACGCCATACTAATTTCCAAATTGTACACAAGAAACTAAAATTAAAATAATACAAGACTAACAAAGGCCAGAGGCTCCTGACTTGGGACAGGCGCAAAAATGCGGGGGGGGGGGGTGGGGGGTGGGGGGTTAAACATGTTTGTGAGATCTCAAACCTCCCCCTATACCTCTAGCCAATGTAGAAAAGTCAACGCATAACAATACACACATTAAAATTCAGTTCAAGAGAAGTCCGAGTCTGATGTCAGAAGATGTAACCAAAGAAAATAAACAAAATGACAATAATACATAAATAACAACAGACTACTAGCAGTTAACTGACATGCCAGCTCCAGACTTCAATTAAACTGACTGAAAGATTATGATTTCATCATATGAACATCATGCACAATCCTTCCCGTTAGGGGTTTAGTATCATACCATCATAACATATATGAGAAGAACATAACCCGTGTCATGCCAACAACTGGTTTTTGAATAAATGTGTTTAGTTCCGACGCAAAGACCCTATAAGTGAATTAATATTAACGCCAAAATTTGCAATCTTTAATGACCTGACAACAGTATCGTAACTATATCCCTTCTTAATAAGTCTATTCAAAGATTTTGTTAGTTTCTGAGGTGAATACTGACACCTTTGTGCTTTATAAAGAATATTTCCATAAAAAAACTGATGTGAAATACCTGAACGTATAAGAATTCTGCATGTTGAGCTATATTTACGAATGATGTCCTTATCAGTCTATGGAAGAAGCGTATCGATAAAAACTTTTCTTATATCACATAGCGATATTGTCTAATATCAATTGTAAATATGCAGACATTCCATGCGGAAAATGTTGTTTTCGGCAACGAAAAATTAAGAAAATACTTACTTTAAAACTTATTGTTCAAATATAAACAACAATTGAGTCTAAGTATACATTCAGAAGTTATTTAGAAGCTAAAGTTTATGTCCGTGTAAAATTTGAAGTGCTGTTTTTTTCTTATATACATAAATAAACAATGCGATACTTTTAAAATATCAATGCGATACTTTTAAAATATCAATGCGATACTTTTAAAATATCATAGCGGTGTTTTTGTTATATCAATATTAGTACCGATTAGTATTAATATTAGACTGTTGTACCCATATTTTGACAATTTTACCTATTATGTCTGTTTTGTTCACGCATCGTTGTAAATATGACAGCATTTGACGAGACTGTCATACACGTGAGAGGTTAAGCGCTATAAAACCAGGTTCAATCCTCCATTTTCAAAGCTTGAAAATGCCAGTACTGAGTCAGAAATATGACAGTTGTTATCTATTCGTTTGGTGTGTTTTATCATTTGATTTTACCATTTAATAAGGGACTTTCTGTTTTGAATTTTCCTCGGAGTTCAGTATTTATGTGATTTTACTTCTTAGTATAGTATTGTATTTAAATAAACAGTTTTAAGACCATTGCTTAAATTCAAATTGTTTTTGGTAAAATCTTACAAATTTCTCAATTAGTTTTGGAAGCAAAACTAATCAAATAAGGGTTTAATAAACAATGCCGTAATGAAATAGCTAAGTATCAAAATGATTGTTCACATATATAACATTTAGCAAATTTCATAATGAACGCACCGAAATAATATATATCCAATATGCTCGCAACGCACGCATGGAAAACTTTCACTGGAAAACAATGAAACTAACTTGTGACAAAGATGAATCATACTGTCCTCGTACTGATTGATTCGACAAAATCTGACCTGTACTTTTGAATCTCCTTTTTTTTTTTTTACAAATTAGACCGTTGGCTTTCCTGTTTGAATGGTTTAACGCTAGCAATGTTCTTGTTCCTATATAGCGTGGTGTTCGCTGTGAGCCAATGCTCCGTGTTTAAGGACCTACTTTGATCTATAATGGTTTACTTTAAACAAATTATTACTTTGATGGAAAGTTGTCTCATTCGAACTCATGCACCATCTTCTTATATCTATAAATCTTTAAAATTTCCCCTTATAAATAACTGCTTTCCAGTCCTCCAACTGAACGATCTAAATTTTTCAATATAGAAAATATATATACACATTTCTTACGTCAAAAGACATTTACATCTTTTTTATTTGTGTTCTAAACATTTTTTTTTAGTACTCATTGAAGAAATGAATTATAAAAATCGATACGGATTGTTATTTTGCACTAAGAAAAGTTCGCGTATTTATATGTTCGGTTACTTGCCAAAAACGAAAGTCAAATCTCTGTGGCAACAATACATATCGGAATACACTCACGGTCATAGCGATGTAAAAGAGCGTCCACGCGGCGAGTTGAATATGTTCATAGGTCATTTGACTTATGGGTGATTTTGGCCTAGCAAACAATTGAATTCATCTCAATTGCATTCCACCGAATTTACTACATGATATTTATAGAATGTGTACATCTACAAATGATATATCATGCATTTTTGTTTCATTTATTCAACAATTCAATTTTCTCGTTTAAATACATTTTGCTTGTTATTACATAAAATAATTGATGGAAATTACACACCAGACGTATGTCGTGTTAAATGTCACCCTGTTTTAAGAAACGAGTCATTACTTTATACCGAGAAATCTGCCTTTCTTCGTACAAATGCTAACATTCGTCTGAAATTTCCCACAATGCAACTCGTTGATATAAGACAATATCGCTCGTTGATATAAGAAAAGTTTTTATTGAATCGCTTCTTCCATAGACTGCTTATACCGATGACATTTTAACCTTAATTATTTGTATGATGAAAAAGCTGGTTGTATACCATCATAGATAGATAATACCGAATAAACAACAGTAGTGAATTAAATTGTAAAATCAATACATACTAAGTCTTTTTCAAGCTTTCTTTTCACTTTTCTCTCTTGCTTCATTTGCAATTTTTCGTCTATTCTATTCTGTTTACGGTCCCCTTTCTTTGCTTTCCATGCCTGTATTCTATTTAGTTTGTCACAAGTTATGGTGATAGTGTGTGATTGTTCACAACCCTGTTCGCCTTCACTCAAAGTAAAATTTCGGGTTACTGTATTTGTTGCTTGATCGCACTCACTCCAATTACTGTGTTCATAACTACATCCTTTATAAAAATTATAAAAAAACATGATCGCAATATTATTAAAGATACTACAAATTAATTCTTTTTTCAGGACAAGAAGAAATTATCTTTTATTCAGTAGGTAGAAGATTCTGAGACGTAGGTCTACCGAAACGAAGGGCAAGATTATTTCATAAAACACGAAATTGAGATTGCTATATTGACTAAACGAAGTCGGTGTCCCCCTTTTTTTACCTCAAATGTTGTTCCCTAGTAGTTATCAAAGGTACCAGGATTATACTTTAGTACGCCAGACACGCGTTTCGACTACATAAGACTCATCAGTGACGCTCATATCAAAATATCTATTAAGCCAAACAAGTACAAATTTGAAGAGCATTGTGGATCCAAAATTCCAAAAAGTTGTGCCAAATACGGCTAAGGTAATATGCCTGGGATAAGAAAATCCTTAGTTTTTCAAAAAGTTAAGTCTTTTATACAGTCAGGAAATTTATTAAACTAACCAAATTATTGATATTCATGAACGTGATGATCGCAACAAAAACCGATGAGTACGACTTGGAGAAATTTTGGAAAATAGAGTCACTGGCTACCGAGAAAATTGACACCACAAAGTTAAAAGGACAGATAAATATTCAAAAGACTTATGAAGAGAAACAAATTCTTTACCATGACAACAGATATTTTGTAACGTTACCATGGAAAGAGGATCACCCTACGTTACCGACAAATAAAGCCATTGCACAACGAAGGACAGAAAATATAGCAAGAAGACTTAGCAAAGAATCAAACTACTGGAAAATATGGAGAAATAATGGCTGAGCAGGAGAAAAGGGGGTTAATAGAGAAAGTGGATACTAATAATGAGACCAATAAAACGAGCAAAATACACTATATTCCGCATCATGCTGTGAGAAAAGATTCAACTACAACACCAATCAGGGTCGTATTCGACTGCAGTTGTAAAGCAACATCAGAATCGCCTAGTCTTAATGATTGTTTGATGACTACTCCATCCAATTTCCAATTTAAATGACTTAGTCGGCATTCTTTTAAGATTTCGTTAACACCAATTTGCCGTTACTACTGATAAAGAGAAGCGTTCTTGAACGTTGGATTAGAGACACAGGATAGAGATGTCACACGTTTCTTTTGGTTCGATACACCAACAGACCCATGAACTCCACTATCAACTTACCGATTTAAGTCTGTATTATTTGAAGCCACTTCATCGCCATTCATACTGAATTCCGTTCTACAAAAACACTTGAGAGAGAACCGTTGTGAATATACTGACACTTTAATGAATGATTTGTATGTTGATATTATACTGTCGAGTTTTTCTACAGAGATTGCATTACTGAAATATTTTGATACATCAAGAGACTTATTAACTAGAGCAGAATTTAACTTGCGCTCATGGGCTTCAAATTCTCAACTTTTGCGAGACCGCGGAAAAATTCACACAACGTATTAGACAAAGATGGACTCATAAAAGTGCTTGGATTGAGATGGAACACTTGTAACGACACACTTACTTTGGCCAAACCGGAATATCCGATATTGAAGATACACATCTTACAAAATCAGAGATTTTAAGACAATCGTCGAAAATCTATGATCCACTCGGACTTATTGGTCCAGTTACTGTGCGTAGTTAGATACTTATGCAAAATTTGTGGGAGAAAGGATTAAATTGGGATGAACCTCTTACATCTGAAATTACAACAGAATGGAAGTGCGTACTACAAAATATTAATGAATGTTTTCATTTGGAGATTAATAGACCATATTTTAAAGAAAAATCAGACAATGACATGTTTTTACGGATGCAAGCTTGAAAGCCTATGGGGCATGCGCATATTTAGTTAGTGGAAAAGAAACCGTACTTATCATGTCAAAGAATCGAGTGGCACCTCTGAAACAGTTAACAATCCCGAAGTTAGAACTCAGTGCAGCTTTGATAGGCGCAAGACTCGTCAAGCATTTGAAATCGTACTTGGATGTTACAAGCGTCACATTATGGAGTGACAGTCAGATAACTTTAAGTTGGCTTTCTACTGAGAAACAATTACCCGTTTTCGTTAGTAATCGAGTGAACCGCAACAGAAAATCAGATCTTATGAAGGAATAAGTTAAATTATGGATATACAACGCTACAGCTCATACCTAAAACTTTTGCGTGTAACAGCATACATGTACCGATTCATAAACAACTGTAGAAATAATGACAAACTAACAGGAATTCTTAATGTCAATGAAATTCAGACTGCTTCGACTTCATAGATCCGAGATTCGCAACTGCTTAAATACCCGGATGTTATTGAGAGTTTAAACAACAAATCAGAGAAAAATACGCTAGTGAAGCAACTTAGATTGTACATGGACAAAATGAACATTATCCGTTGTGGCGGGAGAATTAACAATGCACCTATTGATGAATCAGCTAAATTTCCAGTACTAATACCGAACAAAGAAAGACTTGGTAAATTAATTGTGATTGATGCACACGCAAGGAATTTTCACTCAGGATTAGAAAGTACAGTGACATTTATTCGCCGTCGATTCGACAATGTGTGAAATCAATACTCCGTAATTGCGTAACTTGCCGTAAAATTACAGGAAGACCCTATCTTACACCACCACTGCCGTCCGACAGACTTAATGATTCACCACCGTTTACCGTAACCGGTGTCAACTTCACAGGAGCATTGCATATGAGAACAAAAAGCAACAGTATAAGTAAAGCATATATTTGTCTTTTCACCTGCGCTAACACTAGAGCTGTGCATTTTGAAATCGTTGAAGACCTTACAGAACAAACATTCATTCTAGCGTTTAGGAGATTTGCCAGCCGCAAATCGCTACCAAAAATCATGATATCTGACAATTGTACAACATATACCGCAGCAGCGAAGGAAATTGAAATGTTTACAAAATCTACTACTATTCAGGAACAACTCAACATATATGGAACTCAGTGGAAATTAATTCCGAAGCGTGTACCATAGTATGGTGGTTGGTGGGAGCGATTGAACGGCTTGACCAAGAATTGCATAAAGAAAGTGTTAGGACCCACGTATCAACAAACCTTACCGATGATGAACCGCTTACGCCGTCTCATCTTCTCTATGGAAGACGGATTAAAACTTTACCGTATTCAGGAACAATTAATTTCAACAGTGAGGAGAACGTACAAAACTTAACACATTACACAGCAAATAGACAATCTAGTGTTCAAAAACGCATTATTCACAACTTCTGAAAAAGATGGCGACGAGAATATCTCACTTCACTTAGGGAACAACATAGAAACACCGGAGTTAACACTCAAATCATTAAAGTGGGCGTCATTGTACAGATTCATGATGATACCCAAAGGACAGTGTGGAATATAGCGATTATCGTTAAGTTAGTTTATGGGAGAGATGGACTTTGTAGGTCTGCCATTGTACGCACTAAAATGGTACGACATCAAGACCAATAAGTAAGCTATATCCACTTGAACTCTTATCAACATATAGTCCGTGTGATTCTAGTGACAATACTATTACTTCAACTAGAAAAGCAAAAACTGATGCCAAGGAGAAAATCAAAAGTTGGATTCAACCGTTCCGTAAAACATAAAGACTGTTTAAGTTTAAATAGTTAAAGTTTTATTTCATTTGAGAGACAATAGTTATTTCATTTTAAGAATTTTTCTTTATTTATTGCTTAAATTATCATTTGCGGGCCCCCAGGATGTTCAGGACTGTGTTCATTAGACGTTCGCGGTACCGCTATGTATGTATTGTAGCGTCATGCTACTTATGACGTTGAGATTTATGTGCAAATGGAGTTTAGAATCATTACAAGTAGAAACAGCTAGTATTTCTTATTGTGCCTAACAAGTCTGATAATACCACTCTAAGATAGATGGATTTGGCTATTGTTTATGACCATTCTGGTCATATAGCTCTTCAAATGTTTCGTTTCTTATACATCCTTGGCTTTTCATACTATATTCGGTTTTGGGCGTTGAAGGTAGATCCAGGAAATCGCTTCATGATGGATTTTTTTCTCTATGTCTATTAGTTAAATAAAACTAATCTTGCCTCTAGGAAGCGACTTAGGTAAAATCTTTTGGAAAGAAGAAAATTTCTTAACAACAATGATGTTGCTGCTTAGAGATCATTTAGAGGCCACAATTTTCAGTTGGTGTTCAAATCTTATAAACCAAACAAAAAAATACAAATGAATGTAAACACAAAAAAAAAAATGATGGACCCGCATGAACTAAAACCGAGTGCGGAAGTGTTTCCGGGCCTGTATGTATCACCCGTTATGCGAATCCACATTCAGTGTATAGTCATTATCAGGAAGTTGTAACTTAACAGACCAGTCTATCATTCTAGTATCTAAAAAAAATAATTTTACCTACAGTAGTTTAAATGTTTAAATCTCATAAAGCGGTTTAGAAGAAATAATACAAGGAAACAAAACAAAACCGAAACATCATAGACCGTGAAAATATGTTGTGTAATATCAGTTGGTATATGATCCAAATTTGTGTTTACTTAGTGGTCCATGAGGTATTTTGTTTTGGTCTCTTAACTTATATTAAACCTTTTGGTTACAAAAGTAGAAAATATCTATTGGTATCTTTTACATAAAATCTGTGAAAAGAATATGAAAGTTATGATAAATAATACATTTTTTTTTCTTCAATTTCTTATTTATTGATTTTATAATATTTGTAGCAGCTGTTATATAAGTATATAATCTAGGAGATATGGTGGGCACTCGTTGTTTTCAATAATACCATGCAACTGTTGGTTCATCTTTTAAAGTATCTTATTTCGAATTGTGTGCGAGTTCAAGGTAGAAAGGACTTATGTATATTTCGATGGTCGATTTAACAAAAACAGCCTACCATAAAACAAGATCCGAAAATCACATCATCAACTTCTAATACAAGACTTCAGCAACACAAGTATTGCGTATGATTCTAACAACTGCGATAGAAAAATAACAGTTAAAGAAGACTTGTACAATATTTATTAAAAGAAGTTTGGTTTAAAAAAAGGAGCTCAAAATGACTGTCGTCTTTAGTTTATAAAGATTTAAAAAAAAAAAAGTCTATCAATTATTCTGACAAAGAACCACAATTCAAATATATATTTGGAATTTTTATACATATAGATATTCATGTATTATATTTAGATTTCAATATCAGCCTATTTTCACAATTGATATTAGTAAACCACCAAACTACCTAGTCATATGTTCTCTGTCACTTTCATATCTATAGAAAACAATTTGACTCAGGGTTGAACTAACTTTTTTCTCAGTCTTAATACATTGTACATGATGAAAAGTGGATTTCTTCTTGATCATTATTCAAAAGTCTTTAGTTCAGATCAGAAGCCTCTGCTGTCTAAATTCCTTCCTATCTATTTTTCTGGTGACTCTTTTTTCTTGACGTTTTCTCTTCTTTTCCATTAATCTTTCATGCAAATCACATGAATATTCAAATGACCTGTTTTCACATGACTCATCATCATCTGTTGTTGGTATGTACGATTTTGTAACCATGTTAGTTGTAGGATCACATTCACTAAAGGTTACATCAAAATTGCATCCGACTGAAAATAAACATGTCAATATAAACCTAATTTCATAAAATATAATACAAAAGTATACACAGGCGGTTCATTAAGCCCTGTCTTTGAATATGTAAAGTCGATCCGTGTATGCAACGGAAACCAAAAAATAAGAGAAAGTGTTGCCGATTAAGAATTATTCTGAAATCTTTTAAATTCGATATGAAAAGCTTTTGTTCATTAATTATAACAACATGGTTAATCAATTAAATAGGATATCCTTTAAACTTACAAGGTTAAATTCAAAATACTTTTTTTAAAGTTAAAAAGCATTCTATTTACTTGAACGAATAACCAGACATGACTAAAACATCATTTTTTAAACAAAGAGGTGATTAAGATCTAGACATATTGTATAGACATCTTTCCACTGTAAAAGACTGTTTTTGATCTGTAGACGTATCTTGTTCGCTAAATTGCATTGATTTCATTGTACATTCTATAAAATTAACCTTTCAATCATTAGTATGTGTATTTTGTAATCCAGGAATCCGCTATAATGTTTTTGTTAACGAGATCTTAATTGTTACTGAAAGTTTCACTTTTTTTGTAATTTTAATTTTGTTATGTTGTTGTTTACTTGTTTGGTTCTGTTCATTTATTTACTTACGTCTACGCTGTTCCTTCACTATCTTTTTATTTTCTTTCCAGATATTTTTCTGTTCTCTAATAAACATTTTATTCTCCTTCTTTTCATTCTTGCGCTCCATTTTTCTGGCTTTCCACTGTTGAATACGCTCAAACTTTGAACATGAAATGGTGACATTTATTATTGGTTCGCATTCTTCTTCTTCTCCGTCCCTTAATGTCATAACTCGGTCTACTGTGTTTGTTGTGTTATCACATTCACTCCAGTCTTCCTTGTCGTATTTGCATTCTGAAATTAATTGTGATGAGAATAAATACAAAGAATTAACATATTTTACAAAGAAGTTTGAATATCAATGTTTGAGCATAGTATATATTTGTGTTAAAAAAACCAAACAACAAATATAAAAAAAACAAGTAAAACTGACAACCCCCTAACAACAAGGGTGTACTTTCCATGCGCTCATCAAATGAATTTAATCTGGTACGCTCCTGACCGAATATGACATTTCCAAGTACATTTTAACTTTAATTATTTGTATGATGAAAAGCTGATTGTATACCATCATAGATAGATAATACCGAATAAACAACAGTAGTAAATTAAACTTAATATTTATACATACTAAGTCTTTGTTCTTTTTCAAGCTTTCTTTTCTCTTTTCTATCTTGCTTCATTTGCAATTTTTCGTCTATTCTTTTCTGTTTACGGTCCCTTTTCTTTGCTTTCCATGCCTGTATTCTATTTAGTTTGTCACAAGCTATGGTGATAGTGTGTGATTGTTCACAACCCTGTTCGCCTTCACTCAAAGTAAAATTTCGGGTTACTGTCTTTGTTGCTTGATCGCACTCACTCCAATCACTGTGTTCATAACGACATCCTTTATAAAAAAAAACATGATCGCAATATTATTAAAGATGCTGCAAATTAATAAATCACGTATATTGACTCCATTTATGGACCAATTCGAATGCAAACCAAACAAAACATTCATTCGTTTACAAAAATAAAATACTGATATCTAAAGGTTCCCGATTGTTCTCATTCATCACCAACAATGTTAGTTTTGAGTGAACATCCCTGATTAATGTAAATCCAGAAAATCCAAAATCAGAAATATTTTTGGCACCACTTTTTTGTTGACCTATATACTGATCAAAGAGAGACAAATCTGTATCGTAGATAGGAAACAAATCATCATGTATATGCTAT
The DNA here is from genome assembly GCF_965363235.1 of Mytilus galloprovincialis. Classification (NCBI taxonomy): domain Eukaryota; kingdom Metazoa; phylum Mollusca; class Bivalvia; order Mytilida; family Mytilidae; genus Mytilus; species Mytilus galloprovincialis. The sequence continues at coordinate 51,625,367 of NC_134838.1, read as the reverse complement.
GCTGTTTATTGCATTATGATTGGTTGTTTTGTGTTTGTCAGCCAGTGGCAAAAGTTTAATTCTTTTATTCAGTAGGTAGAAGATTCTGAGACGTAGGTCTACCGAAATGAAGGGCGAGGTTATTTCATAAAACACAAAATTCTGATTGCTATAGTGACAGAACGAAGTCGGTGTCTCCCTATTTTTACATCAAGTTTTGTTCCCAAAATCATGGAAAACCTTGCCCAAATTTAAAGAAAAATATATCACATTTAGAACTGACAATACTGATCCTAGAAGTAGCGTTTGGTAGTATGTTTTTGAATAACGAAGTTTTATTTAATACATACCGATTTAGATAATTATAAAGATAAAAAATCGTTAAATTATATCCTTAGTATCAGAGAATCGTTTTAAACTTAAGAGGGATAGTAAGAAGAATAAAATCAGTATTACTTATGTTGTTTGATATACAGTTATATATTTTTTATTGACTTCAATTAAGTAGAAATTGGGTTATCTGAAGATAAGAAGACTCGAAAAAAATTACATAAATATTTTTAATTACTCATTATTACAATATATTCTAAATTTGTCTGTCTATATATACGATACGTACTCTTACCGAAATGAATTTTAAAGCTTAATTTATTAGGAAGCGATTGTTTTAGCAATCACAACCTGCATCAAAATCGTCAAAATTCTGATTTTGTTTGTAAATAACAATACTTTATGTGTAAGATAATTTTTTTCAATCATTCTCATATATGTTCTTACTTTCAAGTTGCTCCTTCACAAGCTGTTTATTCTCTTTCATCTCTTGTTGTCGTTCTTTTCTTTGATTTTTCTTTTCCTGCAATTCTCTTCTACTTTCCACCATTTTTATTTTCCATGCTTGTAGTCTTTCAAACCTATCACATGTTATGGTTTGGTTTTGTGTCTGTTGGCATCCTTCCTTGCCGGATTTTAGAGTCAGAACTCGGCTGACGGTATTTGTTTTCGTGTCACAGTCACTCCATGCACTTTTATCATATTTGCATTCTGAAAAGTTGGTTTATTCATTTTCAAGGTTTAAAATAAAAACTTTAAGTAAAAAAGTCCCATTTTGTTCAATTACTAATATTTTGACACATTATATGTTCAATATTTATCCTTTATAATAATTCTAACAAGATCTTAATATATCAGGCAAAAAACGGATATAACATACATTTAACTACATATCTTCTTTTTTCGGCATCGAAAGAATTCTTATTGGAGTTTTTCAGTACTGACATAATGTATAACCTACTTTTCTTGAATTTTCCGTTAATGAATTTTGAAACAATTAAGAAACACATATCCCCAATCCCTCCAGCAATGTTGACTTAAGATACAAGAAACAATGTTTTGTATTCCCCATTTTAGTCATACAGCGTCTGGTGTATTCGTGTTTTATAAGCCTTTGGTTTGAGCGTTAAAACTGAAAAGCGCCCAGGACGCTACAAACTTATAACGTGCTATTTTAGTGTCATTTGTAAAATCAAATCAGAATATTTTCTTTATTGATAGTATTTTATTTTATATATTTTCAAGGTCAGCTGCTTTTGATTTTGATTTTTTTTACAATTTTTTATGAAAGACAGTCTTGCTTATTTCCCTGGACTGACCATCTGGTGCACTATGTAGTAATTTTGGTAATTAAAATGCTTGTTAAACTTATAAAAATGCTAGTTATAGTAATTTGAATACTTGTTAAACTAATTGAAATGCTTGATAAACTAATAAAAATGCTTATTAAAATGCTAGTTATAGTAATTTGAATAATTGTTAAACTAATTTAAATGCTTGTAAAGGTAGTTGAAAATTTAATGGTTACACTAAAAGTAATAAAATGCTTGTTAAACTTAAGACTTACGTTGTCGCTGTCGGTTTTTCCATCCCTTTTTTGCAGCGACTGTAGCTACCAGGACAACGACAAAAATAACAAACACGTTTTTCATATTGTAGCTTATTAAAGACAAAAGAAAACTGAAGTGACCTTAGCTTATGTTTGCGACTTTATATACATATTAGTAACCACAAAACTCTTGACACACTTCATGGAGCTACATCATCTGACCAAGATTTAATTTCTTAGTCAACTAATCCCTAAACAAAATATTTGGGAAGGATGAGGAAAAACGCACCACGTAAGGGGTTAATATAAAGAAAAGATAAATAAATCAAACTCGTTAGTATGTACAATTTCTGATTAGCAATGACCACGTCACTTTAATTGATGTCAGATGTTGTACATTGCGAATTCTAATCTTTCCGATAATAATATCAAAAGTTCATAATATGGGACTATATGTCAAAAAGACACTTATGTTACAAGTGTGTCACTTGCATATTTTTATGATTTACAACTTACAGTTATTACATTTCTGACATATTTTGCAAGGGTCAATATTTATAAACAAAGTGTAACTGCTGTAGGAAGGTGTGAAAAATGTACTACGATTACTGATAAAATTAACGGATGCAATCGGGTGTTGGTTTAAGTAGTTTTTGTGTTTTTGTATATTACACTTACCAATCAATTTAAGAAGATTAAAGATGATTCACAAAAAAAAAAAAAATTACTTAAATAAGTTTTTTTTACTATTGATAAAAAAATACAGGACTTACTTAAAGTATATATATGCATGCATTGGTACAACAACTTCGAAAACATCATTATTTGTAAGAAAACAAATCATTTCATTTGACTTTAAATTAAACATGTGTTCTACATTACATAACAAGGAAATTAACAACAGATAAATATTTGTTGACCTAATAGAAATATGTTATCTACTATTGTTTCATGTTTACATTATTCTGCAATTGTAAATTTACTTATAATGTTTACATTTTCTTGTAAGATCTTCTTCCCCATTGTGCTGTCGTGTGTGTGTGTGTGTGTGTGTGTGTGTGTGAGAGAGAGAGAGAGAGAGAGAGAGAGAGAGAGAGAAAATGTTTGTATAGTTTCCTTTTTTTCCATTCATATATATTAAAAATCTGGAAGCTACGGAAACTTTCTGAATCTACAATTTTAGACCTACATTTATTTATTGACTGTGGAAATGTAAAGAGTGAAAAAATCATATAGCACTTATTCAACTCTCTAGATATTAACAATTAAAATATAGATATAGATAGTGTTTTTCCCAAAAATAATTTATTCTAAAGACTACATGATACCTGCTAGCTATAAAGATTTTAGATAAAACAATCCCCTTACTGTACCCCTTTTTGTCATGCCATTATAAATAACATTTTTTTTCGAATAAAAATGACAAAGTATCGTAAAACCTAGGTAAATAACAAATTAAAAAGTGACCAAGCTACCTGGTATGTTGTTTTCATTTCTATTATGTTATTAAAATATTAAAAAAATTGAAACATTAACATTTTAAGTGTTTGAAGCAATCCAAACTATGAACAACGACGTGAAATATGTTCTACGATTAATCTATAAGATCAAAAAGATTATCTCAAGAGAAGATCCCTCCACTTTAGAGGTTATACAGGTAAACCACTAATTCATTTAAATTTATCAACTTTTTAAATACATTTTTGATTGATTGATTTAATTAAATGCTGTGAATCTTTAGTAAACAGAATGTGAAAATGATAGGAAATGATTAATTGAGAAACTATATATTGAATTCAGATTAATTATGTGATCGGAAATGTAGGACATGACAAATAAGTAGCCCATGGGATTTTGTGGATAGGGCTTATTTTCTAAATTAAGATAATCTTATAAGTGTCTTTGTCTCCAAATTTTTAATCATATACCGCAGCTCATTTATGACTTTCCAAAAATGTAATTTGTCAAACAAATTAATAAGAATTTTAATTTTTTCTTTTTGAGAATTTTTATTACAGAAAGTAATTGATCAGCGCATAAAGTATCCATTGCAACTCCGAAAAATTGTTGATGTAAAATTTATGCTAATGCTCTGACCACGGAGTAATGTGTCCAGTGTATATATATACTTCCGTATGATGAACAAATCCTAAGTCTGCTCTTTTAAGTATTATAATGCTTAAGTTCTTCCCAAGCAAAACAGCAGAACTTGTACTACTGACTTGTTAGGTTGCTACTCTATCACGGAATTACCTTAACTGGACTGCAGTAAGTTGTAAATGTAATAATCCTATTTTCAGACAATAGTTTATATAGTCCACACGAGATAAACTGTTATAATTTTCTGTGTGTGTAGATTTTGTCGGTTGAGTTAAACAAGCCTTACGGACCATTGTCTTGAAACATTGGATAAGGTCTTCCATACTAGCGATAAGAGTATAGCATAGAGATAAGTAAATAGAGGGCGTACCAATTATTAATACAATATTATTATATTGAATTTATTTGAAAAAAAAAAAATAATTTTGTCAATTAACCATATGCATGACTTGCGCGCTATACGTTTGGGGATTTCTGCCGTTAAAAAATACACTGATAAGTACATTTATGAACGGAAATGAGTTCATGACCTGTCGTGTTTTAACTAAGAGAAGTATATTATGAAAGATAAAAAAGTAAATAATCTAAATACCGAATTCTGAATAATCTTAAGCGAAAGTCCCTAAGAAAGGGGCAAAATCAAAATCTTACACATCAAACAACTGTCATATTCCTGACTTAGAATGGTCATTATATTATATATAAAATGGTAAATTAAACCTGATTTAAAGATGCCTACATCTCTCACTTGTATGACAGTCGCATACAATTCCATTATATTGACAATGTGTGAACAGATCAAACAGACATATTTATTTAAAAACCAGTTGTTGGCATGACACGGGTAATGTTCTTCTCATATATGTTATGATGGTATGATTCTAAACCCCTAACAGGAAGGATTGTTTCTGATATTCATATGATGAAATCATAATCTGTCGATCAGTTTGATTGAAGTCTGGATCTGGCATATCAGTTAACTGCTAGTAGTCTGTTGTTATTTATGTATTATTGTCATTTTGTTTATTTTCTTTGGTTACATCTTCTGGCATCAGACTCGGACTTCTCTTGAACTGAATTTTAATGTGCGTATTGTTATCCGTTTACTTTTCTACATTGGCTAGAGGTATAGGGGGAGGGTTGAGATCTTATAAACATGTTTAACCCCGCCGCATTTTTGCGCTTGACCCAATTCAGGAGGCTCTGTCCTTTGTTAGTCTTGTATTTTTTTAATTTTAGATTCTTGTGTACAATTTGGAAATTAGTATGGCGTTCATTATCACTGAACTAGTCTATATTTGTTTAGGGGCCAGCTGAAGGCCGCCTCCGGGTGCGGGAACTTCTGCTGTTGTTTTTTTTCTATGAGCGGGTTGTTGTCTCTTTGACACATTCCTCATTTCCATTCTCAATTTTATAATAAGTAAAGACATTGTGATATAATCTTAATCTTAAATTTTATTCTATAAATATGTTAATACAATTTAAGACACATCATGATAAATAAATGTCTATTCATTTTATTGAACATGTTGAACATTTTAACTTTTTATTAGATAGTGAGAAGTTTATATATTTTTTTAATAATGAAAATGTTACTAAAATACTGAAATTGTAAATTTAGAAATTATCAAGAAACTAAGGTTACACCTTACTCGCGCTATATTCAACTTAGTTGTGGTTGTCTAAAATTTAAGGTCCCTTATAGCTCTTTTGATATACTAAGCATTTGTATACTTATCATATATCATGTCTCTAAGTCTCTCATAAATTGCATTAAAAGCCCGCCAAAAAGTCACTTTATACGTTAGATTTAAGTAGCAAATGTTTAAATGCTGCTTATCTACTAGTATGCATGATTGAATCAACTCACAAAACACCTTTTACTGTTCATGTGATCGTTAAATGTAAATTATAGACTTGTTTGTGATTTAAAAAAAGATTATAGTTTGGAATTTCAGAGTGATTGAACTTTGACACAATGTATAAATACGCCTAATTGTATCCTTATTCAGGTTTTCTACAGCATTTTATCTATATCTGATCTCGTGTCTTCAAAAGACTGTTTATATTTTTACATCAAATACCATATGCACACTAAGGACGAGTTATGTGCACTTGGACCAGATGCTATTTAGATAGATGCATGTATTGCAAATATTTAAACTCTGTAATGGTTTATTTTGTTAATATTATTACACGTTTGTATGAGGTGAGTCTTTTATAAAATATCAAATCTTAATCTAATCAAAGAGAAGCAAAAGTTATCAGAGGAACATTTAAACTCATAAGTCGAGAATAAACTGACAACGCCATGTCTAAAAAAGAAAAATACCGACCGACAAACAGTAGGACACAAAACACAACATAGCAAACGAAAGACTGAGTAACACCAACCTTACCAAAACCTTGGGATATTCTCATGTGCTCCTGATGGAAAAGCAGGTCATGACTTTGTACACTAAAACGAACATGTTTTCTCTAATGAAATTGGTATTCGGTTAAATAAAAAATGTAAAATCACAAAAATACTGAACTCAGAGGAAAGTCAAATTGGAAAGTCCATAATCACACGGCAAAATCAAATGACAAAACACATAAAAACGAATGGAAAACAACTGTCGTATTCCTGACTTGATACAGGTATTTTCAAATATATATAGAAAAGACGACAGTTTATGTCGATGATTTTACAACCGGAATGATGACACATTTTAATATGTCGTAAAGATGTATGCAAATTGTACATTTGACTGCAGAGTTTGGTAACAATTACAAGAAATATATACATTTGAATCATCAGCATCTTTATGTATAAAACAAACAGAAGATGCCCTAATATGAAACCATACTTATTAATTTGCGTTTTTTGATTGAGTTAAGCCTGCCAATTGATATTTTATCGTGTGTTTTTCTATGTTGTGATGTTATGCTATTGTTTCAGAGAAAGGGAGAAGGTTTGGTACCATTAAAATGTTTAATCCCGCTGCAAATATTTGCACCTGTCCTAAGTCAGGAATCTGATGTACAGAAGTTGTCGTTTGTTTATGTAATTTATACGTGTTTCTTGTTTCTCGTTTTTTATATAGATTAGACTGTTGGTTTTCCCGTTTGAATGGTTTTACATTAGTAATTTTGGGGCCCTTTATAGCTTGTTGTTCGGTGTGAGCCAAGGCTCCATGTTTAAGGCCGTACATTGAACTATAATGGTTTACTTTTTTAAATTGTTATTTGGATGGAGAGTTGTCTCATTGGCACTCACACCACATCTTACTATATATATTGATATACAGCTTTTTCAAAATGAGCATTACAAATTTGTACTTGTTATTATTATTGTTATCATTTATCTACAATATTTGACAAAAATTTATCAAAGGTATCAGGCTTATAATTTAATAAGCCAGACGCGCGTTTCGTCTACACACGAATCATCAGTGACGCTGAGATCAATATTGTTACATACCAAGCAAGTATGAAGTTGGAGAGCATTGATGACCCAAAATTCCAAAAGGTTGTGCCAAATAAGACTATGGTAATCTATTCCTGGTAAAATAAATTCCATAGTATTTCGAATAATTCATACTTTTGCTAACAATAAATTAAAAAAAATTACCATATAAAAGATATTCGTGTCAACACCGAAGTCCAGCAATATAAGGTTTTGCCTAGAAAATGTCCCCAGATTTAAAATCGTGATTACATTTTTTTGACAGATAAAGTAAAATGTCCTCCTTTTCATCATATCTTATTGGTGGGTTCCTTATGAAGGGTATCATACAGATAATGCAATCGTATTGTAAATTGTTGTCCTTGTTATCAAGATACACGCTGAGCCCACTGCAGACATCAATCGTAGACACAAGGGATAATAAAGTAAGATGGCAGTTCAGATTATAGGTAAAGTAATCAATAAAACTGAAAAAAACCGATCTCATATAAAGAAAGAAAAACGCAGCATTGAAAATTGAATAAAGGTGCACTACTTAACAAATCGGCATAGACACTAGTCAACAAAAAAAAAAACAGTACAAGGCAAATTATTTTCCATATAAAATGAAATCGGATATACTGTACTCTTGGTCCAATTTTTGCAGAGTACTATTTTCTCGTCAAAACTATTAATTTAAAGCAAAAAAGCGAAGAAAATATTGGGAATTTTGTTTTTTCAAAAAAATTTCACCCTTAAATTCAAAAATTGATATAACTCAAAAAAAGTCTGCTTAAAATTTTGAACGCCTTCATGTATGCAGATATTTGAATACTTGATTCTCATCTTCGAAATTAAGTGCCATATTTTGTCATCATTTTCTGCAGAATAAATTAGACCCTTGTGTTCAATAACTCTATATTTTCTTATTTTTCAACTTCGTCAAATTCTTTTAATCATTTGAATTTGCTTAGTATATGAATATAAAAGATTAATCTTTGGATAATTTAACAGTTTTTCTTTTGTTTACTAGTATACTAATACTATATGTTGTCTATTCCTGTTATACGATTGCATGAGTGCTCAATTGGAAGTGGATACACAGCTATGTTACTTTTGAATTACATTAGGGGCTTTCATTTGTGAAAATGACGTGATAACTCCTTCGTTTATGATATAATTTATTTAAAATAAAATTTTGATAGGAACTAGTTTTTCGAACAATACCTGTATTTTTAAAAGCCAATTGCAGTGTAAATCTTTTATCGGTATCGTTGCACTAGTACTTATCTTAAGACCTTACACTATTGACATTTATTTATATAAGGTCATGTGAAGACAAACTGGGATAAGATTATACATTACTAAAGTAACCACATGATTTATTTTTTGTTTATTTTACTGTAGAAATGGCGACATCAGGGAAATCCACAAGTATTAGAAAAGCACAAGTGCCAGTTTCATGCTACTTCTGCAAAGGACAAGGAATCAAATGGAAATGTGAAGAATGCAATGTTCGTATGTGTCATTCCTGCAAAGTTACCGTCCATCAAGGACTTTCGTCTACACAAGATCATGACGTTGTTTCTATTCAGGATATCAGGAAGTCATCATCAAATCCCCAGGAGGTAACGTCTGTAGTTATTTCATCAGTTTTTAATTCTTACACAACTAGTGTACCTGCTGTTCATGCTTTACTGTGCTCGAATGACGATTTACTTTACTTTAATATTTGTCGTGGACAGTCTGAGGATCAATTTATAAAAGGCAAACTTTTGAAATCATCAATAAGGGTATTGCAGACGTTAAAGATACGTGCATTTGACATGACAATAAATAAGACGGTGAAATACTTTTCATAGAACATGGTGTCGACAAAATTCAAATGGTATCACCTAATGGCGAGGTCGAGACTGTATTAGATATTTCTCCAATGAGATCTTTGGCAATACATGTAAACAAGGATAATGAAGTAATAGTTGGATTACGAGAACAGGGACCACCGTTTCCGGTTCAGGAATTTTCGGTCAGACAAGTTATAATTTTCGGTAGCGATTATCAACGGAAAGTTACATTAGAGTTCGACAAAAAAGGGAATAAATTGTTCAGTTATGCAGCACGCATCCGCACTGATTCTAGAAATGTTGTTTATGTTATTGATTGTTTGGACGATGACAACAATGGTAGAATAGTAGCTGTGGATAGACATTGCCGCTTGAAGTTTACCTACGATGGACAAAAGAATTTGGGAACATTTCGACCCGAGGGAATTACTATTACGCCAAGCGATAACATTGTAGTTGCAGATCTAGCTAACGCTACACTACATGTTATAAATTCGAAAGGAGATTTACTTGGACTGTAGTTCATTTTCAAAGACTTAGGCATCAATGATCCTTGTAGTTTATGCTTCGACAGCGAAGGATATTTATTGATTGGATGTGCTTATGGCAAAAATGAGGACTACGGAAAAATCCATGTCGTTAAAATGGTAGACAGTCTTGTGTAATATGTGTTGCGACAATAGCTGACGTGTAAAAAGCGAAAAAGAAATGTTTTTAATAAAACATATTTAAAGCAGTTTTTTTCATGTTTCCTCAAACTCCCACAATGATTGCGCTTTATATACTGCCCAAACTCCAGATGGTTAGAATATACTTATATGTACAAAATATTGCACAAGCTGTGAAATAATCCAATCATTGTTTTGTCAAACTATTAGACGTAATAAATATGTTTAAATTTTCACAACTACACCTAAATTATGTTCATATTCAAGTGCAGTTTTAAATTACAAGAAAAATATTACTAGATGCAATGCAATTTTCGTGTGGTTTTTTGGTTATTCTATTTATGAAATACTTCTGTTGCCTTTATTCCTGACTTGGGACATGCACATATATCTAGCAAGTGTCAGGATGAAATTAGGTTGCTGGCGCCAAGCTCTCCCCTTTTGGACAGTGATATAACGATACAACGATACAACATTAGAACGAATTATGAAAAAATCAGTTGTAAAAGGCTAAACTCAACAGAAGGATACACATAGATGTATAGATTGAAAGCGCAGTATTAAAGTTTAAAGTTATTTGAAAGTACTGGCGAATATAATAATGAAATGATTTTTCTCAATTTCTCTTTTATCATGAAAAAGTCCTCCCCCTAAAACCGCTTCCTAAAAAGATTTTTTTACCGAGAAGTAAACAATTACAGTTATCTTTTTTTTATGAACAGGCTTGGCTAATATTTATGCAAGTGATAGAAAAAACGCATTTTGAAATTAAGCTGAAATAAAAACGAAATGTAAGACGAAGAGGGAATACTTGCTCAATGTGCTCGTGTATTAATGTATCAATAAGAAGATATGGTATGACAGCCATCGAGACAAAAACAATCAGAAACCAACGGACGAGAATTTTAACAACTACAGGTCATCGTTGGGCTCTCATGAATTCGCAAAACCAATACAATAGAGCAAGCTATTTAAAGCACATGGCAAGATGTTAAACAATAAAATAAAATTTAAGTATTTATGTGCAAACAATAACCAGAAACAAATATTAAAGACGACAACAACAACCACTTCTCGATTACAGGCTCCATAGTTTTTGGCAAACCCGCTCGCCTAGTAGTGAATAATGTAGCAGGGTAAAGATTAAAAAAACATTTCTTATCCCGAGTTTCGATGTCTTTCTTACAGAATTTAATTGAAAACGGAAAAAGGGAATATGCCAAAGAGACAACAACCCGAACAAAAGGCAGACAACATCCGAATGCCACTAATGTGTCTTCGACACAGCGAGAAAGTCCTGTACCTGGATGTGGGCCTAAGCAAGGCCCAATAATAAAAATGTGTTCTAGCTCATAAAGTATATATTAAGAAGAATATAACCAATAACATACCAACAACTGGTTTTAGAGTAAACTTGTTTATTTCCGTTGAAAAGACCCTACATGTATGAGTGAATCAAAATTACTACCAAAATATGCAATCTTTAATGACCTGACAACAGTATCATAACTTCTCTTCTGAATATGTCTGTTTAAAGTTTGGGTTAGCTATTGAGGTGAATGCCGACATTTTTAGGCTTTGTAAAGAAAATTACCATAAAAAATTGGATGTGAATTACACGAAGTATAAGATGTCTGCGTATTGATTTATGTTTAGTTGCTTTTGTATTGTGTTACCTTAAGTTGTGTTCTTGGTATTTTTCATACGATAGTCGTCTCTTTGTCACTCATACCACATCTTCTTATATCTAGATAGTACAATAATAGTAGCTTATATTTATTGCCCTGTTTTCTTTAGAGGGACATTGTATATAAAGTATTGTTTATATCATATCGTATGGATAAAATCAAGAACACATTGAATATGTGAAATCCGATTAAAATATAAAAGAATGTTTAAAAAAAAGAAGAAGATATAATTTGTAAAAAAGGGACTCAGTTTTTGTTGAAATTTTCATACAAGTCTGAAATATATAACTTACAATGAAAAAATTCACTTTTTAATAGTGAGTTTTCAAACCAAAACCAGAGCAAAATGGCTGAGTGATTATTTAGAGAAAATTTAAGGTGTTATAATAGTAAGCTGAAACTTGTGATCAGGGAATAATTTCAGACATTTCTCAATTTGAAGCTGCTGGTATTCACAGGAGACGTTGCAGCTGAATTTAAACTTGTGTTTCAGTGTCTTAATCAATATAGTGCTGTTTAATAAAACATTGTTTTCCGCTTGAGTTAATTTTTGTGGTAAATTTACCACCGAGTACTCCCTTTTTTTGTACAGACAGTTAATCAGCTCTCCCCCGGATATGTGAAAAGGCATTTTTTGATTTTACATTTTAGCCTTGCCCTTTCTGAATTTCGGAATTTAGTTTGAGTTGTATAAACGTGTGTTATCATACCAGACCAGTTTACATACCGTTTATCAATAAACTTATACAGGACAGAACGATATTACGTTGTTGAACTTCAATGATTTACAACTGCATTATTTAGTTTTTTGGATTTCCATTTTACATAGTTTTTAACGTTATAGTTAGGTTTCAAAAATTTTCGGTCTATACTGATGTATTTCCCCTTGTTACGACTATTAGCAGTTGGTTGGGTTATAACGATTTGTCCATCTGTCTGTTGTACCTTTGTAGGCTTTATTAGTGTTGGTAATACAATCCTAGGATTGCATTTACTCTAAATTTAATACAAAAAAAGTTTTGATACTTATTGCTTGAAAATAAAAGACAAATAACCAAAAAATTGTAATAGACAAGTATACCTGAAATTGTGACATCATTTATGATTTCATTACAAACGAATATCAGTATTTTGTTTGTGACAAGGTAAAAAGTTAAATCACAAAATTACTGAACTCCGAGGAAAATTCAAAACGGAAAGTCCCTAATAAAATGCCAAAATCAAAAGCAAAACACATCAAGCGAATTCGAATGGACAACAACTGTCATATTCTAACTTCGAACAGTCATTTTCTTAAGCAGAACCTGGTTTTATAGCGCTTAACTTATCACTTGTATGACAGTCGCCTCAAAATCTAATTATATTAACAACGATGCGTGAATAAAGCAAACAGACATACCATTTATAAGCAAAATGAATTAAATTATGGATGGAAAATTGATCCATTTATGATTTCTCTGGTATGCATAATCAGACACAAGACAATGCAAGAGTGTACGCATTAAAAAAAAGGGGGGGGGGGTCATTGCAAGCTTCTGCAATGAATGTACATGAAAAGCAATACAACAAACTTGCAGTGTGAACCTTTTGTTGTATGAAAAATAAGCATTGTTTTATATTAAACTAAAAGATAAAAGAATTTTAAATTTAAGCCTAGCAAAACTAAATGAAAAATCTCAAACTAAAAATGTTGAAGTAGTTTATCTGACAACAAAGCACTTTCAGTAGCATTCTGTCGTACAAACATGTGTTATGATACGTTTTAAATTAAACAAGGGAACGTGCAAAAGGATGTGAGAAAAAATTATTATTACAAATTAATTAATTCATATAGAGATTGTACACCTCATGTTATGTATGTTCTTTACATACATACATGCATATACAGGTATGCATTACAGCCTTCATTGCATGCATACACATGATTCATGCATGCATTAAATCATTCATTAATGTTAGGTACATTTTGTCCTTGTCATGATCATGATTGTGATATTCATGATAGTAAAGTATGCTTCTAGATATAAGAATATGTGATATTTGTGCCAATGAGATATCTCTCCAATTAAGTCACAATTTTTAAATGTAAACCATTGTAGGTCAAAGTACGGCCTTTAAACCACAGAGCCTTTGCTCACACGGCTCATTAGACCCTTATAGTGTGATATGCATATGACTGTTTACCTGTGCATGCTAAGTATGAATAAACAAGACTTTCAATCCCTTTTTTGTTGATGCATGGTCATTAATGGCGTGTGTTTTGTTGAAACCCTATTGTCAGTTTGTATATTTCACATGCATGTACTTACTGACAGGATGATTTAGAGCTGGACATAAGAAAACTGTCTATGAATGTAGAAGAGTCACTTTTAAAAGTGTTTATTGTTGTATTTTAGTTGTTCGGTTCCTGTCATCTGGTGCGATCATCTTATAGAATTTCCAGAAAATATGTGATTCAAGTTAAAGAAAATAATTAGAAAAATCTACAAATTCAACGAATACAGACAAATTTGTCCATTGTCATTACTCGGTTATCACATTTTGGTTATTTATTTTTCTGCACATTTTTGTTATTAATTTTTGTATTCAAGTTTCAGCAAATCAACAGAATTTTTAATAAATAGAAACACATTCACCAGCACAAAAAACAACAACACTAAACATGACTAATAATGATAATAGTAATAATAATATTTTCAGAAGGTAACACAATTAACAATACAGAAAATTCATCCGTGACTTTCTACATCTACATATAAGCTAGACATAGTTTTTAAAGATTGTTATAAATTAAAAAAAAGGAAAAAATGATCATCAAAAAATTTGAATACGCTCAGAAATGTAACGCTAATGAGTTATTGTCATTCCATATTCTAATTCGCCGACAGCGTTGCCGTATGCAATAACCTTTACCATGGCACATTTCGTTAGAACTTCGACAATCGCACAACGCAAGTGCGAGAAAAAACAACGATGAGAGAAAGGCCAAAAAAAAAAAAACGTGGAAAGAAGATAGTAATAATCGATTCTGAAATTAAAAAATATAATGCACCAAATCATCAATTAACTAAGTCCGTTTCTGTGTGTGTTACTTTTTAATGTTGTGTCGTTGTTCTCCTCTTATATTTAATGCGTTTCCCTCAGTTTTAGTTTGTTACCCCGATTTTGTTTTTTTTGTTCATCGATTTACGAGTTTTGAACAGCTAGCGATATACTACTGTTGCCTTTATTTATGACAAAGATTAGTTTACAAGTGGGTACGTATGAAAAACATAAAAAATCACATATGTACACCACTCTACCGTCGCACTTATTTTCCACTTGTTTAATGATTCTGTGTTCATTATTTATCAAACGGTAACGATCCGTAAACATCAGCGCCAACACCCGAAAGTTTACATGCAGGTAAAACGTTCGATCAGCAATTACAGGATGAAATATTTAATATCGACTATACTGTATGGATTCGTTATAATGTTAAAAAGAACTGGGCGTAGATTACTCATTTAGATATATATGCATACACTAGTTCAATTATTTCCTCAACGAAATAATTACCAGAAACTCTTTTCATACGACTTTAAGTCCTATGAATACATTGTTCATCGAGGTATATTAAGTATAAACCTTTGACACGGTTTGCTTAATAACAACAGACAGGACGTAATTTTACAATAGTATTATGTTTAAAGCAGTAAGAAATGGCGAAATCATTAGAATCCACAAGTAGAAGAAAAGCCCAAGTGCCAGTGTCATGCTATTTCTGTAAAGGACAATAAATTAAATGGGAATGCAAAGACTGCGATGTTCGTATGTGTTACTCCTGTAAAGTCACTATTCACAAAGGACTTCAATCTGCACAAGATCATGACGTTGTTTCTATTCAGGATATAATCAGGTTATCACTTGGTTCCCAGGAGGTAACGTTAGCAATTATTTTGTCAGTTTTAAATTCATTCTCAACTACTTTGCCAGCTGTTCATACTTTACTTAGGTCGGGCGACAACTTGCTTTACTTTAGCTCAAACATTAAAAATGGTAACGACAATCAATTAGTGAAAGGGAAACTTTTAAAACCAGCTATGCTGATTTTGCAGACGTTAAAGAGAAAAGTGTGTGGCATTGCAATAAACAAAGACGGTGAAATACTTTTTATTGAACACCATGACAACAAAATTCAAATGTTATCACCTGTAGGTGAAGTAAAAACTGTTTTAGATACTTCTCCGATGATATCTGTGGCCATACATGTAAACAAGGAGAATGAAGTTGTAGTTGGAATTAGAGAACAAGGACCACCGTTTCCAGTCAAGGATTTTTCTGTTAGACAAGTGATAATTTTCGACAGTAATTATAAACGGAAAGTAACATTAGAATTCGACAAAAAAGGGATCAAATTGTTCAGTTATGCATTACGAATTCACACTGATTCTAGAAATGTTGTCTATGTAATTGACCGCTTTGACAATGACAACAACGGTAGAATAGTAGCTGTACATAGAAATGGTCGCTTGAAGTTTATCTTTGACGGACAACCGTATTCAGAAACATTTAAACCACAAGGAATTACTATTACGCCAAGTAATAACATTGTAGTTTCTGATTCAGGTAGCAATGCACTACATGTTTTAAATTCGAATGGAGATTTACTTGCTCTGCAGTTAGTTAAGGACGATCTTGGAATCCAATCTCCACTTAGCTTATGCTTTGATGCTGAAGGATATTTATTAATTGGATGTCACAAAGGAAAAAATGAAGACTACGGAAAAATTCATGCCGTTAAAATGGTAGACAGTCTTATGTAATATGAAAACTAAATAATGCTACCCGTTTTCTATGGCTTATAATGCAATTGTTCTTTTCAAAAAAAAAATACAGGATGTCTAATTTCTCTGTTAAGTGAACCACACCACAGAACTTGATGCATGTACCCCTTTTTATGTGTTAATCTGTAAATGTGTTCTTGACACAGCAGAATCAATCATATAGTGCAGCAGTGCATATCAACTACTATCAATGTAATATTTTGTTAGAAAAATAAACAGAAAGAACAAATAACATAAATTAGCTGAATTAAGAAGTTTCTTTAAAATTACATGTAACACAAAAAAGGCTAATCACACCATAAGCTCCCGAATGTCGTATGATTGATCAATGAAACAACTATCCAACAAAGACCTAAGTCATGGATGTAAAGAACTAATGGTAACCGTACGGCCTTCAACAATGTGAAACATCCATATCATAAAGTCACCTACAAAATGCAAGGGATGACAAATTGAGGCATTTGGATCGAGAAATCAACGGCCAGTTTATTAGTAAAACAATAAACGAATAACAAATATGACAGACAGTAATCAACGACAACCACTGATGAACAAGGTCTTGACTTGGGACAGGAGCATAATAAATGTGGCGGTGCTAAACATATTTGTGACCGCTGAGTTAGAATATGCTTCATTCGTCGAAATGATGTTATGCAAAACACAAACGACACAACATGTCGATCTACGAGAATGTCACCAATGAAAAGTCCAAATAACTTTAAAGAGAAATGGTCTTGTGCAATGCCAAACTATCAGAATCAAAAGTTTGTACGACCAATAGGTGGTCAAAATATTTTAGTATGGTAAAGGTAAAGTAATGGCATGTATTATTAAGTTTATACGACTCAGTTTGACTATCAACTGTATTTTATAACAATACAGACAAGTCTGCTATTGCAAGGACCCGATTGCTGGTAATAACAACACCTCTGTCTGTGGTAAAATTTTACTGTCGAAAGGTAAATATATAGTGTTAACCGAGATTTTAGTGATTAATAAAAGCATACAAATTAACAAAAACTTACAAAGAGTTTTTATTACACAAAAAAAAACATTACAGAAAATCTCACCAGATCCACAAATTTATAAAGTGTTATTTTTATTTACTAAAACTCTGCTCTTGGAGTGAAGTGCCCGAGGGTATAGTCAGCTTGGTTGATGTCCATTTCCACTATTTAGTATGCTCTATTTCAAAGTTTTAAAAGTACTTAAAAAGAAGTCAGGAAACAAGTTTAAAGGATAGAAAAGTAAGTTGTAGGACAGTTACTATCAGCCGAGAAGAAACGACATCTATAGGACAGTATTGGAATTTTCAGGTAACCAATACATAGTATGTACCATTAATTGTTACGAGGAAACCTCACACTGAAATGTGTTAAAGTTTTGATTGTCTACTATATGTTGTTTAGTGTTTAGTTCATACCACCACGGTACAGCATTGTTGTCTAGAATTCTCACAAACGCTTTTCGATTACTTGGGTATATCTAATCCCGGAACTGGTCGTACATATTTGAAATTTCAAAATGTGATATATACACCAGTCATATATTTCTTGAAATTAAAATCAAGTGATTTTTTATCGGACTTTTTAACAGTAGACAGAAGTGTTAAAATTAGATACAAAAAAAAACCAAAAACCCAGAAGAATATTAAGTGACCTGGCAGAACTCTTCCGGATTTATTTTCGATGGTGAAAGATGTTTTGATCCTTGATTCCTGAAAACTGATAAGTTCTGGGTTTTGAAGGATGTTGAGGACCCCTGTTTAAATATGGCCATATGAATCAAAACTTTGATATTCCACAGTCAGAAGAAAATTATTTTCTATTCTGACGTCTGATGCAAAAGAGAAAATACAAAAAAAGAAGATTTGTTTATGTCTGTGTATCTGTAAAATTAAAACATTGACAAAGAGAGGTGTAAAACAGTCAAAAACAAACTAACAATGCCTTGGCAAAAAAGCAACAACAAATAAAAAAAAAAACGACGAAAAGACGAAAAGAAAACTGAATACTAAAGACTGAGAAACCCAAACCGTACTAAAACACAGCGTGACCTCAAGTATTCCAGAAGATTAACAAATCATGCTACTCATGAGTCACTCAAGTTGCTCAAGTACAAAGCGCCTATTTTTTACAGTCGAATAAAGAAAAGGTTATAATGTATGATAATAGCTTGTTAAGGCTATGTTTAATTATTTTCTTTTTATGCCCCACCTACGATAGTAGAGGGGCATTATGTTTTCTGGTCTGTGCGTCCGTTCATCCGTCCGTCCGTTCGTTCGTTCGTCCGTCCGTTCGTTCGTTCGTCCGTCTGTCCCGCTTCAGGTTAAAGTTTTTGGTCAAGGTAGTTTTTGATGAAGTTGAAGTCCAATCGACTTCAAACTTGGTACACATGTTCCCTATGATATGATCTTTCTAATTTTAATGCCAAATTAGAGATTTTACCCCAATTTCACCGTCCACTGAACATAGAAAATGATAGTGCGAGTGGGGCATTCGTGTACTGAGGACACATTCTTGTTTTTTAATTGATGCACATATAAGGTTAAATTTTTTTTTATCATAGCAATGTGCAGCAATTTTTTTTCTACATAGATACATTTTATTTAATCTTACAGTTTTGGAGATATTTTAAAGGCTTAAAAGCTTTTTTCTGAAATATCATGAATATGTTTGTCATGAGAAATTTGAATACTTCAACTTGTTCAGTATACATTTAGTAAATATCAAGGAAAACAAATCTTCCAGTTTATTTGGTTAACATTCGATATATTTTCTGACTTCCTTTTTTCGGGATTTGTGATAAAAATCTTAAAATCGTTTTTCCTAAAAAAATACTTATTCCTGGTTACGATATTTTGTCAGTTTCCTATTATTTTGTGAGGATTTGAATATAGTTACGTTTGACAAAATGTCCGGTTGCTTTTTCCCTGAGATCTGATGAGACTTTGATTTTGTCAAATTATAATTGTATCTTGTCATCATCATTTATCAATTTCCTTGTGAATTCGTGTTTGTGAAGTGTCAAGTGAAGTAACATTTGACCATTGTTCTGGTTTCCTGTTTTTGGAGATTTGCTGATAAAAACCTTTGTGTTTGTGATAAAATACAAGAAGCTTTTCCGTATATTTAAATTTGTCATGTCTTTAACAAGCGTTTATTCTGAGCTGTTAAAAAAGTTAGTTTTGAATTTTAAGATGTTTTTCTGTTAAATTAACATAAAATTCAAAATATGTTTCCATAACGTTAATTGAAAAAAAAAGATTAAGCCAAAATCGTCCATTTCCTCTTATTTCATCTGAATCAACCTAGTATATAAAACATAATGATCCTCTGGATTTGTCTGGGTAATACACATTTTCAAAAATTTGAAGGCTGAAATTTCATTTGCTAATGCAATAAATAAAAGAATAGAAAGTTAATCTGAGTCGGGTAATTATTGACAACAGAAGCAGTCTGATGGCGTCTTATTGTTAAGGTGCAAATGACGAGTACAGTGATTCGCGAATTTTTTTTCTCACAAGGACTATTTTACCTTAGGGAAAAAGTGTGAACACAGATAAGTGCGAATGGTGATTATCTAATTATTGTAAGTATATAGGACAATGTTTTCTCCAAAATATTTTATGCATGTTCCTACCCATCAGCTCCTTTATGTGGCTTTTTTCTTATGTTGTTAACATACGGTTCCATTTAAAACTGTATTCCACAATGAAAACAACCTTAGTTTGATATTAGTAGTAAAACATCTAAATAAAAAAATGTTAATTATTCAATTTTTGGTTAAGACTATTTTTGGAGAGGAAGCTACATGTATGGATATGCAAAAAGGATTCAGTTAGTTTAAGTTCCAAAGTTGTAGGCACCAATATATCAAAATAAGCAAAAGACCCTTGCAGTTCCAGGTAATCACAATACGTCTTTGACCCATGTTATCATTTAAAAATTCAAATTTTCAAAATTAGGTAAAACATGGTAAAGAACCTTAAAATATGAAGATCCCTGTCACTTGTTCTTGTCGAGAACAGTGTTTTGCAGAATATCTAAATTGGAAAAGTGATGACAATACCTTGCATGACCCGTCAGGCTAGGTTAGCTAATACAATTGTATTCTTTCTTTTGCAATTTTTATTCTTTTTTTTTTGGGGGGGGGGGTTCTGTCTAGTCTAGTCTCAGGTGGATGGCTTATAAAAGAAAAACTAACGAATATAAAATCAAATTTGTATAAAAATTTTATATCAAATTAATTTATTCAAAGATAAAATGATATTTGAAACATGATACTATAGCAGTTGACTAAATTTCAAATGAAAAGAAGAAATATTTTCATTTGCCCAAATTTCTTGTTATGTTGGTAAAGATGTAAAAACTGAAGTGCTAATGAAAATATGAGTTTTCAAATTGTTGTATAAAATAGAGCAGTAGTGTCAGTACCATTAACACACATTTAACTTACCAAAAAGATAAAAGTCGAGCAATGTAATCTTATTATAGAAGTCTATTATGCGTTGACAGTTCCGTTTCTTGGCATAAATACATTTATAAACGAATGATCAATTGTACTTGGGAATCTTCAATAGGCAGAACATATGGTTTTAAATGTGTTTCCAAAACAACTTGAATCTTTTATTTAGTAGCAACTTTTTTTAATGTATTTTATACTTTTTTATATTACTCTGTTGAAGACAGCGTTCAAATGAACAAACAATGCTTTAATATTCCTATATGTTATGACGGCAGGCCGTTTTATGTTATGTGTCTTTAGATTCGTCGCTCCTCACCTCCCTGCAGCTGTTAACCAAATACGTATATATTAAAACGCATCATGAACATGAATTAGATTATTGTTTCATTTATCAGTGTTTCATGAATTTTTGTATCGTGTAATGCGTAATAAAATGCATCACTCATTAACTTTCTATTTACTGAATTGTTACTGGTCATGTATCTAATTTTAGTCACATGTTTGAGGGTAGAAGGAAGGGCTCCCTCAAACTTGACAAAAGGCAAAACCGATCCATGTAAACAACACTTTTTTGTTCAGGGGATAGTTGAAGCTTGCCTCCAGATGCGGTATTTTATCGCTGTATTGAAGACCCATTGGTGGCTTTTGACTGATTTCTGCTCTTTGGTCTGGTTGTTGTCTCTTTGACACATTCCCCATTTTCATTTTCAATCTTATGACATAACATGTGATGCAATCTCATATCCATTGCTTTTCATCCTTCTTTTTAAAGACTTACAAAGCGGGGAAACATTAGTGAGCATTATTTGATAGCTCTTGTTTTCATTATCAATTTCGATGATTGTATAGCAATGAATATGCCATTTTTGATTTTCCCAACAATAATGTGTAGGATTTAAATTGTAATGTATAAATATAATTGTTTTTCATTTATTTTATCTCTCTTAGTTGTATTTCTGTATTTTGCAGTTAATTAATCCATTACGTATGAGTATTTATCGACGGTTTTCGGCCGCTGGTGGATGTTACGTCCCCGAGGGTATCGCAAGCCCAGTAATCAACATTTCGGTGTTGACATGAATAACAATAGTGTGGTCATTTTTATAAATACCCTGTTTACAAAACTTTGTATTTTTCGAAAAACTAAAGATTTTCTTATCCCAGGCATATATTACGTTAGCCGTATTTGGCACAACCTTTTGGAATTTTGGATCCTCAATGCTCTTCAACTTTGTACTGGTTTGGCTTTATAAATATTTTGATATAAGCGTCACCGATGAGTCTTATGTAGACGAAACGGGCGTCTGACGTACTAAATTATATTCCTGGTACCTTTGAAAACTATTCACACCACTGGGTCGATGCCACTGCTGGTGGACGTTTCGTCCCCAAGGATATCACCAGCTCAGTTGTCAACATTTCGGTGTTGACATGAATATCAATAATGTAGTCATTTTTATAAATTTCCTGTCTACAAAACTTTGTATTTTTTGAAAAACTTAGGATTTTCTTATCCTATGCATAGATTACCTTAGCCGTATTTGGCACAACTTTTTGGAATTTTGGATCCTCAATGCTCTTCTACTTTTTACCTGTTTGGCTTTGTAAATATTTTGATATGAGCGTCACTAAAGGGTCATATGTAGATGAAACGCGTGTATGGCGTACTAAATTATAATCCTGGTACCTTTGATAACTATTCAGTACTTGAACTGTCGTGATGCTTTTTTTTTCCATTTAACAATTTTTAGCATATTTTTTTCTATCAAAATCTTATCTATAATCTATTGTGAAACGAAGTAATTTTACATCTCTGTTTTTTAATCTTAATGTTTTTTTTTGCAGTTGCAAAAGCCGATGTTTTATCTGTATTAAATTGCTGCAAAGCAATCAAGTATTTTTTAGACTATCACTTTCAAAATTTCAATTGGATTTTCAATGTCATTACTGGCATACGACAGTATGATAATATCTGCCTTGTTTTCTATTCATAGATTATCGTTGGTTATCTCAACGAGATTGATTTTCTCGATTGAGCCGGAACAGCGAAAGTGAGAAAAGCTATCGAGTTGAGATGAACAATGATAATCTGTTTATCGCTATTTTACCTATGACGCCGTTGTTAATTTCATTGACAATCAGCACGTGCACCCTTAGTTTCTAGCGATACTTTTTTCACATCACTATGCTGAGAAAGGAATTATCAGTCAGGAAAAGCAATGGAAACTTTTGTAAAATAGCAATAAATTACTTTTATCTACAACATAAAAAATATTATGTAAAAATATAGAAAATTGCAGAAACGAATACTGATTTTTGTGACACATTGATTTCTACTTTTAAATAAGAAATGAAGTTTGGTTACAAGCCATGAGCTTGTTATTTATATAAAAGTAAATTATATAACAAACAAAAGAAAGCTTTTGGATGAATCCGTTAAAAATGTAACTAAACGTTCTATTTCTATTGAATATCCTTTTTCTAGTCTCTAGTCTTCTATTATTTGAATTAATGAACAAGAATAGCCTTTTGAAAAGTAAGTGAAATAGTAGGTGGTACACTGCCTGAAATGTAGTTTCCATTCTCAAGTATTACATTGTATTTTTTCTTAATATTTTCGTGCACTGTCATGTGCTTCCTTCAGCTTTTTTTGGAAAAACTGCCGTCTGAATATATTTATTTAATGTCTTTATTGGTTTTACAATATTATAATCAACAGATTTTGCTGTTACAGTGGCCTTTTTGATATTCATATTGTTTATCTGAATAGTCATTTTTATAAATTTCCTTTAACAAAACTAAGGATTTTTTTATTCCATGATTAGGTTACCTTAGCCGTATTTGGCACAACTTTTGGGAATTTTGGGTCCTCAATGCTCTTCAACTTTGTACTTGTTTGGCTTTATAACTTTTTTTTATCTGAGCGCCACAGATGAGTCGCGCGTCTGGCGTATAAAATTATAATCCTGGTACCTTTGATAACTATTATCTGTCTCTTTTTAAATTCTTTACTGATAGGTATGAACATAAGTTCTTCTATCTTTATGTATCATACATATATGTTTCATCTGCTACAACTACATCACCACTACCATTACACACTGATAAATACTTATCTAATATTTCCGATACCTCGATGGAACGTTTGATATCTGACAATCTTCAAACAGTGATACATTATAAGTGGTATATTGTTAGAGTTTAAACGTTTTTTCGACAAATATGATCCTATAGATATGATAAAAATCAACTTGGTACATCTTTCATATGTTTCATAAAAAAGAATAAGTAAATATTTCATATTTGTTTCTATGAAAAAGAGTTACTTTCAGTCTTGCATTTGTCAGAATTTGTTTTCTGGTTTAAAAAACAAATACTATGTCATACTGTTATCGTATATTTCTTAACCTGATGTTTTGGTCATGAAAGATAATTTGTGCTGATTTCCTTTGTTCTTAAAAATGAGCATGTAAGTTTAACAGAATCAAAAATTATGTTTCAAATTATTTAGAGTTATATCTACATAACATTCTTAAATGTTTTATTTCTTTTTAGTTCATGTTGGTAATTAATAAAGCGTCTTTAATCTATAAAACTATAATCATTTTAGGTATGTTACCTTTTATCTGTACAGATAATATATTGAGAATGTCAATATACTAAATACAAATGACAAAATTTCATCTTTTAACAGTATCTATGCAGAAATCTTTAGAGTGGTGTATATCTATAAATATATTCTTACGCCGCGAAATGGTTCCGCATAAATTTCAAGTTAGTCACGCACTAATCCTTGACACCATTTACCGAGAAACAACATACAAGGAAAAAATGCACTTGACCACTTAATTCACTTGTATGCAGTCAATGGCGACTTCAACGAAATCATCAAGCATTAGAAAAGCACAAGTGACAGTTTCATGCTTTTTCTGCAAAGGTCAAGAAATCAAATGGACATGTGTGGATTGCAATGTACGCATGTGTAACTCCTGTAAAATTACTGTCCATCAAGGACTTCAGTGTTCACAAGATCATGATGTTATTTCTATTCAGGATATCATTCAGTCATCACCAAGTTCACAGGAGGTAATGTCTGTAGTTATTGCATCAGTTTTCAATTCATACACAACTACTCTGCCTGCTGTTCATACTTTACTTTGCTCGGACGACGGTTTACTTTACTATACCTTTTGCCATATACCATCGAAGGGAAATCAGTTTGTAAAAGGTAAACTCTTCAAATCATCAATAAAGATATTACAGACCTTAAAGAGAAATGTATTTGACATTGCAATAAACAAAGATGGTGAAATACTTATGAAAGAATTTGACGTCAGTACTATTCAAATCATATCGCATGTGGGTGAGGTCAAGACTGTTTTGGATACTATTGGCCATACATGTAAACAAAGATAATGAAGTAATAGTCAGCTTAAGAGAACAAGGACCACCGTTTCCAGTCCAGGATTTTTCGGTCAGACAAGTTATAATATTCAATAGTGATTATCAACGGAAATTTACATTAGAATTCGACAAAAAAGGAAATAAACTGTTCAGTTATGCATTGCACATTCGCACCGATTCAAAAAATGTTGTCTATGTTGTTGATTGTTTCGACAGACAGAAGAATGGTAGAATAGTAGCTGTAGACAGAAATGGCTGCATCAAATTTATCTACGACGGGCAAAATAGATTAGGAACCTTCAAACCATATGCAATTACTGTAACACAAAGTGATAACATTGTTGTTGCAGATTATAGTAACGATGCACTTCATGTTATAAATTCAAATGGACATTTACTTGGACTTCAGTTCATTTGTATAGATTTGGGAATCACTGAACCATACAGTTTATGCTTTGACACTGAGGGATATTTATTAATTGGTTGTGGAAAAGCCAAACATGAGAACTACGGAAAAATACATGTCGCTAAAATCACAGATAGTCTGATGTAATATGTTCGGTTGTAAATTGAAATTTGAAAATGATTAAATATTAAAAAACGAGTACGGCATAATGATTACATTCAGAGTTATAGTTACCCTGAAATGGGAATAAAATTGGAGATTCTAGGGGATAAGGTTTGCAAGAATTGTAGTAAAATGTTCAATATTATTTCCTCAAGTTCCCTCATTCATTGTGTAGCATCCGTTCTAGCCCTGCAGGATATGACGGGTGCATAGATATTGTATTAACGTACGCAATCGTGTGTTTATATTCTGTACGTAGTATAAGTAGTTTGTTTAATTACATCTATACAACTTGGCTAAATACAAAATCATAGATAATTAAAAGAAGGTCTTTCCACCAAAAACCATATATTTTAATATGAAAGTAGTAAAAATAGGTTTAAAATGTCACAGCAATCGTCAAATGATAGCTTATTGTACGCTGATTCCAAAAATATATGGTTTCTATACAATATTTTTTAAATAAGGGATTTAATTTGTTACTTCCGGTTTGAAAAAATGCTACTTCCGATACTATTTGAATATTTACTTGACACTGATTCCAAAAATATCTGGTTCTATATACTTTTATATTAATAAAGAACAAAAAATAGCTACTTCGGGTTTAAACAAGGTCACTTCAGGTTGTATTTTTCAAGGTTAAAAGGGTTGAAACCTATTGCAAAAAGTCTCATGGCTTTATCATGTATACATATGAGGTAAAAGCAAAGGTCAAAATCTAGAATGTCAAATTAAGCTATGACCTTGAGATTAATTTCAAGGTCACAAACCAAGGACCTCAAATCAAAAAGACCATAAATCTTAATTATATTTGGTTAATGAGTTATATCACCATACGCGTATTTTTACATACAAGAGGGGCGAAACCTCCCTTTTACGATCAACGTACCCTTGCAATCAAAATTATGTTACGACATGTCGCAACTAAATATTTAGTCAACATAATGTGTCGATATCTTATTCGTTTTTCGGAAATAAGTGAAAAATAAGCCAAAATCAAAATTTAGAATATGACCTAATGATCTAATTGAAACAGTTATTGTTCACCTTCGAATTATCTAAACAAGTATTGAGAGAAAATGTAAGTCATCATATAACAATGACCCAAAGAGGGGCGGATGATACCAGAGGGACATCCAAACTCATACATCGAATATAAACTGACAAGTGACGCAATGGCAAAAAAGAAAAAAGAAAAAGACAAACAGACAAACAAAATCACACGACACAACATAGAAATCTAAAGATTAAGCAACACGAACCCAAACACAAAATGGGGTGATATCATATGCTCCGGAAGGGTAGGCAAACCCTGCTCCACACGTTGCACCCGGAAAATGAAAGAGAAGTGAATCGTTACTTTTACTTTTTTTTATATATAGTTGCAAACATTAAAAGTCAAATAGAAAAAATACGGAACGCAAGGGAACTTCGAAGCTGAAAGTCCTTTATCATGTTTATCAAATGAAAGAACGAGGAAAAACTGTCATATTTCGGACTTAGTACATAACGTATATACATGAAACGGAAGTTGGATATATCTACTGTTTCAACGGAAACGGGTCGGGTAATGAGATACCATAACAATGGGAATCATAACGGTATTGATTATCAATAAAAAATAAATGCAAATGTCTCAGTCGGTCTAAACGTGATATTTAAATGACTGCTCGTATTGATTTATATTTGTTAATTTTTTAATTTGTTGTTTGTTGTTAATTAACTGGTCCCCATCAATTTGAAATTATATTTTTTTATGTCTTCTGTGAATTCATACACAACTCGAACACATGTACAAAATAGATGCTTTTGGCCATTAAACTAAAAAAATATATACGTTGTCTTTCATTTAAGTGATTATTATTGTAATCTTATAATGCACAAAAAAATATATCAGGGAAATATGCTCCATTCTGAAGACCTTAAGAAAATGTAACATCTTAAGATACGATAACAATTATCGGAGTCACCGTTGACTCCACACAGTTTTTTGATCCTTCAGTTTGTTTATAAAAATGTATTTAACCTTTTATAGGACAACATCTCATTTATATTTTAGAGTTAATATTATGATGATATTTTCCAACCCAGTTTTGATACTGAATACAAAGGACGTGAAACATACCAAACGGTATATCAAAACTCAGACATCCATGAGGACTGCGACTTACCATTTGTTTTGATATCGAGTTTGATTTCGATCTATAATTCGAATTCATCTTCTACTCTCAGTTCCAGTTCGAGTTAAAGTTAAAGTTTGAGTTGCAATTCCAGTCATACTTCGAGATAAACCTCGAATTTGAGTCAAATGTCAAATACAGAAAATGGTGCTGATCTATGTTTACATGCAGGTCTTTGCATACCATTATACAATTCAACAGAAGAGGATTAACACCTACTGACAAGTAGATTAACGGAAAACATAAGAATTGTATAATAATTACTAAACTTATTGTAAACATGAAAAACAAATGTCACACTAAAACCAGTTTATATTTCATTATTTTTCTTAGGGTGAATTATTTGTTTAGCTGACAAAACTAAAAGTAAAATCACAAAAATATTGAACTACGAGGAAAATTCAAAAAAGAAAGTCCCTAGTAATCAAATTGCAAAATCAAAAGCTAAAACACATTAAACGAACGGATAACAACTGTCATATTCCTGACTTGGTACAGGCATTTTCTTGTGTAAAAAATGGTTGATAAAACCTAGTTTAACCTTTCAATTGTATGAATTCAATTATATTGACAACTATGCAATTATAAAATTGAAGAAAAAAATCATTGAATTCTTATAGATTTAACCGGCTAAAATTAATTTTTTGCATTAATTAACATATCAATCGTAGTCATTTGATTAAAACAATTGATCAATTATCTAATCAGTGTGCTTGGTTTACGGATATTTTTTGTCATAGAGAAAGGAAACCTATTTTGAAGCGACTCTTTATTTGAAGCTTATCATTGAATCATCAAGTCAGAGTATTTATTGTTAAACAACTTTTTAAAGACGATTTCGCGTTCTTAAACGGAAATAATACTTAAACATGACGCTTTTAATAATAAAACAACAGAAAAAATACAATATATTTGTGATTCATTGAATTAGCTCTCTTAGCTTACATATTTTCATTATTATTTTCATACTTTTAACAAAATCAGTGTATTTCCAACATATTTGGGTCAGCGCAAACACTGTATGTAGTATAGTAAAATACTGAAATTAACTGAAAGCGTTCTCAAAGTGTTCAACCTGTTGAGATACAAGATAGTGCATCGCGTAAAATTGTCAAGTACGAAATCGCCACAAATTAAACAAATTAAACAAAGTTGTCGCTCGGGATATTCAAATCATAGACTCATTAATTGAGTCTCCTTGATCTTTCAAAACCGTGTATCTTGAGTATCAAAAACGTGAACAAACGTGTATACGTCAATGAAACAGCAACTTAAAACTCCTAATGAATGATCCAAATAATGATATAGACTAAAAAGCTATGTGTTTAATTATTTGAAAATGTGTTCAGGGATCCATCATCGCTTTTTAACTGACAAATATAGAAACTGCAAGGTCTTACATACAACATCTCTATTTGAGTGTGTATAAAAACAATCATGCTAACTTTGTTTTCGGTGACAATGAAATCAGCTTTAATAACTGCCTAAACAATAACAATAGTAACAACTAGCCAATCAAATTCTTGTTTAGGTAACAAAAGGATAAATAAAAAACGCTTTACCAGTTTGTTATACTTTATTTTCTTTAGATTGTAAAGGATGCATGGTTCATCAAGAAAACAAGCACATTTTGTGCATGAAATGCGCTATAAAAAGTTCAACATAAAGAATATGCTTAATACTGTCCTTTGTAGACGAACGCGAGTCTGGTGCAAATACAAGATAGCAATACTTGTATCTTTGATGAGTTGATTTTTTTTTAGTATATGTACAGTGCAAGAACAGTTATATTGCAAAGTCAAGTCAGTAAACATAAATCATTTTGAATAAACAATATGAATTTTGTACTGTCTACAAAATTAACCGGAAATAAATAATCAATGTTAAAATACCAGATTGTGTTTCCCTATGAATAAAATTATAAAAGTTGATTACCTAATCAAAATACTACATATTTCATGGACTTTCATATTTTTGCATCACGGTAATGAATCAAATAAAAGGAAATATGAAGACATTTCATTCAAATGTACTAAATCGAGATATCCTGTGAACTCTACTCCTATTCAATTTCAATAATGAACCTACTAGGTTGAAGCTACTATACATTAGGTTCGATAACAATCGTTTAACAATGTTCATTTTTATTTGACACAGAACAGTCACGTGATAACGTAAGCAATATATATATATAGTGTTGGGAACAGTTCAACAACATTTGCATAAAACATAACCGTCTGAAAGATACCTTCTAATTTTGATTTTCATCACGGGAAGTGTCAAACTAGTGTCATACAATTTGGTTAATTTGCCTGTGTCAATATCCATGCAAGTGCATACAAAATGTCACGTTATACGGTGTTTTCAATATACACATTGACACAACAACTTTCCTGGTACTCTTCTATAGGTTCTAAAACGAAACTAATTCATAAAAAAAAAATTTAAGGTAACAAAATATAACATGACATAAACCAATGACAATCCCTTAACTGCAGTTTCCTTGTCTTGGAACAGGCGTCACCCCTCTCCTAATATGAAATTGTGTTGTAACAGTAAAAACATAAGAACAAACTAAAATAAACAGTAACTCATCAGATTGAAACATGACATCTAACAAAAAGTGACACGACGTTACAGGTATGAATCCTAATAAAAGAAAATAAACACAAAATGCATAAACAATCATGTATTTTTTGTATACCATTATTTGTTATATGATTGTATTTAACTGATCGATAATCAATATTAATAAAAAACAAAAATAAATTGAAAGCACTATCCAAAGATCTGATGGCAGTGTTGTATTGGTAACTAAATAGTTTGCTTGTATATTTTCTTCTATGTAAAAATCAAATTCGAATACATTTTTGAAATGTTTGTACATAAATATTATCGTGTACTATATTTATATTCCCGATCATTTTGATTTCTACATATCCCTATTTTCAATTTATATAAGGTAACTCGACGACTGCATTTAAATTTATCTAAAGGTGAAGGGGAAATTGCACGATTGTTTAAAAAGTGAGAAAAAAAACCAATTGATAATCATTGCTTGAAGGTATTGTTAATCCAATGCTTCATTGAAAAGCCCAATAAGTTCTTTTTATAAACCAAAATGCATTTCGATCCTTTTTGCAGTCCTTTTTAAATCAGCTGTACTGCAAGGCATCAGTCTTATAAAACTACAGATAGATTAACCTGTTTTATATCTGCAGTAAAACTGTTGAAGTTAACTATAGTCGGAAAACAACGCCATTCTCAACTTGTCCCATCCATTTTCAATTTCCTGGTCTGACCAATTCACAAGAAAGACATCATCGAGAATACAATCGAGTTCGATTGGGAAGTTTTCTACTTGGACGTTTCTTGTAATGACAATAATACGCTGCAAATGTCCAGTGTACTTTTCATACTTGGCTCTTTGAATCTCAAACTTTCCCCATGTTTTTTCGGTGAATGATTTGGAAATGACAAATACTATATTTTTACTTTCATGAATAGACTGTGAAATGGCATCAGATCGGATAATTCCAGCCAAAATATCCCGATCCTCTATACACATTTTCATATTCCATGTGTTCTCAATTTTAGGTATTACCATTTCTTTAACCCAATCGAAGCAATCATCTGAATATGACAAGTAAATATCGTATTTGAATTTAGACCTTAAATCATTCTCAACAACTCTTTTAAAAACCCGATATACCCAATATGCTATTCGCCACCTGAAATTAACTATGACTGCAATAGGAGTTGTAAATGTAATAAATATCACAAGTAAACATATACCTACTCGGAGCCACATTTCATTTGCACAATGACCATACAATTCATGGAAATTTTCTGCCGCTGTTTTTGTATTAGTATATGTTCCATTTTCTAACTGGCACGTATAGTTTCTCGCAGGTTTATCAAGTTTTATCCTTGTTTTGGAAATCCATAACACGAAGTCAGAATTCTCACAACTACATCTAAAAACATTTCCAGAAAGTTTCAGTTGAAATGAAGCCCCAATTCGCTCATTTCTCACATCGAAAAATTGCTGAAACGTCTTATTGATGGTTTGAAGATTATTATGTTTTAGAATAAGAACTTCAAGGTTTGGCAATGTGTGCAACGCTATTGGTACTTCAGAAAATAAGTTGAATCCCATATCAAGATTTCGTAAGTGTTTGTTCGAGTTGAATGCGTCAATTGGCAGAAACCATAAGTGATTATATGATATATCCAATCTTTTTACTGTTGGCACAAGACTAAATATTTTCTTACTTCTGCTAAGTGTCAAATCAAGCCTTGAATGTTTTAATATCAAAGTCTTTGATTCCTTAAACAAAGGAATATTCTTCCTTCCTGAGTACAGAGTTGAGTCGATACCTGAAAGATCAACATATTCCAAGTAGTTTGTTCCATTGAACACAATATTTGGAAAATACTTCATCTTGAAATAGGATAAATCTAGAACTCGCAAATAGCTTATATTTGATAAGTATATTGTGTGTGGAGTAGTTCCTTGAACTCCAGCAAATTTCGACAAAACAAGTACTTGCAGTGATTGAGGGAACGGGAACGTTATCTGAACACCCGATTTCCTATCATTTGCGACCAAATGATTCAGATTTTCTGCATTTTCCGTATCGTCCGTTAAACCTGAATTCATTTCGTCAGTTGTAATACTGAGAATCCCGGAATAATTGAAAGTTATAAGACTTGATAACTGCAGTATGAACTTCGTCAGTTCCAATGTTTTAAATCCATTTGTCATTGAAAATCGGTCTCCAGAAAAAATGATTGTAACAAAACATTCAGGATGATTGTAAGAAAGTAAAGAATTTGGCTTGAAATCTACAATACCATTTCTTATCAAAATTAATTTTCTTAAACATACTTTTCGCAAGTATTTTGTCATTTCAGGAGTTATTATAACTGCATAAGGAGCTCTAATAAGTCCGTCACAATAGCCAGGATTGACTTCTGTAAAGTTTAACTCTTCCATTTTAATAAAAGGATATACGATCTTCAGTGCTGACTCAATGTCTATGCAAACATGGAATAGGCGAAGAATCTTCAACGAATGAAAAGGTTTAAGAAAGTTTAGTTCAGTCAACTCACGAACTTTACAGCCAGCGAAGTAAACATTTTCTATTGATGGTGGCATAAAAGCGAAGGTCCTATTTGTCATTTTATCTAAAAAGCAGAAGTTAAAAGATAGAGTTCGTAGCTGTTTCAGTTTTGATAATCCACATTTATTCCACACTGGCTTTCGAGCAAGATCCATTTCTAGAATTGTAAGTTTACGACAATATCCGAAAAAGGGATAATAAACTGGCAAATCTGTTCCTACTTGCATATTTCTTGAAATGTAAAGCCTATCTAGTGATTTCAGAGGTCCGAATATTTCAGAGACATATGATGTATTAAGATCAAGCAAATTGTCAGCCATTGACAAATGTTTCAAATGTTTTAGTCCTTTAAAAGAATCTGATTGCAGAACGGAAATCTTGTTCTTATCTAAAATCAATATTATCAATCTTCCATAAAATTGAAAATCGCCATGTGATAATGTACCTATCAAATTTCGTTTTAAGTCAAGTGTAGTAAGATTCCGAGGTAAATCCTGTGGAACTTTTATAAGCCCTCGTGAAGAACAATCTCCTCTGTTGTCTTGAATCAAACATGGATGGCAAGAAACATATGCAAAAAAATATGTTGTCATATAAAAAGTAAAAGACACCATGGTCTCCCCAAAAAGTCTACTTTAATGTGCACAAGTTTAATCCAACACTGAATACGATACTCAACTGGATGATGATACAATATATAAATTATCAAAAGTTCAAAAGTTTCCTGTTTAACTTCATGGTGATTAAAATAACGCTATATTTAGGTAAAATGGTACAACTGTTGCCTCAAGGAAGTTAAAACTATCATAAAATGAAGTATGACAATATTCAGATTTTCTAATTCACACAATTTAAAAAAAAATGTATTTGTTTCATTTAAGCATATGTGGAGCTTTTCAGTGTTGGCAAATAGTATTGCTATATTCAATAACCAATATAAAAACTTTTATCAAAACCTGACGCAGTCCTACGATACACATTTTCTTTGCTTTGTATATGACCTCAACGAATCCGGTTTATCAACAGAGTTCCCTTCTCATTAGCCTCATAAAAGGTGCTGATCAGGTGCAAACAAGTTTATCCAGAGTTTAAATGGCATCAGCATATTTATATTTTTTTACTAATGTTAAGAAATAATATTTTCAAATGATAAATGCGGAAATATATATAGAGGTGTTGACCTTTTGCCAATTAAAAATAACTCGTATCATCCGTTTGGAGTCAAGAGGTGCAATTAGATTTGATTTGTTATACAATATCACAATAATGAGTTAAGGAAAACAGGAAGTATCTAAGAACTGGAAAAAGGGGAATGGTATTTGAGACATTGATACATTTTCAGTTATACAATCAATTAAAATGTTTGCAAAAGATCTTTGAAAATACTTGTAAAAGCATTCTTTAAATTTTACATCATACCGTGTTTTTGTTATTGCATCTAATGATAATATTTCATCATAAAGGATTTTTTTCATGTTGAGATGCAATTCAATGGATTTTTAATGCATACAAAATTCCATAAAACCCCGAAACACTAGAAAATTATATATAATAGATATAATTACATGAACGGTGCAATGGACCGTGTTTTACTTGCGTCGATATGTCGCCTTTTGTTCTATGTACAAAACCTCAATGATATATGGAAGAATAATAGCAATAAAAACACATTTCTATTTGCTTTGCCAGTTTTTATAGACCTTCCCTTTTAAAATTTGCCTGAAAGTTCGATTGTTTTCGGTATACGTTATCCCTTTGCATTTGTCTTTGTCTAGTGGTTGTTGTTGGATATTATAACAATTATGATTTTACATCATACTGTTGTTTTCTTTATATATGGCAATGATTATCAATGTTTATTACTCTCGGTCAAATTAGATTGACTGATTACATTTGTTCTTTTCCTATGCGTTTGTACTGTATACTCATTTAAATGTAACAATGTTAACTAAAACCTTTATTGAACACAAGGCGACCGTAATAGAAGAAAATTTGGAATGCATAAAATATCACAATGATCGGCCTCTGTCAATCAACAACCACTATGCCATCTCATGTAGAACTTATTTTAACATTAAAAGGGCATAATCTGTCAAATTCATTTTCACCGATTTGACTCTGATTCGCATATTTGATTTTGTAACACACGTATATCTAAATTATAACAAGTCTAAATTAAACAATTTAAATGCATAGGCTCGATAATATGCATCGGCATTTCGTATGTATTTTAGTCTAGACGCTATCTTATTAACTATCGCGGTGACCTCCGAAGACCGATGACGGTCATATAACCAGATTTAAACAAAAATATAGATATAAATAGAAAGCGAACTCTTGCAATAGGATTTCTTGGTCTAAACATATATTTATCATTGTTTTTACCTGTATAAGAATGAGTTTTTGTGAATCGAATCAGTCAATCAAATGGTTTACCCTTGTTTCACTTTGAATGTTGACATTATTTTCCTTTTAATAACTGAACACACCTAATTAATGCGTATTTCAGCTCTAGCTAAAGGGTGAAATGCAGGTCATATGAATCCGGATTCAATGAGGTCGAATTATTCACTTGCAACTGAATAATTCATCATCGATGTAACTTAGCTTATTTTGACAAAATTGAAACAAACTGGTCGTTAAAAGCGATATATTATTTCACTATTATACTTTCATTGATGATTGAAAAAAATATCGTTTTAATTTCTTTTCTATTTCGCGTAACTAATGCCTGTTAAAAACCGATTAAAAATTAGGAATATTATTGTTAATCGCTATAACAAGTAAACCAAAAATGTTAGACATTGATGTGTGATGTTTCGCAGACAGAGTTTTGTTTGAATTTAATTTCTGATTGACCGAGTAATCTATTCACTCTGACCTTACTTTACATGCCTCTTAAACAAATTTGTAGAAGAATAGTCTTTGGCCTGCTGATACAGACACAATATTCGGAATGTCTCTACCGCTGCTGGTAGACTATAAGTCCCGAGAGTATCATCAGCTAGGAAGTCAGAACTTCGGCACTGACATGATTTAAAGCAAATCTTTCTTAAATTGTCCGTTAATAGATTAAGAAATTATAAAGGTTTCAACTCCCTCATTAAGCTTTAGATGGATTTGGCTATTGTTTATGACCATTCTGTTCATATAGCTCTTCAAATGTTTCGTTTCTTATACATCCTTGGCTTTTCATACTATATTCGGTTTTGGGCGTTGAAGGTTGATCCAGGTAATCGCTTCAGCATGGATTTTTCTCTCTATGTCTATTAGTTAAATAAAACTAATCTTGCCTCTAGGAAGCGACTTAGGTAAAATCTTTTGGAAAGAAGCAAATTTCTTAACATCAATGATGTTACTGCTTAGAGATCATTTAGAGGCCACAGTTGTTAACCGGTGTTCAAATCTTATAAACCAAACAAAAAGATACAAATGAAGGTAAACACACAAAAAAATGAGGGAACCGCATGAACTAAAACCGGGTGCGCAAGTGTTTCCGGGCCTGCATGTATCACCCGTAATGCGAATCCACATTCAGTGTATAGTCATTATCAGGAAGTTGTAACATAACAGACCAGTCTATCATACTAGTATCTAAAAAAATAATTTTAGCAACAGTAGTTTAAATGTTTAAATCTCATAAAGCGGTTTAGAAGAAACAATACAAGGAAACAAAACAAAACCGAAACATCATAGACCGTGAAAATATGTTGTGTAATACCAGCTGATATATGATCCAAATTTGTGTTTACTTAATGGTCCATGAGGTATTTTGTTTTGGTCTCTTAACTTATATTAAACCTGTTGATTCATTAAAATTGTATCACCTTTTAAAGTATCTTATTTCGATTTGTGTGCGAGTTCAAGGTAGAAAGGACTTATGTATATTTCGATGGTCGATTTAACAAAACAGCCTACCATAAAACAAGATCCGGAAGTCACATCATCAACTTCTAATAAAAGACTTCAGCAACACAAGTAATTGCGTATGATTCCAACAACTGCGATAGAAAAATAACAGTCAAAGAAGACTTGTACAATATTTATTAAAAGAAGTTTAGTTTAAAAAATGTATTATATTTAGATTGCAAATTATCTAGATTTCAATATCAGCCTATTTTCACAATTGATATTAATAAACCACCTAGTCACATGTTCTCTGTCACTTTCATATGTATAGAAAACAATTTGACGCAGGGTTGAACTAACTTTTTTCTCAGTCTTAATACATTGTACATAATGAAAAGTGGATTTATTCTTGATCATTATTCTAAACTCTTTGGTTTAGATCAGAAGCCTCTGCTGTCTAAATTCCTTCCTATTTATTTTTCTGTTGACTCTTTTGTCTTGACGTTTTCTCTTCTTTTCCATTAATCTTTCATGCAAATCACATGAATATTGAAATGACCTGTTTTCACATGAATCATCATCATCTGTTGTTGGTATGTACGATTTTGTAACCATGGTAGTTGTAGGATCACACTCACTAAAGGTTACATCAAAATTGCATCCGACTGAAAATAAACGTGTCAATATAAACCTATATTCATAAAATATAATATAAAAATATACACAGGCAGTTCTTAAAGCCCTGTCTTTGAATATGTAGAGTCGATCCGTGTATGCAACGGAAACCAAAAAATAAGAGAAAGTGTTGTTGATTAAGAATCATTCTGAAATCTTTTAAATTCGGTATGAGAAGTTTTTGTTCGTGAATTATAACAAAGACTGTTTTTGATCTGTAGACGTATCTTGTTTGCTAAATTGCATTGATTTCATTGTACAGTCTATAAAATTAACCTTTCAATCATTAGCATGTGTATTTTGTAATCCAGGAATCCGCTAATGTTTTTGTTTACGAGATCTTAATTGTTACTGAAAGTTTCACTTTTTTGTAATTATAGTTTTGTTATGTTGTTGTTTAATTGTTTGGTTCTGTTCATTTATTTACTTACGTCTACGCTGTTCCTTCACTATCTTTTTATTTTCTTTCCACATATTTTTCTGTTCTCTAATAAACATTTTATTCTCCTTCTTTTCATTCTTGCGCTCCATTTTTCTTGCTTTCCACTGTTGAATACGCTCAAACTTTGAACATGAAATGATGACATTTATTATTGGTTCGCATTCTTCTTCTTCTCCGTCCCTTAATGTCATAACTCGGGTTACTGTGTTTGTTGTGTTATCACATTCACTCCAGTCTTCCTTGTCGTATTTGCATTCTGAAATAAATTGTGATGAGAATAAATACAAAGAATTAACATATTTTACAAAGAAGTTTGAATATCAATGTTTGAGCATAGTATATATTTGTGTTAAAAAAAACAAACAACAAATATAAAAAAACAAGTAAAACTGGCAACCCCCTAACAACAAGGGTGTACTTTCCATGCGCTCATCAAATGAATTTAACCTGGTACGCTCCTGACCGAATATGACATTTCCAAGTACATTTTAACCTTAATTATTTGTATGATGAAAAGCTGGTTGTATATCATCATAGATAGATAATAGCGAATAAACAACAGTAGAAAATTAAATTTAAAAATCAATACATACTAAGTCTTTGTTCTTTTTCAAGCTTTCTTTTCTCTTTTCTCTCTTGCTTCATTTGCAATTTTTCGTCTATTCTATTCTGTTTACGGTCCCTTTTCTTTGCTTTCCATGCCTGTATTCTATTTAGTTTGTCACAAGTTATGGTGATAGTGTGTGATTGTTCACAACCCTGTTCCCCTTCACTCAAAGTAAAATTTCGGGTTACTGTATTTGTTGCTTGATCGCACTTACTCCAATCACTGTGGTCATAACGACATCCTTTATGAAAAAAACATGATCGCAATATTATTAAAGATGCTGCAAATTCATAAATCATGTATACTGACTCCATGCATGGATCAATTCGAGTGCAAACCAAACTAAACATTCATTCGTTTACAAAAACAAAAATACTGATATCTAAAGGTTCCTGATTGTTCTCATTCATCACCGCTCTTACAATGTTAGTTTTGAGTGAACATCCCTGATTAATGTAAATCCAGAAAATGCAAAATCCGAAATATTTTTGGCACCACTTTTTTGTTGACCTATATACTGATCAAAGAGAGACAAATCTGTATCGTAGACAGGAAACAAATCATCATGTATATGCTATGCTGTTTATTTCATTATGATTGGTTGTTTTGTGTTTGTCAGCCAGTGGCAAAAGTTTAATTCTTTTATTCAGTAGGTAGAAGATTCTGAAACGTAGGTCTACCGAAATGAAGGGCGAGATTATTTCATAAAACACAAAATTGAGATTGCTATAGTGACAAAACGAAGTCGGTGTCTCCCTATTTTTACATCAAGTTTTGTTCCCAAAATCATGGAAAACCTTGCCCAAATTTAAAGAAAAATATATCACATTTAGAACTGACAAGACTGATCCTAGAAGTAGCGTTTGGTGGTATGTTTTTGAATAACGAAGTTTTATTTAATACATACCGATTTAGATAATTATAAAGATAAAAAATCGTTAAATTCTATCCTTAGTATCAGAGAATCGTTTTAAACTTAAGAGGGATAGTAAGAAGAATAAAATCAGTATTACTTTTTTTGTTTGATATACAGTTATATATTTTTAATTGTCTTCAATTAAGTAGAAATTGGGTTATCTATAGATAAGAGGACTCGAAAAAAATTACATAAATATTTTTAATTACTCATTTTTACAGTATACTCTAAATTTTTGTCTGTCTATACGATAAGTACGCTTACCGAAATGAATTTTAAAGCTTAATTTATTAGGAAGCGATTGTTTAATCAATCACAACCTGCATCAAAATCGTCAAAATTCTGATTATGTTAGTAAATAACAATATTTTATGTGTAAGATAATATTTTTCAATCATTCTCATATATTTTCTTACTTATAAGTTGCTCTTTCACAAGCTGTTTATTCTCTTTCATCTCTTGTTGTTGTTCTTTCCTTTGATGTTTCTTTTCCTGCAATGCTCTTCTACTTTCCGCCTTTTTTATTTTCCATGCTTGTAGTCTTTCAAACCTATCACATGTTATGGTTTGGTTCTGTGTCTGTTGGCATCCTTCCTCGCCGGATTTTAGAGTCAGAACTCGGCTGACGGTATTTGTTGTTGTGTCACAGTCACTCCATGCACTTTTATCATATTTGCATTCTGAAAAGTTGGTTTATTCATTTTCAAGGTTTAAAATAAAAACTTTAAATAAACAAGTCCTATTTTGGTCAATTACTAATATTTTGACACATTATATGTTCAATATTTATCCTTTATAATAATTCTAACAAGATCTTAATGTATCAGGCAAAAAACGGATATAACATACATTTAACTACATATCTTCTTTTTTGGCATCGAAAGAGTTCTTATTGGAGTTTTTCAGTACTGACATAATGTATAACCTACTTTTCTTGAATTTTCCGTTAATGGATTCTGAAACTATTAAGAAACACATACCATCAATCCCTCCAGCAATGTTGACTTAAGATACAAGAAACATTGTTTTGTGTTCCCCATTTTGGTCATACAGCGTCTGGTGTATTCGTTGTTTTATAAGCCTTTGGTTTGAGCGTTAATACTGAAAAGCGCCCCGGACGCTACAAACTTATAAAGTGCTATTTTATTGTTCATTCAGCTGCTTTTGATTTTGAATTATTTTACAAATTTTTATGAAAGATAGTCTTGCTTATTTCCCTGGACTGACCATCTGGTGCACTATGTAGTAATTTTGGTAATTAAAATGCTTTTTAGCTGATAAAAATGCTAGTTATAGTAATTTGAATAATTGTTAAACTTATTGAAATGCTTGATAAACTAACAAAAATGCTTATTAAATAATAGAAATGCTAGTAATAGTAATTTGAATAATTGTTAAACTAATTAAAATGATTGTAAAGGTAGTTAAAAATTTTCAAAATTTAATTTTAAAAAATGCTTGTTAAACTTTAGACTTACGTTGTCGTGGTCGGAGTCTCCATCCCTTTCTTGAAGCGACTGTAGCTACTAGGACGACGACAAAAATAACAAACACGTTTTTCATATTGTAGCTTATTAAAGACAAAAGAAAACTGAAGTGACGTTAGCTTATGTTTGCGACTTTATATACATATTAGTAACCACAAAACTCTTGACACACTTGATGGAGCTACATCATCTGACCAAGATTTAATTTCTTAGTCAACTAATCCCTCAACAAAATATTTAGGAAGGATGAGGACAAAAGTACCAAGCAAGGGTTACTATGAAGAGAAGATAATTAATCAAACTCATTAGTGTGTACAATTTCTGATTAGCAATAACCACGTCACATCAATTGATGTCAGATGTTGTCCATTTCGTGTTCTAATCTTTCCGACAATAATATCAAAAGTTCATAAAATGGGACTATATGTCAAAAAGACACTTATGTTACAAGTGTGTCACCTGCATATTTTTATGATTCACAACAGTTATTTCATTTCTGACATATTTTCAAGGGTCAATATTTACAAACAAAGTGTAATTGCTGTTGGAAAGTTTAGAAAATGTACTGACTTACAAGATTATTGATAACATATGCAATCGGGTGTTAATGTTAGTGGTTTTCATTTTCATGTGTATTTCGCTTGACAATCAATTTTGAGTATAATACATGATAAAAGAAGAAAAAAATTGAAACAAGACTAACAAAACAATACTAAAATAAAGTTCTACAGCTGTTGAAAAATGAAAAATAAATGTGCATACAGGACTTAGTTATAGTATATATTCATGCATTCAATTTGGTTCAATAACTTCAAAAACATCATAATTTGAAGGAAAACAACGTTTCATATGACTTGAAATATAACACGTGTTTTATGTGAAATTATATGGGAACTTACGACAGATAAACCTATACAAACTTTTGACCCTTTTGACCTAATAGAAATCTTCTCTTTATTATTGTTAAATGTTTTCATTATTCTGTGATTGTAAATTAACTTATATATTTTTTTCTTGTTCTTGCAGGATCTAAATTCTTCTCTATAGGACATGATGCTGTTGTGTATATGTGTGTGTGAAATATTTACGTTTGTATAGTTTGTTTCCTTTTCTACCAGTAACTCATACAGTAATGTATTGCCAATCTGGAAACTACCGACACTTTTCTGAATTTTCTAGTTTAGATCTACTTTCTTGACTGTTGAAATGTGAAGAGTGAAAATTTCTCATAGCACTTATTCAACTCTCTAGATATTAACAATTAAAATATGGATGCTTTAACCAAAAACAATATCTCTTTAAAGACTTGATATCTGATTGCGAGTTGAAATCTTTCACTTTAGATAAAACAATCTCCTTATTTTACCCCTTTCGTAATGACTTCATTATTGTCATCTGTTTTCCAATAAAATGACAAATTATTGTAAAACCTAGGTATATAACAAATTACAAGTGACCAACCTACATACCATGTTGTTTTTATTTCTAAGTTGTTATTGAAATCATGTCTACATTTAGCATTCAAAGTGTTAAAAGCAATCCAAACTTTGAGACGTAAAATATGTTCTACGAATTATCGCTATGAACAAAAAGATTCTCCCCTCCACTTAAGAGGTTATATTAGTACACCTATGATCGTCATAACATGTCATTATATTGTTGTAACATATAGTAGTATTTTTGATACATTTTGGTGTTATTTTTCATGGGGAAAATATAAAAAAAGAGAAAACATCTCCTTTTATTTTTAATTGAACTTTTTTAATAACTGTTTGATTGGTTTATTTTATCAAAGATTGTGAGTCTTTAGTCAACAAAATGTAAAAATGATAGGAAATGATTAATCGAGAACCTATGTATTGAACTTAGATGAAGATGTAATCGGAAATGTATAGAGGACATGACATATAAGTAGTCCATGGGCTTATTTTCAAAATTAAGATTGTAAGAGTCCTAGTCTCAAGATTTTTCATCACATACCCAAGTTAATGTATGTAATTTGTCGATCAATTAAACAGAATTGTACTGTGTCTCTTTTTACAGAAAAGATAGATCTGCACAATAAGTACTCGTTGCAATTCCAAAAATTTGCCGATGTTAAACATTTGCTCTGACCACTTAGTAATGTCAAGTATTATATATATATATATATATATATATATATATATATATAATTATTTTCTGTGACTGTATCTTGCATTAATTTGTAGGATCCTTTACTATAGATAATTGAGCTGATCTGTAACAATAACATCTCCATGCCTTATATATCATGTACTGTAGTACGCCGCTAGATTAAAACTGACGAGGAAAGGTAACACACGGCCACTGAAAGCTTTATTATTTGTAGAGCTCAGGTGATCGTGTGGTCTAGCGGGACGGCTGCAGTGCAGGCGATTTGGTGTCACGATATCACAGTAGCATGGGTTCGAATCCCGGCGAGGGAAGAACAAAACATTTGCGAAAGCAAATTTACAGATCTAACATTGTTGGGTTGATGTTTAGACGAGTTGTATATATATATATATATAAGACGAACAAAGTCTTGTCTTTTAAGTATTACATTGAAACTATAATACTTAAGTTCTGCCAAAGCACAACAGCAATTTTATATATATATATATATATATATATATATATATATATATATATAAGTGCCTATAAATAGCAGCACATGACATACAAATCTATGGGAGTGTGGATTAATCAGTACAGAGATTAATTCAATTACACAAATAAAATTATAGATTGCCTAACAATGTAATTTTAACACACTATTTAGTATGTAAATATAAGAATGTTTAAAATATTTACAAAATGATGAAAATAAACGCAATATTTCGCTAGACCAACTAGCTTTATCAAGCGTGCATCTATCCAGGTGAAATCGGATGTAGATGATAAGAAACTTTTGCAGCTCAACGTCTGTGTTGCACTGAACTGCCTTCAAAATAAGAAAATTTTGCAGCTCAATGTATATGACCTCTTGCATTTAGCTGCTTTGAAAATAAGAAAATTTTGCAGCTTAATGTACATG
This sequence comes from Mytilus galloprovincialis, assembly GCF_965363235.1. Classification (NCBI taxonomy): domain Eukaryota; kingdom Metazoa; phylum Mollusca; class Bivalvia; order Mytilida; family Mytilidae; genus Mytilus; species Mytilus galloprovincialis. The sequence goes on along the minus strand of NC_134838.1, from coordinate 51,581,198 downwards.
TTGCACTTGGATTTAGCTACCTTAAAAATACATAATTGGTAGTTGAAGTTAGCAACGTCCATTGGCCAATATTACGGGATAAAAAGGACGATGCTTTGTTTTAAATTATTCTTTATCTTTCCTGTATCTTTTTTCGTCTTTTTCGTTAAGACCATCAGGTTCTAAAGTGTGGAGTTGGTGGATCCAAAAGTTTTCTCTTCTCCTTCTCGCCGTGGTGTCCCATTCGGTGTTGACTTCTATAATTTGGAAAGTGACATTATCAAAAGGATGTTTCGTTGAACGAAGATGTCTTGTGAGAGGACAGTTTTTGTTGGTTTTGTACGATGAACGATGGTTATTGAGCCGAATATTAAATTTGTCCATTGTTTCTCCCACATACTGAATGCCACAAGTGTCACATGTTAATATATAAATTGAGTTCTCCGTTTTACAGTTGGAATTAGAGTAGATGGTATAATTTTGTTTAGTAACGGAGCTGATGAAAGAACTGCTTGTATTGGCAGCTTTACAACACAAACAATTCCTTCGACCACATTGTTTGTAGCAACCGGGCGATGGATTAGGCTGCTTGGTTAATACAGATGTCACTAATTTGTCACGGATGTTTTTAGGTCTTCTGAAGGCCATGACTGGTGGTGAAGAAAATACTTTTTTTAGATTTAAATCATTTTCTATAATTTTCCAATGCTTCTGAACAATGGATGACACATTTTTAAAATCAGGATGGTAAGTGAGTACAAGGGGTGTTCTGTTAGCTGCTTTATTCTTATCTTTGTACTCAAGAAGTTCTTGGCGACTAGTTTTGTTTGCTCTTTCGAAAGCGCTATCAATAATGTTGTTATTGTATCCTCGAACAACTAGATGTTTACGAAGTTGTCCAAGTCTAGCATTTTTCGTATTTTCAGTAGAGCATATTCTCTTGATTCGCAATGCCTGGCTGAATGGGATACCACGGGAGCAGTGTTTAGGATGGCAACTTTTAGGAGAAAGGAATTGATGTTTGTCCGTTTGTTTGGTATGAAGGTCCGTTATAATGGTTCCGTTCTTGATGTAACTCGTAGTATCGAGGAAGTTTATTTTCTCCATAGATGATTCATATGTAAATTTTATTGAATGGTGGAAAGAGTTGCAGTGTTCTAGAAATTCATTAAGATGTTCTTGTGAATCTGTCCATTTGAAATCAATATCGTCAATGAATCGGAACCATGATAAGGGCTGATATGGAGCACTAGCCAAGAGGCGTTTTTCAAGTTGGCCCATAAATATGTTGGCATATGACGGGGCCATTTTTGTGCCCATACTAGTACCGTCTATCTGGAGATAGTGTTTTTCATTGAAAGAGAAGTTGTTATTCTCCAGTACTAGTTTCAGAAGTGTAACAAGGCACTCAGTAGGAGGATTTTTTTCACTACGAGTGTTCCATGCCTCTTCACAGGCTGCTATTCCTTCGTCTTGTGGAATGTTGGTATATAAAGAAGACACGTCCATGGATGCAAGTATAGTATTGCTTGGTAAAGGATTGAGGCTTTCCATTTTCTTGAGATAATCAGTTGTATCTTGAACAATTAACCACAGATCCAACGCTTAATACTATTCGAATGATCAACACCATCCTTCAAGAGATGTTCGACAAAAAGCATATAGACAATGACACCTTTGATTATCTCCGACCTCTTGAGAACGAAGCAAAGGCCGGACGATTCTATATGTTGCCTAAAATACATAAAACGGGCAATCCAGGTCGACCAATTGTGTCAGCGAATAGTCATCCAACTGAAAAGATATCAGAATTTGTAGACCATCATCTAAGACCTCATGTGAAAGAACTACCATCATTCATTCAAGATACAACTGATTATCTCAAGAAAATGGAAAGCCTCAATCCTTTACCAAGCAATACTATACTTGCATCCATGGACGTGTCTTCTTTATATACCAACATTCCACAAGACGAAGGAATAGCAGCCTGTGAAGAGGCATGGAACACTCGTAGTGAAAAAAATCCTCCTACTGAGTGCCTTGTTACACTTCTGAAACTAGTACTGGAGAATAACAACTTCTCTTTCAATGAAAAACACTATCTCCAGATAGACGGTACTAGTATGGGCACAAAAATGGCCCCGTCATATGCCAACATATTTATGGGCCAACTTGAAAAACGCCTCTTGGCTAGTGCTCCATATCAGCCCTTATCATGGTTCCGATTCATTGACGATATTGATTTCAAATGGACAGATTCACAAGAACATCTTAATGAATTTCTAGAACACTGCAACTCTTTCCACCATTCAATAAAATTTACATATGAATCATCTATGGAGAAAATAAACTTCCTCGATACTACGAGTTACATCAAGAACGGAACCATTATAACGGACCTTCATACCAAACAAACGGACAAACATCAATTCCTTTCTCCTAAAAGTTGCCATCCTAAACACTGCTCCCGTGGTATCCCATTCAGCCAGGCATTGCGAATCAAGAGAATATGCTCTACTGAAAATACGAAAAATGCTAGACTTGGACAACTTCGTAAACATCTAGTTGTTCGAGGATACAATAACAACATTATTGATAGCGCTTTCGAAAGAGCAAACAAAACTAGTCGCCAAGAACTTCTTGAGTACAAAGATAAGAATAAAGCAGCTAACAGAACACCCCTTGTACTCACTTACCATCCTGATTTTAAAAATGTGTCATCCATTGTTCAGAAGCATTGGAAAATTATAGAAAATGATTTAAATCTAAAAAAAGTATTTTCTTCACCACCAGTCATGGCCTTCAGAAGACCTAAAAACATCCGTGACAAATTAGTGACATCTGTATTAACCAAGCAGCCTAATCCATCGCCCGGTTGCTACAAACAATGTGGTCGAAGGAATTGTTTGTGTTGTAAAGCTGCCAATACAAGCAGTTCTTTCATCAGCTCCGTTACTAAACAAAATTATACCATCTACTCTAATTCCAACTGTAAAACGGAGAACTCAATTTATATATTAACATGTGACACTTGTGGCATTCAGTATGTGGGAGAAACAATGGACAAATTTAATATTCGGCTCAATAACCATCGTTCATCGTACAAAACCAACAAAAACTGTCCTCTCACAAGACATCTTCGTTCAACGAAACATCCTTTTGATAATGTCACTTTCCAAATTATAGAAGTCAACACCGAATGGGACACCACGGCGAGAAGGAGAAGAGAAAACTTTTGGATCCACCAACTCCACACTTTAGAACCTGATGGTCTTAACGAAAAAGACGAAAAAAGATACAGGAAAGATAAAGAATAATTTAAAACAAAGCATCGTCCTTTTTATCCCGTAATATTGGCCAATGGACGTTGCTAACTTCAACTACCAATTATGTATTTTTAAGGTAGCTAAATCCAAGTGCAACATGTACATTAAGCTGCAAAATTTTCTTATTTTCAAAGCAGCTAAATGCAAGAGGTCATATACATTGAGCTGCAAAATTTTCTTATTTTGAAGGCAGTTCAGTGCAACACAGACGTTGAGCTGCAAAAGTTTCTTATCATCTACATCCGATTTCACCTGGATAGATGCACGCTTGATAAAGCTAGTTGGTCTAGCGAAATATTGCGTTTATTTTCATCATTTTGTAAATATTTTAAACATTCTTATATTTACATACTAAATAGTGTGTTAAAATTACATTGTTAGGCAATCTATATATATATATATATATATATTGTACTACTGACTTGATTGCGTGTTGCTCTTTCAATTAATTATCTTAAAGGGAACGACTAGCTGTCAAATTTATGTTCACTGATTTGACTCAAATTCTCATATTTGATTTTGAATTATATATAAACAATTTACATGGCATGGGCTGGATGATATGTCGCTTCCTTTCGTGTGTATTATAGTCTAAACACCATCTAATTAACTATCGAGATGACCCCGTAGACCTCCGATGGTCATATAAGCGATGTAAACATAAATATAGATATAAATTGAAAACGATCGCGTACAATTGTTTTTTTTTTCTAGGTCTGTTTAATTTTATATTATAGTTTAAAAATATATGTTGATCCTCGTGTTTACCTGTATAAGAATGTTGTTTGTGGATCGAATCAGTCGATCAAATGATTTACCTTCGTTTCACTTTCAATATGTTTCGATACTTATACATCCTTCGCATTCACATATTTTGCAAAATCTAGAAAAGCTTTCGGACAAATATAGATTTACAAATGATATTTTCAAATATGAAAAGATAATGTCGATTTTTGATATTCTGTCTGTAAAATTGCTGTAGTCGAGTTCATTACTAATTGAGATAACCAATTCGGATTGAGCTTGCCTGCCAAAGTTTTACAAATAAATACAAACGCGACTAAAATATGAAACAAAAACGTCTGTTTTAATGAGCTAGATTGAGTACATGTACACTCATATCCCTTTGAGTTATTTCATATGACCGTCTATAATTGAATGTGACGTTTTTGTTTCAAGGTAGGAGACAATTTTGCTGATGTGTTTCTCTAAATCTTACACGAGTTATCCCTTTTCCTAACATTTTGATTAATTTTTATTTAAATTACCGTGTGGTTTGTTTGATAACAGTTCTTCATAGGTCAAATTTGCTTATGACGTCGAATTTTCTTGCTTTCCTCTGAATTTCCTCAAAAAAGGCGACCATGTATGTTGGCGTCACACAGAAAGAACACATCTGTTTGTAGATCATTTGAAAAGTAGTATTGTATTTAGGGTCCTCAATGCTCTTCAACTTTTCACTTTTTTTTTTGCTTTCTAATTATTTTGACCTGAGCGTCACTGCTGAGTCTTATGTAGACGAAACGCACGTCTAGCGTTTCAACTTATAAGCCTGGTACCTTTGATAACTATTTGCCTGCATATTGTATAGAAATTATAAGAAAAACAGATTCCACCACGAAATCTCGTGTAATACGATATTTATCCACTCTCGACAGTTAAATTTTTAAAATTTGAAAGTTATAAATATCGTATCACACTCGATGCAGTGGTAGAATCTATAAGTTTCGTTCAAGGTTTTTTTTTATCGGTTAACGCATTATTTGTATATAAAGGTTAATTATCGAAGGTTAACACATTATTTGTATATAAAGGTTAATAAAAAAAAATTGTAAAGGTTAATGTAAGTTTTTTGTTACAAAGGATAACAAAAGTTGTTTTTTATAATAAAGATAAAAAAAAAAATCTTTTCAAAGGTTCATATATATTTTTTTTTATTAATTAAGGTTAATTTTTATACAAAATTTGTTTTGATAAATGACAAAACGTATTAACACATTTTGTAGTCGTCATATACTGTTAATAAAAACTGATATCTTTGAAGTGCACTTTTTTTTCATAATTCTAACGTCATCATTCTCAACATATTTTGAATAAGTATATAATAGGTGATAAATGTGTGCGAGGAGTATTCGAGTGACTCTTTTCGTCGTTTTTTATATGCCGTTACTGACGTTGTGGTGTGTTAAATGAGACCGGACTTGAGTTTTTTACTTCCATTTTTTAACATGTTTATTGTTTGGAGACCAGCGAGAACGTAAATGGGGCATTTTATAAATGACTATTAGTATGAGCTTTGCTCAGTATTGATGGCCGTACGGTGACCTATAATTGTTAATTTCTGTGTCATTTTGGTCTTTTGTTAAGAATTGTCTAAATGACAATCATAATACCACATCTTTTATTATATGGATTGTTATTAATTGCCCAAAAGAAGTGTTACTTAATAAGACCTTCTTATGGTAAACTATGTTGGGTGTCGTGTACTTGGCATCAAAAAGAAAACGGTGAGACGCAGTTACACAAATCACATGTAAAAGAACTGTCCCCGGGGGTCCTTAATTTCAAGTTATAATATTTATTTGGTACATTAAAATGTTTCTAATAACTTAATCCCTTTAAACATTTGGGATATAAGCAGAAGAAGATACAACATTTTGAAAATGATTTTCTGTATTTTGCTGTTCTTGTTCGAAAATAGAGTTGTTCTGCATTCTGTATGTGCCTGTCCCAAGTCAGGAGCCTGTAATTCAGTGGTTGTCGTTTGTTTCTGTGTTTAGCCCCAGTCCCACTAGACCACAATCGCACCACGCTCATCGCGATCAAAAAATAATTCAGATCGTGGTGAGGTCGCGATATAAGCGGCATGTAAATGTTGATTTTCGTTGTTTTCACGATGATACTACGTCCTCATTACGTTTCTACAATGATCCCTCTATGATAAAACCACGTTCTCGCCACGCTTTTCTACGATTATCATGATCTCACTACGCTCATTACGTTCTCACGGCGACTATACCACGAGTAATCCGATTGCAACACGATCTTACCACGCTTCTACTACGATTTTAGCACGTTCTTATTACGATTATACTCCCGGGGAGGGGGAGGGGGTACTACCTATATTTTAAGTGGTATGAGTGCGCCGCAAAACACATTTGTTTTATTATCATAAAAACATGATTAATGATGAAGTATTCTAAGAACTCCCTTACTTTTCAATGTCTCATGTTATTCATATTTTAAATCTGATAGCCGCCAATATTCTGATAATTGATAGCACAGCTAAAGACATATCTTCGATTGACTTTTCACAATTTTGCATTCGCTTTTTTATGCCCTGTTGGTTAGAACAGTGTCCTTTTCCATGACCTGCTGGTTAGAACAGGGTCGCTTTTTCATGCCCTGCTGGTGCGGTGACAGAAGTGTAAAAAGTCGTCTAGATTGCGAGTTTAATCTCCCCAAATAAAACATGGCTAAAAATGGTCTTAACTTAAAGACAAATATGTCTTCTTTATTTTTTTGCCCTGTCGTCAGAATTTCGTATGGTCACATTTTTCAAAAAAATCGACTAGTAGTATATTGGAGTGTTTCAACCCCCCTTTTTCAAAATGAAAAATTGTGTATGTTTGCTTACATTTAATTGAAATAATCTTTTTTGAAGCTATTTTCATATGTCAAAATATTTTATTCTGTATTTTATTTTCTTCTAATCTATAAAATTCAAAATTAAGGTAATTTTAATTGCAAATTCAGACACAAACTTTAGTTTCTTCTTCATAGTAGTAATAAAAATTATCCTATAATATTTTAAGCATATAGTATTTCACAAAACTAATTACTGATAAACATTTCGGAATCTGAATATGAAAAAAAACCTTAAGAAATCACTGGAAATAGATTGAAGTAAAAAACTTCAATTTCAACACGGAACTCAATCACTTGCCTTCCGTCAGATTTTTTTGTATTACTCAATAATTTTCTCTCAACTGATATATGAAATTACTATCTTTTTTGCTATTAAATACAAATATTTTCACTAATAATAGTTTCAGTAAATTTTCTGTGACATGTGCAATTCGTCAAGTCCGTTGAAACTTGCTCCTTTAAGTCCGAAGAAAAGACAAAAGTCGTTAAATTTTATGCAGTGCTTAATATGCCGAAAAAAAAACCTCGACTGCATTTTTGATTTTATTTATAAGTACAGGGAAGTCGACTTTTGTATCTGCAATGAATAAAAGGTTGGATGAGATGAACACCAATGTGTTTCATGCGTTGCTGTGAATTTTAAGAACTCCGTGCAGGCAGTTTATCATCGTTCATGATAAAAAAATTACACAAGAAAACATAATTGTTCCCCTTTTAGAGCGAGGAAGCTTCTAATCTGATATTAAATGACGACATACAATTATCGGACTGTCAGTGTCTCTCAGTTTCGGGTGTTTGTACGCGTTCTAGAATGCAGTCGTTTAACTAGAGCACTTGTATATTTTGTTGCAACAAAACATTTTAGAACGATCAAAAACTACGCAAGTTTGAATCAGATGAGCGTATTAAGAATGATTTAGCCTTGTTAGATAAAGTTAAAGTTGAAATAGTTTCTCGTCCATCTGTCGCTCATAACAAAATAATTGCTAAAACAAAAAAAAAAAAAACAAAAAAAACTCAAAACCCCTTGAAAGCAGAAATCTCAGATCACGATACTGCTTTTACTAATTTTATTTTGGCTATTGACAACGATTTAATGGTGAAAAAAAAAACATTCCTCATGACAACGTTACTTGATAAATAGAGATCTTTTATTCTTTCTGATTCTAATTTAAAATATTCTACTGTAAAATGCAGTCTTAACTCATTGTTTCTATAGAAACTCAGTTGTCAAACAATTTCAGCAAGTTCAAGGCAAATCTCTAACATAATATTTAGTAGCAAAATAACCATTGGAAATGCCATATCAGCTGCTAGTCAATTGAAAACTGAACTCAAAATCTCAATGTCAACTGTAATAGACACAAATATCGGACATGTATTTTATTCCGCTGCAAGTATACTTAGAAAAGACATCGAAACTCTACAAATTTCCACAGAAGAATACCCAACTTCGGATAAATTGTCTTTTCCTTCTTCAATTTAGGGACGACATCAAAAGATCGATGTAGGATAAGAAACTTAAATCAAATAGTTTGGGGGTGGGGGGTTAAAATTCTGCAAGTTTTGTATATCTAAAATCGATTTTTACATATATGTCCCTATTGGTAAATCAATTTTTGCCCAAATTAAGTTAAGAGGGGAGGGGCGGGGAGGTCAGTGAAAAAACTATGTGAATTAAGTTTTTTTATCCTACATTGAACTTTTGATGTCATCCCTTAGTCAATGTCTTCGTATTTATTGCAATTCATTTTATGGTTACTCGATAATACTGCATACAGCAAAGCCTATTCTCAGGAAATGGCACCAGAGCAATTGCGTAAATGTTTAGCAATTGTTGTGTCAATCGTTTATATGGCCACATTTGTTTTTACTCCTTTTTATTTAGGATTGGCTTTACAGATGTACAATGAGTATAGTTCAAAACACCTTGATGAAACATTGAATGCCGATGGATTTTGTGCTTCTTAAAGTAAAGTGCGACGCTATCTAATAAGTGTTGCCAACCATGAAATTGAGCGAATTCAATATGAATGTACTTCCCGTATAATGTTTCCCCAGCATCTTTGCAGACAAGCATATGGATTTCATCACGCCTTCCTAAACCAACTTTTAGATCTATTAGATCTTCGTTAAATCTTGGATGAATTGATAGGGATGGTTTGAAGCTGGTATTTTTTTTTAGGAACAAATGTCTTCGGACTTCCTACAATACCTTATCTGGACTTGAAAAGAAAAATCTGTGTGCTCAAAATAACGTGTTTGCTTTGAGCAGAACCTTCCATGTGCAGACCTGTGTCCATGAGTGAAATGTGTAGAAATATTAAAACATGTCTTGTGACGGTTGATGAAAATGAAGATATCGTTTGTTTCTATATACTATATTTGTTGTTTTTTTTTTTCTTATTCCTATTGTACATTAATCAGGCCGTTAGATTTTTCGTTTGTTTTACATTTTTCATTTCTGGAATTGAAGACTATGCAGTATGAGTTTTACTCATTGTTAAATCCCGTACGGCACCTATTATTGTTAATTTATGTCTCAGTTGATCTCATTTTGAGAGTAGTCTCATTTGCAATCATATCGCATCTTCTTTTTTTTTATATGAAATACTTTTGAAGTTTGTGGTACGTTGCAAGGGGGAAAAAGGGGGGGGGGTATAGGTACAAAAGCTATAATGTAATAGATATTAACCAGAGTAAAAGACACAACAACAGATAATACTATGGAAGCAGTAATAATTGTGAAAAAAAAACAAAAGCAACGAGTAGTCTATAAAAGAACAGAAGTATCCGCAAATTCAATTTGCGGTCATATTTGACTGTAGTGTTCTATTGCTTTGGTTTGATACCTCACCCAATATGATAGTTTAAAAAATAATTTTAAAGTATAATTGTCCTGCATGACACTTTATTTTTACCTGAAATAGATTTTTTTTTTGGTTAACTAAGGTACTCGAAACATTTTATAGGTTGAAAACTTTATTTTTGAAGTTTTGTTTATAAAACGTCGTTTTAGGAAAATGTGACCATATGAAGTCCTGACGAAAGGCATATTTTTATAGTATAAGGTTTCCTCTTTCCAATGATATATTATATAGGTGTGTGTTCGGTGGGGAGATTTAATTTCAAAAAAATTGCCTTCAGTCACCGCAATAACACCTGGTATTTTTTAAACAAAGTCTTTGTCTTGACCAGGATCGCTTATTTATCTGTTAAAGATACAGCCTAGAACCCGGGTGTAGAACAGAATCTACTTTATATATGGTCTAAAAACATGATATACATTTTCTGAACGAGTCTAGAACAGGGTATATTTTTCAATATTTCTGTTAAGAACAGGGTATGATTTGGCAAGTGCTGTTCGAACAGTTATACCAAAAAGGATAGACAGTAACCCCTCCCCGGCATTATACTACGTTTATACCGTGATCTTAATACGTTTTCTGAAATAACGTCAACATCGTGTTCCATCTCAATACTGTTCCATTCCTTCTATTTCTGATTAATACGTAGATTTCTCGGAAACAATAGAGTCATACCACCAAAATCTACTAGAACACGTGGGCGTGGTAGTAGGAGTAGATGCATGCAGAGCAGAGGGATATCTGATAGTAACGAATCCTGATCCAACAGAGATGTAGGACCAACCAGTACAACCTAAATTACAACCTATTGCTGGTCTATCAAGCTCAAATGACGATATTTTAGTGAACGATAGCAGAGATGACACAGATGCATCAAGCATGGTTGAGCCGTTAGATAAAATGGACAAGAAGTTCTTATTAGATACACACTAACAAAACATTTAATATATTTAATATGAAAATGACAATGAAAATGATGGTCGTAGTATGAACGTAGTCAGGTCGTAAGAACAGCGTGATGAGGACAAGGGCGTGCTAGAATGGTATATGCCCAAAGTTGGCCACGCTCATCACGATCTTGAAGACCTCACCCCGACCGTGAGACGACCTTACTAAGATCTACACGATCAAATTTGCATTTTTTTCACAGATCGTGGTGGGATCGTGGCCTAGTGGCACTGCGGTATTAAGTAATGATTTTCGTTTATAACTTGTATAGGTCGTTAGTTTTTCTCGATTTATTTGTTTTACATTTTTCATTTCGTCAACGTTAATAGCTGACTATCCGGTATTGGCTTTGCTCATTGTTGAAGGCAGTACGGTATAGTTGTTTATTTCTGTGTCCTTTGGGCTCCTGTAAAGAGTTTTCTCATTGACAAACAGACCACATCTTATCTTTAAATATTTATTGTTTGATTTTATTTACCTGCTAAGTTTGTACTTAGATTGTTAATATTACCGCAGAGGTCTAATTTGTTCAACACCAAGCAAAACAGTGGAATGTGAACATTAACCCCGCCGCATTTTTGCGCCTGTCCCAAGTCAGGAGCCTCTAGCCTTTGTTAGTCTTGTATTATTTTAATTTTAGTTTCTTGTGTACAATTTGGAAATTAGTATGGCGTTCATTATCACTGAACTAGTATATATTTGTTTAGGGGCCAGCTGAAGGACGCCTCCGGGTGCGGGAATTTCTCGCTACATTGAATACCTGTTGGTGACCTTCTGCTGTTGTTTTTTTCTATGGTCGGGTTGTTGTCTCTTTGGCACATTCCCCATTTCCATTCTCAATTTTATTTTTATTTATGATAGTTTTGACTTATGATGGTTTACTTTTATGATTTGTGACTTGGATGGAAAGTTGTCTCATTGGTACTCATACCACATCTTCTTATATCTACGACATATCCCAGGAGCTTCATGTATTTATCCACAAAATTCATTTAAACAAATTCTTAGTCATGGAAAGCGATTTTTACTGTTTAAAAAGTATTTGATCATGAAATGGATCCGCCACAGTAAGTAAAAGACGCAATGTTGTTTATTATTAAAGACACATAAATGGCATATCTTTTGTTTAAGTTTGCTGGCGTATACCAATAGCTGTAAAATAATTTGTTTGTCCTTTTTTTTATGTGCTCTTGGCTATTCCAAACTTCTCCAATATATATAACAATATAATGACTGTCAGTTAGATGAAAATCAACTAAGTTTTGTTTTATATTTGACCCACTTGTTTCACAATGATTGGATATGTTGAATACTGTTTTAATGCAGTCACAGTTACGTGTACTATATAAGTAATATTGAACATGTGTGTCTATATTTAGTTTTATTTCATTGCAGACTATAATGTAAAGACAGGAAAATATAACTTTAATACCCATTTTTTTAGAAAGCAAGCGCTCGTCTCCTCAAAATTTCATGAAACGTAAAAATGTCTGTAAACTAGTTTATCATCTTTTAAAATCCTCCACCATATCGTGTAGTTGGCTGGGGGACTATGGTATGCACAAGTAACAAGTGAAGAATAAACTGTACGTTGTTCAAATCAATTTTTATTACATGATGATCATGCTACTGCATTGGAAGGCAGGACGACACCTAACGTATTTCTAATAGCTAAAACAGGTTCCACCTTTTCCGACATTAATAGAATTTATGTAATATACATAAATTCGGTTATTCTAGTGGAAAGTTTTAATCTCGGCCGTTGCAGTGCTTTCCTTTATAAATTCATATGTAGTCGATAAGATGTATAGTGGTGACGTCAATTTGACGTTAGCGTTCTTTTTAACTTTGAGCTGCAAGTGAACAGACGTGTATAATTACAGAGAGAAGTATTTTGAAAATACCCACCCTCCCTCCACTATATAAATAGTTAAACCATTTAGTTTTGTTTGGGTACTGCTCTTCTGTTCTTTTTATTTTCAGGTACATGTATATACGAGTAGTTAGAGTTCCAGTATGAAAAATTCTTCTCCATTGATGATTTGCCATGTGATGTCAAAAATTGCAGTAGTCAGTTAGATGTTGGTTGTATAGAAACATTTGATCGTTAAAAAGTGAAAAATGTGTTTGGCAACTTCGCTGCGTGTGATAAACTACAGTTACAGTTGTCTATATTTTAGTGATATTAAAAGTACATTTTGTGGATCGCTGTATCCCAGGATCCAACAGCTAAGTTAGTTGATCGCTGTATCCCAGGATCATACATCTATCTATCTATATATATCTATCTAGTTATCTGTAGGTTGCCAGAGGTAACCAAAAAATGATCTATACATCTATGAATCTAGTTATCTATGAATCTATCTAGTTGAACAATATATATCGTTGAATCTATATGTGTACATATTTAAATTTGTGTTTAATAATAAAAAGCTGTGGTCAATACTGCCAATAAATCTTAGTTTTACAAGCCATCTCGAATAAAGATGTATTGTGTGATGCAGTCCCGATAACCAGAAGACCAAAAACTAGGAATATAACACTTCATATATGAATTGAAAGGCACAAATTCGATATTTAAATTAGAAGATCTCGTAATTCTACAAATAGTTTCGAAAATTTGCCGTCTGCAAACTGTTTGTCTTTTGTGTAAACGAAAACATGTTATAAGCTTGAATATATAAACAACAAACATAGTTTTGCCAGCATAATTTTGCGATAATGCATTAAACAATGCAAAGCAGAGGACAAAACTGCACAATATATTGATTATGAAAAATCAACAACTCAAGAGAATTCGTAACACTCCTGATCGAATATACTAGCTGTCTAAATAGTCAATATCGTCGTAACTTCCGCTTACACCTTGGACTGTAGCGTTGGCAATTTTTTCTGCAATAAATGAATCATCATTAAAGATCAATTAATAGGTCTTATTTATAAGAATAAAGTATAAACATCCAACCTTTAAGCGATAACTTTACTGACTTGAAACCAGAATTCAAATACTTAACAATTTTATGATTTCGACAAAAAGTCTAATAAATTGCTTGTCAATTTAACAAACAAATTAAGTTAGTATTTAACATTTACATTATTTCAGGGTATAACAAGCGAATGAAGGGAACGACCATTTAATTTCAATTAAGGGGGGTATGGTTTTTTTTAAAGATATTGATCCCCAATTTGTTAAAAAAAATGGTGGTCAAGCTGATGACCAACAAAAATATCATGAAACAAAAATGATAATTTGATGGATAGCGTCGACAAACTGAATAAAATTTTCGCGTCTTGCGCAAAAAAAAGACTTTGACAAAAAGCAAAATCCCCATCCCTTGAAGTTAAATGGTTGCGTCCTAGTTTAAATAAGTCACACACAACACGGATAAACCTCTTCACAGTTCTCAATGACCATCAATACTTACTACAAGTGCACTGTTCCGGACAGAACTCCTGAAGTAATGACCGTTCTTCTTTGTCATCACTTAGACACTCTGATTCAGTTACTGGTCCACAGATATTGTAATCGTAGTATTGTTCCGGATTCTTACATGGCTCTAAAATTATAATTTTATTTTCCTTTGGTTATATTTTCTTAAATAGACACATTTTGTAAGGTACCTAACGATTTTGTTTAAAGTAGCAACGTTTTATGATTAAAAAGTCAGTTTTGGATATATAAAGAGCAGTAGCACACACTTAATTTAGGGAAAAAGAAGGCGTGTCCTATTGGAAGCCATGCAACTATCATAAACACAATTTTATAAACAAGAAGGTAGCATAAAATAGAATTAACTACATTGTACATTTATACGTTCCTATTTTATACGTATACATGTATGTTAAACAAGCATGAACTTGTCTTGTGGGCAGTTGTCTCATTGACAATCATACCACATCTTCTTTTTTATATGAAAGCAATAATCTAGGCTAAAATAACTCTAAAAACAATATGGATTTTATTTTTGTTCTTTAGCATTTAAATTAAAACCCTTTTAATATATAAAAAGATACATTTAGTGAGATGCCGCCAAAGTATCGTTAAAAAATATTTAATTAGATTTTTTTAAAATATTTATGAATTTTCGAAAATTCCACCTGACAACCGATCAGACAATAATTTAAAGTTGAATCAATGCAGACAAGATCATTAACTGATGCTCATTAGCTAGTTGATACATTTGTCTTTTAAAATACAACTGACAAATAAGGATCGTAATGGTGCAATGTGGATAAATTTATAGGTTTCCGAGAGCAAAATTGGCAGAGCGTCATCCCTACAATGGCTTCCATTTCTACGATTGTGACAATGAACTGGCGTAATGGGGAGATAGTTTTGACGAAGTAGAATCCTGACTGATTGTACTTCCGGTGAGTGTAAAGTATAACTAAATTATAATTATGTAATTTTGTCTTACATAGTCTAAAACTCATTCCGAACAGAATAAAACATTTCATTAATTGTCATTTCAATTTTTCTGTTTTGTTTATTATGTACTTCTGATCATTTTAAAACATATGTTTCTTCTCATTAGGAAGATATGTTAGACTGAAACAAATATAGATAAAATTGGTAGGTGTGAGATGAATATCCGATGAAAAAAAATCTGAATAACAATGCATCATTTTCCTAGGAAAAAGATTGTCTGATGATTTCCAATATACATTGTAATAACGAGCAACAGATAAATTATCCAATATACCGTCACAATTTGGTCCCATGCCAAACTGACAGCTACAAGAACATGTGGAAATATTAAGAATGCCGGATCCAACTCCAGACTTGTTGCAGGTTTTCCGGCAATCTAAAAATAAAAGACAATATAAAATAATGCGAGAAATTGACAAATATGTAATTATGTAAATTAATAAAATAAAACGGCATGTTTATTATGTCATGGCGACCTACAATTAATGTAAAGCTGTACTAAAATATCCAGATTACCAAAGCAACCATACTACTCTCAAAGCAACCAGACTACTCTCCTACAAAGTCTTAATGACGTAGAAGTTGACATATATGTCGCAGTACGTCCTTCCATTGTTCGAGGAGAGTTGACAACTCGCAAATTTATTTAACCTCGCAAATCAGGAGCCAATAAATAAATGCTTTTACTTGGTTACTGTCTAGCAGTTCATTTTTCTTCATTTAATGCTTAATCATACAATGACATATGGCAGTTAGTTTTCTAGTACGAATTATTTTACATTTTATTATGTCAGTTTAATTAATAACCTCTACGGTAAAGGCCTGGCTAAAGACGTACGGTGACCTATAATTGAGTTCATGTACCCCATTCCGGTTCTCTTAAAAAGTCGTCTCATTGCCACTCACACCACTTTTTCTTATTTTTATACATACTCCTACGTATGGCTAAAGATTTGTATTTCATGATTTTTATAATACTTCTACTTACCACAATGTTTTGAAGATGTATCACATGGAACTGAAAAGATAAAATAAGAAAATTCAAATTGAGTTCACGCTGTTTTAAAAGGGTTTACGTTGCTCAGTCTTTATAATTAGTCTCTACGACTAGTGTAGAATGTGAATTTTCGATTTCCTTGACAAAAAAAAAACAATACAAAATGGCCTCATATCACTTAATTTTCATATCACAAAAAAATAATAAAAAAACACAATTTGAATACGAAACATACCACACAATCCGTTGTCACAGAAACCCTCAGCGTCAGAACACTTTGTGCAAGGGGATCCTCGTTTCAGATTGGGTGGAACCAAACTTTGTCTGTAAAAAAAATCAAATAAATGTATCATTTAATTGCTATTATATAGTGACAATCATAACTAAATGGCTTTTAAACTTTACTTTTATCATCAAAACTTGAGCTCTTTTCTCCGTGAGCACACTCAGTCTCACTTCGAGGCTGGTGATTATGTATTTCCAGCTGCTTGTATTGTTAATCGCTTTTCTATTTGATGTTTCCTCCAAAACTATTTATGGTTGAAAATACCTTTCCCTAGATTTCTTGCAAATTTTAGTGGTAGATTCCTTATTTTGATATTACAGTGTTTATTTTTATACGGTATTATTTATAGTTCATATGTTAAAAGAAGTACACATACCCTCCATCGTAAAGACATACAAGAACGCTGGCTTTTATGTTATAAACCACGCACTGATGTGTGTAAGCACATCCTATCTGAGTATATTGAGAGTTGATCATCTACAAAGTAGAATAATGCTGGTTATAATAATAATAAAAATAATCCAAACAATAATACAATCATTCAAAATTCTAAAAACAACCTCTCAGTACAATTCTTAAGCAGTTGAAATAACCACAGTTTTATTTTTTAACGTGTTTCTTACCTTGCTTTTCGGAAGTAGGTACCTTATCTTTATTTGTAACTTCAAATTCAACAAGCTAGATAAAATACTGGTAATATTAATGAAGGTTTTATTTGAATCGAGAAGGGACAAAATAGATATCAGTGAGGACATTTGGTTGTCTTCAAAATTGAATGTTTTTCCTTTTTGCCATATCGCTGTTCTTCTTTCTTTGAAGGGGCTAAGATGGCCGAGTGGTCTAAGTAGTATCAACTGTATTCCTAGCTTATCAATTATAATGAAATTGTTAATTCAAGCCCCGCGTGCTCAGCGGAGAAGTAGTTATTAATATTAATTTTAAAGTCTTAGATTTGATCTGTCTGGGTTTCAAACACACACTCTATCGCAATAGAGGCGAGCATGCTACCAAAAAAAAACCACCCGACGATTGCATAATAGGCACGTGACTGTTTTTGGACATTTTTGTTACTTTAGATCCTATCTACCATGCATTGTTATACATAATTTAACGGGATTTGTAGCGATAGATCATCGATCATTATCAAAATTTATTATTTATTATTTATTAGTTTTTTAAAAGGCAAATGTATATACTTTTACCTACCGTCATGAATCGACGACAAGAGTCAACATCTAAACAAGTCATAAAATTAGGAATGAAATGTCGTATCTCTCGAAACCATTCAAGTATAATACTATCAATGCTCCCATCTTTACTGAAGCCAATGTTCATTTTTTCAGGTACCAGGTCCTTCTCAGTGCTTTTAAATAATTCACAATTTACCATTGCTTCAGCTTTGCGTTGTAAACTTTCATTTAAATGCTGTACAAAAAAGTACAAATTTATTATGGATTTGAAATGCAAAGTTGAAACATCATAATGCAGAGTCGTATCACTTATGTTGTTTTTTTGTACTTGAGCATCGTCTTCCATGAAACATCACGTATGGTGACCTATAGTTGTAAATTTCTGTGTCATTTGGTCTCTTGTGAAGAGTTGTCTCATTGGCAATCATACCGAATCTTCTTTTGTTTAATAGTAGCGATAATTTGAAAAATAGCAAATATAACTTTTTCCAAATTTTAAGCGTTTTTAGAGTATTAAATGTTCAAAAATATTTGTCATGTTGTAACATACAATTACACTATTTATATGTATACATGTATCTGTGATGAATGATGAACGGTTTTGAAATATCAAATGTTATTTTCCTTATGTAAGCATTGATTTCTCAGAATGTTCTTGGGTTTCTTGTAAACGCTCTTCATAAATAGAAAAAAAATCTAACCAATTTATTCATGTTTGCAACGTAGAAATTGTATGCTCCATTTGCCAAAATACGTCTGTATTTGTTGTGAATTGCTACAGCTTGATATGGCTCTGTTTTCAAAGTTATTCTATATCCACTAATAGAATAACTACAGGAAACTATAAATACAAAGATAAATAAATCTAATATATAATCGTTCCAGCGTGATCATCTGGTCACGAAGATATTTCATATTTAGATCTTGAAAGTGAGATATCGATCTTTAATTATATTTATTGTAAATAAATGTCAGTCTTCAAATTAACAGTTTAGAGTACACGTAACATTTTCAATAGATACACCTGAATCTACAAAAAGAAAAAATAATAATGTAGGATACAATCTCGGATTCCAAAAGAACAGAATAAATGTCCCTGTACTTTTAATTCATTATAACCAATGTAATAATGACTGATAATTTCCTTTCTCAGCACAGTAAAGTGATATGGATTTTTTTCGCTAAAAACTAAGGGCGCATGTACCATTGTCAATGAAATTAACAACGTTGTCATAGATTGAAAAAAAAGCGATAAACAAATTATCTTTGGTAATCTCAGCTCGATAGATTTTCTCACTATCGCCGTCAAGCGAGGAACTCAATCTTGTTGAGTTGGCCAACTATGGACTGTCAATCTGAAGGAAATTCCTGATTGAAAAAAAAGCGATAAACAAATTATCTTTGGTAATCTCAGCTCGATAGATTTTCTCACTATCGCCGTAAAGCGAGAAACTCAATCTTGTTGAGATGGCCAACTATGGACTGTCAATCTGAAGGATATTCCTGTATTGTGAGTACACACAAATTCTATAGTCGAGATTCACGTTGATAGTAAACATGCATATTTATAGTAAAAATATGACATATTAGTATATACTAGAACATACCTGTGATATCGCGGGTCCGTGACTTAATTAAATTATATAACCCGTGTATATAGCATATTAATCCTGAATACACCGTTTGTTGGTGCGCCTGTCAGATGCGGAACGTACAGATAAGGTAATAGGTAACAGGTGAATATACTATTGGTATCGGTATCGGACTCGACCCGGAACTTCTTAATTATTGGCAATATTAATTACATGGAAAACAAAAGGGCCTGGAGTGGTGTAATTTTTAATCTACAACTTTGTACTATATTAGTTATATATAAAGTTGCATTCTTTGATTCGTCGTTTTTACGTGATGACGGCTGACAAATTGGACCTCGTAATTTTAGTATTATAGATATTGTTCCAATAAGCGATATATATTGAGATTTATGATAATAAGGGGAGGGTCAAGGGGGTTCATAACAGGATCCTCAGTGTCCTCAAGCACCTATGGTTTGATCTAATAGCATATTCAATCAATTGAGAAGATTTACTATAAAAATCTTGCATAAAATATTCACGTTATATAATGGACAGAACAACAACAACAAAAACAAGTAAACTTGGACATTGTGAAAGTTTTCTTTAACGACAATTACTACATTTATGAATTGACTGACAGTTTTCGGTCTTTCAAATTCACTTAAATGAAACTTTTGTTTTTCTTATTATTTTTCCGGTTACAATTTATTTATTTATTTGAAATTAAAGTGTTCGCTGATATTAGTTCCAAAAAAGCTAAAAACACCAAAAATGGATAAATGTCGTCATTGAATGACAACTCATGATAAGAAGTCAACTGGTGCTTTGGTCACAACATTTATATGTACACTTTAAAAATCGATCTTAGATTTTAAACACTTGTAATATATGTTTAAATCTAAACGTGTTTAGGATTGTATTTAATTTCTAAACACATTTTTCAGTAAGCACATAATATTTAAACATGACGTGAATTTGAACATGTTTAAAAATGAAAGTGTACAGTAGCTTAACATGATTCTAAACACAATCCTAAACACATTGTACTGAAAACTGAACGAATATCGTTATTGTAGGTTAAAAAATTGCAAAATCTATTAGGGGTCAAATTCTAATGTTTCTGATTTTTATACGTGAATACTAGGTTTAAATTCTATAAATGTAATTTTATTTTGTTTATTTACTAAATTCATTTTGAAAGAAAATATTTGTTTATAGGTGATAATATTCATAATCACTTTTTCATTGTTTCAATTAGCACAGAGGAAATGATTTTATCGAAATTATCAAATACTAGTACATGAAGGTGCGTGAGGACAGAACCCCTTGTCGTTCCTCCAAGAGACCCCCTCCCCTTAAATGTCATCAATACCCGATTTTCCAACATATATCAGGTATCTGTACCATAAACATAGGGTTCTACATGTACATGTATATTGACGCACATATGAAAATTTTCAGTAAAACAAACTTAACAAGTTAAATATTCAGGTTTACCGTAAAATATGCGTTTTATCGTTCATGAATATCTTACGAGCTCAAACATTTTAAAACTGAGTGTCCGCTTTTGTATGATGTAAGAAAATATGGTGCTTAGCGAGCAATTTGTTGTAACTATGTATTCCTATTGGCACCAATTGTTTCATTTAAATAGCTGGTTTGTTCCTGTATCGTTATGAGCCACAGATAATCCGTCAAAACTCAGTGGCGGATCCAGAGGGGGGGGGGGGGGGTCCCGATCAATGCATTTGAATGGGAGCATATAGTTGGTACCCCCCCCTTTACTCTGGGTTGGGAACCCCCCCTTTTTAAAATGGCTGGATCCGCGCCTGAAACTTTATTTAAAACGAAAAACAACACCATAACCATAAGGATATTTTGTTTAGAATATTAAATAAATTAAATTATCTAATTCTACTGCTAAATTTTCCCACAGGCTCTTACTTTAAATGAATATAATACATCAGCTATTATTGTCATACCTATACATTTGGATATTTCAGACTCACAAGCGAAACTTCATACAAAAGTTACGACAAAAGAGACGATTTTTCGTTCCAGATTGCTAATTTCCCTCTTTTTGAACTGTGACGTTCCATTTTTTCCTTCTTACGTTATGAATATTTCACAAATTGTTAGGTTAGCTTGTAAATGCAGTCGGGTTTTAGATTTTATATATGCATTTCAAAAAAAGATGGTAACTTAAGTCGGGGATTTTTATTAATTAAGACTTGCAAAAAGTTTACCTTTTTACAATGTATAACATAGATACAAAGATTTGTTTATTAACTTTTTCTGTTCTTTTAGAATTCTTATTAAAAACGGGATGATAGCGCATCCTAGTTTTTACGGTGATATAGTTAACAAATCCCGTAATTTTAGATACGATTCATGTGAATCCTTTGAATAAACGTTTCATCAATCATATACAGCAGGAAAAATTTTAAACATTTTTTTTATCGGTACTATAAATATTTGTGAAAATTTACCAGTAGAATTAGATAATTAAATTTATTTAATATTCTAAACATCAGGAACACTTAAACCCAAAAATATGAAAGTCACGAATGTTTTAGATATCATCATATTACAATATAAGATCATTATGTTGTGTTTTTATTTTAGCTTTATTTTTTTTAATAATAAGAATTTATTAGACTATAATAGTTAACACCTTACCAATCAAAACTGAAAAAAGAAAATTTCCTATCTGTCGTATCAATTCCATCCTTTCGTCACATTGATCGTGGAAGAAGTGATACTAATACATGTGCAATACTTTAAAAGAAAGCAATCTGGGAGGGATAAAACTACCTTGGACATGAATATTTATATCTATAACTGTAAAATAATGGAAAAATCAATATTTGACATTACATTTATATATAAATGAGATGGAGAGTAAATGTTAAAACAAAAAGCTGCAACAGAATCGAAAAGGTCAACGAGGACAATTAAATCTAAAAAAAATCAAGACGTCACCATCAGGTCGTCAACAATGGGCAAGCGTCAGGAGTGTATGACACGCGTTTGATATCCACAAGGCAAAGCAAGTTGTCAATAAACTCAACAGATAACACCAAATTATCAATAAATGAATTGTCTTGAATATGCATTTAATTTGCCGCTGGACGTTAAATAGCCATCCTTCTTCACCCTCAATGAATGATAGAATAAAGTAACAATGGCGGAAATTGAGACACGTACATAAACATGCACCCAGATTCAGCTAGCTAGTTGTGTTAGCAATCGCTTTTATCCCACTAATTCAAGAGGGTCTGGACCGGTTAACAGAACAGATAATAACATGGCGGAATAAAAGGGGGGATAATTAATAGAGAATAAAAGGGTTCTCAAAGTATATTGAATAGGGAATGATGGGCCACATGAATAAAGAATAGTGAAAATAGTCTAAAATATTATACAAATATAGCCTTTGTATGAGGTCGATACAAGGATACATTGACCTGAAAGAATTATATTGACTGAGGACGAAGTCCGAGGTCGATTCCCTTCTTTGGGTCGATATATCCTGTATTGACCTCATACAAATGCTATATTTGTTATATATGAGGGGGAGGACAGGGGTAAGGGAGACAGGGAGAAAGGGGGTAGGAGAAAGGAGAAAGGGGGTGGGAGAAAGGAGAAAGGGGGTAGGAAAAAGGAGAGGAAGGCTGGGAGAAAGAAGAAAAAGTTGGAGAAAGGAGAAAAAATCAAATATCTCTCATTTTAAAAATTTTTCTAATATTTCAAGAAAAAATATCTCAAAAGGAGATGTTTTATTCTAATGGGAGAAAGGAGAACGGGGGTAGGAGAAAGGAGAAGAGGGGTGGGAGAAGGGAGAAGTGTACCCCCTGTCCTCCCCCTCATATATTATTAATTTCCTACCATATTTATATCAAAATTTTAATTTGATTTTGTTGGAATGTTATAGATATCATATTGTCTCCTTAACAATAACAAAATATTATTTGTTATTTCATTTACTTTTTTTGTTTGTTTGGCATCTTATGTATTTGAAGATTTTTTTCATCAAATAGTCGATCACAGATATCATTTGTCAACTTCCAAGCAAGGACCGAAGCTCATAAACTCGGCAATAAACGCAGGACTTCGGGAATGTCCGGAGAGCCGACAACCTTGCTTCGGAAGTTGATCATTTGTTTCAAAGCCTGAAATTCATTACATGACGTCACAAAGTATATCGGTTTTTAGATATTCTAAAAATAACCGTGCAATATGCTTTTTGCTGTGCAATATTGTTTTTGCTATCCACCGTTTTCTCTCTACCTTCGAAAATATTGTTTAACATGTGACTATCCATAAACGAATCAGATTTGTTAAAATATACGAATTAATAATATTAAAGAATAAATCCTTTAAGAAATGAGGGACCCCATCCGGACCCTTATACAATACATGGTTTAGTTCAGTTTAAACATATTTTATTTACTAAAAGTAAAATGGATTGGACACAAGTAAGTCATACTTATGAAGTCCGCTCCGAATGACAATAATTTACAATAAAAATGAATGTTAATATGAGCATGTAATATCAAAATAAACAATATTTTACTAGTCTATCAATTGAGAAAAAAAAATGAAACAGAAATAAATGTAAACATTGAAAACGATGATGATGATGATAATGATGACGTTGATGTACCGTAAATACATTTTCTACAAAACAAGAAATCTCTCAGACCTTTTGATAAATTCGAATACGTGTTTGAATATATTCACGTTTTGTTCATACGAGAGATTCGGATTACCAGATGTAAGTAACTTACCATTCAGTATAAGGTCATCAGGAAGCCATCTTAGATTGTTCAACAGAATTTCTCTCTGGTGTGTATATAAAAAGCAGTCGAAAAGGAAATGGTGTACAGTCTCAATGTTACATCCACAAAAGCAAGATGGATCAGCAATTATATTGACTCTAAACAAGTCATAGTTCAAGAAAGATGAGTAGCATCTGAATTGTGTTAGAATCATATTTAGTTTCCTCGGTCCATATAGATAGTGCTTAGGTACATCTTTATTTGTGGTATTTAACCTTTTTAATTGGATTTTAAACTTTGATATAGAGTCTGATTTTCGAAGGGACAAATCGGTATGATTCCATAGGTTAATAGTTGATGGTATAAAAGATTCTTTAGTAAGAGATAATCTACAAAAAGGAACAATGATGTCATTGCCATTTCTCAAGAGATATGCAGTTGTGCTCTGTACACTAGGTGGAACAAGTTTGCATAGATAATTCGGAGCTTGGTTATGTTGAATGTTATAAAACATTTGTAATTTTCGTCTTTTCCTCCTGTCAGCTAAAGTTTCCCACCCAATTTCCTCATACAGAATTTCAGATTTTGTAAATATAGGCAAACCAGTAACTATTCTAGCATCTTCTAGCTGCAAACTTTCAAGTTTATTAACATATCCTATCCCGCAATTATCCCAAACTTCAGTTGCATATTCAAAAATTGGTCTTATAAATACTAAATAGAGTTTTTCTAAGGTTTTCCTACAAAGTTGATACTTGAGTTTTCTCAGGATATTTAAATGTTTCGTATTAACACTGATAATCAGATTGTCTATATGACTGTTCCACCGAGCATCAGAGCAAAACGTTACCCCAAGGTGTTTGTGACATTTTGTTATAGGGATTTCTTTATCATTTAAGCAGAATTTTAGAACGGGTGCATCTTTATTTGAAAAATTTATTATTTCTGTTTTGTCTGGATTAAAAGACATTAGCCACCTCCGTGACCATTCGTTTAGCTCTTCGAGGTCACGACCAATAACCGGTTTTATTTGTTCTTGGTCGTTCCCCGAGTAACCAAACGAGTACTGAGCCTTGAGGTACTCCAGCTGAAAGACTGCAAAATGAGGATGATGATGTATTCATCACAACTTTTTGTTGCCTATCACAAAGATAACTCTCAAACCAGTTAAGTAAATTACCATGTATTCCGTAAGCTTTCATTTTATGCAAGAGTCCTCTATGCCAAACCTTGTCAAAAGCTCTCGAGAAATCACAAAAGACAAAACAATTTATTTCCTTCTTTTCTAGTGAGTTAAAAATACAATTATACATTTCTAGTAGCTGATGTACAGTTGAATTTTTTGGCAAAAATCCAGACTGATATTTATAAATTAGTTTATTCATATGTAAATGATTATATACATGTTTAAAAACAATTCGTTCCATGATTTTACATACACAGCTTATTAACGAAATTGGTCTATAGTTTGAAGGTAATGACGAATCACCTTTTTTAAAAATAGCAATAACATTTGCAATCTTCCAGCTAGAAGGATACTTACATTGTTGAAGAGATTTATTTAACATTATTTGTAAAGGAACCGCCACTTTCTTAGGGCAAATTTTCAGCATTCTGTGACTAATCAAATCTGGTCCTGATGCCTTATTCGGATCAATAGTTTTGATAATATCAATTATTTCATATTGATTTATGTATATATCTTGAATATAAGTATTAGTTTTTTCTTTAAACTCTGGAATTATTATAGGAACATTTTCTTCCTCGAGTTTGGATATTAAACCAAAGTATTTGTTCAACAAGTCGCACTTCTCGCTATCCTCATAAACTATATCACTGAACTCCTCATCTTTTATTATGTTTTGTAGAGGAGGAATATTATTTGAACTCTTATTCGACTTTATCAGCATTTTCATTATTTTCCAATAGTTTTTTGAATTTGGGACATTACTCAATATGATGTTATCTAAATTAGTTTCAAATCTTTCCTTAGCAAGTTTTTTTAAATTGTTAACTCTGTTTCTCTGTTTCTTATACTTCGCAATATCAGATTCTCTATTAGATTTCAGGGCATATTTTCTAAAACGGTCTCGTTTTCGAATTTCTCTTTTTAGTTCACCATTAAACCATGGTTTATCAGAGCTACGTATAGTAACTTATTTAGTGGGAATGCACTCCCTCGCGATATTTAATGGTGTCACTGTGAGACAAAGGATACAGTTAAATAAGAAAACACCGTATGATGTAGTTTTACTGATTGTCCATTACACTTAAAGCAAGCTTAAAAGACCGAAATGATTTATTTTGGATAGCTGCATTCTTACACTCTTATATATGCTTCACTGTACATCTTAAAGGCTTTCTCATAGCTGCGACACAAAAATTACACGAAAACCAAGATGCAAAACAATTGCTCTGTACAATAAATTAGGGTAAAAAACTAAATAGAAGAAAGTACGCCGATATAATTCTAATGGTTGATAATGAAAGAATAAAAAGAAAGGACAAAACATATTGTATAAATGTCAAGGTTAAAAAGAACTACCTTGTCCAAAGAAAAAACGCCATGGAAAATGGTATTGGGTAATTTAATGTATTAACACTGGACACTTTAAATTTGCAAAACACTCATTTGCAAATCCGCCGCCGCCTCAAATAAGAGCTACAATGTCATGAATATAACCAAAATGTGCAGAATTACATGGGATTCAATAATTTCATTGGTTTTCTACTGTTACTATTATATTTATTTTTCTATTTGATTTATAAAAACATGGGATTTTCAATATCCCATGGGACAGGGCAAAATCCCATGGGATTTACCATTATCCCATGGGATTTTGGTTAAATCCCATGGGATTTTTTTTGGTCCCATGGGATAATTGTAGTCCCATGGGATATTTGTTGTCCCATGGGACAAAAAAAATCCCATGGGATTATTATTATCCCATGGGATTTTTAATATCCCATGGGACAAAATAAAATCCTATGGGATTCAAATTATAAATATATAGATATAAATATACAGTAATGTGTATGTTACAATGTATTCTATTTGGTAGTAAATTGTTATAAGATGAATCTTTTTAATTGAATATCTTTTTTCTTTGGAAATGTTAATTCAACATATTGTTCTATAACTGTTCAAAACTAAACTTTTAAACAACAAAGTAGATAATGTAAGTATCAATATTATGTTTATTTATGAATTATAGAATACTTTCTTGAAACACTATTATTTACCATTTGAAATCAATGAAAAACTCTAATATAAGGCTGAACATACTAGTACTGTAAATTCAGAAATTATTGCGTGCATTTATTATTGGATTTTTGTCATTTAAGACTAATATGAGATTTTAATTTTTTACGATTTTGAGATCAGTTTAATTCATATAAAATATTTCTAAATGGGAGTTTAAATTATTGCGTTTACATCTGTGTTGCAATTTTTGCAAATATAAACCCTCACAACAATTCTTGAATTTACAGTAGCTATTTAAGTAAATCTATTTTTTTCACAATATCCCTCCACACAAAACATTAATAGTTTCTTATTATCCAGCATTGTGTGATCTTATAGTCCACTTTTTGGTCATTCAGCGCACAGAACATTGACAATATTGTGGTTTCAATATCTTTGGTATTTAAAAGAACTTCAAATCATTGACTGAGTGATGAAAATAATAGCTGATCCAACTTTTGTCTTTGAATTTATTCTGGTCTTGTTTCTATGTTTTCTCCATTTATTCTAGATGATGAATTTCAATCCTTCTGAAAAAGAACCAATAAAATCTGAAGTATTATATAAAAATTTTTGCATACATGTAGCAATAATATGATTTTTAATAAAAATAGCTATGCGGTATGGATTTTACTGATTGTTAAAGGTTGTCCAATGTCATCACTTTCTAACCTCTTACATCCTTTGGTCTCTGATGGAGAGTTGTCAAATTAGCAATATACCACATCTTCCTATTCTAATACTACCGGTATATAATAATCAATTAATTTATTCTTCTTTATAACGTTTGGGTATTTTCCCAAGTTATTTATATCATATATAAAGATCAATGTTAAAACTTTAGGCAATTATAATAACATATTCCATTATTCACTAGAATTTCAATATATTATACAAAATGCAGACAACAGAAACAATATATCTTTAAGCTTTTGAAGTTCTGACAGAGTTCAATTTGTGTTTTATTTCAATGTAAAAATACCTTGAAATCTTCGGACATATTGGAAATTATCATGATTATAACATTGATACAAAAAAATATATTGTTTCATACTTATTTTTTGTGTTGTTGGCTTGCTGTCTCATTTTACAGTTATACATACATCAATAATCTTCTTCTTTATTAAAAGTAAATATGGGATATTTTTATTTTTATAATCTGAAAACATTATATTTCTATCGAATAACTTATTACCAAGTTCACAAACACCAATGTGTTTGTCAGATACTTATTTTAAGACATGTATAAATGTTTCAGACCATATAAGTATTTGGACCGTACGTTTATGGTCCGAAACATATAAGTATACTCTTACAGTCCGACCATATGCATACAATCCGACCATTTGCGTATACCCGGTACTTGTACTGTCTAATACCAGAGCTCAACCAAACATGTATTTTTATTTCTACTGCAATTAAACTTTTTGTATTAATCTATTAAAGATTTCAGTTATGTTGATCTGTAATGTATATTTGTTTCTAATAAACTTGACCAACTTCTTAAAATTGGGCAGACTGTATGCGTAGTCTAAATACTCATATGTTCTGGAACATAAACATGATTAACAAGCATTCGACAGGATGTCATGCTAAAATCCCTTAATATTAGTACTAAATTTTGAGTATATATATGTAAATCCACAGGCTACTTACTGAAATTAAAGAGGATACAATTTAGAGGAAGGACTGGACAGATGAATGCACCAACACTATTAAAACAGAGCATAAACTTACCAAAAACAAGACGTTTTACATTTATCCTTCAGAAGCAGGAAAATTGAAAGTTTTTTTTTCTTTCTCTGCTGTCCATGGTATAAACTTTAAATTCATTCATGCAAAATATGAAAATCTGCAAAAGTAGGACCTTGAACCTCAGCTTATCCACATTTTGACTTTTGAGCTGCATATTTTTTTTTCTTTTCATCTTGCTGACAATCTACATGATCTAAACATAAAAAAATGATAAAAACATAATTCTAGATTAACTTTGTGTTTTTATTTTTGTTGAGACAAACAATTTTTCCCAGCTTAAAAGGAAAACATCATCACAAAAAAGGAGGTCATACTAACCTCCTAAATATTCAAACAAACCAAAATAATTACTTGATTAAGAGCTTGTCATAAATTAATAGCATTGATACTCTTATTTTTGAAGACCATATATATATATATATATGTCTTTTGCATACTTATATTCCTTTGTACAACAGTATGCATATTAAGATTGATTCCGAGGACTTAAATGTTAAATTAGCATGATTAATTTTACAGTTTCTCAGCTCCATGTGTACAATATGAGAGTATCTTGCAATACTGTATATTCTGATATTCAGAACATATTGTTAGGTTTTTATTAATGCAAATGAGAGCTGTATATCATTCTCATTTCTGAGACATATTTATGAGTGGAAGACCAGTGCCAAAATTTCCTCACTGCATTGAAGACCCATAGGTGACCTTCGGTCGTTGTCTGCTCTTTGGTTGTCACTTGTGTTGTTGTCTCTTTGACAAATTCCCAGTTTCTACTTCCCATTTTATAACATGTATGCAGATTTTTCGTAAATTACAATAATCAATCACGCAATTCTGTCCATTATTTATTTGTTATTGAAAATAAGCAAAAATAAATGCACAAAAAATTTAACATCAATTGTTAATAAAGGCTTCTTTAAAAATTCAAAACAGTTGCCTACACCGTTAATTTCCTTGTTTGATTTATTTCATATTTTTAAAGCCTTATAATAGCTAGCTAGATGGTATGCCTGGATGGATCCAGCCATTTTATAAAGGGGGTTCCCTGTTCACAACCCAAGATTTACGAGGGGTGGTTCCAACTATATGTTCCCATTCAAATGCATTGAGTGTCCAAAAAAAAGGAGGGGTTCCAAGTTGAACTACCAACCCCTAGAATCCTCCCCCTGTGATCCGGAATTTTTTTCACTTAACCACTGGGGATCTCAATCATTTAAAAGTTTTTCAAACATATGAGGGTGGGGGTGACCCCCCATGGACTCTCCCTATATTTCATTTGATGTGTTTTATTGTTCCATACAAGAATATATATGGTTTAGGGGTGGGGATCTTGACCGTTTACAAGATAATAGCACATTCTCAAATTGAACGGGACGGGGTGACCCCCAGGGACTTCCTTTTAATTTTAATTGATTTGTTTTATCGTTCCATTCAAGAATATATATGGTTTAGGGGTGGGGATCTGGACCGTTTACAAGATAATAGCACATTCTCAAATTGAACGGGGATGGGTGACCCCCAGGGACTAACCTTTAATTTAATTGATTTGTTTTATAGTCCCATTCAAGAATATATATTGTTTAGGGGTGGGGATCTAAACCGTTTACAAGATAATAGCACATTCTCAAATTGAATGGGGTGGGGTGACCCCCCAGGGACTTCCCTTTAATTTTAATTGATTCATTTTATTGTCCCATTCAAGAATATATATGGTTTAGGGGTGGGGATCTAAACCGTTTACAAGATAATAGCATATTATCAAATTGAAGGGGGTGGACTCACCCTCCCTTCCCCCCAAAATACCTGATCGCCACCCCCCCCCCCCCCCTTTTCCTCATTTCAATCACCCTGATATTATGATCTGATAGTTTTATCACTTACAATAGGAATTGGTTTAAATTCCACAATTAATTCTAGTCGGTCAAATATATGAATAAATTGATTTGATAAAGAAGGACAACAGTTTTCTATGGTTAATAGAACTTGATAGTTACTAATTTGGGAAGCTTTCAAATTCATAGCATGCCGGTGGCTGTGTTCAAAGTGCTGGGTTTTTTTTTATCACCCTCGTTGTTTGCGGACTAACGATTTAGGCCTGTGGTGGATAATAGTGTGCGTGCATTAATTTTCTATACCTTCTTAATATTTTCAAATACTGACGGCAAGTGTTGTAATGTATCAGTGTCTTATTTGAGACCAACGTGCTATTTACATGTGCGATCGAAAATGCAGGGGAACGAAACTTGTCAATTGTGTTTATTTTTAATCCAAAATAAAATAAGCCGCCGTTAAATTAATCTTGGGTTAATTCCTCAAATTGATGCAAGAGGCTTCTTTTTTTTAAAGCTATATTTTTAATGACTTACACTTTTTACCATTATTCTCTTTCTTTCACTATTCTTTATTCCTTTTTTTCTTTGCCCGTTATTCTCTATAATACCCTCTTATGATCTCTTATGTGGACTTTCGGTGGTTTATTTTTTTAGTTCTGTGATAAGTCAATATTTCATGCAGGTTCATGAAATAATGGTTTTATGCATATCAGCCAAGATTGTGCGTGGAATTTTAATAAACAAGTTATGTGAATTTGATTAAAATCGATGAACATGAATTTGACAGCTAGTGACCCTTTTACAGGTAAAATTCAATTAACAAATTCTGACCTACTGGCATTCAACACCAAATTACCTACTTGCTGTATATTGATAAATGTGATTGTAGGTCAATACCTCAACATCGTGAATACGCCATGTGAGGTGTTGGTTATGTGTGCTACGGGGTCACTGGTGGCGCCTTCAAAACAGAAAAAAAAATCCCAGTAAAAAAGTTTGGAATTTTGTTGTTGAAAATTTAAGTTGTAAATTCCTGAAAAATGTACTTCATTCCGTTCAACTGCTAACATGTAAGTTCGATACAAAAATAGGATAAAAAGCATCCGTAATCAGTAATTGAAGAGCAATGGGTAAAAAAAAAACTGAAGAAGAAAAGTAAAAAGTAAAAGAAAGTCGTTGAATTAATTATTTTACAATTGTTTAAATATATGAGAGAATGTTTTAGGCAAATTGTCTTTATTTACAAATAAATGTATTTAAATTCAGGAAATGATTTATTCTTCTGGCGGCTTCAAATATTTTTTTATCAATAACTTATACACAAGGAGACATTTTTTTACCTTTGACAGCATGAACCGCAGTTAATTAGCAAACACAAATTAAGACACAAAATTCGTTTACAAATAAATTTTATAGAAGGGGAAAAAAAGGGGGGGGGGGTAATACGCTCACATACTTCTAAAAAGATTTGCATATGAAAGCTGTCCAAAGATAATTTTTAATTATTTCCGGAGTTTTGAAAAAAGAATATATATATATAGAGTTTAATTTTCGACGTCTATACTGTTACAAAAAAAAGTGATTCTTTTTAAAGATTTGGTACTTCAGTTTCGACTCAAAATTTCTTTTTAAATTGTTAGATGGCAAACTATTTAGGATAAGATTGTATCTGTTCTTTAAGTATTTATGGTGATATTGGCGGCGAGTTTCATTATATTATAGCAAGGGCTTGTACACATTTTTTATTAAAGAATTTCAGCAATATAAATAGACGAAAGTAGGCAAACAATTATTAAGATCTCCAAGCGGGCCAAATTGTACATCGAAAAAGATCTATATTTCTAAACGTTTTTAAATGATATAACTTGAATAGAAAATTTCCCAACTATGTGAAGATTCTTTATATTTCTAAACGTCTTCGATTATTACATACCAAAGAAAAATTTATTTAGCATATTCATATAATTTTATATTTTTTTCCAAGTAAACTTTTTTTTGCAAAGTTTACTTCTATGTGTTTATAACCATCAACAGAGACACATTCTTTGCCATCACCAATCAGTCCTAATCATTAAAGATCAATTGACAAAATTCAAATGATGACTGGTATTGAAAATGATCATCGGTCATCCGTGACGTATTCTAAAATCCTAAATAACGGCGCATGTCGATAGATAGATAGTTTATTAATTATCGTCTCGCCATTTAAATTTCACCAAGGGGTTGAAGCAATGAAGGACTTTATAAAACCAAGGATGTGTATAGTTACTATACAAATCCTTGATAAAACCAGAGACATATAATACAATTATATTATATGTCTCTGATAAAACTATGTACATGTACTTATTAATATTTCTATAACAAATTATAAAAACGTTTAGTGTAAAAATCATCGATTTATATATAAATGTCTCTTTTTGCCTAAAATATATTTGCAGGTTTTGGCATTTTTGTAAATAACATTAATGTTTTGGCATCCCAATGCAAAACACAGGTGACAGCCGATTCAAACTTAAATAACTTCTTTAAAGTTGGTTTTATTTTATCAGAGACATATAATACATGCATTATATGTCTCAATACATGTATTTATGTCTCAAATTTTATCAAAACAAAAATTACAAGATTATGAAATAAGTTATGAATCGAATGAATACCCTCAACACTAAATACATGTCCTAAGTGACTTTTTATGTCTTGCGTGCACCGAGGAGATCCTTAACGGTTTTTAGACGTACCATTATTATTTATGCATATATTTGAAGCATTTTGTACTTTATAGGTATTTATATGTGTGTATCAGACAAAATGACTTCCCAATTAGCAGAGGCGGATTTAGGTTTTTTTCCAGCCCCACCCCACACACTAATCTTGGAAAATGGGAGATTATATAGGGAATCCCTGAAGCATGACTGGCAGGGACCCCCTCTTAGGCAGTCAATTGGTCCCCACTTATGAAAATTTCTGGATCTACCACTGCTTAGTTCTAGTTATCTAAGGTCCTAGTGTGAAATATAACCAATAGGAATTGGTCTTTTTAAACACTTTTACATAGGCCTACATGTATACGTTTTGTCAAGGGTTGGTTCATTACCGACCGTGCAAGGGCTGTATAGCCAGTCAAGGTCGTTAAAAACTTCCATTTGTTGGTTCATGCAATATTGAAATTATGATTACTCAATGCGCAGTTACTAGTTACTGAAGTTGATATTAGCTACTTTTCTTCTTTATTTCATATAATTGATTTTTTGATTTTTTTTCTTCGAAAAATTTGTGGTGTTGAAATAGGGAATAGACACAGATACCTAAGCACATTTAACAAAAGAAATTTTGTGTAATGTCATCAATCTGTATTACACGTAGACAGGATGTTCTCTAGAAACTTTACGTTATACACACCGGAGAGTACACGCACTGTCGTAATGAAAAATTGCTGTATGTTATAATTACCTGTAATCAGCTTTGCAACAAATCAGTTGACTGACCATGTCATTACAGTTCAAACAGATTTCCCTCAAATCAAAATGGAATATATATATATATATTCGTTTTTATATCTTTAAAATTTAAAACTTTAAAAAGTACACTTTGACAAAATTATGAAATATAACGAATTGAACAATTTAAAATAGTATTTTAACAAAGTTCAAGATATATAATTTTACAACGATCCTAAAAATATCCAAACAAACGATAAATCTAACGATATGAACCTACGCAGTTTTATATTATAAGACTGACACACACCAGTTTGCTAACTCAGTGAGCTGGGCCAGGGTGCTGGGTGAGGTGTTGGAACTTGATATACATGTATCATTAAGTTACAGTTCTGTTAAGATTTGACTGCCTTTTTACAGGGAATTTCTATTCTTACAGTTAGTATATACTGTTCCTGGCTTAAAATGATTCTCTGCTCAGCAACTGGTGCGTAATTAGCATTTTTTTCACGTGATTTTATTCAACTTGTAGTCTAGCAGTAAAAAACACAAATTAATGTATTTTTCAAATAGCTTTATTCAGCTTTAAATAATTATAGCGAAAAACAGCGAACATGGGAAAATGAAATGTTTTTAGTAGCCTCATTATTAAATCTCCCGGTGAGTGTGATCAAATAAAGAGGTTCTCCACTCCGTAATACTTGGAAAATCTTATCTGATTCAGGATCAATTCATCGGTTACACTCCCCTATCACCAGTGATTCTTTGTTTTTAGCTGACATTCTGAAAAAAGGTGTGTAAGTGTTGACTCGCAATTTGCATGATTAATAACAGATATCGACTCGTTACCCGGACTACTGCAAAAAACAATTATTCAGTTTACTGATTTAGATGGAAGGTAAACGGACAGAAAGTCGCAGGACAAAAAGTCACAGGACATGAAGTCACAAATTTGATAGGACAAAAAGTCACAAACAAATTGTTGACAATTGGTTTGAATATATATGAAAAAGATCTTGAAATATTTTCTTTTTATTACATATATTCATTTTCAATTTAAGGAAATTGCTCATAGAGCTTGATAAACACGATAAATGGAAATGTATTAGATTTTAATCTTGCAAAGGATATAATTATTTATGGGCAAATTGAAGCCATTTAAGTACATGAAGTACCAAGCCACTTTGAAATTTTGTTTTCATAACAATTATTTGATTATTATTGATATTTATTGAATAAATTTTAATTACTAAGTTGCTTCTTAAATAAAACTTCAAGAAAAATACAAAAAAAAGTGTTTTCTTGTTCAAAGAAAAATAATCTCTAAACTGAATTGTGACTTTTTGTCTGTGACTTGTTGACCGTGACTTTTTG
This sequence comes from Mytilus galloprovincialis, assembly GCF_965363235.1. Taxonomy (NCBI): domain Eukaryota; kingdom Metazoa; phylum Mollusca; class Bivalvia; order Mytilida; family Mytilidae; genus Mytilus; species Mytilus galloprovincialis. Next base: position 51,545,525 of record NC_134838.1, on the reverse strand, counting down.
TCCTGTGACTTTCTATCCTACATTCAGATTGAATAGGGGTTTGGTTGACCCTGTCTCCCTCTATCTGAGACTACTATCTCAGTGATGAACTTAATGTTTTATGTATTGTGCTTGTCATATATATATATGTTGGATAAAAGCTCTAGAGCTTATGTTGTATTGTATGTATAACCAACTTTAAATAAATCTTTTTTGTTAGCCCATAACAACTAACAAGTAAGATTTAGGTTTCTTCTTTTTGTAATACAAACAATTATTACACCTTGAAAGGATTTTTTTTTACTATGACGGCGTCCAAGAAAAAAGTTGAAATAACTAGACACTAACTTTATATTGGACCCTAGTAGCTTTATATGTGCTTGTGGTTGCAAATGTAAATGCATGGATGCCTGCTACACTGTAGAATACATAACAAGGAAGCTTTGCTTTGCTCTTCATGGAGTACGAACTCATCTTCATAATTAATAACCTTCCGCCAAGCAAGTGTAAGGGTCTTTGACAGTAACCAACACTTATCTCACGAGGCGTACCTAGTATGTCTTTTTAGGTATATTTATATTATATAAAAACATTTATTCGTCATTGTGCAAAGTGCTCCTTTGAAGGAGGAATTTTCTAAACCAGAACAGAACAGAATAGCCATACAAGACTTTATTATCATTTGGACTAATATTATGGCACATTTTGTCTTACCACAGGGATTTGTGTCAATTTATCTGGTTTTCTATCCTCTGACCTCATTTTCATGGTTCAGTGGTTATTGTTAAGGAAGCTGGCTTGTCATGTTTTTGATTTTTTGTCAGATTTTCGGAATCCTCTGGTTTTATCCATTTAAATGCCTTGAAAAAATTTGCCCGGTGACCCCCTTTTTTCTTTTTGAAATTCTTTAACATGTATAATGATAAGCCATCTGTAAAAGTCTTATAAAATTTTAATTACTTTTTAACATTTTTTTAGAACTTTAACTTGTCAATGATAAAGCTATGAAAAGTCAAGAGAGGATATTTTCCCGCCAAATTTTCAATGGCTCATATCTCGAAAACAAGCACGGTGACCTATATATTTTTTTTGCTTTTTGGATTCCTTTATAAATTACTTATCAATTTAAGCTAGTGTTTTGAAAAGTTAATTACTTTGAAACTGAGAAGCGAGCTCCCTTGTGTTTTGGTCGGGTTTTCTAATATTGTATGCAACATGTCAAGTATATTTGTTGTATGAAAATTTTTAGGGATGTACATGTTAGACTGGCATGTTTTATTCAATCTTGACCTCATTTTTATGGTTCATTGCATAATGTTACCTTTTTGTTTTTTTTGGCCAGTTTCTCTATTTTATTATTTTCAAATTAGCAAAAGGTCAACTAGGTGCATATGTCTGACTGAGAAGTTTCATCTTACTTTATTTTCATAGTACATAGGACAATAAAAAAAAAGAAGATGGGGTATGATTGGACAACTCCCCATGAGAGACCAAATGAAACAGAAATTAACAACTCAAGGTCATCCTACAGCCTTAACAATGAACAAATATAAAAAAGAAGATGTGGTATGATTGCCAATGAGACAACTGTCCACAAGAGACCAAAATGACTCAGACATTAACAACTAAATGTCGCCGTACAGCCTTCAACAATGAGCAAAGCCCATACCGCATAGTCAGATATAAAAGGCCCCGATAAGACAATGTAACACAACTCAAACGAGAAAACTAACGGCCTTATTTATATAAATAAATGAACGAAAAACAAATATGTAACACATAAACAAACAACAACCACTGAATTACAGCCTCCTGACTTGGAACAGGCACGTACATAAATAATGTGGCGGGGTTAAACATGTTAGCGGGATCCCAACCCTCCCCCTAACCTGCGACAGTGGTATAACAGTGCAACATAAGAATAAACTATAAAAATCAGTTGAAAAAGGCTTAACTCATCAGATGGACAAAAATACAAGTGGACGTGGCTGGGTACTTGTACATCCCTACACAAAAAGACACAATGAACAGATCTGACAGTACTCCCAGTTATACTGCATAGTCAGCTATAAAAGGTCCAGAAATGACAACGAAAACAATTCAAACCAGAAAACTAACAACCTAATTTATGTACAAAAAATGGAAAAACAGTTAAATGTTACACATAAACAAAGAACAATCACTTCATTATAGGCTCCTGACTTGGAACAGGCACATATATTATGAATGTGACAGGGTATAAGGAACTATGAAAATGTTTAGCTTTTGTGGTTTGGTTTATTTTCCAGATACTGTAAGCAATAAGATCACTTTATTTAGTGAACGGAATGATTGTAAGATGCACATGTCTGTCTGTCATATTTTATATGACCGTGACCTCATTTTCATTGGTCAATGAAACACTGCATTGTTTATCATAATTATGCTTAAAGTTACAGGTAGATTATATTTGTAGGATATGTAACAATTGTAAGGTGTGCATGTCTCTCTGGCAGATTCATAAAACCATGACCGCATTTTATGGTTCTTTGGTCAATGCTAAGTTTTCTTGGTTTTGTCATTTTATCAGATATTATAAGCATAGGTCTACTTGTTGTACGAAATGAATGCAAGGTGTCATATAAAAAAAGAAGATATCTGTTTGCCAAGGTTAATTTTACTAAGAACTCATTTTCATAAAACAATGATAATATTAAACAGCAAGAATGAGAATCAAGTCAAAGTTATATACAAATGAGGCAAAATTTTCAGTTGCCTACTTTTTATGTATTAGTAGTTATTTTTGTCATTAAATGATATTGTTTACCCTTTTATGTGTAGGGCAAGAATATTAAAGATATAAAAGGGAAACTATAAACAGAAGAAATTATCAACAAAAATAGATTTACAAAGGTCAACAAAGCCTAAATGGTAAGTCCACTGTTGAAAAAATTTTAGCCCTTGAGTAATGATTAAATATTTATTAAAATAAAATGTGGTACGATAAATGAGAAAACTATCCATCAGAGTTCAATTAAGTGGATGTTAGCATTGTAATTACTTATTAGAGGCCAATGATGACCTGTTAGTAATGAAAAAACTCATACCCTATACATGATATAGTAATCTATAAAAGACAACGCTAACAAAATTTGAAACAGCATCAATTCAAACTTCAAATATACCAGACTAATTTATAAAAAAACAAAATATTATGAAAAACAAAAATGACGGATATGAACCAACATCAACCACTGAACTATGTACAAGCTTCTGATATTGGACAGGCATAATATGGCTGGGTTGATATAAAAATAAGAAGCAGTCTGATTTCAAATAAGACTTTTCTCCAATAGAGATAAAATGACATTTAACAATGTTTAAGGAGGCTCGAGGGTACAAAATTATTAGTTTTTACCTTTTCATATGGTACAGAAATCATTCTAAAAAATCAATTTGTTTTGGCCCCAGACAACTTTTAAAATGTATATATCATTGAAAAAGCTCCAAATTATCTCCCTTTGGTGCAGAAATGCCATTTTTTGGCATGAGAATTGTAATATCTTTTTTAGCTCATCAGTGACCTATATTTTTTATTATCATTTTCAACTAACTTTACTTAAACTAAACTATAATTGTAAAATTTAAGCGATTTCTGTAATTAAGTTCTTTTTTCATTTCAAAATTACCTCTATTTCTCCTATTAGTTAAACAGAGAAAAAAGTACCTTTACAAAAATGTATATTTATGCTTCTTTCAAAGGCGGATTGTGAGTGTGATTGAATGGTGTCCCCATTTTTAGCTCACCTGGCCCAAAGGGCCAAGTGAGCTTTTCTCATCACTTGGTGTCCGGCGTCCGGCGTCGTCCGTCGTCGTTAACTTTTACAAAAATCTTCTCCTCTGAAACTAGTGGGCCAAATTGAACCAAACTTGACCACAATCATCATTGGGGTATCTAGTTTAAAAAATGTGTGGTGTTACCCGGTCAACTAAACAAGATGGCCGCCTCGGCTAAAAATAGAACATAGGGATAAAATGCAGTTTTTGGCTTATAACTCAAAAATCAAAGCATTTAGAACAAATCTGACATGGTTAAAATTGTTTATCAGGTCAAGATCTATCTGCCCTGAAATTTTCAGATGAATCAGACAACCCGTTGTTGGGTTGCTGCACCTGAATTGGTAATTTTGAGGAAATTTTGCTGTTTTTGGTTATTATCTTGAATATTATTATAGATAGAGATAAACTGTAAACAGCAATAATGTTCAGCAAAGTAAGATCTATAAATAAGTCAACATGACAAAAATGGTCAGTTGACCCGTTTAGGAGTTATTGCTCTTTATACTCAATTTTTAACCATTTTTCGTAAATTAATCTTTTACAAAAATCTTCTCCTCTGAAACTACTTAGCCAAATTAATCCAAACTTGGCCACAATCATCTTTGGGGTATCTTATTTAAAAATGTGTGGCGTGACCTGGTCAACCAACCAAGATGGCCGCCATGGCTAAAAATAGAACATAGAGGTAAAATACAGTTTTTGGCTTATAACTCAAAAACCAAAGCATTTAGAGCAAATCTGACATGGGGTAGAATTGTTAAACAGGTGAAGATCTATCTGCCCTGAAATTTTCAGATGAATAGGATAACCCGTAGTTGGGTTGCTGCCCCTGAATTAGTAATTTTAAGGACATTTTACTGTTTTTGGTTATTATCTTGAATATTATTATAGATAGAGATAAACAGTAAACAGCAATAATGTTCAGCAAAGTAAGATTTACAAATAAGTCAACATGACCTAAATGGTCAATTGACCCCTTAAGGAGTTATTGCCCTTTATAGTCAATTTTTAACAATTTTCATTAATTTGGTAAATTTATGTAAATTTTTACCAAATATAGTTCTTTGTTACTAATGGGCAAAGTTCATTATAGATATAATTGTAAGAAGCAAAATTGTTCAGTAAAGTAAGAACTTCAAACACATCACCATCACCAAAATACAATTTTGTCATGAATCCATTTGTGTCCTTTGTTTAATATGCACATAGACCAAGGTGAGCGACACAGGCTCTTTAGAGCCTCTAGTTTTAATTTAATTTTTCTATTTTTCTATAAAGTATAAGATAAAGTTCATTTATAGAAAAATATAGTGTAACCCTATATTACATGTATTAAGAAAAAAAATTGATTGAAACCTGTGAGCCCCCTTAATTTAACAAAAATAGTTCACTGTACAGCCTTTGACAATGAGCAAACGCTATACCGCACAGTGGTTTTAATAACAGCACAACATTTGAACAAATTGTAAAAATTTGTTGCAATGGGCTTAACTGAAAAGACTGCAACAAGGAACCAAACAATAACACTTAATATGTAAATCATAGACACAAAGCACTGAAATAAGAGTACTAACAATAGATATTTAAATGAAAGTTTATTAAAATGTTCATAAACATGATAAAATAGTCATTTTATTGCTGTATTTCTCTTCACTGATAATTTTTGAGTTTTGTGTATTTGTAGGTCAGACATCTCGGTTTTCATGGTCATCATTCAACAGATCAATACTGAACAGAAAACTTGGAAGATGATATTTTTCTCAACAGTGCGACTTTTTTTATTAATTTGAAATGGAATGTTTTTTTCTACATTTAATAGAAAAAGGAAATTTCAACATAATGACTATAAACAAAAAGGAGTCATATCATCACGATCATAGATCCTCAAGAACTTGACCATGTAAATGCAACAATGTAATTATCAATTGAAAGAAGGAACGAATGAAAAAAATATTAGTATGTTGTTGTCCAAATAAACCTGCTTTGTCTTCTCATTTGAATCGCTCCATCCAATAAAGATGTACCGAGGAGGATCTTTGAAGAACAGATTGAAAAATGTTTTGTCTATGAATTGCAGGAATATTCTAGTGGATGAAATAATTTATTGACTTGACTCTTATATAGTGGACTGAATAATTGTACATAGCAAGCAGCAAAAAAGAAAACTAAAACTTTAACACAAAAAGTGTTTAAATTATAAATTTGCAAATATAAGCATAATATTATGTACACCACAAAGGTATATAATTCAAATTGTTTGCATATTCAATCATGTATTGCAATGAAACTATAACAAAGAAAACCTTACTTCATGAAAAGAGTAAACTATTCAGTCAGAATATGAAATATTTTTTTCAGTTCTATTTTTCATTATAAAATAAACAAGACAAAGATTTCAAAACAATATTTTTCATTTATTTAAACATGTCATCATTTTGTTTCAGTGAAAGAACTTTACTCTTTGACCTTAAATTTTATTATACATTCCAAATTCAGAATTATAATCTTTATTGTCATATTAACAAATAAAAAACATGTTTGTGACAAAATGAAAAAAAATTTAATAAAATATAAAAAAACTTGTATACATTTAAAACTTTTTACTACCAAACAGCATTCATTGCAACATACACATACTGTATATTTATATCTATATATTTATAATTTGAATCCCATAGGATTTTATTTTGTCCCATGGGATATTAAAAATCCCATGGGATAATAATAATCCCATGGGATTTTTTTTGTCCCATGGGACAACAAATATCCCATGGGACAACAATTATCCCATGGGACCAAAAAAAATCCCATGGGATTTAACCAAAATCCCATGGGATAATGGTAAATCCCATGGGATTTTGCCCTGTCCCATGGGATATTGAAAATCCCATGTTTTTATAAATCAAATAGCAAAATAAATATAATAGTAACAGTAGAAAACTAATGAAATTATTGAATCCCATGTAATTCCGCACATTTTGGTTATATACATGACACTGTAGCTCTTATTTGAGGCGGCGGCGGATTTGCAAATGAGTGTTTTGCAAATTTAAAGTGTCCAGTGTTTATTTAATAAATTGATTTTTAAGCTTCTAAAAAGATTTTTAACATTTGAGATACCGTTTTCTTGCAAAATATAAAAATGAAAGTCCGTACAGTCAAAACACTGTTTCCCTGATGCAGCATATCACATCACTAATGAATCATTACAGTAAGTCAATATGCATTTTTGTCATAGCGAATATTTGACTTTAGTAATTACCAGGAGAGTTGTTCTTAATCAATTTTTTACAAGGGTTTACATCTATATTTCATAGACAATTACCGTAAATTATGGTTTACAGCTACTGGGTTGATGATGCTGATAGTGGGTGGTATCCCAAAGGGAACAATCCACCCACTAGTTTGAGCTCAATAAGTCACATGACTTCAATTAGCTTGTCTTTTATCTAGTTCATAACATTATATGTTGACCTAAATGTAAGGCTACAAATCCTAGAAAAATTAACATAAGACGATAATGGCTGTTCTGTTAAGACACTTTTTAGTTGTTATGCCTTATAATATTTTATATTTTTGGTTTCCCAAACTATTTGTCACGAGCGTACCTGGACATGTGTTTTAGTTATTTAATTGAACTAACTGATGAAGTTAAATGGTTGCAGCTGTAGCGATACTGTATGTTCTCTTTTAATTGAGTTACCATCCAATGATACATTTAATGTACAGCAAAAGCCATTGACTACAGTTATTTTTTTTAACACTATTATAACAAAGCCAATGTTTGAGATATTATTGTTTCTGGGAGACATAAATGATGCCCCCGCAGATGCAATTTGTTACTTTAAAATACACAAAGTTGAGCATGGGAGCACATACTACCATGGTTCACTGTATGAGGAGTTATCTGGAAACGCTATGCACCTCTTATGGAAGTATATACTTAAACAAGTCGAGTGCACACGCTGAAATGTTTCGACTTCTTTACTAATCATTGAATTTATGTTGACAGTCCTAAAAATAAAGCTTTACAACTGTCACATAAACCTTACATCAACCAAGAAAACTAAACATTGACCAATGAACCATAAAAATGAGGTCAAGGTCAGATTAACCATGCAAGGCAGACATGTACAGCTAACAATTCCTCCATACAATAAATATAGTTGACCTATTGCTTATAGTTTAAGAAAAACAGACCAAAACAAAAAACTTAACACTGAGCAATGAACCGTGAAAATGAGGTCAAGGTCAAATAAAGCCTGTGTGACTGACATATAGATCATAAAATATTTCCATACACCAAATATAGTTGACCTATAATTGCATATAGTGTTAGAAAAAAAGATCAAAACTCAAAAACTTAACTTTGACCATTGAACCATGAAAATGACGTCAAGGTCAGATGACACCTGCCAGTAAGACATGTACACCTTACAATCGTTCCATAAACCAAATATAGTAGACCTATTGCATACAGTATAAGGAAAACAGACCAAAACACAAAAACTTAACTATAACCGCTGAACCATGAAAATGAGGTCACGGTCAGATGACACCTGCCAGTTGGACATGTACACCTTACAGTCCATCCATACATCGAATATACTAGACATATTGCTTATAGTATCTGAGATATGGACTTGACCACCAAAACTTAACCTTGTTCACTGATCCATGAAATGAGGTCGAGGTTAATTGAAAACTGGCTGACAGTCATGAGGACCTTGCAAGGTACGCACATACAAAATATAGTTATCCTATTACTGAAGATAAGAGAGAATTTAACATTACAAAAAATCTTAACGTTTTTTTCAAGTAGTCACTGAACCATGAAAATGAGGTCAAGGACATTGGACATGTGACTGACGGAAACTTCGTAACATGAGGCCTTCAAAGTATGAAGCATCCAGGTCTTCCATCTTCTAAAATATAAAGCTTTTAAGAAGTTAGTAACGCCGCCGCCGCCGGATCACTATCCCTATGTCGAGCTTTCTGCGACAAAAGTCGTAGGCTCGACAAAAATGACAGAGATGAAATATCTCCTTAAAGAGCAAATATAAATCAAAATCAAAACTCTGACAACATGCACACCTTGAATATATGTACAAACAGCCGACAAAGTGATAACTTCCTAGCATTCCAACTATAGGAGGAGTTATCTGAAATATCTATTTATCCATAATGGGACGGTACGCCGATTGGAAGGAAGGACAGACAGAAGGACGGACGGGCAGGGGTAACAAAATAAGCCCTCAACTTTCAGTTGCGAGGGTATAAAAGGAAAACAATTAAAAACACGAACCGTTTGGAGTCACCATGTATCCTCAACAACTGTTTAAGCGGCGAATGTATGATTTTTTTCCACAACAATAGCCTTAACCCTTTAACATTCAAGGATTTTTTACCTTTTCTTCCCGAATAAAGGATATCTGTTTTCAATCAATTGCACATTTCGATAAAAAGCTCACTCAAAGGACAAGTTAGACTCATCTGATAGATAATTGACCAAGGTTTCAGGAAAACTTGATTTAAGGAAAATAATTTCTTACGTTGGTCACGTGATATCCCTCAAAAGTCACGTGACATGCTGAATTAAAGTGACAAAAATGTACAATTCAAGCGGAAAAGCGGTTTTACAGACATTTGGTGACAAAAATAGAACATAGTTTTAGTGTTAAATTAATGCAAGAAGACTTTCGGAAACGTTATCGGTGAAACTTTATACAGAAAAACTTGTCTGATTGGTAGAAATATCAAGACTCGAAACACCGAAAAATAGTGGATTTTTTTGAGAATTTTTGTCATAGTCAAATAAATGGCCCAAGTTTATGTTAAAGATGTTCTATTCATAACTGCTTACAGAATAAGCCTTTAGGATAGAATTTTGAGTAAATATTGAATGAAAATCTGGTATTTTTGAGTGCCCAGGCTAAGAATGTAACAAAAACAGAGAGAGGGGAGAAAAAGGGGGGGGGATTTTTCTTTTTGATGTAAATCATGTATTTCAGATGTCTTAATTGAAATTTCATCCGCAAAACAAAATAAAAATGTTAGAAAACACGAACCAATATTAAAGCAAATTCAATATATGTTTCAAATTATGTTTTTACAGCTCTTGATCATATACTAAGTAATATCTAGTATATTTGATGATTATATTAGCAAAGCTATGTGAAAAAAACCGGATGTCCAACGTTACATTTATGAAAAACTGTTTTAAATCTTATGTATAGTGATCCTATTTCTTATTCTCTGATCTTCTTGATACTTGGCAGGAACAACGACAGGTGTCGGTTCTTTGTGGCGTTAAAGACGTTATTTTTGCCAAATTTTATTTTTCGTTCTCTCAACGACTGAAAGTGAATTTTGTAAGTAGCAGAAAATGAATAAAAATAGTAAGACAATAATAATATCTAACAAAAGTACAAATATTTGCCTCATTGTTCGTGAGTTCAAATATAGCTGATTCAATAAAATCTTCTCTACACAGTCGTTTTTCAAACGGTAGCCATTTTGTCCAAGTTGATATTTCATTTTTCAAAGCAGTTAACGCGTATTTTTTATAATTAATCAAAACAAAAGTTAGATACACGAAGAGTAAAAAATGACAAGATTCTTTTCTTATTAACTACATGTTTGGGTCTTAAAGGAATAAAATGCTTCCACACATTACAAAACAGTAGCCAATTTGTCCAAACGTCGAAAGTCCGAAAGACGCTAATTTCCGTCGTTACATGTGCTTAAGTTTCAATTAAATGTTCATGATAATTAAAACAAATCGTGTTGTGAAATTTGGAAAAACAGGTTGATGATTGCTGCCGAAAAAAAGAATAGCGCATGTTGCTATAGACTCCACCCGGGGACATAGGTTCGGCACAGGTTAAATTTTGCAATTTTTATTAATCGTTTATAGCTTTTAACGATTTATTTAAAAGAATGGTGAAATGGGGAAAAACATCTCATTACATAAACTTCGTCCAACTTTTGCAAAGACAATTTTTAGACACCAAGACAATCCTCTAAATGTAAAATTCGAATTGAAATTTATATTGTGGAAGTACTCCATAGATCATTTAAAGTCGTCATTTCAGTAAGGTGCAATCACCAATATTAAAAGACTTATACCAGTTCACGGAGTGTTTTACTTCGCGATTTGTCCTGCTATTCATGTTATAACTGTCGTTATGAAATTAATTCCTGTACTAGCGAAGCCGGAACTTTTCTTCAATATAAACTTGTGCATGAAATGGAGGTACTAGTAATTGAAAGACAAATCCCAAACAGCGACGAAAACCGTTTCATCGAATTTTAAAAACCCGGGATTATTTAAGCCGTTTTCGCGGACGATCCAGGAGTAGATTACTATATTTTAAAATGTATATCAGAAATTAAACACTATAGATGACTTGCGGAAATAATTCTCAAGCCAACGGTTCAAGTAATTGAAGGGGTGTATTTCGACAACTTATGTACCAGGGAAAATACAATTCTATTCAAATTTAACCAAGGGTAAAAATGTTCGATTTACTTGCAGAATGTCAGATATATTTGTATTGGGGTTGAGTTAAGATTTAGAAATTTTACAATGACAGATGATATGCACCTTGAAAGTTAAACATCATATGATAAAAGTTTCGTACATCTAAAAAAAAATATCTTTTTTACGGAAAACTGTACCACATCTGCCTATATCTACTTCTGTCCCATCTTTCTTTCCCACATTACTTGCGACAGTAATGCATTTCTAGTTGAAATAACTTAAAGGGTAAACATTATTAAATAGATTTCCACAACTTGAGGTAATTTATGATAAAATGACATCACAAAACGAACAGAACCAGAATCAGAAATTTTTAAAATTTTGTAATATAATAAATTAATATAATAATCTTTATTTGTCATATAAGTAACATTATACTTGTGACATAAACAAAAGTAACAACAACAATAAAATTAATCAACCAACATATAAAAAAACGAATAAAACTTGCAAAAATTAATCAAAAACCCTCTTCGACGCCGCTTTTTATGTGTAACGTCGTGTTTTAGGAACATCGTGCCCATCGTTTGACAGTAAATACACAGCAATCGATACGTCCATTCACCCTCATTACCACAAACCACGGAGTTGTGCACTTCTTTAAAGATAGGTGTTAGGCTTTGCTTGCCTTGGTAGGACTTTATGTCAGTGGGCTTAGTTCCCGGTCGGTTTTTTATTACTTTCAATTAGGATCTATAAAATATATAAGTTTCTCACAGAAGGTAACTAAAGAAGGTGACCAAAGATTTTGCGACGATACAAATATTAAACTTTACAATATAAATAAATATCTTTAATCAATGAATTCAAATAGCAAAAGCTATGCAATTAACAGATATATACTTATTCAGCTTCATGTAAATTATTTAACAATGAAATACATTAAATATGAAATTTGGAGTTTTACCAAGGGAGCTAATAATTAATTAATAACACTGTCTGCCACATAGCATTTCGGGGGCTCTCCCTCTGGTATCTTTCGTCCCTCTTTTATAGCTGATTATGCGGGGGCTTTTGTAGTTATTGGGGGCATTATGATATGACCTATAGTTGTTAATTTCTGTGTCATTTAGTGTCTTGGCAATCATAATACATATTCTTTAATATATATAGTGATGTCGTTATTACGACATAGCTATGTCGTTATTACGACAAGTTATGTCGAAATTACGACATAGCGATGTCGTTATAACGACATATTATGTCGTAATTATGACATAGCGATGTCGTTATAACGACATGTTATGTCGTAATTACGACATAGCGATGTCGTTAAAACGACATATTATGTCAAAATTACGACATAGCGATGTCGTTATAACGACATGTTATGTCGAAATTACGACATGCTATGTTACTAATATAGTAATTACGACATAATTTTTTTTAATTACGACATAATTTTTTTTTTTTGAATGGCCCTTTTCGGCTTCCGTAACTTTTTAAGCGGTGATTGTAAAAAAACTATGGTCATTTTTCACAACAAGAGCCTTTAGAAGTTACCACTTTTCCTAAACAACTTTTTAAGCGGTGATTATATGATTTTTTTCTACAACAAGATCCTTTAGAAGCTACCACGTATACCCACAAACTGTTTAAGCGGTGTTTGTATGATTGTTTTTCGAAACACGGACCTTTTTGAGTCACTACGTATCCTCAACAACTGTTTAAGCGATGGTTATTATATGATTGTTTTCCACAACATAAACCTTTTGATGTCACCACGTATCCGCAACAACTGTTTTTAAAAGTGGTGACTGTAATATTTCACTTAAAATCTTCAACAAAGATTTGCTATCACTTTAAGAAAGGTTCCGAAGATCGTCTACAATCTTTTGCTGATATTTCTTGTAAGCAATGTTTAATGTGCTTTTATATTTTTGATAGATTCAATCATTTTTTCGGCATTCTTTCCAAAACTATTCCTCTTGCGTGATTTATGGAAACGCTTTCTATTTATTGCACAAAAATCATTAAATGGGTTTAGAATCATCGTGTTTTTATTTTTGTCTCTCTTTTTAACTTTACTGAAAGTTTCTATAGCTGCATTATGAAAATTTTGGGACTATTTTATCAACAATAACATCAATATCACTCTGACGTACTTCTTCACATGGTGACATATTTTCTATACTTACACTGTTACATGTATTAATATATCAGTCAATATATAGCCTCATTATCTGTTTGAATACAATTTACAAATTTTGAACTATGATTTAAATTCCGTTTAACAAATGTTTGATTGGTATAATTTTTCTGGTGTAAGGGGTATGACTCGCATAACAACGAACGCAAATGTTCCCGTTTTCCGCTAGAGGCGTTCATTTACGTACCTCTCACCAAAAATCGTTCAATTTGCATCGAGTATGTGTTAGCAGTGAAGCTTGAAGTTCAAAACAAAGCGCACTGTGGCAATCAGAAAATAACCGTTCAAAGGAGTAGGTTCACTAACTAGTGAAAATGGCCCCATTCTAAACAATGTTTCTATTGTGACTAAATAGTTGTATATGATGTATGAAGCATGAAAACACATGAAATTAACAAATAAATCCATACATTTTCATTTTGGGGTAAATAATGAAAAAATCATTAAAAAACGCTGATTTCTGGAAAATAATTTTAATTTCTTAAATATTCAATTGCGATAATTGGTAGTTAGTTGAAATTAACACAAACTAACATGTCTTAGTATTCAGACTAAATTTTTGGACTTATTTGGGAATTTAACCTAATTTTTGGGAGAAAAGATGAAAAAATCCTAAAATATCACCAATATTTTCCAACAAGGGAAATAAGTAAGAAGATAAAATCTAAAAATTAAATAGTCAACAACACTTATATCTTTGCATGTTCTTGCTCCAACGCCTTTATAATTATCGACCATCGAATTAACAATATATTAGATACAAAAAAAAAATGCATGGATTCAAGAGTCTGTGACCATAATAGTTTGGTTTACGAGACATCCACTTACTCGATGCAATGGAATATTATTTCTCAGTAGATTTTGATAATCAAATAAATATTCCAAAATTTCATAATCTACATCAAGATTCAAAATATCTATAATATTGTCATAAAGGGCTTTTTATACATGTAGCTACTAGACCGTACGGTATGGGTTTTTCTTATTGTTGAAGAGAGTACGGTAGTATATAAGTGCCTACATCAACTTCATTTGAACATTGATGGATATTTGTCTTATTGTCAATCATACAACATATCCTTTTTTCGTATTCATGCATCTTTCATGAGCTATATTCCTTTAGCCAGAATAAGCTCAATCTTCATACATCCTATGGAAACCCTCAAAATCTAAATTTCATATTTATTCATATAGTCTTGGCTGTCAACAAATATCACAACCAATACAATGTTGTAGAAGACTTTAATGCATTTAAAATTGTTTTCATATAATTTCGACTTGAAGCTCTCAAAATTGCAAATTGAATAGATTTTAGAAGAAAATATAATTTCTACAACAAATAAAAAAAAGCACAACAATTTGTACAAGATTTATTTCATTATTAATAAACAATTTGTTGTCAAATTATTTTCTACCATTTGTAACGGCGGTAAAGTAAGAGCATTGTTTACTTTCATCTGATTCTAGTACAGCTTCCTCCCAACATGGTTCCACTTCAATAATTTTACAACCGTCAGCAAGATCTCGAATCGATCGCCCAAACCTGAAATAACAGTTGTATTTAACAAAGTAACAACACATATCTTTTTGTTACTCAGAATAGTGGACAGAATAATAAAGTTTTGTATTTAGAATAGAGCTATTACAATCTTAAAAATGAAATTTCATTTTGTAAATAAATGACCACGAAATGCACGTGATGTTGTGTTTGGCATGTTGGTCTGCACCATATACTCTGTTGTCATGCGTATAACTAACACACGACGGGTGCCACATGTGGAGCAGGATCTGCTTACCCTTCCAGAGTACCTGAGATCACCCTCTAGTTTTTGGTAGGAACCGTTCGTGTTATTCAGTTTTTAGTTTTCTATGTTGTTTCGTTTGTATTATAATTTATTTGTCTGTTTGTCTTTTTCATTTTAGCCATGGCGTTGTCAGTTTATTTCGATTTATGAGTTTGACTGTTCCTCTGGTATCTTTCGCCCCTGTTTTAGGGCTGAAGGGAGTTTGATTGCTTACACCGGACACGAATTTTTCGAAATAATTTTGAATTCGTAATTATAATCAGAAGGATCTAGCATGAGATTTGCTGAGCTGAAATTTGAAATGCCACTTTCTTGAAAGACATCTTTTGAAAAAAATATATATATTTTGACTTTTTGGGAAAGTAAAGATACTAAGAGTCTAGGTTCATTCATCTGCTCGCTTCAGATCCAAGCTTTCAAAATTAATGTGTTTGACTATAGAACTGATTGTGTTTTTCGGGGAGTTTTCAATGTGAAATATAATCGAATGTTTCACTAATGAAAAGTAATTCAGAAGTGTCAAGAGTTATAAATAACTAAACAGAAATATCTCAAGATGAATAGTATCATTACACACTTTTAGCAAAGGAAACAAATCTGTAAAAATCTTTGTTACATATGGAACACCTAGCTGGTATATGATTCTGACTTGGTAAAAAATATGAATAGTTAGAATTTTACTACTTCATAAAAAAAAACCTGATACGGTTACAAATACGGTAACAAATTAGAGACGTCCGGAAAACTTCAAAATATTGATATTCAGTAATAAACAGAGAAACTGAGTTCTAACTATTTTTAAAAATTTATACGGTTGTTCATATATTTTTTTCAAAGAGTTATAAAACTTTTCAATGCGAGAAGTGACTAACAATGTTTCCTTTGATAGAAATCAAAACATGTTGGTCAATTTGATAAAAAAAAAGTCATAACGATAAAAAAGAAGATGTGGTATGATTGCCAATGAGACAACCCTCCAAAATTACAGATCACCGTATGTCCTTTAACAATAAACAAAGCCTATACCGCATAGTCAGCTATAAAAGGCCCCGAAATGACAATGTAAAACAATTAAAACGGGAAAATTAACGGCCTAATTTAAGTACAAAAAATGAAAAATAATAGCCTAAAAACTCGGGATCACATTCTAGTAATATTTTTTGGTATATATGCAGATGCGTAAATGACGAGTCAAATTATTGCATTGTATCAATGGTCAAGATCATAGTCTTACCCGCAACAGGAAATCTCTCCGCCACTACAGCTACATGTTTCACACTGATGTGCACCAGGGAACGTGGAGCCATCATTGACTATTTCCCCATTGAAAATGCAATCTGAAATATACAATTGCATCCATTAACCACACATATCATCATCATAGAAAAAAAAAGAAGAAAAAAAAAGAAGAAAAAAAAACACAACACATATACAAGCGCGCGAACAAATATTTGTAATTACATCTTTGGCACTTAAGGGGTTCCGTTCAAATGAAACAAACACAATTAAACCATATAAATTATTATCTTACAAACAAGAAATACGTTCATGAAGAGTAACATGAGTTTTCCACTTTTAACCAAATAACACTTGATCAAGACCACCTGTGTCGTGAGTTTCAAAATGGCTCAAATATCTGTATGCCCTTACGCTACACTATTCCCAAACGAACCCATCCCTTTGTAATTTAAAAAAATTGATATACCTTCCTCCTGCAGATGTCAGTACAATTGTAATCTCCTAGTTATAGTAGTAAAATTATTAAAGGGGCAAAATTGAAAAAAAAAAGAAAAAAGAAAAAACATAACTAGGAAGGGACATGTAGCAAGTCTATATCTCTCCCTCTATATATAAATATTTATAGCTTGACCAAAATGTGTATATTCATGTTCCATTTAATCCACGAATATTGATTAAAAGGAATTTATATGTTTCAAATCAATACTGGCTTGGTCTGTTAACAATATATAAAGCATACATGCATACATACATACATACATACATACATACATACATGCATGCAATCTATTTTTAAAGTAATAATTTAAAAGATGATTCTGAAATTAGCTAGTGAACTGACCAACTTCAAAAACCGAATGTTTTTTTTTTGTTTAAAAAAAAAATCATGAATACAAAAATGCCATTACAAAGACAACTAAATATAAATGTTTTACCTGTTGGTTTTATCACTTGGCAACTACAGTGAATGTATGCTACCAGACAAGCCAAAAGAAAACATATGTTTTCTGTCTTCATCCTCGGAGTCGGTTTATTCCTTAGACGTAGAAGATATGGAGTAACTGACGCCAGAAGAACAAAAGCCCGGTATACTATAAACTGGTCCGCCGTTCCATCTTTAGTTTCGCGTCAGTGTAGCGATACTAGTAATTGAACACAACAGGGGTCCAGTTTAGGTATACTAGTACAAGTATACAAAGAGAAATAAAATTAATAAATTAATACATCTCTTTCATTAGAAATTAACCATAAAAATTTAAGTGGCATAATTTTGAACGTCAAAACGTAAAAACCAAATGTCCTGTGGCCAGATTCCCACACTGTTATCATATTAATACTGACCATTTACGTTAATCAAGATCTAATTGTACTATTAAATGTTTTAACTACCAAAAATTATGATTAAATGACGTGAATTCGAAGCGACCTTTTGTCATATTGACAATAAAAAATGTTGCTAACGTGTAAACAGGTTATCTTTATTTAAATTGTGAAAATCATCATAAAGGCTTTTTAAATTGTATTATAGTCTTGTCAAGATGGTTTTCCTTTGTAATTCACCTAACATTTCAGGTACAATACGGGCGACTTGTGGTATATGGCTTGATTAACTGCTTACTTCAAATGCTATATAGAGCATGTATGTTTTTCGGGGGAATTAGGAATTAACTCTGTTTCAGATCCAATGGCTTAACGTAAAGTTATTATTTTGGGGGGTAAAATGCAACCGAATGCAAAAACTGAACAAAAATTAACCACAATATAGAGACAACCATTTATTAGTTTTCTTAATTGAATTATTCCCTATTTTTAATATCGGGGCTTTTTGAAGCCGACCATACGGTTTATGTTTTTTCTCATTGTTGAAGGCCGTAGTGGTTGCCCATATTTACTTACATCCGCTTCATTTGAACTTGGGTATACAGTTGTCTCATTGGCAATCATACCACATCTCCATATTTTTCATATTAAGAAAAAACAAAACACAAATATGTGTTGGTTGGATAATTATAGAATTTTATTGTTCGGCTCACCCCTGTTCAATGACAACCAATAGTCATGAAGAAACCGGAGTACTTTTCGAGGCGTGTTTAGGGGACATCGGTGGCAGAGTGGTTTGAATGAATTTGTTAGTGTTCAAATCCTGCACATGGCAGGTATGTGCGACTCCCATCTTAAGGTGGTATGGGGATGTTTCGCCATCTTGGATTGTACAAAAAACAGAGAATCGTAGGTCAAAATTTTAATTTGATGCAGAAATGCAGATAACTAATGTGAATTTGCATTTAAAAGAACAAATTTATAAGTTTATTATAACTTATACATATTTAATACTTTTTTAAGTTTAGGTTATATTTTGCTCAATTTTTAATGCTTTTAAAATGGCGTTTTAAGGGAAGTTAATGTGTCATTTTGTCACAACATGTAGCTTCACGGTGACCAATCATTTTTATTATATTTTTGAACATAAATCTATACATACTACATTTTGGCAAAGTATGAACACATTCTATCATTTTTCATTTAGACCCTCATGCCACCTTAATTGACGGTAGGGTTGTTAGTTTTACTATAGCTACCGGAAGGCCTAGCGCTATGGTCCTCTCTGAGCACTTTGGTTTCTCAACAAGTAAAAAACTGACAGCAAAGAAAAAACACAATAATTCTGAAAGTGGCGTTAAACACAAATCAATCAATCGAGACGTGTCTGAGATCATATATGACATCAACCTAATCACGCCCAATCAAATCAAATTTTTCTTTTAGGGTGAAACGTTTATAGTATCCTTATTAAATGGTCATAACAATAAAACGATGAATGGACGACTATCTTCCAACAAGGGACTTTAACATTGTAAAACTTCCAAGCATTTTGAGATATTTGCACTTGTATCTATATTTCTCGAATAGCTTTTCAGACTTTTCCTAAGAGGTCAGACGTCAAATAACGACTAGCCTTGGACTTCCATGATCTGAAACGTTTTATAGAAATAAATTTACAAAGTTTGCAAACATGTTATGTCATTTACCTGAAAAAAAAGGAAAAGTTTAAAGTCATATGAAACTTCAAATTTAAAAAAAAAAAATGAGGCATATATTTTTTATAACTAAATGGCTAGTTTTTATTTTATACATAATTATGGAATATGCATATTTTTTTCGGGAAAGTTGTACTCATCAGCAAGATTAATTCTAATAATTTAGAACATGTTAAGTTGGAAGGCAGGGGGAATAGTAACTGGGTTGCCCGTGTATGTCAATCGTGAAGCTACATATTTCGAAACAAGCTAGAAATTGCTAGTTAACAACGGAAAAAAGTCAAGAAAGATCAATGTTTTATATTCTTTACAAAACGAAACTGCCCTTGATTATCTCTGCGATTGAAAGCTTATAGGTCAAATTCAACTTATGAGTTTCGAAATAGTAACAACTATGTAGTACCCAGCGTCATAGACTAGATATATCAAGAACATCTTTTTCCCCATCTACTATAATTGAATGAAAGTCTAAACCCCGACATATGGACTTCCCGAAATATAAAAATAGCAACCCTTCTTCAGTTGTGGTTTTACAAAACTTAATATCATTTATGGTTCAGAACTATGCAAAGCTTTTTAAATGCAGATATATATGCACCGTATTTAAATTAAACTAAATCCCACATGCTACTGTAGCCATGCTGCTGAATATTGTATTCATAGTCTTTTCGAGTGTTCATTCCACAATGAAGTAAGGGACATATTGTTCTTGATTTTAAAAAGATATGCTATACCAATTGAGGTTCCACTGGCTGATCACGATGACCTTTAAACATTTTAGCAAAGTAAAGAATTTTTTTAATCTGTTCAATTCGTAAATGAGGAAGACTATCGTATTTTTCCGCCAGAGACATTTCATTATCTTCACAAGTTAGGTTTAGACAAGACTAAATTTGGTCTTCATAGATTGAGCAGCTGCATCAAAAATTGAAGATACATTGTAGAATTTTCAAAAAACACGGTAAATGGAAAAGTGATCGTGCAAAAGATGGCTTTGTTAAAGAAAATTTGGTAGAAAGGTTGCCAGTTACAAAAAAATCTTGGTGTTTAATATAAAGCAATGTGTCCACTTTTGGCCCATCCGTTGTTTTGTTCGAAACTTTACTGCACTCATTAAGGCGAGCTGTTTTCCATAGATATGTGTTTGAGTTTTGTTCATAAATACTTTATTTGCGTTTGAGGCCACGAATAAAAAATAAATGCGTTTATTAACTATCGATAGCATGTGCCTTTTTGGGGTTTGGGGTTTTATTTGGAACATGTGTTCATGTTTACCATTATTATATTTAAATTATTTTAACATAACAATAAGTCACCATAACAAAATTAAGAATTTAATAATAAAAGTTCTTTGTATGCTAGCTAGCACGGTAAAAGTTAACATTGAACATACATTTTCATAGCTTGACTATTCGAAGCTCAGTCTTAGTGCAGCAAAGTTCCCCCTCTCCCTTTGTGAACATGTTTTGTATAAGCTTATAATTATTGTAAATGCATTACGTTTTTTTCTGCAGATCTTAAAAGAACATTATGTAAATATTGTTTTGTGATATAAAAGATTCTATTTCATTATTTTTCATGGTACTAGATATATGTATGTTTGTAAGACATGTATACTGCACCGGTCTTAGTGTGCTTGCAAAGTGATTGAGGACAGTTGTATTATTAGAACATAATAAAGCTTTATAGAAACACTTCTGACATTTAAACCAAATTTTTAACTAATAATCATGATGGGAAAATCCTGAAAAATACACAGTTTTATGTGGACAAACCCAAGTAATAAATTAGCACCTCATTGGAACATAAATAGAACCATACAAATATAACATTCTTGCAGGTTCTCGGATACCATCTTGCATATTAAAATCACATCTTGCAGAAATGCATCACTTTATCTAGTCTTACATTTCATTTATACATTTAAATCATTACGATTATTATGATTATGGTTCTATATATGTGATATCGATCCTCTTCCTTTTTTCAGTTTTTCCTGTTATCCGAAATAAGAATTATCGGAATCTTTTGGCAATATTTTCAATCTACTGTTTCTTTACGTACATCTCTGCATTATTGAAACCCACTCAGCTAGCTGTGTTCCCTTAAAGGATCAAATGTTAATGTATTCAAATAGACGTTATTCCAAATGTTGAAAGGAAATTCCCGAATGGAAAGTTGGGCATTCACAAAATTTAATGACAGGAATGTACATATTATATACATGAAGCAGTCATAGTATGTTTGCCAATATGTAGATTTGATATAAATAGTAATTTTTATTTAAATAAAATCTATGAACTGATTTAGATTAGTGTCTCCTTCATAACAGTCTTGAACATCAGAACTAAATATTAGATATAAGACACAGCTGTTTTAAGTGTTTGGTACTGGCTGGCTGTCAATGCACCACAGTTCAACATAGAAACTTATTGGGGGGAAAAAACAGAGAACTCTCTATGTCAGAAAACAATGTCAAACATTTAAATATACTATCCACACTGATCTGTGTCCACACTTGTATTATTAGAAAATAAACCTTTGCTGCACTCGTCTAGGCGAGCTGTTTCCCATAGATATTTTTGAGTTTTAATTCATAAATACTATATTTGCTTTTGAGGCCACGAATGAGAAATAGTACAAATTTGTAAATCGTAACTGAAGAGATTAATGTTATCAAAAATGTACAATTAGCTATATTAGTTATGAAGGTCCAAGTTCAATCTATGTTTATAACTGTAAAAATACTGAGTGTGTTGATTAATATTTGAATTTGACAGTTCTAGGGAGCGATATAAATACGCAACAGCTAAATAAATGCTACTTATCTAAGCATCCCCGAATAGCCAAACCAGACCGCTTGTCCCTCTTGTCGGAAGGGGACGATAAATGGCTGACCCGTGTTAAGATAATTAGCGGAACGTACAAATAAGGTAATAGGTAACAGGTGAATATACTATTGGTATCGGTATCGGACTCAACCCGGAACTTCTTAATTATTGGCAATATTAATTACGTGGGAAAAAAAAGGGCCTGGAGTGGTGTAATTTTTAATCTACACCTTTGTACTATATTAGTTATATATAAAGTTGAATTCTTTGATTCGTCGTTTTTACGTGATGACGGCTGACAAATTGGACCTCGTAATTTTAGTATTATAGATACTTTATTATATCTTCGAAAAGGAATACATCTGTGCCATGAGCCATGAGCACATGACATGACCATATCAAAAATTAAAGAGAACTTGTCCCTTTTCTTTAGTCCTTAGCAAATTGTGTAATACGACGAAAGCGAACAAGTCAACGAAGAAATATACAAATCATATAAAAAAAGAAGATGTGGTATGATTGCTAATGAGACAACTATCCACAAAAGACCAAAATGACACAGACATTAACAACTATAGGTCACCGTACGGCCTTCAACAATGAGCAAAACCCATACCGCATAGTCAGTCATTAATAGGCCCCGATAAGACAATGTAAAACAATTCAAACGAGAAAACCAACGGCCTTATTTATGTAAAGAAATTAACGGAAAACAAATATGTAACATATAAACAAACGACAACCACTGAATTACAGGCTCCTGATATGCTTACTATCTTTATTCATCTTTATTCCTAACATTCGTGCAATAAAAACACATTTTCTGTCACATTTTGGTGGCATAAGCTAGAATAAACCTTTGAAAGGAAATCATTAAAATAAATATGGAGTTACCTCTTCCAATTTATACATTGCATAAAATTACTTTTGATTATTAGCTCGTAGTGAACATGTCAATCATATTACCATATCTTTTTCTTATAATGAATGAAGTATTGCTTCTCTAGCCTAGGTACGATATATAGAACAATAGATGGAATTTTGTTATAGAATAAGACAAAAACGTCTCCAGAAGTATCTTAAGATATATAAAAAATGTGAACGGATGTATTTTTCTTACGTTTAAACATAAACTTGTAGTAACATAATTTATCGTTGTTTGTTTAATGTCCAGTGGCAAATATTTAATGAATATCGGGACAATGCATTTTGTATATGTATACGTCGATATACAGTTGATAATGTAAATATCGATAGATTATAAAGATTTAACTGTTTTGAAATGGAATTAAAAATGTAACTTTATGTACAATAGACTCAGTTATTCTTGATATATTTAAGAAGTGATATAAAATCTTGGCAAACATTGTGGTCAACAACCCAACAATATAAGAGCGGAATTTAGCATACGTCATAAGTCAGCTAGTTTCCCTGATACGCATTGTTCCTATGTAACACCGATGTCATTAATTACAAGCGTATCATTAATTATTTATTCAGTATCAACACGTGTCCCTTTTTAAAACAATCACTTGATTGATGTTATGTTGTTTGTATAGCTTCCACGAATCTCGGTCATTAGAATCTACTAGTACATGTAGGTTCTTTGTTCAAGAAGTTGTTTTATGAATAGAAGGATATGAGGGTAAACGTCAAAATGACAGAAACCCAACGACACAAATAACCAAACGACATCTATGTCCGTCTATATAACGCATTTCATTTTTGTGGCGGTTTTATTAAGGAATTATTAAGAAAATAAGCTTCCATCTCCCTCAGAAAAAAAATGACCTTAAAGTTAGATGAATTTGACTCTTATTTAGGTCCTTTTTTCCCATCCCTGGCTTGCAAATGTTAAGGTTTGAGCGTTCTTGATAAAGTTAATTCCAGAAAAGCTCCTGGGACGCATGAAATCTGTAAAGTAAAATGTTTTATTAAGTGTTACCGAGTAATACAGATAGGATGAAATGTTTTAAATCAAGCGTGAAAATTGTACTAAAATTTAATTAAACGACATACGTCACTTTATTTCCTGGGTTGTTAAGATAATGTGCATTCATTATATTTTTATGCAAGAAACTCATATTGTAAAAGCAATTATAAAACTAGAGGTACTTGGGTAATATTAAATGAGGTTACAATGTCGGTTTGTTTCATTTTGTACTAGTATTAATATTTCTTATAGGATGTGTAAACGGTTTCCATATGCCCAGTTCTACTGCAACTTTGTGAGGACCTAATGTTGCACTTTGCTTTTCCGTTGTACTTTCATTGTTTTCATGTACATTTTCCTTAATTTCGCTTGAGTTTTCGTTAGAATTCTCTTTGATGTTTTCGACATTTTCTTCTGTCTTATCGCTGCTGTTGACGCTAACATTTTGCTTCTTCTTGATAAAAGTACTTTTCATACTGATTTTTAAACTTTTTGATTTCGAAAAATTCAGTGCGGATTTATTCGATTGCGACAATTCATTATTGATTTTCGATCGTTGTTCCTTGGTCCTATTGTTTTTCTGGTTTTTTCTTTGACAAGCTGTGTCTTTATTCATATTATCACGTGCTTCGTCGTCGTCGTGAACTCTTTTCCTGAAGAAGAAAAAAATCAATATCATAAGCATAGATTACTTTTTGCGCTGATAAGAGAACCAATAATAAACAATTATGGTTTGCAATAAATTAATTTAAAGTACATTTAACTTAAAAGTGGAATTAAGACTTAACTTAAAAGTCAGAGAAAATCGGATAATTCATTCTTGAGTCACACTTCTAATACATGATAGATAACCTATAACGTCACTTAGTGAGATATCAAGATTTCTTAAATGGTCAATGTATTATACCATAATGCAGTATACCAACAACATAGCTTATTTATCTGATCGTCTGATCTATAAGTGACATCGCGATTGTCCTAGTATCATCAGTGTGTCAAACCTTAGAATAATTGAAACATCGGGGTATTGATGGTATTTATCCTACAATTAAACATAACAGAAACACGTTTAGCACGTAAGCACGAAATCAGGGTGAAATGTCGTTTGTTCATGCTTTTTAGTTAAGTATACTTATGGGATTATATTTCATTTCGAAAAATGAACTTTTATTCCAATCAACGAGAAACATTAAAATATATTGTTCGTTGAATGTTTCCCTATGATATTAAAATTAAAATGAAAGGGGTACATGCACATCTATGACTGAACTCATCTGCCGGTAAAAAATAAATTGTTAGGTACAAAAAAGTCATACTCACTTATATATTCATGATGAATAAATTTTTTGCCTCTACTTTGTACTTTCGCTATCATTATCAAATGAAATATTAATACTATTTATAGTAAATTCTTGTTAAATTACAGTAATAATATTTCAGATTAAAGATTCTGCTTTATTTTATTGTTACTAAAAAGTCTACTGTAGACTTACCGGCGATAACGATATTTACAGCAGAACACACAGAATACACCCAAAACAACTATAAAAATTAGCATAACAATGGCTCCAATTAAATAGAAGTAGGCTACAAGTAAAACATGAATTGTGAAATAAAATTTTATTAAACGTATTCATCTTTAGTACATATTTGTTTTACTAAATAGCAACCAGCACAAGTGCGGGCATAATAGTGTATATTTTTTTTCTCACTCATTGTGTGCATATTCCTCAATTAACTTAAATGTACCACTTATTTTTCTCTCTTTTATGCAATTTGTATGCCCCATTTATGGGCATTATGTTTTCAGGTCTGTGCGTCCGTTCGTCCGTCCGTTCGTTGTACCGTTCTTTTGTTCGTTTGTCCGTCCGTCTGTCCCGCTTCAGGTGAAATGTTTTGGTTAAAGTTTTTGGTCGTGGTAGCTTTTGATGAAATTGAAGTCCAATAAAAAAAAGAAGATGTGGTATGATTGCCAATGCGACAACTCTCCACAAAAGACCAAATAACACAGAAATTAACAACTCTAGGTCACCGTTCGGCCTTCAACAATGAGCAAAGCCCATACGGTTGTTCCCTATGATATGATCTTTCTAATTTTAATGCCAAATTAAGAGTTTTTACCCCAATTTCACGGTCCACTGAACAAAGAAAATTATAGTGCGGATGGGGCATTTGTACTATGGACAAATTCTTGTTTTTATTGAAATTGTTGTGCAGACAACCCAGACTAGTTGCTTCATCTATACATTGTACATTATTTTCTGCCAAGTAATGTAACATTTATTCATCTGCTTGTACCCGTGAATTTCAAAATGATTGTGTAGTAAATATATATTTAACCTAAGATATGGATGTGGCTATTATATTTTATGTCCTTTTTGGTCATACAACTCTTCAACTGTTTCGATTTTTCTGCATGCCTTGTGTTAAAATTCGGATTTGAGTTTTCCTGGATGATGAATGTGAATTCAGAAAAGCGCTTGGACGCATGAAATTTATAAAGTGAACTTTCCTTCTTCCTTTTTTTTTGCAGTGACACTGTCGGTTATTTTATGACAGTACTTGTTTAGTTCTGTAGGGATATGGTGTTCTTAAAAGTTAATGTTACTATATACGATTGATCATGTCTATTTGAAATAGCTCTACTCCATATTTAAAAATACTCAATATGGAGGTTAGCCTGAAGTGAATAAAAACAACCTTTGTGACGTCACAGAATTCAATAATATTGTACGGTTTGAGGAATTCCCAATTCAAAAGTGCATACAAAATGGATTTGCTAATAAACGCGAAGAAAGTTATGCCAGTAGGATGAGTTTCCAAATACAAGAACTACTCAAAGTGTACATCTCTTTTAGTTTGAGCTAGGAGTTTTACTGAAAAAATCCGAAAATTCGTTCCTTTTAGTTTTACAGATCGACAGAAACGATTGAATGGTTTTTACAAGCTCTCGAGTCGTCTCACTTGTGCTAAATGACAAAACACTTACACACGCAGTAAACATTTGTATAATTGTGACTTTCCATCTAGATCCGAGCAGATATCCATCACAAAACTTCGGAAAAATAATAACAAAAATGAAAATGAATTCCAGACCAAATTTTTTATACATTTTAACGAGATTATTCCTTTTACAGCTTAAACAAGCAGAAAATTCTGTTAACTATAACTTTGTAAACTTTGGAAATAAAACGAGTACATTTGGGAGACAATGTACTGATGAAGCAAAGCCTTAGCAGATTGAGATACAACTGTACGGATTAAAAAATGCAAACGAGTAAGGCATAATTCAATCTAAGTAGTTGAGTAGTAAAAACACCAGAAGTAATGCTATATGAGTGGGAAGGATATTCATAGGTAGCTTCACATGATACACCATAATTTACATAGTTTTAATATTTATTTTGTAAATACATGTATTACAATCTAATGTCTATGTTGATTGGGACATAGAAAAGATGCAAATACATTTAAATATAGAAGCCTAATGTACGTGACTGTACTGATTTTTTTTTTCGATAACAGTAACAGCTTGATTTCATTAATTCGGATAAAGAATTGAGTAACAAGATTTTACAATTTTGAATTGCGAATTTCGAATCATTGGTGTTGAATATTTTCACTGCACATACCATTTGACAGGAATGACAGACGGCAGGTAGGATGTCCTCCAGTCCAGCTTCCTGAAATGCACGTGAGAGTCGGATTTCCAATCATGACATAATGCTGTGAACAGACGTAATGAAGCTGGTCTCCCTGACTATATGAACCTTTGGTTCCAACATAATATCCATTGGCAATATTTTCAGGCTCTTGAACGCATCGAGGGGACATTTTGCAACCTATAGTCAAGTTTGGTACAAGCGTTTGGTTTTTAATCAAATATTAGGTACACCTGCTTTATCTTTAACATAACTGATCTTATTTACTATGAAGATTTAAGAATATTGATTTTTGATATTGTAAACATAATTTATCAATAATTCGATAAATTCTTACATCATTTAAAAGTATTCTACTACTTACAATAAAGATCTCGGTGACACGTACATTTTTGTACTTTTGATTCATGATCCTATAAGTGCTTCCTAAACTCTCAAGTTCTCATGTCCTCATGGTTTTGGTTCAAAATCGAAAATCAACGGTCTTATATTGACCATTCTGTTATCCGTCATAAATTTGAAAAATCCACACTTTCCTTGTTATATAGGAACCCGCTTGTTTTTAAGTTGACTTTTGGAATAACGTCTTTTATTAAAAAAGAACTTGCACAAAACAATGTGTAATTGCCTAAACAGAATCAAACCATTCTCTTCGGTTTTAACATATATACGTGAAACCATTATTTTTTAAAACTCTGATAATAATAATTATTCAATGATTCTATTATTGATCAATAAGGATTTAACTAAAAGCACCAAAATTAAATTTGAAAATGAAAGTAAAATAAATAAAGTCCCCAAGCAAAAGATGTCCGCCCTACGTAGAAGATGAGGGATGATTAGTTCATAACGTTTTGGAGGGGAAGGGGAGACTCGGTAGAGCAGCGCTTCCTTCCCCTTTCCTTATTAAGAGAAAGACAAATTAAACAATCATCTTCTAGCAAATCACTACAGAGAAAAAGTGAAGATTGAACTTAGACGGACGGGGGAACAAGGGGGCCTAAGGAAAAGTCAGCAGTCTGTCTTAGTTCAATCTCACATATAATTTAAAAATAATTCCTATTTTGGCAATGCCGTTAACCTTCCTTCCTCAGCTGGCATTTCCGATCGTCCCTTTGTATCATTCGACTTTTTTTTTCAAACAGGCATGAAGCACTTAAAGATTAAAAGGCAGCACACCCATTATTTTTTAACTTAACAGTTTTTTTAGAATAAAAAAGAAAGATCTTGGGCATATGTCAATAAGACGGCAATTCAACGACACAAAAGCCTCAACACAAATTGTCTGAGAGGTTAACATACGTTTTTCGAAATTGACATGTGCCTGTTAAAAAAACAAGCAAATATCGTCTCAAATCTAGACAAGTTGAGAGTGTATCAAAGCTATTAAATAAGATATTAAATTCTGAATTCTTAAATAGTCGAACTATTTAATATTAGACCAGAATAATTCGTGAAACCCACTGTTTTTTTTTGTTTTTTTTTTTTAGCATATCAAATGAAAATTTTAATTTATCTTAATTTTCTTAGTAAAAGGGGAAAATAATACAATGTTTTTAGTGAATCACTTAAAATAAAAAGTGACGACAGGATTTAACAAATTAAAAATGGAGGTGGTTAAAATAATAAAATACTCTACCACCGTCTTATCTAAAGCCTTATAAAGCTTTGCGCTAAACAAAATGATGAGCTTAGTTTGCACCACTTTTATCTCATATGATATCATTTTGAATTTCAGTTTGGAAAATGCTAGTCAGTCGTTTCAACGTTATCGTGAAATATCATAACATTTTCAGCGCCGGATTCAGGCTTTTTGAAATGGTGCGTAATCTTTTATATTAAAAAAATATATATTTTCTAATTCAAAAAGGGGGTGTTCGATCCAAGGTCAGCTAACTTTGGGGATATTCTCAAAATACGATCATTATCATCTTCGCTAGCCAAGGGTTACGATCCACTCCCGCTCTCTTAGAGCGTTAGTGGATCGTAACCCTTGGCTAGCGAAGATAGATCATTATATGCCTTTTTATATCTTAAAGGTTAAGAAAACGGTGGTCGCAACCTACGAACTAAAATGTTCTGTAACCAAAAGGTGTCATGTTTTATATTGAGTCCATAGATACTAAATTGTTCTAGAGCAGGGGTTGCAGTCAAAGTTACTTGTGCTAAAACTATAATTATAAGTTGTGAGGAAATTGGGCCATCACAATACAACAAATGCATAATTAAGGATCATTACTTCGTAATTTATAAAAATTTGTGCCAAAATATAATTATTTTGTATTAATACCAATAAATCAACTATTATCATGTTATTTTTATATTTTGGTCTGATTAAAACAAAAGTTGTCCACTAATATAAGCTGAACTTATATCTCACGTATCGTCGACTGGCGTTTGGATATGCTAGTGACAGAAATACAGCGAATCAATGAAGTTGATGTTATAAATACGGACCAATGGTTTATTACTTCTACATGAAACTTTGTACAATGTAAGATTATAATATGTGCACGAGTGTAGGACGTGGTTATCCATTGAGCTTTTTGAGTTATGCCCCTTTGAACTTATAAATTTTGCAGAGCCTACCTTGTCATTGCTACAGATCATACATGGTCTATTGCATCTACATGAAACTTTGTATAGTGTAAGATTATAATATGTGCACGAGTGTAGGACGTGGTTATCCATTGAGCTTTTTGAGTTATGCCCCTTTGAACTTATAAATTTTGCAGAGCCTACCTTGTCATTGCTACAGATCATACATGGTCTATTGCATCTACATGAAACTTTGTATAGTGTAAGATTATAATATGTGCATGAGTGTAGGACGTTGTTATCCATTGAGCTTTTTTAGTTATGCCCCTTTGAACTTACAAGTTTTTGCAGAGCCGACCTTGTCATTGCTACAGATCATACATGGTCTATTGCATCTACATGAAACTTTGTATATTGCCTTCTTGTTATATTTAAAATTTTTGTTGTATGAAATTTCGAGATCAAGGTGTAGGATTATTTGTCTTTAAATTGTTTCACATTCAATCACCCCAGGACCTATAATAGCTTACTATAAGAACTTTGCTCGTTATTGGAAGCAGTATATACTGATACATACGGTGACCTGGAATTGTTTACTTTTTTGTCCTTTGTTTCTGGATGAAAAGTTGTCTCATTATCAATCATATCAAATCTCATATTTTTCTTTGCGTGCAATATTCATTTCTATATTTACCATCATCTGGAACTCTCAGATTGGAAAATTTGGACAGCACAATATTTGAATTTAATGTGCTTGTATTCTATCTATGGTGTGTTTCTGTTCTAAAATATTAGAACTTGTCCATTAGAAACTTTTTATAGCAATAGTTAAATCAATTTTCGAAAAAATTAGAGACAATCAAATTTCATTTAATTCTAAAAAGTTAAAAACAGAATAGCAAAACAAATAAAATTAATGTTGACAAATAGCAATTTGCATCAAAAATACATGACAACAGTCACTATTCAAAATGTATCATGATGTTTCTTTACATTTCGTGTATCATAAATATATAAAAAATTTCATTTTGTTATATTGGGTATCTGTAACAAATTACAAATCTTTAATGCGGGGTTCACACATTGCCGATTATTGCTCCCGTTTGAGATCAGACAGCGATACGACACGAAAAGTGAAAAAGTCGGATTAGTATCCTCAATTATCTGGAATGTCCTATTATTGTCTGAACGCAGTCGTTTTAGTTCGTAACAGATTCCTACTGGTCGGGAAGGGTCCGAATAATTCGGCAAAGCACCCCGACAGTTAGGTGCTTCCCGTAACATTCGGGGAAATTCAGCCGATTTTGTCTAGTCGGATTACAATCGTGCCTATGTCGTGACAGATTCTGCTGTATCGGATCGAATTCCTAACAATGTTCTGTGTATTCGGGACGGTGTCCTGTGGAACGGGAATGATCTGGAGAAGTCTCGACAATAACAGAATACAATACGACTGAGACCAGACAAAGCCGTTTGCAATGCGATAGAGCGGACCGTGATAGGATTACGTTCCGACAGTACCTGATCATCCCGAGTATGCCGACAGTTTTAGAACGGATAACTTCCGTCAGCGTCGGTTCACTGTCTTGTCACTATCTGATCTCTGTCGGATTACATTCGGTAGAATCGGGACGCAGTCGTGACAGACTCGGTCGAATTTTACCTGGCGAAAGATTCAAATCGGATTTCCATCCACGATTCACAGGATCTTGATCAGACTTTTGACAAATTTTAATCGGGAATGGTCCTGTCAAGGACGGCAGTAAAAATCGTGAATGTGTGACCGCAGCTTAAAGAGGACAAACGTAGTAGTAAATTAATAAAACGCATACAGTTTTTAGCTATATCTAAGATCTGAGTTATGCCGCTTTTACCGACGAATTTAACTGACAGTTTTTTTTCACTTTTCGTCGTCTCAATTTACATCAACCCGCCTCACATTATATATTTACAAAACTGACAGGACAGTAAGAATATGATACAACATTTTTTCTAAATGATTCTTCTCTTTGCAATCTGCGTTGGAAAACTCATAAAACGCAAATCAAACATACACACCGGTAAACAAAGTAGATTTACAATTTGTTTTTTAAATAAATATTCTGTTATTATAATTATTCCTTTGTGTAACCTTATTATTTCGATTTATCAAGTTTTGCATTTTCATGTAATAACATAGTAATAATTCCAATAAAGCTTTCTGGTGGTACATTATGAGCTTTCGGATATTCCATGCTGGTCCATTCTTCAGGATTTGCTACATCAACGCACAAGCAATTTTCCATGTAGATCATTACATCTTTTTTGAAGGATGGCTTTTTTATGTGTAAAAAAAAAAAAAAAAATCGATTGAAATAATGTTTTTACAGAATAAGATGTAGAATACGCATTTAAAACTTTTCCTCAGAGCGGTCAGCATTAACTAAAATCATCTCAAAATGTTGCATGTTAAAAATACTGGAATTATATACTATTACCAAATATTTCGTTAACAGTGCAAAATAAAGTTTTAATGGCATAATCATTAAGTAAACATAACTACACATCCGATATTACTCATTTCATTTCATATTTTATTCTAATATGACGATTGGTCCATATCTACCTTTAGCGCAAGCGCATTAATACACAAAATTGGCTGGTCCGCGCTACGCCCCCGTTAAACGACCTCAGTAACTTTTTATTCGATTAAAAAAAAAATTGTATAAAATATTGTTAAATAAAAAATGGATGCCAATCATGTTATATTTTGTTATTTTTGGTATACAGGTACAAATCGTCTTCTGCACGTAAAAGTAATAACAAAGTCAGCTCGGAATGAGTTAAAACAATGATTTATACTGCAACTAGTTGTGTTTATTTCCTAAATATAGTAATACCTATATTTTGTGCAATGTCAATTTCTTCATTGAACACGTTTCCACAATCAGTGGTTCATTAATCCTTAGGGATGAAAATAAGTTTGAAATTTGTATTACGATTTCACGGCCGACACTCGGCTAACCGAGAGATTGGTCGGTTAATCTATATTGAGTATGCGGCTATATGGGCGATTGGTCTGTTAATCGGGTTGGTTATACGTCTGTTAAGAGTAAAACGCTTAATTTAATGTTAAACTCTATTAAATATACAGATTTTTGGCATGTTATAAGAACCAAATCAAAAAAAGAAAAGTGTCTGACAAAATGATATCTATCAAAGAACATTTTGCATTTGTAAAACATTTCTTAGTCTGGGCAGTTTTCAGTAAAACTAAAAGGCGTCGCGCAAGTATGTAGTATTTATGCTTATACGCATAGCAATTTTTTGAATAAAAGGCGAAACAAACAAATTTAGATATCATTTAAAGGACAAAAAATAGTACTGTGGTTCTAAAAAATAAATTGACATTAGTAAATATTTCATAATTGTAAAATAACGTGAATAATACCACGTTTTAGTGAAAATTATGGGAATAAAGTCTGTTAATGGGTTGGACAATTGAAATTGTGTCAGTTAAGAGTTATTTAGCCACGACAAATTTAAGAATGAGATGTTCCTGAGTAAACACAAATGACAATACGGTGCCACAGTATCCTAGAAAGAGCATTTTTATTTTGACTTTCTTTGCATTTTATTGAAGGGTATGTCACTTCAATATAGCATAATATGTATTGGCCTCTGGAATATGCATGAATTTTTTATTGACGTTTTCAATCAGCCTTAAGTTTTGTGTCTGTTTGAAGTAGCACGTTCTCAATTCCGACTGAAAGTGTCTTTCTAATACAACACAGGGTACATATAACGTGTTCTCGTTCACATATGAACATGATATTTGTCACTGGACGTTAAACCCTAATTCGTCAGCATCATCCAATTGGTTCTTTTCTTATATTACTTAATCATATGTTGTTTACAAATCACTCTAAAGAAGTAAACGGAAAGGAGCGAATGCAGCTACATTTGGTTATTTTAAGTTTCAATTAATTTTATTCCGTTTAGTTCCTTTCTACATAAGTGCAGAGGAGAACTACAGTTGTCTATGGTGGCCGGTGAAGTCCATTTCGTGTTTTCGCGATTTCGCCTTTCATATTCTATAGGGCGAAAACGCGAAATAGCGAAAAGGCGAAATCTCAAA
Source organism: Mytilus galloprovincialis (assembly GCF_965363235.1). NCBI lineage: Eukaryota > Metazoa > Mollusca > Bivalvia > Mytilida > Mytilidae > Mytilus > Mytilus galloprovincialis. The sequence goes on along the minus strand of NC_134838.1, from coordinate 51,510,872 downwards.
GTCGAAAACGCGAAAACGCGAAAACGCGAAGTCGAAAACGAGAAATCGATTTCGCATTTTCGCGTTTTCGACTTCGCAAATTTCGCGTTTCCGCCATATAGAATATGTAAGGCGAAAACGCTAAAGCGCTAAAACGCAAAATGGCATTAACCTGCCACCATAGTTGTCCGCATGTAAACCTCTAGAGTTTGTCACCAATATAAGTACATCGCAATCCGTTACTGTTTCAACAGCCATCGGTGTTTCATGTGTGTATTCTTAAACAAGTATTATTTTTCTCTCATTTTTTAGCAATGTATCACTCTCTACTGTCCTTATATATTATTCTATATTCTGCGTTTCCATCCAGATTCTCGTGTATACCATGAGGGTCCGGATTGGGGTTTTTGTTGATTTCTGTACTCTTTAAATTGTTATGTCATTTTTTTCCTACATTTTGTTTATCTTACTCATGATTCTTTCTTTCTTTTCATATTTTGTCATCCCAATATATTTTACTTACTGTTGTTTAGTTACATTACGACGTTTATCTCTGATTTATATATTTTGGTTACCAATATTGTAGATGACAAATTTGTGTCATGCATGACAATTAAGCAGAATCAACATGATATATGCGATCATTCTTGGATGAAATTAATATTACTTTAATATTACAATTTTTGAAACCATTTTTATCAATTTTCAATTTCATGTGTTGTTTCCGTATATGCTATGTTTCATTGCTCATGTGGTGTTTCCGTATATTTTAGCCGCTCGTCTTGAGCCTACTCATTTGATCCGATAACACCCCATATATCAATAAAATTGTACTTTTATTGCCATTCATAACTCTTAACAGACCAATTAACAGACCGAGTTTTATACATCCGACCCATTAACAGACCAGGTTTTAAAGAAAGATTGATTTATGTCACCAAAATACAGATTTTCGTGTAGATTTTTCACACAATGATATTAATATGGTTAACAAACATAATGCCTTTCTTTTTTCGATGTTCAAAATATTGAATGCAAGTAAATTTAACCAATGTGTCATTTTGTGTACATTTAATGTGTGAAAAATGTGTATAAATTTATTGATGAGTAACCCGCCTTTTCATTTTATAAATCGTACATCGAAGCTAGAAAAATAATAATTACACCACTGAATTCAGTACATTGAATTGTTTTGTTAGACATGAATACTTTTTATGATGAAAATATATTTAAAAAGTTATACTATGAAACATGCTGAACTTTCAATGATTTTCTCGATAACACCTGATTAACAGACTTTAGCCAACCCGATTAACAGACCAACCGCCGATATAGCCGCATACTCAATATAGATTAACCGACCAATCTCTCGGTTAGCCGAGTGTCGGCCGTGGATTTAAATAGCTATCAATGTACTAATCTAAGTTGCAGTATAAAAACAATATTAGGTCAATTTCATGAAAATACATGTATAAGTTTTTTGTATTCGGCACAAAACAGTTTCTCATGCTGAGTTCACACGTAATTCGAATTCGATTCGCATTAACTAATTCGAATTAGTTTAATTCGCATTCGAAACGTTTTAAAACGTCCTAACGTCAATTCTAATTCGAATTGCAATGCGCGTCAAATTCGCTAATAGATACTGTCCAAAACGACGTTAACTTTTAATTCATATTAACAAAAGCGTATTTCTAATGCGAATTGGATAATTCGAATTAGCCAATTCCAATCAATTCGAATTAAAAAAAGAAGAGTGTGTGAACACGATTAGCGAATTCGATTCACATTCGATCCGAATTCAATTCGAATTTAATGTACATCAGCCTCATACAAAAAACAAATATATTTTTCTGACATTGACCTAATATTGTATATGTACGATTTGTTAAACATGAAAAGGATTTATAAGATCATTTATTATTATACTGCATAAATTGACTAACTAGAATAATTAAAACTGTTAATTAATATCAATAAAGATAAATAAATTATATTCCAGTATACTAGCTACTATGCAAATTAAAGGAAAATAATTATTCGGTTGCAGCAATACAAATATTCGGCGAATTTTTCAACAAAGTTTGACATACTCTGAATTTTACTTGGTTGTATCTGCTGTACATTTTTGAATTGTTTGATAAAGTTTGCAATGTTATCTATCAGGTTTTTTTTTTAGTTAATATCGCTTTTTTCTGGTAGGAATCAAGGCAAAATGCTAGGATAATAAATTCAAAATCATTTATTATAATAACTAGTCATCTAAATATGTGTAATATACCAACCTTCAAATGATGGGTTATATTCCGTTTCGTTGCTTTGTTTGGCTAAACAAACGTAAAAACATAAATATATCCATGTGCATTTATTATATGATTGCGATCTTTATAGGCGAGTGCCAAAACAAGGATTCAGAGGTTTTTAATGCACCTATCTAACACACGGCTATATGATATTGTTACGGCCAGAAATCGCCTTTAAATTGTAGCCAACAAAAGACACAAATCAAAAGTAAAATTTAACAATATTTATTATACAAAAGTTTACAAGAAGTATTACACAAATATTACTGTCAACTTAACTGTCAAAATATGAGTCCAATCTTTTATCATTATCTGTATCCGGATATCTTTCGGAATCCAATCTAAATATTACGGTCACAATCCAGTATGATGTTGTTTGTAGAATAAAAGTGTCAATCCAAAGGCTATGATTATTAATGTCTATCGATGTCTAAGTCCAAATCCAAGAGTGTCCAAGAGTGAGCGTTTAACTTTAGTATCTGCATATATATAATTGTCAAGGAAAATTCTAGAACAATCTATACTGGAACATCCTAGAGAGTTACAATGAAAGTTTCTAGTAAAATGTAGAAGTTTATATAACGCATCTTTTATTAGGATCATTCTGGAAAGTTCCAATCATTCTGTAATTGTTCCAGTGATTTCTAAACTGCACAGTTCTAAGATTATTCTGTAAACAACTATCAGGCCATACAACACAAATTAGGCCAACATAAATAAATACAATAATTACAATATCATAACAATATATCATTTGAAAGGTCTTTTATCGTACATTCAGAATTGCCTGGTCGTCAAATTTGGAAATGGTCACATTTTTCTAAAAACGGCAAAAAAAAGGGGGGAAAGTATAAGTCATAATTTGACGATATTGTTCGAAAAATGCAGTTTAAAAGTGAATTCATCTGCAATATAATATTAAATATATCCTTTAATAAACTATAGTTTATCTAATTTTTGTTTCTGAAATAAAATTAAAAAAAAAAAGTGTTTAAAATGAAAAAAATCTCGTATTTTTGTGAAAATCATAATTTAATTTTTTACGGGTATTGACACAAAACGCTCTGTAATGTTTAATTTTGCATCGAAAACACACAAATTCTATTGGTTTTATATTAATAATATATATAACTAGTTTGTTAAGTTCTGATGTCTCGCCTAGCATGTTTTTTTAATACCGACAAAATATTGATAAACTATATTTAAACACATCGTAAACTGCTTTAAAACGCCTATTTTCCATGTTTACAACACAGTTAAAAATCTATGTTATTTTGGTCTTCTGTTAGTTCGACAGTTATAAATACATTATGATTTAATTGTCTTAAGCTTGCCAATCACGTCAAGTTTTGAAGATCACTAGCAAGGTTGTTTTTTTTATAATTTTTTTTTATTTTATTTTTTATATATATTGTTTTAATTTATTTTTAACTACCACTATCATCGCATTTGGAATTTAAGTACACAACTAAGTTTCAGCTGGTAGAGCTATTACAAAAACACAAAATTAATAATAATATACATATTTACATTGAATAACAGTGATGTAAGTTAAACTTTATGTTGCCCCTTTGCTCAAATGCTCTTTCGCTATTGGTCAATGGTTTCGTTTTTATCTTCTTTATCGTCATTCAAATAATCTTCGGAGTCGAAGTCCTCTTTAGAATATATATTTTGGCAGGTATCACTACCCTGACATGGACAAAGCTGACTGCAAGACATCTGCTGCTCTCGGCAAATACATGACTTGCTACATAAATTATATATTTCCCCTTGCAAGAACATATTTAATCTTGCAGGAAATCGGACGTCATCATGCCTAAAAAGTAGACTCGATCCGGGCGATGTAAACTCTTTTTCTATCTGTATTCATAAGGCGACAAATGATTTGGGTGATCGAGATGTGAAGACATCCAGCTTTTCGTTTGAAGACATGACCGCAAAACATGTTCTTTGAATGCAATTTCGCTTGGTGGCAATCGCAACAAACTTACATACTGCAAGTTTAACACGTAACTTGGTTAAGTCAACATGTGACGGAGCGAATTTGTCTTTTGGGTCATAAAAGCTTGAAATATGCTCCCTGTCTGCTGACAATGATGTGGAAAAATCAGTCGTGTCAAAGTTTTGGAGATTTGTAAACTTACTCATAGATTTTCTTATCAACTTTAATACAGTCTTTTTGCCAAAACCAAATATAGCGGAAGTGGTATCACAACCAGTTAAAGCATGAACTGCAGGGAGAATGTTAGCTAGTAAAAGTGTAAGAGATTTACTCAACTCATGGATTGGTATGTACCTTCTACAGTCCCCAAGAGAATTGGTTGACCCCGTTAAAAACCACATTTGTTCAATCGACACAGAGCACAAGAACATCTTGACTATGATTAGTCCCCTTATATTCAACTGCTGAAATATTTTATCAGAGTGTATAACATGAAGCAAGATTCTTGTGTCTGCTTCTTCGGGCGAACATAAAAGGTTTTGTAGATCAATTATATGCCCATTAGAGACTTGTCGCACTATTTCTGGATTGGAAAATGCACCGGCAAGAACTTAACATTTTTTTTTTCATCCTGGAAAATATCAGACAAATTTCTGCTCAGATAATCACAAAGGAAAGTAATCAGAGCTTAATGGTTTTAAATTTGTTGCTTGGTAGATTTTTTTTCCACTCTGGAACAGTTCGGCCTTCAGCGATATGATTTTTTTGCGTAGTTGTTGTTGCCGAACGTCTATGTCGCTCTGCTGATTTTATGGAATGTTCAGTGTCATAGCAATCGAAGACATCAACAACCTTGTCTGTGAATTGGAAGTATGATTGTACCTGCATAATGTAAGATTTGGCCAAGTCTCCAAATGTGGACATCCTTTTAACATCAAATGACTGAACTAAGCTCATGCTATCTCTTTTTTTGTGCGATAGCACTGTGGTCGAATGGAGGAATTTAAGGGACTGCTGCTACTAAATTTTCCAATTCATGGGCAAGATCAGACTTATTTGTCTTCCTCATAGCTCCATTGTCATGAAATGATGCAGTGGGAATGGGACAAATTGGATAGGACAATACACTTTTCACAGATACGTCATCTCTACATTCAGTAATAGATAGTGCACGTCTGAACACAAGCTCTGGATTCAAATGAGCTTTTACAACTTGCCCAGATTTGCATTTTAGTTGTACTTTGGGGTTCATATCTTCAAAGGTCTTCAGACCTGTTTTGTGGATGAAATGGTAAAAGCTACCTGCCTTGTCTGTTGATAGAGATGACTCAACAAATATCTTCATTTTAGTTCTTGCAGTTCCAACTGATTTTGACAGTGAATCTTCAATGTCGTGACTTGCATGGAGACCGTTTGAAATGTTAATAAGCTGACGGGGGTGATTATCAACGTCAAAAAGATTTGTCATATTTTCTGTTATATAAACAATTAGATCTTGAACATGTTTTCATTTCTTTTCATTGCAGCTGGTTTTGCTTCGTCGTGACATTGGTCATCAACTTAGACAAGACATGCACGTGCTCTCATTGCCGATGTTATCTGATCAATATTTAATGTCACCGTTTAATCCAAAGTATTTCAACATGTCTGTGTTCTCGTGAGATTTGCAAGAAACGTGACCATAGAAAACTTTGACGACCACCCAAATCGTATGCTCTAAAAGTTTTTCTTTCAATTGATACCACAATTAGCTGTGTGTTAGATAGGTGCATTAAAAACCTTAACGAGAGGCTTTTTCTCAAATCGGCGCTCGCCTATTAGTGTTTACATTCATGTTAAAGAGTATAACAGAAATGTTCATTCAAATAGCAAGTAGAGAATGGGAAATTTTCTAATAAAAGTTGACATGAAAATGTATAGAATATGGTCTTGAACTCCATCAAACTACTGTGCGACTTCGAAATTTCAATTGCAACAGCAAAAGTAAGCAATGTCTTTGCTAATGTTGTATATACAGTGGACTTAAACATTTGTGTTTAGACAAATATATCATATTGTTGTTTTAATCTTTTAATCTTATTGTTTTATATTGAGCTCTCATGGTAGCTGTTTTAATGGTAAAATCACCAATTGAAGATTAAAAAAACTGACAATTAAAACAGTATCAATCTGGAATGCAAAACTTCTCCCTTACGAGAGGCTGTACTTTTATGGTTTATTTAAAAACTTACTTGAGGTGGTACTTTTATGGTTAAAAAACTCACTACTTTCACCTGCTGTTGCGAGAACGTCATCTTCATGCAAAATAGAACTTTCTGACATTGTTGAAAACATATTGGTATTCATTAGAGGTTTTATTATCTAAAAAAAATTATTTACTTTGAAATTCTAAATAAATATAGTGATTCATTTTTTCCTTCGTTTTATTGTTCTACACATTGGTTCTTATAACGTGACTCTGTACTTTAAAAGATCCCGTCAGTATGATATTGTTCTATTTTATGTCATTATGATATATTTCTATTATGAATTACAAAATACGTTGAACCACAAACGTCAAAATCATTCAATTGCGTAGTGGAATAACTATTTGTGGATTCTTATAAATTCTATATAACTTTTGGACTATTTTAATCTCGGTCTATTTCTGAAATTTATTCTTACATACTTTTGATTTTTTAACCCTGTACGCTAACATTGCCTATGTGAAATTTTAAAATTGTTTGTATGTACATTGAATGACAAATATATGTGACGTATAAAATTTTCTGACGTCAGACACGCGAATTAATGAATGTGTTTGTAGATAGACGTTTTTGTGTTCTGTTAAATTGTTTCTTTTAAAATTGTTACACGATGATGACTGTTGTACCCATATTTTGACTATTTTATTTATTGTGTCTGTTTAGTTAACGCATCATTGTAAATATAACGAAATTTGATGAGACTGTCATCATAGTGAGAGGGTTAGCGCTATTAAACCAGGTTTAATCCACCATGTTCTACATTTGAAAATGCCTGTACCAATGCAAGTCAAGAATATATGACATTTCTTGTCCATTCGTTTTTTATGTGTTTTGTTATTTGATTTTGCCATGTGATTATGGACTTGTCCATTCGTTTTTGATGTGTTTTGTTATTTGATTTGGCCATGTGATTATGGACTTTCCGAATTGATTTTCCTCTGAGTTCATTTTTTTGTGATTTTACTTTTTATACTACATTTTTTAACAAAAAGTGCGGTAACATCCCATTAAAAAAGAAAAAGAACGTTAAGCATATGTCAAAGTCTTTTGTAACTAGAAGGATCACTTTTATCCGGAAGTTCAACCGTTAACTTGCATTCCGATAAGCATTTGTTCTCAGGTTGCGTAATATCATGATTTTGAATATAATTTTATATCAATATAAGTAAATGAAATCTAGTTAACTTACTTGTACGGTTGGTAGAACACGAGCAGTTAGTTTACACAGACTGTCTTAACCCTATCACGTGATTCTTTAGTTTCTTTGTACGTGTGTTGTTCCAAATAGACCTCATGGTGAGTGTTTGTAACTGAAAGTGCAGAATCTGGTGGTGAATGGTTACATATTTTATAGATAGTCTGTTGTAGCAATATACAGTTAGAAATTTAATTTCGCATTTTGACTAAGGTGATTTTTTTTTAAAATATGAAAGTGTTTTTACAATTAAATTGATTTTTAGATAGCTGAAGAATAAAAAGCCTTCCAAGTAGGAACTACAAGAATTTGTTTTTTAATTTTTTATATGCCGTTTTTTGTGTGTTTGACAGTCCATATGTTCACACCCGTACCGCTCATATGTCCAGAAATAGTAGAGTTTTTCAACAAAGATTTGACCCTCAAACTTTGCAGTTCTATTTTAAAGCTGAAATGAATATGAATGTTTTGGAGCTCTTGATAGATCATATCTATGTTTTCAGAAAAGGTACCACTCTAATAGATTAAAATTCTCCTTTGGACCAAATTTTGCCAACTTTTGTGACATTTTCATTCACCCTTTTTTGCAATATTTTGTATAAATAAATGCAAATTGTTGTCATGTTACACCAAACAATGATTATCTTTCACCGTTTTGAGTATTGTCAATAAAATCTTTGAAGATGATGTTTCAATATATATGCACATGTATAAAACACACATTTAGCCTTATTTGTTAAAAAACAAGGGAATGAGTGAAGTTAAACATAATATTTTGAGTGTCATTTTTTCCTTAACCGTGTATCAAGGTGTACTGCATTGTACCTATAAAATAAAATAAATTTCGGATCGTCTTTGGAGAGTATTTGTAAGCTAAGGAGAAAACTCAGACAGTCTTACAAAGAATGACAACGAGCAAAATCCATACCGTATCGTATAGTTAGTAATAAAAGCCCACCCCCATTCCCGCATGAAAACATACCAAACAATTCAAATAAGAACCAGCGGACTGGTTTATTCTTAAACAAAATACAAACAAAACAGCAATCAACGACAGCTACTAAATGAGACAGAGACAGCACATGTACTTAAACCAATCCTTAGAAAACAATAACATTGGTGTGCCATCAAAATCAGTTGGAAAGCTCCATATTCATCAAAACAACTCGACACACCAATAAAAAAAAAAAAGGACAAACGATACTAAGTACCAATCTAAAAGTACTCGCATTTTCCCAAAGCCAGTTGACAGCCCATTTAAACTAACAAATACATCATGTTTTTCCGACTTAAAAAGTGACCGCCACGAAATAGCACAAATGTGCTGAGTTGGCGTTAAACACCATTTAATCAAAATTAAAGATCAAGCAATATATATCTAAAGCATTTATTATGAATAGGCCATAAACAGTCTGAGAAAATCATCACCTTTTACAATACCAAAATATAAGCATCGCCGGGTTGCAAGCTTCCAAGTGTTCATAACTAGTCTTAATTTATTAAAACAAATTGACTGCATTTAAGTATAATTCCTGCTTCTTATCTACCATTGCTTATCTGAAACTACTAGAACATTCTTAATATTCAATTACATCATAAGGAGACGACATTTTAATACAGCTTGAGACTTTATTTGTCTTTTCTATAACGTTAAAGCTTCATTAACTAACAAGTTCAACATTTATGCATACATGAGATCATTTGAAATTGAATATAAAATATAAGCAAAAACCTCATGTAGATAGAATTATCACAAAGCAATCATACTTTTAAGATTTCTTGATAGAATAATATCTCAAATCCAAACTTACCCTGAAAACTATCGAAAATCAGCAGTATTACAAAATAAATCTGTAAAACTAAATAAAGACAATGAAAACATATGTAAAACAAGTATAAAAGCAACAAACTTTTGGTCATAATGTTCAAGTAAACACCATTGACCTAGCTTAGGCGCATTAAAACATGTGTAACCCAGCCACATTCTGTCTATATCTGTCACAAGTCAGGATCGTGTATTTCAGTTGTTGTTGTTAGTTCATGTCTGTCAAATGATTCAAAAACATACTTTATTTTGTAAAATGTTTTGTTATGAATTAGGTCGTTAGTTTTCTCAAGTGAACTGTTTCATATTTTTCATGTCACGGCTTTTTATAGCAGACGGTATGGTATGGGTTTTCTCAATGTTGAAAGCCGTACGGTTGCCTATAATTACATACATCCACTAAATTTGAACTTTGGTGGATATACGTTTTATTTGCAATCATACCACATCTCCTCATTTGAAACTACAAACGACAAATTTGAACGTTAATTGTCATCACAGTTAAGTATTATATTGATACGATTTTGTTTATTGACTTTTTCCGTTGACAAATCTGCATCACTGAACTTTAGCTGGTAATCTAATTATGGACCACTGGACTGTAAGTTAAAATGCATTTATAAACTAATGCACATGACAAGTTGCAATTCAGTAATGTTACAATGACGAAATAAAGGACGGGGTTGTAGGAATGACAATTCGAAAATATCGACGTACATCTGTAACACCGATATTTTCCATAACGGTCAATCAAATCATGATGGCTTTTTGTTTGTTTGCTGTCTTCAAAAGCGTCTTTTCCTACTTGTTAGATGGCAAGCTTTTTGATGTTTTTCGAAAAAGAGTTACTCTGCAGATTCAGAAACTCTTTCAACAGACAACTCCATCTTTTTATGGTGCATAACGTTCCACAGTGTCTCATTTATGTCTTGCAATCTTATTAATCCGTCCAGATCATTTATATCAAAAAGGATAATTATGTTTTTGCTTTTCCCAGTAGCCATTTCTGGTATTATATTATGATAAGAAAATAATCTGCCTCTATCCAATATATTTATATTTTCATAGGTATGAATATGCATAAACTTTTTACCCTTTAACGTTTAATACTAGTAATCAATCGAGATTGAAAGACATAATAACATGCACGTACCTGAATGTTGCCTATCGGGACTATGAAGGGTAATATTCCGACTGATTGTGTTTTGTATCCTATAAATTTTGCATGTTTACAACATTTAATTTTATTCCAATCTTAAAGGTCAATCTTCATATCAGCCAGACAAAGATTGAAGCTGTTTTGAGGAAATTTTTGAAAGAAGGGCCACCAAAGAATATTGTTTTCGAAAGATTACACTCGACGTTTAATATCCTTTTCATTAACTGTATCTAAGAATTTGTATCATTAACAAACAATACAATATTTGATAGACTATCAGGTTTGTCCGAGATCACGATACACCCAATCATTTTTGCTTATTAAAGGTTTTGCTTGTCTAAGTACTAGTAAATCTATGCGAGACTGTGAAATTGAATATTCTACAAGTTTGTTATATTATTTATATGTTGATAATGTTAGATGCATTCCACGGAAAGGGACGAAAAAATGTGTGACAAATTATTCAAAGATATTCTGTCCGTAATTCATGATACCGATCCTGATAGTTTACGTGGCTTCGTCGCGAGTGATTTCTCTATACTGCTGTCTTTAAGTTTTTATCATACAGATATATTAAACATAATGACAGAAATCGTATTGTTGAAACGTAATATTTCAGTATTGACTGCGTGCCAAGAGTCGTCTATGAAATGAATACAGCAGTTTAAAACTTCAGAAGATCGTAATACTGCGGATGTAAAGAACATTGTCCAACCGAGAGGGGGAAGTTATGAAGGGGATTTATGTGAAAATCGTAACACTGTGCTTGATTTTGACAATACCTTGACTGCGCTAAAAAATTAGTTGAAAGATCCTGAAAATAACCAGCCATTGATGAAACTAAGGTGAATACGTATGGTGCTGCATTAAAAAGGGAATCGCAACAATAAACTAATCTAGTTGATTCAGATTCAACTGTTGTAAGGGGGGAAAACCAGTAAATTGTCGGTTTTGTCTTCTAGCTCAAACAACACCATAAACGTTCCAAATACTCGCGATGATATGATGCTCCGAATGACTGAACAACTGATATTATTGAAACACAGTTCTTAGAGGAGTTCGCGAAAATCTTCTCTATTTATTTCTGCTTATGTTGCTTGTTCCTTGAATAAAACTCCTATAAATAATAATAGCTATGCTGATATTATGTGTATAATAAGCCCATCAGTTGCTCGATTTAGATTACTTTTATCTGGTTGTGAAGAATTTGCTACTGAAAATGATACTAGTATTTTATTTAATGTCACGAAATATATATGTGTGTATGATTTTGTACAATGTACCCAAATTTTGTGTGGTAATTCAATATAATTTATTAATGAATTTAAATATTTTGGACATATGGTTTGTAAGGATTTAAATAATGATTGTGACGTAAAGAGATAATATCAAAGTATATACAGTATATGCAGGAAAGTTGACTTGCTGAAGCGAAAATTAAAGGGGTTTTCTACGGGTGTGAAGATTTAACTTTTTTCAGTCTTCTTTTGCTATAGTGTATCTTTATGGTCTAAATGTAAGCCTACCTCTCTAAATAAAATGCGTGTAAAGTATGAAAAATAAGCTTTCACATTGATTTTATAAATAGTTATCAAAAGTACCAGGATTATAATTTTATACGCCAGACGCGCGTTTCGTCTACATAAGACTCATCAGTGACGCTCAGATCAAAATAGTTAAAAAGCCAAACAAATACAAAGTTGAAGAGTAACATTAAATAAAATATCATTTTAAATAGCAAATTCTTCATAAATAGATAAAAGTAATATAAACATAGCAACTGATGGGCTTTTTATACACATATCATCAGAATAGCTAAAATTATTCATGGGAGTTTTATTCAAGTAACAACCAACATAGGCAAATATAAATAGAGAAGATTTTGCGCAAACTCCTCTAAGACTGCATCTTCGCTAGCCAAGGGTTACGATCCCCTCCCCTTCTCTCCAACCTTGGCAGATTAAGCCAACATTTGTGATAACAATGTTGCGCCATCTATAGGTTGATTAAAGTCATGGCCATTACGAATAAATTATTCTTGATTCTTGGTAGCACTTGAACTCTCTTCAGTGTGGAGGTGACAACACGATAGAGTCTAGAATCTACATACTTGGTGAAGCATTTTCTAGATTAACACGTGATCATGTTATTGGTGCTTTTTGATTGGATGCAGCCAGTTACGACTGCAACCAATGAAAATCACTACCTTGTGTCTTCGAAATTTTATCTCAATCCGCCAAGGCTGGAAAGGAAGGGAGTGGAGATCGTAACCCTTGGCAAGCGAAGATGCTAAGACTGTGTTTCAATGATAACAGTTTTATAGTCATTTGAAGCATCATCACGAGTATTTGGCATTTTTGGTGTTGTTTGAGCTACATTTTGTAGATGGCAAAACCAAATGGTTCCTTGTTTTGCCCTTTTCAACAGTTAAATCTGAATCAACCAGAGTAGTTCATTGTTGCGAATCCCTTTTCAATACAACAGCATACTAATTCACGTTAGTTTCATCAATCATCATGATCATGGCAGGCAATTTTTCATTTTCAGGATCTATCAACTATTTTCTTAAAATCTTTCAAGCTATTGTTGATGTCTAGTACAGTATTACCATGTATTAATTCCACAGATGACTGTTGGCATTCAGCCAATACTGATATATAACATTTCAATGATTCGATTTCTTTTATTATATTTGATACATCTATATAATCTAGACTTACTGACGGAAGTTTGGGGATGTCCCGCGCGACGAAGCCATGGATATCATAAGTCAGGATCAGTATTATAAATTACTGACAGAAGATCTTGTATATATGTGTCTTATTTTTTTTATCCATTCCGTGGAATGCATCTAACATTATCCGCACATAAATAATATTACAAACGCTTAAAATGTTCAATTTCAGTCATGAAAAGGAATAATATTAAAAGAGTTGAGTCGATGCGAAATATTGAAAAATTGCAAAGTTTATATGATACAAAACACAATCAGTCGGAATATTAACCCTCATGGTCCCGATAGACAGCATTCAGGTACGTGCAAATTATTATCTCTTTAAATCCTGATTGATTACTAGTATTTAACGGTCAGTGGTAAATATTTTATGCATATTTATACCTTTGAAAATGTAAATATAATAAGGTTGGATAGAGGCAGATTTTTTTTTTAATCATATTATAATAACGAAAATGGCTTCTGGTAAAAGCAAAAACACAATTTTCCTTTTTTGATATAAATGATCTTAAATTTCAAGGCATATTTGAGACACTGCGGGACCTTGTGCACCATAGAGAAAATGAGGTCGTCTGTTGAAAGAGTTTTTGATTCTACAGAGTAACTCGTTTTCAAAAGACATCCAAAAGCTGACCACCAAACAAGTAGGATAAGAAGCTTTTAAAGACAACAAACAAACAAAAAAAAGCCATCATGATTTGATTGACCATTATGGAAAATAGCGGTGTAACAGCTTTACGACGATATTTTCCAGTTGTCGTAATTCCAATCCCGTCCTCTTTTTCTTCATTGTGACATTACCAAATTGCAACTTGACATGTAAAACGAATTTCAACTTAATTTAGTTACAAGCGAAAGTTCAGTGATTGAGATTAATCAACTTAATAACGGGAAAAACAAAAACCAAAATTGAAATGTACTAATGTAATTCTTCACTGTAGTGACAATTGAGGACCAAATTTGTCATTTGCAGTTTAAAATGAGGAGATGTGGTATGATTGCAAAAATAACATCTATCCATTAAAGTTCAAAGTCAAAGTAAGTACTTGTAGGCAACCGTATGGTTTTCAATAATGAGAAAATCCATACCGTATAGTCGGCTTTAAAAAGCCGCAACATGAAAAATTTGAAACAATTCAATTGAGAAAAACTAGATGCCAAATTCAAAACAAAACAATTTACGAAAAACGTAATGTTTTTTGAACAGTTGACCGACAACAACCTCTGAAATACACGATCCTGACTTGTGACAGGCACAGATAGAATATGGCGGGATTAAACATGTTTGAATGCGCTAATCATCACCTTAATTGGGACAATGGTGTAAATCTGAATATTATGACCATAAGTTTGTTGCTTTTAGACTTGTCTTACATATGTTTTCAATGTCTTTTATTTAGTTTTACAGATGTATTTTGTTATACTGCTGATTTTCGATAGTTTTCAGGGTAAGTTTGGATTTTATCAAGAAAACTTGAAAGTATTAATATTTATATTCAATTTCAAATGATCTAATGTATGAATAAATGTTGAACTTTTTAGTTAATGAAGCTTTAACGTTATAGAAAAGACTAATAAGTAAATGTTGTCTCATTATAATATTATGGAATGTTATGAATGTCCTAGTAATTCTGATAATCAATGGTGGATTCCAAGTTATATACAAAGCAGGAATTATATTTACAAGGTGCAGTTATTTTGTTTTAATAAATGAAAACTAGTTATGAACACTTGGGAGCTTGCAACCTGGCGATACATTTGTACCTATATTTTGGTATTGTAAAGGGTCTTGATTTTCTCAGTTTGTTTATGACTTATTCATAATAAATTCTTTAGATGTATATTGATTGATTTTCAAGTTTGATTAAATGGTAGTTTAACACCAATTTCACAATAAGACTATTTACTAGGTTTGTAATAATATGAGTAACACGACGGGTGCCACATGTTGAGCAGGATCTGCTTACCTATCCGGAGCACCTGAGAACACCACCAGTTGTTCGTGGGGTTCGTGTTGCTTAGTCTGTTGTTTTCTATGTCGTGTCTTGTGTATTATTATTTGTCTGTTTGTCTTTTTATTTTTAGCCATGGCGTTGTCAGTTTGTTTTCGATCTATGAGTATGAAAGTCACTCTGGAATCTTTCGTCCCTCATTTTCAGCACATTTTTGCTATTCTTTGGCGATCACTTTTTAAGTCCGAAAAAATGATGGGTTTGTTAGTTGTAATGGGATTTCAACTAGCTTTAAGAAACTACGAGTACTTTTAGATTGGTACCTGGTATCGTTTGTCATATCTTTTTTCTTACGCTTTAATATTTCACCCGTGTTCTTGTTTTCTAAGGATGGGATTAAGTTTATGTGCTGTGTCTGTCCCTTGTCGTCGATTGCTGTTTTGTCTGTATTTTTCATTTTAAGAATAAATCAGTCCGCTGGTTTCCTTATTTGAATTGTTTGATTTGTTTTCATTTGGGAATCTTTTATATGTAATATACCATGTATACGCTACCGTATGAGTTTTGCTCGTTTGTCATTCTTTGTAAGACGGTCCAAATTTCTCTATAGTTTTCAACTCCTCTCCAAAGACGATCCGAGATTTCGTTTATTTTATATGTAGCAATTCACCTTGATACACAGTTAAGAACAAACCTTAAATGACATTCATTATGTTTAGCTACCATCATTTCCTTTCTTTCCAACACATAAGGCTTAATGTCTGTGTTATGCATGTGTATATATATTGAAACATCAAATTTTATAGATTTTATTGCCAATAGTCAAAATGGCGAAAGATAACATTGTGTGGTTTATCTATGACAACAATCTGCATGTATTTATACATAATATTGAAAAAAGAGGGGAAGAGTGAAAATGTTACATAAGTTACCAAAATGTGCAGATGTGGTCCAAGGGAGAATTTCAATCCACTAGAGTGATACCCTTTCTGAAACCATAGACAATTATCTATCACGAGGTCTAAAAAAAGGTTCCATTAAAATAGAACTCAAAAGTTAGAGGGTCAAATCTTTGTTGAAAAACTACTTTAATTTTAGGGCTTTTTTTGCACTAGTATCTAGTATTTAACAATTGTCCTATATTGTACAACTATTATATATAAGTTAATCCCTGTGTGATTATCGTCAATTGAACCAGGAGATAGACTTGAAAAATTGTATACTCTTCGAATTCATTCTTAGAATAATTTACATTTACACTTTACATTTATTTTGCTGATATCTTTTTCTCTGTTTCCGGTTTGTTATTTACATCTATTTATTTATAAACCCTATAAAAATTACTGGACCTATAAGCGTACGGATGTGAAACTATAGACTATCAAACAAACAAAAAATAGCTTAAAAAACGTTTAAAAAACGATTTTGGTTTTCATATAAACCCACTCGGAAGGCTATTTTATTCTTCAGCTATCTTAAAATCAATTTTATTGTACAAACACATACATTTAAAAAAAAAAATTACCATAGCTAAAATGCAAAAGTTAACGTTTAACTGTGTATTGCTACCATAGAAGATCTATGAAATATGTAACCACTGACATCCAGATTCTGCACTTTCAGTTACACATACTTGCTATGGGTTCAATATGGAACAATACACGTACAAAGAAGCTAAAGACTCATGTGATAGAATTAATGCCAGTTTATGTAAATTGACCACTCTTGTACAGGGATTTCTGTCCAACAGCTTTTTAATTAATGATTTCCACCAACCGAACACGTAAGTTAGTTAGAATTTGTTTTACTTATATTGATATAATATCATTTTCAAAATCATATGATCGGTGATTGATTGATATTTATATTACGCAACCGATCAAATTGATATTGGTATGCAAATAAACGGAAGACCTTCATTATAAAAGTGATAGTTCTAGTTACATAAGACTTTGACATATGGTTTAACGTTCCTTTTCTTTTTTAATAGGATGTTACTGCACATTTTGTAAAGAAATGTAAAAAAAAGTGTATGTATATGTATTAAGCCTAACAAGTAACACACGTGTCTCGTCGTCACTGCTTCGCACCACATTTAAGTTCCATTCGATATTCACTCCATCTTGAAGTTATTACTGAACAAATATCGATTCTGATTAGTAGTTGTTAATCTGGCTTGTACTCGATTAGCTATAATGAGATAAAAGATAGGGAACAATAATGAGATATAACATAGGGAGGAAAATGTCACATATAGGAAACGAATTAAAATTACAGTATAGGTATTTAAGACGTGGTCAACAATAATTGCTCCATGTTGACGTAATTTATAATACTGCAAAGTACTTCATACCTATTTCAAAATGTTAAACTTTATATAAAATGATAAATTATGATTTGAACAGTGCATAACTGCAGTTAGAAGATATGGCAAAAAAATGAAATTCAATTTAAATCAAGTTACGTGAAAGGAACATTTTATATGTAGCTTCTAGTACTTTGTTCTGATCTAGGCAAAATAAAAGCATATGGTGTTTTAAGATTATACTTTTAAACTTTATAATTTGGCCAAACTATCATTGTGTGCCAACCAAACCAAATGGCGTTCGTCTATTACGTAGTTTTTAATGATATCATGACGCGCAATTACATAGAGATTAATACATGGCCTTTTCCATATCGGCCAATGTATCATCCCGAGAAACCCATATCAGCACGAGACGTAGTCGAGGTGCTGATATGGGTTAAGGGATGATACCCGGGCCGATATTGAAAACGTCATATGTTAATCTCCTTATCATATACTTCCGACAATGGTTTAATGTAAGGTAAAAAAAAAAAAAAAAAAAACGAAATAAGTAAAACAGTCAAAAACTTTTTAAAGAAGTTAAATCATGATTCCAACAAATTTACTATAATGTTCTAACAATAGCATCACTACTTCCATATATATTATGGTACCATTTTCAAATTTGGAAGCTGTAACCATGTTAACATCTGTTTTTCAATAACAGCTGGTTCTGTACAACCAGATTTATCACTGGTAACAATACACCTTATCGCTATTTGTCCGCCATTACTGGACATATCAAAAGTTCCCGTAAAATTTTGACTTCATACCAAAAAATATCTGACGCCACAACGGAAAAGTAAATATGCGACACCGGAAATACCAGAAGTAACTCGCACGAGAAGCACTGTTATGGTTTGTTTTGCACGAGACGCCCCTGATATGGGTTATCAGCCCGGGCGGGAAATTATGGCTTGGGTACTTCCGTTCATTACACATCATATAAATGCTAAGTATATGATAAATATATATTTTTTTGCAAACAGCATTGTTTTTTTTTTCATTCTGAGTTTAAATTTGATTCGTGTTATCAATAGACAACTCAGTAAAAAGAAAAGGATAAATAAAGAAATATGTTAGTGATGCTTAAGAGGCAATGTCAGAGAGCACCAGGCAGGACTGTTCAACTAAAAAAAAAATAATTTGGTCAAACATATATTTTACCATTTCAGTATAACATACTGACTGGGAATATATAATTTTTTTTATTTTTTTGGGTGAATTTGACATGTTTTTTAATGAAATTCAATATAAGCGCTCAAACTGCGAATTTTCATTGAAATGTATGGGGTAAAAACCAGTTTCTAACCGTTTTTAAAAATTGAGAAAAGCCAGTTTCTAACCATTTTCAATGATCCATCATATGAGAAAAACATCCCTTATGACTAAACTGCCTATATGGAAGTCTAGTACTATGTTGGTGTAAAAAATAAGGAAAATAAAATTTTTGGTATTTTTTTGATTTTTTTAAAAAAATAAGGTAAAAAAATGCTAAAATAAGGAAATTTGAGAAAAGCCAGTTTTTAACCGTTTTCAATGATCCATCACCAGAGGAAAACAACACTTATGACTAAACTACCTATATGACAGTCTAGTACTATGTTGGTGTAAAACATAATGGAAATAAAACTTTTGGTAGCTTTTTTATTTAAGAAAAAAAAATAAGGTAAAAAAATGCAAAAATAAAGAAAATTGTAAAATTTGAGAAAAGCCAGTTTCTAACAGTTTTCAATTATCCAACACCAGAGGAAAACAACTCTTATGACTAAACTACTATATGGAAGTCTAGTACTATGTTGGTTTAAAAAATAATGAAAATACAATTTTGGTATCTTTTTTACTCTTTTTCAAACAATTCAGTAAAAAAATGCAAAAAAAAAGAGAAAATTGAAAAATTGAGAAAATTATGATTTGGCAAACCAAAATGGTATTACCAGTACATGGATAAAGTTGAAAAATACCATAAACTTTTGAATCTTTATTTTATTTATCATGTTTAAGTGATAGTTTTTGTTAAAAAAAATAAAAGAAAAAAAATGCAGTTATGCCACTTTGTTCATTTGGTTGCTATAGCAACCATAAAATGTACACTATACATTTCATGTTGACCTTTTTTGTACAAATTTTCACCATGAAAGTACATGTACTTAGTTGGAAGATGCAAGAAAATTCTCATTGAATTGGCATGTAGATCATAAGTCAATGTCATATATACCTACAATTTTTTTTTGGGGGGGGGGGGATTTCAAATCATTTTTCCAAGGGCAACTTTAGTTAGAGGACAGACACCACATGAATACATTAGTACATGCACATATATACTTGATAGTGACAAAATCTACAAATAAGCATGCTCTTGGTTTTTGCAAAATCAAATATGATATGCAGAGTGGTTAAGTTCTTTATCGAAGGCTGTAACTTTTACAGTGTATGGTCTCTTAATGGAGAGTTTTCTCATTACAATCATACTACATCTTCTGATTTTTATTGTGTTCAATAGAGGTTCTTCAAAACCACAAGTTTACACAGTTTATCTTCATCACTTGGTTTGTATAAAAGTCAGAATATGACAACAGAGAATTATTCCTATACGTCACAGTGACTATGGCGTAAAGAGAACTGTGATAGGTACATGTAGCCATGAAATTGGCAATCATATCAAATCTCCTTTGTTAGTAAGACGGAAAACTTGGCCTGATTAAATGTGACATATCCTTAGCTACAGTGTTAACATAACAATTAGTTATCCTGTTTATTCAATCGATAAATTTTGATCAAGATTCAAATGCATGTACTGCACAAAACAAAAAATAACAATGGCATACCACGTTGATACTTATATTAAAGTTCATTTTTTTTGGTGCACATGTTTCTAAATAGCACCGAAATAATTAAGTTAACACAATTATTTTGAAAAATACAACTTTTGACAGATTTGTTTTAATATAAATTGATCCAGTTTTCTGTTACTCTGTAATAATTTGGAATTTATTTTTTCAAGACATATACATCTTTTTTATACATATAAAACCCTTGCTTAACATAAATGACATATATAAATATTTGCCTATAAACATATGAAACATGATAAATATCTAAATAGTTTCAGAAAAATTTGAAATATTCTTTCTTTTTTAAAAGATAAAGATCCATAACAATAAAGTTGATAGTTTTAAAATCGTCCTCTATCAAAATTATCATTTTCAACATTGAGGTCTCTCAATTACTGATGTAACTGCCGAAATATCCATAAAAGTGAAACATATACATAAAAAACTTAAAAGGTATTGAAATGTTCTGTTGGTCACTGAGGGTCCCAAACTGGTTACAGTTTCATTTGTGTTTTTCTTTTAGCCCAGTCACCTGTTAAATATTATAGGAATAGTCAAGCCTTTTTTTTAATTTCATCTATTTTCCTATATTTTATACATATGTCTAGATTTAGTTTCTAAGGACATAAAGGACAATAAACAACAAATTTATGAAACAAAGGTATTGCCATCTAATAAAAATCCCATCTAAATAGTGGATTAAGAATCTAATTATCTTAAGATTTGATATACAAGTTTTTGTTTTTTTAAATAAATATATATATATATGCAATAACCACTTTACAATATATGTGTCTTTCATATGTCATAAGGTCATGTAAAATATAGGTACATTGTACATTGTATATGTAGCTACCAAAATTACAGAAAAATTAAATTTGACTCTCATAATTTAAAAAGCAATAATTTGCTCCTGCTTTTTAACAAATTAAGCTTACTGCTTACATGTATATCTGACATAAACATATATGATTATCCTGATAACTGTAGGATTGTTTATTTTATATCATTATCCTATTTAAATAATGTTTGAACATGATCAATAAAATTGCATTCAGCACAGATCATACATTTGCAGATAATAATTTCACATTGTAACTCAAAAATGGGGGAAAGGGGGGATTTATTGAAATTATTGAACAGGCCTCATGATTGTCAGTTGGGAAAACATTGTAATTGGTAAATGACTTCTAGTTTTCAAAATAAAGCAGCATCAAACAACAATGTGTCTGGAAAATTCACACAATAATTTGATTTTAATTCCATTTAAAAGACATTTTGAAAAGTATGTTTAGTAAAATTCATTTAATCTTCTGAATGCTTTACCGTTCGCCCTAATAACGTGTTCGCCCTAGGTCCGTTCGCTCTGAGTTCGTTCGCCCTACTATAAAAATATTAATATTCAGGGCATTGAAGTTGAATAAACTTATTCAGATATTTCTATGGTATATATATCATGTATATTCTTGAAATTTATGGAAACATTGAAATATTTAAAAGTTTATGGCTTGTTTTTGATAATTAATTGTTCAATTACAAAATAATTCGGATAACTGATTATTGTGAAAATTGTCTTTTGATGGATTAATAATAAAAACAAACGTTTTATTTTGATAAAATATTCAGCTTGAAATTAATAAAACTAAGTATGTACGAACTGTAAATTATGAAACGGATTTACAAGTTCATTTATTTATACTGCATACTTTCGTGATTGACTGATTACAATTATTTTGTTAACAAATATCAATTAAGATAAATACCTTGTATTCCAGTATTCTACTCTGCAAATCAAAGGGAAAATGATAAATTGATTGCGTCAATATAAATATTCTGTCAATTTTTCAACAAACTTTAACATAATTTGTTCAAATACTTAAAATAATGCGACTAGACAACAATTAGAAAAAAATAATAATCAGGGCGAATGGACCCTGGGCGAACAGGTATCAGGGCGAACAGGTACTAGGGCGAACATGAATCAGGGCGAACGGACTCGGATTCGCTTTGATCTGAGACTTATACTAGTATAATAGTCCTAACTTTGATTGATGCCTTTTTTGTATCAATTTATCCCAGAAGTAATTTCAAACTTCCATAATTTGAACTATTACCTGTTCCAACTGGTATAACTGTCGCAAAGAATTCTTTTATACACTATAACTATCATCTGCTTCGAAGTGATCTGCCTTTCCAGTTTTCAAGATGCCAAAAATTATGGCATTTAGATCTTTCTTTGCCTTTGGTGTCCATGATATACCATGTACTGTTTTAAGATGGGAGCAAACTGTATGATTTCCAGCTGAATCATCAAAAACTACTCACGGATGGCTTTAAATTTCTCATATTCCACATTTCAAGCAAATAATACAATAATTTCAGTCTTATAAATAATCTTCATTCCCGTACAATAGAATTTATAACTGCCTCTAACAATGTGTCTATGTAGGAATTGATCACCTGTATATGTATGCAACAATCTCCTGATGAGGGAAATAAGTTTCCCAACACCACAAAGTTATATACTTTTGTTAAATCATATCAAAATGTTCAATTATGTATAAAAATATACAACAGAAGTTCATTTTACCACCAAAAACATTACCAGCTGATTACAACCTTTATCGGTTTTTAAATTGAAGAGCATCACTTTTGGTATGTCTAAACACCAAAAAGTCGAAAATAAACTGCAGTTTCCGGACAGTTTACTGCATTAGAACATTTACATATAAACAGATACCAGAAATGCTATTATCATTTCCTGCTGTATTCATGGTCATCTTTTAGAATATATATCGATTGTAATATTTTAGGCTGTTTTTGTTGAGAAATTAATACCCGTATTTCCCTATATAAGCAGTCAAATTTACTGTAAAATCAAATTAATTTTTTTATACATAATAACCCAATATGACTTTTAAAAATGTCATTTCCCAACAAAACAAGGTGCATACAATACAAAAACACATTTATCCAAAAAAGGTTGTTGAACAAAATTTGTAAGTTCTGCCTGGTTTTCTCTGGCATTGCCTCTTAATAATTATGCGTGTACAATTTGGTTCCAGGGAAATTACCTTTTGGACAAATCATAATGGTAGTAAAGCTTTACTAATTGAAGGACAAGAATACTATTCAGATTTACCGACCAGTGGCGGCAGTAAAGATGAACTTTGTATATATGCAATTTATAATAAAAACACAAACATTTTTCGATGGGTTCCTACAGAGTGCAATAGTGAAAATATTAAAATTGGGCGCTGTTGTTATTTTGGAATAACGTTTCCTGGTAAGTTACGGAAATGAAGTCTTCTTGAAGTGTTTTGGTGTTTTTTTTTCAGGGTGTTTGTACATGTTTTCAGGGAAATTTTTCAGGGGTATATTTTTTGTCGTGAACTATTTTGTAGATTTATATCTTCCTTTTCATGGCTTTTCCTTTCTATATGTTTTGTTTTTCTGTTGTTTTTTGTGTGTGTGTTTTTCCTTTTTTTTGGTTTGTAGTTTTATTGTCATATATCGCAGAATGACTCACAATTTATAAAAGCTAACCATCATAAATCAAGGTACAGACTTCAACACGGAGCATTGGCTCACGCTGAACAGCAAGCCATAAAGGGCATCAAAATTAACTAGTGTAAAACCATTTGAACGGGAAAACCAAAGGTCTAATCTATATAAAAAAAAAAAAAAGAGAAACGAGAAACACTCATGAACCACATCAAACAACGACAACTATTGAACATCAGATTCCTGACATGGACAAATGCATACAATTGCAGCTGGTTTAAACGTTTAAATGGTACTAAACCTTCACTCTTATCTGAAACAATAGTGTAACATCACAACATAGAAATACATACTATAAAATATCATTTGGAATGGCTTACCTCAATCAAAAAGACGTAGCAACACACACATACAAATAAGCATACATTTAGCGAATAAATTTGATCTCTGATAGAATGTTAATACAAAGTTGATAAAACAAAAGGGATGAATAATTAAAGTAAAAGTATTATACCGCTGTGAAATGCTTAAACAGATAGTAGCTACGATTTTCATTAAAATCATTTTTTTAATCTACATGCCGTATTTTGTACAAAAATTTTAATAAGTATGATTAAAACCATTACTGGTTACTTTTCATTTAGCATTTTGAAGCGTTCAACGTTTAACACCTGAATTTATTTTTTTGTTTATAGACAATAAAATGATGTTAAGCCAACCATTATTTATATGACCTATGTTGACTTGAAATTCTCAGTCCCAATTGTCGAACAGAGGAATGTTATCGTGGAAATGGAACGTGAATTTACAGTTTTTACGAAAAAAAATAAACAAAATAGAGGTTTAGACAAGTAATTAATTGTAAATCAAAAATTAAAAAAAAAACGGTGATAAATAAAGTCAACAGTAGTATACCGCTGTTCGAAGTTCATAAATCGATTGAGAAAAAAACAAATCTGAGGGAACCACATCAAATATGAGAGGAGAACTACGACACAACAGAAACACAACATTAAAATGTAACACACATGAGATTGGTCATTAAAATCATTTAAAACACCTGCCACGCAGTCAAAGTCAAACAGAAGTAGCCGACGTTTTGCGTAATGTTTCCATTTCTAAAATATTCCAGATCACATGAAAATAAATCGCAACGTGTCCATTATTGTCAAAATATGTTTATTAATTTATGGGCAGTGATCGCCCACCTTAGAAGAAATTAGAAATCAACTTCCTAAAATTTAATATTATTCTTCAATTGAACCTTCACGAAGGCCCCGATTCAACACACAAACACGCGTATACATTATCGGTATTGTTTGGTCATACAAATGTAATAACAAGTGTATAGTATCGCCATTGTTGGAGCATCTTGAGTTGGAATAATATACCGGTTTTTGTTATATTTTTTATATATACATAAATTGATAAATGGCGTCAAATACGTACATTTAATATAAAGTAATTATCAAATACGTAAGAAAACAAATATCACATGTTCATATCTATTTATATCTTGGCTAGCTCACTCGCTGTGTCGGCAAAATTCGGGAAGTAAACCCAATGCATAATTAATGAGATGAAGATCGCAACACGATATGAATTATCAGTTATTATAACACTTCTGTAACTTTGATTTAAGCAGTTTTAAAAAACTTGTTCATAATTTTGTCAAAATCGTAGCTTCTATCCCTTTAACAATTAAGTACAGAAAAACTTCAACTTGAAAAAAAAAAACAACATTACGCCATTTGTAATATCAAATCTAAACACAATATGTTTTTTTTACTGCGAAGACACATGGACGGCAACCTTGTATCTTGATGAAGTTACACATGAAACTGCTAGCAGCATATGCAAAAAGGATGGTGGAGATCTAGTTGAAGCTACAAAAATTTCAAATGATATAAAACGTTCTCTTTCTGCTGTTCCTTGGTCAGATACTAGGTAAGGATTACAAGGCGACGGAGAGGATTTTTTTTTTATAAAATAACTGGATATCAATTTTAAAGGATTATAAATTCCCCACTTTATATCCGACAAAAGAAAAACTCACTTGATTAAATTCTATATTTTATAAAGGAAATGTTCTAAAACTACCTGAGGATAAATGACAAGAAATTTTAGATTATATATCTTACACGTGGTTTTAATGTTTTTGTATTCATAAATTTAACATAGAGATAAATATGTCTCATTCTATTTTAAAAGCAAACAGAGCAGAAAGACGAAAACGCGAAAAACACGAATACGAAAACCATAACGTCGTGTATCCAGCCACTTTAAAAAAAAATTAACAAACACAAATCAAAATTAGGAGGACACGGGTACATGCATGTTTATTCAAATTAGAAAACGGAAAAATTTTTACATACAAAAGCTTATTATAATCTAACCTTCTAAAAACCGAGAAAATCAATTACAGAAAAGTGCAGGTGATGATACTGATGGAAATTTTGTTTTTTTAAACTATTGTATATTTGAATTGTGAAAGTTTTGATATACTTTTCTACATTTGTTTACTATTGTTTTCATTTGAAAGATTGCTCAATGTTTCGAAACTACAACAAAAAGTGTTTTGCTTATCAACAATAATTACGAACATTTATAAAATTCTTAACACATACATTTCGGGAACGATTTTCGCTAGCTAACCAAAATGTAATTATACATATAATTCAATAATAAAACAAACTAAAAATCAATGTAAAATTTGATGATGATCAATAATAATTAAATATGAATTATCTATGACCTAAACTATCTTTATATAATGTGTTTTATTTTCACAGTTGACTGTCATGTCGCAGCCACAGGCTTGTTATTATTTTTTTAAACGTTTTTTGTTTGTTTCTCCCTTGACATGCATTTTAATTGGCCCGTAGCAGGTTTTCAGTTCTGTGATGATCAGCCTATATGCAATCTTGAAAACTGACAAAACATATGATGTATTAAATTAAAATAAATATAAGACATATAACATAAGTATTATTAGGGCTGTGACCAGTTGTTTGTTCAAAACAATGGTATGTCTATGCACATTTACAATCTAAAAATCTTCCTGGTCACACATTTTCGAAATGTCCCACAAATAACAGGCCAATTAAAAATTTTCCCACAAAATCGTAAGCACGTTACAATTTGCCAAAACATACTTATTTTTACATCTTTGTTTTACATGTTTTATTTCTACATTAAATAGTAAATGCTTTAAAATAAAGTTATATAACCAACTCATTATTATGTTTATCAACATGAGAAAATATTTCAGTGTTTCAAGCTTCTGGACAAACCAGGTTGTGCAAGTAGCCATTGAAAGGTCAACATTTCCAAAGGATTATGTACAAAGCAAGGAGCATCTGTGCGTTTATGCTGTCATAAAATATGATCCAGTCCAATTACCTGAAATAGAATTCTTCGTTGACTCATGTAACTCGGCAAAATTTAGTTTTATTTGCATGAGACAAACCAATGAAATTTCTCCTGTCAGGACTGCACGTACAGGTTAGTATGATACAAACTTGTAATGATTGTGTTTTGTTATCATTTTTGTTTTCCCAGCCTTTTATATTTTTTACTTTTCTTAACTATGCTCTTCAGTGTAACTGGTGAAGCATGATCACGAAACACGTTTTGCACACTACAATTATGTATTTGTAGGGAAGTCTCTGTTGCATCTATTCACATAGTGTCTGACCAAAATCGATTTAGAAGGTTATTGAAAAAAAAAGTTAATGTTGGAGACTGAAAATAACGTTATCTGTCTTTTTTTTAAATAGTGTAAAATGATCCAAGACAAAATCACAAATCAAAGCCGAACAATAACAAACATCACCAAAATGACCGCAGTCCGCAAATGCTCTTCCCAGAGACCAAAATATCGATTAAGACGAACCCTATACGAAAGGGGTGTGCTGGAAGAGATCGTAAATGCATGGAAGGGATAATAGTTCGTAATCTGTGATTCTAGTGACATCACCGTGTTCTTAAATGTCAAGGAAACATCCAATTTGTCTTTACGGTACGATATGAAAAGTTCGGGATTGATTAAGGTAAGACAAATTGAATAAATCCATGGTCATTAGTGACATAGTCATTCCATATTGGTCCGTAGATATTTTGAAGGGATCACTCTAACTTAGACATTTTACTTCTTTAGCACGTAACGTAAACACCAATCAATAATATGCTAGTCTTACTACAAAGACAATGAAACATCTCACAATTTTAAAAATGAAATACTCTGTTTTGTCGCAATGTCTGGTTCTTAATTGGCCGTCATTGTCAATTTCTAGATGTAAGTCATGATCGATATGAAATAGACTTAACTTTGCTTTGTGTTCGATAGTTAATTGTTTTAAATCTATATTAGAGTAATACCATTATTGTTTTCCTCTACACGCATTAGTCTTTCTCAAATTTGCACCTTTCAAATAAATAAAAAAACTTGTCATGAGTAAAGTTGTATCGTGTCCAATATACGTACCACACACAAATTTCACATCGCATTTAATTTCATATACTAGGATAAGATTACAACCATCACTGAAAGTTTACCATTCACACTTTTATTCCCTGTGTTCAAGCTTAAGTAACCACTAGAACACACCCGTGATATCGTGGGTCCGTGACTGAATTAAAGTATATAACTATGCGTAAGCCTTATTTTAGTATTGGTATTGTCATCTGATAAAGTCATGCCGATTATAAGATGCACAGTTTTATCTGCTTTCAAACTCTTTCTGTGTGAACCCGTCGACCTGGTACTTATCAATTATTGGTAATATTAATTATTTGGAAAACAAAAGGTCCTGGAATATTTTTTTATTATAAATAAAGTTGAATTCTTTGATTCGCTGTTTTTACGTCATGCCCGGTAACAAATTGAAAACTGTACCTATACGCCTTATTTTACGTCCAGATTTGTAGTATTCGTATTGTTATCTTAGAAAGTATTACTGATTAAAATACTACAATAAGGAACAATTTGACAATGATTGAATTTAGTAGTGTCAACCCTGTGATTATGACCCGTGTATATAGCAAAATCCTAAATACACCGTTAAACTTTGGTGGTGCCCCTGTCAGATGCGGAACGTACAGATAAGATAATAGGTAACAGGTGAATAATTATACTATTAATATCGGTATCGGATTGGACCCGGAACTTGTTAATTATTGGCAACATTAATTATGTGGAAAACAAAAGGGTCTGGAATGGTGTAATTTTTAATCTACACCATTGTCCTAAATTAACTATATATAAAGTTGAATTCTTTGATTTGTCGTTTTTAGCTGATGACGGCTTACAAATTGGACCTCGTTATTTTAGTATTATACAAGTACACACCCGTGATATCGCGGGTTCGTGACTGAATTAAAGTATATAACTATGCCTAAACCTTATTTTAGTAATTGGTATTGTCATCTGATAAAGTCATGTCGATTATCAGATACACAGTTTTCTCTGCTTTCAAATCTTTCTATTTGAACCCGTCGACCTGGAACTTATCAATTATTGGAAATATTAATTATTTGGAAAACACAAGGTCCAGGCTATCCAGGAAAGGGGTATTATTAATCAACAGCATTGTCCTATATTAGTTATCTTAGAAAGTCTTGCTGATTGCTGAATAAAGCTACAATAGGGAACAATTTGACAATGATTGAATTTAGTAGTGTCAGACCTTTGATTATGACCCGTGTATATAGCAAAATCCTAAATACACCGTTTGGTTGTGGGCCTGTCAAATGCGGAACGTACAGATAAGGTAATAGCTAACAGGTGAATATACTATTGGTATCGATATCGGATTAGACCCGGAACTTGTTAATTATTGGCAATATTAATTATGTGGAAAACAAAGGGGTCTGGAGTGGCGTAGTTTTTAATCTACACCATTGTCCTATATTAGTTATATATAGAGTTGAATTCTTTGATTTGTCGTTTTTACCCGATGACGGCTGACAAATTGGACCTCGTAATTTTAGTATTATAGATATGTAACTACCTAAATATTCTATAGAAACGAGTAAAAAAAAATAAAAAATGGTGCACTGAAACACCCAAGATATATGTTTATGACTCTGACATTTTGTATTGCATTGCTATGTAGGATGAATTTCCAACAACTGTCAAATTCAAGAAAACATTTGTTCAACCCTTTTTCTTATGCAACCGGATGTGACGTACTATGATAAGGTAGTATTACACCTACATGTGTATTGTCTCACCACTCTATTGTGGAACGTATAAATAAGACAATATACTAGCTTCGTGAAATTCATCTTGTGATGTCTATTAGTGAAGTCTATGAGTGAAGTCTACCTTATTTACAAATATTTTTGATAACTTTAAAATAAAAGAACATACCGGTGAAAAAAATAATGCAGTTACTTACCATAGGAATTCCGATTATCTCTTGAAAAACATTTCATTCAAATTCAACAAACATGTTATTGATAAAAAGAAAAGCAGTTAGATAAAGTCGGTTTTGGAGATCTAACTGTTTCCACCAGTATAAAAGAGGGGCGAAAGATTCCAGAAGACAGCCAAACTCAAAGATCGAAAATAAACTGACAACGCATTGGTTAAAAAATGTAAACAAACAAATAATTGTACACAAGACACAACATAGAAAACTAAGTTTAATCAACACGAACCCCACCAAAACTGGGTGTGGTCTCAAGACCTCCGGAAACGTAAACAAATCCTGCTCAACATTGGGCACCAACCCCCCACCCACCCCCCGTGGTGCTTATGTTATCAAACCCGGTAAATTGTCTAACTCGGCAGGTTATATTCGTTAAAAAAAGAAGAGGAGTGTAGTTACGACATATGGACCATATCCAATATCATCTGTGAAACGGTTGTTCAATAACCGTCCACCAACACGTGATGGCGTCCGTAAAGTTTACGACGGGATGCTCTCAACTTTTTACAATTTAAAATTCTTTACTTAATAGCTTCCTTGTGAGCAGCAACCCTTTATCAGGGAAATCATGATACGAAATACAAGCTGAAAATATCAATTCAATTGCTTATAAAAGTAGGAGATGTCGTAATATCTAATATTGCCAAAAAAACAACCACCGAGCATGTTTATTGCAAGTATGGTTTGTCTCTTCCTTAAACAATACATTTCTATCTCTATAATCATGAAACAAGGTTCGACCAATTCTTTAGATTTGCTTTCAAAAACTCTTTTTAAGTTTTAAAAGATGAATATTTGTTTAAAGGGTGGATATGAGAACACTAGGAAGCTTCTTCGCCATGCGCTTGTAAGAAAGCTTCGAGTGTGAATGTTATAATAAAGTGTAATTTCTAACAAAACGAGACTTCTTTATTTCACAGGTGAAGCCTATTTTCTCAGGTGGGTAAATATGATTATTGATTTACCATTAATCGAATATAGTGGCAAATCTTACAGCGTTGATGAATGCATCGATGAATGCTACAGGTTAATCAAAACTGGATACGCATGTGGAGCTTTTGAGTACAATTTAGACAATTTTACTTGTCGATTCCTCGAAACTAACTTTGAAACCAATAATACTAAATATAATTCGCCATACTGGGACCATTATATGCTCACAAACACAAAACGTAAGTTGAAAAAACTAATCTTAGATATCAGAAATATAATGTTGTACTCCAGGCTATGAAAATAACATTAATTGGTTCAATTGAAAAAATAACATAATACAAAGAAATCAAAAGCTACGCGTTTAAAAGTTTTACAAAAACATTAAAAAGTAGAGACGATCAATTAAGATATACACTTAAATGGCGCCATGGTTATCATTTATATAACTTGTATCCCTAGACCAAAACAACAGATCAAAGAATAACAATTACAATAACTATCGATAATAATGGAAAAAGTATTTATCACCGAAATATTACTGGTTTGACATCCCTGTCGTAAAAGGAAATTGTCTTCACTTATATTTATTGTATGAACTTAAATATGCGACAATCTGCATGATCTTAATAATTAGACAAAAGCTTTCTCAATTATTTTTTTTCATAACATGCATTTTATCTGCATGTTATTAAGATTGCAATATGCCTTAGAAAAATTGAATATTTAGAATCGGAACAATTCCAGATAATATATATATATATACGTGTAGTTCGCACTAAAATCAATATTTTTTGTTTGTTTTTATTGAGGTTCATAACCATTGAAGATAATGTGGTAAATTTTAAAATATAGACTGAGGACGATATATAACAAATTAAGAGAAATTCAAACTCATAGTAAAAAAAATGACAATTCCCTGAAAAAAAACAACCAAAAGACTAAGTACAGTATGCAACAAAAACAACATAGAAAACAAAATTATGCGCAACACGAATTACCGAAATGTATATAATTAAGCAATCTTAGGCATTGAATACATCATGATCAAGTTTATATTTGTCATCACTGACTACTTATTGTCTTATTTTTACTTTAAATGATCAACACGTTTGATCACTAGAAATATTGACATGTTTTGAGTCTATACAGCACCATATACCAATCCTTTTTTGCTTGCTCTATAAAACTATTAAAGACTTGGCACTACAGCACATATACTTGAGTGTGTAGGTAGAGGTAGTATCTTTGCTTTGCTTACTTGCTAGCTGAACCATGAAATAATAAATAGTCAAGGTCCCAACCATCCTTTGGGTGGAGTCAATATTTAAGCAGAGAAACAATCAAAAGAAGGGACAGCTAGCAAGCAAGGTAACTATACTTCCAAACTCAAGTCTAGCTGCTGTAATACCAGATTCACTAAAACGACAAAATACATTATAATATGACTAAAGACAATCACTTACGATGTTTTTGTATAAAAAAAATAACTGAATTAAACTATGTCTTTCAGCAATTATAGGAGGTTCTATTGTATATGGAGATGAAGGTCTCACAACATCAGGTGGAAGTAGTGGGAGTCACAGTCATGAAAGTACAGCATCGTGTAAACATTTTAGACATACACCTTCAAACATGACTGATAAAAAACAAGGATAATTTGGTCGTATTTTTTTTTTGTTTTTCTCCATGATTTTGATAGTTTCATTTCTCCTTTGTTTTATTTATTTCCTTTTCTTTATCTTTTACTTTAATTCCTTTTATTTTATCTGAGGAAGTATGCAGTGATGATCTATCTTTCACAGTTAGAATTCCTAATCGAATACAAAGTTGAAAAAATTTGAAACCACAAATACAGAATAAGTTATTCCATATCTGACAAAGGCATCTATACATGTGGATATGTGGGTAAGACAAACCAGGCAGTGCATCCAGTAAATCAATTTGTATTATTTATAAGAAGTTAATTTACGACTTCTAATGTCATACAAATGAGAAATTTAGCTAACTTTAAACCAGGTTTAATTCACCATTTTCTACATAAGAAAATGCCTGGACAAATTCAGGAATATGACAGTTGTTATCCATTCATTTGAGCTTTTGATTTTGCCATTTGATTAGGGACCTTCCGTTATGAATATTTCCTCGGAGTTCAGTATTTTTGTGATTTTAAAAGAACCAAGATAAACAGAAACACACTGTGAAGGACAATGAAAAGAATGAAAAAATGAATCATAACAATATTTTTTTAGAATCTCAAATAAACCTGTAATGAATACAATTTTTTTTTCAGCAATTTCAGGAAGCTCTATTTTGCATGTAGATGATTTTCTCACAACATTAAGTGAAAAAAGTGAAATTTTGAACCATGAAAGTACCACCTTAAGTAAGATTTTTCGAAGTCGTCGACAGCTGTATAGTAATTCGATTTAGTTCAAGGCCATATTCTATACATTTTTATGTCAATTTTAATTAGTAAATTGATCCTACTCTGCTTGTTATTTGAAGGAACATTTCTTTTAAAATCTTTAACATAGAGAATAATACATGGCAAAATCCGTATCATATGTCGTATCATCCCAAGACATCAATATCAGCCCAAGGGCCTTTAGACCCGAGGGATGATATTGGTCAAGGGTGATACGGTATGTGATACGGATTTTGCCACGTATTATACGCTTTATCATATATTTCAACAGAAGAGTATTATATTATATGAACTGTTTTCTGATCCATAGCACTGGGTTACCTTCAGTTCTACTTTTGTCTTGTTTCAAAGGCCTTAAAAGAACTGCTCAATTACTTATCCGAAGCACCTGGGTTACCTTACAATTTGCGTGCTGTTGTTTTAAAAATAGTTTGTTTATTATTGTATTAATTTGTGTGTTTTGTATTTTTTAAAGTTGCATTTAGTGTGCCAAAAAAATGAAAACATACAATATGAAAACTTGACGTTCGTGACGTCACATACCAAACAATGACATCATTCAAAAAGTTGACCTATTTTGAGGAAAATTTTTCTTAAGCAAAAAAAAACCAAAACTGACTTTATGAAAAAAAAAGTATGGGTGTGTTAAAGGGTAAGGGTGTGATAAAGGGTATGTGATAAAGGGTATGCTATAAAGGTTGCGCATCAAAGTTGCACGATATTGATTAAACAGCAGGCTATTTATCAAATATGCAAAACTACTGTATTTACTACTAAACATATAATAAATTAATGTAAACACTAAAAATCGCGATCATATAAATAGTGCACATTGAATATTTATGTTTTTACATTTGTTTAGCCGAACAAAACAACGAAACGGAATATAACCCATCATTTAAAGGTTGGTATTTTACACATTTTGAAATGAATACATTTGTTGTTATATTTATATCTTACCAGGCGCGGACTCAGACGAGAACCGACGGGGCAATCTTGCCCTAAAAATAATGTACATGTAAATGCATTGTAAAAATTATAGCTACTATATTGACAAAATATGGTCCTTCTAATTCTCCCCTCCTAACATCAAATCCTGGATCATTAGCATCTGCAGACGATAAGTTTGTAAAATTATGTTCTAGATGGACATTAAGTTATGGCTCGTCCATATAACAATATAATTACACGGCAATGTAAATATGCTTATGTGCAAACTTACCTATGCAACTAAATACAAATACACAATGTGTTCATATAGTTTGTATAACCAGGTTGTGTTTCGTGAATACTCACAATACACATTGACCATTTTTCGTAAGATTGAACTTATTTCATAGAGTCGCCTTTTGTTTAAGCTGTCATGAGCGATTAACACGTAGAATATATATTAAGTAGAAGATACTGCGGCTTACCGTTATGAAACTCATGCATTGTAGCTCATTCTTTAGCATTAGGTGTAGTTTTTTAACAGAAGTGAAAACTGTTGCTCGTCTTTTTTTTTTTTTTTTGTTTTTTTTTTTTTTTTTGCAATATGGTTTTCACAGTCAATTTGCTGCCTTTATGTGTAATATCTATCACAACGGCTTTCGTAGATTTTGTTTAAAAATGAACTAAAGCGGCTATTATGCAGCATCAAATATTCGAACATGAGTTTATAAAAGGACTACTAATTATTAGTGTTGTCAAATCGTACACTTTTGCCTAACCGGTTACTCGTATAATCGTTCGACCGATTAACCGGTTAACCGGTAGTTTAAGGTAATGTTTGAAGGCCTTATCAAAAGTATCCTACACATCGATGTAAGAAGATGTGGTATGAGTGTCAATGTGACTACATTCCATCCAAGTCATACATGTACGTTTATATAATACGATGAATGGAAGTTTGGCCTTTGGTTTTATAAGGCTTGTCTGTGAAGATTCCTGTCGAAGTTTGACTTTTAATAATCAAAAACACGGTATCAATTATGGCGTTTGTACTAACTTCAAATTGAAAAATAAAAAGAAACGTCTTGATCTCGTAGAATTGAATATGTCTGAAACCGATGATTCTTCCATTTTGTCTTGTTGTCTCCAAAAATAATTTGAGGTGTTTCAATTAAAATTAATTAATCCTGATATTCATACCATCAAGTATACATTGATTACATTCACGTTGGTTTACAGTTTTTAGCATTTAGTTATGACAAAGACGTGCACGACGCACATTCAGATGCAGGTCTACATAATATAAGATCAAAAGTGAAATAATGAAGTAAATCGTAAAATTTAAGCGTATTACTGATTAAAAATTACTATTAAAAAAAAATATATGAAACTAATTATGTTTCTTTAAGATCTTGCCCCGAGCTGAGAGACAAGTTTTGATTAATTTTATATTTTTGGATTAACAATATCAATCTGTATACTGGACAATTGATCCGTCAAATTAATTACCACGACAACATTTTTTAAAGACAAACACAACTATTTAATGATTTCAATACAAATTTATATGAAATCTATTTAAATTGAAAAAAGTCCGGTTAACCGGTTAGCTTTTTTGGTATTCGATCGTTCGAACGGTTAACCGGTTAACCGTTGACAACACTACTAATTATATCTCAATCTCTCTTTTTCACAGGAATGACATTTTGGACTATAGTTTTAGCAATAGGAGCAGTCTCCGCTTTTAGTGGTATTTTTCTGATTATACAAAGAATTTTGAAAACACCACAAACACATGATGTAAGTTACAATGTACATTTTTTATCGGCATAAATTAATAACAAAATAATTGTACAATGAAATTTCTTAGTCTGTATAGTCAGGCATGTACGCAATGTATTGTAGGAGCTATCAATGTATAAGAATTGCATACCGAGGCATTTAAAATTTTACCACGGAAATATTTGCCACTTTTTTTTTAGTGTCAACTGCTAGAATTAAATATGAACCCAAATTTTCAATATTATCTTTAAATCGGTAGATATTGGACAATAGAATAGCCTTGGTGATAAAAAAGAATGCTTCCATAAATGTTTAGCATTGAACACGTGTAACTAAATAAATGTAAAATGGTAAATGGATATCGGTTCTGGTGTAATGTTAACACATTGTTTATGCCATAAAACATTATTTTGCACTGTTAACGAAACATTATTTATAGGATATAAGTCAACTATTTTTAATCAATACAAGTTTTTCTTACAGACAAAAATAACAGTTTTGCAAAAATTCAAAAAGAATACAATATATATATATGCAACATATTTGAGATGATTTTAGTTAATGCTTACGGCTCTGATGAAAAGTTCAAAGGAATATTTTGACATTATTCTCATCGAACTTTTTTCTTTATTTTTGCACCTGAAAAAGCGTTCCTTCAAAGAAGATGTAACGATCTACATGGAAAATTGCTTGTCTGTTGATGTAGCAAATCCTGAAGATTGGACCGGCATGGAATATTTGAAAGCTCATAATGTGCCACCAGAAAGCTTTATTGGAATTATTACTATGTTAGTAAATGAAAATGCAAAACTTGACAAATCGAGAGCTTACAAAATTGAATGTTTATAACAATTTATCTATTAAAAAAGGCAGATATGCGTTTTAACGGTGTGTATGTTTGATTTATGTTTCCGTGCAGATTGTAAAGAGAAGCATCATACAGGATATATGTTGTATCATATTCATACAGTCTTATAAGTTTTGTAAATATATTTAATGTGAGGCTAGTTGATATGGGTTGAGTCGACGAAAATTGAAAAACTGTGTAATTTTAAATTTTACGACAGTTATAGTCATTGAAAGTGTTATTCGTCGAACAAATCGGTATGTCTCAGATATCTATATTTAAAATAAAAACTGTATGTGTTTTAATACTATGGTTATCATGTTTCTTACAGTTACACAATATAACAAAATGAAAATTTGATACATTTATGAAATCCAAATTGCAAAGAAACATAATGATACATTTTGAATAGTGATTAATGAATATCAATTTTACTGTTTAGTCTTTTTTATATATACATTTGATATGGTTCTGTACTTCCTGTCATTGAGTTTTTGTTTTGATGATAATTTTTGACTGCTTGTCTTTCCTATTTGCTAATGTGCTTTGTCTGTATGTTTTTTTGTTTTTTTAGTTTTTTTTTTACTATGGCCATTTTATCACAGGGGACCTCAATATCGCCCAGGCCAAAGAGGTTAAAAAATTTGAAAAAGGACCAAAATATCGCCCTCCATCTAAAATAGATAAGAAGAGTGTCGCTACATAATGTAAAACAAATGCTTTTTTAAGGTGTTGGTAGATCATATTGTAACAACTACATCTTGTAATATGTCAATATGCAATGATGAAGAAAATACTTATACTATTTCTTTTGACCACATTCCTTTGAACTGATATTTTTGAAACTACATAAAAGTGAAAGTACCGTATGTGATACTAGCATAGGCTACAGAACATAGTTAATTGGGATAATTTTAATGAATATGTTAAAAAAAGGAATCAATCAAATGTAAATGGTACCCTAAAATCATAAATATACCGTCTGAGTGCATGTAGTGTACAATATGAGTTGCAAGTAAACATGTCATTGGCTTTTAATAGAACAATTGTTTGATCATATCATTTGATGTCTTAGAAAGGCAAATGCACCATTTATATGAAACACACCTAAACATATCCAATACGTTCCAGGATTGAATGAACATGTAAAAAACTCACATGATATGTCATGTGAAGGTTTTATTTCTCTCGCTATGGCAAACATTTCGTAAGTCATGATATTGCCCAACTTTTAGATTAATGACAACTACACTTGTCATGATTGTCTTTTAAATATATATTGCGTAAATATAAATTGTAAAGTGAGCAACATAGAGCTGATGCATTAGCAAATTAACTTTCAAGTAAAGGCATGCGTGGTTTTTGGAACGAAATTAGATATGAACTCAATAAAAACATACGTACAACTTTCACAAGCTGTTAATGGAGCATCTGGTTCTTCCGAAATTGAACAGATATTACGTGATCATTTTGATTCTTTATTAATCTCTGTAACTACTACGACTTTCAAAGATGAAGAAAAACAAGGTGTAGTGTCTGTTTGTTTTCAAAAAATGCATAATAACTGTCATTGAGGTGCAATACATTGTAAAATCATTAAATGATGGAAAAGCTGCTTACAGGAATGATGCAGATATTGAAAATATGTATCGTAACGTCTATGCCTGTTCGTTGCGTTATTTAAATAGAATTTACCCGTGTACTTTTAGTACATATCATCAAATCCAATTCGGGTGATCTTACTGAGAAAGACAATTATAGGCCGATTTCTATTACATCAAGTTTGTTTAAGTTAATAGCAAAATATGTTTTCAATTGTTTTGACAACTAATGTACCTAAGGTTTGAAGGTAGTCATTTCACTGGCCTGTCTTTTTGTATTTAAATACATTGTAACTGTTAATGAATAATTGCATTTAAATTCGATTATTTTAGCCTAAGCGTTATCTACCGCTCAGGGTAAAATAATGGATTATAAAAGACCAGCCCATGGTTAAATGAAAACAAATCTACGGCTGCCATGAATTATTTGATTCTAATAAGACAAATTCGGTAATTTGTTAACCGTTAAAGCATACATACGGTACTGTTTTAGCTGTTCCGTTTTACCCAATTTTGATAATATTAGTAATATTATATAATTCAATGAATTTTTTTTAATCACATTTTTCACTTGTATATTTTCTTCCAATGTAATTTTCGTTCTGAGGCGTACTAGAAGCTTTAAAACGACAGATATTTACGTTTGATTTTTTGGTTTACGGAAACATACTTGTTTCGTCACCTTGTTTCGTAGCCATGTCAAGAAAATAACATCATTTTTCGGAATTTTCGTTTTTATGAGATTTCACCATGAAATATAAATTGAAATGGACTGATTTGTTCATTTTCCTGTAGAATAAATATATTGTATCTGAATCTTGGCCTACGCAAACTTTGAAATTGGGTTTTGATGTCGAAAATTGAGAATATCTGGTAGTATAAATAAGTTGATCCTAACGCGACACAGCCGTTTTTGTGTATAACTGCGTTTGCGCTAAAGATAGATATATTGTGATAATACTGGTTGACGATAATAGGACATCAAATTAGAATTAGTTTTAAACTTAAAGGAGTAGGTCCAGTAAGGGCCGATTTTGGCCTTAAATTCCAGGTTCATCTAACGAAAGATTTTGGACACTTTTTAAACACTTATTATAAGTGTCTATTGCAGTTGATTCAGTTAGTTTATGTGAAAGCTTTTAACTAAGTTAGTCATTAAAAACGCTCCGAATCAAGCTTAAATATGAAAAATCTATCAAATATGGCAAAAATGTCCAGGTATCAAGCTTGGTTTCCAGGTGAGGTTAATTAGGGGATTTTTTTTTGATTAACAAAGGAAAAAAATTAAATAATCCTGTGGGGTACCTCGACGTTACTTAAGGTAAGTTAAACGCTGTGAATCATGTGACTCACATATGTCACTTAGAGACGGATTAACGAAATTATTGAGAAGGAAATTGTACTAAATTATGTAATCCTTTATTTTCTATATTTTGTGAAAAAGTATTTGTTAATTGACTTGTAAATTCTTTATGTAACATAATTTTACCAAACAATGCTATGAAGATTAGAAGTTATGAAACTATATTTTTTCCATGTGAAATCCGATATCTGTAAAGTTATAAAACTTAGAAATGAACTTTTATTATAAAAATCATGAAAATAAGAATCTTTATTAAAACATATAAATATAAACAATAAAACATGCAAATCTGAAACAAGAAGTGAAACGTGAATTTCCGCTGTCACACATACATAACTCTTAATATTGTTCTTCGTTTAGTTATTCTGTAATTGATAATTATGTCAAAATTTGATTACGACTGATACGATGCTTTTTGTCCGCAATTTGCTATTTGTCCTCTTTTGCTTTATGTCCGATAATTTTGCTTTTTGTCCGACACTTTTGCTTTTTGTCCGCAATTTGCTTTTTTTCCGTTTTGCTTTTTGTCTGATAATTTTGCTTTTTGTCCGACACTTTTGCTTTTAGTCCGTTGCTTTTTGTTCGTTTTGCTTTTTGTCCGCTGATTTTACTTTATGTCCGATATAAAAACGTATATATTTTTGCAGGTTTTATTTTGAACTTCGAAAAATCATCAGAAGGGTATCTTATTTAAAAAAAATATATATATGTCTGATTACCACACCTACCAACCAGGATGTACCAATACGACTGAAATAGAACATACGGGGTAAAATTAAAGTTTTGTCTATAATTTTGAAAACCATTAAAAGAGAGAAAATCTGACAGCAGCAGGATGTTGAGCTCTACCAATTGTCAAAACTGTCAGATGACGTCCAAATTATCTGTGTCCCATGAACTCATTTCCCATTTTAATTTAGGATTAATTGCCCAAAAATGACAAACTTTTTTGCCTTCTATCTTGAAAATTATAATAGATAACTTAACAATGATCAGCAAGATCAGTTCTACAAATGAGACAACATGATCGAAATCGTTAATCGACTCCTTATTACAGATAATGTCCATTGATGATGATTTTGCCCATTTTTTCTTCTTTTTTTTTTGGGGGGGGGAGCGTTTTTTTCCTTATATCTTAAGTCTACAATAAAGACAATATGAAGGCGACTACTTATTGGAGTTCTTGCCCTTTAAATGTAGTGTCTTTCGCATTCGGCTTGGATTGTGAATAACAAGAAACCCTAAGGTCTAATTTTTAATCATTGTAGCAAAATTTCATGCAGAAATGCAGAAAACTAATGTGAATTTTTATGTAAAAGAACAATTTTATAAGAATTGAACTGATAAATATAGATTTTTTTACAAGCGTAGATTTTATTTGTTTGATTTTTTATGTTTTTTAAATTGGCATTTTGAGGGGAGATTTTCTGAAAGAATCTACATGAACTTTTGCTGCCTTAAATTTTAGCAGGAAAACACGCACGTGCCTCTTGTATCTATTGATATTTCCAAAGTCTTTTTCAATTCTATAGGTGTAATACCACCATTAATTTTCTTCTATTAGTCTTTGTTAAATTTGCACTTTTCAAAAAAATGTACAGAATTTATCTTTGTTTCGTCACTCATAAAAAGTGTTATCCTGTCCAGTTCTATATTTTATCTGTGTACAAGGTTTAGTCACCATGTAACCTCAAAATTACAAAATTTTCTAAAGAAATCCCAAATAAAAAATAATGGTGTTTTGAAATACCTAAGACAAATGTTGATGACACAGAAATGTTTTTACTGCAATAAAATGCAGGATTAATTACCTGCAACTGTCAAATTCAAGGGAATATTTTTTTAGACCTACTTTCGTATACAACCGGATGTGACGTACTATGATTTGGTGGTATTACACCTAAAATTAGCTTCTGATCACATAATACTGTTTTCCCCCGTATAATCCAAACAACTACCGCGCTGAAGTAAAAATGTATGTCTATTATTCATTTTTCATTATTCAAATTCAATGATGAATAGTTCATTATTCAAATTCAATAATGAATAGTTCATTATTCACGATTCAACGTTAAGTGAGGAATAATGAAATAGTTTATATTTCTGTATTCAAGTTCAAGTGAATAATGAAATATAATAATATGTTTTAACTGTGACACTATATCCCGTGTTTCATAATTCGTCCTTTTCGTATAATCTAACAAATTTTCAATTTAATATGCAAGAAAAAATGAAAACACTATGTGAAATAATGATCTTATTTAGTTTCGGAGGATAAACTAGTGGGTTTTCCTAACTATTTTTAACAGAAATTCCTTGGTTTAATGTATGAACGAACTGAATACCAAAACATATATATACAAAAGTCAAAATACTAAACATTGTCTTTTTTATTTTAACAAGACTTTTGGTATTCTTAATCCTCTGTTTATAGATATAACATGTCGATTGTGCCGCAATGACCACAAGAGGGATTACAAAGGACTTAAATGCCAAAATACGCGTGAAAAAAAATCATAAAAAGCAGCCAATTTTGAATAATGAAATGGATATTTTGAAAGATAGAATGGACTGCTGTGACCCTTCAGCCCTAATAATAGATATACATGTACCTTATGACTCATTCGAAAGCTTATTGTTTTGCTAACTTATACGTCATTCAAAAGCGTACCAACAGAGAAACAAGAGGTGTATAGCCTATATCTATATAAAGAGGAATAAAATGGTTAAATTACAGTATGTTCCGCATTGACCATTAGAGGGCTACGGAGGACTAAAATGCCAAAATACGCGTGAACATTAAGAAATAGCTTATTTTGAATAATGCAATGAACTGCTGCTACCCGTCAGCCCCTAAATACAGAAAATTTTATACACCAGTTGAAAGCCTATAGATGGCGGAATAAAATGGTTATAAAATATATGTCCTGACGTAACCATTAGAGGGGTTGCGGAGGACTTAAATGCCGACATACGCGTAAAAATTAAGGCATAACCAATTTTGAATAATGAAATGGATATTTTGAATAATGGAATGGACTGCTGCGACCCTTTAGCCCCTAATAATAGATATACCCAATACCTCATTCGAAAACTTATCAATAGAGGAACAAAAAGTTTATAGTCAATATGTTCCACAACGCCTATTAGAGGAGTAACAGTGGACCTTAATGTAGAAATACGCGTGAACATTAAGAAATAGTTTACTTTGAATAAGGCAGTGGACTGCTGCTACCCTCGGCCCCTAATTACATAAATCTTTAAACTCAATTTGAAAGCATATAGATGGAGAAATAAAGTGGTTATAAACAATATGTCCCGCAATGACCTAAGACGGGCTACGGTGGACCTAAAGGCTAAAATACGCGTGAAAATTGAGAAATAGTTAATTTTGAATAATGAAATGGATGTTTTGAATAATGGAATGGACTGCTACGACCCTTCAGCCACTTATTACATTTACAGGTATACATTACGTAGCAATAAAAAGTTAATAAATCAATATTTAGATTTACTCTCATAAATAATAGTTGAAGTTATGAATATAGCATTTCACATTTACATGATGATTACCGGTACACTAAAAAACGCAAATGGATTAAAACTACTATTGAAGATTCAGTATCAGATTTATACAGTATGTATAGCAAATATGCATAGCCTGTACAATGTCATTGTTTGTCACTCAAAGAATCGTACACTGTGAACTTTTTAACACTTAACACAATATTTTATAGACTGAAATGCTGAAAACAAAGTTCAAAGTTTTCGATGAGGTCAGGGTTTAAGACGTTAAAAACTGATTAAGATATGTAAACGAAATTAAGAGGCATGAACATCTTCAAGCTTCTCTAAAAATTCATTATTTCTACGATATATATCCTGAAATTAGCACATTGATCGTCGGTGTATAGTATCATGTGCAATCATACCACATCTCCTTATCTTATCCAAAATGTTATGCTTTTTTTTAAAATGAAACCCCAAAACATTCGAATTTGATTAGAAACGTAGACATACTTCATTAAAGGGTCTCGGTGGCCGAGTGGTCTAAGAAGTTACTTCTGTAATCACTAGCGA
Source organism: Mytilus galloprovincialis (assembly GCF_965363235.1). Lineage (NCBI taxonomy): Eukaryota > Metazoa > Mollusca > Bivalvia > Mytilida > Mytilidae > Mytilus > Mytilus galloprovincialis. Next base: position 51,466,454 of record NC_134838.1, on the reverse strand, counting down.
GTCAACACTGATGTTGTGAGTTCGATCCCCGCTGGTGCGGGTGCACTCGTCTTCAACCTTAATTTCTCCTTTCAATGTTGATCTATTTATTATTTTCATTCTGAATGTCTTCACTTGCAGGACTGAATGTCCAGCCAAAAAGTTTCAACTTTCAAGATTTACAGCCGATTTCATTGAGTGTGAAGCCAAAGGTAAAATCTTTGGTAAGCTTGCTTGTTAGCTGAACCGTGAAGTCATTATAATGTAAGGTTTTCTACCCTCCTTTCGAAGTAGCATAGACCATCAGACAGATAGATTGGTAATCTGCTGGACTAGTTTATTCTTAAAGGAGGGTAGTTAACCTGACCTAACAATGACTTTATGGTTCATCTAACAAGCAAGCTAACTAAAAATATTACCTTTGACTTCACACTCAATGAAATCGGCTGTAGTATTCACCAAGTTCAACCTTTCCGGTATTGAATAAATATTTGAAGTTAATTAAAAAAAATCTTATTTATTGCATTAGGGATATAAGACTGTAGTACTAGTAGTGAAAGTTGTGCCTACAATAGCAAGTGAGAGGGAAAACAAGTTCAACTACTGTTTTTGGTGAATATTTAACAACTACCCTAATTGTTTTTTAAGTAGCAAGAAATATTGACCAAATTTGACATTTTTAGAATATTTGAAGAATAATAGAAATCCGATGGCAATACATGCTTCAATTATTTGTACAATAAACCTATTAGGTGTTAAAGCTGTATCTCAAAAACTGTAGGAGGATAAACCTACTCTTTATATTTATAGCTTGTACCAAAAATACCGGACATTTAAAGAAAATTTTATTAAAAAATCAAAACCCTGTAGACATACACACCTCTATTATAAATAAAAAGCGTTTTAGGTCAAAAACTGAAGGAGATTGCTAGACGTATATGTCCGGACAGAAACAGACAAACGGACGGATGGATGGACGGACAGATCTAAATAAACGAACGTGCTCGACATTTTGTCCCGTGAGAGGAGGGGGGAATGTGAAATAGTATTAAGAGGACATAGTTTCTGTACATGTACATTAAACAGCTAGGTAAGACGTACCAGTGCACTCCAGGAATCGGTATAGGTTTGGCATGAAATTTTGTCACTTACATAGAACTCCAGACAAAACAAAATACACATTCGAAATGGCAAACATACACACATGTTTTTTTCGCGCATACTTCATAAGTTTGTTTGCCATGGATCTTATCCATTTGTAACATAAAGGTTATTCCTGATTAATTTTTCGAATTATTTTATAATTAAAGGCGTCAAGAAACCTTTGGTGACCCCACAGTTTAAATGTCTATCGTAGGTACGTCGTGAACAGTGGTCGTTACAGACAAACGTTCACGTAAATTGTCCCAGTCAATGGATGAATTTAATGTGTCAATCAATGGCCACAGCTACACTGTTTTGAATTTCATTCTAAATAAAAATTAATTCACCATATTTCAAGGGACACAACTCTGTATTTTGCTGCACAGTGTTAGACTATTTTGATCATTATGGGTCTAATTTCACGTACAACATATTTTTTTAAGAGAGTGACATGTCTTGATGACTGGATATGACATAAAACAATCCGTACGTGATATTCTGATCAATTATAGATCCCGGAATGATTTCGTACCCGTGCCGTTCACTGTGACGTATTATAATGACTAGTCAAAATATATAAACAATCGGATTATTTTTCAAATTTTTAGACATGAGCGCCAACGTAGACCACCATGATATTTTATTATGTGAAAGATACATAAGAGTACAGTTGATGGTTGAAAATTTCAAGATGGTCTACGTTGGCGCTGATGTCAAATTTTGTCTCCGAACATGACGAAATTGTAGATTTTTTACACTTTTCGTCGTTTAGGGCTTTTCAAAGTCTCAGTTTGAACATATTTGAGTACATAACACCTTAAAATAAGATTCTACATGGACGATCAGACACTGCAGTTCATTACACAGGCGTGATGGGTTTCAACTTCAAAGTTTAAAAATTCTCGAAAAAGGGGGGCCAGAAACGGTCCTTATCATACCTTGTCCTTTTGGCCAGAAGCAGAATTTCAATCACTTGAAGTAATACCTTTTTGAAACTGTTAACATAACATGTCTATCAAGAAATCAAATAAAAATCATGTCATTCATCTCATTTTTTGGTAAAATTGCGTCAAAACTTTGTGTAGAAAAAGGCGTTTGTAGACATTTATTTACATTCATTTCCGGACCTATGACCAGTCTAGCTATGAAAATACGGAGAGTCAAACAAAAAGTGTAAATGTAGAATAAGGACTGACCGATGAGGCAAAGTGTCGATTACAGGAATAAATGATCATAACCATGACATTGATGATAGAAAATTAGAAAGATAGCAAATTCGTATCAAAATTAAGAAGAATGCTTCTGACATTTCCACACGGCCATCGACAGTTGTTTAGCAATGTGGACGGCTGTGCCCAATGAAGATACAAAACGTACCAATCAATGGGCCAGAGTCTTTTCTTAGTCATTGTAATGACAGTTTTATTCAAATCATCCAGCCATCTACACTTTCGTTGAGATTATTCTACAAGTTCAGACTAGTTACTACTTTACATTACAATTCGCGGCAGCGATAACCTGGTCCTTGTTTAACAAACAGACAAAGAGAAAATGCAGTTTGCCGTTCCAGATACGAAATACAAAGGTATACGCGTGGTGAACGCTACAACTCGAAGAAATTTGTATGCAGCATAAAAAATTTCATCCAGCTCATGCGTGTGTCTAGCGTTTACCTGTACGCTACACGCACGTTATACATACACTAAAAGCGCGTTAAATTAACGCGCTACAGATAAGTTTGAGACACGTTTAGGACACGTTGTATACGCTTTGAGATCGCTCGATTTTAACTAAAACGTATGCGGGTGTGTTTTTAACAAACACCCCATAACAGAATGTCCAAGATAGGACCGGGACGCGTCTCAAATACGTTTAAGAAACTTTTTTCCTTCAGAGCGTGCATTCCAATTACGCCAAAAACGTCAGGCATACGCAACCATACGTTTCTTGAACACCCGATAAAAGCTTAGGTACGCTTCTCGTACGCCCAATACACGCTTATAGCTGGTTGTGTACACGTTACAGATATGATTCACAGGTTGAATGCATCCAACATTACTAGCGTACTGGTAGCGTACATGTTTTTTTACACGCCCGGCGTACGTCAGAGCTAAACGCTGATGTGTGACGCCGGTATACGTTAGACAAGCGCCAGACATACGCCAACATGCGTTACGTGAACGCCCGATGAACGCTTATGTACGCATCTCGTACGCCCAATCCACGCTTAAAGCTCGTGGTGCACATGATACAGATATGATTGACAAGTTGAATGCATCCAAAATTACTAGCGTATTGGCATCGTACATGATTTTTTACCATGCCCGGCGTACGTCGGAACTATACGCTGATGTGTGACGCCGGTATAAGCTTTCTCGTTAAAACGACTTTAAAATAAAATCTAATCAAATTTGAACTAAAAAATGTTAATTTACCTTTAAATTAAAATATCAAGGGCAGCAACCCCAAAACGCGTTGACTAATGTAACTGGAAAAGCTCGGGCCGATAGATCTTGACATGATGAATATTTTTATCCCAGGCTCTAAATGCTTTAGTTTCAGAGATATAAGCCAAAATCTACATTTTACTACAATGTTCTATTTTTGGACATGGCGGCCATCTTGCATACACAAGAATTGCGGACAGCTCAGCTGGATGGCCTTATCAACTATCTCACAGAGAGCAGTTATCATTGAATTTTTTTAACGTTATTGTCTATGGGGAATTATGGCCACTAGTTAGATAAACGAATACTTTGCCTATACTATATATATCATATAAAATGAACAAATTATGGAGATTGCACCAATTTTACAGCTTTAAATTTTAAAATGGTGTAATAAAATTCACTTTATCTTGAAATTTACTGGTGTCCTCATCGTGTTGAACGTTGGGGCATCTTCTGGTTGAATATAGCAAATACGAAGTATACATGTCTAATAAAAAAAAATCATATTTAATTCATTTTTTATTGTAAATTAAATTAATGAATTATACAGTATTGACAAAATGTTTTCCTTTCAAATGGTATAAAAATCATCATTTTAAAATAATGTTTACTTTTGTCCCTACCTATGCTTTTAAAATTGGAACTTCATAATTTCTGTTATGCATTACAACGTAAATTCAGAAAACTACGATTGACCGTATTCAAAGACTAATTGTGGTTGGTGTTATTTAGTTAAATTCTCCTTTTTATGATGTGATTTTTTTGATTTTTTTTACATCCATTATTAAATAATAAATATATCTATTTAGGTTTTAAGCAATACACTAATTGCTGTCATACCAAAGAGGTCTTTAATGTAACAACAAAATTTATTCTAATGCAAGAACGTTTGTAACGTTCATTTTGATTGGATAACGTCACTTTCTTACATGGCATCAATTGACAATTGATGCTATGAAACGTACGCGCAAGCGCAGACGGCATATGACAGATTTTAAATACATGTTTTAACGTTATTTCTGTCAGTTTCATTAGAATGGAGATAACAATATTGTATTTTAAGCTCCGATGGCATCAATATGGGATTTGATGGTCGCAAATTCAGTTTACTGGCGACGCGTTAGCGGAGACAGTAAACGGGCATTTGCGACCATCAAATCCCAAATTGATGCCGTCGGAGCTTAAAATACAATACAGTTATCTCCGAAGTATTGTGGTTCTGTCGACATCTTTGAGAAAAGTACAAAAAAGGGATGTTTTTTTTTTCTAAAAAAGGCTCTGTCTATTTAAACTTGTATAGTTTCGAGTAATAAGTATTATATAATACTTCCATGGTCTAAACTGACTGCAATATAAACACGAATGTGTCAATATTTACATAGTATATAAGCGTTCCATGGGGCCACGATAAATCCTTTCCAGTGCTGTATCACAAATCAATACCATATGTTACTATTTTATCTTATCATGGAAGTATTATATTGAAAATAAAGTATTTCACACACAGGCTCTTGTTGAGCGTCCCCCCTTTTTTCATTTTATTTTGGTTAAGTTTTATTTGAAAATATTCTTTTCATATTTCATTTTTTTCTTTCTTGTAAAACTCTTATTCTGGCGAGTTAAACATACTTATTTATATTTGTTGTCCTCTATTCTTTTATATAAGAGTATTCTTATTTCTACACATAAGAATATACAGAGGGTTATACATAAAAAAAAAAAACGAATTTTATTTTAAAGTGAAAATTAATTGAGAAACGTTGAAATATGAACTAATATTTAAAAAAAATGATTAAACAAACAACAAAAAAGGGGTGAGCTAAACGAGCACCTGACTTTCATGTGTCATGACATTCCTCATTGACAAATGTTTTGCGCTTTTAGATATTTTGTTTCTGTTTTGAATTATTTTCGTGTGTTTGCTTATAGACAGCGGTTGTTGGGAATACTCAATAAAAAACCTAAGATAGGTTACAGTCTTTCCTAAATCACAACAATTTTGTGTCAGGATTTCTGTATATTAGCGGTCATTACTGGTTCTTTGTTTATAAAATGTATTAAATTTCTATTCCGTGTATGTTTGGTAATAATATGCGATTCTCTCTAAACTTGCGAATAAAGAAGATTTCCTACTTTGTGTCTATCACTGTTGGAACAATTAGGTCTAGTTGAGTTTCGAATATTTGTGAATAAATTATTGAAAATGGACGTCTTACTAAACTCCAAAAATTAAACACATAAATTAACTAAAATTTTAAAAAAACACACAAGACTAAAAAAGACAGATCAGGAGCTCCTGACTTGGGACAGGCGTAAAAACGCGGCGGAGTGAAACATGTTTTGTGAGAATTCAACCCTCGCGCTATACATTGTTCCTCTGGCAAATGTAGAATAAACGAATCAAAACTTGTTTATACATTTGTCTTAAATAAAGTATACAGAAATAACAATAAATACATAATTTAATCAAATAATTTTCACATTCAATGACAAAATCAAACTTTACAGCTTTTCTCTATTCCACAACTTTGGTTTTACACCGTTACTTTTCAAATACAATTTTAGAGAATGGTCTGTATCATATATATTGTTACAAGGAAGGCTTTGGGTAACAATATTGTGGCGAATGTAACCCCATCTTTGATGGGATGGGTCAATAAGGTTTTGTCATTATAACCATATAATATGTTGTTTATAAATAAGATTTATTGATTTCATTATACATGTTTTTCATTGTGTTGCTTCTTCGTCATTTTAATAATAAATGACAGTTTTCAATTCTTAAATATTTGTTTGTTTGTCATTCTTTCATCCCATCATGTGTTGACAAAAATGCTAATTTTTATTAAAAATGATTTTTTGGCAAACTAGGCGGTACTATGGAAAGCGGCATAACTCTTTGTTCTTATTTGGTAGAAACGCAAATACCAAGTTATTCCTTCCCCTGATCATGTTATATGATCTCAGAAGGCGCTTCAGTTGCAGTTAGAAGTGGCAGGAAAATTTTGGAACTAAAAATTATACCCACCATCCCTCCCTGGATAGCTAATTCGGATTTTTTCATTATGTTTGAACCAATTTAAATTGAAATATTTTAATTTTGTTTAATAATGAATATTGTGTATTCATGTTTTATTTGGTTAAACAATATGTCAGTGTTTATATTCGAATGTAACACCATCTCTGATGGGCGAATGTAACCCCATCTTTGATGGGATGGGTCAATAAGGTTTTGTCATTATAACTATATAATATGTTGTTTATAAATAAGATTTATTGATTTCATTATACATGTTTTTCATTGTGTTGCTTCTTCGTCATTTTAATAATAAATGACAGTTTTCAATTCTTAAATATTTGTTTGTTTGTCATTCTTTCATCCCATCAAACAGAGCAAGCCTGTGTTGACAAAAATAATCTTCTTGTTCAATTTTATTAAATCAACAGTTAATTTATCATTGATCTCTGCTTCGGAAATTTCTTCTAAAATCAAGGATCATTAATTAAGCTTTATTTCGCTGACCTAGAGTGTTTAAGGTCATTTGTCAACGAATTTGAACTTTTTCATTAGCCTTTTTCCGTTTCTTATTATTGGTATGTCCAGAGTCATATATGTGTGTATATATGTCTCTGGTATGTCCATCGTTAAGGTCTCAGTGGCAAAACTGTTTTTTTCTAATTATTTATTTTCTCGCCATTCATCTGTTTATAGTCACAGTGGGGGTTCCTTCTAAAATCTATTGCGTCTGAAGTTATCGTATACATGCTAAAAATGTATCCTTTATTACGCGATATGCCTAGCCTGGGGTCCTGGCTAATCTTGTCAGTATAGCCAGGCGTGTATCAATATACTGCCTGTTAATGATTGGTTAAAATTTGTCGTGCAATTTTTGTTTAACATCTGTATCCAATCAATTCTTGTTTAATATCAATTAGTAAAAATTAGACTGTAATTATTTTTCTTTATGAATTGATGTATAGTGTTACCATATCTAATTATTAGTATGATGCTAATTGGTAAGCAGAAAAGGGGTTAATTTTTATCAGCAATCGCCTGGTGAGAAAGTTAAAAGCTTAAGATTTCACATAACCAAGGTGTGAATTGGATTTCATTTTTGCTGGTTTACATCAAACATCAAATTTATGCAAATATTTATTCAGCCTCACTTTAGATTCAGAGTCAACTGGCACTGAATCGATCACATGGTATTTGTTCCCCACCTGGCCCTTACGACGCGCAGCTAGATTGTGCCGGATGCCAGGGTAGCGATATGCCTAACGGCAAAGCGACATCTATTGATGGGGTGTTCGTTTAGGGGAGTTATCTTTTCTTATCTTCTGGTCACCAGACGATGAGAACAATATCGGAACCAGAATAGAAAATTCATACGAGTTATCTCGCCTTGAAATTTCCGTAATTCTTGTACATGATTATTGGGCGGGGTCAAAGAATACTTTTTTGAAAAATGTCTGGCGCTTGGATGATTGTGGCCATATTTGCTTTAATTTTGCCATAATTTTAAGATTTTCTGAAAGTTAACGACGACGACGGATGCCAAGTGATGACAAAAGCTCACTTAACCCTCTGGTCCAGGTGAGCTAAAAAGGCAAAACGGACAAAAAGCAACGGACAAAGAGTTAAAGTGTCGGACAAAAAGCAAAATCATCGGACAAAAAGCAAAACGGACAAAAAGCAAAATTATCGGACGAAAAACGAACCGGACAAAAAGCAACGGACAAAAAACAAAAGTGTCTGACAAAAAGCAAAAGCAAACAAAAAGAGGACAAAAAGCAAATTGCGGACAAAAAGCTCCGTATCATACGACGTTAAATTTTCTTGCGTCATCAAAAATCCGAGCATGCCTTAAATCACCACATCTTCCTATATCTACATAAAATCGATCATGCCTTATAACGCCACATAAAACGTGACCATGCCTTATAACGCCACATAAAACGTGACCATGCCTTATAACGCCACATAAAACGTGACCATGCCTTATAACGCCACATAAAAAAGTGACCATCCCTTATAACGCCACATAAAAGCTACTATGCCTTATAAAGCCACATAAAATTGACCATTGCAGTTGGATAGCAGGTCACGGTTTAACCCCAAGTTTATCAGCAACGATAGAGTCACGTGACCGTGAAAATTCAGTAAAAAAACGGACGAGACAAACCTCATTTTTACTCACTAAATACTATTGTCGTAATAAAAAATTATTGACCCAACTAATCGTGAATATACATAGTTTTCACTCGTCAAAACTTACACATCAAATCAAAGTCCTTTATTTTTTATTCTATCTTGAAACTTGGAGTTTGGGTGAACATTGTCAAGTCTCCTGATCGAAAAATCTAAATATTTACGAGGAAACAAAAAATGATGGGCTGAATTTAAATTTAATAAAGCATCTCATTAAGACAAACACTCGATATAAATATCTCGGCAATAGAATGTTGGATACGCAAACGTCAAGTTATTTTCGAATCGAAGCAGTGGTTTTTATGCCGATTTGTGCAACTGGTTATCTCCCCTTAATATCACCAGTCAAATTTAAAAACCCAGCAAAATGCATAGAAAGGAGTTTACTTTACAAAAATTAGAAAGAAAATAAACGAAACTCGATTTACAACTATGTTACAATAATATAAAGGAGAGATACTTCCCTATTTTTCAGAGAAGGACTAAATGTAATAATAAAAAGAAAAAATATTAGTAAAAAAAAAAACAATTCAGAAATGTAGATAATGGCACCTAGATCTACATGTAAACCTAAAAACTCTAGCTATATTGAAATAAATTAGATCTGGCTGATGCCGGAAATATACTTTGTAATATTTATAATTGTATATGGGATCAAACCTAGTAGATTTTTAATTTAATGCAATAAAACATATTTCATACAATCTGAATAATCTTTCTGAAAATTGATAGAATAATAAACCTGATCATTTACATTTTATATTCTATAAAGTGGGACCAAAAGTCACAATAACTTTCTTCAAAGTAGGAGAGCCTTTAAACTGAAGCCTATGTAACTGTCTCTTAGTTGAACAGTAAAATACTGCCTAGAAAATATCCTACAGAAAAGGGATAAGTTTTATACCAAAAATATTGACAGAAAATTCTGTAAAAAAATAATGCTTAAAATTTTAAGTGAAAGTGACACAATTTTGAATTTCGAAATCATTATTATTGTAGAATTTAACTATAAGATTATCTTGCACAGTAGCCCTTTGCCCAATTTCTCATTATATAGATTATGAAAGAAAACTTTTTGAAAAAAATGGGTCTTCTTCTCTTCAGAATGCTGTATCAGCTGCTGTATTGTATATATATTTTACCTGAATAATTGGATATTAATCTCAGAAATGAAATAAAATTGGTGGGACAAATCTTGTGCATTTTACTTTAATAATGTTCAATGATGATTAAATTTGACAAGAATTTGCCAAATAAATTCAATTTTGTAAGAACACATCTTTTGACTTAATAAGCTAGTTTTTGCTCTTATTACTGTAGCTTACTTAGTAAAGAGAAAATAATATAAGCAATATTTTAACTTATAAAATATAAATAGAATTAACGGACCTTCATTTTCTTTTTTAGTATATTTTTTCCTCCAGAATTTGGAAATTGTGCATTTTCTATTGTTATTTTTTGTGCCTTTGTCCATCCATGAATCCATATAGTGGGAGATATTATGGACATAATTGTGCAAATCGTGATCCAAGCATGAAATTTGGTATAAAGGTTGACTAAATGATACTTATAAAAAATCCGCTGCTGGCCAGAAAAAAAAATCTATTTTTCAAGATGGCCACCACACATTTTGGAAATGGCGTCATTACAAATTGGCAATAATTCGTTAATCCTTTGAAAGGTGTGTTATACATGAATGTAAAATCCAATGTTAATTTTGATCAAAAGTAAATAACAGTTCTTAAATTACGACTAGACAATACATTAATGAAACCTCATTACACAAAATGTGGCATCCTTAGGGATTAAAATCGCGTTTTAACAGTGTTTGTCTACTTTTGCATATTGCCGAACATTCTAAAACATAATGAACCTCGTCCTTGATATCACCGGATTAACACAAAGTATACATAAAATGTTCTTTCTGATTATTATGCCATCAACCAATTTCAATAGACATGCTTGTGTTCAAAGTTCTAAATTCTTTAATCGTTTTTCCCCTTTTTTTTTCTTGAAACTCCTGACAGAGTTGAACATTATTAATAGAGACAGCTTCCGTAATTATGTAAATTTTATGTATAAAAAAAAGTACTTCATTTAAATGCATTCTTGAATTCAGAATGGAAATGGTGAATGTGTCAAAGAGACAACAACCCGACAATAGAGCAAAAAAAAAAAAAAAAAACCAGTCGAAGTCCACCAATGGGTATTCAATACAGCAAGAAAATCCCGCACCGGAGGCGTACTTCATAGCACCTAAACAAAAATAGTGTACGTTTGGTCTTTAATGACCATGCAAGTTTAACCAGAAGATGCAATGTATAAGAGAAACAGGAAATGCAGTTATAACGAAATATTCACATGCTAAGGAACACTATATAGACAAAACAATGTTAAGTTGGTCGAGGCTATGCATGTTAAGTTCAAAATATATGACATGGACATTGTAAGCAAAATATGATTATTCTAATCTGGTGATAAGAAGAACAAATAATAACTGTGTCGTTTATACAAGTATAACATTTAGGTTAGTGATATGTACAAACAACAGATATTGTTTGTTACTCAGAATTCAATATACTAGTAATACGTAAAAGTTTGTTCATCTAGAAATACCATATCTCTGTAAAATAAAGTGATTGACGTAATTGATTTAAAATAATTGCCTTATTCTGCCACCGAACAATGCCGAATACAAAGGACACATCATTCTAGAAAGCGATTCATTTTCTTTTGAATTATAAAAATGCTTTATTCAAAAAACTTCCTTGCCATATTCAGTTGTGCAAGATATATTTAGAACTATTTATTTTGCTAAAAAGGGCTTTTCATATATTGTTTAGAGGATTCATTTAATTTTAATGTACAGTGTATAGTGTTGGATCATGATTCGTACAAACCTATCGCTAAATGCAGATCACATTTTCAACAACACATTCTGTATGTGCCTGTCCCAAGTCAGGAGCCTGTAATTCACTGGTTGTCGTTTGTACCTGTATATTATATTTGTTTTTCGTTCATTATTTTGTGCATATAGTGGGAGATATTATGGACATAATTGTGCAAATCGTGATACAAGCATGAAATTTGGTATAAAGGTTGACTAAATGATGCTTATAAAAAATCCGCTGCTGGCCAGAAAAAAAAATCTATTTTTCAAGATGGCCACCACACATTTTGGAAATGGCGTCATTACAAATTGGTAATAATTCGTTAATCCTTTGAAAGGTATGTTATATGTAAAATCCAATGTTAATTTTGATAAAAAGTAAATGACAGTTCTTAAATTACGACTAGACAATACATTAATGAAACTAAAGGTGACTTCCGGTTTAAAAATGCCGGCAAAAAAGTCAAAATTTTTAATTTTTATACTTTCAAGCAACTTCACAAGGGATGTAAATCATTGAAACATGTGTTATAGGTATAATCCAATGTTAGTTAGGATAAAACGATAAAAACAGTTCCTAAGTACGACAAAACAACACATAAATGAAGAAAAATAGTGATTTCCGGTTCCAAAATGGAGGCAAATACGTAGAAATATTTTTATAATTTCCATCAACTTAACAAGTGATAACATTCTTTGTTAAGTTTAAATGCCTAGTTTGGTAAGAAAGACAGGTTGCTCATCTTATAATTATCTGACAATTGCCTATACAACAACCCGTACAAGGAAGGCTTGAACGGTAGCATTTACAGTTCCCAACACAGCTGGATTTTTGCTTCTACATTGCAAAAGTTCCTGACACGAGGATGCAGTCACAGAAGTCCATTTCGGTTTCCAATTGTCATTGATTCTTTCTACATCCAACCCCAGTGTTCATGACTTGGTACATGTACCTGTCGAATACATGAATCAGGCTGAGCCCAACCATCTCCTCCTTGATTTACTTCTCTTTTGATGTGCTCTGGAAAAGAACCTCTTGTAGGCGGAATTGCATCACAATGCCGCTGCTTCCTGGCAAACAATTCACATCGTGCCTCGCTTCATACTTAAGCAAAAAAAAAAACCGTCCTTTACATCTGAAAAAACTTCCATTGTTAGCCAAGCTGACCTCTTCCCTTTCCCACGACAATTCGACAAAGTGTCACATCCAATGAATGCATAGACGAAAGGAAGAGCAGCTACACAAGGACCAAAAGCATTTGATATGTCACGTACAGGAAGCCATCAAAAGTCTTTATTCCTTCCAAAACCTATCCACAATGTGTTCTACCTTGTTTTGCGATTACTGTTATTCTTGATACTATTACATCTGTGTCAGTACTACCTAAAATTACATTTTACAACACTTTTCATAATCATGCCGAACATGGACAAACATTCGTGAATCTGCTTCTTCATTATTTCAAGGGTTAGATAGGAAGTATTCTTATTGAAAATTGCAAAGAACATTTTTACCATGAGTAACATACACATTTTAATTAGTCTCTTAAGAAGCAATTTTGTCAGCAAGAATCTTCATCAGTTTCATTTCGTTGTCATCCTCACAGAGAAAACTACTCAAAACCCTTGGTGTTCTACCAGAACAAACACCTTTCCAACTGTCACAAAAACCTTGCCTTTGTCTTGTCACAGTCTTTAAATTATTCATTTAGTAAACATCAAATACAATGTCTACTCTTGAATACTTTATGTAAGGCAGTATGACATCATTTGCATAATCACGTCATATGTTTGTGACCTGAAATTAACCTAACCATTTCTGCCCCACAAACGATAAATGCGTCCGAATTTGGATCAGAAAATCGCAGAATGTTTCAAGTTAACCCATATGCAGCGATTTAAAGCCACTATTTCAAGAAACATCCTGAGATAAAGACGGAGGAGAAATTTGTTTTTTTATGAATAAAGAAATAGTCCAAGTAAAACTGTCTACTGTGACAAGAAATGAAAAGTCTAGAAAAGATATCGCAATTTAAGGTTCTCTAGCTTTGTTTTTGACAAAGACGTCTCTAGTTTCATATTGCGACCAAAAAAAGAAGTTGTTATTTTTTATTTGGTTATAAAAAGCAGGTTCTCCTTCGTTTTGCATTTGCTTCAAAAGATCTTCGTTTTGTTTGAAACAATATCTTGGAGTTTATTTACATATCTAACCTGTTCAACATTTTCCTTAATGGAGTATTTTTTTATAAATCTGACGACTCTTCTACAAAAACATTTCCAAACTCGTTCATCACTTTACAAAGTCTTTAAAGCTGTTTAAAGACATCTTTTTGTGTTTTCGTAGCGTCTTAATTAGGTCGTTTATCTGTTATAGAATGACCCAAACCATAAGATCTTTCAAATTCATCTTCTAGTATACTGACTCCTGGTCCAGCTACCATCCATTTGTCTAAATTGGATCTTCGGTTAAACTTATGACACCAACATCACCATTCACAATTGCATTATTCTGTTTTTGTGCCTGATCAACTGTGTTATAAGGAAGAAATTTGCTGGTCTTAAGTACAGTGAAATTATCATTTTCAAATTCCATTGCCACCTGTGGGTAATGTTCGGGAAGGGAGGTCATATCTTGGAGATGGGTCGGTAACGATCGAGCATAATTTACACGATCAAGACCTAAAACAATACGCTATCATGCTTTATATGGACTGTTTATAAAGTACGAAATCTCAATCATGAAATGAGCATTATACCAAAATCCGAAGAAGTTCTCAATTTATAATTGAACGCCAGGAATGAAACTGTGGTCGAGATGACTCTATACACCAGTCTTTTAACTCATTGAACATCACAGAGTCATGACATAATTAAACATTCTGAGTTTAGCTTTCGTAATCCGAAATTAACAGTTTTAGCAAAATACATGCAGTTGTCTGATGCGCCTGTCTAGTCCTAGGTACATTTGAACATACTTAAAAATAATCTGCTGTTCTTGATGTTGCAATATTGGCTTCAGTAAGACAACATGTCTATCCCCTATCACGCAATATATCACCCAGAGTTTTATAACAAGTCATTTCAATGTGAAATCAACCAAACATGACGATAAACTTATATTTTACGTTAAAATCAGGCCATTCCCAGTGAATCTGCTTAGGCATTTCCAAAAGTGGCTGATCTGCTGTTACAATTGATGTTTCTCCGGGATTCACCACTTTTTCGGCTTATCCATCGAATACCTGAGAATTGCCTGGTAGTGCATACAAATTATCGCTATTGATGTCTATAAATAGTTTGCACATGCGCAAAAGTGTTAAACACATGTGTATCCTAACCTTGAAAAATGTTATTAAACCAATTCATAATATCATTAGAAATCCAAAAACGATAAATATATAGTAAATAGTTCAAATGTTTTGGAAAGAATTTTGTAACATTTTTGCGCATGCGCAAATACTAGATATGTCAAATATTCATTTTTTAATAAATATGTGATGTAAGGAAGGCAGCCGCCAAACATAATAATTGTTTTTTACTAAAAGAAGTTCAAAGAAAAGTTTTCCAGAAAAATCAGTATTTTCAAACTGAAGAAAACAGCCATTTTAGAAAATCTTGAAAAATATATTTTTTTTAATGACCAGCAGTTATTTCTTAAAAAATATACAATAATGATGCTTTGTGGTAATTTTCATGCTTGTATCGTCATTTGCACAATTCCCTCATTGTACTTGCTAATATCTTCCACTAATAGGCTAACAATAATTTGTCAGATTTGTCAGAATTTCCCGAGACGGATAGTTTCAAACGCAATAAAGAAGATCTTTGTTTGTTGTTTCACTTTTCTAATGTGTAAATTTTTACTATGTACATGACCCTGACACATATTTTGTTTTAACCGTTAAATGACGTATGTTGAAAAAAGAAAACAATGTCACCGTCAATTTGTGTAGGGGATCAAAAGGAGTTTTAGTTACTTTAAAATACAGGTGTCGTACGGAATTGTGAAAAAACACAACTTTTAATCAAAATTTCATTTATATTTTTAATAAAATCAGTATTTTAGAGTACTTTTGAAACAGGTACAATGAAAAGAAGCTAAACTTTACTGTTTTGAAGTAGAAACGGAACTAAACCCAGATACAAATTGACATGGCTGGTGGTCACTAAAATTGATCTATAATAGTAAAAACTGATGGCTTCAAAGTTGTGTAGAAATTTGAAATAGGTTTCCCGGTTTCATTTAAAATTATAATCGCTCTTTTCTGTATTTGGATACGCAAACGTCAAGTTAGGAAAAATCGATTTTTTTGGCGAACAAAAAAGATGGCTATTTTTTTTTAGAACGGACAGGATAAAGGAATAGCAATAACAAGCTATTTTTATAATGTGTGTACATTTGTATGTCGTACAGAAATTATATTGATACAAAAAACCTACAAATTTTAAAATTTAATTATAATAAAAGCATGACAAGTTGAAGAAAATACTTTAAACGTTAATCTTTTAGCCAATTGGTTTGGCGGACTTTATGACGTTACGGACGACTGTAGCGCCACCTAATTAATTCCCCCTGCTATTGTTGCTGATAGAGCTTGACGACAACGGACGTTTCCAAGAACTTGCTTTCCAACTGATTGCTTATAACTTCACATGAAAAGCGACCATGCCTCATTACGTCACATAAATAGCGACCATGCCTTATAACGAAACATAAAAAGGCAACCATGCCTTATAACGTCACACAAAAAGACAACAACATTCGAAAATAATGAATGTATTTGTCTGCATATAAAAATACATGTTTAAAAATCATTAGAAAAACAGATTTCCTGGAACATCTATGTCACATATTCTGAATTGTTTCGGTATAATGTCTTGAAACTTTTTGCGTGAGAAAGAAAACAAATAAATGTACCATGGTGACAGTTATACATTTCATCGAACAAGTCGGTTAAATTGACAACACTTTGGCAAGAAATTACCTTGAATTTGACCTTTGAGCCACAAGGCAGTGAAATGTTGTCTGGTTTGCATTTGTTGAATCATTTATCACTGTTGCGCTTAGATTGACAAAATTTTGAATGCAGAAAAGTAAAATCCGAAAACTTCGAGGAAAATTCAGAAAGGAAAGTCCCTAATCAAATGGCAAAATCAAACGATTGAATAAAAAATGTCAAATTTCTAACTATAGGTATTTCTTTATGTGGAAAATTATGGATTATACCTGGTTTTAGAGCTACCTAAATCTCTAACTTGTATGACTGTCACAAACGCATCAACATGACCTTGACCTTTAATTTTTGAATTAACAGGATACATGTACAAATCTCCTAGTGAAATTATAGTACTTTCAAATTCTCTGACAATATGAAAATTCTTTCATAAAACATTAAAATATTAAACGTATTGAATTATTTTTGAAAGATACTTAAGGAATGCGTATTTTTTCAAAATTCAAATTTAAAAAAAAATGCTTGTGATATTTCGGTTTGATTAATCAGGAGAAAAAAAACAATGAGTGTTCATAGGACACAATTCCCCATTCGCACTATCATATTGCCATGAACAGTAAACCGTAAGAATTGTAATTAGACAGAAAAGTTTCAAGTTCATGAGTCTACAACTTCGTAGTAAACAACAAAGGAAAACAATATCAAAATGATATAGGACAGACGGACGAAATATCATACATAAACACAGAACAGAAAACATTATGCACCAGGGAGTTCATAAGCGGGGAGTAGAAAAAACGCAACTACATATGTTTTAATGATCACATTTTATTTCATTTAACAAATGCGACCGTTACAACACATTCGAAAACGTCGATCATAAGAAACTGTGCCACAACAAGAGCCCTTTGATGTTATCACTCCTCCACAACAACTTCGGAATCGATAATCGTATGACCTTGTTCCACAACATGAGCCTTTTGAAGTTATCACATCTCCGCAACAGCTGCGGAAACGATAATCGTATGACCTTGTTCCACAGCATGAGCCTTTTGAAGTTATCACTCCTCCGCAACAGCTTCGGAAACGATAATCGTAGGACTGTGTTCCACAACATGAACCTTTTGACGTTATCACTCCTCCGCAACAACTACGGAATCTGTGATCATATCGTTGGTGACCACATACGCCTAGAATTAAAAAAAACAAAAAACAGTTAACATTTAGAAAAGGAATGAACTATTTTTTTATTCAATTTTGTTGAGAAAAATAACGCTAGAATAATTCATTTTTATTCCACTATACATATTGTCCGAAATTTGGAAGTCAAAAATAGATAAAGATCTTTTAATGGAACTAAATGTAATTGCTTTGTAAATGGATGTTTCTTCATATAATTCGATATACCATTTACTCTTTGAACATATAAAACTTGATTTTCATCATTGAGAAACAATGTGTAATGAAATAGTCAGATCAATGGTGAATAGGAAATAAGATAAGTTCCTGTTTTCAAATCTCAAAAGAAATGGTGTCTAACATATAAAACTGTAACACCGAATTTGAATAAACCCTTTTGTTTTTACATTATTTCTTTCCTAAATAATTTAGCTAATGCTTAAGGTGTCAGACCACCAATTACTCCCTCCAATTTAGAACGTAAAAGTAGTCCTACTTTGACACAAAATAGTGCTTTTGATGTCATTGTTTACTTAAACTAACCAACAAATTTGCAGAAATGAAACTTTTGGTGAAAGGGAAATATATTTAGACCATTTTGAGCCAAAATTCACTTGTCTATGAGTTTGCATTAAAAATTCAGGATTAATGCGCTACATAGTACACTAATTTAAGATTTCCAGAAAACCGGGAGTTATTTTGGTAGTACCTGTCTTTTCAAAATCAGAAATTTGTTACAAGACTTTAAACATTGGTTGAAAATTGGCATGTAGGAAGGTGATACATGTACAATTCAGGATATACCTGGTTTCCTTGAAGTTAAACTTAAGGTAAAATATTTAGAAAGCTGTGAAAATTGCAAAATTTGGTTGAACAGATAGGGATTTTTAATTGGTGGTCTGACACCTTAAACAATCAATCGGATATGTAAAAAAATCGAAAATTGGTTGATGTTTTTATACTGCGTGCAAGCTTGGAAGATATAAATTTTAACAGCAAAGATCTAGATTTACCTGGATACATGCATGAGTATATTATCCTAATTTTAAAACATTACTCTTTCTTTTTTTCTAAACTAATAACTCGATCTCACAATACAACTGTTTGTCCGTATTGAAATGTGATAAGCCAACTAGCGGTGAGTGAGTATGACCATATTGAATATGTGTCATCGGTGTTATCCAGTATTGAAAAAAATAGTAATACCCATTTTTTAAATCAAATACAAGTGAAGAATTGATATTTAACAACAATTGTATGAGAAACCGTATATATACATGTAGTTTTTATTATATCAAAATATTTACTGTTCGAACTGCGATACCAGCCTTTCACCTCATGCATATGCAGAGTTAATACGATCAGGACAACGGAAAATCCAATTTTCATGTTGAATCTCTGTGAAAGAAAATAAGAATGTACTGGTTTAATTTTGTATTATTATATTAAAACGTATAATTTAAATGATATAATTTTAAAGAAAGCTCATGAGAGGGGTATTTTAACAAAAAACAAGTATCGGATAAAAAGAATTTGAACACTGTTTTAAATAAATGAGAAACTTCACTAGGGAAAGTAAATCCTGTTCTGTCTGCTTGGTTTATAAGGCAGTATATTTTTCTTTTTTTTCAAAGATCTTTACTGTATTTGGGTTCTTAGACTTTTAAAAACCGTTATGACTTATACATATCGGTATCTTATGTGTTTAATAACCTGTTAGTCTATGGAATGGTATAGTGTATATTCTGAATCATTAAAGTAAGCAGATTTACCCATAAAAGATGTCAGGATAAATTAACAACTCCTTTTAAATGTTTGATTTTTCTTTCCAATTTAGATTACTTTTGTTGATCTATTTTTAAATGTATCATTGTATATAGCTTAGATAATGAGTATCTATGAAGAAAAGCATTTTGACTGAACGATGTTTTTTGTGTATTGAGATTAATTATCTTCCGTTTTAAAATTTCCTGTAACAAGTCAGGAATCTGGCAATTGTTATACAAATGTTCGCTTCTGTGTACGTTGCATTGCCGTTTGTTTTTCGTTGTTTTCCTTTTTTAGTTGGTCTGTTTCCCTCATATTTAGTTTGTTACCCGGATTCGTTTTCTCTTAATGGATTTATGACTTTTGAACAGCGGTATACCACCGTTGCATTTTTGAAGGTCTTGATTAAAGCAGTATTGTGGCTCGACCCAACAGAGCGAGTGCAAATGACAAATAGTACACATTTCTAATGAAACAACATGGCTGCAACTTGATTGGTTAATTACTCTTTTGGTAAAAAATCAAATACAAAAAAAATAAAAAAAATCAGTAGAATGTAAAAAATTAAAGTAGAATTTAAAAACTAAAATATTTTTTTCTTTAATTTTGCAAAATTACTTAACAATTCATAAACATAACAGATGAATAGATTATATCGAATAAGCGAATCATCCGTGTTTGAAAATGTGTCGCAGAAGTTCCTCTTTATGTATATTTTTTATTGTTTTTTACCCCGTATAAAGAACAGAATTCTGCACCGGAATAACATACCCTGGGTGTATTCATTTCAAAAATTTGTTTAAAATTCCATACATTCCTGATCATACCACGATTACTAACAATACCAATAGACAACTTTCGAGTTCGATGCATTTCCGTCAAAAACTTTGGTTTTAGTGAACGTCACTCGTGCGTTTAGGTGCGTCGTCACTTCCGTTTCCATGTTGAGCGAGTGGTTGAAAAACTATAAATTAAAGCTATATTGCACGAATAATTCGGCAAATAAAATTCTCATAATTGACAATCTGCACCCCTGTCATTAGGGAATTGTGATTAAGTACCCACTGAACAATCTTTATTTCTAGTTTATCCTTCGAAAGGACAATCACTAAGACGCTTGATGAACGTTTATAGTGCAGGGATACAGGCGAGCCCCTCTATCTGGTAAAATCTAATAATTGACGAGTTTTTTCCGGTGACGGATGAAATCGAAAGTGGTCTATTAGACCAAAGCATTTATTTTTTTCCGAAAAAATGAAAATTGAATGATATTGACAGCATCCAAACAATTGCATTTTTGCGATAAATATATGCCTTAAAAAATTTCAAAATCTTATGTGCTATTTTTTTATTGTGTTTCTCTTTTTTTTCCAAATTAACGACTGATACCTATCCCTTTTTTTAAATTACCTAATTGATATTGCCAATTTCTGCTCCTTATATTATTTTTTATCATCATATTAGAATCATCGGCACTTTTGTTTTCAGAACTAAATTGTTTCAACTTTTTTTTTAACATTTAAAATGAAAATTAACAAACATTAATATTGAACATACCTCTCTGATCTCTCCCGTTTTAATTATGTAGTAACAATGATAACAGCTTTAAATAAATATCAGGTGACATAAAAATAAAAGATAAAGTTACAACATATGTTTCATTTTATATCAATACTTAGAAATACAGATTCTTACATTGATACGAGTGGATTATCGGATTTATCCAATCGAGATAGTTAAATTATCAATTTTTAAGTCCGAGCCTCGGCGAGATTGGATAAATCCGATAATCCACGAGTAACTATGTAAGAATCTTTCTCTCTAATGATTTAAAAATACATTTTCTTTTTTTGTTAACCGAAAATCCCCTTCGAGTGCCTTTCACATTGCACGAAGTTGTCAATTTCATTAACACCTGTCATAGCACATTTTGATTCATCCAGTTAGCTAAAAAGGTCATGACCGTTAAAATCATCCAATGATCTTTTCAGATCACCGGCAAATACACGTTAATTAATTTTTTTTATACAATGGGTTCGTAAAGGGATAAATTTGCGTAGAATTAGAGAAATACATTTATCTTTCACGGAAAAATAGTTAAGCCATCACAACTGGTTCACTTAAGTGCAAGTTATGATGAAAAGTAATTAAAGCGAAATCCCTCCTTTTCTTGGAAAGAGTGGAATATTGTATCAACTTTGAGATACATATTCATTATTGATATACATTTGTAATAATGGAAATTTGCTGCATAACAATGGAAAGCCAGTAATAATTCGTAAAAATAGGATTTTTTGTAGTAAAGTTAGTTCTTAACCGGCCCTCATTGTCAGTTTCTAGTTGCAAGTCAAGACATGAAGCATACTTAACGCAGCGTAAGAAAAAAACATCACAGTTTTCTTTAACAAAATGCCATGTATATGTTGAAAACTAAATGAATAAATACTACTGTGTCAAACAAAAATTCAAACAAATCAAACATCTTGATCTAGTTAGTTCTGAGTTTTTAAGTAAACGATATCGTCTCGTATAATTCACCCTAATAGTGTAAAGTGTTATCGGTCTTCTGTCACAGAGATAAAAATCGGTAAAGGGTTTGTTTCCTTGTGTTTTTGTATTGTTATTTCTTATAGGACGTTTGCACGGTTTCAATATGTCCAGTTCTACGGCAACTCTTTGAGGACGTAATGTTGCACTTTGCTTTTCCATTAAACTTTCATTGTTTTCAAGTGGATTCTGATTAATTACGGGTTCATTTTCGCTATAGCCATCATTACTGTTCTCCACATTTTCTTCTATCTTTACGTTGATGACAACGCTAGTAATTTGTTTCTTCTTGAAAAAAGTACTTTTCAGACTGATTTTTAACCTTTTTGATTTCGATACATTTAGTGATGATTTATTCGATATCGACAATTCGTCGTTCATTTTCATATCTTGCCTCTTAGTTGTATTGTCTTTTTGTCCTTTTCCTAGCTATGACTTCATTTGGATCACCAAGTGCTTCGTCCATGTCGTGGACCATTTTTCAGAAGAAAAAAAATCAACAATATTAACATTTAGTGCTTTAAAACTGATGAGAGCAAAACAAAATCGACTTGGTATGTCAAACAGGTAACCAGTAAAATAGATTTGCTTACCAATTACCGGAATTCCCTTTCAGACTTAAATTAAACGTCAGGGAAATCTAATAATACATTCGTGAGTAACAGTTCTAATATATAGATAACCTTTAAAGTCACATAGTGAGATATAAAGATTTCGATAATGAGTCCGGTAATATATTTGACTCATTAACTCAGGTAGTCTTATCTTTTGATTAGTGAAGAATTGTGCGGTCCTCCTGATTATATGAACATTTCGTTCCAACATTATATGAATTAGCAATACTTTCTGTCGATACCTGTATCTTGGCATAGCACAAGGTCATGTTTTTCTCTGACTGTTTATGACGTTTTTATACTAAATCCATTATATGTTGGATGTGTACGGATTGATGATTTATTCTAAGGTGCATGATTTTTTAATAAGTTGCTAGTGGCTTTGAACTAGCTGTTAGTTAACTGCGAGTACTCTCAGATCTGTTCCTAGTGTCTTTTTTGTTGGGATGTACAAGTACCCAGCCACGTCCACTTGTATGTTTGTCCATCTGATGAGTTAAGCCTTTTTCAACTGATTTTTATAGTTCGTTCTTATTTTGTACTGTTATACCACTGTCCCAGGTTTGGGGAAGGTTGGATTCCCGCTAACATGTTTAACCCCGCCATATTATGTATGTATGTGTCTGTCCCAATTCAGGAGCCTGCAATTCAGTGGTTGTCGTTTGTTTATGTGTTACCTATTTGTTTTTTGTATTTCTTCAATTAAATTAGGCCATTAGTTTTCTCGTTTGTATTGTTTTACATTGTCATTTCGGTGCCTTTTATGGGTGATTATGCGGTATGGGATTTGCTCATTGTTGAAGGCCGTACGGTAACCTATAGATGTTAATTTCTGTGTCATTTTGGTCTCTTGTCGAGAGTTGTCTCATTGGCAATCAAACCACATCTTCTTTTTTTATATATCTTATTTAATATGCACATTGATTTTGATATTGTAAACATAATTTATCAATAATTCGATGAATTCATATATCATTCAAAAGTATTCGAATACTATTATGTGGTTCTTGGTGACACGTTCTTTTAATGTTTGACCGTATCAGTGCTTCCTGGACTCTCAAGTTCTCATGTACTCACGGTTTGAGTTCCAATCGATAACCAAAGGCCTAATACTGATCACTCTATTATCGGTCAACAATTTGAAAAATCCACACTTTCTATGTTAGTAGCCCCTATATTTTAAGATGACACTTGAAATAACGTCATATTCAAGAATTTGCACCTTATAAAATATAGTCTAACCAGAATCAAACCATTCTCTTTTGTTTAAACTTATACGTTATAACATCCTGATAATTCAATGATTCTATTATTGATCAATCAGAATCTGACTAAATGCAACAAAATTGTTTATTTTTTTTATATTCAATATTTATATTTTCACAAACATTCCTTTGTGTAACATTATTATCTCAATTTATCAAGTCTGTATTTTCATTTTCTAAAATAGTAATAATTCCAAAAAAGCTTTCTGGTGGAACATTTTGAGCTTTCGAATATTCCATGCCGGTCCATTCATCAGGATTTGCTACATCAACATACAAGCAATCTTCCATGTAGATCATGACCTCATCTTTGGTGGAACGCTTTTTTATGTGGAAAAAAGAAGAAAATTGTATTAGAATACTGTATTCCCCATTGCGATATCCAATGAACCAAAACAAAAGAAAGTTCACTCTCCTTATGATAGAGTCCAGAAAGTCAATAAAAAAGGTTAACAATACCGGTGACGATACTGATCAAAATTTATTTCTAAATAATAATTGAAAAAGAAATTATTCGTTAAACTGTGTTATCAGAAATATATGTTTTATGTTCCGATTCATAGGGACAATTGTTTTACATATTTGTGAAACTGTTTACATGAGGTAACATCATATCGCTAGGTGTCCAACTGTTAAAGGAATAAGAGGTAAAATAATCCTTTAAAATCTTCCTTAAGAGCCGGCTCGTCAATACTAACTTGAATCATCTAAAAAAATGTTCAAAATATTTGACTTAAATTTTATAAACATATGTTTCGTTTACAATGCAAAATGAAGTAGTAATGTCATACACTATAATAGCTATAAGTTAACATAACACTGCCGATATTGCTTGTTTCATATTATATTTAGTTTGGTATTCAATTTATAAAATTTATGAAGATAAATTTTTATCACAAACTTTTAAGGCTATTTCATTGTCCAATATCTTCCAATAATTAGATGATATTGAAAGTTGAGTTCAGATTAAATTCAAAATGTTATGCTTTCAAAAAAGTGGCAAATATTTCCGTGGTAAAATCTTCCTGATCTTACGTGATTCGGTATGCTTTTCTCAAAGGAGTTATGCTTCTTAAAGATAAAGTTTCCATGCCTCACTTTAATAGTACCTAATGTCTTAAAAACGCATTGTTTTGCCATTTATTTCTCAAGATTTTTCACACTAGAAAATGTACATTGAAACTTACATCATGTGAATGTGGTGTTTTCAAAATTCTATGTATAATCAGAAAAATACCACCAAAACTAGTGACTGCTCCTATTGCTAAAACTATACCCCAAAATGTAATTCCTGTGAAAAGGAAAGATAAGATATACATGTAATGTTCAAATGTCTGATGCTGCATTTTAACTACTCTAGTTCTTTTTATTATAAACAAAGTCAACAAGTATTATTGTTAAATATTATAAATATACACGCAGGAAAAGATCTGCCAATAGCATATGACAAAAAAACCAATGAAAGACAAACAACAACATTTATTTTGTACAAACAAATAAAAACTACATCGAATATTAAAGAATGAGCAATACATGAGTTTCTTGACGGTCAGTACTGGAGCAGAGTATGCTACATCTAAATGCTGGGATAAGCAATTCAAAGTTGTTTCGAAACATACAGCTAAATTTGTGTAATATACCAACCTTCAACTGATGGTTTATTTTCCGGTCCGTACCTTTGTTTAGCTAGATAAAGAAAGAAAATAAATAAATCCATGTGCATTATTAATAAATGCGATTTTTATCGTATTTGAATTCATGTTAAAGAGGCCAAAAGATATCTTCATTTAAAAAACTAGCAGAGAAGAGTCAATTTTCAAATAAAAGTTGACATGATAAAGTGCGAATGTATAGAATAGGGCATTGCACTCATTCAAATTAGGGAACGACAATTCAACTAAAAAGGCGGGTTGGGTGTAATAGTGTTTTCTAAAAAAACGTTTTGATTCAAAAGGATGCAACCCTTAAAAATTAAATAGTTTCTCCCTTACTACACAGCTGCCGAAGATTTCGAAGTTTGAATTGCAACAGCAAATATAAGCAATAGTTTGCTAATTTTGTATATACGGTGGACGGACTTAAAACTTTTTTTAAGAGGATATATCATTTTGGTGTTTAAGCTTTTAATACTATTGTTTTTATGTTGAGGTTGCTTGTTGCTGTTTCTATTACAAAAACACCAATTGTATATAAAAAAAATGACGAGTAACTCTGTGTTAATTTAGAATGTATAACATCACGTACCCTTACGAGAGAATGTTCTTTTATGGTTTAAAATCTTACATGAGGTGGTACCTGTATGTTTCAAATGTTCACTACTTTCACCGGATGTTATGGATAAGTCATCTACATGCAAAGAAAAAATCCCTTGTATTGCTAAAAAAATAAAATTGGAATACATTGGAAGTTTTGTTGGAAAAATTTACTTTTGAATTTAAAAAAAAAATGGTAATGATGATTTTTTCCTATGTTTTTATTTTTGTCCTGCAGTATGTGTTCTGTAATTTTCTGTAACTGCATTTCAAATAAAATGTATATATTATGAGACGCAGAGAAGATTCTACCCACATGCCAAGATGGATGAACTGTCCCAGTTATGGCATACTTTTTTTATGTGTTAGACTTTACTGTTCTTCATTCGATTTTGTATTTTTAACTATTACGTCAAAAGTCTTATGTAGACAAAATGCGTGCACCACAATATATACATTTTCATTTATATTAATAAAATTTTGAATGATTTTAGTTTAAATAATACCTGTCTGAAAACAGTATTAAAACAGTTTCTCAATCATTAGAGCTTTACTCAGTTGTATGC
Organism: Mytilus galloprovincialis; assembly: GCF_965363235.1. Taxonomy (NCBI): domain Eukaryota; kingdom Metazoa; phylum Mollusca; class Bivalvia; order Mytilida; family Mytilidae; genus Mytilus; species Mytilus galloprovincialis. Next base: position 51,439,638 of record NC_134838.1, on the reverse strand, counting down.
ATTATAATACTGATCGAACATGTAAAAACATTGGAGTATCATTAAATATAAAAAAACATAAAAAGAAAATTTACGAAAGAGTTTTAAAAAATAATCCGATACGATACGACACAAGAAATGAGGATTTGTTTCTTTTTTAAGACTTTGATCTCTACATATACCTTTTATGAATAAAAATGAGGAAAATTGAAAAGCAATTAAAAAGTATATAGGAAGGAGATTTGACAAAACCACGACCAATGGAAAAAGACAACTGTAAAATTGCATGTAGTAGTAATGTCGAAAGTTTATAAATTTACACGAGGTTAGTACACGTTCATCACTGTAACTCTCACTACTGCCTTCTGATGTTGTGCTAACTTCATCATCATATACAACAGGACCTCCTATAATTGCTGAAAGAGATCCATTAAAAGGAGTTTTTAGATACATGAACATCGTCCGTGATTCTATTTAGTAATATCAATTAAATATAAATACGATGGGGTATGAGTGCCAATGATACAACTCCCTATAGAAGTCCCAATGTCTACAAAATAAGCAATTGTAGTTCAAAGTACGGTCTTAAATACGGAGCCCAGGTTTCCACCGAACAGCTAACTTTAAAGGGCGTCAAATTGGCTAGCGTAGAAACATATCAACAAACGACAACCACTAAACAACATATTCCTTACTTTGGATAGGTGCCTACAAATGCATACTGTCTAATGTTTTAATCGTTTTGATAGGCCCGAACATCTATTTATTTTGAGTGTTTTGTTAATTTGAGAGATCTTTGATGTTCTCAATTATCAGGACAAAACGTGAATGGTATATGGTTCTTTTTTAAGAAGTTGCTTAGTCCTTGGTTTTTCTATGTTGTCCTTTGTATACTGTTGTTTTATTGTTGTTTGGGTTTTGCCATGCCATTGTCATTTTTTTTTTCGTCTAATGAGTTTGAATATCCCTTTGGTATCTTTCGTCTCTTTATTACTTTAGAAAAAAAAAGTTACTTCGGTGTCCAGAAATCTAAATAAAAATAAAAAATATATATAGTATTGATGTACGTTATCTTGGACATGATAACCTAATGTTATATGTAGATAAGATTTTGTTATAGAAAATGTAAATTGTAGTCCGATTATTAAGATCATACAGATTGGAGCTGATTTAAGTTATTACAATTTATGTACGTGAAGACAATTGCCTTTCTGACTGAAATATTGAAGTTGTACTGTTTTCAGTAAAAAAAAACCCATGTAATATGTATAGTCATTTTTATTATGAGACAGTTCAAGACATAGGTATACAGATAACATTTGTGTAAACTATGGATCTATTATTAGGGTATATCCTAATTGGTTATTTTTTTACTTCAATGTTTGTTTCATAACCTTCTATACTCATATCTATGTTGAGTTAATTGCATTTTCAATTAAATATTAAGAAGCTTAGATAATTACACATTTCCATTGGGTTATGTAAATTGCTAGTTATCTTACGTGTTGTGCTTCCCAGCATATAATGGTCCCAATATGGCGTGATATAATATTTAGTAGCATCGTTTTGAAAATTTGCTTCGAGGAAACGACAGGTAGAGTTGCCTAAACTGTACTCAAAACCTGAACATGCGTATCCATTGTGCATGAGGCTGAAGCATTTATCCATACATTCATCTACGCTGTAAGATGTCCCACTGTATTCAATTAATGGGAAACCAAACATACTATATACCCACCTCATGTAATAGGCTTCACCTGTTTAATATAATAATTTCTGTACGTTACATGTATACCTATTTTCAAACCAAGAAAATGCCTACACCAAGTGAGGAATATGACTTTTGTTTTTCATTCGTTTGAGGTGTTTGAGCTTTTGATTTTACCAATTGATTAAGGACTTTCCGTTTTGAATTGTAATCGGAGTTCAGTATTTTTATGATTTGACATTTTTTGTGACAATTAAAATTTAAATCTAATAATAAAATTTCTAACGTTATATTTTAAAAGTATATGTCGAAGATGCTTCAAGAATTTGAGATCTCTAAATTTTGCACAAGTATTCCTCTCCTTAATTTTATGGAACTAGTCGAACCTTGTTTCATAAAAAAAAAACGATCAACGCATATACAAGCATCTTCCTTAATAGAAGGCAACAGAAGGCACAAATATCAAACTTAAAATTCATATAAACTACTAAAAAGGGATATCCGTCATTCATCAAGATTCTTGGTTGGTTTATAGAAAACATTTGTGTTAATACCAAATTGGAAGATGCGATATGATTTTCAATACGACAACTCTCCACAAGAGACCAGATGACACAAAAACTAACAACTATAGGTCAACGTACGGCCTTCCACAATTTGAAAACTCATACTGCATAGTCAGTTATAAATAGCCCCTAAATGACAAACCAGTTATATAGCCAATATGTGAATGAATGCAAGAAAGACTGCCATTAGAATATAATAATTCTATAATGCAACACGTGTTTCCTGGTGACGCTTCAGCATATACACTCGAAAGAGTCAAAAATATATAAAAGTTGGGAACACAAATAGAGGTCTATCAATCAAAAAAAATCATCCCAAGTTCTTCATGATACTCCACGATACTCTATGGAACAATCTCCTGAACAGTTTAATGCAAAGCAAGTCCCTAGAGTGTTTTAAATCTCAGCTAAAAACTCATTTTTATCGCATTGATTTTTAATTATATTTTTTCTTTTCTCTTTTACGGGCTTTACTTGTTTTGTATCAACTTCTAATACAATATGGTACTAAGGCATTTTTTATTTCAGTATTTGTATCTGACACGATGTATGTTTTATGTTTTTGTCTTTGTTTAAATAACCATGTGAATGTACAGCGCCCTAGAGTAATTGAAGTATTGTTTTTTAATAGGGTGCTTTATAAATTTTCATTATTATTATTATTACTAACCTGTAAGTGCAGTCATAACAGGAGAAACGTTATTGGTTTGTCTCATGCAAATAAAACTATATTTTGAGTTACATGAGTCAGCGAAGAATTTTATTTCAGGTAATTGAAACAGATCATACTGTATAACGGCATATACACATGCACTCTCCTTGCTTTGTACGTGATCGTTCGGGAAAGTTGATGTTTCAATGTCTACTTGCATAGCATGTTGTGTCCAGAAGCTTGGAACACTGAAATATGTTTCTTACGATTGAGAATTATGAGTTGGTAATTAAGCTTTATATATAACCTTGACAAGGCAATGAAGACATATTATGGCATTGGTTAAGATTTTGTTTAGATATGATTGTGTTATACAAGTAGTTATTTACTTTTGAGATGAATACATAGTCAGATCTGATACAATAATATACACTCAATATAAGTTGTTACGACTCTAATTATTCATAACAAACTTGAATAACAACTTTATTTCTTTTATTATTGGTCCATGTCATGACAATAAGTTATTTATTTGTTATGGTGATAAGTATATACCTCAGTTTTATTTCAAGTTTGACTTTGTATATATATTCGTAAAAATTTTGAGGTTTTTATTTTATTTTATTTAAAAAAAAAACCATCTAACTTTGTTTGTCCAAATGTTTGACGTATTTTTTTCTCTTCAGATTAAATGAATTTAATCAGTTTTGGTTGAAAACAATCTTATGATAACAGCATTTTGTCATAATTTAAAGACCGTTCATCATCTGAAAGAAGACTGGATAACACATATAAACCTTATGGTGCAAAATTGTCTATTATGAATGAAGTTACTTATAAAGGTGTCTTTTTCTATTTTTGGTTTGCGTTAATTAGTTTACTTCGGCTTTTCTTTTGTGATGGCCATTTGCAGAAAATTCGAAGATTCGACTTTGATGTTTCATAGGGCGAAACGATAAGGTAAAGAAAAACGCATAAGCAAAAATACAGAAACGCAAAATCGTTCTCGTGTTTTGTGTTGTTGTTTTGTGAAAAATAGAATAAGGATAATATAGGTCAACGTCAAATGAATTTACAAATGAATATTAGAGCAAATCATAGTTACAATTTTCATCTTTTATTATCAGAAAGTTTAAGAAAAATTCCTATAACAGAATTTTTTCAAGCAAGTTTTGCTTTCGATTTAGGAAAACATCAACCTTTAAAAATAATATACAGTTATTTTTTTAACCAATAAAAATCATGTTAATCGCCTTGTTATCCTTACCCTGTGTCTGACCAAGGAACATTAAAAAGAGAAACTTTCAAATCATAGAGAAATTTTGTTGCATTGACTAGATCTCCACCATCCTTTTCACATATTATTTGAGCTGTTTCGTGTGTAACTTCATCAAGATATAAGGTGGCCGTCCATGTGTCTTCTCAGTTTAATTAAAAAAAAATACATTTACATCATTTTATAATTTCCTTTAAATTTCTTCTTACTAAGTTATAAGCTATAAATTTAGTGTTGTTACAGCAAATATGCAATAAAGATATTGTTACGTTAAAAAAATCATTTATCACATTGATGATTAAGAAATGTAAAAAACGATAGATTGATTAACTGATTGGTACTTGTTACCTTGGAGATTTTTCTTTTATGCATGTTTTCCATTCAAATAGTCTATCTACTGCACCACGTAATACTAGTATTTACGGATTTCGGCCTCTTTTGTTTATACGTTGGGTTTTTTTAAGTATTGTGTGACATATAATGATAAAACAAGAAAACAAAAACACAAAACACAAAACACACACAAAAACAAGAAAAAACAAAAAAAGATAAAATAACAAAGCCATAGAAAAGAAATATAAAGCTAAGAAAAAGGTCTACGACAAAACAAAACAAATTCCCACAAAAACACTCTGGAAAAAACAATAACACAAAAAGATTTCGTTACCATATAATTACCTTGAAACATTACTCCAAAATAACAGCAATCCCCAATCCTAATACTTTCAGTATTGCACTCTGTAGGAACCCATCGAAAATCGGTGGTGTTTTTGTTATAAATTGCATATATACAAAATCCAGCTTCACCGTCGTCACTGGTGGGAAATTCTGAATAGTATTCTTGTCCTTCAGTCAGTAAAGCTTTACTACCATTATGATTTGTCCAAAAAGCAATTTCCCTAAAACATATTGAACATAAACGATTTTTCAGCATCAGTACCTAGTTTTCTTCGACGACATTTTTATCCTTTATACTTCATTGAGAATTATTTCTTATTGATAACGCAAAACAAATTTAAATATTTATTGTGGCATGATAATGGCAGTTGGGCCACAAACTAAAGACCAAAAAGCAGTATTTCAATAAACAGGACATTGTACATGTATTTAAAATATTTATTTATGGTTCATCCTACCTAAACTGATTTTTAATTATTTATTTTTTGACAAAGTTTCTACATGTATTCATTCGCACAGCGCTGAGGTTTGAATAATTAACACATCAGTATATGATGACATAAACGTGTAGTGAAGTGGGAGTTGTTGCTCCTTCTGAATGCCTCAGTATGACTTTGAGACGTTTGTTTGTTGCAGCGCGTATCATGTATGGTAACTACTTAGCTTCTCTTTCTATTGTATGTATGCTATGTGCTGTTTGTTGTTGGTTATTTCGTCTACACCGGCTTCATCACAAAATAAACATAAACGCACACAAACATAAACATAAACATACACACAAACACAAAAGCATAGAATCATTTTTGGTTATTGAACTTCTTAAAAAAAGAGCTGTTAAATTTCATAAAACAAACAAAATATTCACAGAAAATATGTCAAAGTCCTTTGTAACTTGAACTATAATTACTATTACTGTAGATCATTTGTTCGGTTTTCGTAATGCGAACATCATGATCACTCAACAGCCTTATAAATTTAAAATGAGTTAATGAAAAAGATTTATATGTATCAAAATTAGTAAAAAAAAAATACCAACTTACATGTACGGTTTGTAGTAATCATCAGTTGAAAATATGTCGGACAGCTCTTCCTGGACACTAGCAGTCAATTTACATAAGCTGGCATTTATTCTATCACATGAGTCTTTAGCTTCTTTGTACGTGCGTGGTTCCAAATAGACGTCATGGTAAGTGTGTGATACTGAATAAGTAAAATTAATCTTGAATATGTTATGTATATGTATGGTCGTATGTGTTTTGTTATTCGGTCGTGAGACTTGTGTCCCTTTGTATGTTGATACATATATATATTTGTCATTTGATGTTATTTGTCTTTTTGTAGTAAACATGCCAAAGGCCTTAAGCATACATGACTTTAGTGGCATGGGGAGCTAAATATATGTCCCCAATGTATGTAAAACAGGGGCGGATCCAGCCATTTTAAAAAAGGGGGGGTCCTAACCCAGGACAAAGAGGGGTTCCAACTACATGTCCCCATTCAAATGCATTGATCGTCCAAAAAAAGGGGAGTTCCAACCCCCGGACCCCCCTGGATCCGCCACTGTAATAGTTGGTGCTGGTTACATCTAATATACATCGTCCAAAAATAAAACAACTCCAATCGCTGATACAAACTAAATGATCTCGCTGTTTTTTAAAGCTAATTGAAAGCCAATTAAAACTAACAACTAAATCATGGTTTTTTTTACGTAAAAAGTGAGAGCCAAAAAAAAGCACAGAAGCGTTGAAAGTAGCGTTAAACACCAATCAATCAGTCAAACATAAAAAATTTATCTGTACGTTAACTCGAATGATTCAGTGCCCCTTATTGGTCAGTGTCCTCTCGGGTAATGTAGCGATCCGAAATGTAACGATTGGATTAGTCGGGTTATCTGTACGTACATGTTCTTAAGGATTTATTATGAATACGTCATAAACAGTCTGGGGGAAAACATGACCCTTTGGAATACCGAAATATAAGAAGTATCGTCAGGTTGCAAGCTCCCGAGTGCTCGTACCTGAATAGCTTCATACATTTGTAATAGTTTAAATGTTTAAATTTAAAAAAAATAACTGTTAGTATGTATAAATCTTGCTTTCTATGTTACATGGAATCTACCCATTTTTAGCTGAAACTTTTAGAATAATCCATTTTATTCCATATTAATAACATTTTAGTAGGATTTTTCAAAATGAAAGGGATTTTGAATAAATAAGTATACACCGCGCAAAACGTCACGTGCTTTTGCGTGCATAATTGAGGTATACAACCGTTTTTAATGAACTGTAACAATTAGTTTTGGTAAATAATTGCCATTACATACATTTCTCTCAAAATATGGAATAAAGCAATTACTGTCTTTTGTTTCGGTAAATGTGTGGTTTAATTGTCTTTTAAAACGCTACATACATGTACAGTATTTACCTCATCAAAAGACAGTCATTGTATAATATTATAAAGAGGCAACATTTACTTTTTGGACATTTTGATACACAGCTTGCGAATAGTGTCAGGGTATTATATATGTTTTTATAAGGTTAGAGCTTTATTATCTTACAAGTTCAACATGTATGCATAGTTTACATTAGATTATTTGAAATTGAATATAAAATTTTACCAAAAACATCATATTAATTGCATTATTACAAAGCAATCTTAGTTATTTCTAACATTTCTTGATAGAATAATATCACAAACCCAAACTTACCCTGAAAACTATCGAAAATCAGCAGTATTATAAAATAAATCTGTAAAACTAAATAAAAGACAATGAAAACATATGTAAAACAAGTCAAAAGACATTATATCTAAAAGCGACAACATTATGGTCATAATATTCAAGTATATACCCTCGGCTTAGCCAAGTTAAGGGCATTCTGTACATGACACAAGTCAGGATCGTGTATTTCAGTGGTTGTTGTTGATTCGTGTCTGTCATATTTTCAAAAAGCATTACGTTTCTCGTAAATTTTTTTGTTATAAATTAGGCCGTCCAGTTTCTCTATTAAATTGCTTTATATTTTTCATGTCGCGGGTTTTTATAGCCGACTATATGGTATATACATGTAGATATTGGAAGATGTGGTAAGAGTGCCAATGAGACAACTCTCCGTCCAAGTAACAATTTATAAAAGTAAACCATCATAGGTCAAGGTACTGCCTTCAACACGGAGCCTTGTCTCACACCGAACAGCAAGCTTTAAAGGGCCCCTAAAATTACTAGTGTAAAACCATTCAAACGTGAAAACCAACGGTCTAATCTATATAAAAACGAGAAACGAGAAATACGTATGAACACACAAACAGACGACAACTACTGTACATCAGATTTCTGGCTTAGGACAGGTGCAAACATTCTCCCTTTTCTGAAACAATAGTATAACATCCCAACATAAAAAAAAACACACTATAAAATATCAGTTGGAAGGCTTAACTCAATCAAAAAACGCAAATTAATAGTCTTTTCTCATTGATGAACACCGTACGGTTTGCTAACGCTCGGTATAAATATTTTGACAAAGATAATGTTTACCCATGTTAAAATGAGCATATAGCATTGCACATACAGAATTGTTGTATTTGTCCTATTAGAATGGAAATAATTCATGGGTATGAATTAATCGTGATTTTACCACGGGGTTTCCCTTCATACTAATAGTTTACCACTGGCTGTCGCTCGCGGATAAAATGTAAAGGGTCTGCATGAGATAAATGCGTCCTTCATGTCCATGTATTATGTTTTATACCATTAGTTTGTTCTCCGTATTTGTTTTGTCCATCATTCTCAATTCTTTATATTTGTTTTATTCTTTATGGTTGACCCATTATTCCTTATTCTAACCCAACCAAGCAGACGCTCCTGTATCAAAGTAATCATTATCAATGGTGATTTATTACAGTTTGTTACTTACTTGTAACGAAGATGCATCTGCATGCATTAATATCAAAGATGACTAAAACTATCTGATGCACACTCATCTTATACTTACTTTTTGTATTAGAAATTTTGATATCCATATTTAAATTTACAATTAAAGCCAGCAATCAAATATTCTAAAAATGAATCCTTTATAAAACTGTGTCATTTATATAAGTCAACTTGTCAGTGAACCGAAAAAATTTAAACGAGAAAAAAAAACCACCTTGGAAAAATGTTGGGTTTTTATTACAAATTGTAGTGCTATTTCGGAAAATTTTATTGATAAGTGGTATCTCAAATTTTGTTTCTGTACATAATCTCGAATTTATCACTGACTGCTCTATTCTTTTAAAAGTCTCAAGAACTGAATATAAAAACCAATATAACACACCATGACTTAGATATTAAAGCAAAGATACGAAAGGTATTAAATTTCACAAATAATAAGGCCAAGCTAGAAGGAAGAAAAACATGTATTTTTTTTAATTTATATATTTAAATAGATAATTTTACCATTCTTATCTATGTTGATAGTAAGTAATATTGATGGTTTAAATGGACATGTTTTTATGGTACAAATGTCTTAAATGACAAACCATTGTAGTACAATGGCACATATCGTATACTTCCTCTATTGATATCATGACTATTGTTGATAAAAAAAAAAAAACGATTACTAGATCGCATGACAATCGCATGAACCATAATCCACGAAATTGACTTCAGTTTAATTTTACACTTGATGATCTTTAAATCTATATTAAAAAACAATGGTATTTTATAATGGCTTTTATTATGCAAACTGGAGTGGTAATTGCATAATATTTATAATGAGTGCAATACATATCGTTTTACCGACAAAAATATATTAAGTGTATGTACATGTATGTACATGTATCATAACAGTATTCGGTTTACATGTATCATAACATCACGGCCGACACTCGGCTAACCGAGAGATTGGTCGGTTAATCTATATTGAGTATGCGGCTATATCGGCGGTTGGTCTGTTAATCGGGTTGGCTAAAGTCTGTTAATCAGGTGTTATCGAGAAAATCATTGAAAGTTCAACATGTTTCATTGTATAACTTTCTAAATATATTTTCATCATAAAAAGTATTCATGTCTAACAAAACAATTCAATGTACTGAATTCAGTGGTGAAATTATTATTTTTCTAGCTTCGATGTACGATCTATAAAATGAAAAGGCGTGTTACTCATCAATAAATTTATACACATTTTACACACATAAAATGTACACAAAATGACACATTGGTTAAATTTACTTACATTCAATATTTTGAACATCGAAAAAACAAAGGCATTTTGTTCGTTAACCTATTGATACCATTGTGTGAAAAATCTACACGAAAATCTGTATTTTGGTGACATAAATTAATCTTTATTTAAAACCTGGTCTGTTAATGGTTCGGATGTATAAAACCCGGTCTGTTAATTGGTCTGTTAAGAGTTTTGAATGGCAATAAAAGTATAATTTTATTGCTATATGGGGTGTTATCGGATCAAATAAGTAGGCTCAAGACGAGCGGCTAAAATATACGAAAACAACACATGAGCAATGAAACATAACATATACGGAAAAAACACATGAAATTGAAAATTGATAAAAATGGTTTCAAAAAGTGTAATATTAAAGTAATATTAATTTCATCCAAGAATGATCGCATATATCATGTTGATTCTGTTAAATTGTCATGAATGACACAAATTTGTCAACTTCATTGGTAACCAGTATATAAATCAGAGATAAACGTCGTAATGTAACTAAATATCAGTAAGTAAAATATATTGGGATGACAAAATATGAAAAATAAAGAAAGAATAATGAGTAACATAAATAAAATGTAGAAAAACAATGACATAACAATTTAAAGAATACAGAAATAAACAATGAAACATGAAACATGAAAAAACTTAATTAAACGCCTATTTCTACATATACAATATGTATTCAATGGCGTTGTACATAAATGACATATAAAATACAAAAATACTATACAAAAATACAATATGTATGTACTATACCAAAAATTGAAAATATACACTGTGATACACAAGAAAAAAGTCAGAAAAGTTCAAAATAATTTTCGAAATACAATGTTTTCAACCGACATTTAAAAGTATCCAAAGGTTCAGAGTTTCTTACATTTGTACCTAGTTCATTCCACAATTTTGGCCCAATAGTACTAAAGCTTCTATCTGAAAATGTTTTCTTTTTGTTATATGGGACTACATAACAACCAATAGATGACTCTGACGACCTTAATGAACGTTTCGACACTTGAGGATTTAACAAATTGATCAAATATGACGGTGCATTACCTACATGACAGTTGTACATACATGTTCAGATTTTGAATGTAATTCTGGCTTTGATCGGAAGCCAGTGTAAGTCAAACAATTATACCTGCTTGGCACTATCATACTTAGAACGGTTTAACACAAGTTTGGCACACATATTCTGTATACGTTGCAATTTATATAAATCAGTTTGTGAAATTCCAAAAAGTATAACATTGCAATAATCAATAAACAATACCCCCAACCCGGACGCTCATGGTATACACGAGAATCTGGATGGAAACGCAGAATATAGAATAATATATAAGGACAGTAGAGAGTGATACATTGCTAAAAACGAGAGAAAAATAATACTGGTTTAAAAATACACACATGAAACAACGATGGCTGTTGAAACAGTAACGGATTGCAAATGTACTTATATTGGTGACAAATTTTAGAAGTTTACATGCGGACAACTATGGTGGCAGGTTAATGCAATTTTGCGTTTTAACGCTTTAGCGTTTTCGCCTTACATATTCTATGGCGATAACGCGAAATTGCGAAGTCGAAAACGCGAAAACGCGAAACCGATTTCTCGTTTTCGACTTCGCGATTTCGCCTTTTCGCGATTTCGCGTTTTCGCTCTATAGAATATGAAAGGCGAAAACGCAAAATGGGCTTCACTGGCCACCATAGACAACTGTAGTTCTCCTCTGCACTTATTTAGAAAGGAGCTAAACGGAATAAAATGAATTGAAACTTAAAATGACCAAATGTAGCTGCATTCGCTCCTTTCCGTTTACTTCTTTAGAGTGATTTGTAAACAACATATGATTAAGTAATAGAAGAAAAGAACCAATTGGATGATGCTGACGAATTAGGGTTTAACGTCCAGTGACAAATATTATGTTCATATGTGAACGAGAATACGTTATATGTACCCTGTGTTGTATTAGAAAGACACTTTCAGTCGGAATTGAGAACGTGCTACTTCGAACAGACACAAAAATTAAGGCTGATTGAAAACGTCAATAAAAAATTCATGCATATTCCAGAGGCCAATCCATATCACGCTATATTAAAGTGACACACCCTTCAATAAAATGCAAAGAAAGTCAAAATAAAAATGCTCTTTCTAGGATACTGTGGCACCGTATTATCATTTTTGTTTACTCAGGAACATCTCATTCTTAAATTTTTCAAGGGGAAAATATAAAGGTAGCAAAATTATTGTCGTGGCTAAATAACTCTTAACTGACACAATTTTAATTGTCCAACCCATTAACAGACTTTATTCCCATAATTTTCACTAAAACGTGGTATTATTCACGTTATTTTACAATTATGAAATATTTACTAATATCAATTTATTTTTTAGAACCACAGTACTATTTTTTGTCCTTTAAGTGCTATCTAAATTTGTTTGTTTCGCCTTTTATCTAAAAAATTGCTATGCGTATCAGCATAAATACTACATACTTGCGCGACGCCTTTTAGGTTTACTGAAAACTGCGCAGACTAATACATGTTTTTACGAGTGCAAAACGTTCTATGATAGATATCATTTTGTCAGACACTTTTCTTTTTTTTTGATTTGCTTCTTATAACATGCCAAAAATCTGTATATTTAATAGAGTTTAACATTAAATTAAGCGTTTTACTCTTAACAGACGTATAACCAACCCGATTAACAGACCAATCGCCCATATAGCCGCATACTCAATATAGATTAACCGACCAATCTCTCGGTTAGCCGAGTGTTGGCCGTGAACATAGACCAATCGGGATTCTGTTTCGGCAAAGTCAACTCTCTTCCCATTACGCCATCTATTTTTTCAATCATGAAAATGGAAGAGATGACGCACTTTGAATCTAGGACTAAGGTAAAAAAAACCCGATAAATTATGATGAAATATTTCGTGGAAGGGCAGACTAAAAAATCTGAATTTGAAGTTTAATTACCATAAAAACCACACATAAATAGAAGATTGTTTGAATCTACGCATGAAAAAAATGCTATAAACTATCAATTTCAGGTTCCACGGCCATCTCTGCAGTATATTATATAGAGTCTCCATCAACGCGAAAAGTATTGTCCTGTCCCCGAGTACTCTTATGAAAATTATTTGAAGGTTTAGATCGCTGCTATATTATATAGAGTCTCTATCAACTAGAAAATTATTGTCCCGTCCCCGAGTAATCTTATGAAAACTCAGAAGTCTTGTACGACTTAAAAGTTGGTCTGATGACAGAAACAATATCCGGACGCCTTAGGAGTCAGACCACCAATTAAATGTCCCTATCTGTTCAACCAAATTTTGCAATTTTCACCGAATAGAGGTACCACTAAAAATTATTGAATGCAAACTCATAGACACGTAAGTTTTGGCTCAAAATGGTCTGAATATATTTCTCTTTCACCAAAAGTTTCATTTGTTGGTTAGTTTAAGTAAACAATGACATCAAATGCACTATTTTTTGTCCGAGTATAGGCCTACTTCGGAGGGAGTAATTGGTGGTCTGACACCTTTATTTTCGTTTTTCTCCCAAAATAACCCAAATTGAATAATCATAAGAAAAGATTACAAATGCGGCTATGCATGGTACCTATAACAGAACACAGAGGCATGATGATTTATGTATTGTAGAAGGAAGAAAAGCGACACACAAAATGAGGTCTTCTCATTGAATATCATAAAATTGAACGAATCAACTGAAGTGAGAAATACACCTCAATATGAAAATTTGGAACTGTAACTCTCCGTTCTGTATTGATTCCTGTGATATTATAAATAATGAAAGCTATCATAGTTATAATACAAATAAATGCAATCATTAGGCTCGGTTAGTTACATGTAACTGGGTATAAAAATATATATACATGTAGTCATCACAGGATTACAATCATTCGGCACAATCGAAAGATGTAGAGGTGTGTGGTTTTGTGCGGGATGTAAGACGTAAGATATAACACCATCTAATCGGGTACGGTAAAAAAAATAACATACAGGAAAGTAGTACATATTGAAAACAAAGTAGTTCCTACGCATAGTTGAAAGTCTTAAAATATGTAGCATATATTTTAGTTAATAAAGTATCAGATGAAAGTTGAAGGGCCGGTGAACCCTGTAGTTCTCACAATTTACTGGTAATTTTGAATTATATAACAATTAATGAATGGATTCTTAAATTTGTTCATAATAAAGCTTGCATTTGGTTGCGCTAATGTTTCACACAGACCCAAACGTCGCAGGCTAATTGTAACAAATTACAATAATTCAAAAAATCTTTTTGAACAGCTTCACCCTCGGAGCATCGTTATCTGGAACACAATACTTCCCGGTGGTGAGTAAATAAAAAAAAACCGCTATCTCTGTATTTGTAGTGTAATTTTCTTTCTTTCAGGTTTGTTTCTCTAATTTTTCTTCTTTTGATTCGTCTTGTTTAACCGACAAAAGAGAAAATGTCATATAGCCGTGATTAAAAGAGAGGTTCCTTAGATCTTTTAAAGTCGATATATTTTTTTAAAATACATGTTGAAACAAGATTGTCTTTGTGTTGTACCATTGTACAACGACATGTGTGCAGTCACCACTTCAAGATTTAATAAAAATTATTAAACATTTAAAGGATAATTATATTCCAAATCCTTTTTATATATCAAATATTTTATTGTCATATAAACTTTACAGTTTGTGACCAACATATATTAACACAATAAACACAATAAACATACATATTAAACATACACAATAATAACAGCATCAAATTTTTTTTTTTAACAACAAACAAGTTGTTAAGGGTCCCCTGCCCTCAGTTCTAATGACTTTTTCAAGAAGGATCCTAACTTATTTTTTTGTAAAGGCGATGATGGATTTAGTAAATATTGAATTTTTTCTTCTTCATTTAAATTATTAAAGTTATTATTTTCAGTACATATGTGATGAAAAAAAATCATTTCTTAGAGTTTTATTATACTCACAATAGAGTAAAAAATGTTTCTCATCCTCTAGTATTTTACATTTATGGCAAATTCGTTCCTCTCTTGGGATTTTAAAATATCTCCCCTTTTCAATCAAAAGGGAGTGATCACTTATTCTAAATTTAGTGATTAATCTCCTTATCTGAAAATTAGATGTATTAAGATAAGATTCTAGTTTGTAATCTTTTTTAATTTTTTTATAAAGAAAAAAATTACTTTTATCATCAATGTTTTGAAATTTATTTTGAATTAAATCTTCATATCTATTTTTCATTTTTAACTTTATATCGTTTTTTATTTTATTTACATCTTTTATGTCCTTACAAGTAGAAAGAATATTAAGGTCAACATTAGTCTCTTTAACAATATTTTTTGCATATGTATACCATGAGTAAGTTCCTGTCAAATCTAGAGACTGTGCTTGAGAAAAAGCTTCCTTTATCAATGGATTAATATTATTATTATATAGTCTAGCTAAATATAAAAGGGTTTGTGTTTTAATGAAACATTCGATAGGCAATCTCCCTAATTCAGCTCTTGCTCCTAAATTGGATGCATTTTTTTTTATTCCTAGAGTAGATTTACAAAATTTAAGATGCATATTTTCAATGGGGGTTTTGTCTATAAAACCAAGTTGATTAATTTCTTTTCCTGAAGATAAGGCTCTGTTATGGGCTCGATGAAAAGAAATATATGTATCCAAATATGTTACTTCTGAATTATAGGTCATAATTGGTTTTACTAAAGAATCAAAAAGATTATTTGCTACTTTAATAGGTATATTATTCAATGATTTAGTATAGGATTTTATTGCAAAAAATACTTTTTTTGCCTTTTTTGTCAACTCTAAAGTACTTTGTGATAAATTTCCATTACATTTTATCAACATTTCCAAAAATGAATATTCTGTTACACTCTCTATGGCTTTATTCTCATAGTAAATATGTGATGTTTCACTATTATGTTTTGACTGACTAAAAATCATGGATTTAGTTTTGTTTGTATTCAAAGAGAGTTGCCATTTGTTACAATATAATTTAACATTATTTAAACTGTTTTGAAGACCCTCTTTTGATTCTGACAGGATTAAAAGATCATCTGCAAAAAGGAGGCATCCCACCTTACTATTTATAAGCTTAAGGGGACTTGAATCATTTCCCTCAAAATTTTTTACAATATCATTTATAAAGACATTAAATAAAGTGGGGCTTAGTGTGTCTCCTTGTTTAACCCCTCTAGCAATATTAAAATATTCTGATACATAATCTTTATATTTTAAAGATGATTTAGTATTTAAGTATTGTTGTTTTAAAACTCTACAAAAAGACCTGCCAACTCCCATTTTACATAATTTATAAAGTAAAGCAGTTCTCCATACTGAATCAAAAGCCTTTTTCAGATCTATGAAGCAGGCATAAATCTTTTTTTCTCTTTATGTAAATATTTATTTATCAAGGACTTTTATAAAAAGATGCTATCAGCTGTTCTGTGATTTTCTCTAAAACCAAACTGACAATCACTTAATTGTTTGTCAATATATAGATATATCGTGTTATTTAAATCTTTTGTTATTAATGATTTGCGACCTTTTTTTACTCAAGCCTGTTTGGGTTCTAATAAAACCCTCTCTGAACAGTTCTTAAAAAAAACATGACACAAACTTGGTAGAAAATATAAAAGATTCTCATATCAGTGAGGGGGGATAGGACCTTTATCGGGATTTCGGGATTGAGCCTTTCGTGATCCGGGAATTCTTTAACGAATTTCGGGATGTCGGGATTTAAATTTATTTAAATTCGGAACCTCGGGATTTCATATTTTTAAGCCCGGGATTTCAGGGCCCCTCCTACCCCACCCCACCCCAATCAGTGGTGGATCCAGACTTTTTTTATAAAGGAGGGGCCCTGTATGACCTTTTATTAGTCATGCTTCAGTGATTCCCATATTATCAAGACAATTTTCCCCACGAAATGCCCCCCTTTTTTTACCCGCCTATGAATATGACGTTCTTATTTGGCTTTGAATAAAACACATATGTTCCAAATTCAATTATACATTGACTGCACGTGAGTGACGTCATAATTGAAAGTTTAACGTCATTGATTGAATTTTAAACGACGCCGGAGATCAAAATGGACATTTTTGTTGGTGTTGCTCGCTAGGAAATTGAATATAATGATTTTTTAAAAGTAAGTTTTAATGTATCTGTTCATTATTATCGTTACATTGATGATTTGCTATAACTTTTTTAGTTAATCAAATAAAAAAATGGCTCAGTGCCTTTCGAGCATGTTACAGATCTGCTTCGAAGTATAACTTTCAAAATTCTCCTATGTCTCCTATGAATTTAGAATCAGAATAAGTCTATCATGGCATCCTCTATGCTAATTTTAACATCGGTATGGCTTTTTATTTGTCAACATTCAATACCTGAGGGGGGGGGGGGGATACCATTTTCAGGTCGCCGAGATTGCCCGATTTTAGCAACGGGAAATCGGGATTGCCTTGTTTAAAGATCGGAAATTCGAGATAGAAAAACATCGGGATACGGAAAAGCCACGGGAAATCGGGATTTTTATGTTGAAACATAACGGGATTGACAAAAAACTGTACCTTGGACAGATAAAAGTGCCATTTTCATTATACTTCAATCAGAATCGCATCTAGAAACATAGTAGATCTAAATCAGAGTACATGTAATTCATACCTGTCAATCACTACTAGAAAATTGGCCCATTATTCATTATTATTGATTTTCCCAAGGTCGCTCGATCAGCTTCTTGTTGGTTATCAGTTGTGTAGTTGCATAGGGGGTATCATTTCCGGATCCCGCTTACTGTTTTGTCATATTTCCGTATCCCGCTTACACTATGTACGTAAGCAATTCTCATTTTTTGTCATTTCCCGGGTTTCGCTAGACCTAATTTCCCGTTTTCACGACACAATAATTTGACTTTCCCGCGTCACGCTTACCAAAAAACGGCAATCCCGCGTCACGCTTAGATCCCAATGAGACCCACTGCATACATCCGTAAGCATAATCATTTATTCTAACAAGTATCTTAAAATCTGATATTTTTTTTTATTTTTAATTTTTATAGTGTAAAGCAGCGTTTCGACTACTTTATAACCAATTCGATACTCGATATTACGTTTATTTTTTTAATGATCACTTATTGATTCGATGCCAATCAATGACGATAATGATGCACATATTTCTTCATTTTTAATACTACTTAAATCTAAAAATGTTTAATAGGTAAAAAAAAATAAAGAGGGGGCGAAAGATACCAAAGGGACAGTCAAACTCATAAATCGAAAATAAACTGAAAACGCCATGGCTAAAAAATAAATAGACAAACAAACAAATAATATAGGCTACCTTTCGCTTCTCTCTCTTATATAAAATCTTCTTACAGAACTATTGTACTTTTCGAACACACGGCTACTTTTTCTTCTTTCAGATGAAAACAGAGACGATTAGCAAGATATTGTTGAACTTAGCATATCATGGGAAGCCGTCAAACCACTATATAATGAAAAACCCGACATACATGAAATTTGTCAAATATCTTTGAATGATGCAAAGAAAGATGATCTCTGACTCATTGACGAAGAAGAAAATATCCAGCCAATCGTTGGAGAGTTTGGAAAAGTTTGGAAGTATTATTGAAACCGACAACAACTTAGCATCGTCCTTCACAGTGGAAGACCCAATAATGGCGTCCAATCTCCGTACGATTTTATCTTTTACAGATTTTCAGCTTTCTGTATCTACCACTAACATGTCACCATTGCAGCCATTTTGTGAGATTCCATCAAAACTGTCATCGACATCTTAACCAGGGATATGTTTTCATTCTTTAATAACGATACAGACACCACCTCTTTCTTCTTCTCCTCCAGCACTATCAGTAACTTCTTCTGTGATCCTGCCATCCTCGCAGTCTTCCACAACGATACTTCAATCGTCATCTTTTCCCAGGATGCATCACTCACTATCGTACCAGAAATTTGAGGTATTAATGGTATCGTTGCCATTTTCTTCGCCATTGATACAGACAACTGCCGTGATTGTGGTATCGCCACTGTTACAGACAGCTGCCGTACTTGTGGCATCGCCTTTGTCACAGACAGCTGTCGCGATTGTGGCATCGCCGTTGTAACATACAGATGCCGTAAATGTGTTATCACCAGGTTTACAAAATTATGTCATTATTCCGCCAGCACCATCAGTCCAGACTTCGGTTTGTATGCTACCATCGCCAACAATTTCTGCTGAAATGCTGGCATCGTTATCTTTACAAAATTCTGCAATTAAGCTATCGTCGCTCTCACTACCATCTCTTTGGACACAAGCGGAAACAAAAACCAAACACATTCTAATTCCAGATTATCAACTCAACAAGACCAAACTACAAATTCAATCACCGCAGCAATATATTCCCGGTTTTAACATCAATATTATCAGTTTTGAACATTCCGACAATGGTAATATAAAGGTGCTTGGCAATGTGGCGACAGCTGAGGCTGCTGCAAGGCGATTTGCAAAATGATTGTTGGGTAAAGAAAATTGCTATTAAACTTTTTACTAATGACCAGCACAAAAACGTTAGTTACATTTCTCAAGAAGCGAGAATACTGCAAATTCTAAATTACTCGAATGTGACACCCAAAGTCTATGGAATAATACAAAATAATAGCTTTCCATTATGTTTAGTAGAGGAACTAATTGAAAATTCAATGGAATTGTACAAACTTTTGTCAAACCCTTCTATAACACACTCTGCATGGCTTCATCACCGTGGGCTTCATATTGCTAAAAATATTTCAAAAAGTTTAAAAGTAATTCATGACGCTGATGTTCTTGTTAACGACATTAAAAGTGATAATATCATGGTCAATACCCATGATCTATCGACCAAATTCATCGATATGGGCCATGCCAGCCATAAGAAAGGTCGGAGTGTTTATCTACCCGAAGCAGATGCATATAAATACCCGCACATGGGCCCCGAAATAAGCTGCGGACAGAGTTACGACAAAAGCAACAGACATCTTCAGTCTGGGATATCTGCTAAGGATGTTCCCGACAAGCCCTTTAAAGGTACAGGGACAACTGTGCATGCATCCCTGTCCGGCACATCGACCACTGATCGAAGAAGTAGTTGAATATATATCTTTTCGCACATGAAGTAAACTATTCATGTTGTAAATGTTAAGTTAAAAGAATATTTATTTTGTTTTCTATTGGTCAATTATTTACAATGTAACTAAATTTCCCTCTTAAAGAGCGGATACGCAGTGCATTCCGTAAACATATTAAATGCTTTCAATGTCTCAGAAAATGTATTAAGTATTATATTTTTCTTAATATTTTAAAGTGGCTCGCTCATATTAGTGTAAAACATTTAGTTCTTGTAGTTGTAATTCTGGGTTGGTCATCTTAACTAAAACAGAACCGCCATTTCGTGTCATCTGATTAGTACATGTAGTTAATTTTTCAAATAATTGTTTTAGTTATTAAGTAAACAATCCACGATTTAGTTGTTGTTTTTGTATCCGAGATTTGTTATGCTTACGTGTTTGTTTTATACCTTTCAACGAGCATTAACCATCAAATTAATAAAGCAATATATTGGTCAAGTCATTTTTTGAAGACGAAAATGAATTTGTCTGATAAATAATGCAATTATAACAGTATTTGTCAGCGAAAGGAGCCTTAGTGGTTTACATTCGACTCGTTTTAGTCATAAAGTTTCTTATAAAAAAGAAGATGTGGTATGATTGCCAATGAGACAACTATCCATAAAAGACCAAAATGACACAGACATTAACAACTATAGGTCACCGTACGGTCTTCAACAATGAGCAAAGCCCATACTGCATATATAGTCAGTTATAAAAGGCCCCGATAAGACAATGTAAAACAATTCAAACGAGAAAACTAACGGCCTTATTTATGTAAAAAAAATGAACGAAACACAAATATGTAACACATAAACAAACGACAATCACTGAATTACAGCCTCCTGACTTGGGACAGGCACATACATAAATAATGTGGCGGGGTTAAACATATTAGCGGGATCCCAACCCTCCCCCTAACCTGGGACAGTGGTATAACAGTACAACATAAGAACGAACTATAAAAATCAGTTGAAAAGGGCTTAACTCATCAGATGAACAAAAATACAAGTAGACGTGGCCGGGTACTTATACATCCCGACACAAAAAGACATAATGAACAGATCTGAGAGTACTCGCAGTTATCTGACAGCTAGTTCAAAGCCACTAATAACCAATAAAAAAAAATCATGCATCTAAGACTTAACTATCAATATATTACATTACAGAGTATGTGGACACAAAGTAAAAGTTTAAATAATATTTCATTTACAAACAATAACAATACAAGTTACACGATTCCGCACCGAAAGAATTCCATGTTGCATGTTTTGGCAGTCATTTTAAAAGATTTATTGGATAGTTGATTTACGTAGAATCACGATTGGTTGGGTTTTTATATGTTTCCTATTCCGTATCAATAATAAAAAAAAAAAAAGAGGAAAAGATACCAAATTATTAACTCAGACTAACATTGCAAGCAATGGTACCAACAAAAAAATTAACCGAAAAAAAGAGAAATTCATTTAAAGTTTTATTATACTGATTTCTGTTTTATTTTTGTTTGATGATTTAAGCTGATAGTTAAATCTAATTTGACCACTAGAAGTAATATTGAAATCCTTTTGCGCCTATTTCTGTTTTTCAGGGGTATCCTTTGCGCCATTTTTTAAAAAAAAATTTTGCGCAAACGTATTTCTTCCGAAATATGAAACGTTTACGTTATAATAATTAAAAGAAATATTGTTTCAGTCTTATTTAATATAGAACTAGTCTCTGATTTTCGTCTTTTACCGTGAATTAGGAATACCTTATATTTGAAATTTAAATCTGCAGTCTGCACCGTTAGCCACAAGTCCGATGCCCCAGACTGGTAAAATTTCATTTGGACTAGTAAGATTTTACAAATCTTTGTTTTGACACATAATATAAATATTTTAACGATTGGTCACAATGGTGTTCGGACTAGTAGTTGAAAAAGAGTTTGGTGCCGACTGAATCTGTATTTTTACGATCTAGTTATTATGTACATGTAGCAATATTTTTTATTTTTTTTAATAAGCTCACTATTTTGTTATAAAATCCGTGATATTAAAATATGTTTTTAACGATTTTGAAAGTGACTTGTTTTGGTTGGTGCATCTTATTGGTTTAAAAAAACATATTTGCATGATACACTGTTATTTATGTCTTTCATTTGTGCTCGATCAACATACAAAATGGAGAAACAAAACATTGATACGTGTGGAGTATCCATCCATGACACAAAACTAGAACAAACACACAGAAAGCAAAGTAAGCTCTTTTAATGTTGTTTTTCATCTCAGAGTCATATGTAACCGTCAACACGAAGAAACAACACTCTCACCTCACATCAATTATGAGACTCCCCTTAGCACCGGTTAGAGCAAACTGATTCGGATAGACTTTCGAAGATAAACCACATTAAAATCGGCCCTGGTCAACACAGTTTTAACTGTGGAGGATAGTTGTCGCATTAGCTATCATACAACATTTCATTATAATATTAACAATAAGAAAAGCTCAGTAAACGCATGGTTTGTGTTACTCAGCATTTTTGGAATGATTTATTTTTTCATACAACCAGTTGGTCCAAATGTTTTCCTGGTGACAGTTTGAAATAAGATCCTTAAACTGATAAAATAAATAGAGGCAGGAAACACCAAGAGGACACTGAAATCGCATAAATAGAAGAGGAATGGAAAACTCTATACCAAATAATTATCAACTTGAAAGCTAGCAGGCCGCTTATAATTTAATACGCCCGACACGTGTTTCGTCTATATAAGACTAATCATTGACGCTCAGATCAAAATATTAAGAAAGCTAAACAAGTAAAAAATTGAAGAGCAAACACTAAAAGGTCCGTTTATAAGAGATGGCATCGCCTCCTGGCACTCTATTCATGTCCAATGACTTATTTCCTCGTCTCTCGATGGGCTACTAGTGTAACGTGAACGCTGCCATTTTGTTTATTAACGTCTGTGACGTCATTTCCATGGGAGATAACTCGAGTGCAAATCTAGACACTAAAAAGGTTATTCGCCGGTGAATAATAGGATTATTCAACGCTGGTGTAAATTATAAGGGTTATTTGTCCTTCCTTGCAATTAAATGAAAATTAACTGAATTATTCTGTGTCACGTGATAAGGTGTTAACCAATATAATTGTTTGTAATAATGTAAGGTATAATAACAAAAAATAAATCGCCTTTACAAATGAGAATATATTATACGGATTTCTGTTAAATTTTCTTTGTTGATTTAAGCTGATAGTTGAATATAATTTGACCTATAGAAGTTATATTAGCGTATAAAACGTTACCTTCATAATTAAAATGAATATTGTTTCAGTCTTATTTATAATCTATTCTCTGTTTTTCGTCTCTTAGCATAAACATTTATTTAATTAGACATTTATTATATCTAGTCTTTAGTTCTGTATTTGTTCGATCGAGTAATTATTTAGCATTATTTGAAATATTTTAGAACAAGCTCAAACTTTTTTTCTTCATCTCAGAGTCATAAGAAACCTACAATACGAACCTACAACACTCTCACCTCACAGCAAGTTTGAGACGGCCCCTAGCACCGGTTTGAGAAAAATGATTCGGAAAGACTTTCGAGGATAAAACACAGGCATGGTCAAAACAATTTGAACTGTGAGTATAGTTGTCGCATTTAGTCATGCAACATCTCCTTATTATTATATTAAAAGTAAGAAAAGCTCAGTAAACAAACCGTTTGTGTTACTAAGCATTTTTTGAAATGTTTATTTTTTTCAAAAAACCTGTTTTTCCAAATGTTTTCCAGGTGACAGTTTGAAATTAGGTCCTTAAACTGATAAAATAAATAGAGGCAGAAGACACCCAGAGGACATTAAAATATCATAAATAGAAGAGAAACACCACTATACCTAATAATCATCAGAGGTACCAGGCTTATAATTTAATACGCCAGACACGCGTTTCGTCTATATAAGACTCATCAGTGACGCTCATATCAAAATATTTAGAAACCCAAACAAGTACAAAATTGAAAAGAAAACACTGAATACATGTACGACAAAAAAAATGAGCCTACATAACTCTTCAGGTAAAACTAAGTTTCCTATCATGATTTCCTTAATAGAGGGTTACTGTTCAGACGTCAGGCAAAATGGAAGGTTGGAAAAAAAATCGGCTTCACCTCGGCAGTAGTTTTTAGACGAAAAAGTGTCCAGACACAATATAAATCAGGGAAAAAAAGTTACAACAGAAAGGATGATATATTCGCTTATTTCTGGTAGGACATTTATTGCACTCTTAGCTAATTTTCATAGAAAAAAATGAATAGAACATAAATCTCTACATCGTTGAATTTGTATGGACTGCAGTATCTAGGAAACAGAACGTCACAAATTAACTTTTAATTGTTGCGTCGTTAGCAACTATTGTTCTAAAAATGGCGACGTCCATATCTCTTCAAAGTGAACAAACATTAATTGCAAATGAAACTATTGCAAAAGATTATTCATTAAATAAACAAAGATCTCTTAAAAAAAAACTTGATGCAACCCAAAATGAGCATTTTCGATACAATCTAACAGGCGGTGGACTTAGAATATGGTTAAGCGCTAGCTGCTATGAATCATTTAGATGGGCACTAAATACTTTTTATGATAACAAAAGAAAAGAAAATGAAGGAAACATCATATACAAAAAGGTATTTGATAAATCAGAAACTGTCAATGTTGAAGATCAATATAAAATAAAATGTGAAGGATTTGATACACGAGGCCGAAATATAAAACTTAGTTGTTTTTCTATAAATATGTACCATACAACTTCGTCCTTACTGGTAAATGGAAAAAAGTTACTTGTGTTCATCAATGATCATCTTCCAGAAGTACTTAACTGTATGAAAAACTATCAAATCAATGGAAAACCAGTTGATCTGAATATGCTTAATAAATGCATTTATGACATGATTTCTGTAAACTTTCCGGAACAGGAAAATCATTCAAATTCAACCAAGACAAATGAAAAATCATGTGAAAACATTGAACATTCGCAAGCTAAATCTATTATGTCTATTACATGTACATCTAATACATGTTCAAACACGGAAAATAAGAATATCAATGAAGAAAATTCTGAGATATCAACCAAAGATAACAGTAACATAAAAAAGAAAGAAGATATAAAAGAAATTCACTCCGATACAGTACGCCAACCATTACAGAATGTTAATGAATTGTTACATGCACGTGAAAATATCACGCAAGATGAAAATTCTGTCAAATCACTTTTACATCAACTATTAGATAAAACCGACAGTTTATTTGAACTCGTTAAATCAATAGACAAACAATGTATAGAAGACAAACAAGATTTCCAAAATAAGATCGATCAAGTCAACGATAGGATTACCGCTTTTTCAAAAAAAATGTGTACTATTGACGAACACCAGACACAACATTTATATGACATTGAAAACAGTGTCAAGTTGGTTAAAGTTGACCAGGACAAAAATTTTAGTCACGTTCATAACAAAATACAAAGCCTCGCCGATAGAGTAAAAGATTTACCAAGCCGTACACAGTACAACGCCAAAAACTTTGAAGTGGAAAAATCAAATGAAAATATAGATTATCGTAGTGTTAAATGCAACACAGCCAATACATCAAAGACATATATAGATCAATCACATACAACAATAAGAAACTCTCAAATATTTCCAGACGAACGGAAAGAAAAAACATTGATAATAGGAAGTTCCATAATTAAAGGCATCGATGCAAACAAAGTTGGAAAAGATGTTCACATACGAACAGATAGAGGCGCAACAGTACCAACATTAACAGAAAAGATTAAAAAATCTAATATACAACATTACAAAAGTATTATTTTAGTTGTTGGTGGAAATGATGCCTCGTCAAGGATACATCCAGAAGCTTTCAAAGAAAAATATGATGATATGATAAAAACTGTCAAATCGATAAACCCAGGCATAAACATTGCTGTATCTGAGATTTGTCCAAGACGGAATGTTGATACAGAAATTTATAATGCAATATTACACAGGGTTTCTACTGAACATAAGTTAAAAATCATCAAACAAACAGATGCATTTGTCTCCAGAGGCGGCGATCTCGTTTCTTCTTACTACCACCGTGATGGAATACACCTCACTAATCAGGGTACAATTCTTTTACTTAGAAACATAAACAAAGTTGTAAACATTTTCAACCAAACAACTATTTCTCAGTCCAATAATGAAAGTAATGAACAGCATGGTAAAAGACAAACCATTGCAAATACATTCAATGGTATCTGCTTTAATTGTGGCTTTTATGGTCATCATTGTAAAGACTGTCACACACTTTAGGATAAATCTGATGTATTTCAATTTGTAGACAAAGTATCAAATCATAGTAAATCATTACTACTTCATAACAATTTCGATATACTTCTTAATTTATGTCCAAATTGTAATACATCAAAATGTATATGTACTCAAAAATGTATGTCTGTAGCTGAGAATTTTAAAAACCAAAGTTCTACAGAAAATTGTCAAAAATCAGAAAATGGTAAATATGCTAATAGCCTCAGCTCAAAACCTAATTGTAATAGAAACAAACATTATCAAAAAAACTGTCTTAATCTAAAATGTAAAGGTTTCAATGCTGTATGCCTTAATGTTAGACATATTTTATCTAAATTTGACGAGTTAAAAAATATAATTACTATAAATAACAAATATTTAGATTTATTTGGATTAGTTGAAACATTCTTAAAACCTGACATTAACAATGAACAATGTAAAGTGCCGGGATACAAAATTTTCAGAAAAGATCGCCAGTGTAAGGATGGTGGTGGCCTATTGGTTTATGTCAAAGATTCTATTGCAGTTAAAAATCGTTCTGATTTATCCATTAATACATTAGAAACTTTATGGTTAGAGGTAGAATTTCCAAAATCTAAACCTTTCTTCATTTGTACTATTTATAGACCACCAAATTCCCCTCAGTCCTGGATAGATCTTTTTGAGGAAGAATTTAATGCAGCTCTTTCAGAAAACAAAGAGATAATTTTAATGGGGGACTTTAATATTGACTTGATTAAAATTGAGAATAAAAAATGGATCAATTTCATAAACAATTTTAATCTTCAACAACAAATTTGCACTGCAACACGTATTTGTGACAAATCTGAAACTCTAATTGATCATATTTACACTACTAATCCTGAAAATATTGTCCATTGTCATGTACCTTCATATGCTTTAAGTGACCACTATCCTGTATGCTTAAATAGAAAAATCAATATAAAGATAAAAAAAGAAAATCATATCGAAATAAAGTATAGGTGTTTCAAAAAATTTAATGAGGATGCCTTTTGTACAGACTTACATCAAACCCCTTTTCATATTGTTGAAATGGAAGATGATATTGATATTGCTGTCGACAAATGGTATGAACTTTTTAATCAAGTTATAAACAAGCATGCACCAATGAAAACTAAAAGAGTAAAAACATTTAAACAAGCCGAATGGTTTAATGAAGAAATTAAAAACTCCATTCAATATAGGAATATGTATCATTCAAAAAAAGATTGGATAAACTTTAAAAAGTGGCGTAATAAAACAACGTCGTTAATATTTAATGCAAAAAAGGAATATTACCAAAACGCCATAACTAGTTCCAAAAATAGTAAAGAACTTTGGAATCATATTAAAGAGTTAAATCCAAAAGAGGATAATATTTTTCCACCTAAGATGCAGTATGAAAATCAAACGGTTTATAACAACCAAGATATTGTAAATACTCTTAATGTTCATTTTTCATCCGTAGCTGAAAAACTTATTGGAAATAATACTTCAGATATGGATTTTTCTATGCTACAAAATTTTACTAGTGAAAAATTAAAGAAAACTGAAAATTTTCATTTAAAACTCATTTCCATTGGAGAGGTGTGTTCTCAACTAAAACATCTTAATATTAATAAATCCGCAGGTTTAGATGGAATAGGTCCCAAATTTTTAAAGCTAAGTGCAGAAATAATATCCCCATCACTAACTTTTTTAATAAACAAAAGTATAACTTCAAATCGTTTTCCGCAAAAATTAAAACTTGCAAGAGTAACTGCTATACATAAAGGAGGACCAAGAGATATTCCCTCAAATTATCGTCCAATTTCTATTTTGAATACCATATCTAAAATTTTCGAAAGACATGTATGTACACAGTTATATGAATTCCTTAACAATAAAAAATTGTTACATATCGCCCAGTCAGGTTTCAGACAAGGTCATTCCTGCCAAACAGCGCTAACTAAACTAATTGACGAATGGTTAAAATATTTAGATAATGGAGAAATAGTTGGTACAGTGTTTTTAGATTTCAGTAAGGCTTTTGACCTCATGAGCAACACGACTGATGCCACATGTTGAACAGGATCTGCTTACCTTTCTTGATCACCTGAGACCACCTCAGTTTTTGGTTGAGTTTGTGTTGCTTTATAGGTCACCGTACGGCCTTCAACAATGAGCAAATCCCATACAGCCGAATAGTCAGCTATAAAAGGCCCCGAAATGACAAAATAAAACAATTCAAACGAGAAATGTTGCCTTCCTTTTCTAAAGACTGAGCTGTTCAAAACTCGTAAATCGATGGGCAAAAAAACTGAATTTTAATGTGCGTATTGTTGTGCGTTTACTTTTCTACATTGGCTAGAGGTATAGGGGGAGGGTTGAGATCTCACAAACATGTTTAACCCCGCCGCATTTTTGCGCCTGTCCCAAGTCAGGAGCCTCTGGCCTTTGTTAGTCTTGTATTATTTTAATTTTAGTTTCTTGTGTACAATTTGGAAATTAGTATGGCGTTCATTATCACTGAACTAGTATATATTTGTTTAGGGGCCAGTTGAAGGACGCCTCCGGGTGCGGGAATTTCTCGCTACATTGAAGACCTGTTGGTGACCTTCTGCCGTTGTTTTTTTCTATGGTCGGGTTGTTGTCTCTTTGGCACATTCCCCATTTCCATTCTCAATTTTAAGATCGGGGTAACAAACTAAAACTGTGGGAAATTAAATATAATTAAAATTAAAATATCTGATTTCGTTTTATTGACACATGTTCGATATCTCTTCATTGTGTCTCCCATTCGACTTGTTCTTCTGGTCCTTGTTCTCATACAGTATTGTCCGGCCAGAACATTGACTATGATATCTGGTAAAAAGGTGTTTCACTATCTCACGTGTATCATTAGGACCGAATGTCACCTGAACCTGTGACATCAGGGATTTTTGTGTCTTTTTATTGTCCAAAACAAGATTGGTTTATCCTTTGCTACATGAATAAGCTTTAAATATTCGGTACGTGGTGCACCAATTCAAAACTGGCGTATAGAACTCTTAGACAAGTATAGACTGGGAATAGTTAACTTGAAATTGTTTGTCAATAGTTAACACGTGAATACTGGATTATTTATGTTAATGTATTATTATAAAAAATGCGAAAAAAAGATAAAACTTAGATCTAAAAACAAAATAATTTTAGAAAAAAAGGGGAAGTTAATATTACTGTCTCTAATAACCTACGGTTACATAAAATTGAGAAAGGAAATGGGGAATGTGTCAAAGCGACAACAATCCAACCATAGAGTAGATAACAGCCGAAGGCCACCAATGAGTCTTCAATGTAGCGAGAAACTCCCGCACCCGGAGGCGTCCTTCAACTGGCCCCTTAAAAAATATGTATACTAGTACAGTTATAATGGACGTCATACTAAACTCCGAATTATACACAAGAAACTAAAATTAAAAATCATACAAGACTAACGAAGGCCAGAGGCTCCTGACTTGGGACAGGCGCAAAATTGCGGCGGGGTTAAACATGTTTATGAGATATCAACCCTCCCCCTATACCTCTAGCCAATGTAGAAAAGTAAACGCATAACAATACTCACATTAAAATTCAGTCCAAGAGAAGTCCGAGTCCGATGTCAAAGATGTAACAAAAGAAAATAAATAAAATGACAATAATACATAAATAACAACAGACTACTAGCAGTTAACTGACATGCCAGCTCCAGACCTCAATTAAACTGATTAAAATATTATGTCTTCGTCATATGAATATCAGGCATAATCCCTCCCGTTAGGGGTTTAGTATCATACTATCATAAAATATATTACATCTCTATCATCAAGCATTGTGCGTTTGAGTCAATCGCTCAATTGTGTTTACGCGATTTTTTTGGGCATCCCTTACACATTCTTTTATCTTTTCTAGTCGTATAATTGCTCGATTGTGATCGTAATGATATGACAGAGAAGTTTAACCTTTATGTGTTTTGCAACGAAATAACTAGCAATATTATTACATTTTTCATAAGTATCATGTAACCATTGTGACATATAATGAGGCATGACAATATACTGAGCGTCTTAGGCATTGCACACGATCTTTTCTTCCTGTATTAATGTTTACTTTATAGAATAATTCATGAAGTTATTCCCCATGATTTAATTAGGTTACTAGTACCGTGAATCCTTTAGCTCTCTTAAGTATATGCTTTAGTACCTTCTATAATCCTCAAACATACAAAAGTAGCAAGTCTTATTGTTGCTGTGTTTTATATATATATATAAATATAAAAAAAAAAAGAAGAAGAAGACGTGACGTGACGTATAATTACCAATGAGACAGTTCTCTACAAGACACAGAATTAGAAGAGGGAAGGGATAAAACGATAGGCCACCTTACGGTCTTCAACCATGAGCAAATACCACATTGTATGTACTTGTTCTTGTATGCATTCAAATATATTGTAACTATAATATTGAGGTGCTATATATAGAACAAATGTTGAAAACCTTAGACAATAGATTAAGATCGTCCGTTAGAAACAAGTAAAAGTAATCCTAACAAGAAAAAGGTAAAATTGTTACCTATTTCGTAAGGTAATATATTTACTCCTCTTTTGTTCTCGACGCGATAGACAAATGCCAAAAATCCAAAACTTATTGTGTATATATCGATTCCTAATGTAGGCATTTTGAAGTTTCAACAGTAATGAATGTCCACTCTAAGACCGTCTAATTTTGAACTGGAGAAGTCAAGCAATTGCGCTTTTTTTCTTTAAAATTGTAATGATGATATTTTGCTTGCCTTTTTCCACTCCTTTTTTTAGAACCCTTGGTTCTATATAGGGGTGATTCTGACGCAAGAGATTATTACAGTGTTCAGTGTGTCCATTATGTTTACCCTTGCATTTATGTTTCACATAATTTGTCGGTTTTATGTGTCGAGAAAGTGTATACTATATACCGCATGCACTATCAATTAAAACAAATTTTCTATCGGAGTTTTTGTGAAATTCCATAACAACATCAACAACTGTTAATATAACATATGAGATGTTTGAAAAATTTCATCGAAAAGAAAATATGATTCATGTATTGCTTTTATTAAGTAAATCAAAATCACACATTTATGCTTCGGGCATATGTATACAGTTAACTCTCGTTGTCTCGAACTCGGTTGACTCGAAATTTCGGATGAGTCGAAGTTTTCACTTGGTCCCGAACTTTATTCCATACAAAAGTATGTAATTCGACTCCTGATGAGTCGAAATTGGATGAGTCGAAATTTCGGTTGAGTCGAACTAAATCTACGGTCCCAAGGTTAACAAAAGCATTCAAAATTCATTTTTTATCTCGAACTAATACACATATGTCAAAACATGACCTCCGGGATTTAAATTGATTGAACAGTTAATCTGACAATAAAAGTGTAAATAAATTTCCGGTCATTGACCACTGTATTGATTTTTGACATGCTATTTCCATGAGTGTTTACCTAAGATTATCTTTTATAGAATTTTGATAAATAATTAGTGATACATTGTTAATGTTCATGAAAAAGTATTTAAAATGTTTACAAAACAATTAATTTGTGATTTACACTAATGAGCTTGGGTGTGTATAAAGTGAGGATTATGGCTTCAGTTGATGATCACCTAAAAACTACTCAAACGGCGTCTTTGATCTTGTTATATTTTCTTTTGAAAAGAAAGAGTGCGATAAAACAAAATGAATAGAAATAAAAATTTTCTTAAATCTTTTGTATCCGAGAAAAAACAATTTTGTCAGCTATAACCGACCTGAATAACGAAACTATCGATTGGAATTTACACTCTTGGAAAAGCCATAGGATTTTTTTTTAATTGAAACAATTGAATAAGTAAAAATAATATAATTATAATAATAAAAGACTGTGACATACAAACACATCGATCTGATACTAGAATATCGATCCCCTTGCCATATTCACCAAGATTTATTTTAGCTTTACCAAGCTTAGCTAGAGTTGTGTCCCTTAGATTGTCGAACTTCCGGTGTTCGTTTGAGTCGAACTACGTGTATCTCGAAATATTTCTCTGGTCCGGCTGACTTCGACATAACGAGAGTCGACTGTATTATACAAATACATCACGCTAACAATGGGTATTCTTGGCGAGTGCCCCTTAAAAGCATGATATAATGGTTTAATTTCACAAAATAATCCTTGTATTATCGCAACAAAAAGTTTAAAGGTCTTCGGAAATCGTGCTATTTTAAGACATTGTATTTCATCAATTCAATTGGATTATTTCACACAGTACAAAAGTATGGTACTTACTCAGCATACAAAATCCTTATATGTGCATAAATGATGTGATAGATTCAATACAATGAGTGTGAGGGAACTTAATGAAACAAGCAAAATGCTCCTTTAACATTCAATATAAATTATGTCTCTAACAACATTTGCAACATGGCTTTTTATTGCTTTACGAATTACGTAAGACTGTCTATCATTTTAACAACATGGATTTTACCGTAGTTCTCATTTTCTCCTTTCCCACATCTAATCAATAAATACCCTTTAGTGTCAAAACATACACTATATGGATCATAGATGTTCAAGTCCTTGAAAATGAACTGCAGTCCAAGTATATCTCCTTTCGAATTTATAACATGTAGGGCATAATTAGAAAGATCTGCAACTACAATGTTATCACTTGGTGTAATGGTAATTCCCGTTGGTCGAAATGTTCCGAAATCCGTTTGTTCACCGTAGGTAAACTTCAAGCGACCGTTTCTGTCAACAGCTACTATTCTTCCTTTGTATTGAGAATGATCGACAACATAGACAACATTTTTAGAATCCGTACGGATGCGAAATACATAACTGAACAATTTATTCCCTTTTTTTTATCGAACTCTAATGTAACTTTGCGTTTATAGTCACTACCCAAAATTATAACTTGTCGGACCGAAAAATCGTTGACAGGAAACGGTGGTCCTTGTTCTCTCATTCCAACAATTACTTCATTATCTTTGTTTACATGTATGGCCATTAATGTCATTTGGCAAGTATCAACCACAGTCTTGATTTCACCAACATCTGAAATCTTTTGAATCTTGTGGTCATGACGTTCAATAAAAATATTTCGTCGTTTTTATTAATTTCAATATCACATATTATTCTCTTTAACATCCGCAATATCTTTATTAATGATTTTAAAAGTTTCCCTATCAAAAATTGAAGATTTTCAGGATTTTTACCGTTATAGATTCGGTAAAGTGAATCGTCATCTGAGCAAAGTAACGTATGAATAGCAGGCAGAGTAGTTGTGTATGAATTTAAAACTGATGAAATAACTACCGACGTAACCACCTTGGAACTAGGTGAAGACGGGCTGATATCCTGAATAGATATAACAGCATGATCTTGTGAACCCTGAAGTCCTTGATGGACAGTTACTTTACAGGAGTTACACATGCGAACATTGCAATCTACACATATCCATTTAATGTCTTGTCCTTTGCAAAAATAGCATGAAACTGGCACATGTTCTATACCTATACTTACACTCGATGTCGCCATTTCTACAGTTACAGTGGCAAAAAAACTCACGTGTATTACTACCGTGTTCAAAGTGTCAACGATTGTTATTTTACTAACTAATACAATGGCATATAAACATGATAAAAAAACAAGTCATCTTTTTTATAAAGTCTACAAGTTAGTGCAACGATACTGATAAAAGATAAATATGACATTATTAATCGTGAAGTAGTGTTGATATCATTAACTATTAATGTTGTTTAAAGAGCTGTACACAGTATAAATTAAATTATTATATGTATAAAAAAAATTATACTAAGGAGTAAGTTAAAACTCCTTTAAAAGTGCATATGAGTTTGAAAACCAACATGGTGACTTGTTGTATTGATGTTCATTCTTTCTTGTCACTTACAATTGCATGCGCACGCACGCTTCAATCTAACAACGGAAATTAGCGACAAAAAGAAGAACAGTCAACTATATGCTGATCTGTAAATAGGGATTTGTTCACGGAATTTTTATTATGTTGTATATCTCCCTTTTAATGGGTGTCCTTGTTCAATGTACTGATTGTTCTAGGATCTACAAACAAGACTGAAACTTTTCAAATACTTTTATAATCAAAGTCGCCTAGCTTTCTTGGATTACTACAGAACTGTATGTATGACAGTAGGGTTTGCTTGCAGTCATCAGTTAACATAGCGTTTTCTTTTCTCGATATCAGGTACGCATTTCTTTCAGTAGATAGTAGTAACAAGGAGAACAAATCGAAATGCGGTTACATGCTTTGTTTAAGCTTATTTTAGTAATACAGGAAGAATTTATGAGTGTATTTATTTACCATATACATTTTGAAACACACCATAAATGAATATGTCAGGATTCATAAAGATGTACACTGTCGGATGCTATGAATACTATGAACAAGCGCAATCAAAAGATTATCATGCAACCCTTTGACTTCAATTTTCGAAAAAATGAATTACTTTTAGCACGCATCACTTACTTATTCTTATACCAGAAATAGGAAGTACCAAATTCAAAAAATGTTAACATTGTCGCCTACTAATTATGTTGAAATCATTGGTTCTTGGGACAGGACAATTCTTTTTAACCCTCACCTTTTTTTAACAATCCGTTATTTATCATTTTTAGTTTTTAGTATTATCTATTTTCGCGCTATCCACAGAGGTGTCTTACCAAGTTAACTATCAACTACAACAACTGTTTAGATAACATACAAGATAATTAACAAGACAATTAACGAAAGAAATCTCTGTATTACTGAAAAATTATTACTCCAGGGTTTTCGATATCACAAACTAGTCAAAACATTTACTAAATTTTACATTTTTTATCATCGATTCAAGGACATCATTCGTAAATATATCAACATGCAGATATCTTATACGTTCAGTTATTTCACATCAAATTTTTTATAGTAATATTCTATACAAAGCACAAAAATGTCGGCATTCACATCAAAAGCTCACAAAACCTTTATACAGACTTATTCATCTAGAAGGGATATAGTAAGGCTACTGTTTGGGTCCCCAATGCTCTTCAACTTTGTACTTGTTTGGCCGTCTAACTATTTTGATCTGAACGTCACTGATGAGTCTTTATATGTAGACGAAACGCGCGTCTGGCGTATCAAATTATAAGCCTGGTACCTTTGATACCTATTGTCTGATCATTAAATATGGCATATTTTGGTCCTAATATTTATTCATTCATTGGGGTTTTGCATCGAAAATAAATAAATATAAGAAAATGTGGTATGAGTGACAATGAGACAACTCTCTACCAAAGGTACAATTTGTAAAAGTAAACCATTACAGGTCAAAGTACGGTCTTTTTTTAATTAGCCTTTTTTAACTGATTTTTATAGTTCGTTTTAATGTTGTACTGTTACACCATTGTTTCAGGTTAGGGGGAGGGTTGGGATCCCGCTAATATGTTTAACCCCGCTACATTATGTAATATGTGTGTGGCTGTCCCAAGTCAATAGCCTGTATTTCAGTGGTTGTCTTTTCCTTTTTTTTTCTTACATTTGATAGGCCGTAAGATTTCTCGTTTGAATATTTTTGCATTAGTGATTTCGAGTTTTTTTTTTTATAGCTGACTATAAGGTATAGGCTTCTCTCATTATTAAAGGCAATCATACCACATCTTCTTTTTTTACATTAATTCTAAAACCAGTTGTTGTCTTGATACGTGTTATATAGATATAGGAAGATGTGATTGGTATAAGTGCCAATGCCACAACTCTCCATCCAAATCACAATATATAAAAGTAAATTATTATAGGTAAAGGTACGGTCTTCAACAGCAAGCGGTAAAGGGCCCCAAAAAATTACTCGTGTAAAACCATTCAAACGGGAAAACCAACGGCATAATCTATATAAAAAACATCAAACGACATCTGCTGAACATCAGATTTCTGACTAAGGACAGGAGCAAACAATTGTTTTCTGTCCTTTGGTCGCGTTGTGGTCTCTTTGACACTTCCCCTATTTTGACACGCTATTTTTAAGATGTTGAAAATTTTCAAAAGAACACATGCTTGCTTTTAATGATTTCAGTAAATACAAGCAGCACTTGGAATATATTTGAAAACAGATTCATCACACATAGTATTTGAAACAAAAATAAACTGACAAATGAATGGATTATTTTGATTTTACGTTGTAAATATAATGGAATTCGATGCGACTGTCATACAAGTGAGAGGTTTGGCGCTATAAAACCATGTTCAATCCACCATTTTCTACATCTGAATTATTTGACTGAGTACAAATAGTGTTTACAAAGGATTTGTATAATACGTATTCATCATACAATATCCTTATATGTACACATAACCCGTCCGAAGTTGTCGGTGTAGATTCAATGCAATGAGTTGGGGGAAAGGGGGGGAGGTTGATATCTCAGAAAACATGTTAAACCCTGTTACCATTTTTGTGTCTGTTCTAATCCAGGAGACTTCGGTCTATGTTAGACTTCTTTTTTTTTAAATTCTAGTTGATATACATGGTTTTTAAGTTTAGTCTGACATCCATT
This sequence comes from Mytilus galloprovincialis, assembly GCF_965363235.1. NCBI lineage: Eukaryota > Metazoa > Mollusca > Bivalvia > Mytilida > Mytilidae > Mytilus > Mytilus galloprovincialis. The sequence goes on along the minus strand of NC_134838.1, from coordinate 51,402,484 downwards.
TTTAACTGAAGAAGTTCATATTATATTTATGACCTAGCTGTGGCACGCCTCCGTTGCCAGATTTTCTTGCTGTGTTGAAGACGCATTGATGGTTTTTGGGTGTTTTTTGCCCTTTGGTCGAGTTGTGGTCTCTTTGACACTTCCCAATTTCGACACTCTATTTTTAAGATGTTAAAAATTTTCAAAAGAGAACATGATTGGTTTTAGTGATTTTAGTAAATACAAACAGGACTTATTTTGTAAACAAATTCATCACACGTAGTATTGTAAACAAAATTAAACTGACAAATGAATGGAATATAAGTTTGACAGAGTACAAATAGTATTTACTAAGGATTTGTATAGTACGTATTCATCATTCAAATCCTTGTATGTACATATAACCCATCCGAAGTTGTCAGGGTAGATTCAATGCAATGAGTAGGAAAGTAAAGAAACAAACAAAATACTACTTTAAATATATTTTATAAATTTAGTCTGTTATACAACATGTGCAACAGAGATTTTTTAGCACTATATAAGACTACACAAGACTGTCTACCATTTTTACAATGATTATTTTTCCGTTATCCTCATTATCGCCTCTAGCACACCCAATTAACAAATATCCTTCAGTGTCAAAGCATAAACTAAATGAATCATAGATGTTCAAGTCTTTGAAAATGAACTGCAGTCCAAGTAAATCTCCTTTCGAATTAATAACATGTAGTGCCTCGTTATAGTAATCACTAACTACAATGTTATCACTTGGCGTTATAGTGATTCCGTTTGGTTGAAATGTTCCTGTATCCTTTTGTCCGTCGTAGATAAACTTCAAACGACCATTTTCATCTACAGCTACTATTCTACCGTTGGAGTCATTGTCAAAACGATCAATAACATAGACAACATTTCTAGAATCAGTGCGAATGCGATATGCATAACTGAACAATTTGTTTCCCTTTTTATCTAGTTCTATTGTTTCTCTACGTTGAAAATCACCACTAAAAATTATAACTTGTCTGACTGAAAAATCGTGGACTGGAAATGGTGGTCCCGGTTCTCGTAATCCAACTACTACTTCATTATCCTTGTTTACATGAATGGCCAATAATTTCATTGGAGAAGAATCCAACACAGTCTTGACTTCACCCGTGTGTGATAAAACTTGAATCTTGTGATCATGGTGTTCGATAAAAAGTATTTCACCGTCTTTATTCATTGCAATGTCACTTATTTCTCTCTGTAACATCTGCATTATCTTAATTGATGATTTTAAAAGTTTCCCTTTTACTAACTGACACTTGTCAGACGTTTGACCGTTATAGGTGAAGTAGAGTAAATCGTCATCGGAGCAAAGTAAACTATGAACAGCAGGTAGAGTTGTTGTGAATGAATTGACAACTAACGAAATAACTACAGACGTTACCTCCTCGGAACCTGGTCTTGACCCACTGATATCCTGAATAGAAACAACTTCATGATCTTGTGCACACTGAAGTCCTTGATGGACAGTAATTTTACAGGAGTTACACATGCGAACATTGCAATCTACACATGTCCATTTGATGTCTTGTCCTTTGCAAAAATAGCATGAAACTGGTACTTGTGCTATACCTATACCTGGACTCGATGTCGCCATTTCTACAGTTACAAATAGAACAAAACGTTACGTGTGCTACTCCCGTGTTCTCAGTATCAATGATTATTATTTGACTAACTTACAAAACAAAAGTTCGCTTTTCCAATGGCTTATGAATAAGATAAATAAAAACCAGTTATCTTTTGTCTAAAGTCTACAAATTAGTGCAACGAGACTGACAAAAGATAAATACGACATGTTTAATTATGTGGTAGTGTTGATATCAAATAAAGAAGTGTAATATGGATATCGATTCATTCCCTTTTCATTACTTAAGAATTTCAGGCTGTTAATTAATTTACTTGATAATATTTCATTTCTATTTGTTTTATTACATTTAGTATTCATATATTGGTCCGAGACCACAATTGTCGTCCCTTGATTTTCGTTGTTCATGAATATAGTCCTTAGTGTTGACAGTGGGCTACTTGCCATTAATTTTTATACCCCTTCCAAATTCATTTCTCCATGTTTATTGCCTTAAATTGCAAGTATGGGGGTGAAATTACACTGTAAAAAAATTTGGGTCCAGAATTTTAAAGGAAAGTAGTGATTTGGTCATGCTGAAAAAGGTTGAAAATTAGCACTTCGGAAGCTGTCAAAAGATTTCAAGACGCCCTAAACATAAAATTGTTCATATTTTGATTTAGAGCCGATGAAGTTTTCTATAATTTTGATATAATTTGTCCCAAAAGTAGTACAACACACTGTAACAGTTTCTTTGAGAAAGCGCAGGTGGGATTTTTTTATTTTCAGTTATGTTCTAAAAGAAATGCACTACGAAATAATTGTGTTTTCGGACCTATATTGAACGAGACTGACATTTGAATTTCTTTATGTTTTATTTGCGATAATTTTGCAGTGCTATTTGTGTTTGGATATCATTTTGAAAGAACTGTTTTAATTGAAATAATTTATAATGTTTTGCCTGTTTGATGGTAAATTCTCTCTCTATATATATGCAAGCCACGTGGTATCATTAAGACTAAGCTTAGAGTCTCTGTCTGGGAGTTATTAAGATGTTTTAATGTGTTAAATATATGAAATGATCATTTATTTACTTTATTTTCCTTAATTTGTCATTTGTATTACTGCTATGAGTATTCTCTAAAGTGCATTGGAATATGCCCCATATAATGTATCAAGAACAACTCCCCTCACAAACGCATTGTAGTGTTGTTTAAAAAGCTGCCCACAGTAAAAATTAAATATATGAATATACTAAGGAGTTAAAACTTATTCAAAATGCTATTGAAAGTCCAATATGAGTGTAAAAACCAACATGATACCGTCTTTGATTGATGTCCGTTCACTGCCACTTAAAATTGTATGCAAACGCATTGAATCCAACAAAAAAAAATTAGTGACAGAAAGTAGAACATATAAAAAAGAAGATTTGGTATGATTGCCAATGAGACAACTGTCCACAAGAGACACAAATGACACATACATTAACAACTATAGGTCACCGTACGGCCTTCAACAATGAGCAAAGCCCATACCGCATAGTCAGCTATAAAAGACCCCGATATGACAATGTAAAACAATTCAAACGAGAAAACTAACGGCCTTATTCATATAAAAAAAATGAAATTAACTATATGCTGATCTGTAAAATAGGGATGTTTTATGTTATGTTGACTTTAATGTATATCTACCATTTAATAAGTGTCTTTTTCTATTGAACTGATTATTAAATGATCTACAAACTAGACTGAACCTTTTTATCTAACTTTTATACTTTTGATGTTATATTTATTATTCTCATAGGATTTTGTCTAATGCTTAGTCAGTTTCTGTGTGTGTTACATTTTAATGTTGTGTCGTTGTTCCCCTCTTATATTTAATGCGTTTCCCTCAGTTTAAGTTTGTTACGCCGATTTTGTTTTTTTGTCCATCGATTTACGAGTTTTGAACAGCGGTGTACTACTGTTGCCTTTATTTATAATCAATGTCGTCTAGCTACTTTCTGGGATACCTACATGTATATATAACAATATGGATTGCTTGCATTCAGCAGTTAACCTTTTTCCTATAACAGGTACACATTCATTTCCGTAGATAGTGCAGTCTCATGGAAACAAGGAGAATAAATCACAAAACGTTTTTTTAGGAGCACGACAATTAAATAAATTCAAGGCATTACGCTGCCCTTTCATGTCCCTTTTTGCAGGAACTACCTTCATATTATAACATGTATACATATTCATGTAGTTATTGTTAATTTGTTCTTAAATCAAACATACAGGAAAAATTACAGAGTGTATATATATTTTATCATAAACGCCTAAAAAGTGTACATAACAACACCAATAACATAAAAAGGAACCATAAATGTAATTATTTATAAATATTTCGGATAACAGATATCCTTCATCGGTATATTATTTTATTTTATTTATTTTATTGTGTACATGTATCGTTACTTGTAACGATCCAGCGCCCACGTGGGAAAAATCGTTGACTATTATTCAGACGTTTTATATATATTTTATCATATACATTTTGAAACACACCTTCCGCTTCTTTCTTTACTCTGTTGCTCATCTTTTTTTCTAGTTCATCTATTTTCACGCTATCCTCAGTGTAGTTTAAGTGCTTTATAAGTAAATGAAAACAACCCATGGACTTGTATTTGTAAACAAATTTATCACACATAGTATTTAAAACAAAATGAGATGATTGGATTATTTTACACAGTACAAATAGTAGTTAAGGATTTGTATAGTACAGCGGGCAAAGTAGTTATGCATGAATTGAAAACTGATGAAACAACCACAGACGTAACCGCCTGGTAACCTAGTGATGACTGGCCGATACCCTGGATAGAAACAACGTCATGATCTTGTGCAGATTAAAGTCCCTGATGGACGGTTACTTTACATGAGTTACACATGCGAATACAGCAATCTACACATGTCCACTTAATGTCTTGTCCTTTGCAAAAATAGCATAAAACTATCACTTGTGCTACACATATACTTGTATTCGCTGTCGCCATTTCTTAATTACAAATGCAACAAAACGTCACGTGTATTACTACCTTATTTACAGTGTCAACGATGATCATTTGACTAACTAATACTTTTTTCAATGGCTTATAAACATGATTAACAAAAACAAGTTATATTTAGTTTAAAGTAGGTAGTGATTTTTTTTCAAATTAAGAAGTACTAGTGTTGTACAGCCCGTAACAGAGTAGTGATCGAATTCGCGTTTTTTTACCGTCAGAATAAGTTACGTTATCGACAAACTTATTTCAGAAGTGACATAATTTAATTTTCTTCATCGACAAAATATTTCATGTCCAACGTGTAAGTTTTCATTGTTTAAGTCGAAGTTTTTTTAACACAGTAAAACATTTTTTATAATCAACCTCTGTCCCCTCCTGAAAATCACATGTTTCGTGCTAGGCAGATGTGTGTTAGCACTAAGTTGTCCAAGTAACGCGGTTAAGCAGAAATGTATGTGGATTTCGACAAAAATTGGTAAATTAACACCTGAGATTCCTTCGTTTGATCGAAGAGTTTTCTTGCTTCAAGCTGAATAATTCACGCCGTTCTACATGAAAAAAAAGATTTAAAAACCAAAGTTCCGTCGGGCTTTTTCACGTCCTAAATTTCGAGACCTGACAATCCGGGACATTAAAATTTACTATACTAACAAAAAGATAATCCCAGCTTTATTTCTTGATAAAGTGTCTCTGGTAATAATGATACGAAGTCGGAATTAACTCAGGTTTTAAGAAAAACATACGTGTACATTCTGGATTTCAAAAATAAGAATTTTTTACAACATATTTGGCCTTGGATAGTGCCTTTTTTCAGAAAAGAAGGTCAGATGTTAAACTAAGCTGCCTAATGGCAATGTCTTGGTTGAGGATCGAAGTCGCCGGATTCAACGTTTGAAGGAGACTAATCAAGGGTAATTTCAGCAGATATGTCGAGATTTGTAGCTTAAAAAAGGACTTTTGAAAAATTTTATTTCAGCGTGGCGACCAAACATTTTCAAGAATTCACTGGAAACGATCAAGATTCTATCAAAATTTGGTTCCTATTTAATTAGTTGTTTCATTTACACAAGCACGGTGGGCCGTGGAAGTATAAATGCAAAATGTTCACACTTCTTTGTCAGCTATAGGGTACATTTTTTTTTTTAGAAATACAGCGTCTAAAATGAATTAATAGTACTCGATATACAATGCAATGAATTATTCCAAACATTTAACAAGTATTCATATCTTCAAAATTTCTGTGCATGAAAATACCAAACTGTATACTGTAATTGAGAGGACTGCACTTGTTTAATGAAATACATGTTTTTGTTTGTAGCCAAAACTTCCTAGATCAAAGACATGGGAGTGCGATCCCCTTACACCTGTTTTTAAGCAATGAAAATGTTTCGTTCTAACGATATAGCTTTGATTATACTAATGTAAAGTTTGGTCTCCCTCACATGTACAGCTTCCCCCAGCCAATCCCAATTTTCGCTCTCGTTCCTATTCTTGCCAATGAAAAGCTGATGTCAGTTTGCAATGCTCAATATAAGTCATAAAAGTACAAGACTCGCGTTTCTTTTATTTAAGACTCGTCAGTGACGCTCGAATGAAGATAATTGAAAAGGTTTTCCTACTGGGTAAAGTTTTTTAGGTGTATTTGGTGTATTTACTTTTGTGATATACAATTGCGTGCAGTCTAACATCCATGTATAAATGGATATTCAGTTAGAAATGACAAATATTTGTTAAATATAAAAAAGAAGATGTGGTATGATTGCCAATGAGACAACTATCCACAAAAGACCAAAATGACACAGACATTAACAACTATAGGTCACCGTACGGCCTTAAACAATGAGCAAAGCCCATACCGCATAGTCAGCTATAATAGGCCCCGATAAGACAATGTAAAACAATTCAAACGAGAAAATTAACGGCCTTATTTATGTAAAAAAAAATGAACCATATTTCTTTACCAAAAAGCAGATTGGGTGAATTTCTATGTGATTTTTATAGTTCGTCTGTTACTGCTTTTGTTTTCGTTGATTTTTCCTTTGACCACTTGTTGGGGGAGGGTTGGCATACCACTAGACTAGTTCAACTCCACCACATGCATCATGTGCCTGTCCCAAGTCAGGAATTTTGTTCATAGGTTTGTCTTCGTTGTTTTGTGTTGAATGTTTTGTTACATGTACAGTATAGTAATATTCAGGTAAGAGCAGGTAAATTTTACGCATACACGTTTATTAATTTAAGACGATTAAGAGCTTTTCACAAGGATTGGGATTCCGGACGATTTTCATTTGTACACTGCTAAAAACTGTCAGGTCCTGGCCATGGTATATTTTGGAGATTTTTTTTTTTACTGATTTTTACTAAAAAAAATATTCTCTGTGTGTGCCATTGCAAGAAATAGTTTTGCTCGTTATTTTGTCATATTAAAAAAAATTCTCAACAAAATTTTCCCGTTTAAACTGTACTAGAAAAAAGTTTGACATGTGAAACGGACGAAGACATATTCTAACAGAAGTACAAATACCAGTCCTTCCTTTTGTGTATATATATGAGAAAACATTTCATAGTTATTGATTGAATTCAAATCCATCACACATACGGTACACATTGTAGTCCGAAAAAATATTAAAAGAACTTCATTCCTATCAAACACCTTTTTAATTGTTTACCAGTATATTTCTTTTAGTTTTGGGTAAAATTGTAAAGGAAATAATACTATCAAGACGTCCTTCCATAAATCTTTTTTTCTTCTGTTCTGACTTTGAAGAAATGACTACTTTTCGCCCAATCGAAATGGTGCATGGACATATTTTGTTTCATATTATTAGAATTATTTTCAATATTATCGGTATTAAACTTGATTATCGACACATGAAAGTTTGTCAGCATTGTCAATCTTTTTAACGTTAAAGTACCAATAGTTCGGTCACTACTCAATTAAGTTTGTCGATAACATAGCTAATTTTGACGGTAAAGAAACATCAATTCGATCACTTCTCTGTTACGGGCTGTATAAACGTTGTCTACAGTTACACTTTTATATATATTGATATAATAATAAATCCAAACTTATTAAAAACGCTAATGAATTTAAAGTCCAATAAGATTTAAAACTCAACATGGTGCCGTCTAGCTGCGGAACCGTAGCTCTTAGGTCCTTATGTTATTTTTTGACTATTTGCGGACCATAGAGCTACAGATTTTTCCTATTTCAAAACGTTCGGAATTGCGACCCAGGTTCAGGTCGCACTTATTTCTCAAAAAAATATTGTTTATAATCCATGCAAAACTTGTCAATATATATAGTTCGTTTCGTTAGATATTTTTCTAGGATATGACGTACCTATTTATGTTTGAATATTCATTTCCTTAACAATATTATCTAATTATTTCCATTTGTATACATTCTCCGCCTATTTTTATCGGCCATATTGAATCTCGTCGTGACGTCACGAGAATCAAGAAAAGATTCGTAGCTCTATGGTCCGCAAATAGTAGACAAGCCCATTGGCAAAACCGAAAGACGAGAATACAAAAATTGACCTTGTACAACAGCAAAATGACGGCCTGAACAAATACTGAGCCATGTGAAATGGATACTGCCAATGCTCTATGGTCCGCAAATAGTCAAAAAATAACAAAAGGACCTAAGAGCTACGGTTCCGCAGCTAGGTGCCGTCTTGGATTGATGTTCGTTCTATCTAACCTTTTATAATTTGATGCACACGCATTCAATCCAACAACGGAAATTAGCGACAGAAAGAAGAACAGTAATTAACAGTATATGCTGATCTGTAAAAAAGGATTTTTTTATGTAATGTTGACTTTATTGTCTACCTTTTAATAGGTGTCCTTGTCCATTAAACTGATTATAAAAATAGTGATCTACAAACTAAACTGAAACTTTTTATCTAACTTTTATAATCAAAGTCGCCTAGATTGTTTATGGGAGTACTACATTTATGTGTAATAGTAAGGTTCATTTGCTTTCAATAGTTAACTGATACGCCTTTCTTATGTAGATAGTCTCCGGATAACATGGAGAACAAATCACAATGCGGTTACATGCTTTGAATAAGCTTTTTTTCGGAACACGACAATTGAATAAATTCCGGCCATTACGTTGCCTTGAGGAAGAACTAGAGAGTATATAAATCTTATTATATCATTTTGAAAGACACCTCCCAATTTTTTTTTTAAATATGTTGCTCGCGCTATCCACGCCGTCGTTTAAGTGCTTTATAAGTAAAACCAAACAACACATGGACTTGTATTTGTAAACAAATTTATCACATCTGGTGTTTAAATTAAAATTAAATTGAGAGATGTTTGGATTATTTTTCACAGTACAACTAGTATGTATCAAGGATTTGTATAAATACTTACTCCTTATACAAACCCTTCAATATACATTTACCCCATCTGAGTTGGCGGGTTATATTCAATGCAACGAGTGGGGTAGTTAAAGGTAACATGCTATCTACGGCTACTATTCTACCGTTGTATTGAGAATGATCGACAACATAGACAACATTTTTAGAATCTGTACGAATCTGTACGAATACGAAATGCATAACTGAACAATTTAATCCTTTTTTGTCGAATTCGAATGTAACTTTCCGTTTATAATCACTACCAAAAATTATAACTTGTCTGACCGAAAATTCGTGGACCGGAAACGGTGGTCCTTGTTCTCGTATTTCAACTATTACTTCAGTATCTTTGTTTACATGTATAGCCATTAAAGTCATTTGAGAAGTATCAAATACAGTTTTGATGTCAGCAACATTTGATATCTTTTGAATCTTGTGGTCATGCCGTTCAATAAAAAGTATATTGAAGTTTATCAGACTTTTGACCGTTATAGATGAAGTGAAGTGAATCGTCATCCGAGCAAAGTAAAGTATGAACAGCAGGCAAAGTAGTTGTGTATGAATTGAAAACAGATGAAATAACTACTGACGTTACCGCCTGTAAACCTGGTGAAGACGGTCTGATATCCTGAATAGAAATAACGTCATAATCTTGTGAACACTGAAGTTCTTGATGGACAGTAGTTTTACATGAGTTGCACATGCGAACACTGCAATCTACTGTTACACATGTCCATTTAATGTCTTGTCCTTTGCAAAATAGCATAAAACGTCAAGTGTATTACTACCGTATTTAAAGTGTCAAAGATGATCATTTGACCTACTACGGATTGATAGTTTAGTCTTAGATGCATGATTTTTTTTTTTAGTTGTTAATGGCTTTGAACTAGCTGTCAGATAACTGTGAGTACTCTCAGATCTGTTCATTGTGTCTTTTTGTGTCGGGATGTATAAGTACCGGGCCACGTCCACTTGTATTTTTGTCCATCTGATGAGTTGAGCCTTTTTCAACTGATTTTTATAGTTCGTTCTTATGTTGTACTGTTATACCACTGTCCCAGGTTAGGGGGAGGGTTGGGATCTCGCTAACATGTTTAACTCCGCCACATTATTTATGTATGTGCCTGTCCCAAGTCAGGAGCCTGTAATTCATTGTTTTTCGTTTGTTTATGTGTTACATATTTGTTTTTCGTTCATTTTTTTACATAAATAAGGCCGTTAGTTTTCTCGTTTGAATTGTTTTACACTGTCTTATCGGGGCCTTTTATAGCTGACTATGCGGTATGGACTTTGCTCATTGTTGAAGGCCGTACGGTGACCTATAGTTGTTAATGTCTGTGTCATTTTGGTCTTTTGTGGATAGTTGTCTCATTGGCAATCAAAAATCTTCTTTTTTATAATACAAATCAAAATTCGGTTTTCCATTGGCCTATAAACATGATAAATAAATACAAGTTATCTTTTTTATATAGTCTACAAATTAGTGCAACGATAATGATTAAAGATAAATAGTAAATTACGACATTATTAATCTTGTGGGTAGTGTTGATTTCAAATAAAGAAGTATTAGTGTTGTATAAAATGCTGCAAACAGTAAAACGTCAATGTATATATATTGATATACATCTAATATGGAGTTATTACTACAAAAGGTTCAATATGGGTTTAAAACAAACAACATGGTGCCGTCAATTGAATTGATGTTCGTTCTACGTAGCATCTTACAATTGCATGCGAACGCATTCAATCCAACAACGGAAATGAGCGACAGAAAGTATAACAGTGAATTTTATGCTGATCTTCAAAATATGGATACTTTTATTTAAATTAAATTTTTATCATATTGAATATCTACCTTTAAACCGGTGTACTTGTCCATTGGACTGATTGTTCTATGATCTAAAAACTAGACTGAAACTTTTTATCTAACTTTTATAATCAAAGTCACTAGCTTTTTTGTTTCCGAAACTACTAAAGTCGCCGTCACGTAAAATTGGCACAATAATTTTTGTCAAAATTTTCTCAAATATCGACCGCGTTTACTCGAGATCATGTTTTTCAATTAACGGGGGAAAAATCCGGTCCAAATATCCACTACTGTCCTACCTTTTATTGTGTTTGCACAGTATAATCCTGACCTTCACATAATCCAAGATTATTTTGTATGGTGGAATCCGACATTGTTATTACCGGAAGTGTTGCCGTAGAGTGTCACGTGCTCTCCATTTTCTTGTGTCTCTCGGAGCTTTTCTTCATCTTTACGTAAAAAGCGCGGGAAATCGTATCATCAATGACAATGATTATACCGGAGAGTAACGGATGTTATGTAATAAGGGATCCTCAATGAAACCAAGATGGCGGTTTTACAATGTAAATAATCTTGAAAAATATGAAGGTCAGGATTATACAGTACAAACACAATAAAAGGTAGGATAGTAGTAGATATTTGGACAGGATTTAACTTCCGCTAAATGAAAAACATCATCTCGAGTAAACGCGGCTGATATTTATTTTTTTTTTGACAAAAATCATTGTGCCAATTTTACGGCGACTATACATGTATGTGTAACAGTAGGGATTGTTGATGATACCCTTTGACCTATCAATTCTTTTTAACCCACCCCTTTTCTTTTAAAATCTGCTATTCATTTTTTAAAAAAATTTTTAGTTCATCTATTTTCGAGCTTTCCACAGCAGTGTTTAAGTGCTTTATAAGTAATTTAAAACAACTCATGGACTTGTATTTGTAAACAAATTTATCACACGTAGTATTTAAAACAAATTTTAACTGAGAGATGATTGGATTATTTTACACAGTACAAATAGTATGTAGCAAGGACTTGTATAGTGCTTACTCATTATAAAAATCCTTGCATTTACATATAACCCATCCTGGCTTGGCAGTGTAGAATCCATGCAACGAATTGGATTATTAAAGGAAACAAACAACATGCTACATTTATTGTCAATTTATTCCGTTACAACAGTTTCAACAGATCTTTTATTGCACTATACTGGTATATTACACAAGACTGTCTACCATTTTAACAACATGGATTTTTCCGCAGTCCTCATTATTGCGTTTACCACATCCAATTAATAAATATCCTTCACTGTCAAAACATAAACTATATGGATCATTGATGCCTAAGTCTTTGAAAATAAACTGCAGTCCAAGTAAATCTCCTTTCGAATTTATAACATGTAGTGCCTTGTTATAGTAATCACTAACTACAATGTTATCACTTGGCGTTATAGTAATTCCGTTTGGTTGAAATGTTTCTGTATCCTTTTGTCCGTCGTAAATAAACTTCAAGCGACCATTTCTATCTACAGCTACTATTCTACCGTTGGAGTCATTGTCGAAAATGTCAATGATATAGACAATATTTCTAGAATCAGTGCGAATGCAAAATGCATAATTGAATAATTTGTTACCCTTTTTATCAAACTCTATTGTTTCTCTACGATTATAATCACCACTAAAAGTTATAATTTGTCTGACTGAAAAATTGTGGACTGGAAATGGTGGTCCCGGTTCTCGTAATCCAACTACTACTTCATTATCCTTGTTTACATGAATGGCAAATAATTTCATTGGAGAAAAATCCAACACAGTCTTGACTTCACCCGTGTGTGATAAAACTTGAATCTTGTGATCACGGTGTTCGATAAAAAGTATTTCACCGTCTTTATTCGTTGCAATGTCACTTATTTTTCTCTGTAACATATGCAATATCTTAATTGATGATTTTAAAAGTTGCCCTTTTACCAACTGACATTTGTCAGACGTTTTACCGCTATAGATGAAGTGAAGTAAATCGTCATCGGAGCAAAGTACCTTATGAACAGCAGGTAGAGTAGTTGTGTATGAATTGAAAACTGACGAAATAACTACTGAGGTTACCGTCTGGGAGCTTGATGAAAACTGACTGATATCCTGAATAGAAACAACGTCATGTTCTTGGACAGATTGAAGTCCTTGGTGAACAGTAATTTTACAGGAGTTACACATGCGAACATTGCAATCTTCACATTTCCATTTAATTTCTTGCCCTTTGCAGAAATAGCATGAAACTGGCACCTGTGCTTTTCTTATACTTGTAGATTTACTTGATGTCGCCATTTTAATATACTGTTAAAAATACAACAAATGCACATATATTAATTCCGTGTTTGTTGTTTCTAGGTAAACACGGTGTGCAATGTCAAAAATACATACTTGACTAATTTCTCCCTCATGCAAAGCTCTGGTTCCTTTCACGGATTTGGCTATACTTTTTGGACCTTTTGGATTATAGCTCTTCATCTTTTATATAAGCTTTGGATTTCAAATATTTTGGCCACGAGCATCACTGAAGAGACATGTATTGTCGAAATGCGCATCTGGTGCAAGAAAATTGGTACCGTTAATTTTATTACAATACAATACAATTTAAAGTTCAATTTCCCTTGACCTATACATATTGTAAATAAGTACAAAGTATGTACACACTCACTATTATACAGTCTACAAATTAGTGCACCAATACTGATAAAAGATAGTGTTGGGTTCACAACTTGTACTTGTGCTCACTACTGATAAAAGATAAATACGACATTTGGAATCCTGAGGTACTGTTTATATCATTCTAATAAAGAGAGTCCATTTGTTAGGAAGGAATATCAGGCTGCATTTTATGCAGCACCAGGAGAAGAGTAAACGTATAATAGCCATATTTCAATAAACTTTAATCGACGTCAAAGTAATTGAACAAATGTTCTAAAGAGTTTACCGTCTCAGAGTTTACCGTTGGAGCATGTTTTGTGTGTAATTAAACTTGAAACATAAAAATTAAATGAATTGATAATCGAAGGAGTTAAGTTAACCTCATTTAAAAATGCAAAATTGAAAGTCCAATATGCGTTTTGAATGTATGTCCATCTAGTCACATGCAATTGCATACACTTGCAAATCTAACAACGATAATAGGCGAGAAAACGTATAGCAGTAAGCTATATGCTGATCTGTAAATTAGGGATTTTTATTTTTTTTTATTTTAATGTAGTGTGCTTTTTAGTAGACGTCATTGTTCATTGTGTTCTACAAATTAGATTGAAACCTACATATCTGATTACTAGTATAATTATTGTTATTGTCCCGAAGATACCAGAATAACTGCATTAAGAATAATTTATAATGAATATTAAATTTGAAACACATCGAAAAATATTTGCTAATTCATACAGAGTTAAAGTGACGGTTGCTATTGATACTAACAGTGAGCGCAATTAGAAGGTTGTCATGATGCTACACTTTGACTTCAATTTTCGATAATAAATTAATATACATCTAGCACGCACCACTTTCTTTTTCTGGTTTAAAAAAAATAAGAAGCAAATTTAGAAAATGTTAATAAATGTTAAGAGTCAAACATAATCATGATAATTTCATTTGTTAGCCAATCCCTTTCTTTTTTTCCATTTTTATATTATATAGACAATAATAGTGCATATCAACGTTATAAGGATGAGGCTGAGAAAAGGGGAAATGCGAGGCTCTGCCGAGCTTTTCCCCCGTTTCGGCCCGAATTATTATATCGTTGATATGTCAAGTTAATGCCCTGTTATTTGGCTTTATACTGCAATGTGAAAAAAAAACCAATTGTTGTGTAATGTGTTAATATTACTTATTTGATTTTTAAATACATTGTATTGGAAAAAAATCCCCCCTTTAAAAAGGCCTCATATCAGGCGAAGAAATAATGAATTGTACATTACCTGTTGTAACCCGCAATCGATGGTGAACGAATTCATTTGAGTATGGACTAAAATATCAACAATAAGCATAAAACATAGTGATTTATTATAGGTTTCAAACAAAAAATATTAACAAGTGAAATATGTTTTCTAAAAATTGTTCAAGAAATAAGTGTGAGTTGTTGTATACTTTGGAAACAAGAACAGGTTGAATAGTTCAACTTCTGTCTAAATATTCATGAGGAAAAGTGAAATCGGGTCAGCGACTGTATATGACATAGACACATACAGTCTTTTAAACTGAACACCTTAACTGCCTATCCAAGAGTTTTGACAGGGGAATGTTGCTACGAAAAATTATATGATTGACGCTTGTTATGGACTTGTTGATCATTGCAATTTTTGTTGCATTCTTATATAGACTGTTGAAGCCTCTATTACATGTCAATTAATTGTCATTACATGTATAAACTCAAAAGGGATTACTTCTGTCCAGTAAATTCAGTATTTGTAATTGTTATATTGTACACTCTTTTGTTTTTGTGCCAATAAAGTTTTGTAATGTAAGGAAAGCAATCATATCGTAAAACAAATGCAAGCTGCATATATTTTCATAAAACGGTTTCCCTAAAAATAGCCTAAGTAAACGAGTCCAAATTCGTCCTTAACTGCTCAAAACAAAGTAGAAATTAAGGTGAAGAAACAGTTTATTTTCAAGTTGTGATATCATAATTACTAAATGAACTCATGGCTTTCCTGTTGACATTATGATAACAGTCTAGGGACTGAGTCGTGCTTGTATAGTATGGGGTTCACAACTTGTACTTTGGTGCATATGGTACGATTTTTGTATCCAAGATTAAGATGAGTCATTAGTAAACAAATTACCAATCGAATAGATATATGTCGCCATTCTTAATATAAATTACCGGAATTGAAATCTTAATGGCTGAGAATAATATGTTTGATTATTCGTTCCCACAGAATTTTCTTTTTAGTTTTCACATGTTCTATAACGAAAAACACTAAAACATCAGACAAGTAATTCCAAGTTACAAATGTCCTCTTCAGAAAATAAGCAAACAATATTGTACACATGCAATTGTTTTAAGTTCAAAATTCATTTTTATATTTATTTAACAACATCGACTTATTAAGAAACATTTAAGTTGAATTTCTCTTGTTATTAAATCATAGTTATATTTAGAACTGTATCTGTATAGTTTGGCTAAAATACATTTGAAAATGCCTGTACCAAGTCAGGAATATGACAGTTGTTGTCAATTTGTTTGATGTCTTTTATCATTTGATTTTGCCATTTGATAACGGACTTTCCTTTTTGAATTTTCCTCGGAGTTCAGTATTTTTGTGATCTTAATTTTTTATACAGCTACTACCAAGCAATCGAATATAATTTAGAAAACACAATTGATAAACAGGATCCGTTTAGCACTGTTTAAATATTAGACATTTCTGAGAGGATTTATCTAAATTATAATGTTTGAGAATTTCTGTTTCTTAATCGAAACATGACCATTATTATTCGACAACACTTTTTACAAATAAATACTGCCTTTATTTGCTTTTTCTTTCTGCAAATCTATATAGGTGCACAGTACTTCAGTTTTAATTTTAGGTCTAGAGGGACTTGTAATATACAAGTAACAGCAATTTTGGAAAAAAAAATGTAATTGTTCACATCAATTTATAGTGCCAGCATGCAGGGGCAGCTAGATCCTGCAGGCTGGGGGTCCAACTATATGCTCCCATTCATATGCATTGATGTTAAAAAAAAAGTGGGGTTCCAACCCCTGAACCCCCTCTCCTTGATCCTCCAATGAGCATGTCCTTGTTTTATTCAAAATATTGAATAATAAACAAATATCAGTAGTTTTTATACTTCAGACTGAGTCGTGTAATAAAATCTTTTGACTGCATCAACCAAAACTTACCATATTTGCTTTTTATTATGTAAATCTATATAGTTCGAGAGGGACTGTAGTATATAAATAACTGCAATATTGGAAATCAATGACCACAATTTTTTTTTCGCATTAATTGAGGGTGCCAGCATTTCCTATTTTTATTCAAAATATCGCATCAGAATCAAATATCAGTAGTTTTCATACTTCAGACTGACTCATGTTACAATATTATTTGTCTGTATCAATCAAAACTGACCATATTTGACAGTATCAACCAAAACTGACCATATTTGACCACATCAACCAAAACTGACCATATTTGCTCTTTTTTATACAACTCTTATAGTCGCATAGTAAATCTGTAATATTTTTATGTAAGGATTGAGTGTATTATCATTATAATACAAATGATCTATATTATAGGGTTATTGCATGAATATTGGGGAATATTGTTTCGAGTAGAATTTTATATTGCGCGTGCTTATATTTTTATATCAGGATGGATTGTTCAATATAAACATGATATATAAAGGAAAGCAACATTGGAAAACAAAATTATGCTCACATCAGTTTAAAGTGCCAGCATGTCCTCTTTTTAATCAAAATTTTGAATCGTAAACTAATTTCAGTAGTTTTGATATCTCAGACTGACTCATGGATATAACAAAATTATTTGTCCGCATCAACCAAAACCATGAAAACTGACCATATTTGACCGTATCAACCAAAACTGACCATATGTGACAGCATCAACCAAAACTGACCACATTTACACTTTTATAATGTAAATCTTAATATATATATATATATATATATATATATATATATATATATATATATATATATATATATATATGGCCGCATAGTAAATCACTTATACATGTAGTTACATATCACGATGGATTGTATAATTCAAATGACAGCAATATTGTAACACATTGGCTAAAAAAAAATTCACATCAATTTAGAGTACCAGCAATTTTCTGCAAGTCCTCTTTTTATTCAAAATATTGAATTGTAAACAAATTTCAGTAGTTTCGATATACATGTATCAGACTGAGTCGTTTTAACAAAATTATTTGACCATATCAACCAAAACTGAACTTATTTACACTTACCATGTAAATATATATGGCCTCATTGTAAACCAATAATATTTCTATGTCAGGACGGATCGTATGATAAAAATGACACCAACTGTGGAACACAATACACCTATATTGCTAATCCTGGCTGACCCGGCCTCTTGAACTTTTGAAGCATACAACAATCACTTTTCCATTGTGGCGTCAGATATTTTGTTTTATGATGTCAAATTTTTACGGGAACCTGTGCGATATCCAGTAATGGCAGACAAATAGCGGTAAGGTGTATTTATACCATATCTAAAAATTTAGCGCACCCTTATTTATCCATAATAATGAACCGTCACTAAAGTGACTTTTTTAGTCAGTTAGTTTGTGATGGTTTTTTTTTTTTAAACAAAACTATTTTACGGCATCATCCAACACTCACATGACTGATTCATATACTTTATTTTAAAATAAAAAGTACATGTATGGGAAGTTCTCTTCTTGGAATAGTATACTGTTAATATAATTTGAAGACAAATGGAAGAAGGCAAAGAAAAATGCATGATTTTGTTTGTAGCCGAACGTCCAGTGGCAAATGCTTCATTCATGTTCAGATGAGTATATTTTTTCTGAGTTGCAGACTCCCAGATATCATTTATAATCGTTATGGATAAGTCTGGCTAAATTGACAAGATGGTGCAAATGTATATATTTTTTTTACGTTATAATACAACACTTTTATCATTAATATCCCATAATTCATCCACTGTACAATTTTCGTATGAACATTTGTCAAAACAAAATCTTAAATGAATGTAAATCCAAGGCAAACAAGGTAAATTACGATTAAAATTCCATGAATTAAATGCAGAGATATATTTATGACATGTATGAAAAAAGTAAAATCACAAAAATACTGAACTTAGAGGAAGATCAATTGGGAAAGTCCATAATCACATGGCTAATCAAATAACAAAACGCATCAAAAACGAATGGACAAAAACTGTCATATTCCTGACTTGGTACAGGCATTTTCAAATGTAGAAAATGGTGGATTAAACCTGGTTCTATAGCGCTAACCCTCTCACTTTAATGACAGTCTCATCAATTTCCGATATTTTCACATTGATGCGTTAAATAAACAGACACAATAAATATAATAGTCAAAATATGGGTACATCAGTCATCATCGTTTAACAATTTTAAAAGGAACAATTTAACAGAACACAAAAACATCTACTATCTACGAACACATTTATTGAGTGTCTGACGTCAGAAATTTTATACGTCACATAAATTTGTCGTTCAATGTGCGTACAAACAATTTTAAAATTTTCATGGGAATGTTAGCATACAGGGTTAAAAAATCAAAAGTATGTAAGAATAAATTTAAGAAATAGACCGAGATTTAAACTAGTCCAAAAGTTATATATAGAATTTATAAGAATCCAAAAATAGTTAATACCACTACGCGATTGAATGATTTTGACGTTTGTGGTTCAACGTATATTGTAATTCATAATAGAAATATATCATAATGACATATAATAGAACAATATCATACTGACGGGATCTTTTAAAGTACAGAGTCACGTTATAAGAACAAAAGAAATACAAAAAGTCGCAAATACAAAACAAACCTCAAAAAAATGAAAGCCAATACAAACACATTGACGAGATGTATAAGTACCGAGCCACGTGAAACGGATATCACATGAAACCATTCAACAGTAAAAGTAATATTAATAAGAGAACAAAGACAAATGAAAGAACTATAAAACATGTTGTTAAGATGATAAACAACATCAGTACGAAGAATCTATACATCAAGACCATCGTGTATTATTTGAGAAGTTGATACGGAATATTTATCAACAAGGTCTTGGTACCTTCCGATGAACTTTTTTAGAAAAAGAACGAGACGTTCTTTGACATACCCCTGTTTCATCAACTTTCTACTCAGACACTGATGACGTATTACAAAGTCTGAGTAGGAGCTGCAAGCTCTTGAATATCGAATAAGTTGGGAAATATATATCCCATATGCAGGTGAAGTTGGTATATTGCTACTAAGGTGGGGGAAATTTATGATTTCAAAATTAAAAGCGTCTCGTTTGTCATAGATTCTGGTACTGAGATGACTGTGTAAGTCAAATTCGAGATATAAGTCTAAAAATGAGGCGGAGGAAGCCGTGTCTGTTGTTTCTTTAATCTCTAGTTCTGGGGGATATATTAATGGAACCCAATCAGAAAAGTTCGGATTGTTTATGGAAAGAACATCATCAATATATCTGAAAGTGAAATTAAATAATCTGGCTTCTTTGATTCTCTTGTTTTGAAGAGACTGTTAAAAACGGGGAACGAAGAAACGTAAACAATGATGTTTCCTATCACTGGTGGTAAGCGGATGGTCGTAACTAAAAGTTACGACCATCTGAATATGGGAGACAACTCTAGGGATAAGTTTTTCTTTTCCGATTTTCGTGCAGTAAAAGGCTCATTTGAGTCAAACCGCTTGTCTCATATGCACATATCGTGAGTGCATTCTTATTGAAACCAAATTTGACCCATAAAATCATTCCAATTTTCGTAAAATAGTCATTCAAAAATTCGAGCATGATGGTCGTAACTTTAACTTGTGATGGTCGTAATGTCAACTATAGTATTTTAGATGATGGTCGTAACCGACACAAGATGGTCGTAACTTTGAAAGATGACCGTAACTCAAGTATTTAGACGAACTTTTATCAAGCTATTTTAAAAGTACTGTGCACATGCATAACCATGTTAATAAACTCAGTTGTTATATAAAGTTTACTACAAAAAATATTATTTCATTTGTTCCTCTGATAATGGTATGCAGAAATTAAGTTAAAGAATTATCAATCATACATTTTTGATATGTTCCAAACGACCATCATTTAGGAGAAACAGTGAAAACTAATCAACTCGCATTAAGCCAAATAGTATGTTAGGGTTGAGTATTAATATATTTTTACTGTACGTTTCAGGCATAAAATTGTTGAATATTTGCTTTCAGATTTTTTTTTATTTACGACTTTTCATTTCCTGCAATCATGTCTGCAGATTAAATTATTGAACGTACAATTTTGAACAATCTTCATTAATTTTTAATCAGCTATTGCAGTTTTTATAAACCATTGGCTTTCAAATATTCGGCTTTTGGTGAATCATGATTAATGAAAATCCACAAATGCGTGGTGTTTTTATCGTGTTGTCTTTATTTTTTATCGATTGCATGACGATCTTGCGGTATATCATTGATAATTGTTATAAGTATTGGTTCAGAATAAAAACTTAATCCATGGTGTCGCAATGAACATTGTGTTAACCTAAAAAGTATGAATAAGGTTGAAATATTTTACAATGCTACACGCTTTGAATTTAAGAGTAAAATCAAATATTAGTAGTTTATAGCCAGCCTTGTAACTAAGATAATATTACAAGGTAGAACTAAATGTACTGCGGCAACTATCACATACATATGCAGGTTGAAAATAATATTTATGTTATATGTTTATTTTGTATGAACGTACTCAGATTTAAAAGACCAGCACGCTGAGTTGAAGCATAAAGATCTATCTTTTAAATATTATCCTGGCTACAAGCTATGTATGAATACTGTTTGCTGAAGTCCTTTTGCTGAAATTAAAAAAAAAAAAAACATTATCATCAGCATATAGTAAACAATGTGAATTGCTGACCCCAATATTCTTTAGAAAGAAGTTTAAGGATCCATACTGTGAAGGAATTTTTTTTAACTTGTGTAGTAATTTTGACTCTAAATATGCCTCCTCTAGTAGTGGAAAGATGATCCCAAATTATCAAGCCTGTGCCAGTATCATAGACTTTGCAATGACAAAATACAGAGTGAATCTACCGAGTTAAGAAAGATTGGCAAAATGTGTTTCTCTTTTGGTAACACCAAGTAAATGTTTATAAAATGCAATGCGTAGTTTTTCTGAAAGAATCTTAGGATAAGCCTGATCTAAATTTTTTTGCTGAAGTAAAGAATAGGCTGGTCGTGAATAAACAACAGCTGGATCAGGGGAACTTTTAACACAATCAGGAAGTTCATTTATAAAAATTTTAAACAAAGGACTCAAATTGTCTCCCTGTTTTACTCCAACTTTAGTTCTAAAGAGATCTCTTACCATACTCTCTAACCATATTCAATAGCTTAAGTTTTATCCCTGGGAGAATGACAGTATCAAAAGCCTTCTGGAAATCAACAAAGCAGGCAAACATTCTACCTTCTTTTGTATTTACAATACTTATTTATAATAGTTTTTAGAATGAACATAATTTATGGTCAGATGGTCGTGTTTTTTTTTTT
The DNA here is from genome assembly GCF_965363235.1 of Mytilus galloprovincialis. NCBI lineage: Eukaryota > Metazoa > Mollusca > Bivalvia > Mytilida > Mytilidae > Mytilus > Mytilus galloprovincialis. The sequence continues at coordinate 51,380,383 of NC_134838.1, read as the reverse complement.
GTTTTTTTTTTTTTTTTTTGGTAAACCAAATTTGGCTCTCATCAATGATATGATATTTATCTAAGGATTTACAAAGACGTGTATCAAGTATCTTATTAAAAAGGCTTCCCCAATGAATCAGTAATTGTAATTCCTCGATAGTTATTAAGATCGGATGCATCATTCCCTTTATGAATTGGGAATAAAAAAAACGTGTGGTACAGGGTTCATGGTATTTTCCATAAGAAAGACAAAGATGTCTAACGGATAGCATGGTACCAATAGGCGTATTCAGAATTTTCTAAAACCACGGGTAATAATTATACCTGAACTTCGAATTTGCACCTTATTATCAGCTTGACTATATACAAAATGACAATACGACTTCTCAAAATCCAGGCTAAGAATAAGATGTATGTTGTTTAATTCGATTACGGACCTGCGAATTCGCGGATATGGTCTTGTCTCGATAACGATCCCCATAACATTATTTTGACTCCTTACTTATGCTCTTTCGACTTAAAGTATCAATTTTAAATTGTAGATTTTTCTTTTAAATTCCACCTAGTAGGTACATACTAGTTTTTAAAAAGTTTATCTTTTCAATACATGCAAAATATAAAGAAAATAAATCAGGATACTGTTATTTCATGTGATGTCAAATTTGTTAAAATCGCCTTCTCAATTCGTAACTAAGAATGATCATAACCAGAGCTGTGTGTTCTCCACTTTTGAGAATTTATACTGTTATTAAACTTAACAGCTTACAATAAGTTGCCTCTTGGTTGATTTTATACATTATATTTTAAGTAAGGGAGCTACCTTTTGATTTTTAATGGGGGGGGGGGGGGGGGGCTAGGATGAAATTTGAAAAAAAAATAGGCAGGACAGGAGTTTTGAGTAAAAAAAAAGGCAGGATGAGACACTTGCAAAAAAAAAAAGTCAGGACGACAATTTAGGTAAAAAAAAGTCTGGATAAACTAAAAAGAAAAGGCAGGACCGAACAGAGTGAAAAATAAAAAGGCAGGACAGAGATTACAGCTAAAAAAAATGCAGGACAAAATTTTTCATCCTAGCCCCCCCCCCCCCCCCTTTTAATAAAGAGTTACGACCATCACAATTTTAAGTTACGACCATCCTGAACATTTTTGTTTTTTTAGTTACGACCATCATGCTCGAATTATTGAATGATCATTTTACGAAAATTGGAATGTTTTTATGTATTAAATTTTGTTTCAATATCAACGCACTGACGATTAGTTTGTATGAGACAAGCGGTTTTACTGAAACATTTTTTTATTGCACGAAAATAGGAAAAGAAAAATGTATCCCTAGAGTTGTCTCCCATCTTCGGATGGTCGTAACTTTAAGTTACGACCATCCGCTTACCACCAGTGCCTATGTAATCTTATAAAAATATTTCTCCGATAAGTTGGATAACCTCCTATTCACTTTGATATTTGTACATGTAACGTATGATCAGAAAGAAATATAGAAAATCTGCTATTATATAGCAAAGTAATTGGAAGTGATTTATTTCTTCTAAATTCTAAAGTGCCCTTACTGCAGTGACGTCAGTTTAGAACTGTTCTACAGTCCTGACTGATTTAGTCAGTTCTGCTGACAGTTCTACGGTTAGAACTGATTTGGACAGTTCTACCTAGAACTGATCCTGACAGTTCTACCCTAGAACTGATCCTGACAGTTCTACCTAGAACTGATTTAGTCAGTTCTACCTAGAACTGATTCTGACAGTTCTACTTAGAACAGTTCTAGGGTAGAACTGTTCTAGGTAGAACTGTTCTAGTACAGGTTAGAACAGTTCTATGACAGTTCTCCTGACAGTTCTAATGAGAGGTTAGAAGTGATCTCCACTGTATTCTTTATAAAGCACAAAAGTGTCAGTATTCACCTCAAAAACTAACAAAACCTTTGAATAGACTTATTAAGAAGGGATATAGTTACGATACTGTTGTCAGATCATTAAAGATTGCATATTTTGGCGTTAATATTGATTCACTTATAGGGTCTTTGCATCGGAACTAAACACACTTATTCAAAAACCAGTTGTTGGCATGACACGGGTTATGTTCTTCTCATATATGTTATGATGGTATGATACTAAACCCCTAACGGGAAGGATTGTGCCTGATGTTCATATGATGAAATCATAATCTTTCAGTCAGTTTAATTGAAGTCTGGAGCTGGCATGTCAGTTAACTGCTAGTAGTCTGTTGTTATTTATGTATTATTGTCATTTTGTTTATTTTCTTTGGTTACATCTTCTGACATCAGACTCGGACTTCTCTTGGACTGAATTTTAATGTGCGTATTGTTATGCGTTTACTTTTCTACATTGGCTAGAGGTATAGGGGGAGGGTTGAGATCTCACAAACATGTTTAACCCCGCCGCATTTTTGCGCCTGTCCCAAGTCAGGAGCCTCTGGCCTTTGTTAGTCTTGTATTATTTTAAATTAAGTTTCTTGTGTACAATTTGGAAATTAGTATGGCGTTCATTATCACTGAACTAGTATATATTTGTTTAGGGGCCAGCTGAAGGACGCCTCCGGGTGTGGGAATTTCTCGCTACATTGAAGACCTGTTGGTGACCTTCTGCTGTTGTTGTTTTTTTTTTTCTATGGTCGGGTTGTTGTCTCTTTGGCACATTCCCCATTTCCATTCTCAATTTTAATGATTGATAAGCTAGAGGTACAATACAGTAATCACCGATATTTATATAAATGTTTAAACATTTTATTTATAAAAATAATTTAGCAAAGTTTACAAATCCGTTCGTATGTTATTTTCTTGATCGACAATTTCTGTATCACCTTTTTTGTTATTCAGAATGGGATGTTTGTCATTAGAAGTTTCTCTTATGTGAAGTACGTCATCACAACTTTCTCTAATTTGAAGAACATTTTCACAAGTATCACTTATGTGAAGTACGTGATTACAACTTTCTGTCTTGTGAAGTTCATCATCACAAGTTCCTCTTATGTTAATTACGTCATCACAAATTTCTTTTTCAATTAAATCATCAGTTTTAATAGTCGTCTCCTTTTCGAGAATTTTACAATTGATTTCGGTATCACGTGTGTTATTTATTTCATCTTCTTCTTTATTTTCAATTTCCTCTTCCTCTTCATTTTCTGTTTCACCCTCTGTGTCAAAGGTGTCAAATGATTCTTCATCCCAAGTTTTCATAGAAACTATATCTGTTTTTAAAGAATCATCTATTATAGTCTGATAATTTGAATCGACAAGAATTTGGGACTGGTTTGTCAAATTTTGAGTATTGTTGCCTTCCTCATCTGTATAAACATTAAGTTTGACTTCATTATTGTGGTTTAGTTCCATGTTATTGTCTAAACCATAAGATTTATTTTCAGGAGTAACAATTGTACAACTCCTTTTATGCCGTGAACAGCATTGTTTGTTCATAAAAAGTCTAATAAGATGGAGAAGAAACAATGTAAAATGACAAATGGGAATGGCTACGAATACAATTAGAAGCGCAATCATCGCTGTATGGACCGTGTCGCTCCAATCTAGGACGGAATAAATATGGGTTTTGTTTTGGTGATTTGTTCCTCCCGACACTTCATATATAATGGAAAACACAATGTATATAATACCAAAAACTATTGGATGAAGGAAATGGTAGAAACGCACCGGAATTCCAGTCATGAAAAAGTTAATTATAACATAAACTATGTTCAAAGCATGTGTTTCTATATTCACAGACGTCAGTTCTTCTGAACCTGAAAAATAAATACTTATATAAGAAAACAGAAAACCATTACTGTAAGATTAATGGCTAAAAAATATAGAACAAGCAAAAACAACCAACGGAAGCTAAGATGCCCAAACTTTTGAATCTTAGCGTCTCCAATGAAAGTCAATCCAGAAAAAAAAAAGGTATGCATGAGGCAAAACAGAAAACAACAACAAATGACAAACTTTGGTTTCTGCTGCTGATCTTTCATGGTGGATCCCTTTAGTGCAGGTCATACTTGGTATCTGACGGTAATATATTTCGTCTAGAGGTCAATATCCAGTCTTCAGTTATAGACAAATATCCATATAGAATATACAAAGCTCTTGGCTAAATAACACAATGTCTAGACAAATCAGATGTGAATAAATTTAAAAGTGCATACAAAAGAATAATCATATGCTGCTATTCTACTAGTATAACATCCGCAAAGTTTATCAAATAGAGTCAAAGTTCATGAACGTCATGGCATATTATTTTCATGTAATTTGCTTTGAACCAGATCTTTTACGCGCCAGATTGTCAAGAAAGTAAAATCATGGATACAAGAGGGGAGAGATTGGTTATGCGATACCAACATATTAATTGGAAAAGACAGAGAGCACCATTACACTATGAAAATAGATAAAAAGAACAAAATACTACCAACTCAAATCTAAATTCAAGATTTTAACTACTTACCTGTATAAATAAGTCCCCAATACATTATAGAAATCAGTATACTTATAGTATTTGATATATTGAAAAACACCCAATCTACTTTTAGATACCATGGCATTATTGGGGATATGTCTGAAAAAGAAACAGAAAACTGAAATAGCGTGGTAATAGCAATTTTTTTCATGTACATGTTTTTTTCCAAATTTAAAATTTATCATTTTCGCATTGCATGTCCATCTTTTAAAGTTAGTGAGACCTGAACTCTAAATATAGCACGAAGACCGACACTCTGTGTTATAGGAGAAACATACGGTATATTTAATCTGTATGTAGTTCAGAGGTTGTTGATTTTTTGCTGTCTGTTATAATTCAATTACTTTACGTTTGTTTTCACTTTATCATAAACGAGGCCCTGATATTCTCGTTTTGATTTTCGACATTTTTTCATGTCCGAATCTTTTAATAACTGACTATGCGAAATTGGTTTTGCTCATATTTGAAGGCCTTACTGTGCTGAGTTGCTAGAAACTCTCTGATTTTGAATCTGGTGAATAACTATTTCTCTCATTAGCAATCGCACAACACCTTTTTATTTCTATAAAATAGTTGGTCTTGCCAACCCTGGAATAAGTCTCAACAAGTGCATTCGTATACAATAAAGCAAGGATTAACACTGTATCAATAAATATGTCCAACTTAAAACAATCCTGTTTACTTGTGCCGGGCGATTAGTTGAATATTTCAATTTTTTAAAATTAAATGGTGGTATCCATCTCCAAATTAAACGTGAAACAATTAAAGAACATTGCTGTTAAGGAGGTTTGGGGATTTTATTGAGCTTTTCGGAATCCTCTTGTTTTATCCATTTTAATTCCTTAAAATAAATTGCCCATTGACCCCTATTTTTCTTTTTATTAATCTTTTACATTGTATAATGATAAGCCATCTATAAACTTAAATTATTTTTTAATAGTTTTTGAGAACTTAAACTTGTTAATGAGAATATTCTCCCGCAAAAATTTCAGTGGCTTATATCTCGAAAACAAGCACATTGACCTATATATTATTTTTGCTCTTTTGATTCCTTTATTATTCACCTATCAATATAAACTATTGATTTGAAAAAAATAATTATTTTGAAACTGAGAAGCGAACTCCCTTGAAGTATTCTTTTATTTCCGAAAGCGTTCTTTTAACTGGACAGTTTATTCCACGATATTTATTATAATATGGCTGAAGAAAATGACAAGACTCAGTCCAAAGCCAGAGATCTGTAATTCAGTGGTTGTACATGTAGTTTGGTGCCGTGTGCCTTACTGTTTTTTTTAACTTATCATTTTTGCAGGCCGTTGATACTTTCTTTCGATTTTTTTCTCATTGTGTTATATCGGAGTGTTTTATAGCTTGCCACACAGATTGTTTTCTATCACAATTTTTAGAGGTGTGGAAACGGTGAAGGATTTTTTTTGTTGCAAATACATTGAAAATTGTATATCGAAACTGACTATCACATGGTAAAGCTCCAAATTATATTAAAAATTAAACATGGGTAGATCCATTTATTTAAAAAAAAAGTAGGAGTCATACCCAGGATAAGAAAATTTGCAACCATATAATTCCCCATTCAAAAGCATTGATCGTCAAAAAGGGGGTTCCAACCCAGGAACACCACCTCGATTCGCCACTGATCAATGGAAGATGTGGTATATGACTGCCAATGAGAAAATCATACGCCAAAGTTAAAATGAAGTGGATGTAAGCAATTATAGGCCCCTGTACAGCCTACAACAATGACCCATTTTCACGCTAGACTGTTTATTCCTTATAGCGACAGAAAATTAATTCATAAAAAAACATTCTTTACTCATTCGCAGTTTCAAAATGTTTGATTGATAAATATCAAGGTCGAAATGGCAGATATTAAAATATGTATACCATAGACACCTCCAGGCTATATCTTGACACTTCAAAACAGTGCCGATCCGATCAAGACTTAGTTATCATTTACATGTATTGCCTTTTTTCTTGGTTTGTTAAAATATTATTTTTTGTCCCTGTTTAACCACAGAAAACTGCCAATTAAAGCAAACGGTTGTAATGTTAATAGACCAGGAGGACTGAGGGACTGGTCCAAAATCTCTGACAAAATGGGAAGCGCCAATTCTGATACAAATGCAAACCAACTATCATCAATGACATATGTACCATTTGTGGTTTCCCTTGCATTGGTATTATCTTAAATCAAAACAAATGGTTAACGCCGCTACTGGAAACAGCACACCTAAGTCTCGCCTCTGCGTCAACATCAAGCTCTATAAAGCTTTTTAAGACGTAGCAATAACCACTGATATATTCAAAGAGGAAAATGTTTACACACATACACACTCTCTTAAAAATGACAGAATATATACTAACCTTGCAGTATGTCATCTCTCTTGATACTTATAAATACAACACAAATAGCATCAATAATTGTTGAAAGAGTTAACACAAAATATGCCCAGTATGTCAGATAAATAAACCATTTGACTTGTTGACTGGGATCGTCACCAGCCCACTGATAACTATAAACTCCTGTTAGGATAATCCATGCAAAATGGTACACTGCCCAGAATGAACGCCAGAACACATATAGTTTGTGGCAACCACACTGAAAACAGAAAAAAAGTACGGATATTAGGATGATAATAGTAAACTTTATATATTTAAAAAAACTTTCAAATTTATATCGTTATACTTAGTATTGTGTGTGAGCTTTATAAAACTTGGATGATGTAAATTTAAGTTATGGTACTTTTTGTTTAATATGAATAAAAGGAGGTGTGCGTGGAGTAAAGCAAACCTAGAGACTTGTAAACGCAACAAAAACCAACATTTAGCAGTCCTTAGACATATTTATCAAAACTACAACGTTTTATTGTATTATTCATTAATGAGTTAATTTTTTATTAAATTTCAAAAATACCGAACTCCAAGAAAACTACAAAAATGAATATCCCTTATCATATGGTAAAATCAAAAGTTAAAACACATTAACAAATGGAATACAACTGCCATATTCCTGACTTGGTTCAAGAATTTCATTTAGCCGAGCATAATAATAACAAAAAGACACAGCCTAGGGTGGCTTGGAAACCAGGATTCGAAGTTATAAGAGACCCCTAAACATGCAAAAATGTGCCGGAGGCATGCAAACCTTTCAAATATTTAGCCCTAATCTAGGATCGTGAACGTCATTCAGTGTGCGTATTTATTTTTCTATCCTCAATCTGCCCATAACTTATGAAAACCAATAATTTAAGCATGTTATTTTTTTTTTTATTTTCATTATTTTGTATTAACAATATTTTGCAGTGATTCTTGAAGTTACGTCTCTATTTGTTTAGTAATTTATCACAGTCTGTCTGGAGTGGCGACACACGTAGATTGACATGTCTCGATTAGAATTGAATATTACGTTTTATCCGGAAATATGAATAGTGTGAGGATCAATTAAATTGTGGGCACACATGTGTTACCAAGGAGGTTATATTATACTAATTAACACCCACTTACAGAAAAGTCGGTAACATTTTATGTGTAATTATCGTCTTTCGTCTCCTTCTCATATAACCTCCTTGGTGTTACAAATGTACGTATGTATCATACGGGTGGGCAACTGGCAGACCAGGTAACCACCCTAATTATAAATTATGATCGGATTAACGACCTTGACTGGCTATACAGCCCTAGCACGGTCGGAGCTAATTATAAAAAACTTTTATTTTTAACCTTATACATAATTATGTAAGAGAGTGACCCCCAGACAAAAAGTAACTGTCAGTGACTGAGTGACATACTATCGTGATTGGATGAGATGAAAAGATAAAAAAAAATTTGAAAAAATATCAGATTAATTTATGATGTTTGACATTAATCTATTGATATCGAGATCTGATTAGATTGGATACTTTATAAGTATGACCGAGTTAGTGATATTTATGTAAATGATATCACAAAAAATATTTCTTATCAATTTTGTAGCATTACCATCTATCGGGGTTCATGTAAAAGAGAAATTGTCCAGTGACCGATGGCTACCACTCATATAAGAAATAGTGAACTCTTGGACTAAATATCTTAAAATATATCCAGTTTACTAAGAATTTGCACTTTTACAGTGCTCTCTTTGCCCAAATTTTTTTCAAGACTTCTAAAAAAATTGATAATCGACTAAGCTATTTGCAGTTTTTTTATTTTTTTGTTGTTGTTTTTTGTTTGTTTTTTGTTTGGGGTGGGGGGGGAGTATTTTTTCCTTTATCTTGTTTTCTTCGTCCAGTTTTCCTTTGCGTGCATTTTTCTTTCATCTACGGATTCGTTTATCTGTCCTCTGAGTTATCATATCAGGTTGAAACCTTTATTTCTTGTTACCACTTTGATTTTTTTAAGGGTATGTTGATCTTGTGGTGTTATGACCTAATATTCTTTTTTAAATCAATCTTATCATTATGTCTGAATAAGTCACTTAGTAACTCGTCATCTTAATGTGAAGAATGATAAAAGCCCCATTAGGAGATGTTAAAGTGGTCACTCGTCAATGATTTATTAATGACATGTCTGTTCCGGGTCTAACTGAGGTAACAGATATAGTGGTCAAACAAGACTTCCTACTTTATATATTGTTGTACTGTCCGAACTTTTCTGAAAATGTATAATTATCTGACTATATGTAAGGGAATAAATAAAAAAGTGTTTAAATGCCTTTGGTATAAACTTTTGTAGAAGTTTTTTTTTTCATTCTGCAAAAATAATGATCGGAGTTGTAGCATACATTTTTTGTACATGTACATGTATAATTTATGAATTATTCTGAAGTTCATCAACTTTGAATTGAGATAATAATGAGAAATTATTTTGCGTTTTTGTAAGTCCAGAGGGACACTTAGGCCAATCAAAATTTGTAAGCTGTTATCTTTGTTACACTTTTATTCAAGCTCAAAAGAAAAGAAATAGCAGACAGAATGTTGTTCCCAATACAAGCATGTATATACATAAATGTGAACAGATAATTGAATGAAGTTTTCTTTTAAACAAAAACCTGAAAAACCAAAACTTAAAGTAAAACATGAATCATTAAAAACAAAAAAAAAGTGCAAATTATGTGCAATGCTATATTGAACTTATATAGTATATTCTGTATACTCACTTGAAAATTGACGAAATCATACGGACTGACGTAATCCAAAAAAATATGATATCTTCTAAATTCATGTTTACAGAAGTTACCACAGCTCGATGACATCAGGCTTTCAACTTTGAACCAAAGAATTGTAATAAATTGATCATTGATTAAAAATCAACATCTTATCTTAAACTAACTTTGGATTTCCATCTTGGACAATATTACACGATCACTTCCGTTCGTCTATCATAAGATTATATATCTTAAATCCGTTAAGAATCATGGATTAAACACATCCTAAAATATTATATCCTAGAAATTCAAATATTTATTTTCTTTAGGTATGTGTTGTATTACGCATCAATAAATGATCAATAAAAACATAGTCTGAATCATTTTTCCTAAGTCAGTCAGGTATGACGGAAGTTACATATTTCTATGATATAAGTACATGTAGTTACGGGTGATTGACAGAGTGGACTATTTTACGAATATATATGTAAAATTACAAAATATTGATGTATGAATCAAACTTTCTCAAACTTGAAGTGAAAATTCACCGATCATGAAAACAGTGAATTTGTTAATTTTTGATCTTCATATTCTATTTGAGTGCATTTTCCGAATTAAATTTGTTTTCATCAAACATTGTCCTAGATGTGACGTGTACCCAATTGTTGTTTAAAATAGAAAAGACATTTATTAATGATAAAATATCGAATAATTGAGCTACTATTCATTTCCTTTAAATCAAATGTATACAGGTACAATGTACAGCCTCCGGTCGTATAATTTATTTTTGACAGATTTATTTTGTTGGTTTTCAATAAGCTCTGATCCTTTCTAGTTACATGTACGAACATTAGTGTATAATTTAAAAAGGAAAGAAATCAAACACTATCCTTTTTATCACAACATTCAGTGGCGGATCCAGCCATTTTAAAAAAAGGGGGGGGTCCCAACCCAGAGTAAAAGGGGGGGGGGGTTCCAACTATATGCTCCCATTCAAATGCATTGATCGGCCAAAAAAAAAGGGGGGTTCCAACCCCAGAACCCCCCCCCCCCCCTGGGTCCGCCACTGACATTCAATTTCATCTAAAAAGCTTAAACTAGACTGGTATTTCTTGTTTTGCGTTGACTATATAGTCCGAGTGTTGATGGAGATCAACCAAAGGCTTGCTTTAAAATTAGTTAAAAGGAACACCAGTAAAAATTGTCCTTCTTTTCTGTATTTATGGATAACCCAAATTTTAAAAAGATACACAAAACATGCATATGATTTTAACCAAAGAAAGTTCCTATCCCTCCGCCACTAACAATATAACAAAGATTTTTTTCCTTTTTTTAAAGAAAATTATTCAGTTTTGCTTCCATCTTAACATCGAGGGACATTCAGTGCCATAACGAGTTAACTTGCATTTCAAAAGGTCATACAAAGTCTTTTTATGTTGTTGTTATTTTTTTGGGGGAAAATCCTTCTCATACTTTTGTTTCAATTTTTGGATTAACATACTCAAGCATTGGTAAAATCTGAACAATTTTTTTTTTAAGATTTCAGCCCTCGTAAAACATTTGAAATTTATTTAAGCCCTCGTAAAACATTTTGAAATTTGATCAACTGTTATTGCGACATTATAATACAGGAAGCACAAAGTTAACTCGCCAAGCTTAGACATGGCATTGTAAATCTGGGTAGTAAAGGTTAAAATACGTTTCAATTTGTCTGTATAATCTATGGTAAATTCAGAAGGAATAAGTGGCATCATGGGATCCTGGTTCACTACCTGACAGTACAGTACTTTATATCGACGAGAAAAGCAGGCTGGACCAGTATCACAGGCATGGGGAAATGACTTAACAGCTCTCAGTTACAAATTAGAGTTATCTTTCTTTCATCTTTTTAAATATTTTGATTTATTTATTTCTCCGAGATTTATTTAAAACTGCAGTAATACCCTAATAGGGGTGATGACATATATGTAATAGAGTACACTCACACATACATCATAAAGACGTATTGGCATAGTATACATGTTAATTTCTGTGTCATTTGGTCTCTGACTTGTGTAGAGTTGTCTCATTGGCAATCATAGTATTTTTACCACATCTTCTTTTTTATATGTGTAGTATTCTCGCAGTTGTGGAGTCCACTCTCGACTTGTTAATGAATGGAGAGGCGTATAACTGACGAACATCAAAGAAATAAAACCAATTTTTCAAAATTATCAATTATTATCTATATTTGAATAGTTATTTTCAACTTTCTTAAAATATTGAAGTCAAGTTTTCATTTTTTTTGTGTTTTACATTTTGATAAAGAACAGTAGATTCTATATACTTCGTTCGTATAATATTCCAATATAAAGTTTATATAACTTTTATTGATGTACTTGTGTTTTGGTATATATTTTTGAAAATGTCATAAGCTGCTTGAAAAAAGGAGCATTCATCATACTAAACATTGTTTCATGTTCTAACAGTGATGTTAGTTTTGTAAAAAGATTTAGACATGATCGGTTGAGGAGACTAAAGTATTGTGATTTTCTGTTTTTCAGCCACTTTTTGTTTTAAACTGGCGTTTGTCGGACAAAACATACATAAAAACTGTAACTGAAGCTCCTGTCGGTTATCAATAATAAGAAATGAAATAATTGAAACATAAATGAATAAACAAGATACCTTTTTTATCTTTAAAATATCTGACAGTATAAGAAATAATACGGGTTGAAAAATCGTTTTTGTATTTCAGATTTTAGCTACCTTTTCGTATCATTTGATATTTCCTTTTAACGTTTGACATTTTAGTTGAAATGCCAACAATAAGCACAGCTTTTTCTTATAATTATGTATTCATATATCATATTTATAGACGATATGAACTATATAGGAAATATTCAAACTACATTGTCATTCATATAGTTGTTTGAAAAATGCAAATGCCTTAGGGAGCTAAAAATCCAGTAACAGTGGCACTGACAGAATATGATTTAATATCAGTTTGCGATGACACGTGTTCTGGGGTAACCTTTGTCGGTTGCGCCTGAAGCAAAACGTTAAGGTAGCCAAGTGCACACCGTGTATTGAAGGCAAAGGCGCCACAACAGACCAACCACAAATGTCTGAAGTCTATTCTGCCGTAGGAAGTTCATAAATCTTAGTTTTAGGTACATGCACTGCATAATTTATTAGTATCCAAATTTAGAAGCGAAATAAATCACCATATCTTTGCACTGAGTAGTGCATGGTGACTGGAACTCTGGTAACCATATGCATAGTTTTGATATTTTTTATATCATTTGTAACAGTGTTATGAAAAGAGTGAATAATATAAAAAAATAATATCGAAAAATATACAACTAGTGACTGGACAACAGTGATACGTGAATGCAACTCTCACGGCGTGTTACTGCAGAACATGATTTACACTACTCTTTTGCCATCTCACTACAGTACTATGACGACACAAGACACAAAACTAAACTGATTTTTTTCTCTTTAATTCACAGTTGATTTCCAGTTGGAGCGCCAAGTATAACATAGACTGATTCCCTTCGTAAACTATTCAGTATGCCAAACTTGTCAATAGCGACCGGGTACCAGTATATTAAGTGTAACACAAGAGCATTATTAATCTCCAAAACTAGCATTGTCACCAGAGGAAGATTGAACTCAGGACCTCTGACACGCTAAGCCATCTTTATAAGTGTATACCAACTATGCTCAAGGAATACTCTATACTCTATAAGTGGAGCTAACGAAGATCTGTTTTTTACCTACTTTTTCGAAACAAGCACTGGTTCACTTCTACCATTGCAAGAGTCGTTAGTTCATAACGATATCCGAAATCAAACACCTGTTCAACTAAGTACCAAGTTTCCATTCTACATGTATACTAACTGTGGTTAATAATACTACATACCCTACTATAGCAGCTAAGCGGGCGGCTTTATATCTCAAGGTCAAGGGAAGCACCGCTTTACATGATTTATAAATAAATGTGATGATCTACCAATCGTCAAACACGTTCGACATTCCCAATTCTTAATTTAGGTATTCTAGAAATTGGATGCAAAATGAATCAATAGAGTATTCATTTATCTTCTGATCCTTTTGGATAGAAAGGAGACATTTTGTGCCTTATATATTAATTGCAATGTTTCATTGTAATGATTTTCATATGTTCATTGACTATATAAACAAAGAAGATGTGGTTTGAATGAGACAACTCTCTGGTTTGGTTTGGTTTGTCGGTTTGGTTTATACATGTACATCAGATTGTTTTTAACGAGTGCGTATTTTTGATTGTTTGTTGTTATCTATAGTTTGTGTCGGAAGATAAAAAAAGCATACAACCAACAAAAGACTGTGGATTTTTGTGTGTTGGGCTCCTGTCAGTCTTGAATGTAACAAAAAAGGGGCGAAAGATACCAGAGGGACAGTCAATTTATAGATCGAAAATAAATTGACAACGCCATGGCTTAAAATGGAAAAAAAAGACAAACAGACAAATAATGATAGTACACATGACACAACACAGGAAACTAAAAGCTTAGCAACACGGACCCCACTAAAAACTGGGTTGATCTCAGGTGCTCCGGAAAGGTAAGAAGATCCTGCTTCACATGTGGCATCCGTCGTGTTGCTTAAGTTATACCAAACTCGGTAAATAGTCTTATTCGGTAGGTATGCATTTCAACTAACTTTGTCTGGTTTGGGTGTAGCTTAAAGATATATAAAATAATAAATCTATTTTTTTAAATTTTTATTTCGTTTTGGAATCAACATTAGTTATCATCTCTTATGACGTCATTTTTACCTCCAGTATTGACGAGGATTTTATTGTGATCATCTGTCATATTATCTGTGATGTCTTCAACGATATCATTAATTACTTCAACCTTATCTTTCACGTTATCGATGATGTCTTCAACAATGTCATTGTCGATCTCGTTACTTTTCACGTCATCGATGATGTCATCAACAATGTCATTGTCGATCTCGTTACTTTTCATGTCATCGATGATGTCATCAACAATGTCATTGTCGATCTCATTACTTTTCACGTCATCACCAATTTGATTTTCCAAAATATTTTCAAATTCATCGTCATCAAAGTCGATGAAATCTTCTTTAACATCATCACTAGATTCTTCTAATTTGTCGTCTTCAGAAATTTCGTCGTCAGATAAATCTACATCTCCACTATCAAGATCCCATGGCCCATTTTCAAATTCATTACGTGAGAGCATTCCATCGCCTGGAAAACAAAATATGAAAAAATGTGAATTTATAAAAAAAAAAAAAAGAGGCGGAAGATTCCAAAGATATCAAAGGGAGAAAATTCATTAGTCGAAGAGAGACCGACAAAAACATGACAAAAAAAAGAACAAAACAACAAACACTAAGTGAAAACTAATGATTGAGCAAAAGGAACCACATCAAATTGGGATCATTAAGGTGGTACCTAACACTACAGGGAGATAACTCTGTAAAATTAGCTAAACGTTTTAATTAATATTAAGCTTCTCAATGATCAAAATTAGTGTCTGTCAAACTGCTATATAACCAGTGTAATTTTTTGGTAATAATAATAAAATGGTTGGTTCAAAATTTTTGAAATTTTTATATTTTTGTCAAAGGGTCAAAGTAAATACTTTGTCAAAATTTTATGAAAATTAAACGAGCCAAATAGATTTTAGTGAAAGTGTTAATTTACCGTATATGAATAGATTTTATTATTAGTAGTAGAAATGGTGTTGCAATTATTATTTATAACATGTATTTTGTAAATTCAAAGTCAACAGGTTAGAAAGTCAAACAAATACACAAATACAGGGCGATAAGGGCCTTATGAATGTAGGTAAAATATGATCATTTGCCAACCTCTTTTGACTAATTTGAACTAAGGGTCAAGGATTTCCATATTTTGCACTGCTATTTATAGTATTTTAAATCGCTGTTGAACAACTATGTCTAGTAGAGAAATAGTGTAACAGACGTTGCAAAGAAGATTTAGTTCTTAGGTAGTTTCCTTGAGGACGATTCCTACCCTGCAATTGCGGATCTTAGGGGTGGGGTTTTGGGTGTTGGAATCCCGCTTTTTTCAGACGATAAATACATTTGAATTGGGACATATATTTTGAACCCCTTTTTCTCCTTGGTTAAAACCTCCTTTTAAAAATGGCTGGATCCGCCCAAGGCCTGTAATATTCCTTCTTGATCTCTTTGGGACTACCTGATTTGCATTTATTTCTTGTTCAAAACTGAATAATTCTTAAATGAGATCAAATCTCACTGCCTGATTTTTTTTACAGTTGAACAAGTAAAACAATTTGTTCTACATGTATATTATATGTGTCCGATTCTATTTAGTTTACGGCAAGTTATAAGGAAGATATGGTGTGTGGATCAAACGACAATACACTCAGGTCACCACGAATTTTCAACTTGGTCAATCGAAAGGTTCACAGTTGATTTGATTGGTGTATCTTGTTTATTTAGTGCTAATTTTCATTACTAAATTTTTAGAATTCAATATGTATTTCATTCTCAATCTACTTTTCCACCAAAGTTGTGTATGAATAATTATGCATAATTAACAAAGTGCAAGAAATCTTACACACACAACAAGTTGAATATTGATATTAATGATTTTGTCAAAATGTTATAATTACATTAGATGTATGTTTCATTATGATACTTTATTCTGATTGGCTAACTGTACATCACGTGTTATTCCGTAAGCAATTGCATTGCTCAATAAAATTTTTATTCATGATAACACGTGGTCCCACAATAAAGTGCACAGGTGAATTAAATAAAACAATAATAAAATTCGTGTTTTCATGATCATTGCTAAAAAAATGTAATTATAATTCAATTCTTAAATAAATGCCTAACTGATGAATAAATGATGCAATGGTCAAAATATGAAATGGACAAAAGCTTTTATCAATATTTTGATATGAGCGTCACTGATGAGTCTTATGAAGACGAAACGCGCGTCTGGCGTACTAAATTATAATCCTGGTACCTTTTGATAACTATTATACGGCCTATTATCCATGTTGGTTTTTTTTTTATCTCACATTTACAAAAAAAGATATTTTAAAATTTTAATATGTTTTATTGATATTTAATTATATGCTTTTCTTAGTTTCAATGTTTGTATCTTATTTTATTTTGAGTCCGTAGCTCTTTAATATTTGGTTCATTGGCACATCAAGAATTTTGCATCACATAGAGAAAAAAAATAAGGTATCATGGTCAATTTCCCCCGTATTTGTTTCAAAATGCATGTACATGCAATAAAGAGCAAAAACCAACATCACTGAAATAATATTTTTAATAATTTTATATAATATTTCTGGTTATATGATGAGTTTGATACAATATTTCAAATTTAATATGTTTGACCTGTCTACTGTTGAACAATGTATAGTATGCTCTCAATGTTACACCTGTGTTTTTGTGTTTTGAGTTGTTGTCTCGTCTCATTGACGACCGCTGATATGGAAAATAAATTTGATATCGGCATCTTAACTTGTTATATTACTGGTGCTATGCTATTAGTGTACATAATTTCTTGTGGACTGTAAAATTCTCGGGTATTGTTGCATCTTCCACATAGCAAGTAGTATGTGTTTGTACCGATTTGATACATATATTTGATAAGTTTTTAGTTAAAGTGGATAAAATCTTATGTTACCCATTTGATTAACAGGTGCTGTTGGCATCATTTCAATTTAGTTTTCTCGGTTAATTGCTCTTCAACGTTCTTTGTAGTTACCTTTTTGCAATATCTTGTACAAAACAACGAGATCAATTAACGGGAATAAATATGCAATATGTGCAACAAATTAATTTTCTGTATATGTGCAACAAATAAATTCCTGGTCTTTGTAAGTTGACTAAATTAAAGTCGTTTTTTGACAATTGAGCGTAGAGGAACATTTATATTAGATAGTTTCCTATGTCCTTGTTGTGTTAATAACTTAATGGTTGGCATCAAATAAGGCACCAACTGTTCATCTTTAGTTGAGGGCAAAAGTGTTTGGTTCTTAATTATTATCAATTGAAGATTGAAATTTGGGGTGGGGGGAGTTAAGTCTTAGATGCATGATTTTTTTATTAGTTGTTAGTGGCTTTGAACTAGCTTTCAGATAACTGCGAGTACTCTCAGATCTGTTCCTAGTGTCTTTTTCTTATCGGGATGTACAAGTACCCGGCCACGTCCACTTGTATTTTTGTCCATCTGATGAGTTAAGCCTTTTTCAACTGATTTTTATAGTTCGTTCTTATGTTGTACTGCTATATACCACTGTCCGAGGTTAGGGGAGGGTTGGATCCCGTTAACATGTTTAACCCCGCCACAGTATTTATGTATGTGCCTTTCCCAAGTCAGGAGTCCGTAATTCATTGTTTGTCGTTTGTTTATATGTGACATATTTGTTTTTCGTTCATTTTTTTTTATACAAATAAGGCCGTTAGTTTTCTCGTTTGAATTGTTTTACATTGTCATATCGGGGCCTTTTATAGCTGACTATGCGGTATGGGCTTTGCTCATTGTTGAAGGCCGTACGGTGACCTATAGTTGTTAATGTCTGTGTCATTTTGGTCTCTTGTGGATAGTTGTCTCATTGGCAATCATACCACATCTTCTTTTTTATATTAACATTGCGTTAAAAAAATCCTACACTTGTATATTATTGAAAAGAAAAAAAAGTGATTAATTTTAGGTCGAGGAGGGGCGGAAGAAAAAGACCACGATCCATAACACCCATCCAGCATTTAAACAAGAGATTAACGACCAATACTTATTTGACTCTCATGCTAGTAATGATTATTCTGCCCGTCCGGTAAGTCCGCCCCTTTACTTTGATGTGCGTCTCTTCCGTAAATATTTCGTCTGCTATATAATTTCAACTTCAGAAGAATCCTTGCAGGGTATTTAAGAAGTGAGAGAGGCACAAATATCAAAACAACAATAAACCTAGCTAAGTATTCCCTATAATTGTTTCCTTCATAGATATAAAAAATCCGAGGACTTCTCTTACCAAAAGAAATTTATATAAATCAAAAAAAAATAACAATATAATTATTATCTACAGTTTTAGAGTTCGGTCCGGTTAAGAATGTCCTCCTTAAACATCATTTGAAAAAATACTATAAATATTCCAAAATCTGATCCTTTTCTATCTTCAGGCATTTATAGTTTGTTATTGTTTTTAGAAATAAGCCACAACTTTGTCAAAAAAGATGGAGCTATGCTACTGTGAATTTAAGTAAAAATTGGAAATAGTTCTCGTGTGATAAAAATTCAGAACACAATGGTGCTTCCTCTTTTATGTTATCTTTATTGTATCTAATCACTTAAATTCAAAGAAATTTATTTATGAAATTAGGAGTTTACATCATTAATGAACTATTTGTATCCATCGGATTTTATACTTTGTTCTTATGTTGTATTGTTATATCTACGGTTTGGGTTTTTGCTCATTGTTGAAGGTCATACGGTTGCTTACAATTACTTACACCCACTTGATTTGAACTTTGGCGGTAATTGTCTCGTTGGCAATCTTACCACATTACATAATACATGATAAAATATTTAATTGATTCTTTATTTATTATAATTTACTGTATTAAATTGAGCCGAAACAAAACAAAACCATGATTGATTGCTTGCATGTGTGATTACACGTACTCCAAGGTAAATGGATGACATATGGCAAATATTACATGCATATCAGGGTATAATGATTTGTATGCGCAAGCAAATATAATGCACTGACCAGAACACTTCAAACATGTTAGTGTAAATTGAAAGCTTTAAATAGAAGACTGATTACCAGACACCAAATAAACATGCATTGCCAATTGACTATCGGTTAAAAAAAATATTGCAGTATATAACGAAAATGAGGTCAGCCGAAATTCCGGATCAACATTTTTACTGTACTTACATTGCAATTATGATAATTGATTTGCTTTTTATATACCCTGGGGGGGAACATAACGTCATAAAATTATTGACACGAACGAGTCATTTTTCAAAGATCAAATGAGCTGCATTAATTAAAAGCTGAACGCTTTGAACATGACCCTTTTTCGCCTAAAACAATTTGCGATGATACTAGTAATTGCATGGACTTACAACTTACAAAATAAAGACATTTATTTGTTGCTGATATTGCATACATGTATTTCGATAATTTATTTCCATCAATTGATGTCGCATGCAGGAATTTAAGTACAGAGTTCATTCTTATTCTTCAAGCTTCTCTTTGAAGGGTCCGTAGGTGGCCTGTTGCAAGGCAAAATTTCTGTCCCTATCCAATATACCCTCATTTTCCAGTGGCAGTTCAAATTTCCCCGACCATCATCCTATATTGCCTCTATAGTATCAACCTACCTATTGTAGTTATTGTTAACTTGTTCTCGTCCTGAATATGCATGAAATATTTGCCACTGGACGTTAAGCAACCAACAATCAATATTCTTCAAGCAAATTTAATAAATCTTAGTTATACATGTACATGAAATAATGTATGAACTCATCTTTTCTATAAGACAAGAGAGATTTTATTTGTTTACCGTCCAGGCTATGGACCCCCCCGCCCGTTTCAAATAGACTTAATTGCAAAACAGGTACATTATTTGATTTTGTTCATGTCATTTCAGGTTATTGACTATGTTGAGAAAAACACCACCAAAATACAACAAAAGGTAAAGTATAACATTAATTTGTAGCTGGAAAGTTAGTATCCATGGAGCGAATAGGTATTGAACTTACTAATATTCACGGTTCAATGTCTTCAGTATTGCACATGCTAATTTCATTCGAAAAGTACGTTTTTTTTACCTTTGGATACTGTGTGGTTACCGAAGAAGCAATATACATATCGTTATACTTTTTTTAAATTTTTAATTGGTTTGACTCGCGACAGACACAGCATCGAGCCTTCAACCAATGAATATGTAAAAGTCACTTGCCTAAATATTCACCGTTTTAGAATTTAAATGGTTTTTTTTTTATTGCGCATACCCCAAAACGGAAATAACGACATGCCATGATTGGATTCACATTATTTATTAGGTTTTTAACCAATCAGAGAACTTTGATGAAAACTTTTGAAAATATTGCACATAATGAATCAGATTCTGAAACGGTGAATTGTAAATTATGAAATACAATTAGGTCTGGTCTTTATCAAATATAACATGATTATTCTTGCTGTTTACTTTCATTGAAAAATTGCCCTTTTATTATTCAGCCTTTTAATTTCATCATTTTATTGGAATTCCTTTATTTAACATCTTGTTATTTGTACTGTTTTTTTTTATCGATCATCCAAATTATTTCTGATAAATAAACCGTTCAAACGTCTTTTGTAAAAAGAAAAAAGAAAACAGTCAGATAAAAAATTGTCTGCATTTTTATGATCAAGGGAAAACAAATCAGATAAATGTTATAATATGTAGCATCTTTTGAATTCCAAGAATATCTTTATGTGTGTTAAGTAGCATGATTAACTGTTCTTTAATGTTGTCTCATTAAACTATTTGCAACTCATAAAATCAAATAACCATTCTTTTATTGCCCCTTTAAAATTAAGAGCAATATACATCAGTTCACATGTTCTTGTCTTGCTACTGTTTCGTTTACACTTTCTCTTTCATAGTTTTGTTTGATGTATGAAAGAATAAAACATTTATGTCGTTTGTTTGACGTGTGTTTTTACTTGAATGTATACCAACTACTTGTTAGAATAGACTAAATCATTGACTTACTTGTTTATGTTTTATAGTTTAAGTTTGGGCTTGAAAATCATAGACATAAAAACCGGCTTACCTACTAGACGCTTTTATGAGTCTTCGCCACTCAAGTTGAGTGCCAATTTTTTCAAAGCTTATAATTATAGATACATGCATTGGAGAACAAACAACATACACTCAAAGAAAATGGTTTAAAGTTCCTTTATCATAATGGTACCCTTTCGAAAACCCGGAATACCAATACGTTGTGAACAAGAATACTCTCTAATCTTTAAAAGAGTAGGAATAATTGGTATGATTGCTAATGAGACAATCCGTCGTTTCAGAATCAAAAGGACTATTGGTATTATCCCTGTTCATGTACCAAAATGGAAATAATGAACGGTACGTAATTGGTCGAATTTCCGTTTTAAACCAATCATAACGTTTTGGTGTACGCTGTTAGAAAATATTTGAAAATTTCACATATAACGCATTAGGTTCTGAAACAACAATATATAAGGACAAATATTTTAACAGTTACAGGTTACCATTTGGTCTTTAGTAATTATAACAAAGCATATGGTAAAGTTATTCATAAAATGGAAATTATAGATTTAACCAGCTTTAATCATCAGATCGGTACTTAGCACAACACAAGTAAAAAAGGACTTAAGATACAAAGTACTGATCTAAAAGAATTCGCATTTTACGAAAACTTGACAACAGTCAAAATCAAATATTAAGAAATAAACCATTGATATTCTCCCAACCTTAAATGTAAATCAGTACACCTCAGACGAATTTGACCGATTTCAATGGCAAAATATAAATACATCGATAAGATGTACAAATGTAGGGCTATAAGACATTCGATACTTTAATTTTGGCATTGCACAAGTCATGTCTTCTTTGACTGTCCATGGCGTTAAAATACTAAATCCATTGGATATGTTTTAGTTGACTCTAGTCTCTGATGCCTGCCGGTTCTTCATTATTTTGTCTTATTGGTTTTGGCGAAGCCGCTTTTAACTAGTTTAGTAACAACGATTTCTCTCAAATCGTTCTTTCGTTTTAATTTGATCTGTTGATACAATTTTAATGTTTACTTATTAAGTGTTATGTATCTCGTCTCTCTATTTTTGATTTATACCAGCTTTAATAAGTTTTTGTTAAGACTATGAATTTTCACTTCTGTTCTCGTTCTATGAACAAAAAAATATTTCCGTTCTCCATTACAATGATTACTGTATATCTTAAAACAAAATTATTTTCATTTAACTGTGTGCATTATTCTATTTGGAGGCATTTTGTTCAAGGCTGTGGTTGTCTTTCAAAAATTGTTTAAAATCTCACCCCTTATTTTAATAATTTGTAATTTCATTGTGTCATAGATGAAATGTATTCTTTCAGTTGATGATTTCCTTTCGTGTTAAGGGTAAGAAATGTTTGTGACTGTGCATTTCTTTTAATGTACTTGTATTTGTACTTGTAACAAACTTAGTAATACTTATTTGAAGTTTATTGTGCAATAAACATGTATTGATAATATCGAAACACCTAGCATGCCTAGTGCACGAATACTTTATGCACAACTACTGTTAACTGTAAAGCTGTCTGCTGTCTGTATATTTATAGCAGACAGTAATTATACGTTTTGTTTATTTTAATATAAAGCTTATTAGCTATCTTATATAATATTAAATATATACAACAACATAAAATCTAATTTCAGCTGAAGTACAGATATTATTCGTTAAAAATAGCACGATAAAACAGCAGCTGTCAGATATCAACAAGTCTGTTTTCAATAATTATGTAATTCTAATGGGTTCTTAGTGAAAAAAATAAAGCAGATTTTTTTTCTATTTTTTGTCTAAAGCGAAAAGTCATCACATCACTGACATAAATAGCATAGGAAATGAAAAAAATTGTCATCGATAATCTGCTAACATAAGCTAGCTGTCCAACAAAGTGGTATAATAAATTGGTGAAATCTTATGTTTCATTGGAACACTTAAAAACGTTGCAAGCGTAATATTGAATCTATAATTACAATTCCAATACAGACATCATTATACAGAAACTATTTTCAGCTCATGAAACAACAGCTTTAAGTTATCAAAATATATATCTGTTCTCAACAATGATTATATGAATAACAATACTGCTTAATGTCGAATTCCGTTGTGGTTCAGCAACATTACAACGTGCACATATAGTAAAAGGAAATCACATGCTTTTCAACAAATGCGCATTAAATAGATATAAAATGTCGTTAGTTTAATTGCCTCTAAGTAATGAAATACCTGTAATGTTAACTTTTTGATTCTCGACGGCTAACTAAATCTTGGTAAACGGTGAGGCTTAAGGGCAGAACCTACGTTTTTGCATAATCACTCACCCATTAAAAGAAAGAAAAATTATGACACAAACATTAAGCTATGTTAAATAATACTATATCGGTTTTAGGATCGATTAAAATTTTTCTAACAGTTTTTTTAGTGATTTTGCCCAACCCTATACCATGTATACCATTTTATAAATGATATGAGCAATCAGCTTCAGCTATCAATTGCTGACAAACTAAGTGTATTGATGTCAATCATGATCAATCTAACTTATAACAGTTTCACTCGTAACATCAACATTGTCATTCAATGACTCCAGCCTCTCGCCGATGGATATGTTTCGTCAGTGCTACCTACGATGTTGCCCAACATAAGAAATTGTAAATATGACCATCAAGGTCAAAGTCAAGGTCAACATTTTGTAATAAAAGGCGGGTATCATTTTGAGTGATACATTGGCAGTACCTGTGGTTTTAACTGTTACATATTTTAACTCAAAACTTTTTTGCATATAACCTTTACAATTTCTACAGTAGCAAGTTTTTGAACTTTTGCACCAGCACAATTGGTAAAAACGAGCTTTTGTGTGTAATGATCTGTGATAGACAGAGACGTAAGAGTGGATTGATAAGTACGCCATAATGGAGTTGGGTGCGATAAAGGCAAACTTTTGAAAGTGAAGAGCAAACAGAAATATTTGTTGGTCTTAAAGTTAAAAGTTAGTTAGTGACCACTTTTATTTTCAATATTTTTGTCAACATTTTTGGGGGACAACAGTGGGGGGGGTCAAGACATAGTTTGAAAGGGGTCAAGTGCAAATGTCCTCTAAGTCACCGAATTTTACGTAAAAATGTACGCGATACAAGATAACAACACGTTCTGTCTAGTACATTTATGTGAATAATGGTATCTTTAATATTTACGACGATAGAAATACATTTAATATGTGAATTCCGCAAACGAAGCAAAGTGTAATCAGCGGATGCCAATCAAATTACTTTAAAATGCCTTTCTTTAGTAAATAGATGTCAAAAATATATCGAACCCATACAGGAAGACATAAATCTAAATCACTACTCGGAGAAAAGCAACAGTTAATATATTTGCAGAAAATGCCCGAAATGATATGAAAGTAAGGGCATACGATACAGTTACAGGGGAGGTAATGATGTTGCTAACGTATTTAATGTTATTTTCGCGACGTCAAACTGTGACATATCGGGAAGAGATGTATTATCGACCATCATTCAAACTGGTTTCACTTGTAAATGAGTTCATGGAACCCTCTTTTTTAAAATGACATTCGATTTGCATTGATTACGTACGAACATTATTTGTACCAATTTTCATTAAAAAATCAATAATGCAATTTTTTTAAATTTGATAAATAAAATATACAGTATAAAATTACGTTTTTCTACATTTATGAACATTTGATAAATTTTAGTTTATTTTTCTAAACAAAAAAATTCATAAATTAAAGGATACTTAAGGAAAAGGAAATTTTAAACAATTTAACAACAAAAAAACAACCTTTGATTATCTTTTAAAACAAAAAAAAGTTATGCATTTCTGTCAGGAGGAAAAATACGTCCACAAATCCGAATTTTGAGCAAGTATCTAAAATTTCGACCTCATTTTACTCAAAAAAGTAGCACATGAAGGTATGTTTTTTTAATCACATATTTTATTATGGCAGGTAAAAATAGCCTAAATATATAAAAGAAAAAAATTCTCATCGTCAGAAATAAACTGTTGGATATGCCCTTAAATAGATATAAAATGTCGTAAGTTTAATTGCCTCAAAGTAATGATATACTTGTAATGTTAACATTTCGACGCTCGCGATAAATAAATCATGCATATCGGCGAGGCTTAAGGGAAGAGCCTGTGTTTTTGCGTAAAGTCACTTACCCCCTGAAAGAAAAAAAAAGTCTAAAAAATTAAGCTATATTATATCATATCGGTTTTAATATCAATTGATATTTTACTTACAATTTTTTTAATGATTTGTCCCACCCTTTACCATTTATTGATCTGAGCAATCAGCTTCAACTATCAATTACAGACAATCTACGCTTATTGATGTCAATCAATCCAACTTATAACACTTTAACTCGTTATATCAACATTGTCATTTACATGACTCCAGCCTCTTGCCTCGATGAATATTTTTCGTCAATGCTACGATGTTGCCTAACATAAGAAATTGTAAGTATGACCTCCAAGGTCACGGTTAAGGTCAGCATTTTGTTTATTTAGGCGGTTATCATTTTGAGTGAGCACCTGTTGTTTTAACTGTAACCATGGTAAATACTCATCAAAGATACCAGGACTAAATTTTATATGAATATTTTTCGTCAATGCTACGATGTTGCCTAACATAAGAAATTGTAAGTATGACCTCCAAGGTCACGGTTAAGGTTAGCATTTTGTTTATTTAGGCGGTTATCATTTTGAGTGAGTGCCTGTTGTTTTAACTGTAACCATGGTAAATACTCATCAAAGATACCAGGACTAAATTTTATATATACGCCAGACGAGCGTTTCGTCTACAAAAGACTCATCAGTGACGCTCGAATCCAAAAAAGTTAAAAATGCCACATAAAGTACGAAGTTGAAGAGCATTGAGATCCAACATTCCTAAAAGTGTTGCCAAATACAGCTAAGGTTATCTTACTGAGGTAGAAAAGCCTTAGTATTTCAACATGTTTGAATTCAATACTTCTTTAATACACATGTAACCTTTACAATATCTTGCAGTAGCAAGTTTTCAGACTCTACGTAAGAGTGAATTAATAAGTAAGTTGGGGTTGATTGGATGGGGTGAAGGCAAACTTCTGAGAGTGAAAAGCAACCAAAAATGTTTGATGGTCTTACAGTATAAGCGTTTATTAGTTATTGACCACTTTTATTTTCATTTTTTTTTTCAACATTTTTTTGTGACAAAAGTGGGTGGATCAAGACATAGTTTGAAGGGAGAGTGCAATTGTCATATAGTAACCGACTTCTACGCAAATGATAAAGATTTTCTGTCTTACATTTATACGATTAATTATTATAGTATTTCTGTTGTTTACGACGATAGAAATACATTTATGTGAATGCCTCAAACGGCACAGAGTGTAATAAACGAATGCCAATCAAATTGCTTTAAAATGCCTTCTCTCTAGTAGATAAATATAAAGGTCAAAAATTTATTGAACCCCTGCACAATTACGTAGAATTAATAAACTTCTTTGAGAAAGGTTTGCAACACTTCTTTGAATTGGTGGTGTAAAGAAAGTGCCAATCTTAATTTTGTTTTTATTGTTTTTGCGATGGAAATGTTATATTATGTTTCTTTGCATCCATTATGCCATCAAAATTTTTAACTTTTATTCTCTTTTAATCAAAAGTGAATAATAATTAGTGAAAACATGTCAAAATGATTAAAGTCATAAGAAACCTCAAATCACCAAAAATAATGCATATGTTTTTTTGTAACTCAATGGATAGTTTTCATTATAAAACTTAATGTACAAATACTTTTTTCTGAAGAAAATTCTTTAATTTATTCATATTTAGAAGAAGTTTACTTTATTTTAATTGCTTCCTATCTGAATTTACATGTTAAGCACGTGCTCAATTTCCGTGCTTTTTTGTTGATTTTTTGTCGATTGTTGACAAACAGGTGACAATCGTTAAACTTCGGCTTCAAAAACACGAACTTTAATTACCTGCCATATTTTCACAACACTGACCAATTGAAAAAAAATTGACGATTATACAAAATTTACACGAAAAAAATTATAAATTTGTGCACAGAAGACTAAGTTTATGATGTTTGTATGCATTGGTTCAAGAATTGGAACAACATTATTTTTCACCGGTGACTCGTTTTTATGACTTTAAGAATATTAAATATTAAAAAAAAATCTTCAATAGAAAAAACGTGTTCCATTTCTCAAGCGCCTGTGTAATACTTTCAGATGCATTTGTATTAGCTTTTGATAAAATCAAACAGAATATTCAAAACATGCATAAAACTTGGTCAACACGTGTTTTGCGTATTATGTAGTTACTTAGATGTCTTAGTTTTCTCATGACAATTTGCAAAACACTTCTAAGTGAATGGTAACTGGCATTATATAACTACTAATTGCATGTTCATGTTGTTTCGTGTTTACGGTATGCAATAGAATGTTATTACATTTCATCAATTTGTAGAAAAACATGCTGGTTTAATATCTTTACAATATTTCTTTTGCAGTTTAGATTAAATTTTCTCCACAGATTGTTATCCCAAGATTAATGAATCTAAAAGACTGAAATTTTTTGCTGATTTAAATTATAAAACCTACTAGCACAAATTGTCTGGTGCATGTAATGTTGCCAAGTGATCTATTAAAAACCTTGTTAATATAGCGTAAAATGACTTCTTTTTAGAGTTATTTGTGCATTTTGTTTTATTTACGCAAATGTATGTAAAATGTATCGCTTTTAGAAAATATTTCAGATAAGGAAAAACAACTTTATACACATAAAATTACCATTCATTGTCTAGAAAAATAAATTTTATTTGTTCAAGTCTAAGAAACAGATAGACATCGAGGCTTGTGTTAAACTGCACAAATATATATATACATGTAGCACAGTTGTAGTATATTTTGTAATTATTTAGAAGATGTTTGGTATGACAAATCACAAACATAAATGACTATCGACTAAATCGTCATCTTTTGAAGAACAACTGTAACTTTACTATTAAAACCATATTTAAATAGTTGCATTTTAAGCGTCTTTTTAACAAGGAGTGGCGATCCGGAATATCTTAGAAAGTCGAAAAATTATACGTCATTCGCAGGTGTGGCTGGAATGTTACCACATGAAAATAAAAAAAAACTTCCCAATGAGAAAATCTTAATCATTGTTATTGTCATAAAGTTGACGTCCGCTGCCAATTTGTATATGTAACTCCAGATATGAAGCATGCCTACATGTACCAGTGGTACGCACAGTTTCAAATTTAATGGGAAAGGTGCGATCATCAACATTGTAAGCAAGCCATGAATGATTTAGTTAGAGAGAATCATTTATTATTATATAACGTAAGTCATCAATCATGAATAAAAGGATGATGCTTGTTTTCTTTCCATCATTCTTTTTGAGAAACTCGTGTATGATGTCTGCTTCAAACAAATAAAGGAACAATATGGAAGAAAGAGGGGCACAGTTTGTTCCGATTTGATTTGTGTAAATTAATATGCTTTTTCATTATTAATTAAATACAATTATATATTGTGTATAATATAACTTTATACTCTATGTACTTAAAAATGTGTTATTATTATTTTGAGGACTCTTAGGAAGATTAGTTTTAACTAATGGGATCATCCTCTTGAAATAAAGATTATTTATTTATTTATAAATACCAAACACCCTGTTAAAATAACTGACCACAAAGGCGACAAATCAACGATACCGTACCAAATCTACACTCTCAAAACAAAAATCTATCGTATAAGTGTAACTTGAAAGGAGTAGGTTCAGTAAGACCCCTTTTTGGCCCAAAAATATAGCAGGTTTACAAAATTGTTAAAATGTAATCTTTTAGCTATTTACTGGAGAGTAGAATGCTTCTGCTTCACAAATATGGGCTGTTTTTGACAATACAATGCACAAATATCGGGTACTAGCATCATAAAGTCATGCTAAATTACTGAAATCTTCACAATTTTAGCATTTTAGCTAAATTTTAGACGGTTTCCGTCCTAAATGAAAGTGGCCGCATTCGTGTTCATTCAAAATATTGAAATCTAAGTTGTATTTGATGATAATACATAACATATATAAAGGTTGAGGATGAACACGGATGCGGCCACTTTCATTTTTGACAAATACCATCTGAAAAGTGACGGTTTTTTGCATATTTGATAGATTTTTCATATTTAAGCTTGAATCGGAGCGTTTTTAATGACTAAATCAGTCAAAATCTTTCACATATTGAATATTGAATCAATTGAAATAGACACTTAAGTGTTTAAAAAGTGTCCAAAATCTTTCTTTAGATGAACCTAAAATTTGAGGCCAAAATCGGCCCTTACCGGACCTACTCCTTTGTATGAATTTAGATAATATTCATATCCAGCAGCCATATGCCTAGAAACACTCAGAGATCCATGATTATGTAATTCTGTAATATGATATAAAAATATACAATCAGTTTTGTGCACTGCATAGCACATAATTCTAGAATAGATTCATCAAGTACAATCAAGAATTAACTTCCAGAACATTTCTGAATATCAACACTTCATTAACTTTCACTGATCAACTATTGTCCACTCGTGTCAGCTATGCACGAATATAACAGTATAGAAATCGTGATCAAGAATAAACATTTAAAAGCCAAAGTATGAAATACAATACGTAAAAACTTTAGGAACTATCTATAATACTAAAATTACGAGGTCCATTTTGTCTGCCGTCATCACGTAAAAACGACGAATCAAAGAATTCAACTTTATATATAACTAATATAGTACAAAGGAGTAGATTAAAAATTACACCACTCCAGGCCCTTTTGTTTTCCACGTAATTAATATTGCCAATAATTAAGAAGTTCCGTGTCGAGTCCGATACCGATATCAATAGTATATTCACCTGTTACCTTTTACCTTATCTGTACGTTCCGCATCTGACAGGCGCACCAACCAACGGTGTATTCAGGATAATATGCTATATACACGGGTCATAATCAGTGTTGACACTACTAAATTGTCAAATTGTTACCTATTGTAGTATTTTAATCAGTAAGACTTTCTAAGATAACAATACGAATACTAAAAATCTGGACTAAAAATAAGGCGTATAGGTACAGTTTTCAATTTGTTAGCGGGCATGACGTAAAACAACGAATCAAAGAATTCAACTTTATTTATAACTAATATAGGACAATGCTGTTGATTAAAAAATACTCCATTCCAGGACCTTTTGCACGGTTTTCCAAATAATTAATATTACCAATAATTGACAAGTTCCAGTTCGACAGGTTCAAACAGAAAGATTTGAAAGCAGAGAAAACTGTGTATCTTATAATCGGCATGACTTTATCAGATAACAATACTAATACTAAAATAAGGCTCGCGCATAGTTATATACTTTAATTCAGTCACGGACCCGCGATATCACGGGTGTGTTCTAGTTTGACTTAAATTTACAATGTCATATACTGAATGTTTTATTCAGATACAGTGTTTTTATAATACATTAAATTTTACAAAATCCAGTGGCGGATCCAGAACTTTTCCTAAAAGGGGGGGCACTGACTGACATAAGGGGGGGGGGGGCAGCTTCAGTCATGCTTCAATGATTCCCTATATAATCAACCAAATTTTTCCCATGAAAGGGGGCCCGGGCCCCCCAGCCCCCCCCCCCCCCTGGATCCGCCTATGAAATCAGTAATTTTTAAATAGACATGTTATCATTTTGTTGGAAGAACATCAAACGTATTCGATAATCTATCTTTGCAGTTATGTACACGGCCTGAATAACATCATAATTTGATTAGTTAAAAAATTGACAAGCAAAATGACTTTTAATTACAGTTAAGGAAGCAACCATTTAACCTCATGAAGGGGGGGGGGCTATGATTTTTGTCTGAGTTAAAATTTAACACTTTAAGGTAACGGCAAAATCTGCATTCAAAATATTTTTTTTGTTCTTTGCTTAAACAGAATATTTTTAATCATCAATCTGGGAATCAGAATACTTTTTTTTATTGAAAACAAAACATATCCCCTCCCCTTTTGTTAAATAGTGTCTTAGTACGTAACAGACGAAAATAAAGATATACTTTACCATCATCATCTGCTGCTTTAAAAGCACTGTTTTCATTTTCTGTCACTCCAATAATGGCAAGCAATTCTCCTTCGTCGATAAAATCGTCATCGTTGGAATCGTATTTATCGAACTTATTGGGTATCGATACTGGAACAAATTCACTAGATTCGTCACTTTTAATCTCAATTGGATCTTCGGTATTTGAATCTTCGATCAAATCTTCTATAGAGTCTGGAATAAGATTGTCACCAAATACATCCAAAACGTCCTCTTTAGCGTCGTTCAATTGATCATAAAACTCCTTTTTAGCTCTCAATTCAACGTCTAAAGGCGGCGGCGCCACAACTGGGCAAAGTATAACGAAAGAAATCGCCAAAGTTGCTAATTTCATATTAAATCTTATCTTTTGAACGAAAATAAATAAACAGTAGCTATATCGGTAAAAACTAAATGTTTTCTACGTGAAGTGGCTGTACAACTGAAGGAGTGTAAAATAGTAGTTAAGTAGTATTATATCATCATCGAATAGCTTGTGTCTAATATTATAAATCAAATAGCAGTGTGTCATTTCATGATGCTAAAGGCTTTCTCTCAATTTGCGTGCACATGACTTGACAGAGATGAAAGTATATCGGTTGTATGTTTAGATGCCTTAAGAAAAGTATAATTAATTTTAACATGTGTAACTTAATTGCTGATGGTGCGTGATATCTGTATAATGGTTATATAACGAAATGTAATACTTTATCATATTTAGTGATAATTAATTTGATCATGCTAATTCATTTATACGACTGACTCGTCATCATTATAAACTGCGATTATTTATTTTGCTATGAAAGTTCATTGTACATGCATCAAAGATCGTGTTAACTACTTGTGATAAGTTTATTAGATCATGAAAGGTTACTGCGCAACAATTATTCAACGGCTATTGACGCAATGACGTTTAGGAGCGTCAATTAAAAATGAATCTGATCTTAAACTACTTTAGCCAAAGATATATGACCATATTTAGCATACCTTTTTTTTCAGAACAATCTAAATTCCAAGCTATTCATCCTTGTCGATAGAGGACTCTATCAACAAACTCTACCTACTATTTGATTTATTGTTAACCCTTTCTTGTCTTGAAAATACACGAGAAACTTGCCACTGGACGCTATTCAAACAATATTTATTTACTGCATTAATGTATGGTTTACGTGTTCTCATAAGTAAAAAATTCACGATAACTTTTAAATATAAAAATAACAGAATGTTTATCAGTAAAACTACTTTTCACAACTGTCAAGAAACAACTACAAGGAGGTAAAAGATTTAACAATGGTCATACTAGTAACTCAGAAAATGTATGATTTATAAAAAGAATATTTTTTCTCTCTTTTTATTTGGAAGCATTTTACAAGAGTTATATCCTAATTCGCCAGCTAAAACGAATATAAATTATTTAATTAAAAACCAATTGTTCAGAGAAGTTCCATTGATGGTCTTTCCACCAGTAAGGATCTTTTTTATATGAAAATATTAAAATTCGGTTTTATATGTCAATTTTAACGTCAAATGACAGCTTATTAAACGCTGATTCCAAAAATATATGGTTTCTATACAAAAAGATATAAATAAGGGAGATCATTTTTTCTTTCGGTTTAAGAGATGTTAGTTCCGGTATGTTTTGATAGTTTCACCGATTCCAAAAATAGATGGTTCTATATACTTTTACATTCAATTAGTACAAAAAATAACTACTTCCGGTTTTCAAAAGGTCACTTCCGGTTGGCTATTTCAAGGCCACATTGCTTGCAACCTTTTGCAAAAAATCCCATGGCTTTATCATGTATACATAAGAGGAAAGAGCAAGGGTCGAAATCTAGAACGTTAAATTTACCTATGACCTTTAGTTCAATTTCAAGGTCATCAACTAAGGACCTCAAATCAAAAGACTCTTGACTATGAATGTCTCTACTTTATATTGTTTATGAGTTATACTACCATACAACTAATATTAGATATAAAAGGGGGGAAACTCGCATTAAATGTTACGTACCCTTTTAAGTAAAATTTAAGTGTTACGATATGTCGCAACTAACAATTGTCTGAAAATATTTTGTCAATATCTTGTATGATTTCTGAAAATAAGAGATAACAAGCCAAAATCAAAAATTTGAACATGACCTTGACCTTTGACCTTGACCTCATTTTCATTTTTGAACCAAGGACCTCAAATCAAAAGACCCTAGGCCTATATCACTTATTGTTTTCCAGTTACAAATTTATTTCACTTATTTCAATACAAAAGGGGAAATAACTTTCATATGGGGTCTTCGTAAAGCTTCGGTCAAAATAAAACCTAGCATCCTGAGGATATAACGAGCAATTTGGAAAAATAAATTTGTCGCTTTCTTTTACTGTTGCGGAGGAGATCTGATAACATGAAAAACAGTGTTTGGGGAGATGACTCTTACAAAGAAAAGTGTTCGGTTAAACAGTGCCAGTTTCAAAAGCGTATACACTGTATGATATCATATACAAAAAAACTAAGCGACATCTTTTTAAACATTTTTACCCCACAAAAAAAAAATTAGGCGGAAGAAAAAAAATAAATAATCAGAACAAAATCAATAGGTCTTTCCACACGGAAAGATGGGAAGACCTAATAAATAAAACAACACATAAATAGGATAAGTGTGCCTACAGCTGAAGCAGAAAAAATCGCAATCAAAGAAAATGTCGGACCATTTATACCAATATTACGGACCTAATTTCTATTTCAAAAAACAACAGCAGACATTATCTGTTAAGCTCTGTTCATTACCGATTAATAAGTTAAATAAAATTTTAGAGGATTGCAACACAATTCCATATAGCAGTCCTAAGTATGAATTCGTTCAAATTATAATGGCATATTGTTATTCTAAACTAAAGTGTTTCCTAAAATTGACCGTCATGAAGATCATAAAAAACATTTTATTAAAATAAAGTATTTCAAAAAAGGTTTTGATATTGTAAATATTGCTGGTATTTTTAACGACCATTCTGTTAAAGAACAAATTCCTGGATATTTTGATAATACTAAGCTCCCTCTTATTTGTTATATTTACAAGAAATCTACCCGGAAATCTGTGTTTAATTATAATAGCCAATTGTGTAAAGATGTTAATATCAGTGAAAATACACCTACTTCATGCAATTGCAGTAATTCCGCATACATTTATGGACCCATTTCCCATGTTATAACAGGAGATCTTAACATCGTTCAAGACCAAGAGTTAAAATCATTCCTCTGTAAAGGACCTAAATATCGTCCCCCGTCAATTATAAATTGGAATGAGTGTCGTTATATCACCCACGACTCACTCCGTACTTACTGTTTGAAATGGATAAACGGAAAAAAGCTGACAAAAAATCTTTGTACTATTTTTTAATTCAGAAATGAACATAGTTGATATACGTATTCCAAAGAACATTTTACTCTTAACAATAACAACAATAATTATACCTATTTCTCGTATAGTCTCGGCCGATAAAGCTGCTAATAATATTATTATTGTTTGACGTAAATTTTACATTGAGGTTCTACAAAAAGAAATCACCAAATTACCAACATTCTAACTGACTTCATTTTCAGAAAACGACATCTGTAACAAACATTAACTTTTAACTACCGCTTTACAAGCAGAACCAAAAACAATGAAAGTCCCAATTATGTATTGGCTTCCGAAGCTACACAAAACACCTTACAAATATAGATTCATTTCGTCTTCAAGCCATTGTTCCACTACTAAATTATCTATTCTTCTTACCAGTACCCTTGGTACATATTACTGCCATGGTACAATCAAAAACCTGATAATAAATTGTTCAAATAAGGCCTTCGAAAGTTGTGGAATTAATTACTTTTGGAGTGTCAAAAACTTGTTAGAAGTACTTGATAAATTGCATGCTTATATTGGTGATTTGAATCTGTTCAAAGTTTTGATTTTTCTACCCTATATACCACATTACCCTACATTCTCATTAAGAAAAAAATCGCACACCTAATTAAATGGGCATTTAAAAAGTCAGAATGTGAATATATATGTTCAAACTCTTTTAGGTCATTTTTTAGTGGCAATAAACAAAAAAACTATGTCAATTGGACATGTTTTGATACTATATCTGCCCTTGAATTTTTACTAGACAACATTTTTGTTCGCTTTGGAGATTCCGTATATCGTCAGGTTATCGGAATTCCAATGGGGACTAACTGTGCACCACTTATTGCGGACCTGTTTTTGTATTGCTATGAGTTACAATTTAGGACAAAAATTAGCAAAGACCAATCAAAACAACATCTGATACACAAATTTAATAATACTTTTAGATATTTGGATGATATTTTGGCTCTCAATAATGACAACTTCAGTTTGTATACTAAAGCAATTTATCCTGTTGAACTTGCTTTAAATAAAGCTAATAGTAACAATAACCACTGCCCTTTCCTCGATCTTGATATCTATATCATTAACGGAAAGCTTAATACTAAAATTTATGATAAAAGAGAAGATTTTTCATTTCCTATCGTTAATTATCCCTTTTTAGATGGTGACGTTCCCTTGTCACCATCTTACGGTGATTATATATCTCAACTTGTACGATTCGCTCGTGTATGTAACAATGCTTTAGATTTTAACGCGAGAAATTTATGTACTACTAAAAAAATTATAACACCAGGGTTTTCGATATCACAAACTAGTCAAAACATTTACTAAGTTTTATCATCGGTATAAGGACATCATTCGTAAATATAACTCAACATGCAGACTAATTATACGTTCATGTATTTCACATCCAATATGTTATGGAAATATTCTTTATAAAGCACAAAAATGTCAGTATTCACTTCAGAAGCTAACAAAACCTTTAAATAGACTTATTAAGAAGGGATATAGCTACGATACTGTTGTCAGGTCATTAAAGATTGCATATTTTGGCGTTAATATTGATTCACTTAATAGAGTCTTTGCATCGGAACTAAACACATTTATTTAAAAACCAATTATTGGCATGACACGAGTTATGTTATTCTCATATATGTTATGATGGTATGATACTAAACCCCTCACGGGGAGGACCGTGCCTGATATTCATATGATGAAGACATAATCTTTCAATCAGTTGAATTGAAGTCTGGAGCTGGTATGTCAGTTAACCGCTAGTAGTCTGTTGTTATTTATGTATTATTGTCATTTTGTTTATTTTCTTTTGTTACATCTTCTGACATCAGACTCGGACTTCTCTTGAACTGAATTTTAATGTGCGTACTGTTATGCGTTTACTTTTCTGCATTGACAAGAGGTATAGGGGGAGGGCTGAGATCTCACAAACATGTTTAACCCCGCCGCATTTTTGCGCCTGTCCCAAGTCAGGAGCCTCTGGTCTTTGTTAGTCTTGTATTATTTTAACTTTTAGTTTCTTGTGTACAATTTGGAGTTTAGTATGGCGTTCATTATCACTGAACTAGTATATATTTGTTTAGGGGCCAGCTGAAGGACGCCTCCGGATGCGGGAATTTCTTGTTGCATTGAAGACCTGTTGGTGACCTTCTGCTGTTGTCTGCTCTATGGTCGGGTTGTTGTCACTTTGGCACATTCCCCATTTCCATTCTCAATTTTATTTAATATTAATTTTACATTCAATATGATTCTCAAACTTAAGTCCTTCACTATAAATTCAGGCACACTACCAATCCAATCATACAATAGCACAGTAATATACAGTAACACAATAAAAAAATATCTACAAAAGAGGAAAAATCCATATTAATATAATGTCATATATGCATATACTTCCATCAACGATAAACTTGTCTTAGGGAAGAAAAATGTACTTTCGTTTTTTTTTTAAATCGACAATAGTTATAAAAGTGAGAGAACAAACAAGACTGCATAAAAAGGTAAATAATCGTAATCTACGCCAAGGCAGATTTTCTTTAATGGTTAAACCAAATCCCGACAAATAATTGGCACATATGTAAAAACCCAAAAAGGAAAAAAATGATTATCATACTGACTAGAAAATCAATGATAATAAAAATTATATGTATATGGCTAAGCCAACATGTACTTTCGATTTCAATGTTTAAGTTAAAGTTAAATGTAGTAAGTACAGTACTAGTATATGTTGCATACGTATCCTTCACTTCAATGTACATGGAGAAGAAGAGATAAACAAGGTCTTCAATATATTAATTTTCATCTTAATGGCAAAAAGTGACGAAGTTAAAACAAAATGCTAGTTTCATTTCATTTGTTTAAATGTTCTTTTAAGATGTCTGCCTCATATGAAGGCGACTATATACCAGCTTTATTTTTCTCGTCATATAAACACACGACTGGTGCCACCAGTGGAAGACAAATTACTAAGTACTCATAGTTCTAAAGTACCTGATATATGCGAAAGAGACTGGTCCTCTGTTTATTCTCGTACTTTAACCTTTGCATGTGTTTCATTTTGATACTGCTATGTTGTTGTCCCCCTTAATAAATTCCTTACATATAGAAAACAACTGTTTAGTGTCTTTAGATATCAGCTGTATTTGTACTCGGCTCGAAACAGGAGTAACAGCTTGCTTAAGCTCGCATTACACCTGTTTCTTTATACCCTTGTACAAATACAGCTGATATTTAAAGACACTAAACAGTTATTGTCTTTATCCTGTAATTAATTCTGTATATTTGTTTGTGCTTTGAAAGACACAAAAACTCACATTTATTGCTTCGCATCACGGTGCGTAGCTATTAGTTTCAGTCGAAATACACGCCATCTTGAATAAATTACTTATCACGTACAGATTCTGATTGGTTGCATTATAATGAGGCTGAGATACAGCAACAGCTATTTGCTTAACTGAGATAAAGAATTACAGACTATTCTCGTCCAGGATAAGCCATCAAATGCTGGAAAATTAACTATGTGTATTTCAGTCCCGATAACTGTCATTATTCAATATTGAAGTATCAGGGCCGTAACTACATAAAGGCAAATGAGGCAAATGCCTCATGCTGTAAATTTCAACAACAAAAAGTTGAAACAAAAGTTTGTCTTCATATCAAATTGTTTTCACGGTAAGTGTGTTGCAAGAAGCAAGTTCTCTTTACTCTCTGATGACGCCCCTGCATGTTTTTCGTGATCCATGTGTCTTATCTGTACCCGGGTTTGTCTTTTCTTCGTGTATTGTCCTACTTAATGACTAAAGTCTTAAGTGTTATATTTCATTTGTAAATGTGTGCACGGTTTGGCAATGTTGCAAGTCCAGCGATTTCCAGACATTGTGCGCGCAAAGAATTTTAAGAAGATACGATACTATACTGGACACAAAAGAATTGGTCGTTTCTTCGTCGATAATTGAAATTAATACCAAAGAATACAATCTTGACTGGCTCTTTTTTTCGTAGATAAAACTAGATAGCTGACATGGTTTAAGTTAAAGTAAGACCACCCACCATTCTTCCGGCTTCAAATCAGTTGAAAAAAACTACAATGCATTGCCATATATGACAGTTTACATTGAAGGGTTCAACTTGCATGAAGTCGTGTTCAGACCCTTTAATAGACAATAAAGGAATATGGATACGTGCACGGAAATTAATCGCACACAATGTGAATGCATAGAAAAAATACAAATTATCAATTGTCAGGGCTTTTATTCCTGTTCTTCATCTTGATAGTCACTGGAGGCTCTTCAACAATGGAAGAATCATTTATACAATAAAACAAGGCCAAAATGGTCCCTAGTGTCGACTTAAGCAGTACTTAAAGTATAATACTGCACTGTCAATTTATTTAAATCCAGTTCTAAAAAAGTCTTAACACAATACAAGATGAGAACAGAACAGAACAGACCAGACAGATTCGGTATTAATGAATATGAGAATAATGAGGTTTGCTTTATCCTACATATCGGTCTTTTTATGTTGTCCCTGAAACCTAAA
Organism: Mytilus galloprovincialis; assembly: GCF_965363235.1. Classification (NCBI taxonomy): domain Eukaryota; kingdom Metazoa; phylum Mollusca; class Bivalvia; order Mytilida; family Mytilidae; genus Mytilus; species Mytilus galloprovincialis. The sequence continues at coordinate 51,340,900 of NC_134838.1, read as the reverse complement.
AGTCTTAAATTATAATGTATCTATATATTTGCTTTGAGACCTAAAAATTGTCGAAAAAATAACTGAAAACTAATTGCGTTTCAATGTAAAAAAGAGTCCGGGAAACGCTCAGAATGCACGATTTTGCGTTATTTTCCTCAGAACTTATGAGTGCCTTGAGCGGCCCCCAGACCCCTCGCCCAAAAATGTTCGCCTCGCTACGCTCGGCGAATATATTTTGCCTCACTTTTTAAAGAAGCTAGTTATGGCCCTGAATATCATTTATAAATACGTGTTTAATTGCTTCTTACTCTGCAATTTGCACGATTTGCTTTGCTACACAATGTTCCTATACAATGTTTACAAAAATGCATTATCTGTATTTTATAACTTCTGACAATACAGACACACCTCCAGACCGAAGGCATACCTCAAAAGTCGTGTCTAAATTCATAATTGTTTCAATTTTTGAACACAAGAAATTTTAATTTTTCTAAAAGCATGGGTGTATAACGCACACTCTTAAAGACCATCCATTTTATATCATTCAATATCTAAAAATATCACATTTCCAATACTAATTTAACAATCACATTCAGGGCATATATATATAACCTTAAATTAGTGTAGAGAGAAGCAGTCCATATCTTTTTAGAAACTAAAACTTGTTGCATTATATTTTGATTTAAAATCCCTTGAGGCCCGCGTACATGTAGTAATATTAAAATCACACATTCAGCTGAAGACGGGTTCGCAAAAAAGAATTTCGAATAGTCATCAATAATACATCGCTCAAGGTGAATAATTTTCTTTTTTAACATAACAACTAATTTCAACAGTAAAAACAAATATATTTAATAAAACATTGCCCAATTTGAAACAGAAGTGTACGAGTTGTCCTACGCTTCCAAATTTTGAACTGAACTTGACATTCACTTAACATGCATGCTGAAATTAACAAGGTTAATTTTGTTACACATGTAAACATTCAAGTTTTGAAATCGATGATTGTCGTCGTAGAAAATACTGCATTTCATGTTTGTCTGTTATCAGAAAATTAGCTTCATTCTTATTTCTCTAAAGAAATGTTTGAAAACAAACAGAACGTATAAAAAAGTCGTGAATTAGCATTAGGTCAAACAATACGTCATTGGAATGCGACTGCAATACATATTCTGAGGTCACGCAGGTTCATACTCGTCAAAAGCAATACACAAATATAGTCCCGGCAATGGTCGGAGCTTTAGAGCGATATCTATATAGATACAGCATAGCGATATCTGTAGGGCTGTATCTGTATATATGTAGTACTGTAGGACACCCAATTGCAGGATAACATCATATAATCATGTCGTTAAAAAAATGGGCCATTAGTTGAAATCTCAAAACAGGATAACAATAAAACCCATTTTTAAAACAAAATACATCTTAAACAATGTATTTCAGATCTCATTCAATTTGCATTGTAACATCATACTTTTTATCGAGGTTCATTGTACTTTTGATCATGACGAAGTGTAATAATTACTTATTGTCATTTCGAAATTTAGTAAATATTCGTTTTGTTTCTTCTTCTGATTTCTTATGCCGATAAAACATTTCGAAATCAACAATATGTAAGATAATATATATCAAAGTTATTATAGATATGAGTGAGATGAAGAGATGGGACAGTATGACTTCGAAATTATGAAATTTTCTTTTATGGCTTCTGATTTCTGAGACGATAACACATTTCGAAATCAACAATAAGTATTACTAACTTAACATGCTAAAGATAATTTAAAAAGGTATGATAGATATAAGTGAGATGACGAGATGGGACACTCTGACTACAATTTGAATAAGAATGAAAACAAGTATTGGTGAGAAAATTGCTATTCAAGTAGTAATTGTGTAAACATATTATAATTTGTTTTTTAACGTATGCAAATGTTACGAGGTTGTTTAAAGGATATGAACTCAGTCAAGACACCTTGACACTATTATACATTCGATTGTACAACCATTCAATTTTGTTTTGATGTTTAAAAAGATGATAGTTAAATTGATGGCAAAATCTGTAACGATTGCTAGCGTGGGATTACAAGATGGAACGCAAACACTTTAAACTCAAAAACGCAATTTATAGTGCATAACAAGATTTTGTGAGGTAGACGAAACTAATAATTATAACTTATAATCTTATCAAATTGTGTAAGATTCAATAACAATAACCAGTCCAGATGATAATATTTAAAAGTGGTCAAATGGGTAGGAAGAAAATTATAGATATGTTAAGTAGATTTTTTTGCTATAACGAATAAAAAATTGTCCACCAAAAGTTTTGCTATAGTTCCAAAAATATGCCTTTATGTATTGATTTAGGATTGATCCTTTCCTAATTTAGGGCAATAGAAAGTGTTGGCTTCAAAAATCTAAACTGTTATTGATTTTATTCAGAAAATACGTCCTTTAAAATTTTAAATGTTTCACAAAAATATACGGATACACAGTAAACTCATCTATTAATTAAGGAATGACTGTACTATTTTTTCTGTCTATGAAGAAATAACATAAAAAATGTGGTGCAAACTGAATAACGCGCGTAGCTGGTTATTTAACAGTGTGCACCACATTTTTTATGTTATTTCGAATAAACAGAAAAAATATTACAGTCATTTCTTATAATTTAATTCTAAATTCCATTTTAAATCGTAGAAAACCATGAAAAAACGTTGACTACGTCACGGTCACATGACTAAATTATGTCTATGGGCTCATAACAGAATAAAGTCAGCCAATCAGAAGATGCGTTACGTTACATCCAAAATTAGATTATTGTACTTAAGCTACAAAAATCATTCTGATTGTTATAGTGGTATTGTCATACAATACGTTGAAATGAACTGTCACTGGTATACCAAATTTAAAAAAAAATCGAATTCACCCACAACATGTTATCACACTATATAGCTTCGGCTACTATATAATTATTTAGACAAAAACAAATCAAACATTTACTTATTTCGTTTTTTTCGAACATTTATTCAAATATTGGCTAAAAAGTCCAAAACATTAGGTCACTAATCGTCCATTAGTTATAATTAAACCTCCTTGAAATTCGTTTTCGACTCAACAATTGTTGAAGACTGCATTTCTTTGTTCGTCAGATGCGAATATAGAGGGCCCAGGCCTTCTTTCTAGAACAAAAATGGTTGATTATATAAGGAATCACTGAAGCATGACCGGAGCGGGCCCCCTTAAAAGCAGTCAGTGGGCCCACACTTATGAAAATTTCTGGATTCGCCACTGTTCATTTTAATATATTTCTAACCTATCTTATAACATGCAACATTCCAGCAGCACCTGCGTATGGCGTCATGATATATCTCCCAGTTGATACGATATTGCAGAGCTTGTTTTTTATAATAATTTCCTTGATATAGAGGATTACTTCTAACAATCATGATTCTTTTAAACAATGAGTTCTAAGTGTTGTAGTTGAAATCATCCCTTCGTAAATTTTACGGACGCCATCACCAGTTTGTTGACCGTTATAGAATACCGGTTTCACAGTTGATGACAGATATGTTCCATATGTCGTAACTACAATCCCGCCACCTTGGTTGAGTTCAATATCGTAGAGCTGCTACGTAGCGGCTAAGTAGCTGCTATCAATATCTATGTAGCAACTAGTCTATAGCTATACGTTCAATAGTCAAAATCTACGTAGCACTACGTAGCTGCTACGATATTGAACTCAACCCTTTTCACGATTGTGACCTGCCGAATTAGACTTATAACAAGGGGTGCGTTCAAGATCGTAGCATCTACATAGTGCTACGTAGATTTTTGACTAATGAACGTGTAGCTAGCCTAGCTGCTATCAGTATCTATGTTGTTTTGATTATTGTCTGTATTTGGATCACGCCTCTATTGTGCTCTTTCCAATAAATATCGAATTGACTGAAGCAGCTAGGCTAGCTACACGTTCAATAGACATAAATATATGTAGCCGCTACGATATTAAACACAACCCGGGTTTGTACTAACGACGAGTGCCACATGTGGTGCAAGATCGATATCATCCCCATTTTTTATATGGGGTTGTGTTGCTGGGTCTTTATTTTCTATGTTGTGTTTTGTATACTTTTGTTTGTTTGTTTGTCTTTAACTAATTTAGCCATGGCGTTGTTCATAATTTCTGAATGTACTTCTAGTATCTTTCGCCTCTCAGGCTTTATAAACTGATATCTCTGAGCGCTATAAGCTGAAGCATACGGTTTTATAATAATTTAGTAGAAAGGGACGTTGCAAAAACTGACATCGTCGTGTTTGTTAAAGTCAAAGATCCGATTTTCAGTTGATCTTAATACGATACAGACCTTCTTGTCACTACAGTATGATAATTAGAAAAAAAAGAGAGAAATAGAGATGTATGAGGTGCGAGTGAGTGCGTAGTATTTAATGAAAATTACAAGAAATTGAAACAACATCAGTAACTTACCCGTGATTTTTTTTTAATAATTTGTATGGTGAGTGCGTAGTATTTAATAAACATTACTAGAAATTGAAACAACATCAGAAACTTATCTGTGATTTTTTTTAATAATTTGTATGGTGAGTGCGTAGTATTTTTAAAATAAGCATTACTAGAAATTGAAACAACATCAGTAACTTATCCGTGATTTTTTTAATAATTTGTATGGTGAGTGCGTAGTATTTAATAAACATTACTAGAAATTGAAACAACATCAGTAACTTGTCCGTGATTTTTTTTAAAATAATGTGTATGGTGAGTGCGTAGTATTTCATAAACATTACTAGAAATTGAAACAACATCAGTAACTTGTCCGTAATTGTTTTTTAAATAATGTGTATGGTGAGTGCGTAGTATTTAATAAACATTACTAGAAATTGAAACAACATCAGTAACTTTATCCGTGATTTTTTTTAATAATTTGTATGGTGAGTGCGTAGTATTAAATAAACATTACAAGAAATTGAAACAACATCAGTAACTTATCCGTGATTTTTTTTAATAATTTGTATGGTGAGTGCGTAGTATTTCATACACATTACTAGAAATTGAAACAACATCAGTAACTTATCCGTAATTTTTTTTAATAATTTGTATAGTGAGTGCGTAGTATTTAATAAACATTACTAGAAATTGAAACAACATCAGAAACTTATCCGTCATTTTGTTTAATAATTTGTATGGTGAGTGCGTAGTATTTAATAAACATTACTAGAAATTGAAACAACATCAGTAACTTATCCGTGATTTTTTTTAATAATTTGTATGGTGAGTGCGTAGTATTTAATAAACATTACTAGAAATTGAAACAACATCAGTAACTTATCCGTGATTTTTTAAAAATAATTTGTATGGTGAGTGCGTAGTAGTTAATAAACATTACTAGAAATTGAAACAACATCAGTATCTTATCCGTGAATTTTTAAATAATGTGTATGGTGAGTGTGTAGTATTTAATGAAAATTACAAGAAATTGAAACAACATCAGTAACTTATCCGTGATTTTTTTTTTAATAGTTTGTATGGTGAGTGCGTAGTATTTACTAGAAATTGAAACAACATCAGTAACTTATCCGTGATTTTTTTTTAATAATTTGCAGTATTAAAAAATGTATATTTAAAGTTAAAGTCTATCTTCCATTTTGTTTTTCGAAAAAAAAGCCCAATGTATGTTAAAATGTATCGTTGCCTTGAAATGACAATGCTAAAAAACAGGAAAAAAAGACATTATTAACAATATGAATTGTTTCGTTGTGTATGGTCTGATATAAAAAAAAAATAAGCGATGTTGTATTTTTGCTATTGAGACAACTATCCAACAAATTAAAGTTCAAACGATGTAGATTTACGCTGTTATTAGAGGTAACTTGACCGTCATCTATAATTAAAAAAACACCATACCGTACAGTCGTCTATGAAAGGCCCAACATGAAAATAGGAAAAAAATCAATTCGGAAAACTTACAGACAAATTAATAGAAAATTAATTTACAAAAATGTATTATGACTGTCAAAAACCGACGACAACCAATGATCTAAATGCTCTTGACTTGTCACAGACAAACTAATATATAATTGCAGGCGCCGAACCCTCTCTTGGACCAGGGAGAGTGGTGTAACAGAACAAACTACAAACATCAACTGAAAAGTGCTAAACTCACTAGCTCGAAAAGCAAAAAAAAAAAAAAAAAACAAGTAACAAAATCGCAGATCGAACTATATTTCTTGATTCGTGATGTATGCAGTGATGCGTGAAGGATTAAATGATATGTATTTAAATAATGTTTAGCGAAAGTATTTCATTCTAGTTTAGACGAGTAGTAGAAGGAATTTAATTTTACAGCTTTCATAAATACTTTCGATTTTGATTCATTTATAGTTCAGCGGCAAATATATCAGAAGCACTGTGGACAATAGCATATGATATACAAAAATACTTAATTGCACAAGATCAACTAGCCACTGGTTTGTAGTCTTGTTTGGTTTTGTTCGTTTTGTTTAATCTTAGGGATCCTTAGGTTATGACGGTTTCCATCTCATTTACATCCTAACCACATACCTCCATCCAGCCTTGTTATCACGTGCTATTGAACACATGATTAACAGTCTGCAACAAATGCATATCATACGAAACGACATTTTATTTCGAATCTGACCAAACTGTCTTTGTTCTAATTTCTAAATGCTACGTGCTCGAATGAAGAGCAAAATATTCCTGATTAAAAGACAGAGGCGTAATTTACCATTCTAGATTATAAACAACCGAGCCAATATGATTATATGTAAACCATTAATATTATTGAGAGAATACGTACTCGTCTATCATTAATGTAATGTATTGTATTTATTTAAACCGGAATCTGGTTTGAATTGAAATAAAATCATCTGAATCTGTTTGTAACATCAAACATTTTCAAATTACATTTTATAGTAGTCGGAAATTTATATTGATTGTATTGAGAAAAAATCAACACACAATTAAGTTCAAATTATTTCAGACTTTTATTGAATAAAAAGCATATTGAGGAAACAATACAATTCATTTACAATACAAATATACAAAAAACATTAGAGAACATAAAAGTAATCAATGATATTTATCAGCTCAAAATCGCGTTTTTATCATTTGTCATTACGATTTAAATTAATTATAGAGTAGAAGTTAAAGTAACCGTTGAGATTATTTGAAATTGCGTTTGACAAAATTGTACATAAAATAGCGAGTATTATTTTATTCGATTGTTTCTCTTTTTGTATCCTCCTAATCTCATTAGTTCAAGTTATTCTCTCAATCTTCCCTTATATAATGTGCTATTAAAGATAACATCGTTTTTTATGATATCAATATTCAATGACAATCATATCACATCTCCTTATTTTCATATACACCCATAACAGGGTTCCAAACTTTGGACAGGTACAGGAACGTATTATCATTTTTATAAACACCTTAACGATGAGGTTACTGACTCTAGAAAGGTACATGGAAGTATGGTGGGTGCAACCATTTTACCATTCTCCGTTTAAGGTGGTACCCAACACTTTCACTAAAATTAATTTGGCTCGTTTAATTTTCATAAAATTTCGTCAAAGTATTTACTTTGACACTTTAACAAAAAAATAAAAAAATAAATTTTTTTGAACCAACCGTTTTGTCAGAAAAATTACACTGGTTATATAGCAGTTTGACAAACACTAATTTTCATCATTGAGAAGCTTTATATTGCCTTCACAACGCAACGTAATTAAAACGTTTAGCTGATATCACAGAGTTATCTCCCTGTAGTGTTAGGTACCACCTTAATATTGAACACATAAAGAAAAACGTTAAGTTAAATTTCACCATGAAAAATGCTTAAACAAAAATAAACAACAAAACACTATAACAGACAATAAAATGCGAATGTTAGAACACAATGGTACAAAATCATATAAAAATACTTTAGATTACCGAGAGCAATATTTCATCGTATTTCAAAGCGAAAGTTCCTATAATACATTAATGGCGAGGATATTAGTTTTGAGTTACTTTCAATCAAGGAAATAATGTTAGTTTATACCTCAAAAGACTTGCAAATCAAGGAATAGATAAAATATCTTGAGAAACTAGCAATATACTGACAAGAAGAAAAAAAAACAGAACATACATGCACAAAAACGTTTGTAGTGTTTGACATAAGCCGAAAGTTGAAAGCGCATGAAAACTTTTCTCAGAATAAGATCACACTAAGTAAAGATAGACAGATCTATTACAGCGTCAAGAATATATAATACATGTGCCGTTACCATATAAAGGGCACTAATTGTTCCAAAAACAAAGTCGAGTTCCTCTCCAACGTTCTTCCAGGTAATTTCGTCTTTAGACAAAATAGAGTTGATTTCGATACTGTCCGTTCCTCGATACTGGTTTCCCGAACTGTACAGTTTGATTTTGCTGATACTGAAATTGTCATTTTCTCCATTTTTGTACTTGTACTCCTTTACTTTATCGTTATCGCGCTCCCGTTTAGTGCAACGGCAACCGCATTTCAATATACGACAAATCTTCACAAATTCTCCCCACAAATATGACACAGGAATATCTTCGCTTCGCAGATAGAATCTGAGGCTTATAATTACAAATATTACGATAATACCGCTAAACGCTACGTCAGCAAAGAGAAGAATTGATATCAGCGGTAACCGCGGTTCTGATATTGCTGGAAGACTAGAGGCGGAAATTGTAAGAAATACAGCAATAGCCAATAATACTGTTATAGAAAATCCAACACGTTCACCTGAATCTGCTGGTAGAAAGAAGACAAAAGGGTTGAGAAGACACATCAGGACTATTGGTAGTATAAGGTTGAAAACGAAGAATAAAGGTTTTCTTCTAAGTTTCATATGAAAATTGGCTACTTGTGGAAAGGCAGTTCTGGTCATGTTCGCTTCAACTAGATCCCATGTTTTATGTGGGACATACCAATCCGTCATAAAAGCTGTTGGCCATAAAATTACCTCTTTATCGCTGTATCCTGATAAAACAAAGGCTAAAGTACATGTTTGTGTATCAAATGGATAATCAGAAACGTCAGCCTGACATGTAATATCAAAAGAACCGCTAGGAAACCAGTCCATTTGACCAGTACTGTGCGCTCTCTTAACAGAGTCATCTTTATATAATATTTTCAATGCTCCGTAAGGATTTGACATTGAAAATGTTGGTTTCCAAAAGAGTTCATCATTAAACGTAATCGAAGACACTCCATATTCTGCAGGATCCCATGATACAGTTTTATCAATCCACTGAATTCCAAAATATCCGTTTAAACTTAGTTTACCGGCAACTTCATCATATTCCTGAATATAAGTAAGGTGGAAATAAAAATAAATGATGATTTGTTCCCCCACTATATTAATAGGTATGATTTCAATGTTTCGTCCCATGGTTACTTGCTGATATAGTTCCTGTAAAGGTTTATATTTGCTGTCTTTTTGTTTATCTGCAGTGTCTTCCTCAGAATTGACAAGTAAAAGATATATCAATGTTAAAATGATAGAGCATAAGTTCGAAAACATTTCTACTGATCAAATCCTGATTAAAATTCGTCAAAAAAAAATAAACTTATAACTTCAGTTCATATAATGTATTTTGAGTGTTAATCGTCTGAATGTCCCTGTGCTATTGTGAGGGAAAAAAGAAATGCGAGTTAAATACTATTCAACTACTTAAATGAATTCTCCAATTACAGCAATGTTAGCATTTAACACTATTATTCATATCTTCACAATTAAGTTTTCTTTACGCAGGTGCGTGTAGAAGATTTAAAAAAAATATCATTTAAACTGATTTTACCTTTTAGAAAATGTGAAATCTGTTGTTTTCTATTAATCCCATTAAGTTAATGAATCAGAACGACTTCCAGATCATACATAGATCTGTTATGAATGTTGAGTTTTGTAACCCATTTTGCGGCATTTTACCTGTTAAGTCTAGTTATTTTGATCACATTTATTTTTTCAAAATGTCAAACATAACCCCTTTAATATTGAGAAAACATTTCGTAAGTTTGATTGCGAGAATTTAAGAATACCATAGACGAAAACTTAATGCAAATGTTAAAAACAGAAAATTGCGTACTTATTTTAAAATTAAAACATCTTCAAAAAGGAAGCATATTAAATTCAAGTTAATAAATTCCAGTATCGAAAAAGATTAACTCAATTTAAAATCAGTACTCATCAGTTAGATTATAGCTCTTCATCTTTTATATAAGCTTTGGATTTCAAATATTTTGGCCAGGAGCACCACTGAAGAGACATGTATTGTCGAAATGCGCATCTGGTGCAGGAAATTGGTACCGTTAATGTTTTGAGAAAGGTAGGTATAAAAAGATTGATACAGATAAAAGATTGATAAAAAAATATGCAGGTTGAAGACGAGTTTTTATTTAAAAGAATACACTGCATATGAAACAGAGCGAGATATTATTTTTAATGTATCAAGCACACAATGTAAAAAACTTTCCTAATAATTCAAAGTACGAACAATTTATTTGGCGGAAGTCATGTGAGTCTGAATATGTTAATATGTCAGTGTCTGTATGTTGATATGGGTTCATTCTCATTTATCCAACTGTTTAAAATTATAGGCAATACAGGTAAAAAAAAGTTCGATAGATGAGATCAAAGGTAATCAGGAACAAAGGGTTTTTCAATTAGAGTTTGTGTTGAATGACAGGTGAAAATAAAACTGAAAATTATATCTGGATTAAATTTTCTGTAGTATTATTTAGCATAGCATGTAAAATGTGCAACTGACATTTAGTTAATGTAATGTAAATTATTTAAACATATTTTAAGTTTTTTAACCGTTAATTAAAATGTGAATTGGATAGAAAAATATCAGTTGCACTTTTATTCATGAAGAGATTTGTCAATGAGATGGAGCTTTTTTGTGTAATAGATCCTCTTCGTTCATTTTTTTTCCTGCTCTTCTGACCAAGTGATTCAAATAAGACAAAATATAAGTTGAATACGTTTGACTACACAAAGAGTGAACAGAACAAAATTCACATAATATATAATCCTAATAATTTTTTTTTTATATATATATATATATATAAACAGAAGCAAAGCACAAGGGTTAAAAAACATAGCACAGAAATATCCATAGCACACACTAAAGGAATGTTCAGTAGATCTTTCTCCTAGTTTAAGTCGGTGGGATACTGCATCAGTGTAGTGATATACGTTGATTGCATATGGAAAATTGACTTTATTGTACAGCAGTGCTAAATAGTTCCAATAGGTGGTATATGGTACATGAATAAATATGGTGCTTGAACTTGATGGCAAAATTTAGGTCCGATGATGTGACTTAGTTGCTAAATAATGGATATTGAAACAAGTTGTGAAGTAAAAATGCTATACCAAATATACATGTTACTAGTATAAATGTATATTAACGCAGAACCTCGAATAAAATGAACAAATATTACTGATTTGTGGGTTTCTTCTGTATAAATGATGAAACTTTTATTTATTATTTAAGATATACTAAATTTTATTTGTTAAATAGTTTACATTTTATGTATGCCTATTTTATATATATTTTTTAAAATAATATAAAAACATACAGGAACAAATTTACTATCAAATTTTAGAAAGACACCTTATTATTACTAACCCAATAATTAACAAAAATAAAAAGTTTTCTAAATGAGAATACCTTATTTCAAAAATTTGGATAAATGAGAAGACACCAGCAACCGTTAATATGTCAGTGTCAAGATTTATAATTAATTGTTTTGAAATAAGAGAAAAAATGCATTGCAAAAACTAAACATACATAGTAGTGATGTAGTTTTTTTTCCCCATTTATGATCGTTATGTTTTCTGGTCTGTTTTTCCGTCTGTCCGTTCGTTCTTTCGTCCGTTCGTTTTTGTTCGAGGTAGTTTTTGATGAAGTTGAAGTTCTATCAACTTGACACTTAGTACACATGTTCCCTATGATATGATCTTTCTAATTTTAATGCCTAATTATAGATTTCCTTTCATTTTTACGGTCCACTGAACATAGAAAATGATAATGCGGATGGGGCATCCGTGTACTGGGACACATTCTTGTTTTTCTATGTATTATAGAGACAAAAATTATACTATTTTATTTATTTTCAAACATTATCTAGTATGGAGTACAGTTATTTAATCATTTATATTTAATGTAATATATCTTTAAAGTCACTGTATAATTAATATCATATATACATGTATATGTATATGTAATTTTAAAGCCAAATTATAGATTTTCCCCCATTTTCACGGTCCACTGAACATAGAAAATGAAAGTGCGGATTGGGCATCCATGTACTGGGGACACATTCTTGTTTTTCTATGTATGATAGAGACAAAAAAATATTCTATTTTATTTATTTTCAAACATTAACTAGTATGGAGTACAGTTATTTAATCATTTATATTTAATGTAATATATCTTTAAAATTACTGTATAATTAATTTTATATATACATGTATATGTATATGCTCGGAAACAGGAATAAATATTCTTATTTCTATTCTTATTAATTGTTGACTATATACTGTTATTTTATGCGACTGTCATATACATGAGAGGTTAAGCTAGCTATACATCCAGGTTTCATCCACCATTTTCTACATGAGTTAATGCTTGTACTAAGTTCGTTTTCCTTGTACTAAGTTAGTTTTCCATCGGTTTTTTAAGTTTTCTATTTAATAAAGGACTTTCCGTTTTGAATTTTCCTTGGGGTTCGTTCTTCTTGTTATTTTCTGTTTATACCCGTTAGGAAATCAAAGGTTAAAATTAGTTTTCGGCATGGCCAGGAGTCATTATGTTACATTTATTTGAATAACTGACGGTTTAACTATGTTGTAACTTCTTTAAGTTTAAACTGTTTTTGTAATTGAAAGAGAGATATCAATAAAGGAATTATAGTACAAATATACATTGAAGTAAGTTATGGGATTCAGTAAGCAACTTTATAACAAAAATAAAATCTGTCACCAGACAAATATACCCGACATACAAAGAAGCCGATTTGACGTTTCAACAGTATTCAAAGTTTATAAAGTTAAACGCCACATATCATAAATATCCAGTAATACACAAAAGCAGTCAATAAAAAAGTAACTCTGCTCTTTTATGGGAGGTAGTCAGAGAAGTCTTCATACACGTCAGAAATAAGTCAGTTCATTGTGGTCTTCTAGATTTTTCATAAATGTTTAGTTCTAATAAATTTACACAAAAAAGGAATTTTAGTGTATTCAGATATTCAGATATTCAGAAACTTTGTGAAATGAAGTCTTCTCCCTATTAGAATTCGATCTGGCATATAAATTTTATTTAAGCTGTAAGATAAACTACCATGCATGTGTAAACTTCTTGCAAAAAAATGAAACCTATGTTGATACACACACATATATATATATATATATATAGAGAGAGAGAGAGAGAGAGAGAGAGTCTATAAGAATCTACCAACCAGTAAACTTAATAGGTATTGGATATATATATATATATGAAGCTATGTATGACATATTATTCAATATATTTGATTGTTATATGTAATCTTATACATATATGAGGACGACGTTCCCTTATCTGATCTGTATTTGACTCCGAACCGACAAGTTCGATTTGGCACGCTTGTCGAAAAGAAGGAGCAAATGATTGCTCAACTATTTGTTTTTGACACGGTAGAATGACATTTGATGCAAACACGATGCAACGAGACTAGCACGGCAGTATATATGTAAATCAATTTCAATCCTGTTGACCAATTGCAGGCGATTTATATCATGGTTTTGAATAAAAACTTGTTGTTCAAGATGACATATCATGTCATTTTGATAAAGTAGAAAATAAATGAGACTAACTTACAATCTTACAGGAACTATACGAATGACTTAGTTTGACCTGCGAGACAATTTAATGTGCTGGGGATTTGGCACTGATCAGCGCTGGTATGTATTAGTTGTGTACTGGTAGGTTTCTTTATTAAAACGGTAATAACATAAACGGTACCAAAAAACCATTTTGACAATTAATGTCTCTTCGGTGATGCTCGAGGCCTAAATATTTGTAAATACATAGCGTATTAAAAGGATGAAGAGCTATAAACAAAAAAAAGTAAAGCCAATGCCGTGCAAGGAATCAGCGCTTTGCATGAGGGAGATACATTCCCTAATTTTTAATAATTTCAAAAAAATAATATTTGTTTGCTAATAAACTTATTATTCGGTTGTTTCATTTCAATCAATGCATTATTCGTACTATATAGAAGTAACCAATGAATGTGATTGTTAAATTTGATAGATACTTTTTTCTGCTTCATTGTTAAATATATGTTTGTTTTTGTTCTAAATGAAATTGTAACACGGTGATGACTTCTGTACCCCTTTCTTGAAATTTTTACCTATAATATATGTCTGTTTTGTTAACGCATCGTTGTAAATATAATGGAATTTTATGTGCTTGTTTTACACATGAGAGGTTTAGCGCTGAAAAACCAGGTTCAATCCTCCATTTGCTACATTCGAAAATGCCTTTACCAAGTCAGGAATATGACAGTTGTTGTCCATTCATTTGATGTGTTTTATCATTTGATTTTGCCGTTTGATTAGGGACTTTCCGTTTTGAATTTTTTTTAGAATTCAATAATTTTTGTGATTTTGTTTTCATGCCGTTATGTTACATACAGTATATTCATATGCATATATATTATGACGATCTTTTGTTCTGAAGGTCGTGCTTATTCGCAAATAAAGTTATTCCTATAATATGCTGGTGAAACAAGTCCAGGTTATATGTCCTTTTTTCTGTCCTCGTTTATTCAAAGGTATTGTAGCAAATATTCAACACCATTGATGCAGAATAGTTGTACGCATGAAAAAATAACACATACATTTGGTGACTGCAAGATTTCATAAGCAATCACATGGTCAGCTGTAAAAGGACCTAAATCAACAAGTGTAAAACAATTCAAACGAGAAATATAGCTACCTAATAAATGTATCAAAATTGAACGAAAAACAAATATGTTACACAGCAACAACTGACAATAACTCAATTACAGGCTTCTGACTTTGGACATGCACATACATATTGAATGTGACGTTTTCTAATTTTATCGATCGGCGCACATTTGTTTGGTTTGCACATCACCAGCATATTTGAAATAATATGAATAAGAAAACAAAATAATAGTTGTTTTTACCTCGGTTCGAAAAGTACAACGGGGAATTATCGTCTATTGTTACGAACTTCGACCAACCAGGAATTAAAGTTTTATTTACGAGATTTTGTGGGTTTACCATGACGGCATAAACTATCGATAACAGATTTGATGAAAATAATGTACCTGTCCCAAGTTATCAGAAGAAGTTTGTTGATCTTCTTCAACGTGTTACAATGTTGGAATGGTTAAATCCAGTATTACATGGTATAATTCATTTATTTTATTTTGAAAGAAAACATCAACATAAATCTGGAATAATTAAAAAAAACAACACTTGAATAAAAAAAAATGAACGAAACACAATTTTGCAGACAGCACTCCACCTGGACGGCTGGATTACACCTTTAAGCACATCAAAGGAAGTGGACATTATTGTTACAGTTCTAAATGGATTTTAAAAATAAAGAAAAAACTATTACTACTGCAATAAAAAATAAATGCGCCGTTACCAAACAAAAGGCCCTAAATAGTCCACAAACACAGTCGAGTTCCTCTTCGACATTTTGCCATGTAATTTCACCTTCAAATGTTAAAGGGCTGATTTCAACACTTTGTCTCGATATTGGTTATCTGACGTGTTAAATTTATTTGTAGAGATTTCAACACAATTACTGTTCCTGTAGGTCTATGTGTAATCAAGTTTTTATCATTGGGTTTCTTTCCTTTATGACAACTGCAGCCACATCTTAGTACACGACAACATTTCACGAATCTTTCTCCCGGATATGAGACATGAATTTTATTATTACGCAGATAAAATCGTAGACTAATAAAAGAATAAGGACGCTAAATGGTAACTGTGGATCTGACATTGCTGGGAGATTAGATAAAGAAATTGTTAGATATACAGCAATAGCAAATACGACTGTAATTGCAAACCCGACCCGTTCACCGGATTTTTGCCGGGAGAAGAAACCCAAAGAGCTTTAAAATACATATAACTACTATTTTGGGGATAAGATTAAAACAAAGAAATGGGATTTTCTTTAAGTCTGATATGACAATTTGCTATGTGGGGTAAGGAAATTATTGTAAACCAAATCCCATGTTTTATGGGGAATAAACCAATAGGTCAAAAAAGCTGTAGGCCGTAAAATGACCTCGTTGTCATTGTAAACGGATAAAACAAAGATTAACGTACATGTTTGTATATCAAAGGGTTAATTCGTTACGACAGCTTGGCGTGTAATATGAAATATATCGCTAGGAAACTAATGAATCTGTCCATTATTATGAACTCTTTAAACACTATCATCTTTATATAGTATTTTTACTGCTAAGTACGGGTTTAACAGCATCAATGTCGGTTTCCAAAATAATTCTTTGTTGAAAGTAGATGAAGAAACTCCATATACTAGTAAGTCAAGATACCATGATACAGTATTGTCTCTCCACTGAATTCCAAAATAACCATTTACACTTAATTTACCAGCAACTTCGTCTAATTCTTGAATATATTGTCATATGAAATAAAAATGATAATAACTGGTTATCAAAGTTACCAGGATTATAATTTAGTACGTCAGACTCGCGTTTCGTCTACATAAGACTCATCAGTGACGCTCATATCAAAATATTTATAAAGCTAAACAAGTACAAAGTTAAAGAGCATTAAGGATCGTAATTCCAAAAAGTTTTGTAAACAGGAAATTTATAAAAATGACCCCATAATTGATATTCATGTCAACACCGAAGTGTTAACTACTGGGATGGTAATACCCCTAGTGACGAAACGACCACTGGTTCCCCCTATTTGTTGACAGGTAATACCTTATTGTTTCTTTCTATGGTCACTTCTAGCATCAAGTCATGAACACTCCTATTTCTGTCCAAATCTGGTTTATCTGTCTTGTGCTGATTGGCCTTTGTCCATGCGAGACATGTCAATGTGATTATTATAAAACACACATATGAAACCATTACTACTTAACGAATTCAAGTTCAATTCCGCATGAAATGTATATACATATAGAAATACTTTGTTTCATAGATATTTCAAAGGTGGTTACATTATTCAATAGAGCTATCAATAGACAGTAAAATAAGAAATACATAGTTGTGGAAAAACATGTTGCATCCTGGTACATTAATTTTTCAAAAACAAATTTTAGGTTTAAGTCATTCCGAATGCTTTACGTATCCATCACGCATCTTTGATGTCTACTCTAACTACCTGAAAACAATAAAAAGAAGTATGGACATATTTCTTTTCTATATTTCCCTCCATTAATTTTACTAATAAAGAAGATTGGTTTCGGAATCGTGATTATCTAGAAGTTGAAATAATCAATATGAATTTGCAAATAAAAGATGTAATAACAATAAGACCCAATTAAAAAAAAAAATATTTATCTACTTCAAATTAATCCAGTATGAAATGAGGTAAAATGCATTTCAAAGTTAATTATGATGTGCTAATCTTATCACAGAACCTATACTCTTAAGGAAGTAAGACGTATAGGCTGATTAATATATTCCATTCATAAGCAAATACTTATGTAAAAGTCATCTCTACTTCCAGTTAAATCAAAGGTTAACGTTGCAACTACATCTCATCATTTTTCAATTAACGCAAAACATCCGTCAATAATGTTATTATTGTCGTGGTGTTCATATACTTGCTTCGTGTCAATATTCCATTTTGTTTTTGTTTGATGTAGTAATTACGATAGCAAGGGAAATAATCCAATACGTTTGAACAGTTAATTATATTGATTCAAAAATAGCGGTACAGTTGTTTTAACAAAGTAAGGAGAAACCAATAATATAACGTCTCTTTAAGTGGAGTTTTTATTTCCTGAGGGTATCACAAACCAAGTAGTCAGCACTTCTGTGTTGACATTATTTATCATTGATATGGTCATATTACAAATTAGCTGTTAACAAAACTTTGAATTTTTGAAATGCTAAGGCTTTCTACCTCATCAGGAATAGATAAATAAAGGCAACAGTAGTATATCGCTGTTCAAAACTCATAAATCCATGGACAAAAAACAAAATCGGGGTAACAAACTAAAACCGAGGGAAACGCATTAAATATAAGAGGAGAACAACGACATAACACCGAACCTTGGCTGTTTTGGCAAAACGTTTAGGATTTTTTTTTATCCTAACTGCTTTTCAACTTCGTACTCATTTGGCCTTTTCAACTTATTTTGATTCGAACATCACTTGATTCGAAAGTCTTTTGCAGACGAAACGCGCGTCTGGTGCTCAAATTAAATTGTAATCCTGGTATCTGTGATAAGTTTATTTAAGTAACATACTTGTTTCAGCCATTATAAATAGGAGAAATATCATCAAAAAAGAACTCATACTGCTGGCATGATATCGAAAAATTCAGCTGCGAATCACAATATGAAGTTTATGTCAAGAGATCATAGCGAACTAATAAAAAAAATAGGGCTCTATATTGTGTCGAAAACTGATATTGTACAATATTAATGTAGAGACAACCAGTTAATCGAGTTATCGAAAATAAAAAAAAAATCTTCTGTGATGCCTTTGGTTGTATAATGATTTGGGTTTTTTTTTTTTGTCTCAGGGGTAATAAAGAAGAGAGCTGAAAAAACTGTTCTTGGCACAATCATTTCAAATTTTATCATTTAACTATATTGAGTTTTGATTTTAGAATCATATATATTTACATGAGTGGCTAGGTCTGCCAATCGCATTCAATGTACATATATATGGTATTTCTGACACGAAATACACCTTTATAGTGGTAAGAGCACTTATCTTAAGTTTCATCAGCAAACTTTATTTGGTTTTTAAGTAAACAAATAACATACAACTTATGACAAGTTTTAAAAGGACTCGGTATGATATAATATGGAATAATTCAAAAGACAAAACTATTCATGAGCTTTTAAACAAAAATCGACGATAAACAAAGTTCATTCAAATGTTTGAAAAAAAAGTTATAATATGATTGCCAATGAGATAATTCTCCATAAGTTATCAATGACACTGAAATTAAGAATTATAGGTTATTGTACGGTCTTCAACAATGAGCATGGCCAAAACTGTATAGCCAACTATAACATATAAGTAGTAGACGTTTTGATTGCCAACCTCTGAATTACATCTACATCCATTTAAAGCAAATTTAAAGAAGCTTACTTCCCTTTGCGTCAAGTCTTTGTACACGAAAATATTTAACAAATCTTTCTGCCGAATTTGACACCAAAACATTTTCAGCTATAAAAGGACATAAATCAACAAGTGTAAAACAATTCAAACGAGAAATATAACTACCTAATAAATGTATCAAAATTGAACGAAAAACCAATATGTTACACAGCAACAACTGACAATCACTCAATTACAGGCTTCTGACTTTGGACATGCACATACATATTGAATGTGGCGTTGTCTAATTTTATCGATCGGCGCACATTTGTTTGGTGTGCACATCACCAGTATATTTGAAATAATATGAATAAGAAAACAAAATAATAGTTGTTTTTACCTCGGTCGGGGAATTATCGTCTATTGTTACGAACTTCGACCAACCAGGAATTAAAGTTTTATTTACGAGATTTTGTGGGTTTACCATGACGGCATAAACTATCGATGACAGATTTGATGAAAGAAATATACCTGTCCCAAGTTATCGGAAGAAGTTTGTTGATCTTCTTCAACGTGTTACAATGTTGGAATGGTTAAATCCAGTATTACATGGTATAATTCATTTATTTTATTAAACAACAACACTTGAATAAAAAAAATGAACGAAAGAACAATTTTGCAGCACTCAACCGGGACGACTGGATTACATCTTTAAGCACATCACAGGAAGTGGACATTATTGTTTCAGTTCTAGGTGGATTTTAAAAATAAAGAAAAATCTATTACTACTGCAATAAAAAATAAATGCGCCGTTACCAAACAAAAGGCCCTAAATAGTCCTCTTCGACATTTTCCCATGTAATTTCACCTTCAAATGTTGAAGGGATGATTTCAACACTTTTTCTCGATATTGGTTATCTGACGTGATAAATTTATTTGTAGAGATTTCAACACAATTACTGTTCCTGTAGGTCTATGTGTAATCAAGTTTTTATCATTGGGTTTCTTTCCTTTATGACAACTGCAGCCACATCTTAGTACACGACAACATTTCACGAATCTTTCTCCCGGGTATGAGACATGAATTTTATTATTACGCAGATAAAATCGTAGACTAATAAAAGAATAAGGACGCTAAATGGTAACTGTGGATCTGACATTGCTGGGAGATTAGATAAAGAAATTGTTAGATATACAGCAATAGCAAATACGACTGTAATTGCAAACCCGACCCGTTCACCGGATTTTTGCCGGGAGAAGAAACCCAAAGAGCTTTAAAATACATATAACTACTATTTTGGGGATAAGATTAAAACAAAGAAATGGGATTTTCTTTAAGTCTGATATGACAATTTGCTATGTGGGGTAAGGAAATTATTGTAAACCAAATCCCATGTTTTATGGGGAATAAACCAATAGGTCAAAAAAGCTGTAGGCCGTAAAATGACCTCGTTGTCATTGTAAACGGATAAAACAAAGATTAACGTACATGTTTGTATATCAAAGGGTTAATTCGTTACGACAGCTTGGCGTGTAATATGAAATATATCGCTAGGAAACTAATGAATCTGTCCATTATTATGAACTCTTTAAACACTATCATCTTTATATAGTATTTTTACTGCTAAGTACGGGTTTAACAACATCAATGTCGGTTTCCAAAATAATTCTTTGTTGAAAGTAGATGAAGAAACTCCATATACTAGTAAGTCAAGATACCATGATACAGTATTGTCTCTCCACTGAATTCCAAAATAACCATTTACACTTAATTTACCAGCAACTTCGTCTAATTCTTGAATATATTGTCATATGAAATAAAAATGATAATAACTGGTTATCAAAGTTACCAGGATTATAATTTAGTACGTCAGACTCGCGTTTCGTCTACATAAGACTCATCAGTGACGCTCATATCAAAATATTTATAAAGCTAAACAAGTACAAAGTTAAAGAGCATTAAGGATCGTAATTCCAAAAAGTTTTGTAAACAGGAAATTTATAAAAATGACCCCATAATTGATATTCATGTCAACACCGAAGTGTTAACTACTGGGATGGTAATACCCCTAGTGACGAAACGACCACTGGTTCCCCCTATTTGTTGACAGGTAATACCTTATTGTTTCTTTCTATGGTCACTTCTAGCATCAAGTCATGAACACTCCTATTTCTGTCCAAATCTGGTTTATCTGTCTTGTGCTGATTGGCCTTTGTCCATGCGAGACATGTCAATGTGATTATTATAAAACACACATATGAAACCATTACTACTTAACGAATTCAAGTTCAATTCCGCATGAAATGTATATACATATAGAAATACTTTGTTTCATAGATATTTCAAAGGTGGTTACATTATTCAATAGAGCTATCAATAGACAGTAAAATAAGAAATACATAGTTGTGGAAAAACATGTTGCATCCTGGTACATTAATTTTTCAAAAACAAATTTTAGGTTTAAGTCATTCCGAATGCTTTACGTATCCATCACGCATCTTTGATGTCTACTCTAACTACCTGAAAACAATAAAAAGAAGTATGGACATATTTCTTTTCTATATTTCCCTCCATTAATTTTACTAATAAAGAAGATTGGTTTCGGAATCGTGATTATCTAGAAGTTGAAATAATCAATATGAATTTGCAAATAAAAGATGTAATAACAATAAGACCCAATTAAAAAAAAAAAATATTTATCTACTTCAAATTAATCCAGTATGAAATGAGGTAAAATGCATTTCAAAGTTAATTATGATGTGCTAATCTTATCACAGAACCTATACTCTTAAGGAAGTAAGACGTATAGGCTGATTAATATATTCCATTCATAAGCAAATACTTATGTAAAAGTCATCTCTACTTCCAGTTAAATCAAAGGTTAACGTTGCAACTACATCTCATCATTTTTCAATTAACGCAAAACATCCGTCAATAATGTTATTATTGTCGTGGTGTTCATATACTTGCTTCGTGTCAATATTCCATTTTGTTTTTGTTTGATGTAGTAATTACGATAGCAAGGGAAATAATCCAATACGTTTGAACAGTTAATTATATTGATTCAAAAATAGCGGTACAGTTGTTTTAACAAAGTAAGGAGAAACCAATAATATAACGTCTCTTTAAGTGGAGTTTTTATTTCCTGAGGGTATCACAAACCAAGTAGACAGCACTTCTGTGTTGACATTATTTATCATTGATATGGTCATATTACAAATTAGCTGTTAACAAAACTTTGAATTTTTGAAATGCTAAGGCTTTCTACCTCATCAGGAATAGATAAATAAAGGCAACAGTAGTATACCGCTGTTCAAAACTCATAAATCCATGGACAAAAAACAAAATCGGGGTAACAAACTAAAACCGAGGGAAACGCATTAAATATAAGAGGAGAACAACGACATAACACCGAACCTTGGCTGTTTTGGCAAAACGTTTAGGATTTTTTTTTATCCTAACTGCTTTTCAACTTCGTACTCATTTGGCCTTTTCAACTTATTTTGATTCGAACATCACTTGATTCGAAAGTCTTTTGCAGACGAAACGCGCGTCTGGTGCTCAAATTAAATTGTAATCCTGGTATCTGTGATAAGTTTATTTAAGTAACATACTTGTTTCAGCCATTATAAATAGGAGAAATATCATCAAAAAAGAACTCATACTGCTGGCATGATATCGAAAAATTCAGCTGCGAATCACAATATGAAGTTTATGTCAAGAGATCATAGCGAACTAATAAAAAAAATAGGGCTCTATATTGTGTCGAAAACTGATATTGTACAATATTAATGTAGAGACAACCAGTTAATCGAGTTATCGAAAATAAAAAAAAAATCTTCTGTGATGCCTTTGGTTGTATAATGATTTGGGTTTTTTTTTTGTCTCAGGGGTAATAAAGAAGAGAGCTGAAAAAACTGTTCTTGGCACAATCATTTCAAATTTTATCATTTAACTATATTGAGTTTTGATTTTAGAATCATATATATTTACATGAGTGGCTAGGTCTGCCAATCGCATTCAATGTACATATATATGGTATTTCTGACACGAAATACACCTTTATAGTGGTAAGAGCACTTATCTTAAGTTTCATCAGCAAACTTTATTTGGTTTTCAAGTAAACAAATAACATACAACTTATGACAAGTTTTAAAAGGACTCGGTATGATATAATATGGAATAATTCAAAAGACAAAACTATTCATGAGCTTTTAAACAAAAATCGACGATAAACAAAGTTCATTCAAATGTTTGAAAAAAAAGTTATAATATGATTGCCAATGAGATAATTCTCCATAAGTTATCAATGACACTGAAATTAAGAATTATAGGTTATTGTACGGTCTTCAACAATGAGCATGGCCAAAACTGTATAGCCAACTATAACATATAAGTAGTAGACGTTTTGATTGCCAACCTCTGAATTACATCTACATCCATTTAAAGCAAATTTAAAGAAGCTTACTTCCCTTTGCGTCAAGTCTTTGTACACGAAAATATTTAACAAATCTTTCTGCCGAATTTGACACCAAAACATTTTCATAACGGAGGGAAATTCATAGACTTATAATGACTAATATATCAAACACGGTACTAAATTCAATGTCAGTAAAGAGCATAGATAATTATGGAAGCTGTAGTTCTAAGAGTGCTAGAGGTCCAGACGCAACAATTGTAAGAAATTCGGCAATACCTAATCAGACTAATTCAAAATCCATTTCTTTCACATGAATCTGCTAAGAGTAGGGAAAAAAAGAGATTTAAAATACACATTGTTTCAATTGTCAATAAAAGATCCAAAAAGAGATACATAAGTTTCCCTATAAATCTTGGGGATTTCAAAATAGATCTTCATTGAAAGTAAAGGAAGAAACGTCATATGAAAAAAGCGACTTTAATAGGTTTATTGACAGGTAAGACATCTTTGTTTTGTCCTGTGTGCACATATCGTATCAAGTATAAAGTTCTTTTTGTTCCTTAATCAAGTGTCATCTAATTTGTTCTGACCATCATTGATAATTGATAGACATGCACATGAAAATGAAACTTTTGTACTGAACTTAAATAAAGTTGAATACGTTTTGTTAATGCAATGAACTACCTAATCCGAGATCTTCACAGGTGATAGCTTTTCCCAGCAAGCAACATACTGTATTTGAAAAAAACACATACTGTTGCATTCAAGTATTGCATTCAAAACTTAAAAGTAATATAGATTTACACATATTACAGCTAAATTAGAGCTGAACACTTCTCCCTTCTTTTTACTTATAATGACCGAAACAATAAAAAGATATTCGATTCGACTTTTTTTAGCTATTTCCCCATCCCAATTTCATTTTCCAAGGCAAGTATACATCATGCTTTTAAGGGAGCTGTAGTTAAATGTGAAACATGACACTAGTATAA
Organism: Mytilus galloprovincialis; assembly: GCF_965363235.1. Lineage (NCBI taxonomy): Eukaryota > Metazoa > Mollusca > Bivalvia > Mytilida > Mytilidae > Mytilus > Mytilus galloprovincialis. The sequence goes on along the minus strand of NC_134838.1, from coordinate 51,316,159 downwards.
TCAAAAAGTTGTTGTGTTTTCTTCGGTTATAGTTTGTAACCCAGATTTGTTATCTCTGAATCGATTTGTGACTTTTTACCACCGGCATAATACTGATGCCTTTATTGTGAACATTGTCTCTATAGGTTATCCCTTTCACATCAATTTAAACACCTAACTGGTCATGAAACCAACTAAGTTTTTGTATGATAAAAGTTATATGCTCATATGATCACGGTGAACAATAAGACTGAAACCAGTTAAATTTGGATAGATATATATTGATTTCAAAATAGAAATAGAAATGTTTTCATCGGGGTAACTGAAAACACTGAGACTAATTTCTCTTGTGTTAGGTACAATGCATGCTAACTACTTTCGTTCAGGCAAATTAAAAAATCATTTTTAGATTCGCTGAAATCTATTTTTTCGAATTCCTTACACATGTTATAGGTTACTTCTTTAGATTTAGATATAGCATACATTTTATTCTAACTATAAAGATTAATCCTGCTGTTTGTTAGAAACAAAGTTGGTTTTTTTTACCTCAAATCACACAATTCTTCTGCTTCAATATACTTTGTAAAAAGTTAGGTCGAAAAACAGGAAAACGTTTTGATTTTTGAATGGAATGCATACATTTAAATACATATTTTACCACATACATATATATTTTATGATATTTTAATTAGTTATTGACGAGCGTGTAGACTTAATGATTTATTATTTTTTTGCAATCTTTATGGCAGGGTAATTTTATACTGTATGATATGCAAGCAATATATATCTGAAAACAGTATCAACAGCTCTTGGCCTATAGACTCTTATTAAAAAGAACTCATCAAAGATTCCTAGCTTATAATTTTGTACGTCAGAGATGTGTTGTGTCTACAAAGGGCTTATCAGTGATGCTTGAATAGAAAAGAAAGACCTAAAAACAATTAATTGAAAGATTTCACTTAAACAGCTGAGGTAATCATGGTAATATATTCCTGAGAAAGGGAAGCCCTAGTATTTCGAACAATTCAAAGCTTTGTTTAATAGTTTACTAATTTATATTACCATTTCAATGATGACCTATGTCAACACAGACGTGCTGTTTCCTTGGCTTATCATACAATGGGAGACGATAGGACTCAGTGGTTTTACAAAATACTAACTAGATAACAGATTGATAATTTGTGTATGGCATACGGACATTTCGTCTACAAAAGACTCATCAGTGTCTCTAGAATCAGAAATTTAAAATGCAAAAGGAAAGCTATTGCATACATTGTAACTTTAGTGGAAGTACCTTCATAGGTCAAATGGTTAAAGGGTCGTACAATTGATATCATAAATAGTATTTCTTTATTTTAGAGAAGACACATATTTAAAGAGACATTAATTTCTGTGTATACTCATTCATAGTAAATAATAATTGCACCACTAGACAAACAAAAATGATTCTCCAATATGTACTGTGAGAGTACGAAGATGAAAGATCCTGAATTGCCACTAGAATACATGTATATATACCCTATATGGTCCAAATACTCATATGGTCCAATAATAACCAAACGAGTATTATATTCATATGGTCCGACCATACGCGTACGGTCGGACCATACGCATATGGTCAGACCATATGAGTATACGCATAATGATCATGACCATACGCGTATGGTCCAAATACTCATATGGTCCGGAACATACATAAATTCAATCCGTTTTTTTTCAAAAAGAGACAGAATATAAGACAATGACCACTGCCCTTTTCTCGATCTTGATATCTATATCACTAATGGAAAGCTGAATACTAAAATTTATGATAAAAGGGATGATTTTTCATTTCCTATCGTTAATTATCCGTTTTTAGATGGTGACGTTCCCTTGTCACCATCTTACGGTGTTTATATATCTCAACTTGTACGATTCGCTCGTGTATGTAACAATGTTTTAGATTTTAACGAGAGAAATTTATGTATTACTGAAAAATTATTACACCAGGGTTTTCGATATCACAAACTAGTCAAAACATTTACTAAATTTTATCATCGGTATAAAGACATTATTCGTAAATATAGCTCAACATGCAAACTTTTAATACGTTCAGGTATTTCACATCCAATTTTTTATGGTAATATTCTTTATAAAGCACAAAGGTGTCAGTATTCACCTCAGAAACTTACAAAACCTTTGAATAGACTTATTAAGAAGGGATATAATTACGATACTGTTGTCAAGTCATTAAAGATTGCATATTTTGGCGTTAATATTGAGTCATTGATAAGGTCTTTGCATCGGAACTAAACACATTTATTCTAAAAACAGTTGTTGGCATGACACGGGTTATGTTCTTCTCATATATGTTATGATGGTATGATACTAAACCCCTAACGGGAAGGATTGTGCCTGATGTTCATATGATGAAATCATAATCTTTCAGTCAGTTTAGAGTCTGGAGCTGGCATGTCAGTTAACTGCTAGTAGTCTGTTGTTATTTATGTATTATTGTCATTTTGTTTATTTTCTTTGGTTACATCTTCTGACATCAGACTCGGATTTCTCTTGAACTGAATTTTAATGTGCGTATTGTTATGCGTTTACTTTACTACATTGGTTAGAGGTATAGGGGGAGGGTTGAGATCTCACAAACATGTTTAACCCCGCCGCATTTTTGCGCCTGTCCCAAGTCAGGAGCCTCTGGCCTTTGTTAGTCTTGTATTATTTTAATTTTAGTTTCTTGTGTACAATTTGGAAATTAGTATGGCGTTCATTATCACTGGACTAGTATATATTTGTTTAGGGGCCAGCTGAAGGACGCCTCCGGGTGCGGGAATTTCTCGCTACATTGAAGACCTGTTGGTGACCCTCTGCTGTTGTTTTTTATTTGGGCGGGTTGTTGTCTCTTTGACACATTCCCCATTTCCATTCTCAATTTTATTTTCTATTTAGAATGAAATTCAAAACAGTGTGACTGTGGCATCAAATTCATCCATTGACTGGGACAATTTAGGTGAACGTTTGTATGTAACGACCACTGCTCACTATGTACTTTTTAAAGACACTTAAACTATGGACTCACCAAAGGTTCTCAACACCTCAATAAAGTAATTCGAAAAAATTAATCAGAAATAACACGATGTTTTGATTTATATCAATTATATAAATCAAAACATAAAGGCTATTCCTGATTATTTTTTCGAATTATTTTATAATTAAAGGCGTTAAGAAACCTTTGGTGACCCCACAGTTTAAATGTCTATCGTAGGTACGTCGTGAACAGTGCCAGTGGTCGTTACAGACAAACGTTCACGTATATTGTCCCAGTCAATGGATGAATTTAATGTGTCAATCTATGGCCACAGCCACACTGTTTTGAATTTCATTCTATTTGTATATGAATATAAAGATTGAGTTTGTCAGTAAAAAAAAATAAGTATATAAATGTGTTAGCCATGTATATTTTAAGGTTTACGACATATATTAAATATTTTCCTCTCTGTATACCGATGTGGTAACTAATTAGTTTCCAAAAATCATATCATTGCTTTCCTTTGCACTAAAATAATGATCTATTTTGATATTCGTCTTTTGGGCTGATGATACATCCGATATGGAAAAATGCCATGAACTAATCTGATATTAAATCTTGATTAGTTTATCAATTATAAATATATGTGTTTGATATATAATCAAAACATGCATGACATAAGTCTCGATCATATCGATGTATTATCATGGCTCATAAAAGTTAAATAGTTTACATAATTGTTTTTAGATTTTGGTGTTTCATTATAAGTCATTCTGGTAAATAAATGAGATTGAAAGTCGCATGTGTAATGAATTAACTCTTTTGAGATTAAGTTATGAATTCAAAAGTATAGTTCGTTAAAAATAACCAAATCAAGAGTGAAAAAGCAATGAAAGAAGTATATGAATCATACTATTACCAAAACGGTAACATAAAGAGGAAATATGATCCTTTCGGTAGTGTCCCTATTCCACTGCAACCTTAAAGTTCAGGTTCAGACATTTTTGTCAGATGTTTAGATGTTTAGGCTATTTTATATATTTGAAAGGCAAGGAATTTGTCAAACCTTTCGAATTGTGACATCGATGAATCGATAGATGCAGCTCGAGATCTTTTTGTAAGATAATCTTAATATACTTTCCCCATTTCCATTCTCAATTTTATTTCATCTATTTATCTATTGTATAGACCAGTTTACAGAATTAAAATGGATAATAAAACACTAATTCGATAAGTTTTACTCCGCAAAAAAAAAAAATATACAAATTGTTATTTACAAATTGTGTTTACTAATACATTCAAAAATGAAAAAGTAAAACATATATCACGGCTCTTATTCTAAAAAGAAAATTAGTTTTCACCATACATGTACTATGTATTTATTTTGGTAAAACTAGTTTGTGTAAGACCAATTTTATTAGTTTTCCCTTATTTATCGATTCAGTCTGTTGTCAACTATATCTTAGTCCATGTAGTCAGAACTATTTACTTTACATTAAAATTGAGAAATGGGGAATGCGTCAAAGAGGCAACAACCCGACAAAAAAGTGGAAAACAGCCGAATGACACAAATGGATCTTTAATATAGCGAGAAAATTCCGCAACCGGAGGCGTGCTTCAGCTGACCCCTAAACAAGTCCGTGTACTAGTTCGGTTATAATGGACGTCATACTAAACCTCTCTGGCAAAATAATCCAAGATGAAGTTATCATTGTAAAAGCTATCCCACTAAAGTACTTCGAGGACTCGAAATTAATAAAGTGTTTTTGCATAATGAAACTGCAATTATTAGTTAACAAATATTAGACGAGTGGACAATACGAAAGAGTAAGCGCCACATATCTTTGTTTTCATGTCTATCTGTCACTTTGCCAAAAATATTCATACAATTTGCCAACTTTATTTAAAAGCATTTTCTTGATTTTGTAACGCCACCGTCACTAAAAAAGTTTTCAGTTTTTTTTTATGTAAAATGTAGATTTAGATATGTAACTTTTGATATAAACATTAAGGTTATGCATCGAAAAAAATCCACATTCATTCTAAGACCAGTTGGTGGTATGATACGGGTTATGTTTTCTCATATGTTTTATAATGGTATGATACTAGACCCCTAACGGGAGTGATTGTGCTTGATATCCATATGATGTACACATAATCTATCATCAGTTTAATTGGGCTGGCATGTCAGTGATTGATAGTAGTCGTTTGTTAATTTATGTATCATTGTCATTTTGTTTAGTTTCTTTGTTACCTATTCTGACATCGGACTCGGACTTTTTAAAATATATTTCATTGTTATTCCAACAGATTGACTAGATGTATAAGGGGAGGGTTGAGACATAAACAAACATATTTATTCCAGCCGCATTTTTGCTCCTATCCAGGTAAGAAGCCTCTGGCCTTTGTTAGTCTTGTATGATATTTTAGTTCATTCATATATTTCAGAGTTTAGTATGACGTTCATTATAACTGAATTAATATACACTAGTCAACAAAAGACACGATTCACGACTTTTTTTTCAAATTAAAGATGAAGTTTTCAGTTTATAGGACTAATATTGAAGGTATTAATATTAAATGACCATGGAAATGTAAATCCGTTTAAAAAAAAAACATTTTCTGCTCTCATGACGCCATTTTGCGAAATTGTATTTTTTACATAAAACGACAATTTTAAAAACAAAAGTTCTAACTAATGATGCCAACCTATCATTTAAAGATAAAGACAATATTTGCCATCCTTTCTTTTTTAAAAATCGTACAGTTTCTTTGTTTATTTGTAAAGCAAAGTTCGGCCCCACAAGAAATCGTTAAAATGTAATCACTATCAATTGATTTAACATTGACAGTATGTGTAAAGTGAATTTAAAACAAACGTTAATAATCTTAAAATTAATCCGAAAGGTTCCAAATTTACAGTGTGTTGTTTTCATATATAAAACATTGATTTGAGACGAGAACATTTTTTTTTCTTTTTTTGCATTTTTTGAGATTTCCAAAAACACTTTTTTTTACCAAAAATTAAAAAAAAAACAATATATTAACCCATTAGTGACAATATAAACATAACTTGATTAGCATATTGAATAATTTTAAACAAATTTGAGAATGCATTTAGTAATTTTGTGTCCAACTTTCCGCAAAAATAATTTGCACCCTATGATCGTTTACATGGAATTTAGTTATTTTCCGACAGGTTTTGATTTTCATTATCATATGTGCATATATTGCAAATGAAAGCTTTTTAAAATAATGTATCTCATTTTGTTTTAGTTTTAATAGTTTTTGATGAATTTTATTCTACAGTCGTGTATCGTTTCTTTTGTTGACTAGTATACATTTTTGATTAGTGGCCAGCTGAATAACCCCCAGTGTGCGGGATTTTCTTTGTCTTTGAAATTATTTATTCATGTTTCTTATTTTAATCAAATTTGTCTACATATTCATAGATTTCTACTGATTCCATTATCATGATTATTAATGTTCTATTTCTTATATATAGAAATAACCCCAAAATGGCGTTTAAAAGTGGCGTTAAAACACCAACATTCAATTAGTCTATTTCCTATACTGTATTTTTTTTTTATCCTGCCTCCGTCTATCATTTCGGGGCCTTTTATAGCTGACTATGCGATATGGGCTTTGGTCATTGTTGAAGGCCGCACCATGCGCAAGGTGACCTATAGTTGTTAATCTGTGTGTCATTTTGGTCTCTTGTGGAGAGTTGTTTCATTTGCAATCATAACACATTTTCTTTTTATATTTAGTAGGGTTTTGTTTGCTATATAATAGCAAGTACCTTAAGGGAAATAACGCAAAAATATTTAATACATGGTGTCGGGCTACTGAGTTTCAAATGACAAAAAAAATCATATTCGGCCGATGTCACTTTACTACTGAAAAACGAGTGGATATAAAAAGAAAAGAAATGTAAACGCCACATATCTTTGTTTGCATGTCTATCTGTCACTTTGCAAACAATAATTGTACAATTTTCAAACTTCAGTCACAAGCTGTTGCTTGATTTTGTACCGTCACTGTCACTTAAAAGATTTCATTTTTTTTTTCTGTAAAATATAAATTCAATAATGGAACCTTTATGTAAACATTTTTTCATGTTCCTTATTCCTTTTATCTGCTATATTATAGCAGGTTACTAAAGGGAAATAGCGTAAAAAAATATATTAATTCCTTGGCGTCGCGCTACTGAGATTTCATTGACAGATATCCAGATTTAGCCCATGACATCTTTCTATTGAACAAGAATGTAATAGTCCATTTTTTAATATGAATTTGTGGATAGCAAGATGAATACGTTTTTATCTATTTCTTTTTTTCAAAAGATATTTGTTCATCAAGTGTTTAAGTATTTTTTTAAACTTTTCATATAATACAAATATTTGTTTGTTAACTTATGGTATACTATTTAAAATTTTGAGTGGCATAATAAAATTGCATAAAAATGAAGAAACTGAAATTGTTCTCAGCGGTATTTTCAAAAGTCTAAGAATTTACACAAAAAGTGTAGTTATATATTTGAGGTGAATATTGTACTTAAATTCATACAATGGAAAAATTATATGGGCATCCTATTTTTATTTACTTTATATTAAATCTAAAATTTATTTGACTTCATTTTAAACTATTGAACTGTTTTTATCTATTCAAAAATCCAAACAATTTATCAGCCATATTTGAATTGGCTTTCCCATACAAGTCATTAAAATCAATTTAAATGTTTATAACTACAGGAAACGCATTAGGGTTGTATATGTAGCAATACACAAAATAAATAGAAAACAACAAAAGAACGTTAGAACGTTAGATTTTTTTTCATTATGCATATTCACAATGTATGATACTCACATTTTATTTCAGATACTATTCAAGAAATCAACATGTAATTAAACAATTTTAGAACTAGAAATGTACCCTTTTATAATGTAATATACATGTATGTAAAATATAAAATTTTACTGAATGACTCGGAAAAAAAACCAAGAATGTGTGTCCATAGTACACAGATTCCCCACTAGCACTATCATTTTCTATGTTAAGTGGACCGTGAAATTTGGATAAAAAAAACCCCTCAAATTTGACATTACAATTAAAAGGATAATATGAATAATAGGTAACATGTGTACTAAGTTTCTAGTTATTTGAGCCTCAACTTCATCAAAAATTACCTTGACCAGAAACTTTAACCTGAAGCGAGACAGACGGACTGACGGACTAACAGACTTACTCGCAGACTGAAAAACATTATTTCCTAAGTGGGGTATAAAAACAAGAAATTGTCTTGAATTAAAACAATCTTTTATTGACCTGTCCCCATCTCAAAATTTCATTCCAATGTTACACGTAACAAATTAAAAAAAAAGTAAAACATTTTATAGCCAACTATGCGGTATGGGTTTGCTCTTTGGTGAAGGTTGTACGGTGACCTGTAATAGTTGTTAATTTCTATGTATTTGGTCTCTTGTGGAGAGTTGTCTCATTGGCAATCATACCACATCTTCTTTTTTATATTTAAACCCGAACGAGTTAGAAATTCATGTTTAAGGAACTTTTGCATATTCTTAGTTCAAATCTTTGATTCTTGCCTCACCTTTTGCATCGAACTGAAAGATAAATTTCATAGTGACATGAATATCTTACGATCCATGTACTGCATAAATTTCGTTTGATTAAATCTAGCTTCCGTATTTCCAGTGTGTAGAGTCTCCGATCAATTGTCCACACATGTGAATTAATCTTTTCCAAACAGTTTTTGTTACAGATAAGATCAAAGTAAAATTGCATAATAACCGAACTCCAAGAACATCCGAAAAGGAAAGTCCTTTATTGAATGGCTAAATCAAAAGGTTAATCACATCAAACGAATGAAACACAACTGTCATATTCATGACTTGGTACAGACATATCCGTATGTATAAAACGAATGTTGATTTGTTTCTCTTTGTCCAACACTATGAAAAAAATAACAAGTCCTTCTTTTGTCTTGTTTGATGTCACTGAATTTTTATATTTTCCTTTTGAAGTGACCATCACGACAATACATAAAATCAGACAAGTGGATCAAACACGGAATACCCTTCAAGAAAATCAAGCAAGGTTCAACCTGAGTGACTGGCAGGGTTTGTGTTGCCCAAATTTAGTTTTCTGAGTAGTGTTCTGTTTGATGAAAGTTGTTTGTTTGTTTGTTTGATTCTGTCGACTTTGATTTGTTTGTTTTTCTTCGAATAATTGATGTGTTTGTGTTGAAAAATCAAGCCTAGACATTGACAGGAAAACCTACAGACTTAAAGTATTTATTACAGAGAAAAGGAAATTCTAACATTTAACATGTTCAAATAAGTTACTTTGTAGTATTTCTATGATATGTATCTGGTAATTGTCTTCAAAATCGGCTAAACTATCTTAGATTACAATTCCGAATAAAAATCCTTGTGATGAGTCACCATGGTTGAGCGCACCCTCGAAAGTGTATTGAAATATGTCCATGTTTGTATTTCTTTTTAATAAATATCTATGTTTAAAATCGTCGTTAATGTAAATCATTGCTAGCATTGCATAGGTATTCTTTATTTAGTAATTTACTAAATTTCATAACTGATGTGTACAAAGTAAAAACCTGCCGATTTCTGTTACAGCCGATTTCTTTCAGTGTGTAGGGAAAGGTAGAATCTTTGGTAAGCTTGCTTGTTAGCTGAACTGTGAAGTCATTATTATGATAGGTAAACTAGCCTACTTAAAGAGTAGACTATTCCGACAGATATAACTAATCTATCTATTTATTAGTTATAAACAAATTATGAAAATAAAGGAAAATCTAGTACAATTCCAAGAATATACAATAAATGTGCTGTTACCATATAAACAGCACTTAAAGTGCCAAAAACAAAGTCAAGTTCTTCTCCGACATTCTTCCATGTAATTTCATCTTTGGAGGTAAAAGAGTTGATTTCCTCACTATTAGTTCCTCGATACTGGTACTCCGATCCAAAAAGTTTTATTTTACTGATATCCACACTATCATTGTTTTCATGTTTGTTTGCATACTCGTCACCTTTACCTTTCGTCCCTTTCCTGCAGCAGCAACCGCATTTTAGTAAACGACAAATCGTCACAAATTTTTCTCCAAGATATGAAACTGGAATATTTTCATCACGCAGATAATAACGTAAACTTATAATGACTAGTATAACAATTACGCCACTAAAAGTGACGTCAGCAAATAAAAGAATAGATAATGTTGGTATTTGTGGATCTGAGATTGCCGGAAGACCAGAGGCAGAAATCGTCAGAAATACTGCAATGGCCAATAATACTGTTATGGAAAATCCAACCCGTTCACCTGAATCTGCTGGTAGTAGAAAGACAAAAGGGTTAAGAATACACATAAGAACTATTGGCAGTATTAGGTTGAAAACAAAAAACATAGGCTTTCTCTTCAGTTTGATATGAAAATTTGCCACCTGTGGAGAAGCAATTCTAGTCAGATTCGTCTCAATCAAATCCCATGTTTTATGTGGGACAAACCACTCAGTTATAAAAGCTGTTGGCCATAAAATTACCTCTTTTTCGTCATATGCTGATAAAACAAATGCTATAGTACATGTTTGTGTATCGAATGGATAATCTGTAACATCAGCCTGGCATGAAATATCGAATGCATCGCTTGGAAACCAATCAATTTGTCCAGTGTAATGCACCCTCTTTACACTATCATCTTTATATAATATTTTTTGTTCTCCATACGGATTTGACATTATAAAGGTTGGTTTCCAAAATAATTCTTCATTGAATGTAAAGGAAGAAGCGCCATATTCGCTAGGATCCCATGATACAGTATTGTCTCTCCACTGAACTCCAAAATATCCGTTTAAACTTAATTTTCCGGCAACTTCGTCGAATTCCTGAATATAAGTCATATGAAAATAAAAGTAAATTATAACAGGTTCGTCCCAATTGTTGACAGGTCTGACCTCTTTATTTCTTCCATTTGTCACATTTTTTATAAGTTCCTGTATAGGTTTGTATTCCTCTTTTTTCGATTCATCTTCTTTTTGTTCATCAGCATTTGCATTAAGTAGAAATGATAATAGTATAATGATAGAGCACAAATACGAAAACATTTTCACAACTCGCCGTTTAAATTAAATCCAGTATGAAATGAAACGTAGTAAATTGTTAAGTAAATATTTGTCGGTTAATACCGTATTCACAATACCTAATCATGTGTGAAACACTCAAGAAAGCTTTTTAAAGGTTATCTAATTACAATGGAGTTTTGTCACTACTACCCTTTAAAGCTTTTATCGTCTTTATCCGTATGTAAAAAAAAAGGAGAATTTAATAATAGTAGTTTCATATTGTTTAGTTGATATTCAAAGATTAAGTTTTGTAAACAACTACATACATTTACAGTATTTCTCCGAATTATTTAAGAAATGACTGTAATATTTTTTCTGTCTATGAAGAAATAACATAAAAAATGTGGTACACTGAATAACGCGCGTAGCAGACAGAAACATTATTAATTTACAGTAATTTCTTATCATTTAATTTTAATTCCCGGAGTAAACCATGAAAAACGTTGATGACGTCATATTCACATGATAAAATTATGTCTATGAGCTGATAAACAAAACAACGTCAGCCAATCAAAAGACGCGTTACATCTCAAAATTAAATTATTTTTAAATAAACGATCATTTAATGCTTTTTGGTGATTTCTGTAGGCTTGCTAGTCAACTTCGTTTAACTGATCTATTAATGTCTAATGGTTACATCTAACTACATTTTGTTCACTAATAAATTGTTGAAGCCACACGTGCAATAAAGGAGTAGGTCCAGTAAGACCCCTTTTTGGCCCCAAAATATAGCAGTTTTACAAAATTGTTAAAAAGTGAATTTGTAATTTTTCATTGAACAGTAGAATGCTTCTGCTACATAAATTTTGGCTGATTTTGACAATACAATGCACATATATCGGGTACTAGCACCATCAAGTCATGCTAAATTACTGAAATCTTCACAATTCTAGCATTTTAGTTCAATTTTATACGGTTTTCGTGTAAAACGAAAGTGGCCGCATTCGTGTTCATCCTTAATATTGAAATGTAAGTTGTATTTTTTGATAATACATAACATATATAAAGGTTGAGGATGAACACGGATGCGGCCACTTTCATTTTTGACAAAAACCATATGAAAAATGACATTTTTCAGCATATTTGGTAGATTTTTCATATTTTAGCTTGAATTGGTACGTTTTTTATGACTTAATCACTTAAAATCTTTCACATAAACTAATTGATTCAAATAAAACAGACACTAAAAGTGTTTAAAAAGTGTTCAAAATCTTTCGTCAGATGAACCTGAAATTTGAGGCCAAAATTGGCCCTTACCGGACCTACTCATTTGACTTTGTTTTAACCATAAAATATTTGCATCATAATTGGCAGTGGGTGGCTAAGTTTTACAAAATGAAAGGTAATTTGTCCGGTTTTCCACTTACCAACTTAAGGATGATTGCTCCTCTAGTTTTTGAATAATTGCCAGATTTTAAGAATCCTCTGGTTTTATCCATGTATTGCCATTTAAAAAATGTGTCCACTACATGTAACCCCTACTTTTCTTTTCATAATTTTATAACATAAAGTTTAAAACGACATATTTCAAAAGGAGTAGGTTCAGTAAGACCCCTTTTTGGCCCCAAAATATAGCACACAGACCCTCCATTTTTTTCTGTTTTTTTAGTTTTTTTATTTATATACTATCACTTCATAGTAGTCTTTTAAAATGCTTATTATTTTCAAACAGAGTAGCGAACATCCTTAAACTAATACTGTAAGTTTCCATAACTTCCAATTATCACATGAGTCCAGTTGTCCTTAAAACATTATTTGAGATTCTGCCAGACTGTATCATCAGCGTATACAAGGACAAACAATTTAAAAAAAAAACATTTCAGTCTATTTCTGACTCCTCCGTGATACTTATAGTGCAAAAACCTTCTTTAGAATTATTCTCTAAAAACATTTCAAGATAAATAAAAAAGGAAAGACATAATTCAGAGAGGTTCTCTACCTGCCTAACTCCAATGGAACAAAGGAAAATATCCGAAAACAATGATCAAAAGTGTGAATAGTATGTAATTTGATATTTTTGTACATGGTGACAGTAACGGTAACAACTTTCCGTTAATTGAATGTTTTTTTTTTAATTTAAATCAGAGAACAAACTAAAAAATGCACAATACAGTTTCTTTTTGTTTGCTCTTTAACAACTCAAATAGGAAATGTATAAAAAAAATCCAGTGTAGAAAATATTTTATGAAGCCCACCTTGTTTTTGTTTCATATCAATTAATCATTCACAAAAGAAAGAAATCTCTAATTTGAGACAGAGGTTGACAGTTAATAAAATTGAGAATGGAAATGGGGAATGTGCCAAAGAGACAACAACCCGACCATAGAAAAAAACAACAGCAGAAGGTCACCAACAGGTCTTCAATGTAGCGAGAAATTCCCGCACACGGATGCGTCCTTCAGGTGGCCACTAAACAAATATATACTAGTTCAGTGATAATGAACGCCATACTAATTTCCAAATTGTACACAAGAAACTAAAATCAAAATAATACAAGACTAACAAAGGCCAGAGGCTCCTGACTTGGGACAGGCGCAAAAATGCGGCGGGGTTAAACATGTTTGTGAGATTTCAACCCTCCCCCTATACCTCTAGCCAATGTAGAAAAGTAAACGCATAACAATACGCACATTAAAATTCAGTCCAATAGATGTCCGAGTCTGATGTCAGAAGATGTAACCAAAGAAAATAAACAAAATGACAATAATACATAAATAACAACAGACTACTAGCAGTTAACTGAGTATGGTAATTGTACAAAATGCCTCTAACTTCAGATGTTCGACGTGAAATTAAACAGTTGCCTCGAGTTGTTCGAAATCCGTTAATATAAAAGAGGGACGAAAGATACCGATGGGACAGTCAAACTCACAAATCGAAAATAAAATTACAACGCCATGGCCAAAAATTAAAAGGACAAACAGACAAACAATAGTACACATGACACAACACAGAAAACTAAAGAATAAACAACACAAACCCACCAAAAACTAGGGGTGATCTTCAGGTGATCCGGACGGGTAAGCAGAGACTGCTCCACATGTGGCACCAGTCGTGTTGCTTATGTTATAAAAGATCCGATAAATAGTCTAATTCGGTAGGTTACATTCATGAAAGGGAAGGATATATAAATATAACTTATATTATATATGGTGTAGCATTCTACTGTTTTCATATGCGATGACGATCACATGTTTCACAGGTTATTTTACGTATCCGAAGCCTCGTTTCTATTTTTAGGTATATTGACACTTTTTTCCTATTTCTATGTATATTGACGGTCAAAATGAAAAAAAAATATTGCTAAAAGATTTATGACGTCATTACGTCAAACATATTAACCATGGACGAAGCGCCGCAGCAGACGAAAAGAAAATTTGCAAGTTTAAATGCAGACGCTAAGAATTCAAGAAAGTAATGCAACAAGCTATGAAGTTGTTCAAAGAATATGATATTTTAATGTTAACACATTATTGCAAAATACGATTTTAAAATTCACCGAAAAAAACAATGAACACCATTTTCTAATACATTATTTATATTTATCCTGCAATTGGGTGTTCTACTATACAGATACAGCCCTACAGATATTGCTATGCTGTATCTGTATACTATACAGATGTCGCTTTAAAGCTCCGCCCACTGCCGGACTGAGTATTGTATGAACCTGCGTGACCTCAGAATGTGTATTGCAGTTGTATTCCAATGACGTACTAATCGCAAATTTACGATTACTTTTTCTTTAGAGCAATAAGAATCAAACCAATTTTCTGATAACATACACACATGAAAAGCAGTCTTTTCTACGATGACAACTATCGATTTCAAAACTTTAATGTGTAGGATTGTGTAACAAAAACAACTATGTCAATTTCAACATGCATGTTTAGTGAATGTCGAGTCTGAAGCGTAGAACAACCCGTACACTTCTGTTTCAAATTGGACAATGTTTTGTTATTTGTTTTTACTGCTGAAATTAGTTGTGTTGTTAAAATAGGATAATTATTCACCTTTAGCGATGTTTTATTGTTGACCATTCGGATTCTTTTTTGCGAACCCGTCTTCAGCTGAATGTGTGATTACGGTATCGTATTACTACACGGGCCTCAAGGGACTTCAAATCGCAAATATATGCAAAACATGTGTTTTTGTGTCTTTCAAAACACAAACAATATACAGAATTAATTGCAGGATAAAGACAATAACTGTTTAGTGTCTTTAAATATCAGCTGTATTTGTACTCGGCTCGAAACAGGTGTAGTAGCTCGCTAAAAGTTCGCATACACCTTGTTTCCTAGCCTCGTACAAATACAGCTGATATTTAAAGACACAAATTAGTTATTGTCTATATGTAATATATAAATGCAGGACTTTCGCTCAGTCAATACGTTATAAAATGGACCTGTTAGATCACATTGACAATCGGATGATATAATCTGAACAGGTCCATATACAACAAATTGACCTCGTACAAAGTCCATAATTGATAAATAATCCTAAATAAATAATATACAGATGCACAATAAATATTTAACGCTTCTGACAACAAAATAGCATGATCAATTTTTCATGTACTGCTTTTTTGGATCCGGTAAAATATTTCACGCTTCAGAGATCAAATAATCAAAAGCGCGCCTGGCGTAAATATAAAATTTCAATCCTGGTATCTATGATGAGTTTATTCACCCCCTCTCATATGTAAGAATTTTTGTAGGTCTGACAAACCAGTTTTCCTTGAAGACCATCAGAGTACAAGGAAATGGCAAACAAATTTTTTTGACAGTTTAAATTTTCCTTCTTTGAAATCAATTTAACGATTTTACAGAGTATGTTTTCTGTAGAAAAGCTAAAAATCCAAATTGAAATAGAGTATCGCTGTATTCTTCCAAATAATTAACTTTCATAAATTTAACTGCATTATCAAAAGATAACACTTTAATTTACATAATAAATTTTATACACGAGAGATGGCTTAGTTCTGCCTGATGTTGTAATGAAATATTTTAATGATATCGTATTAGTGTAAGTGCGAATGCTAAGCTGGATCTATATTCTTCGTTTTCCAAAATTAAAAAGTGTTAAAAACTATTTGAAAAAAAAATAATTTTCTATTGATTTTCACAATGTCAGAAATGTATTCTATTGATTATGTTAAATCATAATTTCAAATTGAAAAATATCAAAGAGTTGCATTCCAGGTTTATTCCGTTGCCTGTAAGATTATTCATAATTACTTTATTGTGGAAGGATTAAAGATGCTTGTTTTTATCATTTGTCTTTCTACTGTCAGTTTTTCTTTATGTCAAAACTCAAGTGATTTCAAAGCCCTGAAAAAGGAGCTATTCTTTACAAAGGAATATGATAAAGATTCAAAACCGGTAAAAAATTATAAGAGTACCATCTACGTAAATGTTGAATTGACATTAAACTCACTAATAACACTCGATGAAGTTCAACAAAGATTAACAACTATTGGATATCTTCATATAAGCTGGCATGACGAGTTCCTAACATGGGACCGACAACAATATGGAGGCTTGGACTATATATACCTTCCTCAGTCAGAGATCTGGAAACCGGATATAACTTTACAAGATAGTTATACAGAGATGGAAGAGCTCGGTTCCGATTTGATATTGGCGACAATAAAACATGATGGTAGTGTCAGTTGGACACCGTTTCAAGTGTTTAATTCATACTGTCCAGTCTCAATGACGTTCTTTCCATTTGACAGGCAAACTTGTGAATTTGTTTTCGGAGCTTGGAGTATGCAAATGAACGATATTTCCCTTCTCATAAAAAATGTGTCAGGAATAGCATTGGAGCGCTCAATAAAAGAAAATACAATTTGGACAATTGTTTCAACCTCAGTTAAGGCAACACAGTACCATGAAGAATCTCGAGCGATATTTTCTATCACATTACAGAGGAAACCGTTGTATGTTATGATGCATTTAGTCCTCCCGTTAGTCCTATTAACACTTTTGAATCTGTTTACATTTGCCATACCTGCTGATAGTGGTGAACGCATGGGTTACACGGTAACCGTTTGGTTGTCCTTCGGTGTGTTCCTTACTCTTGTTGGACAGTCTCTGCCAGAGAGTTCGGAATCCATATCTTTTATGGATATATTTATAGTGATGCAGCTATTCCAAAGCACACTGGTTGTGTTACTGTCGGCCGTTTTATCCAGATTAATCGCTCGAAATGGACAGACATTTATTTCGTCATGTCTCCTGAAGCGCATCGTTACCTATAAGAGAGGAAAGAGTGTGAACACATCATCGGAGGTTAAGAACGATGAAAAGGAAACTCATATTTACATTACATGGAAAGAGTATGTGTCCACTATTGATTTCTGCGTGTTTTGGTGTTTGCTGTCCATATGCATCCTATTAATTACTGCACTTTCATTCTACACTGTTTACAAAGCTGAATATACGCTTTCAGGGAAATGAACAACATTCCTTTTACAAACCGTACACGTACTCCAGAAATGGGACTGACATTTAATATAGTCTTGTTCGGTTTTATTGTTTTTGTTATTTTTGTGGCTTTACTGCAAGATATACGAAAAGATGGATTCAGTAGAAATAAAGCCTGGATTTTTTTTAATTTTTAATTGTATTGTACCGCTTTAATCAATATTTTTATTACAGTAATGAATATTCAGTGTTGGCGCACAAACATGATGTACATATGACTGATCGTTAGTTTTACATTGTAATTCTATTCTTTTGTTTCTCTTGTAATCTTTTTTTCAATATTCATTATATGTTTATGCTAGTTATCTTCTATTACAATCACTAATATTCTTTTTCTTAATAATAAAAGAACAACTTATGAGAAGAATTAAATTTTCTATCAAATGTAAGCGTTATGCTTATGTAGTTCCTCTTCAAACGATGACTTAATTTAGAAATTACTTGCCTGTAACCGTTAGTACGTTTTATTAGATACATATGTAGTATGTTCACACATTAGTCAGAAAGGAAATACCATAGTTTTAATTGTTGAGAAGTACAAAACTCAAATATGTTTCGTGATGGCTAAAGACTCATCGGTACTTAGTAACATCTGTTATCTATCGAGAAAACGTTATAGCGAGACCCTCACAGCTACATGTAAGTGTTGTGTGAGACATCTGTATGTTCAACAACAAAAACGTGTTGTGTCGCGATAACGTTGCAAGGGAAGGACATTAAATATGGCTTTAAATATGCTTTCCTAATTTTTTCTAAAAATATAAATCTTCATGTCCTTCTCATACCGGTGTTATGCGATAACGTAACAGGTCTACCATTAATTTGATTTTGGGAATTTTCTTTGTTTTGCCTTTTCAAGGGGGATGTAAAGATTTTTTTTGCAGTTTTAATAGACGGGATATGCGTAGCTCGGCTTAATCCTGTTCATTTTGTACTCGGATATTCTTTTCTTAAATCCTCCTGTCCTCCCCCAGAATGTCAAATGGTCGGTACTGTTCATACAGAGATACCTTTTAGAATAAACTTATCATAGATACCAGGATTAAAATTTATATGTATGCCAGACGCGCGTTTCGTTTACAAAAGACTCATCAGTGACGCTCGAATCAGAAAATGTTAAAAAAAGGGCCAAATAAAGTACAAAGTTGAAGAGCATTGAAGACCCAAAATTCATAAAAGTTTTGCCAGATACAGCTAAGGTAATCTATTCCTGAGGTAAAAAAAGCCTTAGTATTTCAAAAATTCAAAGTTTTGTAAACAGTTAATTTATTATTTTGAACATATCAATGATAACTCAAGTCAACACAGAGGTGCTGACTACTAGGCTGGTGATACCCTCGGGAAATAAATCTCCACCAGTAATGGCATCGACCCAGTGGTTGTAAATAAACTCATCATAGATACCAGGATAAAAATTTTATATATACACCAGACGCGCGTTTCGTCTACAAAAGACTCATCAGTGACGCTCGAATAAAAAAAAGTTTAAAAGGCCAAATAAAGTACGAAGTTGAAGAGCATTGAAGACCAAAAATTCCTTAAAGTGTTGCCAAATACAGCTAAGGTAATCTATTCCTGAGGTAGAAAAACCTTAGTACTTCACAAATTCAAAGATTTGTTAACAGTTTATTTATCATATGAATACACAAGTCAGCGCAGAAGTACTGACTACTGGGCTGGCGATACCCTCGGGGAAATAAATCTCAAGCAGCAAGCTGATATGATGATATGATTCCTATATAAACCAATATAGCAATGAGGAAAAGCATAACAAAATATACAGTATAATACACGCGACATGTCCAATATAAACTGACAACATAGCTACACTTGTAAAATCGAGATAAGTAATATTAGATGGTATAATACCGAAGAAATTGTTCAAATGCGTGCTACTTGATATGAGAACATATATTAACTGCAATGTTATATAAGTGTGTCACGATGTGGTTAGCCACAAGTTGTGTCCTTAAATCACGTTTTAAGTTCGTTTTCTTCAGGCAACAAAATACTGTGCAAGTAGATGAGTAGAGAAGGATAGAAATTTAACTCGTGTTATGGACATCCGATATGATAAAATATATAACTGTAAGTTCAGAAATATTTGCAATGTATTTATCATAGCGAAAACTGCAACGTGTCTGTTTTGAAAAAGTGAAAACTTTTAAATATTGATCAAAATTATTTGTATGCACCATTTCCCCTAAGCGCAGTAATTAATCTCGTGTTTTATCATCGTCCAACAATCGTAATAACAAATAGAGGGAAATATTTCTGAATTTTCAGTTAGTTATTGCACGGCGCAATGTTCCAAAGGATATATAGATGAGGTAACGCGAGAAAACTCAATCAACGTGTGGGTTTTAACCAAAAATGTCAAGCTAGTCAAAACCAGTATTTATAAATGAACACCGAGTTATACATAGAAATTATGATACCAAATATTTGAAATAGTTATCAAAGGTACCAGGATTATAATTTAGTACGCCAGACGCGCGTTTCGACTACATAAGACTCATCAGTGACGCTCATATCAAAATAAACTGATGCGATATTCTTATTTCCCTTTTTAAAAGTTAAATGCCATTTAATTTATTTTTTCATATTGTTTAGTTTTTATTCGAAAGTTTATTTTTTCTAAACAAATGGCAAACACTAACAGAAATAATGAAGCCATTTTATGATCTTTCAAATAAACTTATTATAGATACCATGATGAAAATTTTATATCTACGCTAGACGCGCGTTTCGTCTACAAAACAAAAATTGAGAAGACCAAATAAAGTACGGAGTTGAAGAGCATTGAGACCAAATGTCCTACAAGTTTTGCCAAATACAGCTAAGGTAATCTATTCCTGGGGTAGAAAAGCCTAAATAGTGTGTGGGTTTGCTATGTATGTCTAAATATGAACACTGCCATTCCATTTACAAGTTTAAAATAAAGCAACAATTTTTTTCTCGAAATTTTATGAAATATTTACCATTTGATAAATCTGACAACAACGTCTTGTCAACAAGCATTAATTCGTGCTTGTTAAACATGCCTTTCAGTGCTAATCGGGCAGTTGTGAATATAACAAACAAATGTAATGCACACGTATTAATTGAGTTAATTTATTATAATTAAAAAATGACTGTAATATTTTTTCTGTCTATGAAGAAATAACATAAAAATTTGGTGCACACTGAATAACGCGCGTAGTGGGTTATTTAACAGTGTGCACCACATTTTTATGTTATTTCGAATAGACAGAAAAAATATTACAGTCATTTCTTATAATTTAATTCTAAATTCCATTTTAAACCGTAGAAAACCTTGAAAAAACGTTGATGACGTCACGGTCACATGACTAAATTATGTCTATGGTCTGATAACAAAATAATGTCAGCCAATCAGAAGACGTGTTACATCCAAAATTAAATTATTAGTATATATTAATTCTAAAATATCTTTTAAACAGTTATAGAAACTGTTAATTCAGATATTATTGACAGCATGTATTGTTGAGATTTCAAGATAAACTGCATACATCTGATTATCTACCATGTTTGGATCGTTTGCCTGATTTTTAGAAGGTATGGCGGTTTAAATCAACGCATAATGTTCCAGATACACAACACGCTTCTGACTTAAAAGTAGTACGGTTAATCATTATGTTTTCGCTTTCTTGGATCGTGTTTTAAGATTTGTTTCAAATTAATGGAATTTAACATGTGAGTAAATTCTCTCAAATGTTTAAGTATGCGTTTACAGAATTTGAACACTTGTTTTAACAAAAATTACTTTAAAGGATTTCTTTTAGATTTATTATTTATTCTTTTTATTATGTACTTTTAACTGTTTTCATTAATTTTAGACTGTTTTGTATATCTTATAGTATAGGACATGCATTTTTATCTACTTGTTTGATTCGTAAAGTTGGTGCTTGGTATTCTATATAATTTCGTGTTTTTATGTATTTTATTTATTTCTAAATGTGAAGCGCTTAGAGTTATTGTTGTTATTATATAATGCACTCTATAAATATTGCATTTATTCATTTATTTGTTATGCGTGCGAGATTAAATTTATGAAATCAATTCACGCTTCACAGAACAAAGAAGCATGATGAATTATTTCTGACAATAAATAGTATAATTATAAAAAGGGACTCAAAATTCTGAACTTTAATTCACCGGAGATGTTTTAGTTATGTCGGATATGAATTTGCAATGACACATTTTAATGAAATCGTGACCGTGTAAGTGCTAATGCTAAACCGCATCTATTCTTTTGTGTTTCAAAATGAAAAAGTGATCAGAACTGTAAATTATAATTTTTTTTAAAGTTTGAATTGATTTTTACAAAGTCAGAAAAGTATTATATTGATCCTTTTAAATTACAATTTCAAAGTGTGAAATACCAAAGAGTTGCATTCCAGGTTCATTCCATTACCTACAAGATTATCCCTAATCAATTTATTGCGGAATGATTAAAGATGATTGTTTTTATCATTTGGTTTTCTACTGTCAGTTTTTCTTTATGCCAAAACTCAAGTGATTTCAAAGCTTTGAAAAAGGAGCTTTTCTTTACAAAGGAATATGATAAAGATTCCAAACCTGTACAAGATTACGAGAGTACCATCTACGTAAATGTTGAATTGACATTAAACTCACTAATAACACTCGATGAAGTTCAACAAAGATTAACGACTATTGGATATCTTAATATAAGCTGGCATGATGAGTTCCTAACATGGAACCGACAACAATATGGAGACTTGGACTATATATACCTTCCTCAGTCAGAGATCTGGAAACCGGATATAACCTTGCAAGATAGTTATACAGGGATGAAAAAGCTCGGTTCCGATTTGATATTGGCGACAATCAAACATGATGGTAGTGTCAATTGGACACCGTTTCAAGTATTTAATTCATACTGTCCAGTGTCAATGACGTTCTTTCCATTTGACAGGCAAACTTGCGAATTTGTTTTCGGAGCTTGGAGTATGCGTTTGAAAGATGTTTCCCTTCTAATAAAAAATGTGTCAGAAATAGCATTGGAGCGCTCAATAAAAGAAAATACAATTTGGACGGTTGTTTCAACCTCAGCAAGTACAGCACAGTACCATGAAGAATCTCTAGTGATATTTTCTATCACATTACAGAGGAAACCGTTGTATGTTATGCTGAATATGGTTCTCCCGTTAGTCCTTTTATCAGTTTTGAATCTGTTTACATTTGCCATACCTGCTGATAGCGGTGAACGCATGGGTTACACGGTAACCGTTTGGTTGTCCTTCGGTGTGTTTCTTACTATTATTGGACAGTCTTTGCCAGAGAGTTCAGAATCCATATCTTTTATGGATATATTTATAGTGATGCAGCTTTTCCAAAGCACACTGGTTGTGTTGCTTTCATCCATTTTATCCCGATTTTGTGCTCGAAATGCACAGACATTTATTTCGTCATGTCTCCTAAAACGCATTGTAACCTATAAGAGAGGAAAGAGTGTAAACACATCATCAGAGGTTAAGAACGATGAAAAGGAAACTCATATTTACTTTACATGGAAAGAGTATGTGTCCACTATTGATTTCTGTTTGTTTTGGTGTTTGCTGTCCATATGCATACTTTCAATTACTGCACTTTCATTTTACACTGTTTACAAAGCTGAATATACGCTTTCAGGAAAATGAATAACAATACTTTTACAAACCGTACAAGTACTCCAGAAATGGGACTGGAATTTAATTTATTCGTGTACGGTTTTTATTTTTCCTTTCATCTTTGAGGCTTTACTGCAAGATATACGAGGAGATGGATTCAGTAAGACAAAGCCTGAATTTTTAATTGTATTGTACCGCCTTAATCAACATTTGTTATTACACTAATGAATATTCAGTGTTGGCGCACAAACATGATGTACATATGACTGATCGTTAGCTTTACATTGTAATTCTATTCTTTCTTTTCTCTTGTATTCTTATTTTCAATATTCATTATATGCCATAAGCTAGTTATCATATATTACATTCACTAATATTCTTGTTCTTAATAATAAAAGAACAACGTATTAGAAGAATTAAATTTTCTATCAAATGTAAGCGTTATGCTTATGCGTTTCCTTCAAATGATGACTTAATTTAGAAATTACTTGCCTGTAACCTTTAGTACGTTTTATTAGATAGTATGTTCACACAGTAGTCAGTAAGAAAATGTTGACTTCGACTGGTTTTAAAACAGCTATATCATTGACGTATATCTATATTGACACTTCAAACCATAGTTTTAATTGTTGAGAAGTACCAAACTCAAACATGTTTCATGATGGCTAAAGACTCATCGGTACTTAGTAACATCTGTTATCTATCGAGACAACGTTATAGCGAGACCCTCACACCTGGGTACATATGCGCATTAGTTTTTCCATAGGCCGTAATGGTAACGTTTTCTTCTGTTGCTCAGTCCATATCGTTAACTTGGATATGTGTGATGGCTCGTTTCGAAGCTGAGACATTTTGACATATGTGGTTAAATTTTCGGGGTACGAAGTGAGATTACTTTTTCCGTAAATTAGCAAACCCCGAGTATCCTTTTGTGATGCGGCTCCTCATGGTAAATAATCCCATTTTTAACACAAAAAGTTCTTTGAAAATTTAATACTTTGAACACATTTAATAGCTCCATAGATTTTACACATTTATTCTGTGTTCCCCTACTTTCTAAATTAACTCAAATGGTTAAGCTCAGTCACTTGTTTATCATAGAAAAGTGTCAAATATCACTACACAGAGAATTTTTGTTTACACGTGACTTTTGAGTTCCTCATTTCAAGGCGCATTAGGGATCTTGTCTCTTATTGAAATCCATACTTCTGATTTTTCCAAATATTTTTATGTGATCTTCATCGGTATAACATTCTGAATAAATCTGTGTATTTTTGTCCATTTCTGAAAAAAAATAAAGTTGTTTTAGCACTGTAAGGCAATGACACTTTCGTCGCTATATTCATTTATTTTGAATACAATGAGTATGTATAAGTAATTTCTTCCAGAATACCTTCACTAGTCAAAACAAGGACAAAACTTCTGATTATAACCTCTTATTACAATATACAGACCCTGTTAAAGCATTCTACAAAATTTTCTTGTGCCTTAAAGTGCATTTTGACAGAGAAATTATGCAAAAATGAAGGTTGTATAAAAAAAACAACACCAAAATAATTATTCTTACTAGTGGAAATCTGGTATTTAATACTGTTAAAACCACTCTAAACTACTTGGAAATCATCCATATCATATAATTAGAGTACAATATAGTGCAAATTTTCAAAACTTGTCCTTTCACATAATTCTATTTGAGAAAAGAATGTTTTTTACATGTACTTCAGTGAAAACCTTTTATCAGTGAGAAATCCACAAGAGGTCTTAACGGAAACATTGTGACATCACATGTATAATGGCGTCATTAAATAACGACAGATCAAAGTAGTGCTAAATATAGTTTGCAGTGTTACATGAGAAACAGTTGCCGCAAGATTTAACTCGAAATATTGAGTCGTAACGATCTGTAACTAAGCCTTTTCATTTAATACCAAGACCATAGCAACAGTTTTCATATTAGCATATTTTTAACATACCGACTGTAATGTCAATTGCATAAATATCATAAAAAACAATTTAGAGCTTGCCTGATAAAACAAAATGCTTACCAGTTATTCAGGACTTTTTAAAACCTCTAGTTTGCCATCTCAGGTTGAAAATAATGATACGTCTGGAACTGAAATAAGACAAAAAAAATACTCAGGCTTTGTTATCATTTGATTTAAATACATAAGTATTATTGAGAGAGAAAAATCTTATTCTTGAAAGTTTAATCACAAAGAAAGACAAATGCTTCTCCCTTGTGGCTTAGCCACCTTCATTTAAACCTTTTGTATTAGAAGCAATGGGTAGTAGCTAACTAGCTTAATAATTGAATAGGTGCAGAAATATTGTTTTCAAAAAAGTTTGACCCTCCCCCTTTTTCAGTGCTCAGAAATGACAATATCTTTTGTTTTGCTCATGTGCATTAAAAATAATAATTCATGATTTTCTTAAAGCATGTAAATGTTTTTTCTGTTTTTTATGCATATGATATCTACTGACCAGGGGTCAAATCATTGGTTAAAAGCACATGCGATGATGTATCTCACTTTACTCGTATGAAGTGTGTTATCTCCCTTGATTATCAGGTATTCCTGTAGACCAGAGTGATAATTACATAACAAAGACTATATTGTGTCATGTTTACTTACAATTTAATAATATTTAAAAGTTATTTCTTGCCTTTTCAATGTAGCAAACAAATTCCTTTCGGATCTCTCGGAGGTAAACAAAGTTATGATTGTGTCTAAAAAAAAGTGTTCAGCCCCGTGCCAGTAATGTATTTTAAAAGCGAAAATTTCCTTGAGTTTTTGCTGATCTTTAT
Organism: Mytilus galloprovincialis; assembly: GCF_965363235.1. NCBI lineage: Eukaryota > Metazoa > Mollusca > Bivalvia > Mytilida > Mytilidae > Mytilus > Mytilus galloprovincialis. The sequence continues at coordinate 51,290,066 of NC_134838.1, read as the reverse complement.
CAATAATATTTATCTTAAACCATTTATGATAACTAGGTATAAATAAAAAAATACTAACCATCATTTTCGGTGGTGTACAGGTGAAATCATCAATAAATCAGTCCGACAACTTCTGGAATTGAGCTTCTAAATTGGGTACATATGCGCATTAGTTTTTCCATAGGCCGTAATGGTAACGTTTTCTTCTGTTGCTCAGTCCATATCGTTAACTTGGATATGTGTGATGGCTCGTTTCGAAGCTGAGACATTTTGACATATGTGGTTAAATTTTCGGGGTACGAAGTGAGATTACTTTTTCCGTAAATTAGCAAACCCCGAGTATCCTTTTGTGATGCGGCTCCTCATGGTAAATAATCCCATTTTTAACACAAAAAGTTCTTTGAAAATTTAATACTTTGAACACATTTAATAGCTCCATAGATTTTACACATTTATTCTGTGTTCCCCTACTTTCTAAATTAACTCAAATGGTTAAGCTCAGTCACTTGTTTATCATAGAAAAGTGTCAAATATCACTACACAGAGAATTTTTGTTTACACGTGACTTTTGAGTTCCTCATTTCAAGGCGCATTAGGGATCTTGTCCCACCTACATGTAAGTGTGGTGTGAGACATCTCTATGTTCAACAAGAAAAACGTGTTGTGTCGCGATAACATTGAAAGGGAAAGACATTAAATATGGGTTTAAATATGTTTTCCTTATTTTTTGTAAAAATATAAATCTTCATGTCCTTCTCATACCGGTGTTATGCGATAACGCAACATGTCTACCATTAATTTGATTTTGGGAATTATCTTTGTTTTGTCTTTTCAAAGGGGAGTATAAAGATTTTTTTTGCAGATTTAATAGACGGGATATGCATAGCTCGGCTTAATCCTGTTCATTTTTTACTCTGGTATTCTTTTCTTAAATCCTCCTGTCCTCCCCCAAAATGTCAACTGGTCGGTACTGTTCATACAAAGATACCTTTTAGAATAAACTTATCATAGATACCAGGATTAAGATTTTATAATTATGCCAGACGCGCGTTTCGTCTACAAAAGACTCATCAGTGACGCTCGAATCAGAAAATGTTAAAAAAGGCCAAGTAAAGTACAAAGTTGAAGAGGATTGGAGACCGAAAATTCCTAAAAGTTTTGCCAAATACAGCCAAGATAATCTATTCCTGAGGTAAAAAAAGCCTCAGTATTTCAAAAATTCAAAGTTTTGTAAACAGTTAATTTATTATTATGAAAGGTGCTGACTATTAGGATGGTGATACCCTCGGGAAATAACTCTCCACCAGTAGTGGCATCGACCCAGTGGTTGTAAATAAACTCATCATAGATACCAGGATAAAATTTTTATATATACGCCAGACGCGCGTTTCGTCTACAAAAGACTCATCAGTGACGCTCGAATAAAAAAAAGTTTAAAAGGCCAAATAAAGTACGAAGTTGAAGAGCATTGAAGACCAACAATTCCTAAGAGTGTTGCCAAATACAGCTAAGGTAATCTATTCCTGAGGTAGAAAAGCCTTAGTACTTCAAAAATTCAAATATTTGTTAACAGTTTATTTATTATATGATAACAGAAGTCAGCGCAGAAGTGCTGACTACTTTGTTGGTGATACCCTCGGGGAAATAAATCTCAACCAGCAAGCTGATATGATAATATGATTCCTATATAAACCAATATAGCAATGAGGAAATGCATAACAAAATATACAGTATAATAAACGCGACATAACAAATATAAACTGACAACATAGCTACACTTGTAAAATCGAGATAAGTAATATTAGATGGTATAATCCCGATTAACTGCAATGTTATATAAGTATGTCACGATGTGGTTAGCCACAAATTATGTCCTAGAATCACGTTTTAAGTTCGTTTTCTTCAGGCAACAAAACACTGTGCAAGTAGATGAATAGAGGAGGATAGAAATTTAACTCGTGTTATGGACGTCCGATATTATAAAATATATTACTGTAAGTTCAAAAATGATTGCAATGTATTTATCATAGCGAAAACTGCAACGTGTCTGTTTTGAAAAGGTGAAAACTTTTAAATATCGATATAATTATTTGTATGCACCATTTCCCCTAAGCGCAGTAATTAATCTCGTGTTTTACCATTGTCCAACAATCGTAATAACCAATAGATGGAAATATTTCTGAATTTTCAGTTAGTTATTGCACGGCGCAATGTTCCAAAAGGATATATAGATGAGATAACGCGAGAAAACTCAATCAACGTGTGGGTTTTAACCAAAAATGTCAAGCTAGTCAAAACAAGTATTTATAAATGAACACCGAGTTATATATAGAAATTGTGATACCAAATATTTAAAACTGATGCGATATTCTTATTTCCCTTTTTAAAAGTTAAATGCTATTTAATATATTTTTTCATATTGTTTAGTTTTTATTTGAAAGTTTATTTTTTGTAAACAAATAGCAAACACTAACAGAAAAAATGAAGCCATTTAATGATCTTTCAAATAAACTTATCATAGATACCATGATGGAAATTTTATATTAACGATAGACGTGCGTTTCGTCTACAAACTACTTAGCAGTGACGCTAGAGTCAAAAATTTGGAGAAGACCAAATAAAGTACGGAGTTGAAGAGCATTGAGACCAAATTTCCTACAAGTTTTGACAAATACAGCTAAGGTAATCTATTCCTGGGGTAGAAAAGCCTAAATAGTGTGTGGGTTGACTATTTATGTCTAAATATGAACACTGCCATTCCATTTACAAGTTTAAAATAAAGTAACATTTTTTTTCTCGAAAATTTTATGAAATATTTTTGATAAATCTGACAACAACGTCTTGTCAACAAGCATTAATTCGTGCTTGTTAAACATGCCTTTCAGTGCCAATCGGGCAGTTGTGAATATAACAAACAAATGTAATGCACAAGTATTAATTGAGTAAATTAATTATAATATTATATATTAATTCCAATATATCTTTTAAACAGTTATAGAAACTGTTAATTCAGATATAATTGACAGCATTTATTGTTGAGATTTCAAGATAAACTGCATACATCTGATTATCTTCCATGTTTGGATTGTTTGCCTGATTTTTAGAAGGTCTGGCGGTTTAAATCAACGCATAATGTTCTAGATACACAACGAGCTTCTGACTTAAAAGTAGTACGGTTAATCATTATGTTCCGCTTTCTTGGATCGTGTTTTAAAAATTACTGGAATTTAACATGTGAGTAAATTCTCTCAAATGTTTGTTTATGTATGCGTTTACAGAATTTGAACACTTAAGATGTTTTAACAAAAATAAGACTCACTTCTTTTAAATTACTTAAAAGGATTTCTTTTAAATTTATTATTTATTCTTTTTATTATGTACTTTTAAGTGTTTTCATTAATTTTAGACTGTTTTGTATATCTTATAGGACATGCATTTTTTATCTGCTTGTTTGATTCGTAAAGTTGGTGCTTGGTATTCTATATAATTTCGTGTTTTTATGTATTTTATTTATTTCTAAATGTGAAGCGCTTAGAGTTATTGTTGTTATTATATAATGCACTCTATAAATATTGCATTTATTCATTTATTTATTATGCGTACGAGATGAAATTTATGAAATCAATTCACGCTTAACAGAAAAAAAAAGCATGATGAATTATTCTTGACAATAAATTGTATAATTATAAAAAGGGACTCAATATTCCTAAATTCAATTCACCGGAGATGTCTTAGTTATATCGGATATGAATTTGTAATGACACATTTTAATGAAATCGTAACCGTGTAAGTGCAAATGCTAAACCGTATCTATTCTTTTGTGTTTTAAAATGAAAAAGTGATAAAAACTGTAAATTATATTTTTTTTAAAGTTTGAATCGATTTTTAAAAGGTCAGAAAAGTATTCTATTGATCCTTTAAAATTACAATTTCAAAGTGTGAAATACTAAAGAGTTGCATTCCAGGTTCATTCCGATGCCTACAAGATTATCCCTAATCAATTTATTGTGGAACAATTAATGATGATTGTTTTTATCATTTGGTTTTCTACTGTCAGTTTTTCTTTATGTCAAAACTCAAGTGATTTCAAAGCTTTGAAAAAGGAGCTATTCTTTACAAAGGAATATGATAAAGATTCCAAACCTGTACAAGATTACGAGAGTACCATCTACGTAAATGTTGAATTGACATTAAACTCGCTAATAACACTCGATGAAGTTCAACAAAGATTAACGACTATTGGATATCTTAATATAAGCTGGCATGATGAGTTCCTAACATGGGACCGACAACAATATGGAGACTTGGACTATATATACCTCCCTCAGTCAGAGATCTGGAAACCGGATATAACCTTACAAGATAGTTATACAGGGATGACAAAGCTCGGTTCCGATTTGATATTGGCGACAATCAAACATGATGGTAGTGTCAATTGGACACCGTTTCAAGTATTTAATTCATACTGTCCAGTCTCAATGACGTTCTTTCCATTTGACAGGCAAACTTGCGAATTTGTTTTCGGAGCTTGGAGTATGCGTTTGAAAGATGTTTCCCTTCTAATAAAAAATGTGTCAGAAATAGCATTGGAGCGCTCAATAAAAGAAAATACAATTTGGACGGTTGTTTCAACCTCAGCAAGTACAGCACAGTACCATGAAGAATCTCTAGTGATATTTTCTATCACATTACAGAGGAAACCGTTGTATGTTATGCTGAATATGGTTCTGCCGTTAGTCCTTTTATCAATTTTGAATCTGTTTACATTTGCCATACCTGCTGATAGTGGAGAACGCATGGGTTACACGGTAACCGTTTGGTTGTCCTTCGGTGTGTTTCTTACTATTATTGGACAGTCTCTGCCAGAGAGTTCGGAATCCATATCTTTTATGGATATATTTATAGTGATGCAGCTATTCCAAAGTACACTGGTTGTGTTGCTTTCATCCATTTTATCCCGATTTTGTGCTCGAAATGGACAGACATTTATTTCGTCATGTCTCCTAAAACGCATTGTAACCTATAAGAGAGGAACGAGTGTGAACACATCATCGGAGATTAAGTACGATGAAAAGGAAACTCAAATTTACATTACATGGAAAGAGTATGTGTCCACTATTGATTTCTGTTCGTTTTGGTGTTTGCTGTCAATATGCATACTTTCAATTACTGCACTTTCATTTTACACTGTTTACAAAGCTGAATATACGCTTTCAGGAAAATGAATAACAATACTTTTACAAACCATACAAGTACTCCAGAATTAGGACTGATATTTAATTTAGTCGTGTACGGTTTTATTATTATTTTGTTTTGTTATTATTATGGCTTTACTGCAAGATATATGAAAAGATGGATTCAGCAGAAATAAAAACCTGGATTTTTTTTCAATTTTTAATTGTATTGTACCGATTTATCAACATTTTTATTACAGTAATGAATATTCAGTGTTGGCGCACAGACATGATGTCATATGACTGTTCGTTAGCTTTACATTATAATTTTATTCTTTCTTTTCTCGTGTATTCTTATTTTTTCAATATTCATTATATGCCATAAGCCAGTTATCTTCTATAAGCTTCACTATCATTCTTTTTCTTAATAATTAAATGTCCATGAGAACAAATTATTATAAGACTTAAATTTTTATTCAAATTCAAGCGGTATGCTTAAGCAGTTCTATCTCAAATGATGACTAAATTATAAATTTAGTTCTTTGCCTGAAACCTTAAGTACTTTCTTGCGATATGTTCACAACCTCTGTCACTAAGAAACGGAACCTAATTTATTATGACTAACCAGGCGTAACACCCCCTTTTTTTGGACGATCAATGCATTTGAATGGGGACATGTAGTTGGACCCTCCTTTGTCCTGGGTTAGGAACCCCCCTTTTTAAAATGCCTATATCCACCCCTGCTACCTCATCCATGGTCATACCCTTCTTCATTGTTATATCTTGCCATTAACTGATTATTGTTGTACAGTGTGGAGTATTTGTAGCAGTAAGGGTTAATTAGGATCTTTAAAATACAAAAGAGAGCTGTATATTAATACTAGAAACAGACCCTTTCGCTCCTTACGAACCCTAATGGCTTATTGAAACCTTTAAATGGATTATGATAGTGTTCAATACAACTTGATAAAATGTAAGAGAAATAAACGTGATAACATACCCAATACGTTTTCAATATTTTTTTATAAATAAATTTGGTGTATTTACTGTCTTCTGATTGGTTAAAAGTATCACGCCCACTCTGATGTTGTGTATTCATACGCCAACATGTTTGTACGTTTTTATTGTTAATATAAATAGTATCAAAAGTTCTTTAAGCCTTATTTTTGATAGAAATTTATTTATAATGAATGGTAATAATTTTTTTTTAATTCATTGATCCATAAAATTAATTTTTGACTCTTCACATTTTACATAATCCGCTTCGCCATTAATAGCCATTCATTAAATATGTTAAAAGAATATTGAAAAATGATTGTGTATGTTATCTCTTTTATTTTTTCATAATAAAGTTGTAATAAACACTATCATCATACTTGACTTTTTAAACATGTTATGTATGCAATTTATATGTTTGCATTTTGTTTGATTTTTTTTTCATGATGGGGCCTCATGAAAGAATAGGTATATAGCTAACTGTGTAACCCTCTTAAAACAAAGTATTGTTGTTGTTGTTGTTTGACTCTGCAAAATATTTAGGCTTTAACATATAAAAAGACTTATATTGGAACACCCACACAGATGCTGTCACTAAGAAGCCAAACGACACTCTGTTTTTCCAAAGAATAATCAGCGGAAATTGTCCTTCAGAAGCCAAAGAACGAGCATTTAACACTTTCGTCAGACCAACTGTAAAGTAAGCCACATACAAAACCAACTTGAAATGGTTCAATGCAGAGGGGTCACATTTGTTTCCAATGACTACCAACAAACAAGCAGTGTTAGTCTCGTGATCAACAACCTTGGATGGGAAACCCTACAATCAAGAAAAGCAAAAATTAAAACAATATTACTATACCAGATACTAGTAGTCAACCACCTCGTAGATATCCCATCAGAACCATATCTCATACTAACAGGTGTTTCCACTCGAGAACATAAAATCAGATACCTGCAACCACACTGACGAACTCTTGTATATCAACATTCCTTCAATCCGAGTGCACCAGAATATTGAACTTCCTGCCACAGCCACTATATCCAGTTTGACAACCTTCGATGGGTTCAAACAGGCACTGGCCTACGTCCACCATATTCTTAATTGTAATTTTTGGATTTTAACTGTAAATACTCGTTTCATAAGAAGAAAAAGAAGAAGAAGATTTATATTGACAAAGGGTAAATCAAACATTCCGAACTTTTAATCACCATAGCTTTAGCTGTAAAAAAGTACCAAACCCTAACATGCATCTTGATGGCTACAGACTCATCGGTACTCAGAATTATCTGTCACATATCGAGACAAAACTATAGTAAGACCCTAACAGCTAGTTAGGGTTTTAGATATCGTTACGGCTTAAGACTCATCGGTACTTAGTAACATTTGTCACATATCGAGACAACACTATAGCGAGACCCTCACAGCTAATTAGGGTTTTAGATATCGTTATGGCTTAAGACTCATCGGTACTCAGTAACATCTGTCACATATCGAGACAACATTATTGCGAGACCCTCACAGCTAAGTATGGTTTTAAATATCGTTATGGCTTAAGACTCATCGGTATTCAGTAACATCTGTCACCTATCGAGACAAAACTATAGCGAGACCCTCACAGCTAATTAGGGTTTTAGATATCGTTATGGCTTAAGATCTAGACTTATCGGTACTCAGTAACATTTGTCATATATCGAGACAACATTATAGCGAGACCCTCACAGCTAAGTATGGTTTTAAATATCGTTATGGCATAAGACTCATCGGTATTTAGTAACATCTGTCACCTATCGAGACAAAACTATAGTGAGACCCTCACAGCTAATTAGAGTTTTAGATATCGTTATGGCTTAAGACTCGTCGGTACTCAGTAACATTTGTCACATATCGAGGCAACATTATAGCGAGATCCTCACAGCTAAGTATAGTTTTAGATATCGTTATGGCTTAAGACTCATCAGTACTCAGTTACATTTGTCACATATCGAGACAACACTATAGCGAGACCCTCACATCTAATTATGGTTTTAGATATTGTTATGTCTTAAGACTAATCGGTACTCAGTCACATTTGTCACATATCGAGACAACATTATAGTGAGACCCTCACATCTAATTATGGTTTAAGATATCGTTATGGCTTAAGACTCATCGGTCAGTAACATTTGTCACATATCGAGACAACATTATAGCGAGACCCTCACAGCTAGTTAGGGTTTTAGATATCGTTATGGCTTAAGACTCATCGGTACTTAGTTACATTTGTCACATATCGAGACAACATTATAGCGAGACCCTCACAGCTATATAGCGAGACCCTCACAGCTAAGTATGGTTTTAAATATCGTTATGGCTTGTGACTCATCGGTATTCAGTAACATCTGTCACATATCGAGACAACATTATAGCGAGATCCTCACAGCTAAGTATCGTTTGAGACATTTATATCAATCAATTACAAAAAAATGTGTTGTGTCGCGATAGCTTTTAAAGGGAAACACTATAAATTTAAATTACTTGTACTATGCGATTGTGCTTCAGAGACGAGGGTCGAACATTTGATTTTTTATATGTTTTTTTGTTTGGTCAAATAGAGCCGTTAGATTTGTTTGCAGTTTTATCCGACGGAATATTTCTTACTCGGCTTAATTCAGTTCACTTTGTACTCAATTATTAATTTCTAATAATCCTCCTGTCCTCCCTCAGAATGTCAAATGGTCGTCACTTTTCATAGAGAGATACATTAGCTAATACATGTATGATCGATTCTAATATGATTCCTATAAATAAAGGCAACAGTAGTATACCCCTGTTCGAAATTCATATAGGACAGAGACACACACATAATACTGTATAATAAAAACATAATACTGTATAATAAAAACATAATACTGTATAATAAAAACATAATACTGTATAATAATTAACGCAATATGTCAAAAATAAACTTACAACAAAGTTACACTAGTCTTGTAAAATCGAGATAAGTAATATTAGATGGTATAATCACGAAGAGTCAGTTCAAATGCGTACTATTTGATATGAGAACATATATTAACTGCAATGTTATATAAATGTGTCAAGATGTGGTTAGCCACAAATTGTGTCCTAGAAACACGTTCTTGGTTCGTTTTCTTCAGGCAACAAGAACACTGTGTGAGGAGAAATGAACCAAAACATGAAAAAAAAACAATTTTGAAAAGTTGTGCTATATGGACATCCGAATTGATGAAATATATAACTGTAAGTCTAGAAATATTTGCGAGGTAATTATTTTAGCGAAAACTGCAACGGGGTCGGTTTTGAAAAGCTGGAAACTCGCTTTTGAAATATTGACTTATTCAGTGTATGCTCCATTTCCTCAACGCACAGGAATTGATCTTACGTTTTACCTTTGTCCAATGCAATATTTCAATCGTAATGAAAAATGCTCGCAAATATTTCTGAATTTACAGTTATTGCACGACGCAATGTTCCAAAAGGATATAGACGAGGTAACGCAAGAAAATTTTAATCAATGTGTGGTTTAACAAAAGTTTTCAGACTAGTCAAAACCAGTAGAAATGAATGCATAGTTATAGAAATGCATAGTATAATACCAAACAAGTTAACACAATTGAAATGTTTCCAAGCTCAGTGAATCATTTTCAATTTATTTATTTTAAAAATACAAGTAATAAATAGTACTAAAATAGTATAGTCGATCGATGTCTATAAAATAAGATGTGGTATGATTTCCAATTAGACAAATATCCAACAGTCTAAACGAAGTAAATTTAAGCAATTCTATTTCACCATATTACGGCATTCAACAGTTAGCAAAACCTATACCGTATAATCAGGTACAGGTACAAAAGGCTTCGACATGAAAAATCAAAGGACTGAAGTACTGAACATCGGATGACTGCAAGTTCTTGTGGATGGTTACAAGCACGTGTCTCAGATAAAAATCACATTTCTATGATACATGAAAGTTAGGTTAAGGTACATAGACATATTAATTTCGGAGAAAAGTTCTGGTGTGAATGTGAATGATGAATAAATGACAACTTGAAGCCTTTCCATCCTCATCGTGATATATATTATATTGTAGTGATATATTCAGTTGTTATCAGTATACTCTGGTTTGTTGTAATATATTATATCGTATTAATATTTGTATAACAGCTATATATATTTCATTTTGTATATCATTCTATTCTACTATGATGATAATAGTGCAGTGCAAGTACACTTCATGGTTTTCCAGAGTTTTTTGGCAAATTGTTTTTCCGCATGCGTTAACACAATTTTTCGATATTCTTGATTTGTAATTAATATATATATTTTCTCGACAAAATATTTTCATATCATTTATCTATGTTCTTTAAAACTGTTTTTCTTATTATCAGTCTAAAACGAAAGTCACGTGGGTAAAAATGTCAGGCGCAGGCAACATAATACGGGATTGCCCTAACGGTCATCCACTGTAAAAAAAAAAGAATATGAGACAGTTCTAACAAAAAAAAACCATCTGCTTGGTTTATGCCACTACAATAAAAGACACAAATATGGCAGACATTTGTATTAGTTTCTTCTGTTCATCGGACTAGAACACCTTTTAATCTGAGTTTTACTGTTTGTTTTGAAGAGAATTTGTTTATTTCTCATTGGCTATATGTACATGTATATGAGAGGGTTGAGATCTGACAAAACATGTTTAACCCCGCTGCATTTGTCTGTCTTTCCTAAGTTATGGAATCACTAGCCTATTAGTCTTGCTTATGTTTTATAAATTTTGATTTATTTCTATCTCTTGAAGTTAAGTGCAGAGTCCATTTCTATGATAAACATACATTATTGTTTAAGGGGAAGCTGAATACCTTACCGCATCCGTGGTGGCATTGGAAACCCATTGGTGCTCTTGGATTGTTTTCCGCTCTTCGGTTGAGTAGTTATCTCTTTGACATATTTTTGATAAATCTGACAACAACGTCTTGTCAACAAGCATTAATTCGTGCTTGTTAAACATGCCTTTCAGTGCCAATCGGGCAGTTGTGAATATAACAAACAAATGTAATGCACAAGTATTAATTGAGTAAATTAATTATAATATTATATATTAATTCCAATATATCTTTTAAACAGTTATAGAAACTGTTAATTCAGATATAATTGACAGCATTTATTGTTGAGATTTCAAGATAAACTGCATACATCTGATTATCTTCCATGTTTGGATTGTTTGCCTGATTTTTAGAAGGTCTGGCGGTTTAAATCAACGCATAATGTTCTAGATACACAACGAGCTTCTGACTTAAAAGTAGTACGGTTAATCATTATGTTCCGCTTTCTTGGATCGTGTTTTAAAAATTACTGGAATTTAACATGTGAGTAAATTCTCTCAAATGTTTGTTTATGTATGCGTTTACAGAATTTGAACACTTAAGATGTTTTAACAAAAATAAGACTCACTTCTTTTAAATTACTTAAAAGGATTTCTTTTAAATTTATTATTTATTCTTTTTATTATGTACTTTTAAGTGTTTTCATTAATTTTAGACTGTTTTGTATATCTTATAGGACATGCATTTTTTATCTGCTTGTTTGATTCGTAAAGTTGGTGCTTGGTATTCTATATAATTTCGTGTTTTTATGTATTTTATTTATTTCTAAATGTGAAGCGCTTAGAGTTATTGTTGTTATTATATAATGCACTCTATAAATATTGCATTTATTCATTTATTTATTATGCGTACGAGATGAAATTTATGAAATCAATTCACGCTTAACAGAAAAAAAAAGCATGATGAATTATTCTTGACAATAAATTGTATAATTATAAAAAGGGACTCAATATTCCTAAATTCAATTCACCGGAGATGTCTTAGTTATATCGGATATGAATTTGTAATGACACATTTTAATGAAATCGTAACCGTGTAAGTGCAAATGCTAAACCGTATCTATTCTTTTGTGTTTTAAAATGAAAAAGTGATAAAAACTGTAAATTATATTTTTTTTAAAGTTTGAATCGATTTTTAAAAGGTCAGAAAAGTATTCTATTGATCCTTTAAAATTACAATTTCAAAGTGTGAAATACTAAAGAGTTGCATTCCAGGTTCATTCCGATGCCTACAAGATTATCCCTAATCAATTTATTGTGGAACAATTAATGATGATTGTTTTTATCATTTGGTTTTCTACTGTCAGTTTTTCTTTATGTCAAAACTCAAGTGATTTCAAAGCTTTGAAAAAGGAGCTATTCTTTACAAAGGAATATGATAAAGATTCCAAACCTGTACAAGATTACGAGAGTACCATCTACGTAAATGTTGAATTGACATTAAACTCGCTAATAACACTCGATGAAGTTCAACAAAGATTAACGACTATTGGATATCTTAATATAAGCTGGCATGATGAGTTCCTAACATGGGACCGACAACAATATGGAGACTTGGACTATATATACCTCCCTCAGTCAGAGATCTGGAAACCGGATATAACCTTACAAGATAGTTATACAGGGATGACAAAGCTCGGTTCCGATTTGATATTGGCGACAATCAAACATGATGGTAGTGTCAATTGGACACCGTTTCAAGTATTTAATTCATACTGTCCAGTCTCAATGACGTTCTTTCCATTTGACAGGCAAACTTGCGAATTTGTTTTCGGAGCTTGGAGTATGCGTTTGAAAGATGTTTCCCTTCTAATAAAAAATGTGTCAGAAATAGCATTGGAGCGCTCAATAAAAGAAAATACAATTTGGACGGTTGTTTCAACCTCAGCAAGTACAGCACAGTACCATGAAGAATCTCTAGTGATATTTTCTATCACATTACAGAGGAAACCGTTGTATGTTATGCTGAATATGGTTCTGCCGTTAGTCCTTTTATCAATTTTGAATCTGTTTACATTTGCCATACCTGCTGATAGTGGAGAACGCATGGGTTACACGGTAACCGTTTGGTTGTCCTTCGGTGTGTTTCTTACTATTATTGGACAGTCTCTGCCAGAGAGTTCGGAATCCATATCTTTTATGGATATATTTATAGTGATGCAGCTATTCCAAAGTACACTGGTTGTGTTGCTTTCATCCATTTTATCCCGATTTTGTGCTCGAAATGGACAGACATTTATTTCGTCATGTCTCCTAAAACGCATTGTAACCTATAAGAGAGGAACGAGTGTGAACACATCATCGGAGATTAAGTACGATGAAAAGGAAACTCAAATTTACATTACATGGAAAGAGTATGTGTCCACTATTGATTTCTGTTCGTTTTGGTGTTTGCTGTCAATATGCATACTTTCAATTACTGCACTTTCATTTTACACTGTTTACAAAGCTGAATATACGCTTTCAGGAAAATGAATAACAATACTTTTACAAACCATACAAGTACTCCAGAATTAGGACTGATATTTAATTTAGTCGTGTACGGTTTTATTATTATTTTGTTTTGTTATTATTATGGCTTTACTGCAAGATATATGAAAAGATGGATTCAGCAGAAATAAAAACCTGGATTTTTTTTCAATTTTTAATTGTATTGTACCGATTTATCAACATTTTTATTACAGTAATGAATATTCAGTGTTGGCGCACAGACATGATGTCATATGACTGTTCGTTAGCTTTACATTATAATTTTATTCTTTCTTTTCTCGTGTATTCTTATTTTTTCAATATTCATTATATGCCATAAGCCAGTTATCTTCTATAAGCTTCACTATCATTCTTTTTCTTAATAATTAAATGTCCATGAGAACAAATTATTATAAGACTTAAATTTTTATTCAAATTCAAGCGGTATGCTTAAGCAGTTCTATCTCAAATGATGACTAAATTATAAATTTAGTTCTTTGCCTGAAACCTTAAGTACTTTCTTGCGATATGTTCACAACCTCTGTCACTAAGAAACGGAACCTAATTTATTATGACTAACCAGGCGTAACACCCCCTTTTTTTGGACGATCAATGCATTTGAATGGGGACATGTAGTTGGACCCTCCTTTGTCCTGGGTTAGGAACCCCCCTTTTTAAAATGCCTATATCCACCCCTGCTACCTCATCCATGGTCATACCCTTCTTCATTGTTATATCTTGCCATTAACTGATTATTGTTGTACAGTGTGGAGTATTTGTAGCAGTAAGGGTTAATTAGGATCTTTAAAATACAAAAGAGAGCTGTATATTAATACTAGAAACAGACCCTTTCGCTCCTTACGAACCCTAATGGCTTATTGAAACCTTTAAATGGATTATGATAGTGTTCAATACAACTTGATAAAATGTAAGAGAAATAAACGTGATAACATACCCAATACGTTTTCAATATTTTTTTATAAATAAATTTGGTGTATTTACTGTCTTCTGATTGGTTAAAAGTATCACGCCCACTCTGATGTTGTGTATTCATACGCCAACATGTTTGTACGTTTTTATTGTTAATATAAATAGTATCAAAAGTTCTTTAAGCCTTATTTTTGATAGAAATTTATTTATAATGAATGGTAATAATTTTTTTTTAATTCATTGATCCATAAAATTAATTTTTGACTCTTCACATTTTACATAATCCGCTTCGCCATTAATAGCCATTCATTAAATATGTTAAAAGAATATTGAAAAATGATTGTGTATGTTATCTCTTTTATTTTTTCATAATAAAGTTGTAATAAACACTATCATCATACTTGACTTTTTAAACATGTTATGTATGCAATTTATATGTTTGCATTTTGTTTGATTTTTTTTTCATGATGGGGCCTCATGAAAGAATAGGTATATAGCTAACTGTGTAACCCTCTTAAAACAAAGTATTGTTGTTGTTGTTGTTTGACTCTGCAAAATATTTAGGCTTTAACATATAAAAAGACTTATATTGGAACACCCACACAGATGCTGTCACTAAGAAGCCAAACGACACTCTGTTTTTCCAAAGAATAATCAGCGGAAATTGTCCTTCAGAAGCCAAAGAACGAGCATTTAACACTTTCGTCAGACCAACTGTAAAGTAAGCCACATACAAAACCAACTTGAAATGGTTCAATGCAGAGGGGTCACATTTGTTTCCAATGACTACCAACAAACAAGCAGTGTTAGTCTCGTGATCAACAACCTTGGATGGGAAACCCTACAATCAAGAAAAGCAAAAATTAAAACAATATTACTATACCAGATACTAGTAGTCAACCACCTCGTAGATATCCCATCAGAACCATATCTCATACTAACAGGTGTTTCCACTCGAGAACATAAAATCAGATACCTGCAACCACACTGACGAACTCTTGTATATCAACATTCCTTCAATCCGAGTGCACCAGAATATTGAACTTCCTGCCACAGCCACTATATCCAGTTTGACAACCTTCGATGGGTTCAAACAGGCACTGGCCTACGTCCACCATATTCTTAATTGTAATTTTTGGATTTTAACTGTAAATACTCGTTTCATAAGAAGAAAAAGAAGAAGAAGATTTATATTGACAAAGGGTAAATCAAACATTCCGAACTTTTAATCACCATAGCTTTAGCTGTAAAAAAGTACCAAACCCTAACATGCATCTTGATGGCTACAGACTCATCGGTACTCAGAATTATCTGTCACATATCGAGACAAAACTATAGTAAGACCCTAACAGCTAGTTAGGGTTTTAGATATCGTTACGGCTTAAGACTCATCGGTACTTAGTAACATTTGTCACATATCGAGACAACACTATAGCGAGACCCTCACAGCTAATTAGGGTTTTAGATATCGTTATGGCTTAAGACTCATCGGTACTCAGTAACATCTGTCACATATCGAGACAACATTATTGCGAGACCCTCACAGCTAAGTATGGTTTTAAATATCGTTATGGCTTAAGACTCATCGGTATTCAGTAACATCTGTCACCTATCGAGACAAAACTATAGCGAGACCCTCACAGCTAATTAGGGTTTTAGATATCGTTATGGCTTAAGATCTAGACTTATCGGTACTCAGTAACATTTGTCATATATCGAGACAACATTATAGCGAGACCCTCACAGCTAAGTATGGTTTTAAATATCGTTATGGCATAAGACTCATCGGTATTTAGTAACATCTGTCACCTATCGAGACAAAACTATAGTGAGACCCTCACAGCTAATTAGAGTTTTAGATATCGTTATGGCTTAAGACTCGTCGGTACTCAGTAACATTTGTCACATATCGAGGCAACATTATAGCGAGATCCTCACAGCTAAGTATAGTTTTAGATATCGTTATGGCTTAAGACTCATCAGTACTCAGTTACATTTGTCACATATCGAGACAACACTATAGCGAGACCCTCACATCTAATTATGGTTTTAGATATTGTTATGTCTTAAGACTAATCGGTACTCAGTCACATTTGTCACATATCGAGACAACATTATAGTGAGACCCTCACATCTAATTATGGTTTAAGATATCGTTATGGCTTAAGACTCATCGGTCAGTAACATTTGTCACATATCGAGACAACATTATAGCGAGACCCTCACAGCTAGTTAGGGTTTTAGATATCGTTATGGCTTAAGACTCATCGGTACTTAGTTACATTTGTCACATATCGAGACAACATTATAGCGAGACCCTCACAGCTATATAGCGAGACCCTCACAGCTAAGTATGGTTTTAAATATCGTTATGGCTTGTGACTCATCGGTATTCAGTAACATCTGTCACATATCGAGACAACATTATAGCGAGATCCTCACAGCTAAGTATCGTTTGAGACATTTATATCAATCAATTACAAAAAAATGTGTTGTGTCGCGATAGCTTTTAAAGGGAAACACTATAAATTTAAATTACTTGTACTATGCGATTGTGCTTCAGAGACGAGGGTCGAACATTTGATTTTTTATATGTTTTTTTGTTTGGTCAAATAGAGCCGTTAGATTTGTTTGCAGTTTTATCCGACGGAATATTTCTTACTCGGCTTAATTCAGTTCACTTTGTACTCAATTATTAATTTCTAATAATCCTCCTGTCCTCCCTCAGAATGTCAAATGGTCGTCACTTTTCATAGAGAGATACATTAGCTAATACATGTATGATCGATTCTAATATGATTCCTATAAATAAAGGCAACAGTAGTATACCCCTGTTCGAAATTCATATAGGACAGAGACACACACATAATACTGTATAATAAAAACATAATACTGTATAATAAAAACATAATACTGTATAATAAAAACATAATACTGTATAATAATTAACGCAATATGTCAAAAATAAACTTACAACAAAGTTACACTAGTCTTGTAAAATCGAGATAAGTAATATTAGATGGTATAATCACGAAGAGTCAGTTCAAATGCGTACTATTTGATATGAGAACATATATTAACTGCAATGTTATATAAATGTGTCAAGATGTGGTTAGCCACAAATTGTGTCCTAGAAACACGTTCTTGGTTCGTTTTCTTCAGGCAACAAGAACACTGTGTGAGGAGAAATGAACCAAAACATGAAAAAAAAACAATTTTGAAAAGTTGTGCTATATGGACATCCGAATTGATGAAATATATAACTGTAAGTCTAGAAATATTTGCGAGGTAATTATTTTAGCGAAAACTGCAACGGGGTCGGTTTTGAAAAGCTGGAAACTCGCTTTTGAAATATTGACTTATTCAGTGTATGCTCCATTTCCTCAACGCACAGGAATTGATCTTACGTTTTACCTTTGTCCAATGCAATATTTCAATCGTAATGAAAAATGCTCGCAAATATTTCTGAATTTACAGTTATTGCACGACGCAATGTTCCAAAAGGATATAGACGAGGTAACGCAAGAAAATTTTAATCAATGTGTGGTTTAACAAAAGTTTTCAGACTAGTCAAAACCAGTAGAAATGAATGCATAGTTATAGAAATGCATAGTATAATACCAAACAAGTTAACACAATTGAAATGTTTCCAAGCTCAGTGAATCATTTTCAATTTATTTATTTTAAAAATACAAGTAATAAATAGTACTAAAATAGTATAGTCGATCGATGTCTATAAAATAAGATGTGGTATGATTTCCAATTAGACAAATATCCAACAGTCTAAACGAAGTAAATTTAAGCAATTCTATTTCACCATATTACGGCATTCAACAGTTAGCAAAACCTATACCGTATAATCAGGTACAGGTACAAAAGGCTTCGACATGAAAAATCAAAGGACTGAAGTACTGAACATCGGATGACTGCAAGTTCTTGTGGATGGTTACAAGCACGTGTCTCAGATAAAAATCACATTTCTATGATACATGAAAGTTAGGTTAAGGTACATAGACATATTAATTTCGGAGAAAAGTTCTGGTGTGAATGTGAATGATGAATAAATGACAACTTGAAGCCTTTCCATCCTCATCGTGATATATATTATATTGTAGTGATATATTCAGTTGTTATCAGTATACTCTGGTTTGTTGTAATATATTATATCGTATTAATATTTGTATAACAGCTATATATATTTCATTTTGTATATCATTCTATTCTACTATGATGATAATAGTGCAGTGCAAGTACACTTCATGGTTTTCCAGAGTTTTTTGGCAAATTGTTTTTCCGCATGCGTTAACACAATTTTTCGATATTCTTGATTTGTAATTAATATATATATTTTCTCGACAAAATATTTTCATATCATTTATCTATGTTCTTTAAAACTGTTTTTCTTATTATCAGTCTAAAACGAAAGTCACGTGGGTAAAAATGTCAGGCGCAGGCAACATAATACGGGATTGCCCTAACGGTCATCCACTGTAAAAAAAAAAGAATATGAGACAGTTCTAACAAAAAAAAACCATCTGTTTGGTTTATGCCACTACAATAAAAGACACAAATATGGCAGACATTTGTATTAGTTTCTTCTGTTCATCGGACTAGAACACCTTTTAATCTGAGTTTTACTGTTTGTTTTGAAGAGAATTTGTTTATTTCTCATTGGCTATATGTACATGTATATGAGAGGGTTGAGATCTGACAAAACATGTTTAACCCCGCTGCATTTGTCTGTCTTTCCTAAGTTATGGAATCACTAGCCTATTAGTCTTGCTTATGTTTTATAAATTTTGATTTATTTCTATCTCTTGAAGTTAAGTGCAGAGTCCATTTCTATGATAAACATACATTATTGTTTAAGGGGAAGCTGAATACCTTACCGCATCCGTGGTGGCATTGGAAACCCATTGGTGCTCTTGGATTGTTTTCCGCTCTTCGG
Source organism: Mytilus galloprovincialis (assembly GCF_965363235.1). NCBI lineage: Eukaryota > Metazoa > Mollusca > Bivalvia > Mytilida > Mytilidae > Mytilus > Mytilus galloprovincialis. Next base: position 51,270,684 of record NC_134838.1, on the reverse strand, counting down.
TTGAGTAGTTATCTCTTTGACACCTTCCCTGTTTCCATCCTTCATTCTATCAAACATCCACAACCACTTCATTATAGGCGTCTAACTTAGAATTAGCACATATAGAATGTAGCAATGTTAAACATGTATGTCTGAAAGCGCTAACTATCCTACAAACCTGGTACACAGGTAGAACAGCAAAACAAAAGAAATAAGAAAAAAAATGAAAAAGATAAAAGATAAAAGAGAAGATGTGGTATGACTGTCAATTAGACAATTCTCCAAAAGAGAACAACATGACACAGAAATAAATAGCTATTATAGGTCAATATATGGCCGTCATCAATACGAAACATCCATATCACATAGTCAAAAAAATACAAATGGACCCATAAAGTCTTGACTCGGCAGATTGGCTAAAACTACTAAAATAAAGACAATAGACACACAGTGTCTAAAAACGATTTCGTCCAGTTACTGGAAGCTATTTCAAAGCCAATAACAACTAATGAATAGATCATGTTCTTCCAGACTAATTATGAGTAATTATTCCAGCATTCATGCATGAACGAAATATCAGCTAATAATGGCAATTGCATCTACAATATTAATGTATTATGATTATCTATGAAACTATTGTAGCATTATAAAACTGTTATTATTCATCAATAGCTATGTGACATAGTGCAAAGGCGATGGGAGAAGTATCAGATAGATCATGAAACTATTACAAAACTTATAGTATATTACTCATTATAAAAATCGTAATATTTTCTTCTCTTATATTAGGACTTTCTAAATATTTCTTTAACTTCTTCACCAATAAGCTATAATAAAAACATCATATTATGTATAAAAAAAATACACGCGCAACAAATCTGAATATAAGGTCTGTCTTGTCTGTAAAAAGAAGGTGAACAATTACATGGAAGCAATCAAAGACCAAAAGTGAAAGAAATATGGCAAAATAAAAAAAATAAACAACTGTGCCACGACCGCATGCTACGCCCGCCGTCTTCTGTGTAAAGTTTTATGCAATTATCATACATAGTTTCTGAGATACGGCACCATTTTTTACAAAAAAACTTAATTACTTTAAATTATAATTTTGAATCATCACAACAAATTATATAGATCTATAGATTGATATAACAAAGAAGTGTTTAAGTTTTGAAGCAATAATCATAAATCGTTTTTGAGATACGGTGCGAAATGTGAAAAAAAACTGTTTTAGTTATTAAGTCCCTTCACTCAAAAAAGTTTATCTTTTTTCACCAAAAAATACAGATCGTTTCACCATTATAAGATACAACTATGTTAAGTCTCATGAAATTTAGATAAGTTGTTCTCAAGTTACGATGCGAAAGGTTTACGAGGGACGGACAGACGAACGGACAGACGGACGCCAGACATTTGTATACTATAATACGTCCTGTCAAAATATTGACGGGGCGTCTAATCACGAAAAGACCGAGGCTAGTAAACAGAAATTAAAGATTCCACCACTGAACATGAAAAACATGCGTTTTTTTTGTAATTTACAAAATTCATAATATCAGAATGTATCGAATTTGTTTTTCTTCCAAAACTATGAGCAATCCCGCAAAATCGATTGCCTGTTACAAAAGTTGTAGCAAATCAAAGATGGCCGTACATTGTAACATGGGAGATAACCAGCTCTGTAGATCCCTTCTAGGCTGGTTATCTCCCATGTTACAATGTACATATCACATATAAAGGACAAGGAACCAGTATAGATTACCTTACGTATGAACTCTCAAAAGTATTAAGTTTGAAAATACAGAGACGTTCAGTAAACTATATATGAGCAAAATAATATATTTAAATTTTTGATAGTTTAGCGAAGCAACGTCACCACTGTTTCGGAGTTTGCTTCGCTAAACTATCAAAAATTTAAAGTCAACGTAGCGTAGTAAAGAGGACGTAACCGCTGTTTCGGAGTTCGGTATGAAAGGGGTATTAGATATGCTATAGAGATGGATAATTCACGGAAAAGTAGCATAATGTATCTTACCAAAATTTTGAAAATTATACAGTTAAACAAAAACAATACCAAATTTTGTAGACACTCTAGATTTAATGATTTAAATTGTCATTTCGGGGCCTTTTATAGCTAACTATGCGGTATGGGCTTTGCTCATTGTTGAAGGACGTACGGTGACCTATAGTTGTTAATTTCTGTGTCATGTTGGTCTCTTGTGGAGAGTTGTCTCATTAGCAATCATACCACATCTTCTTTTTTATATTTGGCTGCCTCAAAATTAGAACGAGATAAACAAAAACAAAACAAACAAAAATCGTTCTAGGTACGGTTTCAGACTAAGCTACACTATTATCAAGATAGAAAAGTCTGATGCACCAGAAAAATGTAACACGGTTTCACAAAATTAACAAAGATAAAAATGACTGCCCAATATTATATAGCTATCTACGAAAAAAGAATTAATACAGTTTAGAGTTATCTTTCTTGCTCTGCTGAATCTGTCTGCTATTTAAACGCTTGAATTTCTTAATTCTTCGTTGATAAATTTTGAAATTCAATTCAAAAAAGGCTTTAATTTCTTCCGGCTTGAGGTAAAGGATATGTTTGTAAAAAAAAAAACACCAGCAGCAGTGAACAATTGTATTCGATTTAGAGATCTTTGTATGGTATAAGATAAAGAAAATCATTTATTGTACACCATGAATTGCCCCACAAAGGCTCAATGATTTATTTCTGATTTAACTCTTTCATAGAATGTTCTATTCTCGTGTTAACATGGACAAAGTAAACATTATATTTTGTAAAATATAAATATCTTAATACCAAATGTTAGCGATGTGTAACAAAAAGACAAATGTAATGTCTATCTGGTTACAATGAGCATATGGAAAAGTCCAGAAAGAATTAAATTTCAGAAGTATGCTATAATTTTTAAAAGTTTTAACAATGAGAAACATCTAACACCGTATGATCAGCCTTTAAAAGGTTTGGACATGTGACAGAATTTAAAAGAGAAAGCAAATGACCTAATTTATAATGATACATGAACAAACGACAACTTATAGCTAGTGTCACTAGCAACATTTTTGCTGTGATATGAAAAATTGTCACTATAAAGTTTAATAATTTCAAATCTTCTACTTTTCGAATTTTATTCATATTATTATTCAGAATAACTCAGCGTCACTATACTTCTCTGAAAATTGATATTGTTCGCACTCCATTTGCTACAAACAACTTCTTTAATTTCTTTTCATAAACTATTGAACGTGGCGATTTAAAGGATTCAAACTCTTCACGCAATGCTTGTTGGTGACCGTCAGGGGAAAAATGCCACGTGACTTTGTTTCCTGGGCTTGATCTTGAAACGAGGAAACTGCTGTCTCGTAATACCGCTATTCCTTGGACGTATCCTAAACCTTTTACGGTAGTAGTAAATTTAACTTCTCCCGAAACGCTTAAAACATGAATAGTTCCTTTCTTACTTTCAGCGTAGCAAATCGTTTTCCCTAAAAGATGTAATGGTCCCTCTTTGTTTCCTTTCATTGGTATTTTGTTGACCATTGCTCCTGTGTGGTCTAGAAGTGCAATGCCAAAATTTTCGCAAACGACAGCAATAGTATCTTCGTAGGACGAAATTCCAGAAACATGATGTTTTATATCAATCCTTTCGGAAAACTGAAGCGCTCCATAATCTCGAATTTCTATGCATAGTTGACTCGGAACTGTAAGATAAAATCTGTTAACATCAAGGTAGGTCATTGCATATGGTTCATATTCCATGAAGGTCTCTTTGGCTAACTGTCCTTTGGCAGTGTATCCTAGCAACCGTTTATTTACCTTATCAACAACAAATAATCTTCCATCTGGTAAAATCATGCCACCAGTTACTTCGGGGACCAGAGCATTTGTCGAAAATGTAGGTTTAATATCTATATCTCTTTCGAAAACGAATTTAAATTTATCCATATTGTACTCTTTTACCGATTCCTCAACTTTGATAAGCATGCTTTCAGATTGTTTATCGTCCTTCGAAAGTGATTGTAAGTCTGGCGGGTTTGTTGGGTAACTTTCTACCATTTTGACATTCGCTATTGTTGGTACATCAACCACCTTTCTGACTGTTTCGTCCATTTTTAACTGCAGATTAATATTTTTAAGCGATCCTACATCCCCTTTTAGGAACTCTTCTTCCTTTCTTTGGACAACGTTTGCCTCTTTCAAAAACAAAATAGTATGGTTTTCAGTTGAATCCTCATTTATATGTATAAGATCATTGTAAAGGGATGCTAACGTACCATCCCTTTGATTGTATTCAAATATCTGGTCTTCAAGTTTATGTTTATGTCGATCCAAAGCTAAATCTATCTCTTTCTCTAACCGATATTCTAATCTTTCAAGATGTTGATAAATTCTTTCTTTGAACGTCTTAACATCAGCTTTGAGAACGTCTTTCTGATTTTCAAGCGCATCAATGTTGCGATTTCTGTCTTTTACAAGGCGTTTGAAGATATTTCTAGTTTCTTCAACTCGTTGTCTTAAAGATTTTAACTCGGCTTTGGAATTTGTACTTTTGATTGCCTCCTCGAGAGGCTCAACTCCTTTGCATTTGGCATGATCTAACTTGAAACACACCATGCAGATTGATATTTCATGTGTAGAACACCAGGATACGACTTTATATGAAGGATGGTTTGGACAAAACTCAGACCCGTATATAGATGCTGCAGTGTGGTTCATTTCATCCGAAACAGCAAACTGCACACGTTTCATTGTGGACATGTTAGAAAGTCTGCAATTAATTTCAATACCTGTAAATATCATTTACAACATGAACCATACATGTATTACCAAAATGATGGTTGCACGTGATCAATTCTATTTATTATATCTTATTAGGCTTTTTTCAACAATGTTCTGAGTGACGCTTTAGTTTAATTAATGTACAAGACTCAGCCGTTTCATCTGAAAAAAATACCCATTTATTTCAATACCATAATCAAAAATTTATAAATAGCTCTTTGTATTCTTTTGATACCTTAAATTAATTTTAAATACTTGACATTGGTTCATAGTAGAAAAGAGCAGATGTTTTGAAAAGTCATGAAAATACTAAATTAATATATGCACGTAACAATTACTAGCACAAGAACTTGACAGAAACATACTAATCTTAAGATATGAAGGTATAACTATCTCGTTGGTGTATTTCAATTTTTAAATATCTCGTTGACATATAATTATAAAAATTAATATAAAAATTGTGTAACGTATTATTAACGAAACGTGTATCATATTACTTTCCCCGAAAATTCTATACACCTTAGATACACCAACAGGATACCTATGCAAGAATTATGTTCTCCCATTTATTTGTATTGTAGTCCTGTCATGTAATGTTGTCATGTTAATGTTATATTTAAGCTTTTTTAACATTTCCATAAAAGCGGGAGGTTTTGCAAGCCATAAAATGTTCGGTACCTATATCCATTTGATATCTCGTTGACGTATTATTCACGAAACGTGTGTCCTTTTACTTTTTCCGAATATCCTATACACCTTAAATACACCAACTATATAACAATATATGCAACAAATTAAAAGCAAGTTTTCTGAACGTGGTTATACATTGTTTTAAATCATATAATGCTATTCAACATTTTTTTCCAAACTTACGTGCTATCTTCAGACCTCTAATTTTAGTTCACATTCTTTAGTGTTATTGAATTAATTAACATTTTCGCTTCCCTTCGATTGTTCTTTTATTTAAACAAAAGAATCACTTGTTCGTTTTTCACTTAAATCAATGACTTCTCTTAATACTTGAACTACCTTAATTAGCACCTGCTTTGTTGAATACAATGAAGAAATCATACATGTTTTATATTGATACTATTTAATACTGTAATGTATTTTCAATCACATAGACCTATGTCAATCCATGCGCGTAGCTACGTTTACGTCAAAATGTCCAGGCGTACACTTGAATTTTGATAAAAAAAAATTAATCAAACGAAAATAAAAAGAACTCGTTAGAAGCACATCAGCTTTATAATTCTATCTTCATTGGCTTGTAATTGCAGATCAAATTTACTTTTCAGCCAAATGGTATTATATTATATATTCGTTTATTTTCTGTCAAGTCTGAATCTATACTGTGAGTTCTATACTCATTTCCCTTTTGTTTAAAGCACTTCATCATCTTCGGAGATTCGTTTTGTGGTTTACAGTTTTGTCGAGCCTGTGACATATTTATGACGCCAAAGCAAGACTTAGCAATCCTTAATTTCGTCAGAAGTGTCAATATTTAGGTTCAGTATGTTAAACTTTTTTTTTTAAATAACAATAACTTTAATTGCCAAACCTTTGTGAAATTTTACCGGAAAGTTGAACAGAAACTGTTTGTGGTCAAATGAGTAAACTGACTGAGAGCATAATATTGTTTATGCAGTGAATTTTCCCGCGTGTTTGCTGACAAAATTAACAGGTACAGTACTTAATAGTTTTAGTCTGGGTGTAACATTTTTTTACACAACAAATTCTTTGTCAAATCGAATTAAATGAAAATTTAGCAGAATGCAAGCATTTTTTAATATTTTGGTTTGAAACAAAATTTTGAAAGTGAATTTGTTTAATCATTTTTCAATTAAGAGATAACTGTATTGTATTTGAAGCTTTAAGGACGTCCATCAAGCTTCAAATACAATACAGTTATCTCTATTCTAATGCAAAACAAGTTCATAATAAAATTTCAATCATTATTTCAGTGTAAAACCTTCATTAAAGAAAAATATGATACTGACAGACTGTATTGCTTTTTTTAAAATGAAAAATGCATAAACCTTCAAAGTTTGTCACGAAACTTGGGCCGAAACTAATATTCCAGATTAGAAAAATTATCTAAAGAAAATGTTCGATTTTTTAAAAAAAAATCCTGTAATGGGCTGATAAATGGATTCACTTTTTGCGGTAAAAATCCCAGACGGGAACCAGGGTTCAACAGAACCCTTTACGATATTTAGTATTGCACCTGAACATATATGAAGATTTATTATTACATGTTCATTTACGAAATTTGGACACAATTTTTTATTTTGGTTGCGTGCTTACCCCACGGCTCTTTTTAAACATATTTTAAAATTACTGGTTTTGACATTTTATCTTAATCCAATTACCATTAAATTTCAAATTAACAAATGAATAATTTAACATAACTAATAAACCATTTAGAATCTAAGTATGTTGCTATTGGTGAGTTTTTAATAACAGGAATGGTATCTATTCTCTAAAACTCGTTGGCTTTTGGCGATTTAGCTCCCTAACTCTAACCCACTACCAGCAATTGTTTGACATGGACATGTTTGGGGTCCTCGGATCCCTTGCCAAGGTTCGGGCGTACACGTAAAAAATGACCTAGCTACGCCACTGCAATCTGATGTCTTATTGATGTTGTTACCATTTATTGTATCATTGACGTTTTACCGTTGATGCGTTATCGAAGAAACAAAGTTTGATCTCTCATTGACGTATAATTATCATTTGATGTTTGAATAATTCTTATATGATTTGCATATTAAGGATGACGTTGATATGATTGGTCAAGAGGACTTCCGGTAGTTGATCTTGACGTTGGTTATTTTTCGATAGACGACGTTGACCGAAATTCTTTTCGTAACCAATGTAAACAAGATGGCGGCGATAATAACACCAACGTAAACATAATGTATTTTCACTGCAAGTTAATCGTTAAATTAAATAATACACAAAAACATTCTTTTGAACGATAATAAGAGTTTTTGCAGTTTATTTTTTATCAGATAGCAAATTTCATTTAATACATATTTTTGCGTTTACCAACCAATATATTCATGCGCCAGGTCTATTCAATGGCATAAATATACAATTTACGAGTGATAAAGGTAACGAGTATGGTAAAATATAATCCCTATCTTCTATTTTAGAGAATTATAAGGATTAAACGTCTTTTGAAAGGAATTTATTGGTTTATAAACTGGACCAAGTCACCCACAAACATATCGTTTGTGAGTGAATTGGTCGAGTTTATGCACCAATACAGTTTATAGGAAAGACCGCCCTCCATCCAATAATAACCAAAGCTATGGTGGCGTCCTCATTGCCATATCAACACAATTACTATCAAATGAAATCAGAGAATTACAAACAGACTCTGAAAGTATATGGGCAGAAATAAACATGACACATGCAAGAAAACTCATACTAGGCTGTTACTATAGACCACCTTCAGATAATGGCATATCACTTGAAAATCTCAACATTTCACTTAATCGCATCAACAATAATACAAAAACCACTGTGATGCTAGGTGGCGATTTCAACCTCGGCCACATGCATTGACTGGGAAGTACCATGCATTATTCCCGGCAAACCAGAAATTAAATTGCACACACAACTCTTAGACATCATAAATGACCACTCTTTAGAGCAAATTGTAAATAAGCCTACTAGAGGTGACCGAATACTTGACCTCCTACTCACAAATACACCAAGTATAGTTAACAAGACAGAAACTATGCCCCCTATTGGGAATGCGGACCACGACATTGTCTATTCTGAATGCAATGTATCTTTAAAAAGAAACAAAAAACAACCAATCAAAGTATTACAATATACCAAAGCTGACTGGAGCAAAATAAAAATAGATTTAGGAACACTCTTATGCAAAATTAAAGAGCAATTTAAAGAATCAACCTCAAATATTCTATGGAATACATTCACAGATACTCTTACACAATCAGTAGAAGCTAATATCCCTCACAAATTAGTTACAAACAAGAAAAAAGTACCATGGTTTAACAACAAGCTTAAAATTGATATCAACAAAGCAAAACGACTTCATAAAAAGAGTAGAAAAAATGAACAACTGAAGAAAAAGTACAAGCATCTCAAAAAATCAATTCAAACAGATATGAGAAGATCCTACTGGAACTACATCGAGAACATGATATTTGATCTCCCAGTAAACGAACCAGATAATCCCATATTTAAAAGACAACCTAAAAACTTGTACAGCTATATCAAAAACATGAAAAATGACAGTTCAGGCATTGCAGCATTAAGAAAAGATGGCATACCAACTGATAACACCGAAGAAAAGGCCAATTTGCTAAACAATCAATTTCAGAAGGCATTCTCAACAGAAACATCCAGTGAAACAATACCTGACATGGGAATTTCTAACCATCCAAAAATGAACACCATACAAATTTCAGAGAAAGGCATACAAAAACTACTAGGAAAGATTAACCCACACAAGGCCACAGGGCCAGATGGCATATATGGGCGTGTGCTTAAAGAACTAAGTACTGACATCGCGCCCATAATAACATTAATATTTGAAAAATCCCTGAACACCGGAAAAATTCCTACTGACTGGAAGCATGCCAACGTCTGCCCAGTATTCAAAAAGGGAGATAAACACAACCCTATCAACAACAGGCCTATATCCCTAACATGCATCCTATGTAAGATCATGGAGCATGTATTAGCAAGTAACATCATGGCACATCTAGAAAATCACAACATTCTATACGATCTACAACATGGGTTTCTCTCCTCAAGATCTTGCGAAACCCAGTTAGTGTCATTTATACAAGAACTGGCAAAATACAGCAATGACAACATGCAAATTGACGTAATTGTGATGGACTTTGCCAAAGCATTTGACAAAGTCCCTCACAAAAGACTACTAGTACTTCATAAACTCAAACACTATGGTATAGACAACCAAACATTGAACTGGATAGAAGACTTTCTTTCACTTCGCACACAAACGGTATTACTGGAAGGCACCAAATCTGAACAAATACATGTCACTTCAGGGGTACCTCAAGGAACAGTACTTGGTCCTATCTTATTCCTGGTGTACATAAACGATCTGAATGATTATATAAAACATGGCACTCTTAGACTTTTTGCAGATAATAGCATCATATACAAAACCATTAAAAATAAAGATGACTCAAAAAAATTACAAGAAGACCTATCAGCAGCAGCAGGAAAGTGGGAAGAGGACTGGCTCATGTCCTTCCATCCGGACAAGTGTTCAGTCCTCCAAATAACAACAAAGAAAACACCTCTCCCATATGACTACATCTTACATGGGCAGACTTTGCAACAAGAAACATCTACTAAATATCTTGGCTTAACAATACAAACTGATTTAAAAATTTAACAAACACATAAATAACATCACAGCAAAAGCAACAAAACGACTGAATTTTATCAAAAGAAACCTTAAAGTCAGCTCGCAGTCAGTTAAAGAAAAGGCCTATATCTCACTTGTGAGACCAAAGCTAGAGTATGGTAGCTGCATCTGGGACCCACATACAAAATCTCAAAAATCACAAATAGAAATGGTCCAAAGACGTGCAGCCAGGTATATATGTAATCGATATCATAACACCAGCTCTGTGACAAACATGCTTAACCATCTTAACTGGCCAACACTTGAACTTAGAAGAATAAGAACAAGGCTTATATTTTTCTTTAAAATTATACACCACCAAGTAGCAATATACCCCATGAACCTGTTAATACCATCAGACAGTCGAACAAGACAATACACTCACAGTCACTCATTCAGGTACATACAGGCAAAAAAAGACTCATATAAATTTTCATTCTATCCTAGGACAATCGTCCAATGGAACCTTTAACCAGTTACTGCTGTCCAATGCACCACAGTTGAAGCATTCAGAGAACAGATTCCTATATCTGTTCTCAACCAATACTACACCATGTAATGTAACACCTTGTAAATAGTTTTATCTTATATGTACAGTGAAAATCAAAAACAAGTTATTATTTCTTTATTAAATTTTTTTTAATGTAAATATAAAATTGTAAATTTTACCAACGCATGAACGGCACATAGTCATCAATATTATGATGGAGTGCGAAAACTAATGGAAGAGAAGAAGATAAATTCCTTTCAAAAGGCGTTTAATCCTATAATAACGTGTTGTCATTTGCTGTTTCCTTGACGTGTTGTATCTTATTGAAGTAAAACCGTTTGCTCATTTACTTATTGTCGTTTGCTATTTCTTTTTTCGTCTTATTGTTTGACATCTTATTTACAAATTACAGTTTGATATCTCATTGACGTGTTTGCGTTTGATATCTTATTGGTGTATTATCGTTTGGTATCTCAAGGGCGTATTACCGTTTGATATCCAACTGACGTAAATCGTTTTTGATATTCTATAAATGCATTTCCGTTTGATATCTCACTGACGTATTATTGTTTAATATCTCGTTGAAATATTTTAGCGTTTGATATCCCGTTGACTTATTTATGTTTTTTTTTTAACTCATTGACGTTTTACCGTCGATATCTTATTGATATATTATCATTTGATATCTCGTTGATGTATTGCGGTGTGATACCTCATGGACGTATTTACTTTGATATCGCTTTGACATATCATCGTTTGATATTTTACTGACGCATTGCCGTTTGGTATCTAATTGAAGTCTTAGCGTTTGATATTTTATTGACGTTTTACCGTTGACATCTCATTGACGTATTGCCATTTGATATCACATTCACCTAAATTGTTTAATATCCTATTAACGCATTACCGTTTGATATCTCACTGACGTATGATCGCTTGATATCTCGTTGACTTATCAACATTTGATATCTCGTTGACTTATCAACATTTGACATCCATTGACGTTTTACCGTCGGTAATCAATAGAGATATTATCATTTGATATCTCGTTGGTGTATAACCGGGTGATATCCCATGGATGTATTATCGTTGATATCTCTTTGATATAGTATCGTTTGATATTTCAATTACATACTGCCGTTTAATATCTAATTGACGTCTTGGTGTTTGATATCTTATTGACGTAATACCGTTGATATCTCGTTGGCGCATTGCCATTTTATCTCTCGTTTAATATCATGAAAACGCATTACCGTTTGATATATGTATCTCACTGACGTATTACCGTTTGATATCTTGTTGACGTATTACCGCTTGGGACATCACTGACGTCTTACCGTTTGATATCTTTTTAACGTATTTCCGTGAACTTTGATATCTCGTTGACGTATTATCTTTAATATCTCGTTGACATATTATCGTTAATATTTCGTTGACGTATAACGGTTTCATATCTCGTTGACGTATTACTTATTGACTGCCAAAATCATAATCAGTGATTTACTCAAATATTCAACATATAAGAACATAATAAAACGTATCATCAAATTACAAAAAGTTCAACAGAAACAATTAGCAATCCATGGACTCGATATAATGTATCAGTATTTCGTGTGTGTATTAGACTAGATGCTATCTAACTAAGCCATTAAGACGACCTTCGAAGAATAACAGTCAGGTCATGTGACCCGATATAAATACACCAAAGACAAGAACGTACAATCGCAATGTTTTTCCTTTCACTTTTTAAACAATTGAAATAAAATTGACTGCTGATAATAGCAGAATTATTTTCAATATTGATTTTTACTGTTATACTGGGTGCTTAAAAGAAAAGAGGCAAATATTTGATGCATATCCGGACGATTAAAACATCTGATCGTCATAAGATCAGAAAGGGAAAAAAACACTTCAAACAAGACAGTCAACTACATGTACATCAAAGATTCCTGGTCAATCCGATTGAACTTAGTTTGTTCAATCCTCAAATTACTTTTTCGTTTACGATCTACGAAATCACGAGATAATGAAATAAACCGAATAATAAAGATCGAATTAGAAAATATACCTACATTCATTTGGTGATATCGTTGTTAATAAAATTCAGTTAAATATTAAAAATGAAAATCAAAGATGTCAAAGATTTTTTTCAGTGACTATATATGCTAACTTCACTTGAAAACATTTCTTCTTTAAATTTCATTTTCTTTTTTTGCATCATTGCGAGCATTTACATAGTAAAACTTTATTTATTGTGTTCAATGGTGTATTTTATTTCCTTCCTGCATGACGTAATTAAGACAGTTAATTTAATTAGTCTAATGAATTGATTTAATAAGCTCTGGATGATCAACGCCATCACACGCAATTTTATACTTCATATCTGTTAGTGATTTTTCAATATCGATCTCTTAAAACCTTTCTTTTAACTAAAGGTAAAATGATATACCTAAGTTTTTACAGGTAAAAGGTAATTCTCTTTTGAATAGCTTCACTAATTGCTTTCCACAAATATTAAATAAATACTATACATATAAAAACAGTAATCCTACCCGTTTTAAAACGGATCAACTTTTTGACAATTGAATGAATTACACAAACGAGGCTTAAACATATCTCCGTAGCGACGTATGAATTATCATGTGACCAACTGTGAAACTCGACATGCGAAAAGTTTAGATATGAAAATGGTGATAATTTGAAAAAAATGTAAAAATCTGGATATATGTTAACTTTTACAGGTATGTAGAGCTATAATTTATTTTGTTTCGTTGTATTTTTAATTGTTCATAGACGCGAAACATTTCTATACATCGTCGTTTTAAACTAGCAGATGATATTTAAGTTTTAATATGTATTGAGTTTTAATTCATATTTAATATAAATGTATATATAGTCTATCTGAACAAATCGAACAATGTTTGAATAATATTAAAGTGCATTAAACATTCATTATTTAACTTGAATGGTTGCAAACAAATATGTCTGATCTTCTTTAAAGACCGAATATAAACACCATGATTTAACATGCTGAAATCAATTTGTGTACGGAATGAAAAGAAAAGGAAACGATGACATAATTGAACCTAATGAAAGAAAATTATTCCTATGACTGTAAAACTATACAAAGTGTCTTTTAAGTTAGGTTATAATTTGAAAAAGTCGTCAGATACCAGACATCGATTTCAACATTTTTTTCTTCGAGGGAGTAGAGTGAAAAACGCGGTGACATAATTGTATAGAATAAATAACTTAAGATTTGACTCTTGAAAATTTACCTGACCATAGGATCTTTATACGTATTAAATTCACATTATCTTGAATTACATGTGTACATATTTCAATTGATCTTTTGGTTCATTCCTCAGATTTGTGACTTAGGGTCTCGTGTAAATATACTTCAAAATGTCTACGACAACACTGCCAAAAATATCACCAATAAGTACGCCAGTTCCGACAAAATGTCCTCGGACTTTATCAGCATCGCTATCTACCAATTCATTTGGACCTTATCCTCCAAGAGAACTCTCAACCTCTATGGAACTTGTGCGCATACCACAGAGGATTAATCCATTGTCACCTCCTCCTCCTAAGAAGAGGATAAACATGGCTTGGGAAACAGTAGACCAACATTGGCACAATGAGGCACGAAGGATTATGATGCAACAGAGAGAGCATCAAAGATATCACTCAGCGTGGTCAAAACCTTTTTATGGCCAACCTGCAGAGAAGGAACAATATAGGTATGTAGGATGACATTTTTTTTTGTAGGGGGTAACGAATGCTTTGTTTTTGTAGGAAGATTTCACCAGTCTTATCTACTATTTATTGATATCTTATATATATATATATATATATATATATATATATATATATATATATATATATATATATATATATATATATATATATATATATATATATATATATATATAGTCCATAGAAGAGTACCAATGAGCATTAAAGGGACTGCTCCTCAAATATAGTGTAAGCTTTTCTGTTCAGATTTGAAACTTTTGCAACAACTTTCAAGACGAAGAACTAACAATACCGTTCCTTTGATATTTTCGGTTATTTTCAAGCATTCCACGGGATTGTAGACTCATATTAGAAAAGAGAGTCATTATTCCTTACCTCTTCATATTTTCAATCATGCAGTTTATGAAATATATTTTTAACAAGACAGTACTTTCAGATAATGTTCATTTTCTGATCATTTTATCAAATACACCTTTTTGAACTACACCAGCCCTCTCTGTGTGTATCTGGTATGCTCGTTATGTTAATGTGTATGTACATAACGTGAATGTGCATTAATAAGAATCTTTTCAATACATTACAATTTAGATATTACATAACAAATCTTTTAAGCTTATCATCATCACATTCAATTTGTTTTTAATCTTCAAGGTCATTTGAGGCGTTCAAATGGGATAGGTTTACATTTAATATAAATTCAGTGGAATGCTAATAAATAGCCAATATTTCAATATCATAAAATGGCAGTACATGTATTGCGGTCCTTCATCCTATTGGTTAACGAGACGTCTTCAGACATTTTACTAAATGGCATATACAATGCAGCTGGACCAAAACGTCCCTAGTGTCGACATAAAAGGTTGCAGGTCAACTCGATTCTGCTTGTCTTAAATCTCACTCAATTGTAGATGTTCGACCTATGCCATCACAATATCTTAATTAGACAGAACTGTGTTAAACAGTGTAATTTTTTTTTAAGGAATTAGATCTTTCATGGTCAGGGTATGATATAATCGTGTCATAAAAAAAATGTTTTTTTTATAGAAGTAATCAATGGTAATTAAAAGTAAAACGGTAAAAATCATGTACTTGTAATCATTTACGTACCAAAAGCAGTGACCAGTAACATAACTATAACCCGAATAATCACCTTATCAAAACCAACACTCAGACACTCGTGAATTAAGAAAGTGATTTCTTACGAGTTCGAAAATGATCATATTTTATTTTGAATAAAACTTTCTAAGTAGAACCCAAATGAATTTCGTACACACATATTCTAAAGAGTCCGACCTTAGAATCTTTCTTACACCGGCAAGTCATTTAATCAAGGCATTGCAATCTTTAAAAAACATTTCAGTTAAAGATTTGTAAAACTTTAAGTCACAAAAGACACTTCAACACATGTAGAAATAAATGTACGCGATACCCGTTGAAGTATATGTTATTTCAATTTTCTATGGAGTATTTAATCTCATTAAAATATATACGGTGTTGCTAACATCTAAAACTGTTTAGATTTAGCACATTTTAATATCATTACTTACAAAAGGTTTTTAAATTGGCAAATTTTAAATTAAAACATTCAAACAAAAGAATTGAAATTTAACACAAGTCACGATAAATTATGTGGTTTTAAAAAGTATATCTTTTTTCTACTTAGATATGTATTTGACCCTACCCAGGAGCACATGACGAAAACTTATCGTAAAGATCAATTTCTAGCCAAACTTTGATAACACTGACTACTTGAGACATTTTAACTAGCTTATAAACTCTAAAATTTAAATGTAAAATTTACCTTTAATAAGAGTACAGTTAATATTTCGTTTTGTAAATACCATGGTTAGTGCTAAATGTTTGAAATTTAATATCAGTAGTTAATCCACTTTAATCCATCTTTTTATAAAATTTGGAATAACGATAAACCTCAGATATCACATTAGGGTGTTGTAACTTAGTATTTAAGATATGGAATCGACTTTATTTACATATACATATGCGTATATTTATTTTCTTCATTTCAGCCATCTTAAATTCATATCAAAGTTATTCTTTTAAAAACCGAAGAAAGGCTAAAACCCTCATGCAACTAACCGTGTCCGTATAAGTTCATTTCATTGGAATATTAAACCATCTTCTTTAATCTCGATCCAATGGGGACATGGATATAGAAGGGATTTCTTTCCATCAGCAGTTAAACCCTTGCCAAAACGACACCGTCTTGCTTAGTAGGCAGTTACACGATACCTTGAGAGGGGAGAGATAAAACCTATACCCCCATTTATAAGTGATAACCCCAATTTGTTGTCCTTCAATCCGGTAGACTCTTATTTCAGAAGAAACATACTGTATTAGTTGTTGAATTTTGTTCTATCTGAACATACATTACCTAGAAATATTTGTAACTGGACTAAAGTCAATCAATCCATAATGATATAATCCCTTTCTCGGGTCAAGTCTAGAGCACATTATATAATTATGTGTATTCGCCAAATATTTATTATTCGAATGTCGGTCTCAATCTTACATATAAGATACAGGCAGAAAAGTTAGTTAAAAGCTCCACAGATGTTCAGAATAGCTACTGTTTTTCACAAGGGTCTTAAACAAATATTTGGACTAAAAACTATAACAGTTATTATTAGATCTTATCTTTATCTGCACTTATGTTAAAAAAATACAAATATATAAACTGTGCGACATTTTTATTCTTTCATTCATGACGAATAAATAAAAAAAAATCATTTCAAATATTAACATTACTGTTAAGATTCAGACATACATATATTAAGTATAAGACTGTATTGTATTAAGTATAAATATACTACGTTCAAGTATTTAATCTGGCGAACTATTGATGTCTGAGAACACCTTCAAGAACAAAGCAAACAATGGACAAACTTATTTAATTGATATAATTGCAATCTACATGTATGTCTTTGAATGACTGAATCACTAGTAATAATATTTAATAATGTACTTATACTTTTTGAAAATATCTTTTGAAACTAAAATATGAAATTACTAACGAACAGTTTGCAAGATTGCCAAATATTCAATATTAAATTATTAATTTTGATTGTTTTGCTTAGCGTCCAGTGACACCTATGTCATGCGAAGATTTATATAAGTGCTGCAAAGTGCGTCAATCGGGACGAGTAGAGAGAATCCAGGCTCCCACATTTAAAGGGTGTACTGGAAGAGTCGTATACTATATCTTGCACCACGTGCACGCCACTGAATGGACCCTTCAACAAATGTGTTGAAATGATTATTTTTTTAGGGGTAATTTCTTTACACTTCGCACAGCAACAGTTACGATAAAAAGTAATTATTATAATTTCTCGCTCTTTGTTATATATCTATACTATTAAACGAGAAGACCTCATTTTTGGTGTCGCTTCTCTTCTTTCCACAATAAATTAATCAACACGCCTCTGTGTCCTATAGGTACAGTGCATAGTCGCATTTGTCATCCATTCATATGATTATTCAGATTGAGTTATTTTAGGAGAAAAACGAGAAAAAAGGCATCCGGGTATTGTCCCGTCATTGTACGAAATTTTAAGTCAGATTAGACTTCCGGTTTGCGTTTTTCTGTATACTTTGAACATACATATACTACGAATAAAGTGTATTTTCAGAATTTTATTTGCTATCATTTTCAAGTTTACTATCCACGGCAGTCACAGAGTTTATTAAATAGAGAGGGTCTGTTTACTATATCAATGATCACCATGGATCGATTAGTAAACTTAGAATTGAAAGTAAATACGCTTTATTTATATAGTAATGAATGTTCATAATATACAGATAAGCGCTAAAATTATTCATGTGAACTTTTGATACTTTTTCTGAAATTCTCCAGTCATTAAATCTTTTACAAAATTCATTGATTACAAAAAAAAAAAGAAGATGTGGTATGATTGCCATGTTGAGACAACTCTCCACAAGAGACCAAAATGACACAGAAATTAACAATTATAGGTTACCGTTCGGCCTTCAACAAAGAGCAAAGCCAATACCGCATATGCATACTCAGCTTCAAAAGGCCCCGAAATGACAATGTAAAACAATGCAAACGAGAAAACTAGCGGCCTTATTTATGTACAAAAAATGAACGAAAAACAAATATGTAACACATAAACAAACGACAACCACTGAATTACAGGCTCCTTACTTAAATAAATGTTCATAACATACTAAATGTATGTTCATATTGAAATTGATAGAAAACCAAAAATTGGGAACTTTGGAAATAAAGGTGGAGGGTAAAAAAAAAACATTTTCCTGTCCCCAATAACCTATGACTTATGATACTTTTGCTGAAATTCTCCAGTCATTCTGTATTTAACAAAATTCTTCCAACAACACTTTACATACTGATACTTTAAACTACGCTCTGAATGCCCGCGATTTCGCGGGTGTGTTCTAGTATTGATATAGTTGACGACCTCTTAAAACTTCAGAAATTTGTCAAATCAAATTGAGAAAAAAAAAATCTATTTTTGGTGGAATTTCTTGAAAAAAACGTGTAGTTGATTCTTTCTTCTAGTAAGCAGTATTTATAGATAACTATTTATAGATAATATTTCAGGAATAATTGATTTTTCTTTGTGTTCTGGTGGTGTATGTAAAACATTCAAATGCAGCTACAGTGTAAGTGTAAACTAGAAGTTGGCACTATATTTCATTAAACTGAGTATTGTAATCATCGGCAAAAATACGAGAATGAATGTCTATACTTCATACGATGTCTTTCAAAACTGTAACAATTAGTTCTTTTTTCTATGAAGAATACTAGTACCTTGAGAAGCTCTTTTGTTGCCACTGTGGTACTAGTTAATTGCTTTACTTACAAGTGCAGCGTGCATGTAAATAGACGTTCAATTGTGGAAACTTCAAAGAAAGAAAGATACTAGAGAGAAAAATACATATTTTAAATGAACCTTGAATTATAATTGAAGAATCTAAATATCGAACTGCTAGTCATTTGCAATAATTAGAATCAAATTTCATCGAAAATAATTTCAAAACAAAATGTAAATTCCTTCACAAAAAATCAATTTCCTTTGCGACACAAAATCCCAGAGGAAAATAAAAGGCTTTAATTTATCTACTCAAAAATTCAATACGTACTTCAGAAACTTAAATATTTGAAAAACTGTTAACGAGGCAATCTATAGCCTTTTTGTTTCTAGGGAAGAAGCATCGATCAGATTTCGTTCTAATCGATACCAGGAACAATGGACGATTAATTGAGATTTTTTGTATTATCGATTCGAATAGTTAAATCATATAAAGTTATTATCCGTTCAAAAGATTAAGAAATTACAGCTTTGTCTATGAACCGACTATTTTCTTAAGCGATGCAATAGACTTATATTTATTCCAACTCATTACATTACTATGTTAACTATATGTGTCAAATAATTAAAAAAAAATATTTAGTCTCTTTCATATATATACAATTGCAGTACTGTACTATGTTTATAAATACTATACAAGCTTTTTGTCATATATATAGATCTAGCTTTTAATAGAAGTATATTCTTTACTAGACCAACAGACACGTTCCAAAGTTCCAACCTGTTAGTAGTGTATTAATGTTTACAATGACAATTCTAAAAAATCATAGATTTCGGAACCTAATTCAACTTGACGTTAATCGAAAAATAATCGCATGAACTTCAAATGAGCGAGACTGTGTCCTTTATCGGGGTTATTTTCTCCTGCTCAGAACCTCGATAAAATCCATATAAAAGAATGGAGTTAGTTTTATGCGTCTCTTTAACAGTAGTAAAAATACGGTCTTTTAATATTTTATTCCATTCTTTCGATTGAAGTAACATAATCCAATAGTTTGTTTACTTTGGTAACCAAACTAATTGAAAATGCAGCTGAAGTCACAATGCAATGCAGTTTGTCCTGCTTTCATTATTTGAAGAAAACTGCATGTTGTATAGACTCGAATCGACTTCGAACTTGACATGCTGTGAAGGCATTTTTCTAAGGTTCTGGCAATTTACATAAAATTTACAATAACGTTAAACCTGACGTTTTTTTGTTTGTTTTTGTTTCATTGTTACTACATGTTTACCCGAACGCACGCGCTGAGAACATGCTAAACATTGAAGAGGGTTTTGGAAGGGAAAAATAATTTAACAGCAGTTTTTTCACTGCCATTGAGCATTTTACAAATAGATCTAGAGTTCTGACTATTTGCTAGCCATATGTACCTAAAACTTGATAAATCTGAAGAAAACAAAAATATCTATCTTAGTTATTGCACTTGCAAATTTGTATAGTTTTCGTAGCAAAATTCGAACTCACATTCGAACTCAAGCTGTGGAGACAACCATCAGTAGGGATGCTCCACCATGCATAGAGTCAGTCAGTGCAAATTAAATATACGCAACTGTTGAATTGAGGACCTATATTTATGGCAGTACATCTTAATTTTTCATGTCGATATAATCGTAAATTATATCGATCAAAGACTTATGTATCTATTAAAACATGCGATACTTTAATTTTAATGTATACCCCCTTGAAGTTAATAGATCTGGTTAAATTTTAAATGACAAGCTAGTAACTTGGGGAAATCTAGTTATTTACGCCACCTCTCACAAACAAATACATGTAGAGACATATATATTTAGCGACTATCACCTTATAATTATAATTTTATTAGATGAATTTAAAAAAACAGTTCAAGTTCAATATAATTACTTAGATAGTCCCTTCTATTTTGAAAGTATTTTTTTTTTATCTGATCGTCATATTTTATAAAAATGAATGGTGTTTTTAATTTAATAAGATTACGTGTCAATTGGTTCTTCTAAATATATCTGTTTATGCATAGGAAAAATATAGATCATTATTATTCATGAAAGTTTTCTATGTCCATGAAAGGGGTTTTTATAGTTTATATACTTCTGTTTAACCTCGCAATTTTCTAAGTAAGAGATACAATCATTATAAGTTAAACTAGGACTTTAGTACACTTTAAAAGTAACAAAATTGGTAGTCGAGACGAATTTATCAAAGTTTTTCAAAACTTGTTTCCGAATCCCATATTTGAATTTCATGTAACATTGTAATACTTTATTGTTGTAATTTTTCATTATTGAATACGGTTTCAACAAAAAAGTAACAAGAAAGGTTATACTTCATATTTTGTGTGTACTTTTTTTAATTCGTTAACCGCATTATTGTTGGTTTCTGTGAGTGCAGTGGCCGATATTACAAATGTATTTATTAAGATAAAAGGACATGACAAATTTCAAAAACCAAAATTAAAGTGAAGTTTGTGAAAAAAAAACTTCCATTATAAAAACACCAATAAATGATTATTTAAACACTGCAATAAATTATAATAAATGTTCGTGTATCTATAAATTACTTTATGTCAACAGGGTAAATTTTAGTTACATAGACATTTATATTTCTGTAAAATCAAAACGTCAAGATAACATTTAAATATTATCACAACATTTCGTGACAGAATGTTTGAAGAAAATATAAATCTTGCATTAAACCATGACTTATCAATACATACCAATAAAAAGGCGGGGTTACAAATATTGAAATAAGTATAAATGTTTATTTATCAAACAATTTTAACAGAAGTCAATTTGAGATTAAAAGAATTATATAATATAAGTTGGGTATGTTGTAATTTTTGTAATCAATTATTTTGTTATGTTTGCTTTTTTTGTCAAATCGAACGAATTGTTACGTGGGGGAAAAACTATTTTAACCCGAATCATCAGGTCCACACAGACTTGTTCAAATAAACATGTACAGAAAAATGAATATGTAGGAAAAAGTTTGGTTTTCAAAGTAGATAACATTTTCTTTTGAAAATAGATTACAAGACCGATCGAAAAATATTCGCTTCTTATGTATGTTCCATAAAACTGCCACCGCTCCGTTTTTTCTTATATCGTAATATCACCAGTCAGTGGCACATTTTATATGCATATTTAGGACAATAAATCCAAGGGTATATTCTGTAAAGAGGACAGATTTGGGTGGATGGCGGGAATTTTAATGCCAATGGAAAGTTTAAGTTGTGCTTGACAGTAGGTTGCAACGCAACAGGCAACCGAGGGACTTGCGAAACTAGATGCAATGTTTCTTTAACATACCAAGAGTGAGGCACTCCAATAACAAGGGATGACATTTACCGTCCCCATTCCAAACAAACGTGGTTGTGTTTTTAGACATGCCACGGAGCCAAATAAACACCCATCCTTTTAAGGTTATATTGTTGGATAGGAGAAGTCAAGGTATACTACCGTATTTATATACTTCAATCTTCTCTAGTGACTCTTTAGTCTTTGAATTGCTGTAGAATTTGCAGAAATCACCGATTCGTCTCTATTATTCTCAAAATTTGTTTAGAAGTTCATAAATATTCGGATCTATATATATATAAATATACTTCTTAATTGAATACATCGTAAATATTTCATAAAGCTTTTATCTTTCACCACATTTTCATTTTTTAACACGATTTCTTAAAAGGTTAGTGATTGTGAAATGGGTATAGACTTTTCAACTATCTTCTTCAAAGAAATCATCCCATAAAATGTAAACATTTTCACAAATGATTTCATATCTAAAAAGCATTCTTTATGATCTATATAACCTTCATTTTGAAAAGTAGTCATGCCTGGGTTCTTTTTAAAAAGATTAATATACCAAGAAGTGTGAGGTATATGGTGAAGCTAGCTTAAATTGAAAATTGAATTACTTTCTTTCACGATTGACTTAATCTTTTATTTGAAAGTTTGTTGTGTGTTGGTAACCAAGTTGTCTTAAATTCTTGAGTAACTTAATCCAATTTAATTCGTTTATATGTTGGTAATATTTTGAGTGTTAATTTTGTCACATTCTAATTTAAATGACGATTACAGTGCCATTTAGAAAAGAATAGCGAAACAATTTATAAAGTATAATAAGGTCACGTCATCATAACAAAACAGAAGTAGTGCTAAAAAAAGTAATTCATTGACCAAAATTGAAAATATAACTACGCTAAGGCGGATTACAACAAATTAAAAAAAGATCAACAAAGAGATAATATTTCTAAATTCGCAATTTCTCAAAAATATAGCTAAAAGACTCTTCATTGATCCCTGTTTTTTATTGACGACAAAAGCTACAAGGGCATATAATACAGGAAGATTTTTTTTTATCAAGAGTTAACCCTCTATCCTATATCACACAATATAATGCAATCACAGACAACTGCATGTGACTGTGGTAAACGCAAAACATGGATGTATAGCTATGCTTGCATATTGAGTTGTAATGTTATCTATCATATCTTATCATTTGGTTATCGGTAGACCTTATTGAAACTGAAATATCTTAGTATATTCAAGAAAGCAAAAACATACTAAGTAAATGGGAGATTTCGATGGCAAACACTGATATTGTACATGTTCCAAACGTTAGAGGCAATGTTCTCCAAACATTCACAAGGCGACGTTCAACTGCCATGGCTACGAGCTTTTTTTGGTCCTTCAGTTATGGAAATGTTATTGTTCTTGGTGACATGTTTGGTTTCAGACATGGCTACATGCACAATAGACTTGACTTATTGTTAGTCGTGTATAATACCGAGCAACGATATATTTTAAAAAACGCCCAGACGAAAAAGTGAATATTAAATTAAATAATCTTCACACACACAAACACATCATACACACACACAAACACATATAAACAAGAAAATGGTTAAAATTCCACAAAATTACATCGTGAAAAATTAGTCCTATTATAACTGAAATACAAAGTGTTCAAATAATTATATAACGGTAACTGAATGCCGTCAAAACAGCTAGTGTCTATTTTAAATGGTGTCATCAGTATAGTAAATCTTGTAATTTGAATAAAGGACAATCACTATTGTTCACTGTGACATGTAATTTAAAATCTGTCTCTTATCTTTAAGATTTCAAATCTGATTCTTATTATTTAAACCCAAATGTGGTGATCTGTGAAATAACATGTTAGATCTATACATATGTTTATGTAACTTAAAGTGTAATTTTGGTAATAAGGTCTGTGATTAATTTGTAAGGCCGTTTAACCTCAAACAAATTTAGAAAATCAAAATATTGGAATGCACCAATGTTTAGCAGACGAGAGCTTACTATCGTGTTTTGTTCTTCCAACAGGAACCCAGACTATAATATTGGTAACTAATCAACAATTAAATATAAATAAAAGAATATATTAGATATGTTTTCCCTTTTATCGCATTGCGTATTCAACACAATGCCATATTTTTTTAAACTCTGATTTAATCATTGAGAATTAAGATTGCACTTGTTTACTTGGCACTTGTCATTATCCTTAAATTTCTAAAGAAGTTCACCGGATTATATCACCAGACTTGAAAATATTCTTAAAACATAATGTTACAATGCATATTAGTTTTAAATCGATTCATTAGAGATTTTAGCAGGAAACGATATCTGATCAATCGAAAAACATTGAAAGCTTGTATATCAGTATCAAGTTCCGGTTTAGACAGTATAAAGAATTAAATGACTGCAGAATTGAATGAAAATCGACAATTTCTAATTCCATGAAGCTGATTTTAAATGCAAACATAATAATAACATAAATTTTATAACAATTTTCAGCCATTTAATTAAATGATGTATATGCACTCGACAAAAAAATAATACAACATATTTTGTGTTTTAATAAATACAAATATAGAATAGTACAGTAGCAAGGAATTTCAAGGACAAACGTTCCGTACCGCATCCCAGCAAAGGACCAAAACAGAATAAAACAGTTTATTCCAATTGAAACACTTGCCCTATTTCATATATTTACAAATCTATATATATCTTATTTTATTTGACTTAGATTCTAATGTACCGGCAGAATGACTTGTTCTGAAGAGGGCGTCAGTTTTGTTGCTTAGGATGTGTTAATATCCGCTGCACGTCCGTTTGTAAAATGAGACTGTCAAATCGAACACCCGTACTAGGTGTACGTTCTTTGCAAGTTGTAAACATGTTTGAATAACTCTTTGATATGCCCGTAGGTGGCTTGTTGAGAGACCAAATATCTGTTCCTATCAACACACCAAATGATATGCCCTTAATCCAGGTCAATCATTTTTGTAGAGCATATTCCAATGTACATGCATATCTATTAGCGTCCGTCTGGCATATGCTTGAAATATTTGCCACTGCATTGGACGTGTATCAAACATATTTACTCTAAATTTCGAGTTTGATTGAATCTGTTTTTAAAATCTAGCATGTGTTTGATGTGTCAGAGCTAGTTGTACAAAGAGGGAGATGGCACAAAGAGAGCAATTAAAAACTATTAGTCAAAGAAAAACAGAATAAAATGGTTAAAGAGAATATTTATTTTTCTATAAAATTCCATTCTATTAAAACATCATAATGTGATAATTGTTTTCTTTATTCAGGAAGCATTTTAGAGAAACACTGAAACAGCAAATGCAAGATAAAGACTTTCAAAAAAATAAATTTAACAGAGAGAAAACACAAGAGAGTGCTATGTCTATAGCTTATGATAACAAGTGTAGAAAGGAGGACGTAGACAAATATATCAACAAACACATGTATTTACAACAATACAGGAATCAAAATAAAACGGTATGTATTTATAGAAAGAAGAGAGAGGCTGTGTTAAAGAATTTACTGCTGTTTTTTTTTAATTCATTCAAAAACAAAGCAATTGAAGATCAATTAGATTTTGCATAAAGCGCAGACACCCTTCAAATCTTATATTTATAAATCTTCAAAATAGGTATATATGTTATAAGCGATTAAAGGAACTTTTTTTTTATCTTGATAATTTAAAAAAATATATATATCTACAAGTTACGTTATTAAAGATATTATTCGTATCAATTTTCATCTTGGGTCTGCATGATGATATTGTATTCTGCATAATGTGCATAGTACGCGTGTCATGGATATATGTCCACATGAATAACACGAGGTGAAGGGTACATGTATATATGCCAATGACACTATACAGATATATACCACAGGGCTTTTTACATGCAACAGTTGAAAATATGATTAGCTTTTCGTATGCATAAGTTGAAATGTACGCGTGTCATGGATATATGTCCATATGAATTACACGAGGTGAAGGGTATACATGTATATATGCCAACGACACTATACAGATATATACCACAGGGCTATTTTACATGCAATAGTTGGAAATATGATTAGCTTTTCGTATGCATAAGTTGAAATGTGATTGGCAAGTAATCAAACATTTAAGACTATAAACATGATGAACATTTGATGGCTATGCTATTTTTCTAACGTTTTTTAGTCTTTAGTGTCTAGAGTGGCATACAATGCGACCAAATAACCACAAGCCACATGTTCCAATTCATCACTATAGGACCAATCATACTTTGAGCATTGCAATATGCGTGATATTTATTTTATTTTGCGATATTAAAAATAAAATAGACTAGAGTTTTATGTTATCATACCGATTGCATAAACATGAAGATTTAATTAACTCATTTTATTTTGTATCAGTTATTATAATTGTGTTTTGTGTATTTTCTTTTCAGTTTATGGAAGATCATTGGGAAACGAGAAAGCAAAACAAATTCTTAGAAGACAGGATAGACAGAGAGAAACTACGCTACAATCCTATTAACTGGAGTTGTTCTCTAAAATAATTTCTCATAACTTTCTTTGATTGTTCTGTTATGATATGTGACAAGTATGACTTAAATTGCCAATAAAGAGACATTCTCTATCTTACACCTCCCTTCCGTTTAAAAATATTTGTCCCCGTTTAATTTATATATGCTGTAATATGTATAGCTTTTGTATAATTTATGCAGGAGACAAATATAGATTCAACATGGATTGGGGTGCAACAAATCAGTTCGTACAAAGATAAAAAAAAAAAAAAAAAAGTTATTACTGATATTTTCTCTTCTTTTTTGAAATTTTGATAAGAGAGTATCTAGGTACTTTCTGATCTTTTCTGTAATTTCAAATATTTTTATTGCTGAGATGGTGCTGTCAAAAATGTGCTTATATTTTGAAACACGTAGATGAATTGTGAATTGTAGATCATCGTAGGGTATGAGAAAATATTATTATTTATGAAATTATTGTTATAGATATTTATCAAAATACAGTACTAATTAATGATGAAAAATGAAAGGTTTCTAGAAAGTCTCACAAATAAGGAAAAACAAACAGTAATAACAAACAATATTAAAATGTGACGTTTCCATTATTTGGATACACAGATATAAAACAAATACATGTTACTCTTTTAGATTACTTTGAGTAAAATGTGTGTTACCCTCTTGGAAGACGGTTTGAGTAAAAATGCATTTTCACTCTTGGAATACTTTGAGTAAAAGTGCATGTTAACCTCTTGGAATTATTTGAGTATTAATGCATGTTACCCTCGTGGAATACTTCGAAGAATAATGCATGTTACCCTCAATGAAAAGTTTTTAACAAAAATGCATTTCCCTTGTTGAATACTTTGAGTATTATATTTTTCTTATGTCTTTCTGAATCAACCTTTTTATTGTGTTATAGGCTAAAACACCAAAACATATTCAGTTTCTACAATAGTACATATACAATGTAACACGGAACTGTGGACTTTTGGTGTAAAAACTTCGTCTATATGTATACATGCATGAATGTTCACCTAATCCACGGTTTATTTGTGGAGTTTGTTTTTTTTGCTCAATAAATCATTTGTTTGTGAAAATATTTTTTATTAATATTATATATTTTTGATTATTGTTTAGCAAAGGCAATAATAATCATAGTAATCTATTTGAAAACAGTATTATTCCTTCTTCTTTGCAATATAATTGTTAGAAATACATTTTGTAATCTATTGTATTTATTTTCTTATTAATGTTTCATTTAAATGTGTAGCTTTCACTAGATATTAGAGAATTTAGAAAAGTGGCAATTTAAGCGACTTTTCATCATTTTTTGTGAGTTTCGTACTTTGTGTTTGAGTTTCGTGTCACATACAGCTTGAGCTTTTTAAAGAATGGTTATAGTTTTTCAAAGAATTATTTCATCAAGAACTTTTACAGATTTTGTGTAAAAAACCCAATCGTCGTGTTTTTGTAAAAAAAAAATTACAATTCATTTAATTTACGGAAACTCCATTTATTTTTTATCAGATTGAATTCAAATTGGATATCAAACTGGACTTTAAAATTAATAATGTTTTTTTTCATTATTCTAGATGTTGGAATGAACTTAAATGAAAACTATCTTTTTAAATATTTGTGGTTTAAAAAAAAAGGTTATAGGAAACGCATGTAAATATTATTAAAATTATAGCTTATTTAATGAAGAATCAAAGTATATTCTAGTTCAGCCTTTTCATTTTTACCGACTGACCTGTTAAGACAGAAAGAAATTAAGTTGTTAAAAAACGATGCTGAAAAAAGTTCTTGCCGTAAATGGGTCCTTAACAAGTTAACAGAGCCGTTTATTTTTATTATCTGAAATTCTCCCACTTGGTAAAGCAAATAGAACTAAAAGTAGAATTACAATTTGATTGACTTTGTGATAGTTCGTCTTTTTTGTTGACCAATTGTTTTAGCATAGATTTTTGTTAATGATGTCAAATTTTATTACATCAAACTTTTAATTATAATATCTGTGATATATTTTATTGACAAAATAAACCTTTAAAATATGAACTACGTTTTTTTCTATATCTTTTAACTTTCATGTCTCATTTAATATATAGGTTGACTATGTAGTAGAAGGACGAGGTTTTTTCATCAACAACAAATTACGGCCTGTCGTGTTGGTCCCTTACCTTTTTTTGGCACTATAAAAGAGGGGCAAAAGATACCAGAGGAACATTCAAACTCATGGTTTGAAAATAAACTCACAACGCCAAGGTTAAAAAGAAAAATACAAACAGACAAACAATAGTACACAAGGCAAAACTAATGACGAAGCAACACGAACCCAACCAAAAACTGTGGGTGATCACAGGTGCTCCAGGAAGGTTGTCTTAAATACCTTGTACGTTATTTTTTATTTTTGACAAAGGAAAAAAGGAGAATCAACAAACTTTTTTATGACAAAATTAAAGTACTTTAAACAAGATGTTAATATCGGTCAAATGAACAGTATATTCATTGATATTCTTTTATGTTCTTCGTCCCAATCTTAAATGCAATCTTTTAATTTTTTTGGGGCCCTTTATAGCTTGCTGTTGGGTATGAGCCAATGTTGAAGACTGTACCTTGACCAATAATGAATTACTTTGTGACTTGGATGGAGAATTGTCTCGTTGGCACTCGTCACCACATCTTCCTATATCGTTTTACAATTATAACTTTAAAGTCTGAAGATGTCCTCCTCCTGCTTTAAGCCTATGTTATGATAAGGGGAAAGAGAGAACCGTTTTTGTTTTTTCTGGATATTCTTCATTAATAATGATCCAAACCACAAGTTTTAGCAACCAAAGAAAGGTATGAATGCAATGAAAGCTATATACCAATAAAGTACACAACCAAACTATTTAATGTTTTAATTGTTTATATAAAAAAATGTGGTATGATTGCCAATGATCGAGACAGCTCTCCATGCACAAGAGACCAAATGACGAAGAAATTAACAACTATATAGGTCACCGTATGGCCTTTAACAATGAGCAAAGCCCATACCGCATAGTCAGCTATAGACGGCCTCGAAATGACATGTAAAATTTACCTTTATTTATGTAGATTTTACCAAATATTCGTGGAAAATTCATTAACATGCACGATAAAAATCATAGACCTTACCATCAAAGGAAGGTGCACTTTGGGACTACAGACCAACGGCAGTGGGATAGACCAACTGATAAGGGCGGGAGATGATATGTTCCAACTCTTGGGAAAGTATCGAATAACATAGTCTAAAACACCTTGCTACGTAAACAAATATTTGATTTTCACCAAAAGTAAGTCCATAGTCTTTGATATACATCCATACAATTATATTAACTATAAAATTATTACAAATAGTATACTCGGACTGGAGCTGTGATTATCTCGAAAATTTTATTATCTCGTTCGATTTGTGGATTTACTGTTTAAAATAAATATATATATATATAATGCATATAGCCACCAGGCTGTGCAAACAGTAAATAATCTTCAGATCACTGAAGGACTACTGAAACCTTAAAAAAAAAGACAGGAAAGCAACACTGAGTCAATTGACCGGCAGAATTTCAATTCTTTTTAGCCAGAAGTTGCGAAAGTCGAATGATAACAGTGTAAACAGTTTTATAAAGTACAAATTCAATGAATTATTTAAAATATATCCAGCAGACGACAATCGTTACCTGGCATCAGGCATAGTGAAAAGCATGTCACACAAGATATTATAATAAATAATTAAACGCAATGCTCATTTTAATTGAGATTAAATTGCAAAATTATACAGATATCATCGTTTTTGATGTACCATCTAGAAACAGTATTGAAAAAAGATCGGTTTACAGGATGAATGTTCATCTCATTTTTCACAGCAACTGTCGCTCATTTTGTCAATTATAACAACCTTTAACAGTTAAATCAATTGGCCAGGCTTAATTGTTTCACGAAACATCATAGCAGTAATGAATTGGTCATAAATTGTTTGCAGTAAACATTCATTTTTTTGTTTTTATATTCTATCACATACCCTATGAATAGTGAAAAACGAGGCTGTAGAGAGGCCAACCGCCGGCACATTATGCTTGGATACGGGGAATAAGAATAGAAAAGGTGAATATGTATTGTAAACAATTACAAGTACAAAATCAACATCTTGCAGCAGTGGAAGTTACAAACAAACATTCACCTAACCTGTCCCAGTCAATGGGAGAATTTAGGTCGTCAATTAATGGCCGTGGCTACACTGTTATGAATTTGGTTCTATTATGTTGGCTGTCCATTCATGATGAAATCCTGGACCCACAGCTGCCCTATTCCAAAACGCATATTCTTTACACTAGCCATTACAATCGTAAAAAGGTAAATTCAGCGCTTCTTACCAGTTCATTTGTATGCTATCAGGATAAAATTATATTTCATGACAATGTAACGTGACTGTTGTTATATTAAAAACAAAAGTGAACTCATGGGTTGTTTCAGATAGCAAATGACTTTCTCACTACTATATTTTAAAGTCTTAAAGGAAAGCATATTGATTGATTAGTCTTGGGTGTTTAACGTCACTTTCAGCATTATTTGCTGATTCGTAGCTTCCAGTTTTTATTGATGGAGGAAAGCAGCCTGTGTGATAGGAGAGAATCAACACATTTTTGCAGAAAACTGTCATCCTTGCGAATTGAGATTGGAGCCAAATTCACCTGCAATGTGCTGGATTCCAACTCACAATCTAATTTTTAATTGAACCCTGCATTAACAAGGGTTCTCTGAATTTTTGTATCAGTACATACAATGTATATTCTTAAGGCTTTACAGCCGATTGCATTCCGTGTGTAGACAAACATAATGACTTTGGTTAGCTTACTTGCTAGCTGAACTGTGCAGTTATTATTAGATTGGTTATCTGTTGGACTAGTCTTAAAGAGTAGTCTACCTTAGACTACTCTTTAAGACTAGTCCGACAGATAACCAACCTATCTGCCTGTAGGACAAGGCTACTTCGAAAGAAGGGTAGATTAACCTAATAATGACTTCATGGTTCAGCTATCAAATAAGCTAACCAAAGATATAAGTAAACCTTTGCCTACACACTCAATGCAATCAGCTGTAACCAAATTTCAGATGTAAATCATATATTGAACTAGTACTATCATCCAATAACATTGCTATAATTTTTTTTCTCTTTTTAGAATAAATATTATATTAAACTTGATTCTAGTCCATCATTCTTTTTATAAGACATTGTACCATATGACTGATACGATTTATGATTGTGATCTTTGAATTTTAAAGTGAATAAAAACAAACCTTTTAAATCTCCTGTAGATATATTGTTTTTCTAGACACATCAAATAAAATGTACGATAGTATTTATATGATTGGCATAAGAACCATTAAATCATTGTCATTTTGGAGAAAGCCACAGAGTGTAGTGTTCATGGATTTAATATCATCTAGTTGAGTACTTAATTTAGCTTGCTCTAAGTAACTGCCAACATAATTTGATAAGAAATTATTTATTATTGTTTATTTTGTGCTTAGTTTTTGTTATCTTTCAAATAGTTATAAGAGTCAAGTGTTTTTCCTGTATTGACTTTTATTGCATATACCTTTTGTTAAAACGTCTCCAATGATCGAGATCAAATCTTTTGCCTGTATCAATTCAAGACAGGAACCTTTTGAGTGGTTGACTTAAATCGTTATAACTTGAATGTTTTTTTTGTCATTTGGAAAAGTCAGTGAGCATGGCATGGATTGATAATCTCTGTTGAGTTTTTCTCACTTTTTTTATAGACTCTGGACAATTAAGGTTTATGACCCCTTCTGTGGCCATGTGAATTTACGAATTTTCAAACAGCAATAGTATCAAAACAGTAAAAATAATGAATAATATGAGATGGGCCATATACCAAGGGAAACTTTGTGCAAAGCATTGTTATTTATATTGTTTCATTGCACTCCATAGAAAAGGGGGATATTGTCGCAAATAAAACCAAGATTTTTGTAGAAATCCACAGAATTGAAATAAAAAATAATTGTAATACACATGGCTACGGAAGGGATCACAAACCTGAACAAATTGGTTATGTTAATTAATTTCTTTGCATATAAATAAGACAACAGACATAACATTACTATCTATTTATTAGGAAAAGTAACAACATGGACGGGTGAGAGCACACACATAACATACAAAAAGGGAATAGTTTTCTGTATGATAGAAATAGAAATCTTGTATAAAAACATTTTAATTTGGAGAAAAATGACAAAATGTTTGATTTGTAGTTAACGTACAAAAAGGGAATAGTTTTCTGTATGATAGAAATAGAAATCTTATATAAAAACATTTTAATTTGGAGAAAAATGACAAAATGTTTGATTTGTAGTTAACGTACAAAAAGGGAATAGTTTTCTGTATGATAGAAATAGAAATCTTATATAAAAACATTTTAATTTTGAGAAAAATGACAAAATGTTTGATTTGTAGTTAACGTACAAAAAGGGAATAGTTTTCTGTATGATAGAAATAGAAATCTTGTATAAAAACAATTTAATTTTGAGAAAAATGACAAAATGTTTGATTTGTAGTTAACGTACAAAAAGGGAATAGTTTTCTGTATGATAGAAATAGAAATCTTGTATAAAAACATTTTAATTTTGAGAAAAATGACAAAATGTTTGATTTGTAGTTAACGTACAAAAAGGGAATAGTTTTCTGTATGATAGAAATAGAAATCTTATATAAAAACAATTTAATTTTGAGAAAAATGACAAAATGTTTGATTTGTAGTTAACGTACAAAAAGGGAATAGTTTTCTGTATGATAGAAATAGAAATCTTGTATAAAAACATTTTAATTTTGAGAAAAATGACAAAATGTTTGATTTGTAGTTAACGTACAAAAAGGGAATAGTTTTCTGTATGATAGAAATAGAAATCTTATATAAAAACAATTTAATTTTGAGAAAAATGACAAAATGTTTGATTTGTAGTTAACGTACAAAAAGGGAATAGTTTTCTGTATGATAGAAATAGAAATCTTGTATAAAAACAATTTAATTTTGAGAAAAATGACAAAATGTTTGATTTGTAGTTAACGTACAAAAAGGGAATAGTTTTCTGTATGATAGAAATAGAAATCTTATATAAAAACATTTTAATTTTGAGAAAAATGACAAAATGTTTGATTTGTAGTTAACGTACAAAAAGGGAATAGTTTTCTGTATGATAGAAATAGAAATCTTATATAAAAACATTTTAATTTTGAGAAAAATGACAAAATGTTTGATTTGTAGTTAACGTACAAAAAGGGAATAGTTTTCTGTATGATAGAAATAGAAATCTTATATAAAAACATTTTAATTTTGAGAAAAATGACAAAATGTTTGATTTGTAGTTAACGTACAAAAAGGGAATAGTTTTCTGTATGATAGAAATAGAAATCTTATATAAAAACATTTTAATTTTGAGAAAAATGACAAAATGTTTGATTTGTAGTTAACGTACAAAAAGGGAATAGTTTTCTGTATGATAGAAATAGAAATCTTATATAAAAACATTTTAATTTTGAGAAAAATGACAAAATGTTTGATTTGTAGCTAACGTACAAAAAGGGAATAGTTTTCTGTATGATAGAAATAGAAATCTTATATAAAAACATTTTAATTTTGAGAAAAATGACAAAATGTTTGATTTGTAGTTAACGTACAAAAAGGGAATAGTTTTCTGTATGATAGAAATAGAAATCTTATATAAAAACATTTTAATTTGGAGAAAAATGACAAAATGTTTGATTTGTAGTTGAGCAGAATATAGCAGTATGCGGAAGGAAGAATATAAAAGAAGGGTTATAAAACAACTTTTTAGTCTTATATGTCCACTTTTCTGTCTGGCTTCAGAGATTTCACTGGGCATACACATAGAGTAAAATGTGCCAAATAAGATATTGGAAAGGTAAAAAATAAAAATCCAGTTTCTAAAATTCTTGCAAGTGAATTTGTCATTAAATTTTGTTTTTTTTTATACTGCATGTTACACAAACAATGTAACTGTTGGCATTATTGGGACTGTAGTTCATATTAAATATAAAAAAAACACTTTGGGATTTAAAATGAAATTTAGATGAAAGGTAAAGAAATGCTATCTTGATAGCCTGCTGGTATTGCTCAAAATATCTTTGGAATCCATATTTATTTCTACAGGGTAAAATATTGAAAGGAATATAACTTCTAGGTTTTCTTAATTCATCAGATAAGGATGATATGATGCATTTATCTATATTCTTCCTTTCTTTGACAAATTAAAAATTAAATTTTAATGCAAGATTTTCCCAAAATACATTATACCACTTCTTAAAAAATTTGTCATGACTGTTGTCTCACAAAAAAATAAGCTTCTGGTGTTCCATTTATTAGTAATTCAGAGTTACCTCCCATTCGATAGAGCTAGAGCTACAGAGTTGTCTCCCATTCAACAAAATGTGATTAACTAAATTTAACCATTACTATTATACATTCCTTTTTGACATGTTCAGGAATATTTTTTCAAGAATAAAGTAATTGTTAATTAGAAAAAAAAAATCATTGTACATGCATATAAATAAATATTTCAGTAGAAAATATTGATTGTGATGCAAAATCTATAAAAAAAAAAAGCTCATACAAAACACTTATTTACAGATTGCAAATTTTAACTAAAATGCAAACAACCAATAATTCTATCAAGAAAAACATAACAATTTTCATGGTTAAAGTTTAAACAATTATGTACAAAGTAACAATAATTAAGTTATTTGCTGACCATGTTTACAAAAGGTCCTTCTTGCACTTTAGAACAATAGAAGCTCTCTTGATTATTTTAAAAAAGACCTGCATGTTCTATATGCAAAACAAATGTATTGGCTTTGACATTTTTTTAGAAATCTTTGAAAACCCATTTAAACAATTTCCATGAAGGATTTATTTAAATAGATTTTTACAGCTTTCCCTTTAAGAAACATTATCTTTGTTCCAATTAAAATAAAAATCTTGAGATTTTTTTCTTTCAAAAATTAAAGATAATTTAGATTTTTTCCAAAAACCATTTTACAGGTTAGTCAATAAGAATTAGAATAATCCCACCAAAATATAATTTGTTAACACACACAAGGTAACCATGTTTTCAGAAGATCATAATTTAATGTGAAGCCAAAATTATGTTTTCATATAAAAGTCACAAATAAATATAAATTTAACACTTGCGTAGCTATTCATTATGCTAAAAAAAAA
Source organism: Mytilus galloprovincialis (assembly GCF_965363235.1). NCBI lineage: Eukaryota > Metazoa > Mollusca > Bivalvia > Mytilida > Mytilidae > Mytilus > Mytilus galloprovincialis. The sequence continues at coordinate 51,234,261 of NC_134838.1, read as the reverse complement.
GAAGAAAAAAAACCCTAAATAAACCCTGATTATGATATAAACAATCAAAACACAATTTCCCAAATCCATACATGCCAAAACTGGAGACTTTTTATTCCAGATAAAAATAAAAATAAAATATTTTGGCTCAGTTAAATAGTATTTGGCCATACATGATCTTCAAGAAGTACAAGCACTTCTTTGAGCAAACTCTACCTTAGCATATATACTTATCATGAACAAATACCATTACAAAAAAGTATAAAAAAGAAGTGAGGTATCTATAATATGCCAGCAAGACAACTGCCTAATAAGTGGGTCTCATTGGGGTCTAAGCGTGACGCCAGGTTGTCGATTTTTGGTAAGCGTGACACGGGAAAGTCAAATAATTGTGTCGTGAAAACGGGAAATGAGGTCTAGCGGGACCCAGGAAATGACAAAAAAATGAGAATTGCTTACGTACATAGTGTAAGCGGGATATGGGAATCTGACAAAACAGTAAGCGGGATCCGGAATCAGAACCCTCCAATGAGACCCCCTAATAAAAAAAACACCCAAAAGATAACTATATTGACATACATGTCTTTCTGATAACACACAAAAAGAAAACAAGGAATGTTATTGTACCCTTGGACAGAAATTCCCATCAACAGTTTCAATACATTCTGTTTAGAGATTTTCATGTTGAAATTCGGGAAATTTTCTAACACAAAACTAAGTTAGAGTGAAAATTAATAAATCACATTTAACATCCATTAAGCGGGAAAAATAAACATTGCTTTTGTTTATTTCATGCAATAATTTTAAAATAGGTTTTGTTATGGGGTTTATTACTTGCAAAATATAGGAAGAAATCTGAAAAATTTACATGTATATATATATATATATATTGGTCGTGTGGTCTAGCGGGACGGCTACAGTGCAGGCGATTAGGTGTCACGATATCTCAGTAGCATGGGTTCGAATCCCGGCGAGGGAAGAACAAAAAATTTTGCGAAAGCAAATTTACAGATCTAACATTGTTGGGTTGATGTTTAGACGAGTTGTATATATATATATATATATATATATATATAAAGCTCTAATCATTGTAAAAAGTAGGTAATATACTGTGGATTCATTATTTTTTCGTTGGATACCAATTTTCATGGATTTTGTGGTAACAGGGGAACCACGAATAACAATGCACAACGAATTACAAATTTTCAATGTTGGCAAACCCACGAAATCAAATAACCAAGAAAATACTAGATTTTCCCAATCCATGAAAATTGGTACCCACGAAAATAAATGAATCCACAGTAATTGGAATGATTATCACAGTAGCTAACAAAGAGATCACACTTCAACACATTATTATATTATACAGTAAAACCTTGTTGTACTGACTTCAGCACTATGACATAATTTATGGTATTTGATTTATTTCCTACTTCTTATTCTAAGATACAATTGTAATGTTTCAGACTATACAAACGGATTGGTTTTTTTGTAATTTATATTTACAGTTTTTTTTTTAATTTACTTTTGTATTGAAGGTTTGAATTAATAGGAGTTTTTGTCAAATTGTGATTTGAAATATCTTCCCACCCCATATAATAAATGAATAAATTTAAAAATTACAGTAATTGTTTTTTCAAATTTAAATAAACTAAAAACAAAATCAGTGGTCAAATGCATGTCAAGGAATTCCTCTTATAAAATAAGCTATATAAGTATATAAACCTGAGAAGAACCATTTCAAAAACAGCTGAACAAGGTTTTACTGTCTTCCTCCTATTACAAAACTCTTCAAAATATAAAACCATTTAAACAGTAGCAAAATTAAATACATCTATTATTATGACTTTAGTTATCCAGCAGTAATTACACATTACGTCTGCTATCCATTCTATTTGACCTAAATTTTGACATAATAAAAGGTGTGGCAGCCATGGCCAAAAGTGCCATCCCTAACAGCGGTCTGTATGTAATCCAACCAATGGCAATAACGGTCAAAGACAAGCTGATTGAAAATGCAAGATTCATTATTCCTACACCTGCAGCTACCAGTTCTCGGATGATAGGTAACCAGTCCACTGAAAAAAATATTCATGTTTTAATCATTTTTGAATACTGAATATGGCATGAACAAAAATACTTTTGTCATAATAGTAAAATTGAATTCATAAAGATTATCATTATTTTAATAATCTGGCAAATACATATTTATAGCATATATTTAGAGAATTTGGATGCATATATTTCATATACACCAGAGTCCTATGTGAAAATATGAACATTTATGGTGCTACATACAATCTGCCAATACATATATTTCAGCATTGGTCACAATATAATGTTTTTTCTCCAAACTGTTTATGACTTATTCACTAAATCTGTTGGATGTGTACTGATTGAAATGCAAGTCTTTAATGCATGATTTTTTTGGGGTTGTCATTGACTGTGAACTAGCTTACAGTAGAAGAAAGTATTATTAGATCAGTAATTTGTGTATAAATTCTTTGGGTAAGTTATTTTCGTTAAGCTTTGTTTCAATCTTACTAGTTAAGACCTTTGCAAATATTTAAATCTGAGTATTAATATTTAAAAAAAAAAGATGTGGTATGATTGCCAATGAGACTCTTCATGCATGCTCTTCACAAGATACCAAATGACACAGAAACTTTGCCACTTTAGGTCACCATAAGTTTTCTTCAAAATAAGAACCTAGTAATGGTCAAGTTTGAACATTTTGTTTTGTTTAAAACTATCACTGAAATACTCCATTTAATCACTTGAAAAGTCCTCCACTTTTTCCAGAAAATGAACTACCAATGTATGCCATCATCAAGCAGATGGGGTGAAATGATCATAAAACATGTATAACAGTTCTACCCTCACAGACTAATAAAACTTGTCATCTATATAAAAGTATTTTAACCTATGAATTATTCCATTCCTGTTAATGTTTATTGCACAAACTTACCTAATGTAGTGATTATACTGGTAAGACAACCAAATCCTACAAACATCAGTAACCAGCCACCAAATCTGACACCCCAGGTTATAAATGTATTTTGTTGTTGTTCTTTACCAAATATCTCCTGAAAGATTTAAAAAAATGACAATAAAACAGCTTTGGTTCAAAAGTTATAATAATTTACCATTGGGAAAAAATAAAAATAAAGTGTGCATGACATTTCAAAGATTCAGCAAACTTGAAGTTGAACATTCAAAGATCTGCAGACATGTCACACAGTATTGCATATACAGTTGAAGCTTTGTGCCATATATAAAATAGTTATGACTTGTTCTTGCAAAGAAAATAAGACAGATATGTCTAACAGGCAGACATTTTTTGTGCAGCAGTATTAAAACCTTGTTCAATAGAATTTTGTAATGAAAATACTACCAGAGCCCTCTTTTATTTCTAAAAGTGATGGTGTGTCAAGTTATATGCAAAACAAAAAAAAAGGTTTAAATAGTTTGACCCTTCAATGTTAAAGATGTAAACATGGTTAAAATCAACAAAAGAAAATACTTAACTAGAGTTTCCTATCCTGAGAATTAAAAAACTACAGAATAATTAACTTAGAGGCTCTGAAAGAGCCTGCATCTTCAACAACGGTAACTTTTTAGTAAAAAAAAACATCATTAGAGGGGAATAACTCTATCAAGAAATAACTGATAATGTCAGTTATGTTGACATATAAGTACATCTTATCCTGCTGATATTTTTTTCTTCTTCTAGTTTCTTTGTATCTATAAATAATTTCAAGGTAAAAGGCAAAAAAATGTTAATAATTATAATTTTAATGCAAAAACTCTTAATAACCAGTCGACTAATGATTTCAAATTTCAAGTTCCTATCAATCTAGGATTATGTTCTTTAAGATAATAAGCAATTATCAAAAAAGTGGTAAAAATTGTCATTAAAGGGCAATAACTGTAATAAAGAGATGTCTGACTATTTTGATCATGATGACTTATTTGTAGATCTTGTCTTGCTGATCTTTTTTGCTATTTTAATTTTCTGCCTTTCTCTTATGGTTTTTTAGGTAATAGGCAAACATATATGTAGGACTCAAATCTATGGTAGATTCCAAATCTATGGCAGATTCCTAATCTATGGTAAATGTGACGTCATGTCATCCCAAATCTATGGCAGACTTTTTACAATTCTAATCTATGGCAAGTTTTGTAATTTCCTAATCTATTGCGTTTTTTGTTGTTTCCAAATCTATGGCCGATTTTGTGCAAATGTAGAACAAGGCAGTACATATACGATCACTAACTTGTCTTAAATAAGTTGACATGTACGACAACGGGATCATGTCTAAATCATTTGTGAAATAAAAATTCCATAATGGTCAACCAAATCGTGATGTCAAACATAAAAAAGTGTAAAAGTGATATACCATAATACCGAAATTAGGATTAAAATGATCTGGAAAAATAAGCATTTCTTAATTTGTGCATTGTACCAGTTTAATCCATTAATTGAAACAACTAGAAAAAAGTCCATTAACAAACAAGAAAGCAGTTTTTATTAAAAAAAAAAAATTAAACAGTTTGACTTTTCACATAATATTTATTTTAGCGTTAATCAATCTTTTTTAATTGGTGACGATTTGAGTCATCTTGGTGGTATCCTGTAATTTCATTTTCTCACTTTAAATACTTTGTTAGCCGTAGACGCTAAAATATTTTAACTATAACTCTATTCCCAAAATATCCACTACTAAAACAGCTGTGCCTATCTTCATCGCGGGATTCGGACTGTATATCAAATAATTATTACCAGTCCTATAGATAAAAGATCACATATTTCTTTAAATTATCGGAAAATTGTTTTAGAGCGAAATTTTTAAACACAGGACTTGCTGAAGTCGGCGACGACTTATATATGGCGTTATTTTAATGTGACGTTATATTTTACTCTTTTTCCCGGAAAATTACGTAATTCATAAATCTGCCATAGATTAGGAGAAAACAAAAACCTACCATAGATTTGACGTTTGTAAGGTCATATTTGCCATAGATTAGGAATCTGCCATAGATTGGGAACACGTCATAGATTTGAGTCCTACATATTTAAAAATGATAAAATTTGTAATTTGAGGGCAATAACTCATAGATTGACAGTTTTAATGTATATGATAACATTTAAGCTCAACATTTTAAACATTTTTAACCTATTAGATATTTTCTTTTTATAGCAGATTTCAAAATACCAGCCAAAAGTTGTATCTTACCCCTTTGTTCTATTTTTAGTCTTGTTGGCAATCTTAGATACCCCAATGATGATCTTGTCCAAGTTTGATTAAATTTGGCCTTGTAGTTTTATAGATTTTAGTAGATAACAACAACAGCAACAGATGCCAATTTATGAAAAAAGTGGTGAGTTAAAATTTGAAAATGGTGGACCGAGACTTCTCTTGCATGTTGTTACTTTACAAGAAAAACATTATAAATTGAAGAAGAAACATAAGATTTTCTGCACAAGTTTACCTTTGGAGACAGCCTTCCAGTATACAACATTTCTAGAACATCTCCAGCTACTGTCTGGAAGGGTAACAGTCTATGACGTATCTGTCTTGCTATAATGCTCACCTGAAAAATAGTCAATAAAAGCATATATATTTATTTCAAAAGATTCGGTCTTACCATAAATAACAACACAATAAACAAATGACAAGTCCATCTCTTCTATTTTCATATAAACTGTTATTACAGAGATACTGTAAAAGCAGATATTTTCTTGGAGGATTTAATTTCATTTATTTCGTTGAAAGAATATATCCACAAAATAAAAAACCCACGAAAATTTAACCTCCATATAATACCACTTAAATTTAAGGAAACCACGAAATTAAATCCCCATGAAATCTTATCTAGAGACAAAACCACGAAATTTTAACCCAACAATAATTATTGTTTCTACAGTATGTCTCGCCTTTTTGTCATTTTGATAATGCAAATTTTGAAATTAAAATAGCAATACTTAAACATGTGAGTTATGCAAACATTCAAAGTCTATGAACCATGACTGAAGGTACATGGCTAGACAATCTCTATGGAAATCAGATGTACCAATGCTTATGCAACTGCATACCAAATATCATTGAGCTACCACTTGTGGTTCACCATAAACTTGCCTTAAGGTAGTTCGCTTCTCGGTTTCAAAGTAATTAACTTTTTAAAACACTAGTTTATATTGATAGGGGATTAATAAAGGAATCAATAGAGCAAAAAAAATATATAGTTCACCGTCCTTGTTTTCGAGATATTAGTCATTGAAATTTTGGCGGGAAAATATTCTCTCTTGACTTTTCATAGCTTTAGTATTGACAAGGTGAAGTTCTCAAAAACTGTTAAAAAGTAATTAAAATTTGATAAGACTTTTACAGATGGCTTATTATTATACATGTTAAAGATTTACAAAAAGAAAAATGGGGTTCACCGGGCAAATTTTTGCAAGGCATTCAAATGGATAAAACCAGAGGATTCCGAAAATCTGACAAAATATCCAAAACGTGACAAGCCAGCCTCCTTAATCAGCATACCTATGTCTCGCTTTTAGATTCCATCAAGGTGAGACAAAAAACATCTGTTAATACCACTAATCAAAACAATTATGTTCACTTTATGTATCTTGAATCTCTGATTTGCTGCTGAATCAAACATATTTATTTCAAATTTCTTATTTTAACATAAATAATTGTACAATGAACAAAGTACATGTCCATTTCTATTATTTTCATAAAATTAAAACTGATTTAAATCCAATAACTCAAGAACAACAAATCAGAAGAAAGCATAATGTGATTTATTTAAAATATATACTGTAAATTCAGAAATTATTGCAATGTTTTTATTATTGTGAAAAATGCAACAGGTTTATAATTGACATAGCTTTAACTGGTATTTTGAAACAGGATATTTCTCAATATCACATAAATTAAAATTGCATTTAAGTTTAAAATAACAAAATATAATAATAAATGTACACAATAATTTCTGAAACATTAAAACCATATATATGTATTTCCAAAGAGTCTATCTAACCACAAATAACAGCGAAATTAACTAATGGCATGTCCATCTCCATTCTTTTCTTAAAACTTGAACAGATTAAAGTGCAATAACTTGAGAACAACAAATAAGAAAATGTATAACTTTACTTAGTTCATATACATAGATGCTGTTTATCTTGTTATACAGTAGGACAACCGGAAGCGCCTGAGTAAGGATTTCGCCGCTCAGTGATACGGTTCACTAGACGACGTTGTCAACACGTAATGGCGGCCATTATTTGACGTTGGATTTGGCATTCCATGCTGAAAAGTTGCATTAATGACATTCTTGGATGTTTAATCTTTATGCTAAACAACACAAAAGGTAAAGGTTTATTCCAGATATTTCAGTTAATTACTATCAAATAAGTCGGCTCCAAAGAAATGATTTAAACGACAAAAATAATATGTAAAATAATATCAAACATGAAAATTGAAATCCAATATATCATCATTTCCTTATAATATACTAGTATTGAATCAACTATTTACTGGTGAATTACATTCGGATTTCGGTCTAAGGTATCCGCACTTGTCTCCGGAAATATTATATCCACACAAGTTGTCAACATCCGTTTTTAAACTGGTCAAGGTGTTCTTCACGATCTCCATGGAAAATATTCACGCTTTCCCTTTTTGCTCAGATAATAGAACATTGTAAATAACTATCTGAAAATACTGACCAAAATGAATAAAATTCGAAAGCAGGTATGATCACTTTTAATGCCGATTGCAAGTTCTCGAAAAAGGGGGGGGGGGGGGTACACAATGTAATTTCAAGGCCCCCAAAAATTGCAAAATAAAGGCTACTGAGGCACCACGAATTTTGATGAACGTCTCGGGTTCAACTCAAAAGTACACCCTATAGGCGGATATAGGGGGGGGGGGGGGGGGGGGGGGCTAGGCTCCCCCTTTTGAGAAAAAATTTGGTTGTTTATATAGGGAATCACTGAAGTGTGGCTGGAGCGGGCCCCCTCTTATGTCAGTCAGTGAGTCCCCACTTATGAAAATTTATGGATCTGCAAAAAAAAAAAATAGATAGCCATGCATCCGCTAAATTCACATCTCACATTTTAAAAGTAATTTACACATTGAAATTAACCACTGAATCACCCACCCATTTCAGAGCTTATACATGTATCTCATGACCAGGAATTATTACAAATTTGATATGCCTGTACAGATTCTTTATATCCGTTATGTTATATTATTCCTATAGGTTAGATAGTCATATATATTTACACAACTAATCATGCTAATCATGCTACTTAGAAATGATAATCCATTGACAATATTAATTACTTTTATAAAATGTACTGCAACTTGATTAATATCATAAAATTATCAAATTAATAGTGTTATGACAGTGGATTCAAATTAAAACTAGGTTGTGAGTGCCCTGAAAATGTAAAAAAATCAGCTTGCATATATTTATGTACACTTTTATAATACATGTACATGTTTTCTTTGCCTGTAACTTTTATGTATTGAGCAGAAATTTATAATAATAGATATATAAAATTGAGAATGGAAATGGGTAATCATGTGTCAAAGAAACAGCAACCCAACACAACCAAAGAGCAGACAACAGTCGAAAGCCACCAATGGGTCTTCATTGGAGCAAGAAAATATGTTTTTTCTTGGTAATTTATTTGGCAAATTTGTATTCATGTGTTGATAATAACAATGCAAAATTAATTAAATTTGGCTTTGAATAATTTAGTATAATAGATTTAGTAATTGTATGTACATTTGCTTTATATTTACAGGATGGAGAAAGATGTTCACTATGAATCAAAAATTTAATACAGAGGACTTCTATATACATGTATCAACAAAAACACTATCAGAATATGCACTTATACATCAAGAAAACAGTAATCAAATGGAATGTCAAAGACGAGTAATGTTGAAAGCAAAACTATTTTATTTAAAATAGAAAACAATATGACTAGAATATATTAACATGATTAAGGGTAAGTAATCCAAATGTGTCTGTTCAAGGTAACACCAGTTGGTTATTTTACAATGCGCTATGATTTCAATCCCACAAATATGAAACAAAACATGATAGACAAATATGAATTAACACTATTTTGATAATGAAATAGACTGAAATATTTTACATTTAACAGTCAGACAAGAAAATTGCCAATGGAATAAATTTTGAATGGAAGTTAAAATTTATAGTTTTTACATGTAGGTCAAAAGAATCATACACAGACTTTAAGGCCAAATGGTATACTGTTTATAGTTTAAAGATTTTATACTATATATATTATCTATGCTGTATAATTTCAAGATAGTTTCATTTGGATTTAAAACCTAATGTCCAGAATGAAGGGTACAGTAATTTGAAATTCAATTATAAAGATTTAAAACAATATAAGGGAATTAACTCTTACATGCATATGATGTGCATCATATCCATGAGAATGTCAGATCACATATGGGTAAAAAATGCCCATATAACAATGACATATAATATATCAAAATTATCATTTATCATTACTTTTCAATTGAATCAACAAACTTGATTTAATAACAAAATATATTTTTTTTTTATTTTCAGTACACTGTCAGCATGGTCAGAAGAAAAATTTTACTGGAGGATGAAAATTTTGGTACCTGGAATCAGCAATGTATATGAAAATGAAAATAAGATATATTCATGTACAGAATGGTAAACATGTGGTTCAATTGTTTATTAGCAGACATTTTTGTTGAACTTATGAAGGATTGAACAAATGAAACTTAAGCTGACTATGGGCTCAATGTGTAGTAAAAAGAGAATTTTGAAATATGCAAGATTCATCAACGTTAAAATATGCACAAGTGAAATGTCATCATATTTTGTAAAAAAAAATCAGATTATTGACTTAGTTTTTTTCATGAAAAATAAAGTTTCAAAGCAATATCACTGTTCTATAATTAATAAGATTCCTCATTTTTGTCGAGCCTGCAACTTTTATTGCAGAAAGCTCTACAAAGGGATAGTGATCCGGCCACTATGGAAGTGGGGTTAGGTAACTACTGAAAAGGTTTATATTTTAAAAGGTTGAAGACCTAGATGCTTCATCCTTGGTATATAGATGCCTCATGTTAAGAAGTTTCTGTCAGTCACATGTCCAATGTCCTTGACCTCATTTTCATGGAACAGTGACTTCTTGAAAAGATAAGATTTTTTGTAATGTTAAATTCTCTCTCATTATAAGTAATAGGATACATTGTAACTATATTTGGTATGTCATACCTTGCAAGGTCCTCATGCCCGTCAGACAGTTTTCACTTGTCCTCATTTCATGGATCAGTGAACAAGGTTAAGTTTTTGTGGTCAAGTACATATATCAGATACTACATTTATAAGCAATAGGTCTAGGATATTTGGTGTATGGAAGGACTGTAAGGTGTACATGTCCAACTTGCAGGTGTCATCTGACCTTGATCTTATTTTCTTTGTTCAGTGGTTATACATGTACATGTAGTTTAGTTTTTGTGTTTTGGTCTGTTTTTCTTATACTGTATACAATAGGTCTACTGTATTTGGTGTACGGAATGATTGTAAGGTGTTCATGTCTAGCTGGCAGGTGCCATCTAACCTTGACCTCATTTTCATGGTTCAGTGGTAAAAGTTTTCGATTTTTGGTCTTTTTTTCTAATACTATATGCAATTGGTCAACTATATTTGGTGTATGGAAATATTTTATGATCTATATGTCAGTCACACAGGTTTTATTTGAACTTGACGTCATTTTCACAGTTCATTGCCCAATGTTGAGTTTTTGTTTTGTTTTGGTCTGTTTTCTTAAACTATGAGACTGAGTATGAGCAATAGGTCAACTATATTTGTTGTAAGGAAGATTTGTTTTCTGTACATGACTGACTGTAACAGTTCATTTGACCTCGACCTCATTTGCATGGTTCATTGGTCAATGTTTAGTTTACTTGGTTAATGTTAAGTTTGTGTGACAGTTGTAATAAAGCTTTATATTTAGGTCTATCAACATAATATCATTGATAGGTAAAGACAAGAGTGCACACACTGAAATGTCTCGCCTTCTTTACTAATCATTGATATTATGTTGATAGTCTTAAGTATAAAGCTTTATTACAACTGTCACATAAACTTAACATAAACCAAGATAGCTAAACAAAGACCAATGAACCATAAAAATGAGGTCAAGGTCAGATGAACCATGCCAGGCAGATATGTACAGCTAACAAAGCTTCCATACAACAAATATAGTTGACCTACTACTTATAGTTTAAGAAAAATAGACCAAAACACCAAAACTTAACACTGTGCAATGAACCGTGCAATTGAGGTCATGGTCAAATAAAACCTGCGGGACTGACATATAGATCATAATATATTTCCATACACCAAATATAGTTGACCTTTGGCATATAATAGTAAATAAAAAGACCAAAACTTAAAAACTTAACTTTCCCCACTGAACCATGAAAATGAGGTCAAGGTCAGATGACATCTGCCCGCTAGACATGTACACCTTACAATCATTCCATACAACAAATATAGTAGACCTATTGCATAAAGTATGAGAAAAACAGACCAAAACACAAAAACTTAACTATAACCACTGAACCATGAAAATGAGGTCAAGGTCAGATGACACCTGCCAGTTGGACATGTACACCTTCCAGTCCTTCCATACACCAAATATACTAGCCCTATTGCTTATAGTATCTGAGATATGGACTTGACCACCAAAACTTAACCTTGTTCACTGATCCATGAAATGAGGTCAAGGTCAAGTGAAAACTGTCTGACGGGCATGAGGACCTTGCAAGGTACGTATATACCAAATATAGTTATCCTATTACTTATAATAAGAGAGAATTCAACATTACAAAAATTCTGAACTTTTTTTTCAAGTGGTCACTGAACCATGAAAATGAGGTCAAGGACATTGGACATGTGACTGACGGAAACTTCGTAACATGAGGCATCTATATACAAAGTATGAAGCATCCAGGTCTTTCACCTTCTAAAATATAAACCTTTTAAGAAGTTAGCTAACACCGCCGCCGTAGCCGCCGTAGCCGCCGCCGCCGCCGGATCACTATCCCTATGTCGAGCTTTCTGCAACAAAAGTTGCAGGCTCGACAAAAAAGCAAGACATTTCAGCGTGTGCACTCTTGTATTGTATACTTCTGAAAAACGAATATATCATCCCCCTGGACTCAAGTGTTTCACTTTTATTTTGCATGCATGTAATTTAAAGAAATCTCACTTTTACCTTTTGGCTAATTCAAGTTTTACCATTCCAGAATTATTTGATTTTTTTCATGGTAAATAAGACTTTTACCTTTTACCCATGTGTTGTAAATCTCTATTTTTAAGAATTGAATCACAAGGATGAATTTGATCAAATAAGCTCACTTTTGGATATTTATCACATATCGCATACTTAAATAATCTATTAAATTGAAAATGGAAATGGGCAAGGTGTTAAAGAGACAGCCCAATCAAAGAGCAGAAAACATGTCTGACAGAGCAGAACCAATTAGTGTGCTTAGATTGATTTCCTTCACTTTGCCCTATTATTGAGATTTAGTGAAAGAATTTTAATTATTTTATCTCTCAATTTAGGGAGAGGGGAATCAGTTTTCAACACTGCATTACTACATGTATTAATCCTACCACCAGTTACAAATGTATGATATAAACAACCATGCAACATAGCCCCTGTGACTGAAAGGAGAAAAGAGATGCACAACATACAAAACATATTCGATATAGCTAGCTACATTGTATCATTTGAAATACTTCATTGTTTTTTTTTAAAGTGGAACAATTTTTTGTAATAAGCTATTTACTATATGTACTACAGTTCCCTTTCAGTTTGCCTACTTAAGGCTTGATTACAGTTCTTATATGAAAATCAGAAGTTTGGGTATAATTGCCAATGAGACAACTACTCACCAGATACTAAAAGACTAGATATAGATCTTGGACAGCCTTCAACATTTATTTTAGCAGAACCAATAAGGTAGAGTAAGCTACATGTATATAAAAGACCCCTAAATAACATGACACAAAACGACCTGAAAAGGAATAGTCTGTGTGCAAAAGTGAAATATGTTTAAAAATAAGAGCATATGATGCAATGGATGCAGATAAATAAATAGTCAATCCAGAAAAAAATCCTACTATAGGTCTCTAATGTTATGGTTTATGCGGTTTATCAAAAAAAGTTGGCAACAAACTTTTACATACTTCATTCAAATAATTTACATTAAACAAAATAACAAAAAAAAAGGATGAACAGATAGGCCTACTGTTGAATGGATATAAAGGTAAAGTACCTAGGACAGACAAGTACTAGTACAAACAGTTGCACACGAGGACTCTCTTCGAATTCCCACCACCTGGAAAAGCAAATGGTCACCCCCTTAAGGCTTTTCCCCCATTGCATAGATACATGTATATTACTATATATATACAACTCTTCCAAACATCAACCCAACAATGTTAGATCGAAAGCAAATTTTTGGTTCTTCCCTCGCCGGGATTCGAACCCATGCTACTGTGATATCGTTACACCAAATCACCTGCACTGCAGCCGTCCCGCTAGACCTGGGCTCTCATAAAAAGAGCGTTCGCTGGCCATGTGTTACCTTTCCACTTCAGTTTTAATCTAGCAGCGTACTACAGTACATGATTATATATACATATGTAATACTGATATAGTAATTATAAATAATCATTTTCCTAAGAAACTGTAGATTTGAAATATGTAAAGTCATGAAGTTTGTTTCCAGTTTTTGGAGAAAAAAATAATTTGTTTTTGACCCTGAGAAAAAAAATTTGTTTGTTTCACCCTTAGCTGCCACTATATGTTATGCTAAAATTGAAAGAAAAAATTGTTTTCATCTTGTCGCCAAAAAAATAGATTGTTTTTCCCCGAAGGCGAAAAAAAAGTTTGTGTAGAAAAAAAAACCCATAGCCCCCCCTCCCCGAAAATCAAATGGTTGCTGCCTAAGCCCTAAAAATTAAGCATGCCTTTGATAAAATTAAAAGACTTAAAAGAGCCCCCCCCCCCTTGACCAAAAAAAGAAACAAAACACATAACGATAACTGTATGAATGAACGAACGGACGATCGAAAGGAAAATTATGAAAGAAATCGATACGACCAAACAGATAAGTTGTTCATTTTAAAAATTCAGCGGCCGGTAACAATATGCACGAAATGGATCTTTTCTCAACTTTATTAAAGTATGATGTCAACTAGTCCAAATAATTATGACGTTTGGCAAAGCTAAGTCAATCTCATGATGGCGATGTAGGCCTTAAACTGTTAGTTTACCAAGTAAAGCCTGTTTTGGTATAACGTTGATATGGATTCAACATACTGCCTGACTTTCTTGACATTAAGATAAACAAAATTGATACAAAGAAGAAAATATTCCAACTTTTACTGACATTTTACGTTGACATTTTCGGCGCCGGAAATTGACAACGTTGATCTATGTATTAACACAACATCGGATGGGGTCGATTCCGGCATATTTTGTTAAAAGAATCAGTAGCACTTAAAATTTATTGATGTTTTAAGATATATTCATTTTGTTTCAATGATATTTAGTTGATAATTAATTTCGAGAGATGAATAGCTATCGTGTACTTCAGAAACAAGGGAAAAGGAGGACCACGCCCCCATAGTGGGGACATACAAAATAAAGATGACCGTTCTCCATTTCTACTCGATAGAAGTGCCTAATTTTTTCATAACATCTGCATTATGTACCAAAGATTATAAAATGAAAGTATAAAAAAAATCGAGGCGGAGATTTTTTTAGAATCAGCTAATAATTATAGCAGACCAATAAACGTAATAGACAAATAGGCGAAAATGGTGCTTTCTTCAATTTCGAAAAAAATCTATAATTTTACAATTTATTGACATATACTGATATTTTTATAGAGTTACATATATAGGGATTCAGCTATTCTTGATAGTTGAATGAATATTTACTTTAAAAACAGAATATTTCCCAATTTCTAATTCTACCGGCCATGCAAGGAAAAACCTATAAAAAATTGAGACCCCTACTTTAAAATGGGTACAATTTTTTGCCCTAATTTGGACACCCCTTTTCTTTACGGATTTCGATGTGAAAAACTAGCGAAATTACGATGTAAAAATTTTAGGGTAATTGGAGGATAGGCTTTTTTTTGTACCCCTTTTTAACATCGCTATTTAATTCTACAGTGCAGAAAATCGAAATCCGAAATTCTATGTTCAGATGTGAAAAAATAAGATTTTCTTTTATTTTTTTGTTCAAACATAAAAATAATAAGTAAACTCATATATTTTTCTCTTATAAATGTGCTTACAATCAACAGCATTGACCGCCGGTACTTTGCTATAAACAAATGAATTTTATTTACAAAAGCGCGTCATTTTTCAGCTGACGTCGGCCGACGCAAAATAGTCCAATTTTCGGCGTAGGACTACTGAGCGCCGCCGAATCACATTTTGGCCAAAAAGGCACATCCGGTTGTCCTACTGATAGTTAAGTGGTTACTTACAGTATCAGGCTGTCCCATTAAAGATTCTCCACTTATACCTGCATACTCAAATGTCACCCTCAAGTCACCAATCTGAGAAAAAAATAAGAAAATAATACTTTGAAAAAAACATAGCCATATCTGGTTCATAAAAGTTTTTGTTTTTGTATTATTTGTTACTTTTATATATAACAGAGATCATGCCCCCTGCCCCCTCTAAATCCGCCTCTGTTGAGTGTAGTGTTACATAGTATTAAACAGATTGGTTATGATGTCTGCGCCAGATAACTCTGTAAAGTCAGCTAAACGTTTTAATTACGTTGTGTTGTAAAAGAAATATTAAGCTTCTCAATGATCAAAATTGGTGTTTGTCAAATTGCTATATAACCAGTGTAATTTTTCTGACAAAACGTGGTTCAAAACGTGGTTCAAAACGTAGTTCAAAATTTTTTAAATTTTTATGTTTATGTTAAAGTGTCAAAGTAAATACTTTGACAAAATTTTATGAAAATTTAACGAGCCAAATTAATTTTAGTGAAAGTGTTGGGTACCACCTTAATACATGTACTGTAAAAAAATAAATATACATAAATAACTATGGTTGTGTCAAAATTGTAGGTTCTTGTGCTGATGAGTTATTCAGTAACCAATAATCAATTATCATATACAGAGGCTCATACAAAAATATTATTACAAGATTGATTTATAAAATGAAAAAAAATTATGAATGGATTATGGAAATATGATTTCTGTTTATTTAAGGACATTGATCAAAATTAGTGTTAACGTCCCACTATCATGTAACAGCAAATACTTTGTAATCATTAAAACAAGATCGATCAGAAAAAAATACATCTAATTTTTCTTAAAGATTTTTTTTGGTATTTAGAAGAACTAAATTATTTACCAATGGTCTCTAACAGAAAGTTGAAATCCCTCTAATGATAGAAAAATTATAATTGATTTTCATTTATATCTGGGTCAATCATTTTAAATGCTTATTGATTTATACCTGAATCAGGTGTAAACATGTCCTAATTAACTTCCTGATTGATGGACATTTTGAGAAACATTGAAGGAAAAAACAATTATCTACTCATGCACATAGCTGAAATAACTATTGACACAACAACATCAAGAGGTATTTTGTCGAAATATTAGCTGTTCTATTTAATGCTTTGTTATGTATTGACTGTAGAGAGGTGCATGTTTCTTGAATTATAGACTCAAGAGAGTTAGAACTATCTATTTCTAGGTACCTATTTGCCTTACACCAAAAATAGAAAATTCTTAGGATGTAGTTCTTTCCAACCATTTAAAATTTATTTAACTTTGGCCACTTTCAAGTTTTGTTTTCAGTTTTATATAGTAATCGTTTAATATGAGTCAGGCATTACCGGTACCTGTAAATGGGGACGAAGTCTGTATGAATTATTTTTTTGTACCTTACATATTTGTTAAAAAAAAAGAAACAGAAATACCGTAACGTTTCCGATTTTAGTTCTGTTGTTAGGGATTTTAGTTGTGACGTTATTAAAGTTATGACGTCATATGCAATGTAAACAAAGAAACGCTATCATCAGGTTACGTTTTTCATATCAAGGAATTATTAAAAAATGAAATTGGTATTGCGTTCCTTCCTATTTTATACTAGACTGATAAATATATATTTTACTCAAAGTTTCATACACACAAGACCGGAAAAAGGAAGTACATTGTAGATTTCTGCGCAGATTGAACGATTTTGACTTCATTAGTACAATGAAAATTTTCCCGATTGAAGATAATGTGTTGACCTCTTCAAATAATCTGGAATTTTATGCTGTTTTGTCCCTATCTAAATTAATTAAAGCCAATACCTCCTCTTATTCATCATCAAACATTTGGACCTTGACAGTAATGTAAAATAACATTTATCTTGTATATGTTTTAGGTCATGGCCTCCAGTAAACCTATACCATGTGGACCTTGTCAAGAAGAAAAAGTAAACAATAAAGCTGACTTATGGTGTTACAACTGTGATGAAGGCTTTTGTTCCATATGTTCTGGTCATCACAAACGATTCAAAATAGCACTTAATCATAAGACCATTGATATCAAAAGATATATACCATCAATTCCTGTTATTAAAACAGAATGCGACAACCATGGTCTACAGCTCAGCTTATACTACCCAAGTCATTCAATACCTTGTTGTGATGATTGTATTTCTACTAATCATTCAAAATGTACTGGAATAAAAGGTTTAGCAAGTGTTGTGGATAAAAAAAATATTGAAAAGTCCACACAGTCCTTAGAAAAACAAATGGAGTCCATCTTACATTTTTTGGACAAATTGATTAATAGCAAATCTAAAAACATTAGCAAAGGTGAACAAGAATGTGAAAGCTTACAAGAAACAATTGTAAAGATTCGCAAGAAAGTAAATGATGATTTAACCCAACTTGAGGAAAAGTTAAGAAATGAGACAGACACCATCTTGAATCAAGAGAAAACAAAGGCAGCAGATTTAATAACTGAAATTGAAGGAAAACAGAAGAAATTAAATGAAATGCAAGAACACTTATATACAGTTTTATCAAATAGTTCAAAGCTGCAATCATTTCTATGTGTACATAAGATTGAACAAGAGGTACACCAATGTAAACAATATGTTGAAGATCTGGAAAGTGATGAGAGGGCCAAAGAATTTGACATCAACATAAGACAAAAAGATGACATAGAAAAGATACTAAGCAAGTTACTAGGATCCTTAGAATCCTTAGGAGAAGTTAGAATTGTAAAAACAGCACTAGACTGTAACAGAGAAACGTGTGGGAGGAGGGAAGCACAAGTCCAATCACAAGAACAATCCAACATAAACAACATGACAATGAATATTGAGGCAAAGATAGATTTATCAATTAAAATGATGACTTGGGTTACTGACATGATTTGTCTGATGAATGGAAGAGTTATAGTAGTGGATGAAAATGAGGATGTTATCCTGCTTACTTCTGATGGTAAACTGTGTAAACAATTACCTTTACCTGGTGAAGCATTCAATGTTAGACAGATCAATCGGAACACTATTGCCATAACTTATCCTCAAGAAAAAGTCATTAAGATCTTCAATATGGAGGATGAAAAAGTTATCAAAGTTATCAAATTAGACAAACATTGCAGGGGTTTATCATTCTCTAATAATTCTTTTGCCGTAGGTTTGGATGATAATGAAATCCGTATTATAGACTTGGAAGGAAATAAACTGAAGTCAATACAAGTACATAGTAAAACAATACTGGAGAACATTGTTTACTATAATGATAGAGTAACATATAGTGATTATAATGGTCAAGCAGTACACTGTGTTGATGGATCAGGTAAACAGATCTGGAAATATAATCAGGATCTAAAAGCGCCAGAGGGACTTTGTACAGATACTTATGGTAACATTATTCTAGCAGACTATCAAGCTAATAGAATAATACTTATATCAAAAGATGGACAGGATAGTAAAGTACTGATAAGTGATCAAAAGGATAAACTAAAGACTCCAAATCGTATTTGTTTTGAACATAATGAGTCCTCAGGTTATATTTGTGGTCCCCTTGGCAAGTACTTGACAAAATTCAATATATCTTCTTTTAAAAATTAGATTTTCACTGAAGAATCTATTGACATTATAAGACGTTGATATGACATGTACATATACAATTCATTTAGTATCACACAGAACCAGTCTACATGTACTTAGTTGAGTCTGTTTCAGTAACTTCAAACTCTATACATTGAATTGTGCTTTAGGCGATTGTATGCATTGACATGTACTTTGTGTGGTGTTGTGTGATGTATTGTGTAATATGCTTTATATGGTATTGTGTGATGTATTGTGCTTTGTGCAGTGTTGTGTTATGTTTTGTGCTTTGTGGGGAATTGAGTAATGTATCATGCATGATTTGTGTGGTGTTGTGTTGTGTGGGGGTGTTCACTCCAGTCACGCTTCAGTGATTCCCTATATAAGCAACCAAATTTTTTCCCAAAAAGGGGGGGGGGACCTGGGCCCCCTGCACACCCCCCCACCTAAATCCGCCTCTGGTTGTTGTGTAATGTGCTCTGTGTGGTGTTGTGTAATCTTATGAGCTATGTGTGATGTTGTGTTATGTTTTGTGCTTTGAGTGTTGTGTAATGTATCATGATTTGTGTATGAGTGCCTAATGTCATGTGGTTTGTGTGGTGTTGTGTGGTGTATTGTGATTTGTCTGTTGTTTAAGAAATGATTCATACAAGCCATAGACATGTTGAAAATTTCACATACTGAAAATTCAGAAGTTATTGCAAGATTTTTATTGATGCAAATATTGAGACTGTGTGAGCCTTGCGATAACATGAATAATAAGAACTTGCCTTTATTCAATATGATTTCAAATAAATATATCTGTTTAAAAATGAGGTCATGGTCAAATAATACATGCTAGACTGACACATACCTCTTAAAATATAGTTGACGTTTTGCATACTGTATCAGAAAATAAGACCAAAACACAAAAACTTATCTTAAACCACTGAACCATGAAAAAGATGTCAGGGTCACATGACACATGTCAGTAGGGCATGTACATCTTTCAAACACTCAATACACCAAATATATTTGACCTATTTCTAAAGTATCTGAGATATTGACTTGACCATGAAAACTTAACCTTGATCACTGTTCCATGAAATACTGATCCATGAAATGAAGTCAAGGTCAAGTGAAAACTGTCTGACAGGGATGATCAGGACATTGCAAAGTAAGTACATACCAAATATAGTTATCCTATTACTCATAATAGATAATAGGAGAAAAATTAATTATACTAAAAATCTTAACTTTTTTTTCAAGAAGTCACTGAACCCTAAAAATGAGGTCAAGGACAATGGACATATGACAGATAGAATTTTCATAACATAAGGCATCTATATACAAAGTATGATGGATCAAGGTCTTCTTACTTCCAAAATATTAAGGTATTAAGAAGTTAGTTAACACTGCTGCAGGATCACTATCCCTATGTCGAGCTTTCTGCGACAAAAATTAAATCATAATTGAGATGACACTGTTGCAGTAGTGTATTGAGGCAAAAATCACAAGTTTAAAGGGGCACCTCCTAGAAAAAAACGGAATCACAAATTTCTGTAGATATGCACATCTACATTAATCTGTTGTTCATTTGATCTCCGGTTAATAAGTGTCATCACTTCTGATTACAGGTGTTAAAATGTTAACTTTGCAATTTCCATCAAATGAGACATTTTTTATTTGAGAGCTTAGATTAATCACCTTATTTCAGAAAGTATTTATTTAGTTAAAAGGAGTAGGTTCAGTAAGACCCCTTTTTGGCCCCAAAATATAGCAGTTTTAGAAAATTGTGAAAATGTAATCTTTAAGCTACATTTTGGGAAGTAAAATGCTTTTGCTACATAAGTATGAGCTGTTTTTGACAATACAATGCACAAATATCGCGTTCTAGCATCATTTAGTCATGCTAGTCAAAATTGAAGCATTTTGGTTAATTTTTAGACGGTTTCCGTCTAAAATGAAAGTGGCTGCATTCGTGTTCATTCATAATATTGAAATGTAAGTTGTATTTTTATGATAATACACAACATATATAAAGGTTAAGGATGAACACGGATGCGGCCACTTTCATTTTTGACAAAAACATCTGAAAAGTGACGTTTTTTGGCATATTTGATAAATTTTTCATATTTAACCTTGAATCAGAGCGTTTTTAATGGCTAAATCAGTTAAAATCTTTCAAATAAATGAATCGAATCAATTGAAACAGACACTTAAGTGTTTAAAAAGTGTTCAAAAACTTTGGTTAGATGAACCTGAAATTTGAGGCCAAAATCGGCCCTTACCGGACCTACTCCTTTGTTGAATGTTTTTAGTTTTAAAGGACAATTAAGTCAGGGAAAATGAACACCTTATTTTGCAATGTCCCTAAAAGATCTTTATTAAACATGTTAAACAACACATGGTTATTTTCAAGAATCTTCTTTTCTGATGGCTTCAATCTTTTCATTTGATTTTTTTTCTCTCAAGGAAAATGAAATTCATGAATTCAAGAATCCACAAACTTGTTACCTTTCCAAAAACTACTAAAAAATGATACCCACAAAAAAAAAGCATTTTATCAGCAACCAATTTTCATGGATTGTGGAAACATTTTTCGTGGTTAAAATACACCAAAAAAATCAATGAAAATTGGTATCCCAAATACAATAATGATAACTTGGTTATAATTTCTCAAAACCAACCAAACATTTTAAGCAAACTGTATGCAGATTGTAGATAGTAAGATAGACTTCTCACAAAACCATTGTATAGAGATGTAATACCTGATATCAACTTACTGTGGATTCATAATTGTTGTTGGATACCAATTTTTATGGTTTTTAGAGTTCTTGTGAACCATGACTTTGAATGTTCAACAAATTACAAAATTTCAATAAACTTGTATGTAGACTTTCGCAAAACCAAGAATTTACATATCCTCAACAATGTACGTTTTCCACGATCCACGAAAATTGGTACCCACTTAAATAACTGAATGCACAGTACTAACCTGTGGTTGTAAAGGGTAATGACTATGATAATAAACTCCTTCCAACATCTGTATCTTAGGATCTGATGGTGGCGACATAGCACTAGGGTTTATCTTCTTGAAATCTGTTATTTTACCTACCAAACCTGAAAAATAGCAAAAAAAAGTTTATATAACATTTCCTGTCATAGTAGGATTTAAAGTAACTAACAGATCAAATCCATACATCATACATACTTGGCTTTGACATACTTTGTTGACTTTGAGTGTTCCTGATGAGGGTTAATACAGAAAAGCACTTTAAATAAATGAAATTTAAAGAGTTATTTAATTTGATGTGGTACCATTTCCATACTTTCAAATTTACAACATTCTTCATAGATTTACTTTTTCATGTCTTAATTTGTTCAAGATTTTTAATTCAAATTGTATCATATAAAAAAGAAGATGTGGTATGATTGCCAATGAGACAACTGTCCACAAGAGACCAAAATGACACAGACGTTAGCAACTATAGGTCACCATACTGCCTTCAACAATGAGCAAATTTAAGCCCATGTCGCATAGTCAGCTATAAAAGGCCTGATATGACAATGTAAAACAATTCAAACGAGAAAACTAACGGCCTTATTTGTATAAAAAAATATTTATATTAATTTAAAACTAGCAAGTAATAAAAAAGGTATTAAATCTAGTCTAAAATCTGTGAATATATAACGCAGTTTTTTTCAAAAGTGATGATTTTCTAAAAATTGTTTAGCATTTCACAGTGGTATCATACTTAAACTTTGTTTAAACCTGTTTATTAACTTTTGACCTTATTATTTATCCCTTATAATTTTCATCAACTATGTAGTTGCATTCAGGTATCACAAATCAAATTTATTATTTCATTGTATGTTATTTCATATCGGTTGAGAATAAGATTCTCTTATTGGATAAAAAGGGGTCACATGACATTCATTATTCTTCAGTAATAAATTCCATCGGTCATTAACAGAACAAAACGGACCAGAAAACCGGTCGTTAACGAACTTTTACATGATAATGACCGGTAGGGCGTGGTTTCTGTCTGATAATGACTGTTGGGGCGTGGTTTCCGTCTGATAATGACCGTTGGGGCGTTGTTTATCTGTTAATGACCGATGGGGCGTGGTTTCTCTGTTTAGAGAGATGTAACTTTTTAAAAACATGTTCCTTTTTTTAATATTATAATTCAGTTGTTAAATTGTTTATTATATGTTTTCGTTAACAATCAAATTAAAGAGAACTTGATTAAGTATTTATACACTGAAAAATTGCACTAAAATTAATGGCAGTATTACTACGACTGGTCTTCACTCTTTGCCATAGAAATCATACAACTACTCGAGTTCGCTTTAGGCATTTTGAATTTATGAGAATTTTCCAAAACATGGTTTCTCAATGAAATAAACATAATAGTTCTTGAAAAACTGGTCATCATCGTGATACATGGACTGCCCATAGGACAGTGGTATTGACTGCGACAGCGATAATGACCTCGCCTTCGGCTCAGTCATTATCACTATCTTAGTCAATACCACTGTCCTGTGGGCAGTCCATATATCACGATAATGACCAGTTTTTCAAGAACTATTATATAATTAATTTGCATTTATTGATTGAGTTAAGCCTTCCAATTGATATATTGCAGTGTGTCTTTCTGTGTTGTGATGTTAAATTAGTGTTTCAGAAAAGGGAGAAGGTTTGGTACCATTAAAACTTTTAGTCCCGCTGCAAATGTTTGCACCTATCCTAAGTCAGGAACCTGATGTACAGTAGTTGTTGTTTGTTTATGTAGTTCATACATGTTTCTCATTTCTCAATTATGTAGATTAGACTGTTGGTTTTCCCCTTTTTTTTACACTAGTAATTTTTTAGCCCTTTTTAGCTTGCTGTTTGGTTTGAGCCAAGTCTCCTTGTTGAAGGCCGTACCTTGACCTATAATGGTTTACATATGTAAATTGTTCCTTGGATGGAGAGTTTTCTCATTTGCACTCATACCAAATCTTCCTATATCTATAAATACTGGTAAAAGGGAGTGGGATTTGGGTACATATTAAACTGGTTTAACACCACCACATGATATGCTGTATCTGGAAAAATATTTTAATCTTCCTTTATATGTGTGTTGTTTTAGAACATGTAGAAGGTATCATGTGTTGGTTGATGTGGTTTGTTGTACTGCATGCATATATATATAGCGCAGTATCAGTAATTTTGACAAGCCATGTTATTTCTTATTTTGCATTATTAACATATTATAATTGGTACCTCCTGACAACTCGAAACCACCAACATGAACAACATCTGCAGTTTGCATTTGGGAAGTTACTGGCATTGACCTAAAAATCATAAATAGGATATATATAAAAAAAAATATTGAAAGAAAAGAGAAAAAATATGAACATGTATTAAATTTTTCAAATATGTGCAAATACTTCCATATTCATGACAACCATTTGAACCTTTATCAGCCATTCATAGCAAGACAATAAATAAAGTTGCAAGACCTGCTAACCCTTCTGAAACACTGGAGTTCAACCCTGGTTTTATTGTGGGGTTCATATTTTGGTTTTCTATGCAAAGTATTGTAGATATTATCTTTATTGGTACTAAAATTGATTGTATCTTCAATAGTTTAATACATAGCTAAACAAGTATTGTAACATGTCTTTACACTAAATATTACTGAGGTGTACTTTTTGATAGTTTAGTCTTGTTACCAATTTTTTCTAGACTGATACTTTACTTTGTGTTTAGCCCTATCTAGTAGTTCACAGCAATTGATTTTATTTTTATTTTGAAATATATTTGATGTAATAAATACGAAATATCCAAGCCTTATGTATTTGTGACAATTTATAATCATGTTGTTTTTCTTTTTGCTAAAGTCACAAAAAAAATCGTTTGCTAAAATCAGCTTATTTACCATATCAATTTCATGAATTAAATTTGGGCTTTGAACTAGCTTTCAGTAAATGTGAGTACTCTAGAGCTCATATCAGTCCTTTGTGTCTTTTCTCTTGATTGTTCACAGTTTAAACTAAAAGTTATTTAAGGAATGACTGTTATATTTTTTCTGTCTATGAAGAAATAACATCAAAAATGTGGTACACACTGAATAACCAGCGTAGCGGTTTGTTTATAAGTGTGCCCCACATTTTTTATGTTATTTTGAATAGACAGAAAAATAGTACAGTCATTTCATATATTTAATTCTAAATTCCATTTTAAACCGGTGTAAATCATGAAAAAATGTTGATGACGTCACGGTCACATGACAAAATTATGTCTATGAGCTGATAAACAACATCAGCCAATCAGATAATGCTTTACATCCAAATTAAATTATTTGCTTAATGATGTATTGTTAAACAACTAGGGAAAGCTGAAGGGACAGAATCAGCAGTTGAGCACTGAACATTTACAAAAAAGATGTTCTCTGTCTAAAATGAAAAGCTGTAACATTTCATATTACATGACATTATTTTGTTGTTGGATTGCAGTTGTCATTAATGTATACCCCATTTATCTTATTATACATTATATATCATTTTCAAAACCAATTCAACAGAGCTCACATATATGTGACATTTAACTTACGTTGGGTTATTATGTCCAACCATGTTATCAAAAGACTGACTTCTTACTAAATCTGATCTCCATTCTTGTGCTAAAATAAAACATCACATGTAACCAATTTGTCTGTGGCATTATACTGTACATACAATTGTCAATTACAGGCTCCAAGAAGTATGAAACACTCCTCGTACATGTGAAAATATTATCAAAAATTCCAGTCATAGAAATTCTAAATGGCTAATTCTGTTGACAAATATTTCTAGATCTTTACAAAAAAAAACATTAAATCCTATACAAATATTCCAGTCTCTTATATTTCAATGTATTTGTTTGTAAAATTAATAGATGTGTGGGCAAAAATTAAAGAGCATTGCGGAGACCCTACAACACAAGTTTGTAATAATTCAATAGCCCAAGGTTGCTATACATCTATTTCAATTTCTTAACCCTTTCCTCCATAATGACGCTTTTTGACGCCACCCCCTTTACTCCATAATGATGCCTTTTGACGCCTGTGAAGTACCTCAGTTGAAACGCTATGTCTCCAAAATGTCTGCATCAGACTTAAAAAATTAAAAAAAATTGTATCCAATATGAAAAGGAGATTCATGAGAATATCTGACTTTAATTTCATTGATGAAATATTAGTTTTCACAATGCATTAACACTTTAAACCTGATGATTATTTTTACTGAAAAAAATCCTATGCGAATCAAGTATTTAAAAAAAAATATCCATGGAGTAAAGGGTTAAGCATCAATGTAATTGCAATTAACTTACAACTAGGATCCGGTAATAAGTTTTACAAAAACTTATGAGAGAGTCTAGATGGGGGGTCCTTCATTTTTTAATTCTTTATTTTTTTAGCATCTCATTATTCTCTATTTTTATAATTTTGCCCACTATTCTTGAAGAAATTTTTACTAGTTTGAGGCATTGAACTAGTGGCTAGTAGTGCAGACTGGTAAACCCCCATACACACCCTCATAAGGAGGCTCGCGGGTATAAAATTTTCAGAAAAAAAATAAACATTAATTTTTCATTACAAATTTTATTTATTACCTTTAGTAGTTGTTACTTTATCATATGGTACAAAAATCATTCGTGTTGGCCCCAGGTGACTTTGAAAATGTAGATATCATTGAAAAAGCTCCAAGTTATCTCCCTTTGGAGCACAAATGCCATTTTTTGTCATTAAAATTGAAATATTTTTTTTAACTCATCGGTGACCTATATTTTTTATTGATGTTTTGGAATAAGATGTACATAAACTAAATAATTGTAAAATTAAAGCGATTTCTGTAATTTAGTTCTTTTTTTATTTCGATATTACATTTGTACCGCTATTTCTCCTTTTAGTTCAACAGAAAAAAGGACATTAACAAAAATGTATGCTTCTTTCGAAGGCAGATTGTGAGTGTAAATGAACGATGACCCCATTTTTTTATTTCATTTTTCTATTAAGTATTTAAGATAAAGTTCATTTATAGAAAAATATAGAGAAATCCTATATTAAATAAAAAAAAATTGATTTAGACCCGCGAGCCCCCTTAAGAAGCTATTTTTTACAAACTTACTATAGGAATAAGTTTTTTCAACTCTGGTTTGTCCTCCTTCGTTGTACTCTCTGCAAAAAAATGGCAAATGGAAAATATCAGTATGCATTGAGTGGTAACTGGTATAAAATGAAAAAGGTAATATCAGACAATGGAGTAACAAAAATGATTACTTCAGGCATAAAAATACCATTAATAATTGATCTGATAAAAGGTCAGCACATTTTGTTGTACATCAGCAATTAATATTGGTTGTATCAGATTGGTTGGTGTTTGCTTTTAGCTTCCTCAGCACAAAAAGGTTTTATATTAGGAATGTTGCAACAGAAAGACTAAACGTGAGTTTATTTACCGAATTAGACTTTTTACCGGATTTGTTATCACATAAGCAACACGACGGGTGCCGCATGTGGAGCAGGATCTGCTTACCCTTCCGGAGCACCTGAGATCACCCCTAGTTTTTGGTGGGGTTCATGTTGTTTATTCTTTAGTTTTCTATGTTGTGTCATGTGTACTATTGTTTTTTTGTTTGTCTTTTTCATTTTTAGCCATGGCGTTGTCAGTTTGTTTTAGATTTATGAGTTTGACTGTCCCTTTGGTATCTTTCGTCCCTCTTTTACAGATTAATTTTCAAGTTCTTATTTTTGTAGCCTTAGAGAACATTTTTTTAAACAGTTGTGTTTATTACAATATTTTTATGTTGGTCTTTAATCAGACAATAAACAAGCAATGCCCCTTTCTAATGTGTTGTATGCATACTAAAATATAGAATACATTTTTAAAGTCTGCTTAATCTTAAATATTACCTTTTAGATTCATGTTCCACCCATTGGTACATTTCAACTGTTCTCCTCAACTTCACAGCATTTACTCTTATATTATAGGTAGGATCTAAAAGACTCTGTTAAAACAAAATTGCAATACTAAATGAATTCTACAAATAACATATTCAGATAAGCTAAAGAGGTGTTTGATATGCATGAAGTTTACAAAATGTCTGTTACAATTACCGGTACCGTATTCAAGTTATTTACCAATTGATATCTTACCAAGTCAATCACAGAATTTCCTCCATCAAAAAGAAAATGTTGGTCATATCACATTGCTATGAAATATGCTTTACTTGGTTTCTGAGTTTATTGCTCTTCAATGTTTGATGCTTTTAGTTTTGCCAACATATGGCCTCTGTGACCTATGATTAACTTCTTTCAGGAAAAATGTGTATATTGTGCATCAAATTAAATCCAGAATCACAAAAATAAAGGATTTAATGTCTGAATGTTGAAAACAAATAATCAACATTTTTTCATTTACTTCAAGCAAAATCAAAATCAATCACAATTAAACTTTGTAACTATCTAAAATATGCTTGGAAAATTAGATCATGTATTGTGAATTAATTGTACCTTTATTATATTATGTATTGTTCTCTGCTATCTGTTGTTTTGTCACATTGTATATACTTGTTTATGTATTGCCATAGCATATTATTTATGCTTTCGCAAATAAAATATTCATTCATTCATTCAACAGTGCTTGGACATGTTGGTGATGGCACTAATTATATAGAATCAGAAAGTAATCTGTAACCTGATATTTACCCATTATCCATTACCAGTAATTATCTGTGCCGGAAAAAAAACCCAAAACACACAAATTAAATTATTTGCCAATTAGATTTGATTAAGACACCTCTACCTCAGTAAATAAAAGTAACAGCTGAATCTTGTTATTATATTCACTTACCTTTTCTGTTTTCAAAGGACCAGCTAAGTGAACAAGTTTTCCATTATTTTGATCAAATGGTACATCTATATTTTCTAAGGAGACAACTATGCTTAACCCTTCATCTAATGATTTTGCTGTTTGCACAGCTCTACCCTGAAAAAATAATTATAATCTAATACACCAAGCTCAACTTAATATTAATTATTAAATAAATAATACAACACATTAATGGATAAGGGTATCTACAGGTGAAGCAGGCTTTCGAATAATAATAAATATCAATTAATATCTTGCATATCTTAAATCTTATTATGTCCCTTATTTGTTAACATAATAAAAACCAAAATTAACAATTTCACTACTAGAACACCAATTCAGTTTTAAAAGACAAGTTAATTCAGAAGTTTTTTTTCTCATTGTTGAAGGCTGTACAGTCACCTTTAATCACAATAATTGCCCTTATCCACAACACTTGTGCTCTGGTGGGTAGTTGTCTCATTTGCAATCATACCACATATCATTATTTTTAAGTTTAATTTCATTTAATTGAAAAACAGACAAGCTTATTATCATCAGTATGTTAAATATATGAGCATGTCAAAGAACCTTGTATCCCTGCAGACTCTCCACCTATAATTTGTAAAATCATGATACATCACTGGTCCATGTGTATATGATTGTACATGTTGTACAATACAAAAGTATAAACAGCACATATCTGATGCAGCAAATCATGCAAATCATAACGGGAGGGACTAGACTAAATTTTCAAATGATGAAGACATCATTTTTCAATCAGTTTAATTGAGGTTTGGAGCTGGGCCTCAGCTGGCATGTCAGTAAATTAACTCATCATAGATACCAGGATTAAATTTTGTATTTATGCCAGATGCACATTTTGTCTAAAAAAAAACTCATCAGTAACGCTTGAATCCAAAAAAAATAAAAAATTTAAAGTAGCTGCTAGTAGTCCTTTGTTAATTTATATGCATCATTGTCATTTTGCTTAGATTTTTTTTTGTTACCGATTCTGATAATGGACACAGACTTCTTTTAAACTGAGTTTACTGTGCAAATTGCTATGTGTTTCTTTATTCTACATTGGCTATAGGTATAGAGGGAGTGTTGAGATCTCACAAAACATGTTTAATGCGCCACATTTTTGTGCATGTCCCAAGTCTGGAGCATCTGGCCTTTGTTAGTTTTGTATGTTTTTTAATTTCAGTTCATTTATATGTTTTGGAGTTTAGTGTGACTTCCATTTTCACTGAACTAGAACATAATTTTATTTGGGGCCAGCTGAAGACCGCCTCCGGGTGCAAGATTTTAGTGGCATTTGGCTGTTGTCTGCTCTTTGGTTGGGTTGTTGTCTCTTTGACATATTCCCCATTTCTCTTCTCTATTTTAAATTATTAAATGTGTTAATGCAAATATAATGTTCAAAATGTTGCTGGCTGCGGGTATACCCAAAATTTGTTAGTGTTACATGTATAACCTGACAGTTCTGTTCCTTAATATTAAGTCAATGACATGCACACATTTAAAGGACTTATCTGAACATACCTCATTCCAAAACAGTAAACCTGAAGCCACCACCAGTAAGGCTATACCCACTAATATTCCAACTAAACTGTTACCAATTCTCTCAAAGAAATTAGGATTTCTTCTGTATGATACACGTGTATGACTATCTCCCATGCTTGAACCAGGACCTGGAGCGTCTGGATACTGAAATATCAATATTTTACTTATCTAAATAGTTTCACATGTTTAACATTACAATTTTTATATGGATATATATATACATGTAATACAACTAGTCTAGTTGCTTTTCTGAAATTTGAAAAAAAATATCAGTTAAAACAAGGAACTATTTAGATCTGGAATAGTTTTGAATTCTGGAAAATTAATTAGAAATATATGATGAAAACTAACCCAGCTAAATAGGGTTAGCCATGCGCGCATAGCTAAGGTTCGTTTTACTTTCACTATCATTTCAGTATGAACTAACTAACCCCCCTTAGCCATGCGTGCATGGCTAACCCAATTTAGTTGGGTTAGTTTTCATCATAAATATCTCATCAATTTTCCAGAATTCAAAATTATTCCAGATTCAAATAATTCCTTGTTTTAAGATAAACAATGATAAATTATTGTAATCTGAAATATCTCAAAGCTTGTGTCTCCTATCATGATTTTTTTATAAGAGGGCAGTTTCTTGCAAAAAAACTATTGAATCAAGTTACATCATATATAAACAAATATATGACTTACAAAACATCATCATGATCATGTTGACCAAGTGTGCATAAATAATCAGTCTATAGTTGATTTTACTTTGTACTTACATGTCAGCTGACAGACATGACCAAAAGAGTGCCAATTTGATCAATTGCCTACATGTATTAAAACATGTTAAACAGGCCAGGGTGTAAACGAAGGTAAATGTGTTTGATTTTAGGAGGTAGACCTAGGTTAAGGGAAATAACTCTTAAAATCATCAGTATGTTTGTGTCAGCCATTTTCATAAATATGTTCTAAGCTTCTTGGATACATAGATTATTTTCAATCTGTTTCAGGCAAATGCTTAAAATTCATCGACGAAACTTGACTTTTACAAACGCATAACTGATTTAAAGAGTTATCTCCCTGAACCAAGGTCTACCCCCTTAAACTACTGAATAAGATGATCACATCCGATTTACTAATGTTTACTTACTTACTATCATGATTTAGATCATGAATAAATCTTGGGGCAGGATCTACTCAGTCAACCTTCCAAGAACTTTAAAGGAACAGAGCATCTCCCGCTGCTGATCAGGTTATGATTTTTTTAATTATTTTTGTGTTAACTGTTGTTTGACATGGTCTTGTCCAATGGGACAGATCAGATATATAGCCTGTTGATTGTCTACATGATTTTTTTTTAAATGCAGGTACTTTGTACATGTAAACAATATATATTTGACATGTAGTCTAGTGGCACTCACACCACATCTTCCTATATATCATTCAGGGACTTTCAATAAAGTCCCTGACTATGATGAACCACTGGAGTTTGAATTCCTAGCAATAAAGGTGTATAAATATGCCAAACACGACTATCATGACTATCATTTCTCCAATTGAATCAAATCATTTCTCTCTTCAAGAGAAGCTCTACTGTCATAACTGTGATTGTTGAGTTTGGCATATTTATACATGTTTATTGCTTTCAACTAACATGACTTACTGATATATAGTTTACTAGATATAGGAAGATGTGGTGTGAGTGCCAATGAGACAACTCTCCATACAAATAACAATTTAAAAAGTAAACCATTATAGGTTAAAGTACGGCCTTCAACACGGAGCCTTGGCTCACACCGAACAACAAGCTATAAAGGGCCCCAAAATTACTAGTGTAAAACCATTCAAACGTCTGAGTTTTGAAATTGGTTGTTCTGTTCTGTTCAGGTAATTTCCTCTGTTATATATCGGAGCACTCCCACTTTAAAATATTTACACAGATATTTACAGTGTGCATGGTGGGGTGCTCAAGTTCTTCCTTTTGTCTCCTTTTACCCTTTTTATACATTACGCGAAAAAACAATGAAAAGGCCAAAATTCTGAATTTTAATTGTGATGTGTGCTTTTCAAATTTTATATTTGTCACATTTTATATTAAATAAAAATTATAATAACCAAATGACATCAGCATTTTTTATAAATGTACATTGTAAATATAATACAACTGTTAAAAGATTTTACAATATACAATCAAAATCCTTTCATTTTTTTATATGTAGTACAAATAATCAGACTTAGAACTACGTAATAATTGTTTACTCACTTGTCGTCTGTACATAATCTGATAATGATTAACAAACACCTGCTACTTGATTTTTTCTTCTCAAAACAAAAGTGAAAGTATAACCGGAAGTACAGGTATCACGTTTTGATTGGACAAGAATAAAATTAACTACTGTTAGTTTTTAAAGCGGCAATGTTAAACATTTGAAAGCCGATCATGTCAAAATCAAACTGGATATTGTTTGAAATTGTTGATTATATCTCAAGAATTCAGATACAATCATTGAATTCTTTATGCATAAAGAATAAATATAAAAAATAATAAGATGTGGGATGATTGCCAATCAGACAACTCTCCAAAAGATACAAAATTTACCGAAATTAACAACTATATAGTATTACATATAGTCACCGTACGGCCTTCAACAATGAGCAAAGCCCATATCACACAGTAAGCCATTTCTATTTATCAATTTCTTTGAAGCAGAGCTCATGGGGTTTTGATTATATGATCACTTGGCCATTTATATAGTCCGGCATGGATTATTTGAGTGCCGGACCAAATTTGATAATCTATAATTATGAGCTTACATTGGCAAAACATTAGTGCTTATGTGATTACTAAAAGCCTCAGCAGAGACATATATATTTGATATATATATGACTGATGTCTCTGTCTGAAGTATCAAAGCCAAATCAAATCAAATCAAATATATTTTATTGTCAATTAAAGACGCCCATTACAGGCAGAATAATCACAAGTTAAATTTGGTACAAATGATTACAAATGATTACAATTATTTGAATACAATTAAATCAATGAATACAGAAACTTGTTTTAAAAAACTGGGTTTAATAAAAGAGGGACGAAAGATTTCAGACGGACAGTCAAACTCATAAATCGAAAATAAACTGACAACGCCTGGCTAAAAATAAAAGTAGACAAACAGACAAACAATAGAACACATCAAACAACATATATAGAAAACTAAAGAATAAGCAAAACGAACCCCACCAAAAACTAAGGGTGACCTCAGGTGCTCCGGAAGGGCCAAGCAGATCCTGCTACACATGTGGCACCCGTCGTGTTGCTTATGTAAATGGTCTAATTCGGTAGGTCACATTCATGAAAGGTAAGGGGATTTAATAAGGATCCCAAATTCTTAGATTTCCCCCAAAAAACACAAGTTATGCGAATAAGAGATAGAGGTATAATTTATGTAAAAATAAACAGAAAAGTATCTGTGGAGAGTTGTCTCATTCAACGGCAATCATACTAAATCTTTTTTTTTTTTTTATATCCGTCCATATTGAATTGAATTCTTAGACAGTTTTTAATTGCCTCCAGATTATTCAGACGTCTGTCAGTTAATATAAACAATATCCTCCTTCATTATCTTAGACTCTAAATCAACGAATATTAGATGACCATGTTACATTGATGTACTTCGTTGGACATCAACCTCGCCAAAGACTAAAAGGTTAAAAGATTTCTGAAAAAGGACCAAATTAAAGTCTTCCATCAAAAGAAGATTGGAAACTTTGTTGTCAGGTCACTATACGGACGCTCTTTATCCTAACATAAATGATGTTAAAGGGGTAATCTGATATAAAGCTAGTCATTTAGTTATATCTAAGTAAGAATGCATGACTATTTTGTATAAAATTGAGAACGGATATGAGGAATGTGTCAAAGAGACAACAACTGACCAAAGATCATTAAACAACCCAAAGCCACCAATGGGTTTTCAATACGAAGAGCAAATACATGTATTTTATGACCACTCTTAGAGAATGATTTACAAATAAATAAACGGTACATAAAACACACATTTCTTGAATAAGAAACAATTTTCAAATACAGCAATTTATGTTCTCAAAAATTAAAAAAATTTTAAAAAAAATCTTCTACGTTTCAGGTCCATGCGTTCCACAGAGAGTAGTGATACAGCGAGGTCAACGAGTAATATTTTTGGTTATCTACACTACACAAACAAGTAAATTTATCTGTTGCAACTCATATTAAAAAACCTTTTGCATTAAACATTTAAATAATATTTAAATTGAGAATGGAAATGGGGAATGTGTCAAAGAGACAACAACCCAACCACAGAGAAGACAAATTCATACTGGGGGTGTGATTAGATGAATAAAGCTATTGCGTTTCCCTTGGCACCAATTATGAACGTTTCGCCAAAACAAATTATGAACATTCATATGGTCACACTTTGTGTCAATGAAATAGTTGACTTATCCTGACTGATAGAATCACATTTGATGGCCAAATTTAACAAAGCCCCGAAAAATAATCTTTATCCAATTCGTGAACCAATGCATGTATATCATAAACTTAGTCTTCCGTACAAGGTCATACATTTTTTTTAAGAATTCATGTCGTATTATCGTAAACAAAAATTCTCTCGGTCAGTGTTGATGTGAAAATATGGCAGCTAATTAATTGTCGTGTTTGGAAGCCGTATTTTAACGATTGCCGCCTTGTAGTAAACAATCATCATAAAGAAGCATGGATATTCAGCACGTTTACAATGCAACATGTACAATAAGACAATTATATACTTTATTTCAATGATTCATGCGTATTGCGATCACCAGATTTTTTTTAAGAGAAAGGTCACGCTGATCACTGCAGACGGAAAACATATCGGCGAATTGTTTATTGGAAGCAAACAATTAAAAAATAGTAAATTTCGTCTAAATTTGGACAATTATGTATTTTCCTTGAGAAAAAAGTATATATGCATACAAACTAGCCATTTAGTTATAAAAAAAGGCAACAGTAGTATACCGCTGTTCAAAACTCATAAATCCAAGGACAAAAAACAAAATCGGGATAACAAACTAAAACCGAGGGAAACGCATTAAATATAAGAGGAGAACAACGACATAACACTAAAATGTAACACATATAGACAAAATCCCACGAGAATAACAAATATAACATATATATATAACATCAAAACCAAATACATGAATTTGGGATAGACAAGTACCGTGACACGTCTTATCGCAATGTGAATTTACACTCAAAAATAAGAGAAAACAAACGACACAACGTTATAATGTAATACACACAGAAACGAACTATAATATAACAATGACCATATTCCTGACTTGGTACAGGGCATTTTTAAAGGAAAAAATGGTGGGTTGAACCTGGTTTTGTGGCATGCCAAACCTCGCACTTTTATGGCCATGTGAAATATAACATCAAAATGACAACACAGGACTACAATATAAATAAATTGGAGAACACAATTGACAAAGAATCACACGAACAACAGCCAACAAAAGGCAACAAGTTCAAAATTTTAATACGCCAGAAGTGTATTTTGTCCACACAAGACCTATGTGTGACGCACAGATACAAAAGTTTGAAAGCCGAAACGAGTACAAAGTTGAACAGCATCGAGGACCAAAAGATCAAAAAGGTTGTGCCAAAAACGGCAAGGGTTTTCTGTTAAGTTACCAGAAAATCCCTATAATTTAGAGTAATTTATACTTTTGCAAACAGTAAATTTAATAAAATGAATATTCAAAAGATGTACATGATAAAGCTGAAGTATTAACTAATTACAGGAAACAACTGAAATACATTTACATAACCAGACATTTGAAACACAAAAGTAGACACATCCGAATACGTTTAAACCTCTACGCCAAGTGACGTCCTATTTGAAACTGAAAAATGACGAAAAAATGCATCATTTTTTTTTCAAATTTGAAATTTCATATGACTTTAAGCCCTTGTCATCTACTAGTAAATTTAATATTTTTCTCCGATGTTGTATTGTTACACCAGTGTCCCAGGATAGGGAGAGGGGTGGAGCCAGCAAACATGTCTAACCCCGCAAGTGAGGATTTAATGGGTGTCTACTGATCGATGCTTTTTTCGATAGTGTTTCTTCTAAATAATCGTTTGCTTTTCTGACCATACTCGTGAAGGTTCCAGCATTTGAACGCTGTTCATCACTATCCGTGTTTGCATACGGTGCACATCGAACATTTGCGCACTATAGAACAGGATTAACTAAGTTATTCGAGATAAAAAGTAAAAAAATAACCAAAAAAAAATAAAAATAAACTACGAGGAAAATTTAAAAAAGTCCATAAAGAAATGGCAAAATCAAAATTAAGCTCAAACACATCAAACGAATGGACAACAATTGTCGTATTCCAGACTTGGTACAGGCATTTTCTAATGTATAGAAAATGCATGGTGGATTAAACCTGGTTATATTGCTAGCTAAATCCCTCACTTGTATGACAGTCGCATAACATTCCATCATATCGACAACGATCTGTGAAAAAAACAAACAGACACAATAGGCTAAATGGTCAAAAAAATATTGGTACAGCAGTCAACATTGTGTTATAATTTAAATCACGTTATAATGACGTGTTAACAATAAATCCATTGAATGTTAGATGTTGACTGACAGTCACTTAGTCTTAGTAGATACATGATTTTGTTAATAAATGTAGCTGTTATTGGATTTGAACTAGATTTTAGAAATTTCAAATACGTTCCTATATCTGTACTTTGCGTGTTTGGTGTTTTTGTTGGTTTTTTTAGTGCTTAATATCGATCAGGTGAACCAAGCCCTTTTTTAACGGATTTTTGGTGTGTTCTTATGCTGTGCGGTTACACCATTAATGCATGTGAGGGGAAGGGGAGATCTAGAGTGGCGCCAGAAAATACTTAACCGCGCCACATTCTGTTTATGCCTCTTTCAAGTCAGTATCCTTTAGTGTATGGTTTTCATTAGTTGCTGATATCATATTTGTTCCTTCCTTTCTTTTTTTGTTCACAATTCAGGCCGTTTGTTTTCTTGCTTGATTTGTTTTATATTTGTCATTTCATGGGTCCTTTATAACTTGCTATATGGTATGGGTTTTGCTTATTATTGAAGGCATTACGGTGATCTAGTATTTAACTCCGCCATATTCTCTATTCAATTTCAGGAGCTCTCAAACATGTTTAACCCAACCACATTCTTTATATGCATATCCCAACTCATGAGCCTGTAGTTCAGTGGTTGTCGTTGGTTCATGTCTATATGATTTTTTCACTGTTGAAAGGCCATACGTTTGCCTATTATTGCTTCTATCCACGCCATTTATCTAAATTTATGAATAGTTGTCTCATTGGCAATCATACAACAACTACGTATTTTTTTTTATAATGAACCCGTAAATTCAAATATGATAAACACGATGAAGAAATTGGAGCACTTAAACATTTGATTTATCAAACCTTGTTAATGCTTTATGTGCGTTAATTTTCAACATATTAACTATTAAGAAAACTTCTCTTCTAAAACTACTGCACCAAATTGAACATGTTTAAACAAACTAGGTCACAATCGTCATTTGGTAAGCAGTTTAAAAAACTACCAGAAGACCCCACCTCCAAACCAACATGGCCGACACGAATTAAAATAGAATATAGGGGTAAAAATCCAGTTTTGTCTTTTATCTATTAAACCGCTGTATACGAAAAAACTCAGCTGTCATATATAATGGTCATTTACAAGTGGGAGGTTTAGCAAGCTATAGCCAGATTAAATCCGCAATTGTGTGCATAGGGAAATGCATGTATCAAGTCGGGGACATAAACATTCTTTTTCATTTGTTTGATGTGTTTGCCATTTGATTTTCCTTAGAACTCGGTATTTTTGTTATTTTACTTTTTTACACCAAAACTGTCAGACTAACTCTGTATATATGAGTTATTGCCTTTCAATAATATTTTAACCATCATTTCTTCAAATTTGCTTATAATCTCGAGAATTATGATCAGTACAGAAAAACTTGAAATAGCATACTATGATAAGCAAGACAAGCTCTACACTCGGTTAACATGATTGAACGACTCATTATTTGCCAAAAAAGGCTGTACTACGGAGAGCTGAACAAACAATGTCGTTATATCAATTAAACTAACTTACTGACAGAACTTGTAGTAACCTGCAGGGTTTTAATTTCCAATTTTGCGTTGCGTTTAAATGTTTCTCTTAGGAACGAGAAGTACACTCAGGTCGATTCAAAAACAGAAAGATATAGTTTAAAATATCAAAACTACCTATATGAAATGATAGGTTACAATGGTTTATTTTCTTCTGAACGATCCCGCACTTCTCATTTTCTTGTTTCAATTACAACCGATATGATATACCGGTATAAAAAGGTTAGAACACTTAAAGATTTTCCAAAGTTATATTGTTGTTAGATGATTAGAATTCATAAAATAATTGAATAATGAAAAAAATATACTTGGGGTGAATTGGTGATTTCTTTTTGTAGAACCTCAATGTAAAATTTACGTCAAACAATAATAATATTATTAGCAGCTTTATCTGCCGGGACAAAAACAAATTCCTTGGCTAGTTCTTTTAGTTTATGTTTGATACGAGAAATAGGTTTATTACGGTTATTGTAAGAGTAAAATGTTCTTTAAAATGTTGATTACGTATATCAACAATGTTTATTACTGAATTAAAAAAGAGTCCAAAGATTTTTTGTCAGCTTTTTTCCGCTTTATCCATTTCAAACAGTAAGTACGGAGTGAGTCGTGGATGATATCACGACACTCATTCCAATTAATAGTTGAAGGGGGGCGATATTTAGGTCCTTTACTGAGGAATGATTTCAACTCTCGGTCTTGAACGATGTTAAGATCTCCTGTTATAACATGGGAAATGGGTCCATAAATGTATTTGAAATTACTGCAATTACATGAAGTAGGTGTATTTTCACTAATATTAACATCTTTACACAATTGGCTGTAATTAAACACAAATTTCCGGGTAGATTTCTTGTAAATATAACAAATAAGAGGGAGCTCAGTATTATCAAAATATAGAGGAATTTGTTCTTTAACAGAATGGTCGTTAAAATACCAGCAATATTAACAAAATCGAAATCTTTATTGACATACTTTATTTTAATAAAATGTTTTTTTTTATGATCTTCAGGACGATCAATTTTAGGAAACAGTTTAGAATAACAATATACCATTATAATTTGAACGATTTCATACTTAGGACTGCTATATGAAATTGTGTTGCAATCCTCTAAAATTTTATTTAACTTATTAATCGGTAATGAACAGAACTTTGTTAACAGATAATGTCTGCCGTTGTTTTTAGAAATAGAAATTAGGTCCGAAATATTGGTATGATTTGTCCGAAATTTTCTTTGATTGCGATTTTTTCTACGACCATGAGAGCGGTTTTCGAACAGTTTTAGAAACAATATCCAAAATGTTAACATAATCGCTTCTTGGTATATTGCCAATTCCCATGATATTATCATTAAGACCGAGTGGGTAGACTGTCTGTAATTTTTAATCCAATTTAGTTCAATTATTTCCCGTGATCGTACAAAATTTGAATGAGATTCACCAGGCTGCTTATTTACTACTTCCAAAGGTTGAACTGCTAAATATTTAATAAGATGACTTTGCTTCTTAAGGACTTGTGTTGATAAATGATACTTTTGAATTTGTTGGGTCTTTTAAAACGATACAGATGTTCTTGAGTGCGTTTAGATAAATACCGTCCAGTTTCACCTACGTACTGAATACCGCATCCCGGTTTGTTTCATGTGAGTAAATAAATAAGACTGTTTGTTTTTCAAGTTATATCAGTTTCAAATTTTAAAGAAAATGTGCGACCATTAAATGTGGACCTTACCGTATTGTTGTCTCTTTGACACATCCCATTTTCTTTTCTCAATTTCAAGTAATCTTCTTTCGCATATTAACTATCAAAAACATCTTTATTGTTAATTATGTAAGAACATTTTCTGTAAACAAGATTTAAATATGTTGGATGAAAGTGGATTTTCAAATATTTGGATTGCTCAATGCTTTGGTAACGATATATGGTTAGAAAATGCACTACAGCTGCTATTATAAAAGAAATTCAAACAGTACTGGGATACACACTTACAAGAGTCTACAAAAGCAGTTTATTACAGTACTTTTATGTTAGAACTTATTTGGAATAGAATAATGAGATTTTACATCATCACGAAAGTATTACTAATTTATTTAATGTAAATATAGAACCAGGAAACCACAGACTCCAAATAAAAACAGGGAGTTGGAATAATGTTCATCTTGGTAACATTTAGGACGAATTTTATTATCTGCTAGAATGTTCATTTTAATGAAAAGGGAAAATTATACCTTGAAAAATATAATAATGGCTCGTGTAAATACACTTAAGTTGAAAAATTGATGAACGAATTGAACAAAACTTCAACGGTAAAAAGATTATGCAAGATCATAAAGTGTGTTAAAGGGTCCATCTGGCTAATATGTATCTTGTATTGAAACCACCCTATACACGTTTGTGAATATATGCCCATTCCTGTACATATTTTGCACTCTCTCTGTTCCTATGCTCATGTATATGAGAATAAAGATAAAATATTTTATTGCATATTGTCAAAGAAGGGTACTTAAACGACAGAAACATATAGATTACTTTACAATTTCCATGAGAAAAAAAATGCAATACTATGTTAGTGCTTATAATGATATTGTCGATATTATATATCTATATCTATATATTTTATTTCGTTTGAAATTGGGGTTTTACCGTTTGCTATTAGTGGTAATTATCTATAGATGGGAACTAGTATGTACTATTTATAGAGTTTGATGTCGGGTGCATAATGCCCGAGGAAGTTTTGGCGGTTTCTACGGGTGGGGTTTAATGGTACTATATAAAGTTTGGCATTTAAATGCAGTTGCGTCGAATTGAAGTTGGTCACATTGGTATATTGACAGTTGCTGCTATGTTTATTACATACGTATAGGCGTTGGAGGTATTAAACGAGGAAAAAGAAATGATGCGAAAGAGAAACAATGTTATATGGAAGTATAATGAATGGAGTTGAGTATAATGTTGATTTTATTTACAATTTCAAAATTAAGCCTGCAAATCAAATTATTAACGTTAAAGCGAATTTGAAGTATAATGTATACTTTTATAAAACCATTTTACAGGCTTATGATTTTATTTTAGATACGATAGAATTTGGTTCTATAATTCCATTCAATAATGAACCATGTTGTGTTCATTAACCTTAAAACAAATCAGCTTTTAAGCATGCAATTTTTGTTGAAAAGTCTTTATGAAATTCTATAATTGTATCAATGAAGTAGAGTGTCTATAAGTTGTATTAAATCCGATAACTGTTTCAGTACAAAGTTCAGGTATTGAAAGACGTGTACTAGATTTGAGTCGTGTAAACAAATATATAAAAAGCAAAAGGTTAAACTGGAAGGTGTTAATGGAGTATAAACGTTTGTACATAATTCAATATATGTATAAATTTGATTTGAAGCATAGATGAGAATTGTGATCATCAAATATCTCATTTTTTTTTATCTATAGAAGTTTAATGTTCATTTAAATAACATACATGTATACATGAAGTTTTTGATTGTTTTATTCTATTTGCAGAGTCAATGGAATTGAAAAATTGTCTTTGCATTACCATCTCATGTGGAAACGTCAGTCTTAGTACACTCGTTATGAAATATAAATTTTATTTTGGAAAATTACATTTTTGGTGTTCCGATTGTCTGGAAATGAGATAAGTCCTAAAAGTGGTTTAAGATTTATCTGAAATTAACTTGTTTAGAATCTGATTTCATTTTTGCTTTGTGTTCTCTTTGAAGTCGCGAAGTGTTTACCAGCTAAGAGAAGATAATACACCTTTATCGTACTATAGAGCTCTTGATGTCACTTTGAAGATGGGTATGTGAAGGACAATTTTAGATCATCAGTTGGTAATATCTTTTTATATCGGCATCTTATTCTGAACTGTTTCATTTCCTTTGTTTCGATGTAACTGGGAGCAACTACTCCTATATCTGTGTTTGTTTTGTTTATAGCCTATTGAAATAAGAGATTAAACATATTTTATTTCGTTTGAAATTGGGGTTTTTCCGTTTTGCTATTAGTGGTAATTATTTATAGATGGGAACTAGTATAACAAGTTCTGCAACAGTATGTACTATTTATAGAGATTGATGACGGGTGCATAATGCGCGAGGAAAGTTTTGGCGGTTTCTACGAGTGGGGTTTAATGGTACTATATAAAGTTTGGCATTTAAATGTAATATTATCGAAGGTGCTCGCTGTTGCGTCGAATTGAAGTTGGTCACATTGGTATATTGACAGTTGCTGCTATGTTTATTACATACGTACAGGCGTTGGAGGTATTAACTGAGGAAAAAGAAAAGATGCGAATGAGAAACAATGTTATATGTCATGGATTTATATGTCCGGGGTTTGAATCGAAGAAATGTGTACAATAAAGTAAAATAAAATATTGTATCGCAAGACAAAATAATATGTTACTGCGAGCAACTAATCCTATATCTGTGT
Source organism: Mytilus galloprovincialis (assembly GCF_965363235.1). Lineage (NCBI taxonomy): Eukaryota > Metazoa > Mollusca > Bivalvia > Mytilida > Mytilidae > Mytilus > Mytilus galloprovincialis. The sequence goes on along the minus strand of NC_134838.1, from coordinate 51,191,005 downwards.
TTGTTTTGTTTATAGCCTATTGAATTAAGTGATTAAATACTTTAAATTCGAACGGGCAGGGGGGATTTAAATATATATACATTCATGTTTAGAATTCAGAAACGAAGCAAATAAAGTGAAAGTGTTGCAATATACAAGCTTGACAAGTATATGACATTTTTAATTATTCTAAATGTTCGAAGTAGTTCCTTATCTATGCCCTCTCGCCAACCAGTTACATGCTGTTTAATTGTATAAAGACAATAATAAACTTTTACTAGACAATGTTAAATTATCAATATTTGTATTGAAGAAACTGTGTTAACTGCTAATCGTGGAAGTGACCTTGAACCTTGTTTCTTACTTTCAAGTCACTATTTTGTTCATGAAATAGCCAGTGACTCGATATTTACTATAATTTTCTTTGCTTTATAACAAGCTTAGGTACATTTGAAAATGGAAACCGTTATATACTAGTATTGGATATTATTATTTCTATACATTTAAATGTACAATATCAAAACGAATTATAAATCGTAGAAGTATAAAGTTCAAGGTTCTCAGAAAATGATTGAGCCAATATAATCTACGCGCTGTCATTTATAAAGTACATTCAAACGCGCATTTAAATAACACTATATTTAACTTTAGCTGTTTTAAGTGACAACCTTGTTAGTATACATGTAATCTAATAATAGCCTTTTATCAAGGGAACTTTTATCTAATTAGACATGGGAAATTTCTTGGGCTAAAATACCCCTCCTTAGAAGAATATTAAGTTGGGTTAAGAATTTATTTGGAATAGGCCATTACTTCACAATTAAACTGTTAATTTTCTTTTTATGTTTTACAATTAAAAAAACCCAAAGGGTTAATTAATTTATGATTTTAGATTACGCCCATAAAACGAGGACTATCTCGAATGCTGCAAATAGTTTTACTTTTTTAGACTTCTCATTTGATCTTATTGAAAATGGGGGTATTTGTTTTAAAATGTTTACGTTAGTATTATTTAGTTAATTTCATATTCGATGGATAAAGTATATTGTAAGTCCTAATTAGTATGACATCGTCACAGCATTAATTTGAAATTGCCTTTCACGACCGACATAATCATAATATCTATTTGGACTATTACACTGAAAATAATTGTGAATTTTTGGATCTCAAAAAAATTGAAAATAAATAAAAATGAAAGGATTGATGAGATAAAACCTTATAAAAGTCGTATTGCTGCTCAACACATACACAACAAAATATCGAGAAGAAAGAAACCAACGACAACCACTGGAATGCAAAAACATTATATGTCGGGTGTAGTGTTAACAAACGGTAAGAAAAACAGAGAAGCACTACAGAAAACACTGCAAATAATTCTTTTACGACCTATCCATAACTAATAATTTATTGATTATCTTGTTGTTTTCGTTCTTACAATGTTTTTGTTTGTTTTGGGTTTGCATGTGTACAATATCCTCATAATGTTCTGTTGGAAGATAATCAGACTGTATGTTATTTAAAGGAATGTCAAGCTAAAATAATAAGTATTTATGGTTTTATGGATTAACAGATAAACTAGTAAAAAATCCAGATAGTTGTACTCAAAGTGTGCTTGATCATATTGATCGGGTCTTTCCTTTGATGAACGCAGATAGATACAGTGAGAGAATATACTGCTATGGCAATAAAAAATACGTTTTTGGAAGATTGTTTCAATCCGTGCATAAAAGCAAACTTATATTTATTTGTTTCAATTTCAGTTTAATCAATCAAGAAACATGACCCGCAAAATGCTAATATCCATTTTGATTTCCTGTTTTGTAGTTGTGTCCCATTGCTGTAGTTCCTGGAACCATGACAAACCGTGTATGTGTGAGACACGTCCACTGACTGTCAGAGCGGGTGAAGAGATATAAACGATAGAACAAACCAGAATGTTTGTTACAGAAATTGTGCATCCTCTGCAAAAGGTTTTTACGATGGGTGCAAATGATATTTAATCTCATAAGGCCCGATTACATCAACATCTTTGTACGCTTTTGTTTGTATTTCCGCTCTATATCTGTAATAAGCTTCACATATTCTGTAAAAAAAAACCAAGTATGATATAATATAACTTTAAATTAATGACGGGTGTGTTTTTGGTTTTCGTTTACTTTTATAGGGACTAACATGTAATTGAATTTGTATTTATCGCAATGCAGATTAAAAAAAATCAATTTTATTTGCAATTAAGCATTTATTATAACAGTAAAGGTACTAGTTGTACTTCCCCAAATGCTACGTTTGATAGTTAATATCTTTTCAGTCATGCCCGAGGCCGCAAACCATCCAAACCGAATACAAACAAACTAGAGACCTAATAAAATACAGAAGCACCATATATATACCAAGTATATTCTAAAAACCGGAAATGAAATCGGAGCTTTGAATTTGGAAAATATATCCCATAATTCAGGATTTGCACAATTTTATTTATATTAGAAAATGGTTGATAATTAGTGTAGCAAGTATTTCATACTTCATATTTAACAAAGACAAAGTCATTTAAATAAGGACATCTCTTTTTAAAACTCAGGATTAAAGTGGACATAAGTCATTCTACTATTAACCAAATATGGTGTTGACCATATCTATTACCAAGCTGAAAATGCCTGTACTTGAGAATTAAACGCAACTATTCTTTGAGGATGTTTCGAGAAAATGAATAGAATACATATAGGTTTTTGTCAAGATCAAGGTGTTGTGATATCAATTCAACAGAATTACATCAGTTTTTCAACATATCTCTAACACAATTTAGGAATCAGAATAATCGACAACATCAACCTCCGATCTATGGGTGGTCTTTTTTTTATCTGTTCAAATGCATTAAATTGTTTTTCATACATTTTCCTAGCTCAATAAAATATTCCAATCTTTATGTCACATTTAGATTGACAGAAGACACGTCCCTTTCAAATTGTTATGTCATACTATTCCATTTTGATATCTCTGCAACAGACCTATCTAGCGTTATTTTTATTTGCGTTTCAAATGAGAAAGATACAACAACTGTATTTACGATTTCAATAGATTTTATAAATCATCGTGTTCAAAGTGATCGACAGCGTTCACAATCTATGTTTGAAAGAAAAAAACCAGAACTGTAAATAAACAAATAATTAAAAACGAAATATGCAATCATCTGATGCCCGTTTATGACCTTAGCCTTTCTTTTATATACTAATCATTAGAAAGAAGACGACGACATAAGGCCAACCCTACGCATTTGTCTTCATTGTGGAAACTTGAAAAGAATGGTCGAAGCATGAACACAATACAAAAATAAACAATGACAATAAGAAACTATCATGACAGATGTTTGAAATCATCAACATTTCTATTATGAAAACAATATCAATTGCAGAAGAGGTGGCCATGAATTGTGTTAACTTAAAGTTATTTTTTTTGGTAAGAAATATATAATACATCTTCATGTTTCCTATCACTGACCTTGCTTAATCAAGTTCAATGTTGAACAAGGTATATTAGAATCCGTTATAACGTTCAATATTTATCCGATACATGTATTTATCAAGAAAAAAAATTAAGAAAGTTCACGGAAATAAGCCAATATGATATACGCACTATATATATGATGTATAAATACACGAAGGTGTGCATTTAGATAATATATCATTTAACAGTTTCCAGTTCTCAGTAGCAACTAAGTCTGTTGAAAATTGTAAGTATGTAATTTTATACGTTTTTATTACGAAGGGACATTCTATCAGATTGGCAATTGTTAATTCTTTATTTTAATTTACAACAATTAATTAAGAAGATAAAAATTTGATTTGATATTTATTTCCAAATTGAATTTACGTTATAGTTTATAAACATGATAAAGTGATTTTCTTTTATGATTTGCACGATAATCGTACTTTTATAGTTTTACAAACTCGCAACCAAAGCCAAAGGTGATCTCAGATGCTTCAATTAATTTTACCTGTTTAGACCTGAAATGCAACCTAAATATAAGTTGACGCTTATTTGTCTCTGTATGTTTAATAACATAAAAGGTACCATTTTTTTGCAACTGATGCCCTTTTCAACAATCAATATCTCTTTAGTAATGCTCGAGGCCAAAATATTTGAAAATCCAATGCTTATTACAAAAAAGGCGAGCTATAAACCAAAAAGGACTAAAAGGAAGAGCCAAAACCTCTGCAAAAACATAATGTAAGTTGGATTTGTTTTTCTTCTTTATCACTAATACGAAGATAAAAACAACATTATCTTTATTTGTTATTCTTATTTTCCAGTTCAACAAAACCTCAAGAAATATGGCTCGACAAATACTGATGTGCATAATGATTTCCTGTTTGGTTATTGCGTCTCTTGGATGTAGTTTCTGGAACAAGGGTAGACCGTGTTTTTGTGAATGTGAAGATACATACACCTCATGTCGGGGCAACTGTAGCGCTAATCACGTCGGAATGAAATTAGTAACCTGTTACGGCAGTTGTTTGTCCGCTCAAATGAGTTGTTATAGAGGGTGCTTTTAAAATTTTATTATAGAATGAAGATATTGATAGTTTATACTGATAGATCTTATAGTCACATTGCATTAGAACTTTGACTCGATTTGTTTATATTTATTTTATGCTCTTTATCTGTAATACGCTTCATATATTCTAAACAATTGAAAAAAATTAAAACATTGTAAAATATATTTGTAATTTTATATATTTATGTGTTGTTGTTGTTGTTATTGATTTTTATTTCCTTTTAAGTAAGGACTTATATGACTTGACAGTATCCATGCATAATTAATAAATCAATTTTAACAGCTTGTTGTGGCTATATAAACCTACATTTACGGTATCAATTGTACAGTATCATATGCACATATCGACAATTAATGTCAATTCAGTGATGACGAGGGCTGAAAAATCTAAACCTCATGCAAACTTTAATAAGCTCATCAAACCTAAACGAACATAGAGGTTTTTAGCTCAATATAGTACTGCAACTGACATCGAAAAAGGCGCTTAGTTAACGAGTTTAATGGTCCGGAATAACACACGGCTGCAAATTGTTTTAAATGATAGAATAATATCTATATTTTAATTTCCGTCGGGTCGTAAAAAGTTTCTATGGTCACATTTTTGTATTTTATCCCTTTAATGGGGGTACCCCTCAATTTACGGTTTTGGGTAGTAACCTTAAAATCCAAAAATATATTTTTTGGTTAAATTTCTTGCTATTTTCGTAAATATTTTCTATGCACATATCATCAAGGATCATCGAAATGATGAAAACATAAATATAATACCATCTCCAAGTAAAACTTTCAAACTTAAAGTTAGCTGTTTTTAGATAAAAATTTAACGCGTTTTTCTTTGAAAACGAGAAAATATATGATTCAAAAATAGTATTTGACATTTGAGAGGACAAAACATATTATTGCGATACTGCATGCAAATTTTGTTGGGCAAATTCTAAACAATTTTGTCAAAAACTCAAAAATAAAAGCATCATTTGTACCTTTTTTAATTACGGAAATTTCCTATCCGTCAATCAGCTCCACCATTTATTTTTTCCTTCACCATCAATTTGATAGTTTCGATGTGATTATGTAGATTTCGTAGGAGAAGTTAATTTATTTTTGAGTGATTTGAATATATATAGTAGTTCTTTCGTGTATTTTCTGTAAATAAGTTATATTTTTGTTAATAAAATTTTGACTTAATATAAAAGTTAACCAAATCCTTCGGATAAGAGGTTTTTCCGGATAATGACTATAGTTGACATTGTGTGAAAATACATTGTATGTCAATGTTTAACCTCAGAGCAATTAATATGCATGCAAGTGGGGGGGGGGGGTACTATTATATTCGCAGAGATTTGGTGTGTGACAAGGTGATGCTAAAACCAACTTCTCTTAATATTTTGCTTTCCGTATGCGAATCATTAGTGATGTTATGAGACTTGCACCAGAAGGCAAAATTGGTGCGTCTTTAAATTAGATTGATTGATTGATTGTTGGTTGCTTAACGTCCAGTGACAAATATTTCATGCATGTTCAGGACGAGAACAAGTTAACAATAAAAACAATAGGTAGGTTTTGTCATAATAGAGGCCATTCGGGATGATGATCGGGAAAATTTAGACTGCCACTGGAAAATGATGGTATATTGGATTTGGACAGAAATTTTCCATTGCAACATGCCACCTTCGGACTCCTCAAAGAGTTGATGCAAGGGTTTTTAACATGCAAAGAACGTGACACCCCCTTTACACGAGGCATCGGACTTAACGTTCCCATTCTGACCGGACGTGACTGCGAACTTGATACATCCCGCACAGCCAAAACGCCCCACTTCGTTTTACTGCCGGTCGGGAGAAGACCAAGTGACCATATTTCGTTTCCCCAGGCACCCTTGGGGAACTTTAAATTAGAAACAACAGAAATCCATACATGTGATGAAACTGATCGACATGTATCCTCACAACCTGACACTTTTATACGATCTCGCGCTCAGTTTCTTCCTTGTAGTTTGGATATGAAAACAGGGTTTTTGTGTAAGAGACAAACCTTTAAAAAAAAACCCAGAAAACTACGCAAAACTGAGTCCTCTAAACGTGTTGACAGTCTTTTAAGTTGTGCTTATTAATGTGAGTAATCATTTATCCATGCATAACCCCGTATTTATTGAAGTCAACACCTGCGCAATTAAGTAAAACAGTTACTGAAAAATTAGAATTTGAACTTGCTGTCAGTTCATTAATAACGATTGTTAGTGATGTGATTTGTTCTTCTATAAAAAAAAAAGCCTTTCTCATGTAGCACATCCTCTATATATACCGATCAATTTTACCCCAGATTGTCTCTGATGCTTAACAAACTGCCAAACTCCAGAATTAACTAGATATTGTGACACCTTACAATTCAGACACAGTGGGGTCAAGGGATATGAAATATAGAGTTTAGCTCTGAGCTCAATTTAGGGGATGCCATATCTGCTGCAGGAAAATTGAAGTCTATGTTAAGACTTTCAGAATTACACCAAGGTGTGTCTGAAAATATTAAGGATACATTAAAAGAAGAACAATTACTTCACCTTGCCACCAGTGCTCTTATGAGCTATATGTCCTCGTTTTGGTATTTCTATGGAAACGCATAGCTTGTTAATAGATGTAGGAAGATGTGGTATGAGTGCCAAGGATACAACACACCATCCAAGTCACAATTTATAAAAGTAAACCATCATAGGTCACGGTCTGGTCTTCAACACGGAGCCTAGGCTCAAAAGTTCATTTGTTAGTTAATTGATAAAAATAACACAAAGGCGCTTCTGAACCGTATATTGTCCCTAAAGATAACAAAAATTCGTAAATGTATGGCTATTACAAAATCAATCGTTTCTGTAGCAACATTCGCCCCATTACATTTTGGATTGGCAGTGCAGATACATCATGCATATGCATATGGGAATATGGGTCACGAACATTGATCGAAACTTTGTACTCACATTTCTTTTGTGTTTCCTATGCAAAGGTAAGACTATATCTGACGAGTTTGACCGAATCATGACGGTATTTATGCTCCAGATAGCATTTGTACTCAAAAACTGTGTTTGCTTTGAACAAACTCTGTCCTACGCCGAACTTGTTCTTATAAAAAAAGGGAAGTGTCTTGTAATGCTAATACGCGTACTGAATCCGCATATGATGACTAAGAGATTGATTCATGTCTGACTCACTATTTTATGAATACTTGAGCTATTGTGTGTCGCTTTTAAAAGTTAATATAAGGATCATGACTGATTTTGAATTACAATATTAGAAAATTGGCATTGCATTGTATAATTTTTCATCCTTCCCTTAAAAAATTAATGAGTTAACTTTTTTACCAGGATTATCCCACTAAAAAATGTTCATGCAACAAACTGACTTTGTTTTACACTCAATTTTTTTAAACCTCGCATTCGCCTCGGGTGACTATAGTATATTTTGTGTTTCAACTGCTGTCTAGACTTTGCAAATACACAATATGTATTTATCTATAACTAGATACTAATTTTCACAAAATACACAACCTTTAAGATGCAAAATTAAAAACACTGTTTCAGCACTTGCATTTTGTTTTTTTCAAAGATAGAAAAAATATTGAAATAATTTGATAAACTGGTGTTTTATACTTTAGAAAATAATTCTGTAATATACTATAGTGAAATACTATACACAATATGAAAGTTTATGGATGTGAAAAGGTCAAGGCCACTTCTTCTTTTACTATGTCTTAAATGGAAAAAAATCAGAATGTTCCAAATCAACGTCATTTTGTAATGGCAGCTTTTCATATAAGTAGTCAAATTTGTCGTTTTAACATCGTTTATACAATATGCTTATGATTGAATCGTTTTTGTAGCATTCTATTGAATAAATATCAGAATATTTCTCCTTTTTGTCCTTGTGGTTGAAATGTTGATATTTTTAAGTCTGACCTTTGACCGCAATTTCACAAAATTGTGACCACTCTGGATTTTTACGACCCAACTTTTCTTATTGTACACGTTTTCATCTTTCCATCGATATATAATTTAGGTGTGTGTTCTTCCGGACCATTAAAGTTTAAAAAAATGAACTCTGGTTGCAGTACTAATATACACAAAGACCAGATCTTTGCAAGAGGGAAATATATCGATCCCTAAATTAAAAATGATTTCTAAATTTAACAACAGCAAGCTTAAGGTGTCTTTGAGTTTAAATGTTTAATGATTAGTGTAGTATGTTGCAAGGCAAGGTTTTCAAGTCAACCAAACGTCTTGTCTATTAGATATTAAAGCGCATGTTGTATCCGTTTTCAGGAGAACATTTTATTCTATCTAACCAAACTGATATTCGAACGTCTTTCAATTATTTCAAAATCAATACGTGGTTTAATGTATAATTTTAATACTAAATACCAGTACGGTGTTTAATGTAAAATTTTGAATGTTGCACGTGGTCTAATGTGTAATTTTGAAAATTGCACTTGTGTTAAGAAATAACATCGAAACTTGTACGTGTTGTATAATTTTGAATCCCCTTTTTTGGTTTAAAAAGGCTGAAGATACCATGGGTGCTTTAAAAACAGATACACTCAACGTCTCCTAAGCGGTTGCAAAGCAACTTTTCGTAATCAAAATTATTTTTAACAAGCAGTCCACAGCTTTCACAATAAAGTACATTACCTTTTTATGTTGATGTAACTGTGTCCTAAAACTGTGACAATGTCAATGTCATTATATAATATTACATTAGTTTCGACTACCATTGCACGTCAATCTTTATCATAAAGGACAGTTGATTGGATAGAAGTGATGGATTGCCAAGTCTATATCGAACTGAGGTCCTATAAACTGACTAGTATTCGAATTTGATAAAAAATGTTTTATTGTTTCAGTATTGAAAGTCTTGATTTACGTAGTTCCGTTTAGATTAAGTATTGGGAGTCGTTTGCATCCCCCTTTTTCTTAGTTTTTCGAAGAAACTTATGTAAAATAGTTTTAATGGAAGCTTTCTGAAGGTTTTTGATAGAACGTACGACAATTCACGAGGACGGGACAAATTGTGATTAATGTCCATTCAGCTTTTCTGTTGTAAAAATTTGACATGCGGGTATGTTTGAACAGTGTAAATGACATTGTCATAGTATCATGACATTGTCTTTTAATATGAAAGATTATAAACTGTACTATTGTGACTGTGTTATCCTGGTTGAAAACTAAATTGATTTAGAAAAAGTGCTTTGTAACCGCTGAGGAGACGTTGAGTGTAACATTTATATGTGGAGCAGTTTCTGCTTATCCTTCAGGAGCACCTGAGATCACCCCTAGTTTTTGTGGGGTTCGTGTTGTTTATTCTTTAGTTCTTTTATGTTGTGTCATGTGAACTATTGTTTGTCTGTTTGTCTTTTTCATTTTGAGCCATTATGTTGTCAGTTTATTTTCGATTTATGAGTTTGACTGTCCTTTTGGTATCTTTCGTCCCTCTTTTATATCTAACATAATCATCAGATACCGAGTCCACTAACGGAAATGACAACAAAAACGAAAGACGACAAAAAGATATACAAGTCAACTAAACATTACTTACAAAACTAAAGACTTATTGACACGAACCCCACCAGAAAGCTTTTGGTGATGGCATGTTCTACGAATGGGAACGCAGATACAACTACACTAATGGTAAACATTATGTTGACAGTACACATTCGGTGATTAGTGTCATTGGTACAATCGAGGAACATATGACATATCTGTGGTTACGTTATTTGAACAAATATGTGTGAAATGTATTCCAAAACGGCCAAATAACTCCCTTGTTGGCGTCTATAAAACTTTCGAAAGGATGACTTAACTTTAAAATTAGTACACTTGTTTAAAAGCTTCCTAGTAATTTTATAGGCTCTTTTTGGGAATTTAAAAGATATAATGCTTCGTCGTTTTGATAATATTAATATTGCTTACATTATATTGTTGTTTTTGCTAGTATAGTAGAACAACTTTTGAATAAACATATAAAAAGAACAATTGCATGAGCTTTTCAATTGTACATCATAGTTATAAACATTAAGAATAAGGCAAGGCCGTCAGGACGGTTGTCTCCCAACGCATGTATATTCATTATACAGTAATGAATTGTATGTTGTATGTTCGATTAATCGTCGATATGTAAATAATACACGAAAATATATTGAGGCAATAACCAATTTTGCCTCTTATCCCTTCATTGTAATATTGTGTGATGGTAATTCTTTTTAATTTTTGTCTTTCATTTTTGCTGATGTGCTTTGTCTTTATGCTTTTTTATTCTTTGTTGACACATATTTTTTTTAAAAGTTATTAAGATGATAACACGATGTTGACGGTTCTACCCCTATTTTTGACATTTATACCTTATATATGTGTGTTTGTTTTGTGGAATTGTTTTGCGAATTTCATACCAGTGAAAGGTCTAGCTTCTTAAAAAATCGGTTAAATCCATCATTTTTTACATAGGAATTTGCTTGTACCAAGTCAGGAATGTGACAGTTGTTATCCATTCGTTTGAAGTGTTTGAATTTCTGATTTCGTCATTTGAATAGGGACTTTTTGTTTTTAATTTTCTTCGGTGTTCAGTATTTTAGTGTTTTTCCTTTTTACTGCAAAATGCTTTGTCATCAATATTTTTTATTAAAGAAACAGTGTTAACCACAAGGCCATTGAGGAGGACGTGTACCTTGCTACCAATTTTAAAATCAATGTTTTTAAGGATATAGACGGAGACTGCGTGTTCCCTATAATAAACTTTGATTAATCAAGTACACATTTGAAGAAGATACATTACACGGTGGGTATGGTTGTCCTGCGAGAGAACGTACTGTGCTGGTGACTTGGTCCTGACGGGTGCTGGTGGGTCCTGATTCTGTGCTGGTGGGTTTGTTTACATTGTATCAGAACGGCAATAAAACGACTGTTTTGTTGCTTAATTTTTCTCTGATGCGTCATAAGTACCATGCAAAGTATATTACAACAATATAAAATTGCAAAAGTCGTGCAAGTTCGTTAAACGGAATTGTCCTGACGATGTGCTGGTGATAAGAAAAACGGTCCTGGTTCTGTGCTCCTATGTCCTGGTTCTGTGCCTTTATATTTTAGTTAAAAGTGGCAAATATTCAGTCAAGATCATTGATGCTGTACTGTTATTGACTACTAGTAATTAACTGTTGTCTGCTTTCTTGAAATTGACATTGTTATGAATCTGTTTACTGTTATTATGAGAGGAAAAAAAACCTATTTTTTTATTCTTTTTATAATTAACTGTGATTTTATTTATTGGCCTGTTAATGGAACCCTTCTTGCCCCCTTTTAAGATAAGAAAATATGTTTACGATTTTCGGGATTACGATCATTTTGCAAGATCGCCAAAATACGTTGTAATTTATACAATACTTATATAAAGTAGATGATGTTGTATGTTTGTTGTTAATGGACAAATTTCCATAAGAAACCAAAGAAAGTATGTGTTAACAACCATACGTCATTGTACGACCTTCAACAATAGCCCATACAATAAAAATGTAAAAGGTTTTGTATAAAAATGGAGAGCAAAAATATAGAAGAAAGGACTTTCTGAGCGTTTGAATCATATGTCTTTAGCAGCTTAAAACACATTTGTTTGTGAAAAATTGAGTGCTGACTATAAGAATGACAATAGTATTGCGGGTTTGTTTGTTTGGTTTTTTTTTGGGGGGATGGGGGATAAGTTAGAGCGAGGTTACAGTGAAAGTGTTAAGCTTGGAATAGTTTCCCGTAAGATTTAAAAGTTGTATTTTAAAAGAAAAATGTATCTTACAGCTATTAAGAATTACTTGCTGTATCTGTAAGATTTTTTCAACATATTTTTTTTGTCTGAACGGTTATCAGGTATTTTTTTTCGAAAGTTCGATAGAACACTAAAAAAAATCACTATTTTATGAAAGGGCAGACTAGAATATGTCAGAGAATATGTCAGAGAATGAAGACGAGATAACCTAGAGAACATTAACAAAACTAAGATTTCTTAGCTTTTTCATTTCAAAATTCCAAAATAAATAAATATTTTTGATAAAGAATTACAGGGGAGGAAGTGAACAATGTGTCCTACTTTTCTATATTTAAATATTTTTATGAATAAAAAATCAAATGTGCCTTAATTATGATTGAAAATGAGTAAATGGAAAAACTAACAAACTAAAATACATTTTTATTTTAATATTGGTAATATCACTAAGCTTTTAAGTTTTGTGTGTCAAACACACCATCTCTGTAGTAATGACTCCTTATTAAGATATTTCACATCTCCATTTTTTTTCTGCATTTTTTTATATTGTGAATTCTTAGTATTATTATATTAAAATGTAGACTTAATTTATATTTAAAAAAACTGAATCTAAAGCCAGATTAATCAAACATTTTTGTTTCTATCTATCCGTTTTCAGGACTTTAACAATCAACGTAAACACGCCTGGAAAGTAAACTGCGTACTCGGCAGTCTGTAATCGACCATTTTTAGACACCCTCCTAAAAAACAAGCCGGGGTGGGGGTTCAGAGATTCAAATTAAGTACTTACATCAATATTTTATATTTTCGTGTATGGTTTATCACCCCCTCCTGTGGCCTGTCAATTACGAAAATGTGCAAACTGCAATAGTATCAAAACAGCACAGACAATGAATAATAGAGATATAATTTTGTACATATACATGTATCAAGGGGAAACTTCTTGTAAAGCATTATTATTTATAGTTCATTATTGTATTTAGTAGAAAAAGAGAATTTGGTGAAAATAAAACCACTATTTTTGTAGAAAATTCACAGACCTTTGTACAGAAATTTTTGTTATGTTTAGCATGGGATCAACACAAGGGTACATTATCCTTAAAAATCTATTTAAAAGTATTTGAAACTAACGTTTGCTTTGTTAATTGTGCCTTCAATTTCAAAAATTAAAATATCTCGTAACTTCATACTACCAATTGAGTATAAAACAAGTAAATAAGTTTAAAAAAGAAATTCTTAGATTAAACACCTAGATTTAACTTTAAAAAGTCATAACAGTTTAAAACAATACAAATCTACACACACAAATAACTGGCTTAATTTCAACTGATTTTCAACCCGAATCGCTATAAGATCATATATAAGCTCAACTGTGTCGAGGGATCGTGTGAGGTTCATTTATTGTCTTGGCGTCCGTATTACAATGACCAAATGTTACCAAATGATTTTTTCAAGAGTGAATCTAGGAAAAACAATATTCATCAACAAACCAGACCACTGTCTGTTAAAATGTATTCGAGTTTTTAGTTACAGCCGATTGCATTGAGTATGTAGGCAAATGTTATATCTTTGGTTAGCTTGCTTGTTAGCTAAACCGTGAAGTCATTGTTAGGTAAGGTCTATACCCTCCTTTCGAATTAGCCTGGTCCTACAGACAGAAATATGTGTCATTTGTCGGACTAGTCTACTCTTAAAGTAGGGTAGTTTACATAACCTAACAATGACTTTTCTGTTCAGCAAGCTAGATAACCAAAGATATTCCCTTTGTCTACACACTCATTGAAATCGGCTTTAATATTGCAAATGTTCAAGCAATTAGGGCAAAACTTACCGAGTAAAAAAAATCAAAATGTCTATCACCTTGCACATTTCAGAAAATTCAGATCAGATAACGAAACTGGGTCCAGCAACATTTATAAGCAATTTAAGATTTGACCCTCACAGTTTCCATTCACCACAAATATTCTCGTTACAACGAATCAAATACCAGTTGCAGCCTTTTGTTTATCTATTAATATATGTATACGGATAAAGTTATGAAAGGCAGCAGGGTCACCAGGGTGAGGAGTCCATGTCATCTGAAATAAATGCTAAGCATAGATCTAGAAAGCGGCAGATAATCATGGCATTAAAAAAACTCTCTTCTTTTCGACTTTTTTCGAACAAATTGACACATAAAATGAATTATATAGTATTATGGAATTTTCAACTTGTGTTCAATTCATTGGTTACACCTTTTACTAGGATAACAGTCCTGTCAAGTATGAGCTGGGTAAAATATTTCAGAAAAGAAGATGGAAATGTGAAAGTTTCCGTGCGTCAGGTGCAACAGCATACGAACAGCTAACATGTCTCGTCAGGGTGGAAGCTAAAAGTCCACAAAAATTTGGTTTAAAACCTTTATTCGTTCCAACAAAGATATTGTGATTTTGTTGAGGATTTAACCATCTATGACAACAAAATTCCTTTTTTTTTTAGAATTTACAGCTCTTCTATAAATATATGCAAAGCAAACCATTGATTAAATTGCTTGCTATGATTGTTTGGATGTTTGTAAACGACAGGTAAGTAGACTGTTTACTATATACTACAATTTATTTGGAAAATAAACATTAACTTCAATTCCTGTCAGTTTGTATTTGTCCAATCAAATCCCAGTATGTATTGAAAGTCCGCCTACCTATTGTTTGAAAACATCCAAGCAAACATAGCAAGCAAGTCAATCAAAGTTTTTTTTTGCATGCTTTTATAGAAGAGCTGTACTATATAATGCAAGGAAGCGTTTAAGTCTTTCGCCAAAAAATACTATCAATTTCTTTTTGTCCTATGTAAACTTACGTACCATTTCCTTCCATTCATGATCATTAAATTGAACTGTAAAATATTGCTTGGTACCTTCTTAATTCCTTTATGAGTCTTATGTAAACATAATTATGACAATAACTGTTGTGAGAACAAGATTCACTGCACACTTTTAAAGTTCTGCTTCATCAAACATTAAAATGTGAACTTAAGTTTTGAGACTTTTTTAATCTACACGATTGGGATTTTTGTATATGAGAACATGGTTTATCTATTAGTTGAAAATGCGGCTTTGAACTAGCGTTCAGTACCTGCAAGCATTCGTTATTCAATAATGTGTGTCCTTGTGTTATTATTTTATGTAATAAATTGTTGTGTTGGTACACCACTGTAACAATGAAGGAGGAAATGAGGAGGGTTGGTTGGGTGGAAGTGGGGAGGGGTATGCGGAGCGCTAACAAACATGTCTATGCGGCATTGGCTTTGATCATCGTTGAAGCATCAATGTAAGGGGCATTTAAAATATCTTAATAAAACTATTCTTATTTTAGATACTATATATTGTTATCTGATATTGGACGAAAGATTGCCCTTTTATGTAATTATTTAATACAAGTTACGATCATTTCAAAACACATATTAAACAGCCAAATGGATGCACAAGAGCTAAAATAGGAGTCATAGATCCTATTGACAACAATTATCTGCCCAATTTTATTGATTTTGTAACATTTGTTTCAAATATGACCAACTTCTTATCCAAAATCACCAGCACCGTATCAGGACCCACCAGCACAATGACAGGACCCACCAGCACAGTATCAGGACATGAATAAATTGAGAAAATGCTAAATGTTAATAAATTGCAATGTTTTTTCACAAAATAGTTTTGTCGCGTGGATTGCGGTATAGAAAGCGGACTCTATGAGCATTTTTGTTTTATTTTTTCAGTTCGAGATTTTCTGAAAATGAGCATTTCTGTGTTACGCTTACTGAAAAAGTTTAGAGGGTCAACTTTTTAATGGTTTACATATGAACCCATAAGAAACAAAATTGAAAAATCTCAACCATTTTCTTCCATTTTTTATGAGTGAAAACGTCAAAAATCATTATTTTCGTCTTTGTTTACATTTTTTCATTGATCACCAGCACCCGTCAGGACCAAATCACCAGCACAGTACGTTCTCTCGCAGGACAACCATACCCACCGTGCATTAGGAAGTATGAACCATTTTGAACAAAACCATTTACACAAACATGTAAATGTAAAAATAAACAATCAAAAATCATTAAAGCACAAAGTTCAAGGTACACTGTATTTCTAGGGAATATAGATGTGTATTCATGTAACGATATATTTCACTTTTGCTGTTGCTATTTACAACTTAGTTAATTGAAACTTGTAAGTATGAAATTTGATATGTTTTTAACGAAGGGACATGACATCATTTCTTGTTTTAATTTGAAATACCATTTACTTCAGATGCAGTAGAGTTGATATTTTATTTAACATGTACTAGTATTATAAAATATAATTAAGTAATAGTTTTTAAAGTGACTTTCTGTGATCATTTGCAAGAAAATCATACATTTATAGTTTAATGAACTTGCATCAAAAGCGAGGGTGATCCCTGATGCAATTAAATAGCGTTCTGTCAAGGAACTTTCCCTCTGTTTTAGCCATGATAATGTCTTTTTCTTTAATATCTGTTCTTTCAAGTGCAGAAGAAACACATTTACTGTTTGATTTGGAAAACAACTTTACCTCTCAAATCGCAGATCCTCAGAAACGTATTTTTGTTTCACAACACAAATGTTTTAATTATAAATGGACGGTTAACTTTTGTTAGTTCATGTGTGTTACAAATAATAATGATATATGGCGGTTCTTGAAATAGTTCTTTCATAAAGTTATTTATGTAAAATAATGATTCTCATGTCTATCTGGTGTTAGTCTTCTTTTAAATGACAATATGCGAATTACACTGACTCAACGTTTATTTGTTTCTTTTCTAGTTAAATCAAACCCCACAGAGACATGGCCCGTCAACAATTGGTGTTCATTTTGATATCATGTTTGGTAGTTAGGTCCCTTGGTTGTTTTTCCTGGAACCAGGATAAACCGTGTACTATGTGTGACTGTGATGACATGTGTATCACCTGTCGGAGCATATGTAGAGATATTTACCACCAATTAGACCAACATGTTTGTCACAGGAAATGTGTATCTACTGTAAGGAGGTGTTATAGCAGGTGCTTTGATTATCCAATCACGCGTAACTCAAATATATCACCAACATATTTAAGAAAAACAACATGTCGATATGTAAATGCAAAATAGTTTACTGGTAAATGGATGTTTGACTTAATTTGTTGATTTGTCGGTAATATGTTACAAATATTCATTAAAATAATCAAGAAAAAAAGCATTGTTAAATACACATGCATGTGTGCAGTTGTTTTTACTTTGATGAAGGAAATTGTTTGAGGTTCACAAAATAATATTGGAATAATTTGCAAACATCATAATAATAATTGTATTGTTATACTACACAACTTGAAATTCGTAGTGAATCAGTCCATCATTTTTTTTAATGTCCTGTACCAAGTCAGGAATATGGCAGTTGTTATCAAATAGTCGCCCTCTTA
The DNA here is from genome assembly GCF_965363235.1 of Mytilus galloprovincialis. NCBI lineage: Eukaryota > Metazoa > Mollusca > Bivalvia > Mytilida > Mytilidae > Mytilus > Mytilus galloprovincialis. The sequence continues at coordinate 51,173,239 of NC_134838.1, read as the reverse complement.
TATTTGTAGTTGATGTGTTTACTTCGGGTTTAGTTTGTTACCCCGAATGGTTTTCTCTTAATCGATTTATAACCTTTGAACAGCGGCATACTACTATTACTATTGGAACCAAATAAAAACTCCTATGTAGAAAATTAGATTTTAGAAAATCGCAAATCTTCCATTTATCCTTTCTGAACAAAAATTAAAATAAAAAACATACTGCACTCCGAGGAAAATTTAAAAAGGAAAGTACATAATCATATGGCAAATTCGAAAGCTGAAACACATCAAAGAATGAATAACGATTGTCATATCAAAAGAACGACGAATATATTGTGAAGAGTTAGAAATAGTCCTAACAATACCCTCAGATACAAAGTATCGTTCAGAAATGGTATGGACCCACTATCAGATAAAGAACTGAATGCTAGTATAACACTTTATAAGTTGGGTATGTCCAAAAGACTTTTCTTAAATTACTTCCAACAGAAAAGTTCAGGTCAAAAAATAAATCCATGGATGTTAAGGGGGTAGACCTTGGTTCAGGGAGATAACTCAATAAATCAGTAATGCGTTTGTAAAAGTCAAGTTTCATCAATGTTTTTTAAGCATTTACCTGAAACAGAGTGGAAATAATCTATGTTACCTAGAAGCTTAGAATATATTTATGAAAGTGGTTGACACAAACATACTGATGATTTTATGAGTTATCTCCCTTAACCTAGGTCTACCTCCTTAAATTGCCTGTATACGTAAAGAGCTTTTTAAAATACTAATGAAAGATATTTCAATAGCATGTTTCATATTATCCCGTTCTTTTGTAATGCAGCGAAAATAGGAATCAAACTCATACGAACTGCAAACTACTTTTTTTTGATAATATTATTAAGTATCTCTTGTCAAAATGAAGAGAATATAACGTGATTTTGTGCCGCGGAAGTTCTGTTGCAATCCAAATGATATAAAAGACGGTTTGATCAAAGTTTCATCTGTTATTTCCTAAACACAAGATGGCAGTGGTTAGATAATAACACGATCGGGTTGGGTTGTTGTCTCTTTGGCACATCCACCTTTTCTTTTCTCAATTTTAATTAATCTTCTATTGCATATTATCTATCAAAACCACCCTTTACTTTTAATTATGCAAGAACGTTTTTTGTAAGTAAGATTTAAAATATGTTGGATGAATGTGGATTTTCAAATATTTGTATTGCTCAATCTTTTGGTAACGAAATATGGTTGAAAAATACACCACAGCTGCGATTACAAAAGCAATTCCAACAGTACTGGAATACACACTTACAAGAGTCTACAAAAGCAGTTGATTACAGAATTTTCAAGTTAGAATTTTGATTTGAAAAATATTTAGCGATCTTGGATACAATTTGATTTAATGTAAATATAGAACCACAAACGACAGACTCCAAATAAAAATAGGGAGTTGGAATAATGTTCATCTTGGTAGCATTTTGGAAATTTTTTATTATCTGCTAGAATGTTCATTTTTAATGAAAGGGGGAAATTATACCTCGAAAAATATAATAAAGTCTCGTGTAAATACACTTAAGTTTAGAAAATTCATGAACAAATTAAACATAACGTCAGCGCTAAAAAGATTATGCAAGTGCATAAAGTGTGTTAACATACATGTGGGTCCTTCTGGCTACAATGCATCTTGTATTGAAACCACCCATTACATGTTTGTGATTATATGTCAATTCCTGTACGTATTTTGCACTCTCTCTGTTCCTAGTATGTTCATGTATATGAGAATAAAGATAATATACTGTATTGCATATTGTCAAAGAAGGGTACTCTAACGACAGAAACATATAGATTACTTAAGAATTTCCATGAGAAAACAAATGCAATACTATGTTAGTGCTTATAATGATATTGTTGATGGATAATCCAACATATTTATGCGTATATATGAATTATATACATTCAGGATTAGAATTCGGAAACGAAGCAAACAAAGTGAAAGTGTTGCAATATTCAAACTTGACAAGTATATGACATTATATAAATATTCTAAATGTTCGAAGTATTTCCTTATTTATGCCCTCTCGTCAACCAGTTATATGAGGTTTGATTGTATGAAGACAATAAGAAACTTGTACTACAAAAATATAAAATTATCAACATTTGCATTGAAGAAGCTAATCGTGTAGGTGACCTTGAACCTTGTTTCTTACTTTAAAATCACTATTTTGTCCATGAAATAGCCGGTGACTCGATATTTACTATAGTTGTCTTTGCTATATAACAAGCTAAGGTACATAAGAAAATAGAAACCGTTATATATTGCATATTCCTATACATTTCAATGTACAAAATCAAAACGAATTATGAATCGTAGAAGTATAAACTTCAATGTTCGCAGAAAATGACTGAGCCAATATTATTTACGCACTATCATATATAAAATACATTTAAATGCGCATTTAAATAAAACCATATTTAACTTTTGCTGTTCTGAGTGACAACTTAGTCTATCGGAACTTGTTACTATGTAATCTAATAACCTTTTACCAAGGGACATTCTATCTGATTAGACATGGGAAATTTCCCCTTTTAAAATACCCCTTCCTTAGAAAAATATTAATTTCGTCTAATAATTTGTTTGGAACAGGCAATAATTACTTAACAATTCAAGTGGTAAATGTCTTTTATGTTTTACCAAAAAAAGAAGGTTAATTTATGATTTAAGATTTCTCCCACAAAGCGAGGGCGATCTCGGATGCTGCAAATAGTTTTGCTTTTTTTAGACTTCTCGTTTGATCTAATTGAAAATGGTGGTATTTTTTTTAAAGATTACGTCAGTATTTGCGAGTTAATTTCATACTCGATGGATAAAGTATTGTGTAAGTCCAAATTATTATGACGTCGTCACAGCATTAATTTGAAATATCCTTTTAAGACCGTCATAATCATAATAATTATTTGGACTACTATAATAGTGAAAATAATTGTGAATTTTTGGATCTCGTTCCATATACATGTATGAATTTCAAGATTACCTTTGGTAATATATACGTCACAAATATACGTCACTTTTTGGGGCTTTGGTCCATTCAGGTGACGCGCAGTCGTGTGTTGTCGTTAATTCATGGGAGATGTTCGTTGTTATTCTGAGGCTCTGTGTTGTAATTTACGATTATATTATTTATGTCTTTCTCTGTGCTGAGTTTTCTCGTGTGTTTGTACTTACTGTAGTCCTGTCACATAGTGTTCTCATTTTAGCGGGTTTTTTTTAACATTGCCTTGTACAAATGTAGTAAGGTTTGGCTAGTCATAAAACCAGGTTTAATCCACCATTTTTTCATTGAATGTCATGTAGCAAGTCAGGAATATGGCAGTTGTAATTCAATAATTCATTTCTATATATGTTGGCGTTTATGTTTTGTTACAGTTCAGTGTTTTTATTGTTCAGTTCTTTTCCTCTTATAGTTGATGTGTTTACCTCGGTTTTAGATTGTATAAACCCGTATTTGTTTTCTTTCTTAATTAATTAATGACTTTTAAACAGAATATTTTACTGGTACCTTTATTTACGTGTGTTTACATCTGTACACATACTTTGTACAAGTTTAACCTCGACGTATATCAGATTTCAATCTTATTATCAAATAATATTTCCTCTAGATAATGTTGACAGCCTCCAGAATTGTGAATTTCTATATTTCTGTACTTTCATTTCAGCGTTTAAAAAATCACATTGTTGAAATCCTTGCTATTTCAAAAGAAGAATTTACAATCACGGCAATAAGGAAAAGAATGAGTTTGAATGTTGCGGTGTTTTACTAGTAGGAATGTCAAAACACCTGGTATTGTTCCTCACTTGTTTTTCAACTATGTTTGTGGCTTGATAGTTGTCAAACTTTTTAGCTGTAATGGTTTGTCTTGGTCTTGCTGATTTGAGGAAGTCGTCTGGATCAATAGCAGGTACCAACCCCTCAACCACCTTGTACAAAAAATACAAGCTTTTGGCTCGTGCGTCTCAATTGTAGTTCCTGTAGCTCTAATTTTGTAAGCATGTTTGTTATGCAGCCATCTTCTCTAGTTCTGTAATGGACTGTTATAAAGCGTGCTGCTTGTCTCTGTATTCGTTCTAGTTTGTTTGAGTCTGCTATACTGTAGTGGTCCCATACTGTTGCTGCATATTCCATTGTAGATCTTACTAGGGAAATGTAAGCAGTTTTCTTACATTCCTGTTGGCAGTATCGTAAATTTCTTCTGAGGAAGCCTAGGGTTGAATTTGCCTTTTTAGCAACGTTTGTTATGTGCGTGCTCCACTTCAGGTCTTCTGATATCTGCACTCCTAGGTATGGGTTGCTCTGAACTTGTTGGAGTATGTGGCCGTTGAGTGTATAGAATCTCTGGCTTTTGTTCTTTATGCTTAGTATGTAGCATTTTTTGCGTTAAATCGCATACCCCATTTATTTGCCCGATCTTCTAGGCTAGCTAGGTCTTCTTGTAGCAGTTTGTGACCTTTCTCTGTTTTGATGGTTCTGTATTATTAGCAGTCATCGGCGAACAGCCGTACTGATGATTTGACAGTGTCCGAGAGGTAATTTATATGACATAAGAAAAGTAATTAATGGTCCTAGAACTGTTTGAACTCATGAGTCCACTTTAACTTCTTCCAATTGTTCTCCCTCTACTACTTCTTTCATCTTTCTCTGTGTCAGAAACATATTTAGCCAGTTGTTTAGTTGTCCTCGAATTCCGTATTCTCCCATTTTTTATAATAATTTGTTGTGTGGTACTGTATCAAAGGCTTTTGAAAAGTCCAGGATTGCGATGTCAGTTTGTAGTCCGGCGTCAAATGCTTTCATGAAGACATGTAAGGTGACTAATAGTTTTGTTTCACATTAGTAGACAGATCGAAATCCATGGTTGAGTGAAGTTAAGACTTTTCAAGATATTTGAGGATGTGCTTGCATATGATACAACCTTTTTGATCTTTTGGTCCTCGATGCTGTTCAACTTTGTACTCGTTTCGGCTTTCAAACTTTTGTATCTGTGCGTCACACATAGGTCTTGTGTGGACAAAATACACTTCTGGCGTATTAAAATTTTGAACTTGTTGCCTTTTGTTGGCTGTTGTTCGTGTGATTCTTTGTCAATTGTGTTCTCCAATTTATTTATATTGTAGTCCTGTGTTGTCATTTTGATGTTATATTTCACATGGCCATAAAAGTGCGAGGTTTGGCATGCCACAAAACCAGGTTCAACCCACCATTTTTTCCTTTAAAAATGCCCTGTACCAAGTCAGGAATATGGTCATTGTTATATTATAGTTCGTTTCTGTGTGTATTACATTATAACGTTGTGTCGTTTGTTTTCTCTTATTTTTGAGTGTAAATTCACATTGCGATAAGACGTGTCACGGTACTTGTCTATCCCAAATTCATGTATTTGGTTTTGATGTTATATATATATGTTATATTTGTTATTCTCGTGGGATTTTGTCTATATGTGTTACATTTTAGTGTTATGTCGTTGTTCTCCTCTTATATTTAATGCGTTTCCCTCGGTTTTAGTTTGTTATCCCGATTTTGTTTTTTGTCCATGGATTTATGAGTTTTGAACAGCGGTATACTACTGTTGCCTTTATTTATATGTTCTAATAGTTTGCAAGGAACCGATGTTAATGAGACTGGTCTATTAGTTTTCTGCAGCGTGTGTGTCTCCTTTTTTTAATACACACGACATATTTTTGTTTAGCCAGTCTTCGGGTTGTATTCTAATGTCTATTGATGTTTGGAAGATGGCAGTTAGTCCTGGTGCTATTTATGTAGCACATTCTTTTAGTATTTTGTTTGGGATACAATCTGGTCCAGATGTTTTCGATGGGTTTACATCTTTGAGTAGGTTTCCAGTCCTTTTGTGGTTATTAGTAGATCGGGTATTGCTTCCAGTATGTATTTTGTTGTTTTTGGAATTGATGTTGATTTGTCAATTGTGAATACAGATCTAAATTGTTTGATTAAAATTTCTGCCTTTCCTTTGCTGTCGCTGACTAATTTCCCCTTGTCTTTTAAAGGTGATACACCAATGTTGTCTGTTTTCCTGAATTTGATGTACTTCCAGAATTGCTTTGTATTGTTTGTCTCTAGTAGGCCTTTGATGATAGTATCATTGATGTATGAATATTCTGCTTTCCTGACTTGCCGCTTTACTTCTTTTGGAACTGTCTGTAGTTTGTCCACTTTTAAGTTTACTTAGCTTGTTGGTATAGCCGTTGTTTCTTTTTGAAGAGTTTTCTAATTTTGTGGTTTATCCAGGTTAAGTTGTTCTTAGAGCGGATTTATTTAGATTGGATGCGTTTGTCCATACTTCGAAAGAGTTCTTTCTTAAAGGTGTCGCTCATTTCTTGTACGTTTGTTCCACGATCCTGTATGTGTCGGATATTTGTTGACGTTATTGAAATCTCCTCTTTGATAGTGTTTTAGTATGCCTTTGAGTATATATAGCACTTCCTGGGTTTGCTACGCTGGTAATAAGGTTTGGTGTCACAATCTGTAACAATTATTTCGTGGTCTGATATGCCAGATGTGTTTTTGGATGTTTTGACAAGTGATGGGTTTGTGGTTAGTACTATGTCAAGGCGATTGTCTTCTCTTGTTGGATGTTCATGGATTTGAGTGAGTTGGTAGGATGATGTTATTTCCATGAGTTTGGTTTGTATCTCCTTATCACTTGAGTTATTTGGTACGGACATTGATTCCCAGTTTATATCAGGGCAGTTAAAATCTCAAGTTAGCATGATGTTGGTGTTTGAGTTTGCTATCATTTGTAAAAAAAATGTCTAGTTCGTCTAGGCATTTCATGTTCCTGTGTGGCATATAGAATGACCCAATAAGCAGTCATTTTTTGCCTTTAATGTGTATTTTTACCCATTCTATCTCACAATTTGAGACTAGACTAGACTGTTCAACTGATATGATATCTTAATGGACCAAGATTAAGTCTCCCCCTCAAAGTGTTCCCCTGTCGTTCCTGTAGGCATTGTAGTCATCTGGGATTTGATCGCGTTTTTTGTGCTGGTTTTTCCTGGTTTTTCTCCTTTGAGCCAGGATTCTGTACCACAGATGATGTCAGGTTTGATGTAATTTATGGCTGCTTTAAATTCTGAAGTCTTGTCTTTTATACTTCGGCAATTGACGGTTAGAATTCTCAGGGTCCTTTTATCGTTCAAGTTAAATATATAATGGCTTTGTGTTCTACTATAATTTGTTATTGCAATTTTTGCAATTATTTGTTGTTGAGGATTGTGCTTTTAGTCTTGGGCTGCTGGTCTTTAGTGGACTAAATATGCTTGATGACACAGATTCGAATGAGATATCATTTGTGAGTGGTTCATAGTAGTTTGATGTGTTCAGTGCATAGCTGTGAAATGTAAAAGATGACACATTTACACTTTCGCATTTTCAACAGTGCCTTTGTATGTTCTCTTTCCTTTGTTTAACACAGATATGTTTGCATACAGTGGGCAAACATCTTATTATGGTAATATTAAACACGTTAGTGAAAAAAAAAATTCTTTTATACTACCAATCCACGGATACAAAAACCTTATGTATTTTTCAGTTAAATTAAAACCTCAAGAAACATGACCCGCCAAATGTCAATATGAATTGTGATTTCCTGTTTGGTAGTTGTGTCCCTTGCATGTAGTTCCTCGAACCAGGATGTTTTTGTTTATATTTTATGCTCTTTATCTGAAATATGCTTCGTATGTTTTTTAGAAATAAAAAAGTATGTATAATATAACTTTAAACTAATCACGTGTGTGTTGTTGGTTTTCGTTTACTTTTTTTTTTAGAACTTAAATGTAATTGAAGTTGTATCCATCTCAATGTAGAATGAAAAAACAACCCCACATTTTTACTGGCAATTTCGAGGCCGCCAACCATCAAAACCGAATACAAACGTTTAAGACCTAAAAAACATAAAATAATCATAAATGTATCAAATAAGGACAAGGAATCAGAGATTTGAATGTTGAACATTTATCTCGTAATTCAAAACAATTTCCACAATTTTATTCATAAAAATTGGTGAATGGAATACATATAAAAAGAAGATGTGGTATGATTGCCAATGAGACAACTCTCCACGAGAGACAAACTGACACTGACATTTACAACTATAGGTCACCATACGGCCTTCAACAATGAGCAAAGTCCATACATGTAGGTTTTTGTCAAGATAAAGGTGTTGTGATATCAACATATCACAATTACATGAGTTATTCAACATCCCTGTAAGACGCGTTAGGAGTCAAAGAAATCGACAACATAAACCTTCTTTTCTATCAGTCCATTGGTGGTCTGTTTTGTATCAAATGCAACAAATTTTCTTTCATGCTTTTCCTACCTCAATCAGTTATTCAAATAGGCTAAATTGATGCAAATACTGATAAGATTAGATTAGAAGAGACTGGTTGCATAAATAATAGACACTAGTGATCACATGCTATTCAAAGCTTTGATGACTACTTCCAATTGTTGTGAAAACGTATTTTTTTAGGCCTTTGAAGATGGAACGTATTATGGTCTACAATAGCCCGTCCGCTTCAACTTTCGTCCATTAACTCAAATTACATACAAACGATCTTTATGTTACATTTAGTATGAAATTCAAAACAGTGTAGCTGTGGCCATTGATTGACACATTAAAATCATTCATTGACTGGGACAATTTAGGTGAACGTTTGTATGTAACGACCAATGCTCACTATGTACTTTTTAAAGACACTTAAACTATGGGGTCACCAAAGGTTCTCAACACCTAAATAAAGTAATTCGAAAAATTAATCAGAAATAACACGATATTTTGATTTATATCAATTATATAAATCAAAACACAAAGGTTATTCCTGATTTATTTTTCGAATTATTTTATAATTAAAGGCGTTAAGAAACCTTTGTTGACCCCACAGTTTAAATGTCTATCGTAGGTACGTCATGAACAGTGGTTGTTACAGACAAACGTTCACGTAAATTGTCCCAGTCAATGGATGATTTTGATGGGTCAATCAATGGCCACAGCTACACTGTTTTGAATTTCATACTAGATTGACAAAAGACACATCCCTTTCAAATTTTTATGTCATAATATTTTATTTTGATATCTCTGCAACAGACCTATCTAGCGTTAGCTTTCATTGTGTTTAAATGAGAAAGAAACAACAACTGTATTTACGATTTCAATAGATTTTATAAATCATCGTGTTCATAGTGATTGACAGCGTTCACAATCTATATTTGAAAAAAAAAAAAATTAAAATAAACAAATAAAAACAACGAAATATGCAGTCATCTGAAGCCCGTTTATGGCCTAAGCTTTTATATTATATACTAAACATCAGAGAGAAGGCAACAAAATCAGGCCAACCCTACGTATTTGTTTTCATTTTGGAAACTTGAAAAGAATGGTCGTAGCATGAACACTATACAAAAAAACATCACGACAATAAAAAAACTATCATGACAGATGTTTAAAATCATCAACATTTCTATTATGAAAACAATACAAATTCATGACCGAAGAGGTGGCCACCAATTGTGTTAACAATTTCAAGTTCAATTTTTTTTCGTAAGAAATATAATACGGCTACGTGTTTCCTATAATTGACCTTGCTTAATCAAGTTCAATGTTGAACAAGATAGATTAGAAAATAAAATCCGTTATAACGTTCAATTTTTATCCGTTACACGTATTTATCAGGAAAAAAAATAAGAAAGTTCACGGAAATAAGCCAAAATGATATACGCACTATGTATATGATGTATAAGTACATGAAGGTGCGCATTTAGATAATAGATCATTTAACATTTTCTGTTCTCAGTAGCAACTAAGTCTGTTGAAAATTGTAAGTATGTAATATGATACGTTTTAATTCACGACCGACACTCGGCTAACCGAGAGATTGCACGGTCGGTTAATATATATTGAGTATGCGGCTACATGGGCGGTTGGTCTGTTAATCGGGTTGGTTATACGTCTGTTAAGAGTAAAACGCACAATTTAATTTTAAACTTTGTTAAATATACAGATTTTTGGTATATTATAAGAACCAAATAAAAAAAAAAAGTGTCTGACAAAATGATATCTATCATAGAACAATTTTCACCTTTAAAAACATTTCATAGTCTGCGCAGTTTTCAGTAAAACTAAAAGGCGTCGCGCAAGTATATGATATTTATGCTTATACATGTACGCATAGCAATTTTTTTAATAAAAGGCGAAATAAATTTCAGATATAATTTAAAGGACACAAAATAGTATTTTGGTTCTAAAAAAATAAATTGACATAAGTAAATATTGCATAATTGTAATATAACGTGAGTAATATCACGATTTAATGAAAATAAGGGGAATACAGTCTGTTAATGGGTTGGACAATTAAAATTGTGTAGGTGAAGAGTTATTTAGCCACGACAATAGTTTTGCTATCTTTATATTTTCCCATTTAAGGCCAAGAATGAGATGTACTTGAGTAAAAAAAAATGACAATACGGTGCAGCAGTATCCTTCTAGTAAGAGCATTTTTATTTTGACTTTCTTTGCATTTTATTGAAGGATGTGTTACTTCAATATAGCGTGAAATGGATTAGCCGCTGGAATATGCATGAATTTATTATAAACGTTTTTAATCAGCCTTAATTTTTGTGTCTGTTCAAAGTAGCACGTTCTAAAATTCGACTGAAAGTGTCCGTCTAATACAACACAGGGTACATATAACGTGTTGTCGTTCTCATATGCACATGCTATTTGTCACTGGACGTTAAACCGTATAATTCGTCAGGATCACACAATTGGTTCTTTTTTTCTATTAATTAATCATATGTTGTTTAGTACAAATCATTCTAAAGAAGTAAATGGAAGGGAGCGAATGCAGCTACATTTGGTTATCTTACGTTTTAATTAATTTATTCCGTTTAGTTCCTTTCTACATAAGTGCAGAGGAGAACTGCAGCTGTTCACTTGTAAACTTCTAGCATTTGTCATCAATTTGAGTAGATTGCAATCCGTTACTGTTTCAACACCACCACCCCACCACCCCTGAAATATTGTTTTGTTTGCACTAAATGCAATATTAACTGAGCTATCTGATTCAGCGGTTGACTAATGTTTATCGGACTCCAGTCTTAAATAACATAAAGTGATATACAGTAATAAAACTGGAAACATATATAAATTTAGATACCGTTGTTTATACTATCAATATAAAAATAAGGAGATGTGGAATAAATGCCAAAACTGTTTTAATAATCATCTTTGAGGGTCTGAATAGTGAAAAGGAGTGTTTCATGTATGTATTCAAAAACAGTTATTATTTTTTCTCTCTTTTTTAGCAATGCATCACTATCTACTGTCCTTATCTAATATTCAATATTCTGCGTCTCCATCCAGTTTATCGTGTATACCTTGAGGGTCCAGATTGGGGGCGTTGTTTATTTATGTATTCTTTAAATTGTCACTTTTCTCTACCTTTTATTTAATTTTCTCATTATTCTTTCTCTATTCTTTATATTTAGCATCCAAACATATTTTACTTACTGTTGTTTAGTTTCATTACGACGTTTATCTCTGATTTATATACTGGTTACCAATCACGGTAGATGACACGTTGGTGCCATTCATGAGAATTAAACAGAATCCACATGATTTATGCGACCATTCTTGAATGAAATTAATATTACTTTAATATTACTCTTTTTGAAACCATTTTTATCAATTTTCAAATTCCATTGTCTATTAAAATTGTTCATTGTTCATGTGTTGTTTCCGTATATTTTATGTTAGAAAAAAAATAATTACACCACTGGATTCAGTACATTGAATTGTTTTGTCAGACATGAATATTTTTTATGATAAAAGTATATTTAATAAGTTATACAATGAAACATACTGAACATGCAATGAGTTTCTCGATAACAACTGATTAACAGACTTTAGCCAACCCGATTAACAGACCAACCGCCGATATAGCCACATACTCAATATAGATTAACCGATCAATCTCTCGGTTAGCCGAGTGTCGGCCGTGTAATTACGAAGGAACATTCTAGAATGAAATTCAAAACAGTGTGGCTGTGGCCATTGATTGACACATTAAATTCATCCATTGACTGGGACAATTTACGTGAACGTTTGTCTGTAACGACCACTGTTCACGATGTTCCATCGATAGACATTTAAACTGTGGGGTTACCAAAAGTTTCTTAACGCCTTTAATTATAAAATAATTCGAAAAAATAATCAGGAATAACCTTTATTTTTTTATTTATATAATTGATATAAATCAAAACATCGTGTTATTTCTGATTAATTTTTCGAATTACTTTATTAAGGTGTTGAGAACCTTTGGTGACCCCATAGATTAAGTGTCTTTAAAAAGTACATAGTGAGCAGTGGTCGTTACATACAATGTTCACCTAAATTGTCCCAGTCAATGGATGAATTTAATGAGTCAATCAATTGCCACAGCCACACTGTTTTGAATTTCATTCTATCAGTTTCGAAATGGTAAATTCTTTGTTTTAATTTACAATTCCATTCACTTCGGGTGCAGTAGATTTAAATTTGATTTGAGATTTATTTCAAAATGGAATTTACGTAATATTTATAAACATGATAAAGTGAATTTCTTTGATGATTTGAACGATTATCGTAAGTTTATAGTTTTACAAACTCGCAACCAAAGTCGAGGGAGATCTTAGATGCTTCAATTAATTTTACTTGTTTATACCACACATGCAACCTAAATAAAAATTGACGCGTATTTGTTTCTGTATGTTTAATTACACGAAAAGTACCATTTTTTGGCAACTGATGCCCTTTTCGACAATCAATATCTCTTTAGTGACGCTCGAGGCCAAAATATTTGAAAATCCAAGGCTTATTAAAAAAATGAAGAGAGGACTAAAAGGAATAGCCAAAGCCTTTGCAATCAAATAATTTGTCAGTTGAATTTGTTTTTCTTCTTTATCACTAATATGCAGATAAAAAAAACCAACATTATCATTATTTGTTATTTTTATTTTCCAGTTTAACAAAACGTTAAGAAATATGGCTCGACAAATGTTGACATGCATTATGATTTCCTGTCTAGTGATTGCGTCACTTGGGTCTACTACTACTACGTCTACTACTACAACTACTACTAGTTACTGGAACAGGAACAGACAGTGTTTGAATCGATGTAACGATAGATTATCCGCCTGTCGGGGCCACTGTAGCGCTATTCACGCGGGAATGACCTGTTACAGCAGATGTGCACGTTCCCACTTTAGTTGTTATCGATGGTGCTTTTAACCTCTAATAATATAATGACAATATTAATAATTTATACGTTTTTTTCCCTTTTTCTTCCATTAGAATTTTAACATGATTTGTTTATAAATGTTACGCTTCATTTCAGTTATACGATTCTTTTTATCTGTAAAAAAAATAACAAAATAACATTAAATATATCTTTGAATGAGAATATTCATGTGTGTTGTTGTTGTTGTTGATGTTGATGTTGTTGTTTTTGTATTTCCTTTTTAGTAAAGACTTGCATGTAATTGACGGTAAAACCTTCTACATGCAGAATAAACTAATCTGATGTACAGTAATTGTCTTTTGTTTATGTAATATATACGTGTTTCTCGTTTCTCGTTTTGTTTATATAGATTAGACCGTTGGTTTTCCCGTTTGAATGGTTTTACACTAGTAATTTTGGGGCCCTTTATAGCTTGTTGTTCGGTGTGAGCCAAAGCTCCGTGTTGAAGGCCGTACTTTAACCTATAATGGTTTACTTTTTAAATTGTTATTTGTATGGAGAGTTGTCTCATTGGCACTCACACCACATCTTCCTATATCTATTTTAAATACATCTAATCAGATAAAAATGGCCTTACACTAACATTTACGGTACCAATTGTACTGCAGCAGATGCATATATCGACAATTAATGTCAATTCAGTGATGAATAGGGCCGGAAAAACATGACATGTCCAAAGGTAATACCAAAATGATAAGCTCATCAAATCTTGCAGTTCATAAAGCATATAAGCATAATATAGACAAAGATCAAATAATTGCAAGAGCGAGATATATTGATCCCTTAATAATTTAGAAGGATTTCTAAAATTTTATAACAGCAAGCTTAATGCTTCCTTGCGTTTGAATGGTTAATGATTAGTCTCTTTATATATTCATATCGCTTTTTTTTAACAGGGACATTTAGATAATAACATCTCTTTGTATCACTATACTTATGACTAGAATATATTGAATTCAATGTTTCAGTATAAACATTGTTTCAGGATTAAAAATGTTTTAAGAAATCTGAGGAAGTTAAATAGAAGTATTTTCCCCAGTTTTATTCAGAAGCGTTGAATTTTACATCCCAAATAGGTCAAAAACAGAAATTGTTGCACAATTTGACAAAATCGTACTGATTTCAGCCTTATCAATGCCTAAATAACATAAAGCACGGGCGTCGACAAACTATACATTTGTGTCAGCCTGACATGTATGTAAAATGCCATAACAAAGATAATGGTGAAAGTTTTTTTTGTCGACACCTTTGCTGTATGTTTCCTTTCTAAGAAAACAACAGAAATTTATCCATTTTCATTGAATTTTCGTCGAAATTTAAAATTATTGACAGAGTGCAAGTAGGTAAATTTTAAAAAGAAAATTCTATATTGTTAAAGTATTAGCTATGATTCATTTTTGTACTTGTCAATTAATCTTGTTTTAGACAGAAATAGGACCTTATCGAATCTACTCCTTTCAAGTCATTATTCTACATTGATGCACCTACTGATTATATATAATAAGTACAGCCCCATTCGATTTTTAAAATCCTTGGCTTTGTTGTTGTTGAGATACGGGACTTTTATCGTCATATTTGAGGCAATTTTAACATAACTTGCGCTCACTCCAGTTCGCATGAGATGACTTTCTCGATACTTCACACTTTTGTTTGATCAGTGAAAGCTATCTACCTTATATTTTTTGGACATTTTCTAGGTCGCAGTTCTTGAGTTACAGGACTTAAGTTGTAAGATTAATGTAAATTTTCAAAAAAGGTAGTGCTAAATACGGCTAAGATAATCCATAGCTTGGCTTAATAAATGCTTACTATTTCGAATAATTCACACTTTTGTAAACAGTAAATTTAACAAAATGACCAAATATTTCGATATATAATTTAATAGGTATATATAATGAAAATCAAAACAGTGTGGCTGTGGCCATTGATTGACACATTAAATTCATCCATTGACTGGGACAATTTACGTGAACGTTTGTCTGTAACGACCACTGTTCACGACGTACCTACGATAGACATTTTAACTGTGGGGTCACCAAAGGTTTCTTAACGCCTTTAATTATAAAATAATTCGAAAAAATAATCAGGAATAACCTTTCTGTTTTGATTTATATAATTGATATAAATCAAAACACCGTGTTATTTCTGATTATTTTTTTCGAATTACTTTATTGAGGTGTTGAGAACCTTTGGTGACCCCATAGTTTAAGTGTCTTTAAAAAGTACATAGTGAGCAGTGGTCGTTACATACAAACGTTCACGTAAATTGTCCCAGTCAATGGATGAATTTAATGTGTCAATCAATGGCCACAGCCACACTGTTTTGAATTTCATTCTATTTATCTGATAGTCCTAATTTCGCTCAACTTTTAGTGTATTTATGTTTGCTTTTTTTGTTTTACTAAACGAACGTTAAACGTTGATAATTAAGTCTTATATGCATGATTTGTTTCATTAGTTTTTAGTGGCTTTGAACTAGCTGTCAGTAACTTTCAGATCAGCTCTTAGTGTCGTTTTGTTTTTGGGAAATACAAGTACCCGTACCGGCCACGTCCACTCTGTGTTTTTGTTAGATATATTTCTATTTGTATCCATCTGATGAGTTAAGCCTTTTTCAACTGATTTTTATAGTTCGTTCCTATGTTGTACTGATACACCAAAAGTTAGGGGGTGGTTAAGATCACGCTAACATGCTTGACCCCGCCTCATTCTGTATGTTTGTTCCTGTCCCAAGTCAGGAGCCTGTAATTCAGTGGTTGTCATTTGTTGATATTTGTTTTTCGTTCATTTTTTGTACATAAATTAGGCCGTTAATTTTCTCGTTTGAAATGTTTTACATTTGTCATTTCGGGGTCTTTTTAAGACGACTCTGCTGTATGGGCTTTGCTCCTTGTTGAAGGCCGTACGGTGATCTGTAGTTGTTAATTTCTGCGTGACTCATTTGGTTTCTTGTGACGAGTTCTCTCGTTGACAATCACACCAATATCTAAAAAAACCGAATAGTTCAATCATATGAAGCCATTTTATGGACTACGCGTTTCTATATTGTAAATGAAAGTTCTCAAAGAATTAGTGCAGAGCAAACAGACCGATGGACTTCCAACTCCTGCATCGTCATTAGTTAGTCTCGAATTGCATATTTTTTATTCATTAATGACGAAGCATATACAAACCGTACAAAGATATATGAAGACAATAACAAACTTGTATGTTAAATTATCGGTAATTGTATAAAAGAAACAGTATTAACTGCTAATGGTGGAGATGACCTTGAACCGTGCAGTTGTTACTCATTAATAGTTATCCCACAAGGACGCGGTGTATCAGTGTAAGATCACCCCGATGACCGGAGGCCAGAGAATGATCTAACACTGACACACCAAGTCCGAATGGGATAACTATTTTACATCAAAGCTGTTTTAGATTAGACGAAAAACCATTTACAATTCATAAAATCTGGTTTAAAACGCCACACAACCATTATAATATACTTTATATATTACTATATGATGTATACCCTAGATATCAAATAATGTCAACTCGCCCCACTGGCTATTCGTCCCACACTATATCGCCACTTTATAAAAAAATGCCCCACTCTTGTATACCGACTCGCCCCAATTTGAAAAAGTGTAAAATCAAAGCATATGCAACTATTCCAGTCATAATTTAGTTCGATAACTCTGTATGTGACTGGTTTAATTAGGATTATGTAAAATGTACTGGTTACCCGTGTAATGATTTCAAAAAATAAATATAGATATTTCATCTTTGTTACCATCCATCCGTGGTTTCCTTCTGTTAATATAAAATATTATAATAATATGATTTCATAAACAATCGTATAATACTAATATATATAGTAGGTCTTGTCAAAACGTACATCGTGATTAGGCCACGTTGCCATGTTTGTTTTCTTTGATCACGTTGATGACTTAATTAATATCTCCATAATCTAGCTTTATCCTTAATTATCATACGAGTTACAATAACGTGTCATATTTAATTGCAATACAAACAGTGAAATCTTATTGAATTATTTGAATGTGCAAAATAAGTGTCGATCATCGTCTACGTTTGAAATTTATTTGGTCGCCATTTTGTTATACATGTTATATGTAACTTCGAAATTTTATCAAAACAAATAGCATGTATCCACCTTATCAGAGGGAAACAATGTTTAATTCTATGCTGCATTAAGGTAAGACAATAATTGAAAAAAACATGCATCTAACAATTTTTCGATTTTCATCTTACAAATCTTCAAAAATATATATTTCCATGTCGCCCCAAGCTATCAATGTACAAGTAAACTGCATGGTCGGTGCATGTAAATCTTTATTTTTAATGTGAGAGACTGTTTCTAATAAATATATTGAAGAACATGTGAAAAAAGAAATTTCTTAAGTACAAAAAGACACACTTTGATAAATATTTGAAATATTACTTTTTGATATATAACTAAATGAATATCGACATGTTGTGTCGTTGTGATCCTTCAACAGTGGCAGCCATTTTGGAAATATTGCTGTAGACTGCCAAAATATGAACTTTTCAACCAAATTTTGAATCAAAAAGTTTAATATCTGACCTGATATTCTTTGCGATTTCATTTAAATGAATATGTTGTCGATCTTTTTAGGGGTTGGGAGGATATAAGTAACAATAAATTAGTTGAGAAAATTGATTTTACAAAAAGGTCCCATTGCAATTTTATCGAGTTTTAACGAAGATGTCAACGGAGGCTGTGTGGCTATGTCACCTCAATTTTCAAACTTATTTCGAAGCACGAAATCATATTTCTGAACTAAAACTTAAAACATATTTAATTGTAAAAAAATATTAACTGTAAAACGCGGGGTTGGGAGGGAAAATATACGTTGTAACAAAAAAGTTATGACCGTTTTATCTATGTACCCCGTTCACTTTCATTGATAATCAATCGGCCATTAATGATATACATATTAAGTGTAAAAGTTACGTGATGACGGAGATAGTTGGATATGTGAACAATCAGTCTGAAAACTCACTTATTAACAACTCGCCCCACTTATAAAAATATCTTGCTTCCTTTAATTATATTAAATTACGATAGTTCGTATCCAGTCGTACTGGTGTAGTGGAATGTGTCGTGGCTTGATATGCTAAAGGTCTCGAGTTCGAATACCAGCATATACACTGGATTTTTATTACGTGAATTTTGATACATAGTTTTTCGTATAATTAATTATAAGTTTTATAGTGGATTTGGCATTCCCGCCAAAATGTTACAGAACAAATAAAAGCATGCATAACAAAGAAACTCAAACTGGTGTGATCTGGTAGGGGTGATCCGGCTCAGATCACCCCTGTTAGAACAAAGGAGCTGGGATGTAACTATTAAATCAATATACTACACAATCAATGTTTTTGCAGGAAATAAACAACAACTGCGTTTTTCCTATCATTTTTCTTGATACATGTAAATCAAGTACAAAGTTCAAGAAGATAAACTAGGAAATAAGATTCGCTATTAATAACACAGTTTACCCATAAATGTAAGATTTAAACACAAATAACCAAGACAAAGTTCAAGGCACTTGGGAAAATAGGTGCGAATTAATGTAACAACGTGTTTCAATGTTGCTGTTTTGGTTGACAACTTAGCCTGTTCAAACTTGTAAGTATGTAACTAAATAGAGGTTTATTAGGTGAATTTTCATCTGTTTCGACCTTGAAAGATTTTTTTAAAATCCCTATCCTTTCAGGTGCAGAAGAATCAAATTAAATATTTGATTTGGAACAGGACTTTTTTTAATAAATCAGGCACATTTGATATATTTTATTTTTCACTTGAAAATTGTAAAAATATAGTTTTATAAACTGGCTCACACAAGCGGGGTTATTAAAGATGCCCTCAACCTTTACTTCCCTTTCATGAATGTGACCTACCGAATTAGACTATTTACCGGATTTGTAATCACATAAGCAACACGACGGGTGCCACATGTGGAGCAGGATATGCTTACCCTTCCGGAGCACCTGATTATACCCCTAGTTTTTGGTGGGGTTCGTGTTGTTTATTCTTTAGTTTTCTATGTTGTGTCATGTGTACTGTTGTTTTTCTGTTTGTCTTTTTCATTTTTAGCCATGGCGGTTTGTTTTAGATTTATGAGTTTGACTGTCCCTTTGGTATCTTTCGTCCCTCCTTTTCCCCTTTCATTTTGCATTTGATTTAATTGAAAAAGATGTCCTTTAGTTGCTTGTTTGTTTACTTGTATTAAGCTATCAAACTAATCATAGATACCATGACCATTATTGTGTATAAGGCCAGACATTATTTTTGAATTCGGAATCAAAATTTAAAAAAATCTTTTCAACTGTTAGTTCCTATCCCTTCTTGACTTTAAAATATTTTGCTTTGACTACGATTTTATGAAGGTTAACTCAGAAAAGCGGTTCGGATGCATTAAATTATAACGTGTTGTTTCGTTTATACAGGACTGGGTAGATAGCTTTGATGACTATCAGTCAGGATCCCCAAGGGTATCAACCTTCAACTCAATTCTCAGTACTTAGGTACTGTCATGATTTATAAAAAAAACTTTCTAAAAATGACAGTACTGAACTTCATTTAGCAAAAAGGATAACCATGATAACTAATACAGTATAGTCAGCTTACAAAATTACCGGTATACATCATGAAACAATGCATACAACAGAACAGACGGTCGGGTAATTGCCTAATTTGACGACAAAACAATTATTACAGACAGGAACCTACAACTAGAACTGGAATACTTTATCATATTTGTCCATAAAAGAACATTACATTGTACGTTGTGTACTGCTGTTAATATACAATATGTTGATAAAAATTGCACATTATTCTTGTCTACTAAGACAAACCTATTTTGAAGAAAGGAAACTGTAATTGGTTTTATGTTTTTTATCTTAATAGTTTTCTATGTTTTTATACGCGTTTGGTGTGTGCAACGTCCATTTTTCAATATTCTGAACAAGAAAAATAAGATTAATGGTACTAATTATTCTGAACCAGATTTGCATTTCGACAATAAATATCAATTCATTCATGCCCGAGGGCAAACAAATATTTTGATGATCCAAAACTTATTTGAACAATAAAAAGCTTATCAATCAAAATGGACAAAAAGTATGACCGAAAAATGGTATAAAAAAATTGCTTAACGCAAAGCCGGACAAGGCATCAGAGCATTACAGGAGGGAGATATTGTTAAATGTATGATCAATTCCTAAATGTTTTAACAGCAAATTTCAATACGTATGTTTATGTCAGTACTTCGATACTTCTAGCCACCGACATTTCAGTGAACAGCAGAAGTATCGACCCACTGGTCACGATCATATCGTAGAAGAATAAAAGGAAAGGCAAACGTAAAATAGTTTCATTAACAATTTATATTTCGTGGTACTCATACGAACAGTTAGAAAATTGCACTGCTTCAATTGTTTATATGCTAGGATATTTTGACTTGTTCTCTTTATTGTTTAACAAAGCACTGACATCTCTCTGCAAACCGAGCGGAATATAACACGATAACAATAACAAAAACTGTAACTGAAATATCTGGGTTTGTCGGTTTTACCAACACATGGATAAAAACCACATTAGCGTGATTTTTTCTTTCTTTTTCAGTTAAACATAACCTTCGGAAGCATGACCCGTCAAATATTGATATTCCTTATGATTTCCTGTTTGATAGTTGTGTCACTTGGATTTATCAAAGTGAAAGACGATACATCTTGTATGTGTGGTAGTGCGGCTTTTGCCTGTCGTAGAGGATGTGGTGGAGATATAAGCATTAGAATAAATCAGAACATGCAGAATGTTTGTTACAGAAATTGTGCAACTGCTGAAATGATTTGTTACAATGGATGTCCCTGATCTGTAATCTCACATATTACTTCTCTTTCAACACCATTGTATAGTATAGTTTATTCGTAGACATACATTATTTCCAGCATTATAACTTTGAATCGATTTGTAGGATTTTTACGCTTTTTATCTGAACTATGCTTCCAAAATTTGATAAAAATATATGTAGGTAAACAAGTACCTTTGAATTAATATATGCATGACGTGTATGCTTATTTTTCCTTTAAAGTCCGGCAGACAACTAAAAACTTTTTAAAGTATGAACAAATATGAAATAACTGACCTTGAGACTTTTGATTTAAACCATGCAACGAATTGGATATTCATTCAATTACTCAAATACTGGCTTTGGTAGTCCATGAATTAGAGATTCAATATATTTTCTGAAGTATTAAGCCCGTCTCTTCTCCACACCACAATGATTTGTATCATCGATTTTTTTGCAAACAATAACTTGGAGTAAACGTTATGTAGTCATACAAAGCCAAGTGTGGGAATAGTACGTTCATCTATTGATTTGCTTTTTGTTTTGTCGCTTTAATTGCAAAACCTCAACATTGTTTTTGTTCTACGGAATGTCATCATATTTTCCACCTTTTCCGTGAATTTAATTTGTTTATTTTTAATGTCAAACTTGTGAATGCTTATTTTTGTTTACGTTTAAAATTGCATCAGGTCTTTGTCTAACCGATACAACCAGCTTCAACCCATCATGCATTCTTTAAATGTCCTGTAACAAGTCTGAAATATAGCAATGTTATCAAACAGTCCGAACTATTTATGAAGGCGTTTGTTTTTTTGAGCAATTCAGTAATTCTGTTAGTCCGTTGATTTCCTCGGTTTTAGTTTGTGACCAGGATTTGTTTTCGATTGGTCGATTTATGACTACTAGTATTGAACAGCGGTATACTTGTTTTACCTTTATTCATATAGGTCAACATCCTTAACATTCTGAATTTGTTTTTAGTGACACGACTTAACGTCTGAAAATAACAAAATATGCAAGCATCTGATTCATGAAATTCATTATAGAGACTGGTTTACAAGGTTATTATAGTGAATGTAGCATGACCAGTATACCAAAATGTTAAAAGACAATCACAAACTCGTATGACAAAATGTTAAACTAGTAACATGTTTAATAAAGGAAACAGTGTTAACAGAACGATCGGGTATATTACCGTGACCCTTGTTAGTTGTTAATCATTCAAAATCAATGAAAGGAAATAAACAACGACTGTGTGTTTCATGTAATTTTTCTAACTAAATGAAGTACACAAATGAACAAGATACATTGGGAACTAGGAACCGTTATCACTAACACTTTTTATCCAAAGATATTTAGGGGGAAAATCATGTCAAATAAAATAGAGAATGGATATGGGGAATGTGTTAAAGAGACAACAACCCGACCAAAGAGCAGACAACAGTCGAAGGCCACTTATGGGTCTTCAATGCAGCGAGAAACTCCCGCACTCGGAGGCGTGCTTCATTTGGTCCCCTAACAAAAATGTATACTAGTTCAGTGATAATGGACGTCATACAAACTCCGAAATATACACAAGAAACTAAAATTTTATAAAAATATTAGTGATGACCATTAGAATTAGTGATGAACATCCTAATTCCTGATAAATCACTGACATATTCATTGCATTTTACATAAAACTGACTTTTTTTTATGAAATTCGTTTGAGTAAAACACATATCATTTATGTTCCGTACTGGCAGCTTTCTCTGCGTCGCCATTCATTTTCATATGATCTGTTTTCTTTTTCCTGAGTTCCTCCCAATCTTGTATGGCCCAAACTTTCCATAAAGCCAGTAACATAAAGATAAGTGCAGCTGCTTTGTAAATTAGAACAGTTCCAAACATACCAATTCGGAGGTCTGCTATGTTGTATAACGAGCATGATCCCTTCCGACTGCTATCAGAATTCCATAGGATGCAAGACGTGTCTATTATCTTTCCAAAGACAATTGGTGCAGGAATAAATGCTAAAATATTTCGAAAAAATGTACATGTATGTTAGCCTCAATGTCAAATAAACTGCAAATACAAGAAGTGCAATCCATTTAAATGTACATGTAATACAAAATCCTCACATGCATTATCAATTGACCATTTATACTATCTTCTCGTCTTGAACTGGGCATTCCTAATTCCTTATGAAGGCACTTACATAATAGAACTTTGGACGAATTTTCAAAGGGTTATTGTAAATAACAGAAAATGAAGACATCAATCATTGTGGTTCATTTTTTTTGTGAGCTGCATAATCAAATATTTAATACTGATACAAACAATCGTTATATAAAAGCTGATTTTTTTTTTAGATCATCGTAATTTTTTATCCTTTGATTTAAGATTGTAATAAGATTTTTTCAACATTATCTTTATCGGTACAGAGATTTTTTCGTTACAGATGTTAACATAACCCAATAGGGTCAGCAGACACTTATGATAACTTAGGATCCTACATCCTGTAGATCTTCATATATTGCTTACCATCAGACTGTCCGTGTCATTCCTTATTACTTTGGATTCATTTAAATTCGTGGGTATCAATTTTTGAAAATATGATATTCTTGGAACATTTGAATTCGTGGTTCACTTGTTCACAAGAAAACCACGAAAATTGGTATTCAACGAATAATAATGAATCCACAGTATTCTGCAAAAAATTCCGGTGTCTGTTTATTGTTTTTCTTTAGTTTGTTTGTAAATCAACTCTTCAGTTTTCTTGTTTGATTGTTTTTCATTTTGTCATGTCGGTGCTTTTTTACGTAGTTTTACATAAACTATGGGTTTTATCATTTTTTATGGTTTTACAGTTACACGTAGCTGCTTTTATCGGTATCAACACCAATCGGTCACAAGTGGGAAGTTGGTATTAAAATTTTCAGCCATGAACATTGAAAAAAGTGTTCATACCTAAAAGAGAAGCAGCAACGGATTTCAATCCTGCTGCTGTTGATTTGTCACGATCTTCAACGCTCCTAGAATATAAAATCAAAATAGATTAATATGAGTAGCCTTGTATCAGTATTAATTATTCTAAATAATAAGGATGTTCTCATCCCAAGCAGAAAACCCTAGCCGTATTGGGCACAACTTTTTTGAACTTGTGGTCCTCAGTGCTGTTCAACTTTGTTCTTGTTTTGGTTTTCGTACTTTTGTATCTGGGCGTCACTAGTTAGTCTTGTGTGGACGAAACGTGTCACGGTACTTATCTATCCCAAATGCATGTATTTGGTTTTGATGTTATATTTGTTATCCTCATAGGATTTTGTGTAATGCTTAGTCCGTTTCTGTGTGTGTCAAATTGTAAAGTTGTGTCATTGTTCTCCTCTTATATTTACTACGTTTTCCTCAGTTTTAGTTTGTAACCCCGATTTTTTTTTCTATTAGTTTATGAGTTTCGAACAGCTGTTTACTACTGTTGCCTTTACTTGGTCACAGTTACAGGTCATATCTTTAACTTGAAAGATGTGGTTTTTCTTTTAGTCATATGAAACGTAACATACAACTTTAAATCCTTGTGTTAATAGAAGATGCATTTTATCAGGAAGATGCAGAGAAATAAAAAAACATCGGGATGCACACTGAATTTTTTATTTGTTATGCGAGCAACTTTTTTTCCTTTATATGGTCTATTCGGATAATGCAATTTTGTCTTCCATGAACTTTACCGCTCAGACAGTAAAATCCTTGTCTTGAATTTGCTGATTCTTTTGCTATTTGAACAACAGCTTTCAAAGGGATCAAGTGACCGTCTGTAGCAAGTCAATATATCTACCCCTATCCAACATAATCTCATTATCTGGTAGCAATTTGAATGTCCTTGTTGTAAATCTCAGTCATCCTAACTTGCATACCCAGAAAATTGCATGACATGCTTCCTACTGGAGGTACTTAATAATTTTTTTAAGAAAAAGAATTATATATATCCACGTAAAGTGTGATGGCTTTTTTTTTACTGTGAACTAGCCTGTTAAAATTGCGGTTCACCGTAATGATGTGGCACAAAACAAGTTGCATATCAATATAACAATGACATGTTCTCGTCCTTATCATGCATTAAACCTTCCACAGGAAATAGAATCAACATCACTTACCGAATCGTTGCCAGGAACATAGGCATTATTTTTAGTGAGCCACTGGCATAGCCAAGAACATTTAGGAGAAGATAAGGAATAAGTGTATTGCATTCAAACGGACACAGTCCAGCGGACGCTTGTCCATCGGGAATGCTTGTGCAATTTGCATACATCTGCAAATCAAGATTACTTGAATTAAAAAAATGTGTGACTTCATGATAATTTCAAAAATATACACTCATGATTTAATTACTTATTTTCTATATAGGAATCTGATGTACAGTAGTTGTGACAGTCGTTTGTTTATGTAATTTATACGTGTTTCTCGTTTCTCGTTGTTTATATAGATTAGACCGTTGGTTGTCCTGTTAGTAATTTTGGGGCCCTTCATAGCTTTTTGTTCGGTGTGAGCCAAGGCTCCGTTTTGAAGGCCGTACATTGATGGTTTACTTTTATAAATTGTTGTTTGGATGGAGAATTGCCTCATTGGCACTCACGCCACATCTTCCTATATATATTCTGTTTCATTTTTATACGTGCAGGTTGTATTAATGAAGATGAAAAGAGGGAATGTTTACATCTAAACTAGTGTGATTCTTTCACATTTTATTTGATTGCCAATTGAGAGAAACAGACGTGGTAGTTCTAGTTTTCTGTTGTCTTAATCCAATGCTTTCCACTATCTAGAGAATTGAGTTTTTAAGGAAAATCAATGCGTATCTTATTAGTTTAACTCACAACCAACCATGTTAAAAATATGATGATAATTAGACCTTGACATTGCTTTTGATTTTGTGCAAGTCCTTATCCGAATTGTTAATTTTAATAGACCAAATCATAGACATCCAAATGCTTATTCATATTATATAACTATTGACTTAAATAGACTATGCAACTTATGTTAACAATTGGGACATGTTTAACACAAATGAAAATCAAACATGCGCATACGGTCAGAGTCCCAGTGTTTAGGACGCACTCAATGGAGAATAAACTTGGCGCTTAACGAACAACCAAACTAAGTGATGTATTGACGTACGAATTAAAGAACGAACGCAGAGTTGTTTCCATCTCTCCGTCAATGTAACAACCGCTCCAGTAAACACGGATAAAATACGCGATATTTGATCTTTAACATTCATAATACAGTTTGATTTGTCACGATTCGAAATGTCTAAAATACTAATATTCCCGCCTTTTTTGCGAATTGTGAATAAGCAGTTACTAACCCTTCCATTTCTAACCACCTCTTTGCACCCAGCATAGCAAGGGGAGTGAAAATTTCTACCATCTGAACCACACACTGGAAAATAATCTTTAGGATCACAATGACAGTCTTCAGTCATATTTATCGGAATGGAATGTGGCCTGGAAACAAAAAACATTGATATTTTTGTTAAATGTGATACACTAAAATTTTCTGAATTTGAAGTAAGGTTGTTTTCTCATTTAATTACCGCTCGTATATACATGTATCCCTTGTCCGGAGAAATACTAAAACCAGAAAAAATATCGGAATAACTTTAAATTTGTCGGGCTATCATGATCATTTTGTTCTTCTTCTTTTGTACGTGTATGTTATCGAAAAATTCAGTTTTAATAAATTTTAAACTATACACATGGAAAAAAGTATTGCAACACCAAATTGAAATTCAAATTAAAAAAACACTCTTTAATTTTTGTTATGTAATTTGTTGTAATAGAACTAGTTAAACATTTATTTATTTAAATATCACCTGAGTTTATTTAATCAACAAATATCGATTCGATAAGTTCTTTACTGCACATGCAGCTACTGAACTCGTAAACAATAAAACAGATGTTTTTATCCTCATTGTTTTCAACACTTCAAATAACCAAGTTTATAAAGTTATGTGATTGACATCTTTTAATTGGTCATCCGCAACTCATAACTGCAACAAGATGGCAGATAATCAGCATGAGAGAAGCAGGTATGTCGCTGTGACAATTACACGTATTGTTGGTCATCATCATTCCACTATAAGATGTTTTGAGAATAAATTGAACAGGCAATAAACGATGTTAAAGACCTTCCGATATCAAGAAGACCCCCTCTAACATCTGCTAGGGAAAATCAAGCATGATGAATGTTGGTCAGAAGGAAATCCATTGCAAACAATACAATCCTAAAAAAAGAGTGATGACCATACAGGAGCCTTAAAACAAGAACCGTTCGAGATCAGCTCATCGCTGCTGGTTATCGTGCGATAAGACCATTTCGGGGACCTTTGCCTACGAACAGACACACAGTTGCCCGTATCCAATATAGTGTAGAGCTAGCCAAAGTTGGAAATTAGCATCGTGGAGGAAGATTCATTGTTCCAATGGAATTCGGTTTAACTTCCTTGGCCCGATCGTAGCCCAAATTTAAACCATATCGAGCATATATGGGACACTATTGGGCGTAAAGTGCACGAAAAGACACACCAGTTCAAACACGTCATGAAATAAACAATACTCCTCGTCAGAAATGGTTGCTGCTACCTTAGCAACAAATTATACGACTTATGGCAGGAATCAGAAGACGTTAAGATGTGGTTGTCCGTTTGAATGGAGGCTGCGCACAAAGTACTAATTCTTTGGCGTATAACGATTAACCATGATGTGAACAATCATCTAAAGATTAATTTTGAAATATCTGACATTGTAAAGTTCGACTACAGTAAAAGATGTTAAATGCATTTTTTTCGTACAAAAAACACTTCATTTTGTTATAAAAATTTTGGTTATATAAAAAAATGTTTTCATACATTTTTAGTTCCTTTTAATGCCAATGTTATCATTAACTACGTTTCAATATTATTTTACAAATATTTTATCATATTCTATCCAAAATGACAGGCTGATTTTTCAAGTTTTTAAAAATCAAGGTGTTGCAATACTTGTTTCCATGTGTATATATAGATTGGGTTAGGAAGTTTGGTTGTACCTTTTAAAAAACGAGTCTGATATCGCATCCTAATTTTTACGGCGATGTTGTTTATAGATCTCAGTAATTTGAGTATAATCAATGTAAAACTTATTGCTCCTTTGAATATTCGTATTTTCAAAGGTTATCAATTAAGCACAGTGGTAAAATATAGTGATAAATTTATGTTCTAGTTTATAATTGTATTAGAATCGATTTTGTTGAATTGTGTTGTATATTGTTAAACTACATACATATTAGGACCAACAATTTGAGGTTGATCACATCCCACAAATATAACTCCACCTCCAAAAACAATCTGGCCTGCATGAAGTATTAGAATTACCACAATAAACATTCGTGGAGATAATTTAAACTTCTTTGTTATGTATCCACCGAAGAAAGCACCAATAGCAACTGTTGCTACTGTTACAGCGGCTGTAAAAAGATCAGACATACATGTAAGAGCTATTATCTTCAGACGCACATTTTAAAATTAAAAACAACTATTTTATTCATATACTGGACACGTCTGAACAAAACATTACTGTTGGGGTACAAAATAAGCAACATGTCTTAAATTCTCTTTCCCCCTGGTATACAACAGGTTTAAAGCTTAAAGAAAAAAGTATAACACATCTATAAAATTACATTAGTGATATCAATGGACTGATGATTGTCTTGGTCGCATTTTCCATAACTTTTTTTTATTTTTCTCTTGTTAATGCTCTTCAACTTCATTTTGGAATTGGCTTTCATAAGTTTTTATTTTAGTTCCACTGATGAGTACTATGAAGATGAAACACGAGAAAGGCATACTTAATACTAAAGCCCCGGTCACAACAGATCGTACGATTTTTTGTCGTGGAAATATCTATAAAATAGTTATCGTGACACTGTCATGTAAAAAAACATATGTCGAGTGGTCACATAAGCTACGACATGTCCACGATAGTTCAACGATGGGTACACGACAGAAAAAAAAATTATTGTATATGTACGTGGGCTTGTCGTACGACAATCATGAGTTTTTTGGACCTATTTTGAGGTTTTCATATCATTGGATGCGCGAGTTACTGTCGTGTCACTGTCGTGCCACTGTCGTACGACTGTCGCACAACAGTCGTTGGTCACTCACGCGTTTGACTCCCAACTACGAGTATATAAAGAAGGCCCGATTTATTACGTGCCATTTGCCATTTGCTTTTAATATTACATCAGTGTACTATACTGCCAAAACATCAGGCGTCGTTTGGTCCATGACCTAGCCCACCAACGTCGGACGCTTCTCTGGTTCCCATACTGTTCACAGGGTCGATTAAACGCTAGCAGGACCATATTTTGCTCTTTTTGGAGTTCGGCAAGGCGCCTATGCAGTAGGGCCAAGCGTAATCGTTCTGGTGGAATAGCCATCCTCTTTAAAGGGCAGATGGTATGTTTTTCCAGACGTTCATTCCGCCGAATTGTATTCCTCTAATAAAAGGAAACTATGTTGCATGACGAACGTACCATTGTCGTACAACAGACAATCAATATTGTGGGAGAATCGTACGAAATTTGGTATTCGTGAGACAATCGTGCGACTGTACTACGAGTGTCCTGCGACAGTCGTGAGATTGTAGTACGACAGTCGTGCAACAGTCCTACGATTGTTTTACCTAATGCGGGGTTCACGCATTGCCGATTATTGCTCAGACGGTGGTACGACACGAAAAGTGAAAAAGTCGGATTACTACCCTCAATTTTTTGGAATATCCTATCCTTGTCTGAACAAACATGTTTAAGTTTGTAACAGATTCCTATGGGTCGGGAAGGGTCCGAATAGTTTAGCGAAGCACCCCGACAGTTAGGTGCGTCCCGTAACATTCGGGGAAACTCATCCGATTTTGTCGGATTACAATCGTGCCTATGTCGTGACAGATTCTGATGTATCGGACCAAAATCCTAAAAAATGTTCTGTGTATTCTGGACGGTGTCCTGTGGAACGGGAATGATCTTGAGAAATTTGTCATTGCTATTTTTCTGCCAATTGAGTCCAGATTGCATCAAGATCTTGTCGATTGCGAACCGTTTTTGCCGAAACCGTTCCTGAACAGTCCCGTTATTATAACGAAATTCGTCAATTATACCCACGTCAGAGCCCCGACAACTACAGAATACAATACGACTGAGACCAGACAAAGCCGTTTGCAATGCAATAGAGCGAACCGTGATATGATTACGTTCCGACAGTACCTAATCATTCCGAGTATGCCAGTTTGAATTTCCATCCACGATTCACAGGATCCTGATCAGACTTTTGACAAATTTTAATCGGGAATGGTCCTGTCAAGGACGGCTGTAAAAATCGTAAATATGTGCCTCAGCTTAAAATTGTTTATTTTGGTACCCACGACAATTTGTTTATCGCATGACAGTTACTAGACTGGTAAGACACTCTCACGACAGCCACAAGACAGTAACACGATTAAAAATGAGCAAAAAGGGGCATGCTCAACATATCGCGCGCCTATCCTGCGACTGTCGTACGACGATCACAGTTGGCCCACAATTTAACCAAATTTCATGTCGTGGCGCTGCATAGATGTGTCGTGGGTTCGTTGTTACCAGGGCTTAAGCCTTGTGTCTTTTGATAATTTTTTAACATACACAAGGTGACCCCTTTTGTGAACAAGGAATAAAAAAAACACGGCACATAATTTTGATATCATGATCGTTATGTGATCTCTTTTTTTAGAATCCGGTAGAAAATAGTTTTCAATATGAAATTTTGGTGAGGTCAATGCGTTATAGACCTGTTCAGATTATATATATGGATCGAGGACGAAGACCGGAGTTCAATATAATTAAAAAGACAATTACAATCAATACTTAGGAGTAAACAAAAACTCGCAAAACCAAAGGACATTTACATAAACAGTTATAAATAATAATTAAGAAACAACACAAACTCTACTAAAAACCGGCAGTGAAAACAGGTGCTCCGAAAGAGTAAGCATTTCCTACACCGTATACGGCACCCGTCGTGTTATTTCTTTGTTCAGTTTGGTAATGATTGAAGGTTATTATGTCTGAGGAAGAATATCAGATATGATTTCTGACACACTTTTGACATACATGTAATGGCCAATCAGCTCATGATGGCGATCGTAAAATTCTAGAGTGATGACCTTAATTTGATTGATTCATAGCCCTGTCTTAGCAACTTTTGAGAAAGCAGTATTCCTCGTTCAACAAAATCAACGTACTTTGAACTAGAAATAAGTCAAAAATGTCGATCGATAAACAACAATAACAAAACGCTACAAAAACAGCTATAACATTATATTGGATTACTATAACCCCACAACATTCCAGCAACAACACAATGAAAAAGGAAAAATCAGTTAACATAAGATACTTACATATAATTAAATTTGCTTTCCAAAGAGGGAGTCCGAATTGAGCTACGATATACTTGGTCTTAAAGGCAACTGGACCAAGCACAGACGATATATGCAATACAAAAGCTGCTAATAAAAACAAATACACAGGGCTTTTCAGCACTCTGATATATGAAGCTGATCTTTCTGAAAAAATGTAAAAAAACATAATAAAATATCAAAATTCAAAGACTTGAGAGCTAATTGTACAAAATATTTTGTAAAGGAATGCCTAAAGGCCATGCGTCGCTGATATATTTTGGACGTCATCATATTTTTTATATATAAGTAAATGTTTAAAATAACTATCCAAAGCAAATACATTTTGTACTCGTGTTATTATTGCGAATTTCCGTTTATGACTTTGCTTTTTTAAATTCTTTTCGTGAAGTATTTTTTCCTAGACTTTGATATTTGATATTTTAAAATTCTCATGGCATGATGTTTACGTAGAAATGAATGCTTTTGAATTGTAGTATTCTATAACCATTTCCAGAAAACTATTTTTCTAAAAAAACTTTATTTGACCCATAAAACTGGAATGTTCAAAAACAAAGCAAAACTATTAACAAAATTAAACTAAAATCAACCCTTTGAACGAGTTTCTTTTCAAACACAATCAGGCAAACCGGTTGTTAATTTTATATAAAATAATCAATAATTTCTAAATAAACCCCAGACCCTAAAAAGGTACATTTAAATATGGTGCATTATAATTTTTAAACCAAAATCTTATTCTAACATCAGATTGGTGAGTGCAAACCTTTAAAAATCTCCATTTTAGAAGCCTCTTTCAACGACCCAACAATCAGACCATTTTGAATTTCATGTTTCATAACGAGGTTTTCCTCTTCTTTTTCTTTCCTCTTATTTTTTTGTGTGAGATATCTTGGAAAGCAAAGAAGTGGAAAGGAAAAAATCAAGGCTATAAATCCAAACACAAAGAATCCAAGCCACCAGGCACCTATCCACCGAGGGTCTTTGGTAGACATGTCTACGTCTGAAATACAATTAAAATAAAAAATTAACATAAAAAATATACATAGACATTTGGGGATGGTTATTCTTGTGTTGTGTTGGTATATCACTGTTCCAGGTTTGGACCCGTATGGTATGCTAACCTACTTCGTCAGTTGCAATTGGTCTTTCGAGGAAAACATGTCTCATGGCAATGATATCACATCTTCATGATCCGAAATGACAGATCAATTTAGGGTTTCATTTTTATGTCCATTCAGGTGCAATGTGGTTGAAAATGTTTGATGTAATATAAGGTAAACTTAAGAGACTGTAATCATTGTTCTGTCTTTGATTTTGAAGAAAGAGAATTAAAAATTTGGTGCACACACAATAACCTACGTAGCTGTTTATTTTATAGTGTGCAGTTCATTTTTTAAAGGTTATTTCGAATAGACAGAAGAAAATGGTACAGTCAGTCTTAAAGATTATAAAGAAAGAAATTATGAAAAACTTTGATGACTGCACGGTCACATGATAAAGTTGTGTCTAAGAGCTGATAGAATAAATACTATTAGCGAATCAAAAGACGTGTTGCATACATAGTGCGGGAATTTCTCGCTACATTGAAGACCTGTTGGTGACCTTCTGCTGTTGTTTTTTATTTGGTCGGGTTGTTGTCTCTTTGACACATTCCCCATTTCCATTCTCAATTTTATGTACAAAATTAAATTATGTACATGTAGCAATAGATTTATTTGTTGATTGTAAAAAAAATATTAAGAAACTACAACTGACTTCCTTGAATAAAATTATCGATATGGTATAAAAGATATACATGATATACAGGGATGATTTTATTATTCAGAATCGATGTATAATTAATAAAACATACCTTCAAGCGTTACATAAATTCTACTGAATATACCACCCAGAACGTAGGCTAAAACTGGTCCAAATATGGCAGCACTTGTCAGAATACCTAAATTGACAAAACTGTAAATCTTCAAGCAGAATTATTGTCAATATGCTAATTTTGATAGATTTCTGTCATGCTAGTGTGATAGTGCAAATTACATTTCAACACCCGCATCCATTTTTTTAAATCTTTTATCTGCATGTATAAATTATGTAATTCTTCGAAATCGCGTTAGGTTGTTTCTGAAGTTATATTTGTTCCTTCATGAATTTGAGGTTAATGCTAAATGGCTGTTAGTCTTTATTCATAAACATTATTTTTAAGCAATATACCAGTTGCACAATTGAGTAAAAATGGTTAGCCCAATTGGCCAAACTATGAATCACGTGATATTTCCCGAAATCGTCGACCATAGAAAAGCAGTGATCATGCAGATCTTGAAAACAATCACCTAATTTTAAAAGTGTTTGCTTTTTCATGAAAATGCAAGATGATGGGCATTTTGAATTAGATATGTGCAGTTGCGAGTAGGTTTTACAATTTCAGGGTAACCGTAATCTAAGGTTTTAAATATTTTGACCTCGTTCTTAGAAAGATTTTGTCATTGTAATTTTCTGATGTTGGACTCACTCACCAAGGTAAAAACCCGTCTTATCTTTGTTTCCTTCGTCTAGGTACTGTGTTAGGAATGGCGTTCGTATAGATTTTGCAGCTCCCTGTAGTCCCAAACCAATCCCAATCAATCCAACAGACAGCGACTTCAGTGATTGGTCAATAGCTAAATTCAGAAACCGAGGTTTGTTTTCCATTGTTCTATTGTTATTGTCTGAATTAACGACGTCGGTACAAATTGGAAAGATCGACGATTCAGCAAGTTTCGTTGTATTTGCAATTTCCAAAGTTGTGTCGGTAACATCTTGTTTTGAATTCACAATAAAATGAGGCAGACTGCAAAGTAAACCGGATACGGCAAAAATCATAATTGCACCAAACAGCCATCTTGGTATATGCACTAGTTTTGGAATGGCCGCAACTAATATTCCAACAAGAAGGAATCCAATGTCATTAAAGGTCATAATTATTCCGCTTTCATAACTGCTGAGGGAAAATTGTCTTTCCAAAGTAGGAATTTGGGAATTAATGTAACTGGACAAAGACTGTGATGCCAGTTGTGGAAGTATAAAGAAACCTGTAAACCCAGCTGCCGTAGCAAACCTTTGAAGGTATGGAATGCGACAATAAAAGCCACATTGGTATTCCTGATCATCTATTTCATGTGATATATGACCATTCTTTTCAGTTTTCTCAGTCATTCTGCTATTTCTGTAAATATGGAAACATAAATATGATAAAGGTTCTAACTAATTTGACAAAGATAGCGAATTGTAACAGGATCATTTAAAAATAATTTGAATCATGAATACGAGGCTCGAATAAGAAATGTTGTAGAGTATCCCTCTCCCCCACCCCACACCCAATCCCCTATTAAGAAAGTATGCGAGCTCAAACTCATAACTCATACAAAACTGAGTCACTTAAAAAAGAGGAAACAGTAACTGTAATCAAAAGGAATATATAAAGTTGGAAAAGAACATGACAACGCAATGGCAAACAAAGAAAAAGACCAAAAAAAAAAACGCAAACGTCAGTGAATAAAATACAACTTATCAGACTGAGCATCAAGAATCCCAACCAAACCTGAATGCCGAATCGGTAAACAGACTCTGGCACCCGTCGTGATGCTCATGTAACTTCATGTGGTATTATTCTATCAAAACTATGTTGTAACATTATTTGGAAATAGCTTATTTTCAAAAAAACAATTATTCATGCTTTTTACCTATATTTTTTTGAGTGAAGGAAATTGTACTTTTTTTGGCGTATATTTATCATTTTTTGGCGCAAACACAATGTTATTTAAATGGGCGCAAAAGCAACGTATCGGTAGATAGGTCATAAAATGTTGGAAACTTTAAGCTTAAAATCACACATAAAAATGAAGTACTATCAATATATGGACTGCAAGACTTTTGAGTATAACTTTTGTGTGATAGAAATTCAGGCTCCTGGAGAGGATATTAAACTTAAAATGGTAAAATTTAAGATTGGATAAAATAGTACATACTTATTGATGTGTTACTTATCTAACCTGGGTTGATCCTATAGTGGGTAAAAATATTTTACTTACGTGCATTTGAACAACCTAGTTATTGAAGTGTCCGATCTGCATTACTTATAAACAAAGATTTATATAACAGAATGATAATAAGAATGATTAAGGGCAATTGTATATATTTAGTCTAATTAAATTCAAATGTATTCGTGATCATAAACTATTACATGACTGTATGTACTGAATACTGACCTGAAAATCTAAAACTGCATTAATTAGATGATGCATGGTCAAAAACTAGACACAATTGTCTTACTTTATGTGCTTAACCGTTTTTAGATAATCACGTCCACAATAGCCAACTTGTCATTTTCATGATGAAAGAGTTTGGACATAAGAAGCTGGGATAATCCTAATACATTCATTTGGTGATTTTCACTCATCTATTTCAAAATAGCGAGTTTTGTAAATGACTGTTATAAAATTAATAGTATATAGATATAAACTTTAGAAGGTAAAAAATTTAAAAGAAGAAAAAAAATTACAGATCTGGCAGTGTGTTTATAATAAGATGCCATTTATTGAAAATTTGGCGGGAAGTTATTCTCTCCGGATTTTTCATACATTTAACAAATAACAAGAATCACATAATAGTAAAACAAATTATGCAAGGGAAAGATGGGTGTAGTTTTTTTTTACTGATACTACACGGATAAAACTTGAGGATTCAAAAATTTCAAGGCAAGAGTAGCGATCATCCTTTAGAAGAAACTCACTATTGAAAAAGGAATAACCCACATGACACTTAGTTTTTAATTTGGAAACTGGCACGTTTTATTGTAGATTTCAATAACCTTGAACTTTAATTTCTTAATTTCCAACTTTTGAAATTGAAGCAATTAAAATCACTTGTTTGCAAATCTTAATAGCAACTTGTTCTACCAGTTACATATTTGACAGGCTTCAAAGCTATATCTTTTCCTCGACATCTTCAAATTTCCCATTTTTCATCAAGGTGAACTACCTGACATGAAAAACCTACTTTTCTAATTTTTAAAATTGTTTTCATCCTGATTAAGTAGGAAATATTGTTTTCAATGGACGTTAAGCAAGCAACAACCAAACAATCATTTTCCTAGGCATCTGATTTAATCTATGATTTCTCTGATCGATGTTAACGCTTACTTGAAGTATGGTCCACAATCAGCCACAATCCGTCACATATTCCTCGAATGTGACTTACCGAATGAGACTTATCACTGGTGTTGTACTAACTTTAGCAAAACGACGGATGCCACATGTAGGGCAGGATTTGCTTTCTTTCAAGAACACATTAGCTCACACAGAGTTATTCGTTCGTGTTGCTCAGTCTTTCTTTTTTCTATGTTATGTTTTTTAAACTGTTGTTTGTTGTATGACAAACTGGTCGTTTTTCTCATTCGCCTTTACGTTGGTATTTTGCGTTCGACTTATGCGTTTGAATTTCCCTTTGCTGTCTTTCTCTTCACTTTTTTCATTCATAAAACTGGCAAACGTGGTACCCCCTCCCTATACTTCTAAAACAAATTGAAGAGAGATCACAATGTGCAAATAACTCCGAGTCCAGACACAGATATGAACTAAAAAGGCCATTATTTGACCCTAAAATGGGATATTGTTATATTATATCTAGACAACAATATCAATGTATGCAAATTTAGATGATCGATTCTTTGTTTCTTCTGTTCATTTTATACATTGTTGACCGCTTCACAAGTACGAATTTTATAATGTTTATTGAAAAATGCCGTTTGTGTTTTTAATCTTTATTGTCCCTTTGAACATTCAGCACAACGTACATATATATATATATATTCTGAGTATCTATGAGAAGAAAGAGGGGGGGGGGGAATGGGAAGGGGGCATTGTTACTTGAAAATAAGTATTATATGTTTGAAAGAGCTATAATGCAGACGAACCACTCAAAGAGTGCCTGCTGTTGCAAAGGTAATATTAAGTTTTCTAATAAGGTAATTGCTTGACTTATTATTGATGTTGAAAGCTTCTTTCAGCATTCTTGGCTATTTCACTTTGGTCAATTTTTATTGGCGGAGGAATCCACTAGGAAAACTGATATATATATAGTCAATTAAGATAGGAATCGAACGCACCTTGCCACTTAAAACCTAAAAGTTGATTTTAGACGGATTTCTCAGATCATTTGGCCACTGAGGCCTCCCCAGGGTTTAATTGAGAAATCTCATGAATTTTAAGTGTTATGAGTAATTGAATTGACTCCTTTCCCAAGCAGAAAAAGTTTCATGCGTTATATGTTCAGCACCTTGAAGTATAAAAACAGAATTATCATTGATGTAAAACAAGACTTTTTAAACTGTCAGTTCATTGATATGATTAGATATGTGCTAGTTTATCACATTCGATTACAACTATTCTTATTGATATCAAGTTATTCAAAGTGCAAGGCTGCACAAAGCAGATTACATCATAATTAAATATATAGTTCCTAGTTGCATGTAATAACGTTCTTAAAGATAGTAAAAAGTAAAATCACAAAAATACTGAACTTAGAGGAAAATCAATTCGGAAAGTCCATAATCACATGGCAAAATCAAATAACAAAACGCATCAAAAACGAATGGCCAAGAACTGTCATATTCCTGACTTGGTACAGGCATTTTCAAATGTAGAAAAAGGAGGATTAAACCTGGTTTTATAGCGCTAACCCTCTCACTTTGGTGACAGTCTCATCTAATTCCGTTATATCTATACTATTAAACGAGAAGACCTCATATTGGGTGTCGCTTCTCCTCTTTCCATAATAAATTAATCCACACGTCTTTGTTTCCTATAGGTACAGTGCATAGTCGCTAGGATGAAATTTGAAAAAAATAGGCAGGACAGGAGTTTTGAGTAAAAAAAAAAGGCAGGATGAGACACTTGCAAAAAATAAAAATCAGGACGACAATTTAGGTAAAAAAAAGTCAGGATAAACTAGAAAGAAAAAAAACAGGACCGAACAGAGTGAAAAATAAAAAGGCAGGACAGAGATTACAGCTAAAAAAAAATGCAGGACAAAATTTTTCATCCTAGCCCCCCATAAAAATCAAATGGTAGCTCCCTTATTTATATAGTAATGAATGTTCATAATATACAGATAAGCGCTAAAATTATTCATGTGAACTTTTGATACCTTTTCTGAAATTCTCAAGTCATTAAATCTTTTACAAAATTCATTGATTACAAAAAAAAAGAAGATGTGGTATGATTGCCATGTTCAGACAACTCTCCACAAGTGACCAAAATGACACAGAAATTAACAACTATAGGTCACCGTACGGCCTTCAACAAAATCATTAAATCTTTTACAAAATTCATTGATTACAAAAAAAAAAAGAAGATGTGGTATGATTGCCATGTTCAGACAACTCTCCACAAGTGACCAAAATGACACAGAAATTAACAACTATATGTCACCGTACGGCCTTCAACAAAGAGCAAAGCCCATACCGCATACTCAGTTTCAAAAGACCCCGAAATGACATTGTAAAACAATGCAAACGAGAAAACTAGCGGCCTTATTTATGTAAAAAAAATGAACGAAAACCGAATATGTACATTTGTAACACATAAACAAACGACAACCACTGAATTACAGGCTCCTTACTTAAATGTTCATAACATACTAAATGTATGTTCATATTGAAATTGATAGAAAACCAAAAATTGGGAAATTTGGAAATAAAGGTGAGGGTAAAAAAAAAACCATTTCCTGTCCCCAATAACCTATGACTTATGATACTTTTGCTGAAATTGTCCAGTCATTCTCATGTATTTTACAGAATTCTTCCAACAACACTTTACATACTTTAAACTACGCTCTGAATGCCCGCGATTTCGCGGGTGTGTTCTAGTATTCATTGATGCGTTAACTAGACAGACACAATTATAAATAAAACAGTCAAAATATGGGTACATCAGTCATCATCGTATAACAATTTTAAAAGGAACAATTTAACAGAACACAAAAACATCTATCTACAAACACATTCATTGATTTGTGTGTCTGACATCAGAATTAAATATATAGTTCCAAGAACTGTCATATTCCTGACTTGGTACAGGCATTTTCCAAAAGTTATATACAGAATTTATAAGAATCCACATATAGTAAATTCCACTACGCGATTGAATGATTTTGACGTTTATGGTTCAACGTATTTTGTAATTCACAATAGAAATATATCATATTGACATAACATAGAACAATATCATACTGACGGGATCTTTTAAAGTACAGAGTCACGTTATAAGAACCAAAGAAATATAAAAAGTCGCATATACAAAACACGCCACCAAAAAATGAAAGACAATACAAACACATTGACGAGATGTATAAGTACCGAGCCACGTCAAACGGATATCAGATAAAACCATTCAACAGTAAAAGTAATATTAATAATAGAACAAAGACAAATGAAAGAACTATAAAAAAACGTTGTTAAGATGATGAACAACATCAGTACGCAGAATCTATACATCAAGACCATAGTGTATTATTTATGAAGTTGATACGGAATATTTATCAACAAGGTCTTGGAACCTTCCGATGAACTTTTTTATAACCACTTCCCAGTAAAATGTGCCATACTTTTATAGATATGTGTGACAAGTCAGTAACTGTTATCTGTTTTTCTTCTTTTTTCACAATCTGATTCAACCGATATCATTTTTTTATTCCAGTAGGAAACAAAATCTTCAACCGAATACGTACTTTTAAATAAAACATCAGAAATCGGGATTTTCCATATATGACGCCCAGATTTCAATGACTTATACTTGATTGTATAGCTAATATAAGTATTGGCTTCCGATACAATGATCTATTTCACTTGTACTGATGTAAAACAAGGAAGAATTTGAATTTTATATAACAAAGATTAAAGTAGCCGGAATATAAATACAGATAGAAACTAACAATATATATATAAGTTAGTTTGATTTGTATTCTAACTGTATGGCAGTTAACTGTAAAAAGTGCTTTCGAACTTATGAAAATGAAACGTTTGACAGCAAGGTAACAATTGTTACGGATGAAGATGACGACCAATCAGATTATGAGGAAATTGCAGAATGTGTTGAAATTCTGTCGGTAGAAAAAAATAATCAAAACAAATATACAGATTGGAATAAACGGGATACAAGTAAATCTAAAAATGCAGAAAATAAGAGTAAAGTCAATGGGAACAGAACTGAAAGTAAGCAAGACTTCGACTTGAAACTACCTAGTATTATACAGAAAGTGAAACCTGTGAAATTTGTAAGCAAAACATGGAGAACTGCATGTGTATTATCTGCCTTCCTTTGTGTTGGGTTGATGTCAGTTATTGGTGTACTATTGTGGTTGATGCTTTCAACAAAGGGTAAGAAACTTATATGAAACAAAGATGATAATAGGGTGATCTACTGTTACAGTTCTTCTTTTATTTAAATGGGCGCAGAAGTATCAAAACTGCTCATTTACATCACCTTAACTGAACCACATTTTTAATAGTAAGTCGACAAAGAAATACTAAAGTAAAATGTTTATGTAAATAATGCATTTCATATTAAAGGAGAACAGGAATCACCAAAAATACTGGAAAGACCAACAACAAGCAACAACAATCGATTCCTCCTTGTGTATGAAATCGGTTTACCTATATGAGCATTAAGGACCCAATATTCCAAAAAGGTTTTGCCAATACAGGTAAGGTAATCTAATATTTCTGGGATAGAAAATCCTTATGCCCGCGTCACACTGTCCCGATTTTTATATACGATGGACACCCGAATGCGAAAATTGTAAGTTCGTACGAAGTTGGTTCCGATCTCTTTAAAATACCCAAAAGTGACCGAAGCAAGTACGATGAATAACGAAGTCTATACGAGGGTGCCGAAAGTATATACGATAGCAAAAGATGAACATACGAAGGTTAACCGAAGACGGTATTTGAGCTTCATATTTCAGCCGAAGCCTACAAGATGGATCACGAAGGCTACACGATGGATTACGATGATGGCGCGATGGCCATACGATGTCTAAAAGACGTCGTGTACAGCTTACGATGCATTTAAATTATATGCCGAAGGCATCACGCGTTTTAAATTGTTTGATCAATATTGAATATATATTATATTGTACATTTAATTTTTGGTTTAATCATAAGACGGAAGATCGTGGGTATTTCCAGTTACTGAATAATTTGGTTGATTTCTAAAAAAATAGTTTATGTATCAAATA
This sequence comes from Mytilus galloprovincialis, assembly GCF_965363235.1. Lineage (NCBI taxonomy): Eukaryota > Metazoa > Mollusca > Bivalvia > Mytilida > Mytilidae > Mytilus > Mytilus galloprovincialis. The sequence goes on along the minus strand of NC_134838.1, from coordinate 51,131,294 downwards.
TGCGTATTCAATTTACCATTTTCTGCATGTGTCATATACAAATATAGTGTCCATATTTGTCCCCAATATGTTACATACGAGGGGATGCCACGCTCGGCATTGCCTTGTTTGAACTGTAAAATGTGTGCACTAGTCTGAATAATCACCCATAATTATGCCCATGTTTACTGATCTATCTTAAAGGTAAGGTAATGGGTTCGTTGATCCCTTTTATTCAAAAAGAGCTCTTTCCAGGAGAATATCATAATAATATAGACTAAAGGAAGGATGTGGGGAAAGCAACAAATGCGGCAAAATATGACATATAGAAAAAAAAATGTTTATGGAGTAAACATTCGTGGGACAACAACTCAGACGATACATAAAAAATCAGAATAATGAAGAAAAAGTCGGTTTCCCTATATACGTGTACCTGCAGTGTTGGAATACGAGGCGCGTTTATGATTTTTATTATGTTATTTGATATGAAAAATTGACAAAAAATAATATTTTATTTTGTAAAAGTAAATCTTGAGCCTGTAATACCTGCTCTTCTTGTTCCATTTGAATGAATAGAAACAACGCTGTCGCCTTTCTTGTTCTCATAGAATCATATGATATGAGGTCCATGTTTTGTGAACGTCTTTCTTAACTGTCGTATTAGACTGACCAGTGCATATCGCGCATGGCACTTTAAATGAATTTAAGCGCGAAAATTAACTTACATATTAGCTGGATTTATTGCCGTCGTAGTTCCATCTTGTCACCTTCGTACTTTTATTCAATGGCATCACGACGGGATTACGAGGTCTTCACGAAGTCGTGTTGCCATCGTAAGACCTTCGGTTAGCTTCGTGATTCATTCGTGTAGACATCGTAATGTCAAAACTGCCCGATGGAAACGATGGAAACACGAATGCAATACGATGTTCAAAGATGCATTCCCGGTGACATTACGATGGTGAGGATGGTGATACGAACTCAATACGAACCATAAACATCGGACGCACCTTCGGGGATTTTTCAACATGTTAAAAAATTTAGAACCCTTCCCGAAGTTGTCCCCGAAGGCTAGAAAAAGTGGTCGATGGTTAAAGATGGTTAAAGATGACACTACGAATAGCCCGATCTGGATATGATCAGTCCCGATTTTGAAAATTTCCATAATCGTGTTGCCATCGGCGTAAAAATCGGGACAGTGTGACTCGGGCATTAGTAATTGGAAAAACTCAAAGCTGTGTAACCAGTAATTTGATTACAACTATTTAAAGGCATTGAAAATACAGTTTATGCATTTCATCACACTAGTGCGTTTCCACCATCGAACTGAGGCGTACCATCAGCAAATCAGCGTGATCAAGATCTCACTTAAGCGTTCAACCATCGCACATCAGCGTCATCCCCGCAGTTCGGAATAGCATCGCGGTTCACAGTCCTACAAATATTTGAAGATTCGTAAACATATAAATAACTAGATGTTATCATGTTTATGTCAAGTCTTATCTCATAATTTTATTGTGTTACTTTATTTAGTAGTATTTCTATTTCTATCCCTATCGTCCTTCTGTTTCTTGTTTATATTCAAATATGGCCATTATAAAATATGATTGTATTTATATCATGTATGTCAACCATAAATTGGTCTATGTCATGTTATCAAATAAATCCAAAATATTACAATAGCATCTTAAATTTCGACTTCCGATTGAAAATAATCATTTTGAAATATTAAACATCAGATTCGTCCGGACATGGCTGCGAATTTATCCAAAACGCACAGAAACACAGACACAACACTTTAGCATTGATGATACATACGTTTTGGAGAAATCAAGAGGTGATCAAATTTTAAACTCCAGTCAATCCTTATTTTCGTCAATCCTCGGGTAATTGTTTTTTTTAATGTTTTCAGAACTTGCATGACTACAGGTCGATTATATAGCTGTCTACGTGCGTAAAAAAACATATATCCCTTTTATTCAACATCAACCGCATCTGGATATTAGGAATATAGGTTTTTTTTTCAAACGCCCGTATAGACGATAGAACTGTTGCATGTATAAAGTCACTATGAATAGAATATGTTTGTTATGTAATATTAAAAGAAATGACATCGTGTTTTTGATTTAAAGTACTTATTTTTTTTGAGTAATTAAACGATAGAGGTAAAAAAGTCATTGTTGAACCAACATTACGTTTTCCTCTTATGTAAAATAACATTATGTTAGAAAATGTTAACAAGTTCATCTGTTATATTTTTATTTAATAGTGTCTCCTTGTGAACTTGTTCATTGTTTTAATGATGGAAATTGTTCCGTTTCCGGAGAAATTGCTATCTGCACTTGCCATACAGGATTTGGCGGATTAAGATGTGAAGGTAATTAATTATTGCTATGCCTGATTGTATTGGTCTTGAATAAATGTGATAATTTGAGACAGTTTAGAAATGCAATTTTGTCCACAGCCCATACGGGAACCAACACAAATATGTTATCGGTTTTTTTTTATCAGGGGAACTTTACAAGCTTCAGAGGGCCTTTATAATTTAAGAAAAATAAGATGCAGTTTCCACGCTTTTCCGTTTATAATATGTAGAAGAATGGCTATATAATACCGGTAAGAAAACTGACATTAATATTCAATTAAGATCGGAGTCGAAAGCACCTCGTCACTATAAACCTCGAGGATGATAGTAGATGAATTTCGCAATCACTAGATGATTGAGGCATCAGTCCAAAATTGGACGAATCAAGTTATCCAAAGTGCTACGCTGTACAAAGCCGATTTTATCAGAATAAAACCTGCCTAGTTGTATATAAAACGTTTTTAGAGATAGTCAAACTTTCTCTAGCAAAACGTGTTATAAAATTGAGAATGGAAATGGGGAATGTGTCAAAGAGACAACAACCCGACCAAATAAAAAACAACAGCAGAGGGTCACCAACAGGTCTTCAATGTAGCGAGAAATTCCCGCACCCGGAGGCGTCCTTCAGCTGGCCCCTAAACAAATATATACTAGTCCAGTGATAATGAACGCCATACTAATTTCCAAATTGTACACAAGAAACTAAAATTAAAATAATACAAGACTAACAAAGGCCAGAGGCTCCTGACTTGGGACAGGCGCAAAAATGCGGCGGGGTTAAACATGTTTGTGAGATCTCAACCCTCCCCCTATACCTCTAACCAATGTAGTAAAGTAAACGCATAACAATATGCACATTAAAATTCAGTTCAAGAGAAATCCGAGTCTGATGTCAGAAGATGTAACCAAAGAAAATAAACAAAATGACAAAAATACATAAATAACAACAGACTACTAGCAGTTAACTGACATGCCAGCTCCAGACTTCAATTAAACTGACTGAAAGATTATGATTTCATCATATGAACATCAGGCACAATCCTTCCCGTTAGGGGTTTAGTATCATACCATCATAACATATATGAGAAGAACATAACCCGTGTCATGCCAACAACTGTTTTAAAAAAAAAAAAATAATGTGTTTAGTTCCGATGCAAAGACCTTATCAGTGACTCAATATTAACGCCAAAATATGCAATCTTTAATGACTTGACAACAGTATCGTAATTATATCCCTTCTTAATAAGTCTATTCAAAGGTTTTGTAAGTTTCTGAGGTGAATACTGACACCTTTGTGCTTTATAAAGAATATTACCATAAAAAATTGGATGTGAAATACCTGAACGTATTAGAAGTCTACATGTTGAGCTATATTTACGAATGATGTCTTTATACCGATGATAAAATTTAGTAAATGTTTTGACTAGTTTGTGATATCGAAAACCCTGGTGTAATAATTTTTCAGTAATACATAAATTTCTCTCGTTAAAATCTAAAACATTGTTACATACACGAGCGAATCGTACAAGTTGAGATATATAAACATCCTAAGATGGTGACAAGGGAACGTCACCATCTAAAAACGGATAATTAACGATAGGAAATTAAAAATCATCCCTTTTATCATAAATTTTAGTATTCAGCTTTCCATTAGTGATATAGATATTAAGATCGAGAAAAGGGCAGTGGTCATTGTATATATATAAACGTGTGCAAAGTAAGTTATCTTTATCTTTTTTTTCTTTTTTTACAATAATACTTTTATTCAAGTAGGAAACACCAACTTCAACCAAACATATTCTTCAAAACATAAAACACAAAAAAAATCGTAATTTTCCACATATGACCCCCTTGTTTCGATGACTTATACTTGTTTATATAGCTAAATATAAGTATTGGCTTCCGACACAATGATCTATTACACTCATCCCGTAGTAAAACAAGGAAGCAGTTACTTCTTATATGACAATTGTTCAACGTTTCATCCGGAATATAAACAGAACTAGAAATATACAATATTTTTAAGTTTTTAAGCCTGATTGTATCAGTCTTCAATAAAGTAGATAATTTGTGACAGATTAGAAATGCAATTTCTTCCACAGCCCATGAGGAAACAAACACAAATCTATTTTCGTTTGTTTTTTTTATATACTGATTTTATGAGGGGAACTTTACAAGATTCAGAGGGTCTTTATAATTTAAGAAAAAAATCAGATGCAGTTTCCACGCTTGTCCGTTAATGTACGGCTGAACTGTTGCATCTTTGTTTGCATTGTTGGTGGTTCAACCTATGAAATGCAATCTGCTTACCGCATTACGCAGTTGAGTTTGTATTTTCAACATGTCCTCCCCATTTGATTTTTATATCAGGGTCTCCATGCGATAACTATAGCTGTGGCAATGGTGGTACGTGCTTTCTTGATGAATTCCAGCCAAAATGTGCATGTAGAAATGGATTTACTGGTGACAATTGTACAAGTAAGTTAATGAAATATAGCAGTTCTATTGTTTGTGTCGACGTCATTAATGTCGCAAAACGGAGACAACTTTTAGCAATCCTAGATTCCATCGTCGGCGTCGTCAACATAAATGGTCAGTCTGTAGCTATTTTTTTTTTAAACACTAATAATATTTTCAAACCGTCATGGAATTATTTGAAATTTGGACAGGAGCTTGTTTATAACCAAAATACAGTTTCCCGAGAAAAATTGCGAACATATGTATTTTCATTTTTCAGTATTTTACTGATACATGGACTTATTTTATTGTACAGTTAATCTTCAGTGTGAGGTGATAGTTTTTCAGTCAACTTTGAGGAAACATTATGGTCGCCATCACGATTTTTTAACTATAAAGGAAGGTTAATTTCACAAATGGTTATGAATAATATACACCCGTTGTTGTACTCCTGATCTATTTTTGAATACTGGCTGTTATTCACTGCCGGCGTTTTCGTTACCTTTTGACATGTAACGGATTCCGCATTCACATCATGCCATAGATTTGGAAACAAATAATTCGCCATAGATAAGGTCAATAGAAAATTTGCCATAGATTTTGGATTTTAACAATCTGCCATAGATTTGGATTTTAACAATCTGCCAATAATTTGGATTGAAAAAAAATCTGCAATAGATATGACTCAGAGATGGAATGACGTCATATTTACCATAGATTGGGATTTTGCAATAAATTGGAATCTGCCATAGATGCGAGTCCACGAAAAGCTTGGTCGGATCATGGATCGAATATTTACATACTCGGTGTAATAGTCCACCATTATTGCTATCATAATACATCTCCCTTTTTTCACGTATCTATTATAATATTTGTTATTTTCCAGTAACGCCATGTTCAAGGTCACCATGTGAACACGCTGGGAGTTGTTCGGTGGCAGGTTCGATTTTTTCTTGTTCTTGTTTAAACGGATTTACAGGAATACAATGCGAAAGTGAGTAATATGATTTTTGCATTTACCTGGCTGCATAGGTATAATCATTATAACCCTAAACATATTCGATGTTTTCAATAATAATTTACTAGTACAGTGAAACCTGATTAAACCGAACCCTGAATAAACCGGAAACCTGTCTAATCCAAACTTGTTCTGAAGACCAACCATATCACATGTTATGCATTGTGAACCTGATGAAACCGAATCCCTGCCAAAACCGAACGAAATCTCAAGTCCCGAAAGGGTTCGGTTTAGTCAGGTTTCACTGTATATGAGGAGATGCTGTATATGTCAATTGGACAGCAATCAATCGACAAATCTATTGGGCAACATTAAATTTCCAAAATTATAGATTGTTTTCTATATAATATGTTCAGTCTTATAGGCTGGATGTGACGTAGATTCATGGTGCTCCCTAGAGTTCTCCACTTTCTCATAAACATGCAAAGTTGGTTTCGGGTTCGCTTGTCGCCATGTCTAAACGTGGGCGTTTGAAGTATGAGCGGCATAGTGTCATAGTGCATGTGAATTTATGCCAACAACGATACGTTTAGAAATTCGTACATTACCTGTTGCGGGCTAAATGTCTAATCTAATCCTATTAGACGGATAGAATTGATCCGGACATTTTACTAACACGGCAAACGTCCAGCTCAACGTGTGGGTCTAGTACAAATCAGGTTTTATATCTATACTATTAAACGAGAAGACCTCATTTTTGGTGTCGCTTTTCTTCTTTCCACAATAAATTAATCAACACGACTCTGTGTCCTATATGTACAGTGCAAAGTCGCATTTGTCATCCATTCATATGATTATTCAGATTGAGTTATTTTGGGAGAAAAACGAAAAAAAGGCATCCAGATATTGTCCCGTCATTGGACGAAATTTTAAGTCAGATTATACTTCCGGTTTGCGTTTTTCTGTATACTTTGAACAAACAAATAGTACGAATAAAGTGTATTTAAATTCTGTTCAGAGTTTATTAAATGGAGAGGGTCTGTATACTATGTCAAATGACCACCATGGACCGATTACTAAACTAAGAATTGAAAGTAAATACACTTTATTTATATAGTAATATACAGATAAGCGCTAAAATTATTAATGTGAACTTTTGATTCCTTTTCTGAAATTCTCCATTCATTAAATATTTTACAAAATTCATTGATTACAAAAGAAAGATGTGATATGATTGCCATGTTGAGACAACTCTCCACAAGAGACCAAAATGACACAGAAATTAACGACTATATGTCACCGTACGGCCTTCAACAACGAGCAAAGCCCATACCGCATACTCAGCTTTAAAAGGCCCCGAAATGACGATGTAAAAAAATTCAAACGAGAAAACTAGCGGCCTTATTTAAGTACAAAAAAGGAACGAAAAACAAATATGTAACACACAAACAAACGACAACCACTGAACTACAGGCTCCTTACTTAAATGTTCATAACATACTAAATGTATGTTCATATTGAAATTGATAGAAAACCAAAGAATTATGGAAATGAAGGAGGAGGTATAAAACTTCAAACAACACTTTACATATACTTTTAACTCCGCTCTGAATGCCCACGATTTCGCGGGTGTGTTCTAGTATCTATAATACTAAAATAACGAGGTCCAATTTGTCAGCCGTCATCTGGTAAAAACGACAAATCAAAGAATTCAACTCTCTATATAGCTAATATAGGACAATGGTGTAGATTACAAATTACACCACTCCAGACCCTTTTGTTTTCCACATAATTAATATTGCCAATAATTAACAAGTTCCGCGGTCGAATCCGACAACGATACAAACAGTATATTCACCTGTTACCTTATCTGTACATTCCGCATTTGACAGGCGCACCACCAAACGGTGTATTTAGGATTTGCTATATACACCGGTCATAATCAAAGGGCTGACACTACTTAATTCAATCATTGTCAAATTGTTCCCTATTGTAGTTTTATTCAGCAACCAGCAAGACATTCTAAGATAACTAATATAGGACAATGCTGTTGATTAAAAAATACTCCATTCTTGGATAGCCAGGACCTTTTGTTTTCCATATAATTAATATTACCAATAATTGATAAGTTCCAGGTCGACGGGTTCAAACAGAAAGATTTGAAAGCAGAGAAAACTGTGTATCTTATAATCGACATGACTTTATCAGATGACAATACCAATTACTAAAATAAGGCTTAGGCATAGTTATATACTTTAATTCATTCACGGACCCGCGATATCACGGGTGTGTACTTGTATATATTATTATTAACATGTTCTCAATCTCCTGAAGCTATATTGACTGAGATTTACACGAACACAAGTGGTAACGAAATTTTAACTGTTTCGATCTTTGAACTATATTTTTGTTGTTGAACATAGTAACATTTAATAAAATACTATTACATTATTTGAAATTTTTAAAGTTTATGAAGCTGACTTTGAGAACGACGTTGGCTCCATGTTTATTCAGGATCTAAATGACGAACACAACTGGAGAATACATTCGGTAATACATACGAATTAACAAAATGTTGGCTTTACGTTAAAGGGATATCAACCGAATGACAAAAACACAAAAAGACATCCTAAATTCAACATGTAATCCTCAACCAGACTTTACTTTTATAAATTGTTATTTGGATGGAGAGTTGTCTCATTGGCACTCATACCACATCTTTCTATATCTATGTTCTTTATTTCATGCTATAAATCGTACTGAGAATCTGAAAGTTGGGAATACATTTTGCAGGCACAACCAACGATGTGCCTTAATTAGCATAGATTTCATGTAGCTACGCCAAAAACAGTACAGGACCATGATCTTGTGAAATTGCAAAACAATTTTTTTTTAGTAATACGCTAAACTATTATATCTGTATAGAGGTGTGGGTATGATTGAAAATGAGAAAACTATCCACCGGAGTTCAAATGAAGGGGGTGATAGCAACTATATGGTACCACACGGCCTTCGACAATGATAAAAAAAAACATTCCGTATTGACGGCTATAAAAGACAAAAAACGAAAGATGTGAAACACACAAGAAAACTAACTTGAATATAAAAAAAACAAAATTACAAAAAAAAAACAAAACAAATATGAAACATGCAACGACAACCACTAAATTACAGTCTCCGGAGTTGGGACAGCCGCATACAGAATGTGGCGGGTATATCATGTTTGTTAAGTATTTTAAAAGCTCTTCCCTAATCTGGGGCAGTGGTTTAACAGCACAAACAAAAAAGAACAAACCAGTTGCAGTTGGTTTAAATCAAATGCTTGGTACGAGGCTATAAAAAACTAACATAGAAAATAGATAAAAGAAGATCGGGTAAATAGACACATATTTCCGAAATAAGAGTACTCGCAGTTACTGGAATCTAGTTCCAAGCCAATTAGAGGTACAACTGTTGCTAATTAAAAAAATGTTCTCCCTGACTAAAGTATCTTTAAGTTCACTCGTTTTTTAGTTTTTGTATTATATCTGTCTCGTTTAATTAAACGCAAGACATAAGGAAATTTGTTAAACAGAATTCCACGCATATTGTGCTGTTTGCTTGATGTTGAATATTATTCATAGTGGTTATATAAAAAGAATAAAAAATGTGGTATTTGATTGCCAATGAGACAACTCTCCACCAGAGACCAAAATGACACAGAAATTGGTCACCGTACGGCCTTCAACACTGAGCAAAGCCCATACCGCAAAGTCAGCTTTAAAAGGCCCCGAAATGACAATGTAAAACAATTCAAACTAGAAAACTAACGGCCTTATTTATCTATAAAAAATGAACGAAAAACAAATATGTAACAATGAGCATAATCCACGTATACTTGTATTTTGTTATGCAGAACTCAACATCTAGTATAGGGACTGGTCCGTCCTCAGCATACACAGGTGATAACTACTTATATTTCGAGGCAACATCTGTCACTCAAGGATCTGTTGCAAGATTTCTATCCCGGGACTTCATTTTTGGTAAGCTTATTTAACCTTTATATGTTATAGTTACTCTTAAACAAATATGCATTGTGTCGTAAAAAATATTGTTTCAATCAACATTGAGACATGATTTAACTTTTATATTTTATAATTTAATATAAAATAAATACTAATAATCCAAATTCTTTAACAATACATGTATATATACAAGGAGAAAGATAGGATCGATGTATTGATGTAAAAATCTGACACAAAAACGTTATTGGTCCCTTTAATTCGGTTTACTGTTTTGTAGTTCCATCCCTCTACACTACACTTTCTGTATTGCTACATGTATGTATGACATAAATCCAGTCATTAATTTTCACGTTTGAATTGTTTTACATTTATCAATTCGGGGCCTTTTATATTTAACTATGTGGTATGGATTTGTCTCATTGTTAAAGGCCGTACGATGGCTTATAATTGTTATACCTTCTACTTCTTTTTATATCTGTTGAAGAGTTGTGTCGATTTTAATCATACCAGATCTTCTTATTTCTATATTTTATTCTGCAAATGTTTAAATGTATAAAGTACATTTTATCAAAACATTCCGTATGCCTTCAAACAATATTGGGCTCGTGGTGATATGTTATACTAAATTAATCTGAATATATATATAATTATAAATAAGACTACTCTCCATCCAAGTTAATACCTAAACAATAACAATTATAGGTCAAAGTACGACCTTCAACGCGGAGTCTTGGATAACATCAAACAGCAAGCTACAGAATGTATAAAGGACCCAAAATGACTAGTGTAAAATAATTAAAACAGGAAAACCAGCGCCTACCTTTACCTTAACCTGAGACTATAAAAAGACAAAAATATCAATTGAAATGGCTTTACTTGATCAAAAAGACATTTAAACAAAACCAAGTAAACATGCAATGAACGAATACGTCTATGACGCAATTGTATATATTTTTTTAATATGAATAATACGTTCCTAACATGAAGGTACCCAAATTGCAACTTTTTTTTTCTTTTTTTTTCACTTTCGTTTATTCATAATCCAGACAAAAGTTTCCATTCTGTGTTTAATTTGTAGATGTATCTTTATTTAATATATAGTGTCACCAATTTTATTGGAATCCAAATTGAATCATAGAAAAAAATGGTTTGAACCGATCTACAAAACGACCCATGATTCTTATGAGGAGTATACCAAAGGTGTCTTCATGCTTAAATTCAAATCCGTTAAAATCAAATAACTCTTACTGATGTATTGACTTATTTCTCCATAATATATTTAAAAACAATTTGATAATGGTCCATGCTTAATATTGTTTTAAGAAATGAATGCCTATAACTTATCTTAGTTACTCATTTCTTTTTTAAATTTTACCTTTTTTAGACATGGCATTGCGTTTCCGTAGATTTGACTTTTTCCAGTGAATACTTCAGATTTGTTATTATTCGAATGACTCATATTTTCAGAATCTTCTGGATGTCTGAAGTTTCATTACCACATGTATGGTTCAGCAATGGGAACTTTGAACGTATATCAAGGAAGCAGACGTATTTGGAGAAAAGCCGGAAATCAAGGAAATCAATGGCGGCTTGTCGAAATTAGCCTGCAAGCTAATAACTTTAGTAGCTCAAATGTAAGAACAAATTCCACAACATGTATTTTATGAATAGATTCGGGTAGCAATATCTCTGTAAGTACTTAGACCAATTCTATAAATCAAATACAATTTCCATGATTGTTTCAATGATTTAAGATGATTTGAGAAATAGTAATTTGCGTAACGTTGTAATTAGTCAAAAGAGTCCGATAACTTTCAAATAATACAATCTTAATTTTCTCATTTTTTTTTACTGTTTTAGATAGCCCTTTTACACCTTAATATTTGCATGCCTCATCATATCAGAAAAGGGAAAAAAGAAAATACACAGAAACAATAGAAAGAAAGAACCGGGAGAAAATAGACAACACTTATGTAGTATGTTAAAAACAAAATACCGACAAAACGACAAACTACATTCAATAAAGTATCATATAAAAAGAAAAAAAACAACAATCAGCATCAAAATAAACTATCCACAATAAACCAGAAGTTAACACAATAGCATCAGAGCAGTAAGGTACGTGTTTCTGTTCCACTAATAGCACTCGATGGACTTTACTTTAAAAATCAGTTATAGTCGAGTACTTTTTATTTAAAAATGTTTGCGCGTAAATGAGCGTTCCTGATGAATTTAATCTAGAAAAGCGCATGATCATCAGACTCATGCCATTCATAAAGTATTGTTTTATTTTTATACAGTTCCCGTCCTTACTTTTATACAGATTAAACACGTGTTGGTTAGACTTAATATCATAAGTTTAAAAAAAAATCGGAAATGAAAATCCGCGGGTAGTAAACAAGTACAAACGAAATACTGAACGCAATTGTTCTTCTTTATTACAGATATCTTTTGAAGCAGTCCGTGGTTCAGGATACAAAAGTGATATTGCCATTGATGACGTTCAAGTACTGCTATCGGGCTGTTAAAACTATCAGTAATCAATTGAGCGGAATATTGGTGTTGATTGGATTACAATCCTTTTGGGTAGATAAACATTTGTGATCTGAGAGGCTCAATACATCAACATACTGTTTACTACATGTATGAGTGATCTTTCAAAAATACCACGAATGTGGAATGCAGGATGAAATATACTTTATTTACTTTTCAAAGTGTCGTAAATTTGAAAAGAAAACTCTCGAAGCATTGCCACGAACATCAATGTAAATGAAAATCTACTATGACATCAGTAACTGTTATTCCCCTAAAACGTGGCCTTGATCTAAATCAGTAAAATTCTATTTAAATTTTGTTCGTGTCAAGGTGACCTCGTACATTATAGATAACTCAGAGTTTGGTAATGTTATTTGTTTTATACTTTGTTTAAAAAGCAGTCTGTTGTTTTCTTTATTTCAATGCATTGACGAAGATCGGATAAGTAATATTCCTTTTTTTCTGTATAAATTCTACCGTTTCTGAAATGTAAGATTTATTTTTAACCGCAATAAAGTTGAGTACATTTCTATCGTCTTATTTTCATTCAGCTATTTCAAATCGGGACATTGCAATGAACATGTTCCTTCATCAGAACTTCACCACGCCAATTACATATAAAATTGAGAACGGAAATGGGGAATGTGTCAAAGAGACAACAACCCGACCGTAGAAAAAAAAACAACAGCAGAAGGTCACCAATAGGTCTTCAATGTAGCGAGAAATTCCCGCACCCGGAGGCGTCCTTCAGCTGGCCCCTAAACAAATATATACTAGTTCAGTGATAATGATGACTGTCTGCTCTCACGACTGTTCAGTTACACTTCAAATATAACATACTTGAAAGTATCTTATATCATAGTGGTCAAGGGGATGGCGTAGTAGAACCTACAATGTATGTGAAACAAAATCAAATCATTAAAGTAGAAATGAAACGATTTTTTAAGAAATTATAAACCAAACGCATATATCAACACCCATATGAGCCTCGACAAAATAGTCACTTCTGTATTTCAATCTTCTGCTACTGTTAAAATCAAGTATATAAGATGTACCAAGTTATAAGATCATATAAGCCTGGGGCCGTGTCATCGAAAGTGTCCTAAGATTTGTCCTAAGATATGTCTTAGGACAAATTATAGGACAGTCTTATGATATGTCCCAGACTGTACATCGAAGCTATTCTAAGATAATCTTAACAAAGATGTCCTATCGTAGTCCTATGTTCTCGTTGCCGTATAATGATGCAATTATTTTATGAAGAATATACAAAAATAGTAGGCTTTCTGTATGGTACTGTACATTAGGTTTTCAAAATATTTTAGATCGAGTAAAAGAAAGAAAAGAAAGAGGAACATGTCATTTAAAATAAATACAATTTATACCGTTAAATTGTGTACACATTCATATACGGTAAAGATAAGTTTAATTATAAATAATTAGATGAGACAAACTCAAAGTGCCAAACTGTTTAGATTTTTAAAGTTCAAAGGGGAATGTACTCAATTAAGTTGTCGATAACGTAGCTAATTTTGACGGTAAAGAAACATCAATTCGATCACTTCTCTGTTACGGGCTGTATTATTATGACTAGTCGAAAACATTTATTTTAACTTGAACACCAATAGGTTTTACATTTTCATTCTTGTCTCAAGCAAATACCCTACACTCCTACACATATTTTAAATATACCAGCGAATAAATTTGTCATTGATAAATACATTTTGAAAAACTTATCGTCTTATTCTTTTTTTTTGATTTTGAAGCCGCAAACGAAAATGTTAATGCCGTTCCCGATTAAACATACCACAAATACATTCCAAGTAAAGCATTCAATTCATCATTTTTGGCTTTTCAACCGAAAGGTAATGATAACACGTGTTTCGAATTGTTGTAAACAAACATTTTCATCGATATCAGTTATTAATAAGGTAGTTTTGACATTTAGCTTTTACATAGTGACCCAAATCAAAAGGAGTTTTGCAGCTACTTAGAAAAAAAGCGTAAAAGCAGTTAAAAAAAACAATTCACAAACCAAAAGCAATTATTATAGCTGGTTTATAGATATGAAAAAGATACATGTATCAAATATGATTTATAAAACCAATAATCAGTACTTTATAATGAACTGGCAAAATAAAAATGGAAGAAAACGACTACATCAGCAGAACATAAATATTTGACAACAAGAATTAAAAAAGAAATATTGTATTTTTCCAGCATGAAATACAATTCGACATCTTCATATAAAATTGGTACAAATTCATCCCCTTGGACATAGCGAATAGTGCTTATCAAAAAGTTATTGAATAGTGCAAACCAAAGAGATACCAAATAGTGTTAATGAAAGAAATATCGAATAGTGCTTATCAAAGAGATATCAGCAGAAATCCAATTTGAGTAAAACTTGTAACTAGAACATTTATTCTACAGACAAAAAGAGCAGCTTAAAATAAAAACAACGTTGATTTAACCTGTAAATTATGTGACTAGACTGAAGAAACACTAACAAACTTTTTGCTGTGTTGTTAAGCCCTAGACCTAATTCGAATACCCGTACTGAAAAACATTATTTGTAAATATAGTGAGCTTCCTGCTTTCCAATATACTAATTCACAGCTAGACATTTTGCAACTAATTATTAACCCATTCCACAATGCTAGCAGTGATTATTTAGAAATTCTTGTTAAATTATTTTTATATTATTATGTCGGGGCCAATTAAAACTATATCGTATATTGTTTTATCCACACGGAATTTTGGATGGATACAAATAATTACATAGATACACATAATTTGATCGCTGTTGACAATCATATTAACACATCTACTTATTTTTACACAGTTATAAAAAGAATAGCATTTTACAAATGTACATCATATTATATATATAATGTTTATATAAATATAACAATATTATCTGAAAGATAAGATAACTACATATATATTAATTTTTGGAATATTCTTAGGCGAAATTGCAATTGTATTAATGTGATTAAGATTGAATTATATATGACGGTTGTTCATTGGTGCATTTATTATTCTTCTTTTTAATAAATGTCGTTAATGATGTAACACTGCTTCAAGTAAGTTATATCCCCGTATAGTCTTTTTTATTTGCACATTTCGTTTTTAAAAATAATCTACCTTTTCGAGGATTATGTTTGATAGTTATGTCAATGTGTTAATTAAAGTTCAATTATCTTCTGTTTTTGTATAAACAGGTACATGTATCTACAATCAGCAGATCATCAGTTTCACGCGGGTTTCCGTTTATTCAGCTATAATAGTTTAGGAAACAGCCCATACACCAACACATAAAACCTGAAGATATTTATCAATGTTTTCTAAGTACAGATATAGTGTAGTTTCACATGAACATAGGCTTCCGACTCAGTAATCAAATTTCAATCGAACGAAAGTAAACACGGAAATGTTTAATTCTATATAAAAGAGATCCTTCCAAAACAAGTCATCTAATATTTTCCGAAGAAAGTTTTGTTCATAATAACATTCCAATCGAATGGCTGTTAATTATAAAAAGGGCTCTCGACCTTATGAAAATGAAATATTTGACCGAAACGTAGCTGTTGTTGAGGATGAAGATGATGATCAAGCAGATTATGAGGAAATTGCTGAATATGCTAATAAACCGCCAGACGAAAAAAAGAATGAAAACAAATATACAGACTGGAATGAACGTGGTACGAATACAGCTACACATTCACGCAGCAAGGAAACATTAGGGAACAACAAACACGAAAACACAAAAAATATCGACTTACAATTACCTACAAAACAAGAACTGGCAGATGCAAAAGTAGTAAGAAGCATATGGAGAACCGCATGTGCAGTATCTGCAGTTGTATGTGGCGTCTTACTGTTAGCTCTTGGTGTAGTATTGGGGTTGATGCTATCAAACAAGGGTAAGAAATTTGATTTTTAAGCAAAACGAATTATTTGGTCAACCCTTAGTTAATGAATTGGAATCTATGACTCTATGATGTTTGTTCCTATTAACACTACGTTATCATTCTTACATAACAGAATATGGTTAAACTGTAATGCAAACGGAAATGATAACATGTTTTGTGTTCATGGTTCCTGTTGGCTATTTTTTGTGTATGTAGTGTTAGAGCCATCGAAAACATTGTTTATTAATTACTATTTGTTTTTTCTAAAAAAAAATGCATACATTTTTCAACTTTATTTATAGCATCTCCATGTGCATATGTACAGTGTCTTCATAATGGGAATTGTTCTGTTTCCGGAGATAAAGCAATCTGCAAATGCCATGATGGGTTTTATGGATTGAAATGTGAAGGTACAAGTTTATTTTTTAATTCAGTTTTTATTTTTTATTTTAAAGTTTGTAATATTTGAATAATGTAAATTTTGATAAGACATTTCAATAATTTAATTTGTCAAAAGCGCAAAAAACAGTTTTTTAAAAATAAATTATCAATTCGTTATATGATTTTTTTTAATGATTATCATATAGTTGATAGTATATAGTCTGTAATACAAATTAAATTAAAAGTAACATATTTTTTGGACTCCTAGTTGTATTGTTATTGTTTTATCAATGACTAAATCTGTAAACATGAGGAAGTTTTACCATAATTTGACGCTACTTGTGTTTGGGTATCAAACACTATTCGATAATTAAATTGCCAACGATATTTGTATTGCATTCAGTTAAGACAAATAGCTTTTTGAAAGATAAAAAAGTTTTGTATGTTTCTATACTAAAGTTGTTTGATATGTACAAATGGATACTTTTATTTATTGCTATTGGTTTTGAACAATCTTTCAATAACCGTGAGTATATGTTTTAAGGCATGAACTAGCACTTCAGTGTGGGATGTTGGTTGTTGTCTGTCATGATATATGTCTTCATTGTTTTGTAATACATTTGATATTTAGTTTTTTTAATTGTTTCGTACTTTGTCAAGTGGGTCCTGTAAGAGCTGACGGCACGGCATGCATTTTGTCCATTGCTGAATGTTGTAAGGTGGCCTATATTAGTTGCTTAAAACTACATTAATGTAATGGAATTTAATTCACATAAGCTTCTACTAACATTTGTGCACTTTGGTCTTCCGTGGATAGTTGTGTCATTTTGCCAAAAAAGTGAAAAATTTAGCTAATTAAACATAAAACCCGGTTTCAAGCCACCATATCTTATTTCCGGGAAATTGCCAGTTACACGTCAGGAATAAGACAGATGCTTTCCATTCGTTTCATTGATTGATAACATCTAAAGTTTCAATAGGTTTTTTTACTTCCCTGATTGAATCAACCTTGGCGTGCTGTATACTACTTTATTTTGATAATCATTATCATCTTCTTATTGTATAAAGATTTTTTTTTTTGATTTCGTTTGATTTACTACATTGTAAACTAAACCAGGCTAAGAATAATTACCAAAATATTAGACATTACACAATATACGGTTTACATTCGTCTTCTCCGGCTTGGTTTTAATTGGTGAAAATGGACAGTTGTTCGTTATCATCATTTTTGTATTCCAATTTGACACTGCTCATGCTGGTACGCAGTTGCTTTTGTATTTTGAACTGCCATGATGGCTTTTCGAACGTCGCCTTACTCTGTCCATTATTCAAAACATATTCTCTATGTAAAACCACAAAAGAAAATGTTTTGAAACTTGGCAGAAAAGATGCATTGTGTAAAAACAGCAGTTTGTACGTCAAATCTCAAATTTAAAAACAATAGGAAAATCTCTTTTGGGGTCAATGTCCGTGAAATGTCTTTTCAGCAAAAAAAAGCAGTTTCAACTATTGCCTTGAAATCGAGAATAGACACTGCGAAACGTTAAATATGCAAGATGCAAGAATAATAAATAAAAAAGTTCCAGAAAAAAGACAATATGGTAAAAGTCGTCAGTAGCCTCTTATATGATTAATTGACCTTTAATACCAATGTTTACTTACAAAATTACGTTATTGTTTTAGTATTAAATTTCGAAAATTTAATTAATTGAAATATTTACAAGTTTAAATGAACAGCTAACCAAAATATACAGATAAGTCGGATGGTCAAAAATGTTGTTCGACACGTCATAGTAGGTCGGACGGTCAAAATCGTTAGTTGACACGTCGTGATAGCAGTTCGGACAGCCAAAATCGAAAGTTTACACGTGATAGCAATTCGGACGGTCAAATTAGTCAATTGACATGTGATAGGAGTTTTGCACTTAAATATTCGTCTTATGTTATCTCTCCAATTCCATAATGAATAGGTAACGAATAGGGAATAGGGAATAGGGAATAAGTAACCAACTTTCTCTATGCTCTTTTCAAAAATATATAAAAAGTAGGGGTCACCGTGCTATTTTTCAAGCTATGAGTCGTTGAAAATTGCCTAAATTTGGTTAGATTGTTAATGGAAAAACACAATTGTGTGCATAAAAAATAATCTATGAGATCGAATTTTGAAATAAATTGTGAAAAGATAGGTTTTGTAATATGTTTTAAGAAAATAAAAAGAAAAAATGGTGTCACCGAACTTGTTTTCTTGCTACAAGTAAAAAGAAAAAAAAATCCCTATCTGTCCAGTATAATATTTTTACTAAAAGAGTTATCTTCCCTTAAATGGCTCATTTGAAAAAAATGATTCAAAAAGCAAAATAAAATGATATTTGTTTAATTATTTTGAATTATGCAATAAATTGCCAAGTTTTCTTTATATTATTAAACAGTCTAACCATCAAATTGCAAATCTGTCTCCAAATTTGCAGATTTAGGCAAATAACTAGACCGATTTGTTACTGTGATTATTCAATCCAAGATGGCGGTATACCATGAATCTACCTTAACACCTTTAACATTTTATGAAACAATACATATCCATGCATGCAGTCAGAGATACAATTTATTTTTTATATAAATATAATGGTCTTTGAAATCTTTGTCTATTAGATCCTAACAATACGCACAATTGGAAAAGAGAACAGTTTGAGCATTATACTTCATTTAATCATTATGTACATTGTAACTCTTTTTAGATTAAAACACTTTTGTTTTTTTTCAAGGTACACCATGTGTTGACTATAGCTGTGACAATGATGGAACGTGTTTTCTTGACGAGTTTCAGCCAAGATGTGGATGTAAAAACGGATTTTCTGGTGACAATTGTACAAGTAAGTATATGAGTATTCTTGATAGCTTTCCCATGCTATTGCGCTATTTTGCAGACCATATACAATATTTTTTTGGTGTGAACCAAGGCTCCGTGTTGAAGGCCGTACATTCACCTATAATGGTTTACTTTTATAAATTGTTATTTGGATGGAGAGTTGTCTCATTGGCACTCACACCACATCTTCCTATATTCATAACAACAATGAATAATGAATATGTTTAGTTAAGAGTCTATTGTAACGTCCACACGAGAATGAAGTAGCATACACATACCACCCGTGAAAACTAGATAAAATCTGATTTACTTCTCATGTTAACAACTTCAGTTAATTTTTGGTGTTCTTAGGACACGCCTTTTCTCATTGTATATGAATAGCTAGTCTAGAGAGATCAAGTTCAACAGATGTAATATTAACAATATCAACTTATATGCAGCAAATACTTTTTAAAATTTAGATCACTGGCAAAAAAATCGCAAAAGATAAACCAATCATTTGATCAAATAAAATGCAAGCAAAAGCATATTTAAACTTATATCTTGCTTCTGAGCGATTAGTAGTCAAAACATATATCTTAAAGTCCCTCCTTTGAATTTCCTGCAAGATTAACTTAGGCTGTACATGATATCTATGGTTTAGCAAGAAGATCCTGAACTTATCTCTTCCTTGAAGTTTAGTCCAATGAAGTCGTCAATTGATTTTACAAGGATTTTAACTTGAATATTCGACGATTTTGAAAACATAGAAAATATGAGAAAAGATAGAAAGATGTCGCCCCCTCAAAGCAAAAGTGTATTAATAATTGCAAAAGCAGAATCTTTGTCTTATAGAGATAAAAACTAAGAATACATTGAATAGAGAAGAGGGTGGGGAGGGGTATGCTCCAAGTATATCTTTGCATGTTTATACATCTGTGTTGTAGAAGAACTTACAGAATGATGAATAAATAAAATTGTGAATGAAAATGGGGAATATAACAAAGAGACAACAACCCGAACAAAAAGCAAAATTATATTTGAGAAAGGCGTTTTCTTAATAGTTATCAAAGGTAACAGTTGTTGTATTGTATTGTATTTGCTTGCCTTAGTAATGAAAATGGGATAAATCAGCAATCAAAGTAATATTTCACCCCATTTATTCTTTACTGCGAACAAATGCTATTGTTCTTGAGTCTGGATAGAACTTAAGCAATCTCATTGTCTCTTTTTTTCTGCGGGACATTTTATAAATATAATTCACTACCTCTCATTCTTGAAACGTACATTTTGCCCTGATGAAAAGTGCTCATACGCTAACGGCAAAAAATTAAAGAGATTTTTATAACTATTTTCCCGCCTAGTCAGAAATACAACACTCTACTAAATAAGGGATTATCAAATGCATAAACCTTGTTTATAAATTAGATATTAGAGTTTGCAACAAAAGTAACAATTTATTGATGTAATACAGGAATGGCGCACCACCATTACATTTCAGTATCTTTGAACAATGCATGCTTTAACAACAATCAGAATGCGTTGAACAGCAGAATAACATGTGATGCTTAATGACAGAAAATGGGCAATTTTATTCTATTCCTTTAAAATTATGCTTTATTTAACCACAAAAAGATTAGTTCAACACTCATTAAAAATATTGTATATTTTTCTTTTGTAGCAACACCATGTTCAAGTTCACCATGTGAACACGATGGGACTTGTTCAGTGATCGGTTCGAGTTTTTCTTGTGCTTGTTTATACGGATTTAAAGGATTACAATGCGAAAGTAAGAAATAATACCATCATTATATGTACTTATTTATAATCATTATAAACATAAATATTATCATTAATTTCTTTGCGTACTATGTATAAATAGAGATGCGATATTCTGAGACAGCAACAAAAACAACAAACATACCAAACGATATATATTTATAGAGAAAAATGAAGTTTTCAGAAATAGAAAAAAAAAAACACCATTTAAACAATAACAAAAATGGCAAAAATACCAAATGATATCTATAGAGACATATCAAGTCTGTAGACAAAAAAGGCAGATGTGTATACAAATGTCAAACCTAATGGTGTACTGAAATATAGAAATATTGTCGTCTCTTGACTCCATAATTCGCTAGTATGTCAGGTATTTGAAACGGATACATGGCTATTGATTTCAAACATAATTTCCATTCCTTACGAAGCACATTCGGTCAAAAATAGGATAACGTTATGGAATAACCGTTTCACAAATGTTATCGGATATATTCCTTACGACGTATATGAGCGTTTTTCAATAAAAGTGTATATTTCAGACCTAAAAAAAATGGAAAATCAACTTGTCTAAAATTTAATTTCAAGAGTTATTTTGAATACCTCTATTATAGACCTGTTTGTAAACAAAAAGTGCAATCTTAAATACTCCTTAAAATGATATTATTTTTTAAAATTTGAGTACTGTTTCGTAGGGGACAAAAACGAAACTGCTTCTAAACACACATATGTTTGCAATTTTAAATGTTTCCTATAGACATTCAAGTTTGTTTACTTTATATTACTAGGAAAATCTAATTTTTTTTCTGAATCGGAGAACCATTTTTTATCGATAAAGATTAGACAGTACTTCACATATGAAGGTACAACTCGTGTTACGTAGTGGACATTTTGATGCGTTTCGTAGGTGACAAATCCGTTTCGTAGTGGACAAAAAGTTTCGTAGTTGACATCAACCCTATTCTATGTTAATAAAAACATAATAAAAATTACATGAAACTAACCCTTGGTATTTGCTTTGCACGAATATACTTGAAAAAAGAGTAAAAAATGACTGCATGGTAGTGGTAGTGTCCCCTACGAAACGTTTTAATCCCATACTTGTTTCGTAGGTGACCGTTTCTTAGAGGACGTATTCACATGTTTTATCTTTTTCCCCACAATCCCTTTGTTGCAAAAGTAACAAGACTGATTGTATTCATCAAATCATTTATTAAGCTGCACACTGATATTTTTTTCATAATTTTAAAACCAGATACTGATGGAGATTTGACCCGTTTCGTAGTGGACATTTACAAAAATACGGTATCACTCTGGTCCATTTGATGTGCTCAATTTTTTTTACCAACAATTAAATTGCCGTTATAAAAGCATCACTTCTTTTGTAATGTTTATATCTCTTGCAAACAAAAATTACATTGATTTTATAAAACGGTTTATTAGCAAATTTTAATGACTTCGTTTCGTAGTGGACGTTTTGTTAGGGACACACCTTCTGAAATAAAAATCCTATGTTAAAAGCTGTTTATTATAATATGTTGGCTCTAAACATACTTTTGAATTATTAAAGAACTTATATTAAGTAAAAATAACATTTATTTCTACATTTTTTTACGATATTTTAGAGTATGAATGTTGAATAGGCGGTCTAGGGACATGCCATTTTTGTTGTTTTGGACTATTCAGGAATCAATAAATTAGCAATCCCTTTAAAAAATTAACTGTTTCTTTGCTTAAAAATGTTAAATCTAATTTAATGTACTGACTGCACAAAAAATTACTTGCAAAGTCCAAACACATTTTTTTAAAAGTGGCTAGGACAAGAAAATACGTTTTTATTTAAAAACGCCCATATACGTACAATCCCCTTTCCTTTCATGGATGTAACCTACCGAATTAGACTATTTACCGGATTTGTTATCACATAAGCAACACGACAGGTGCCACATGTGGAGAAGGATCCGCCTACCCTTCCGGAGCACCTGAGATCACCCCTAGTTTTTGGTGGGGTTCGTGTTGCTTATTCTTTAATTTTCTATGTTGTGTCATGTGTACTATTGTTTGTCTGCTTGTCTTTTTCATTTTTAGCCATGGCGTTGTCAGTTTATTTTTGATTTATGACTTTGACTCTCCCTCTGGTATCTTTCGTCCCTCTTCTATTGCAATGCGTTGTGTAGGGTATACAGAAATCTTTTATAAACATTTTCAATTTTAAAAAATAAGTATTCCTTGCTTCAGATTTACAGTTTGAAATTTATTTACACTTTCACGAGCATACAACTACTTTTTATATTGTGAGACCATTTCCTGGATACCCACGTTTTGTATAAATGGTATTCGTTGGTTCTTTATCTTTATTTCAATATCTATTTTTTGGAGGAGGAATAAATTTCATTCAATCAAAATGTTTTGATTTTATTCATCGTCGTATATATTTTATGACATATAAAATACTGTGCAGTTAGAAGCAGCAATACGATAAGTCTTGTAAAATATACACTCATGCAAAGCTCTGATTCCTTTCACGGATTTGACTATACTTTTTGGACCTTTTGGATTATAGCTCTTCATCTTTTATATAAGCTTTGGATTTCAAATATTTTGGCCACGAGCATCACTGAAGAGAAATGTATTGTCGAAATGCGCATCTGGTGCAGGAAAATCTTCTCCTCTGAAACTTCTAAGCCAACTTTAACCAAACTTGGCCACATTCATCATTGGGGTATCTATAGCTAGTTTAAAAAATGTGTCCGGTGATCCGGCCATCCAACCAACCAAGATGGCCGCCATGGCTAAAAGTAGAACATAGGGGTAAAATGTAAATTTTGGCTTATATCTCTGAAACCAAAGCATGTAGAAGAAAACTGACAGTAAGTTAAATTGTTAATCAAGTCAAGATCTATCTGCCCATAAAGTTTCAGATGAATCGGAGAACCTGTTGTTGGGTTGCTGCTCCAAATTGGTAATTTTAAGGAAATTTTGCCGTTTTTGGTTATTATCTTGAATATTATTATAGATAAGAGATAAACTGTAATAGCAATAATGTTCAGCAAAGTAAGATCTACAAATAAGTTTGCACGACCAAAACGGTCAGTTGACCCCTTAAGGAGTACTTGCCCTTTATAGTCAATTTTTAACAATTTTTTGTAAATTTTTGTAATCTTTTACAAAAATCTTCTCCTCTGAAACAACGGAGACAAATTTAAACAAACTTGTCCACAATCATCATTATGGTATCTAGTTTAAAAAAATGTGTCTGATGACCCCCGCCCGCAAACCAAGATGGCCGACATGGCTAAAAATAGAACATAGGGTAAAATGCAGCACGCCTCCGGGTGCGGGAATTTCTCGCTACATTGAAGACCTGTTGGTGACCTTCTGCTGTTGTTTTTTATTTGGTCGGGTTGTTGTCTCTTTGACACATTCCCCATTTCCATTCTCAATTTTATTTGCTTCATATTTCTGAAACCAATGCATTTAGAGCAAATCTTTTGAAATAAAATTGTTCATTAGATCAAGATCTATCTGCCCTGACATTTTCAGACCAATCGGGCAACTTGTTATTGGGTTGCTGCCCTCTGAATTGGTAATTTTAAAGAAATTTTGCAACTTTTGGTTATTATCTTGAATAGATAGAGATAAACTGCAAAGAGCAATAAAGAACAACAAAGTAAGAGCTACAAATAAGTCAACATTAGCAAAGTGGTCAATTGACCTCTTAAGGAGTTATTGCCCTTTATAGTCATTATTTAACAGTTTTCATAAATTTTGTAAATTTTTGTAAATTTTTACAAAATATTTTCCACTGTCACTTCTGGGTCAAGTTCATTTTATTTTAGATAGAGATAATTGTAAGCAGCAAGATTGTTCTGTAAAGTGAGATCTACAAACACTTTACCAACACTAAAACACAATTTTGTCATGAATCCATATGTGTCCTTTGTTTAATATGCACCTATACCAAGGTGAGCGACACAGGCTCTTAAGAGCCTCTAGTTGTTTATATTCTCACATTCTTTTAAAACAGTATACTATTTTCCTATTAGATACTCCATGCGACAGATACAGCTGTTACAACGATGGGACGTGTTTTATTGATCAATTTCAGCCAAAATGTGCGTGCAAAAATGGATTTACTGGTGACCATTGTACGAGTAAGTTTATGAGTATAGAAAACTATTGTTATAGGTTCAATCGATGACAAGATTAGTTTACATATATATGCATGTAAAATTTTCATGGAAAATGTAATAATCATGATAATGAAGAAGAAAAAACTAAACAAAAACAAAATAACCATACAAAAATTTTTATCATGAACAAACTTCATTTTACCGTGCAAGGGCTGTATGGCCAGTCAAGGGCGTTAGCAACTTCCATCATCATCATTTTATTTCTATTTACTGTTCGTCGGCACACCCCAGTTCTCCATTAAATACATAGTCAGTAAAAATAAAAAATAAATGATTATATAAAACATCAATTCATATGCAGCAAAGACAATTTGTAATTGATGTCACTTGTTTAAAAAATTGCAAAAAACGCGACCATTCACTAAAACAAATAAAATGCAAACGATTGTTTGTCATTGTATACAGCATATTCAAAATTGTATCTTGCTTGTAAGGTAATGTCTATAAAAATATCTTCACTCTTTTCGTTATTCTTTGAATTTCCTTTAGGATAAGGAGTATGGCGCTTGGTTTTTTGTTTCCCTTGGTTACTATGGTCCAAAAGAAGTTCTTCAATTTATATGTTCCTTAAAACTTTGTCCAGTGAAGTCGTCTATTGATTTCACAAGATGTTTTTCTTAAATGATCGATGATTTTAAACACATACGACAATTATTTCAGTGCGTAGTGACTAGTGTAGGTTATGATAAATGTTTTTTTGATGTAAATAAATCAGTATTCCTTGCTTCAGGCTTACATTTTAGAATTTATTTCCAATTTTAATGTTAGGATCTTCTATTGTTTTTATGTTTTAGACTCTTTCTTCGATACCCAAATTCTGTATAAAAAAATATATGAAATTCGTTGCTTTTGATCATTATTTTTAAGTGATTTTTTCAGAAGAGGTACTAATTGCTCAGTGTATTGTTAATTTCATCTAACACACATGTTTTAATTTAATTTAATATTGTATCTGTTTCTTTTCTAGCAACACCATGTTCGAGTTCACCATGTGAACACGGTGGGACTTGTTCGGTGATAGGTTCGAGTTTTTCTTGTGCATGTGTAAACAGATTTACAGGATCACAATGCGAAAGTAAGAAATAATACCCTTATTTTATATGCGTGTTCATAATCATCATACACTTTTATATAATCATTATTTGTATTGCATATGGATAAATAGAGAGGCGAAATACGCCATTTAGACAACAACAAAAAACGGCAAAAAATACCAAATGATATTTATAGAGAAACATAAAATCTTTAGATATTAAAAAAAGCATGTGTTTATTCAAATGTCTATCATCATCGTTGACTGAAGCGTAGACATATTGTCGTCATTTGACTTTCACAATTCGATATTTAATCGGGTACTAGTATTTGAACCGAATTCTGGACTGTTTATTCCAAAAATAATTGTTATCCCTTACGCAGACACATTTGACCAGTAATAGAACAACTATGCCAATGCGTCGTGTAGGGTATGCAGAAACCTTTTATTAAAATAATTTTAATTTAAAAATATCATATTCTTTGCTTCAGACTTGCAGTTTAGAATTTATTTATACATTTAATATTTACGATCATACATATAGATTCTACCACGGTATCGAGTGTGATACGATATTTACTTATCTACTCAAGACAGTTAAATTTTCAAATTTAACATACGAGGCTCGTCGATTGTTTTAAATATTTAAAATATAAAGCCTATTCCTTCATTGCGAATGATCTGCAAAAAGATGTGTTCTTTCTATATGACGTCATCAGACATGGTCGCCTTTTTTCATGCTGTCAGAATAGGAAATTTAAAGGAAAACAGAAGAATTCGAAGTCATAATTGGATTCTACATGTTCTAACCAATGAAGAACTGAGATCGAACGCGTTGATTATAAATATTTTTTGACTAGTATACAATGGGTGCAGAAATGGATAAATTTACAAAGAATTAGAGAAATACACCTTTATATTTTTAGACTCTCTGGATATTCAATTTTTTATAAATGGTATTCGTTATTGGTTATCCTTTTTTGTTTATTTTGCGGAGGAGGTACTTCATGCTGAATTTATTGTCAGTTTTCATTTAACCATAATGTTTTCATTGAACTCAACGTCGGATATTTTGTTTGACCTTAAAATACTCTGCAGTCAGAAGACAAGCATTAATCAGGTAAAGAATGAATAATCTTGTTAAATATACGTCTTTAAGTCAGCAACGTAACAACACGAAACATTTCGAAAATAAACATGTTAAACCAATGGTGTAAAGGAACCCATACGATCATTAAGTGTTTTTGTATCTTTTCACATTCTTTTCAAACAGTATATTATTTTCCTATCAGATACTCCATGCGGCAGCTATAACTGTTACAACGATGGGACGTGTTTCATTGATCAATTTCAGCCAAAATGTGCGTGCAAAAATGGATTTGCTGGTGACCATTGTACAAGTAAGTTTAAGAAATATTGAAGTCTATATCATAGATGCAATCGAACACAAAATTTGTATTCACATGATATATACATGTGAAATGCTCATTGAAAAAATGATACTAAAGAGGACAAAACAAGATGACAAAAAATTACCATGGAAAAAAAATCTATCATGTACCAACTTCATTTGCTGTTCGTTGGAACACGCCAGTTCTCCATTAAATAAATAGCCAGTAAAGATCAATAAAATAATTGATTATAAACAACTTCAACTGATATGCAGCAAGGACAAATTGTAATTGAAGTCACTTGTAAAAAAAATATAGTATTTAGCGTACGAAAATCGTACCTAAGCGTTTATCGGGCGTTCAAGAAACGTATGTTGGCGTATGCCTGGCGTTTGTCTAACGTAGATGGAATGCACGCTAGGAAGAAAAAATGTTTCTTGAACGTATTTGAGACGCGTCCCGATCGTACCTTGGACGTTCTATTATGGGGTATTTGTTACAAACACACCAGCATACGTTTTAGTTAAAGTCGAATGATCTTTAAGCATACGCCAACATACGTTACTTGAACGCCCGATATGCGCTAAGGTACGCGTCTCGTACGCCCAATACACGCTTAAAGCTCGTTGTGCACACGATACAGATATGATTGACAGAACCTGTCAAATGCATCCGTCATTACTAGCGTATTGGTAGCGTACATGATTTTTTACCACGCCCGGCGTACGTTGGAGCTATACGCTGATGTGTGACGCCGGTATAAAAATTTCCACGAGTTTAAACGTTCACCAAGCGTATACCTTTGTATTTCGACGTACTTCAAACTTATGCAGCGCGCGTTAAACAATTGTTTAGCGTTCCACTGGCGTGCAACTAATGTATACCGACTTCGTCAATTTTCTCTGTACGTTTGGTGCACGCCGGCCTATACGCCAATGTGTGACGCCGGCATTAGTCCAGTGAATTCGTCAATTGATTTCACAAGATGTTTTAATTAAATATTCGATGAGTTTTAAACACATACGACAATTATTTCAATGCTTTGTGAAGGGTATGCAGAAACCTTCTATAAACGTTTAAAAAAAAATCAATATTCCTTGCTTCATGCTTTTATTTTAGAATTTATTTACACTTTAAGTGTTAAGGATCTTCTTTTTTTTATAATTTACATTCTTCCCTAGATACCCAAAATCTGTATATGATATTTGTTGTTTTTATAATCTTTGTTTCTTGGTCTATTTTTTCGGAAGAGGAACTTAATGCTAGATTGATTGTTGATTTCATCTCACAAAAATGCTTTGATTTGTTCTACATTTCTTAAATATTCTATCTTTTTCTGTTTTAGCAACACCATGTTCAAGTTCACCATGTGAACACGGTGGGACTTGTTCGGTGATAGATTCGAGTTTTTCTTGTGCATGTTTAAACAGATTTACAGGATCACAATGCGAAAGTAAGAAATAATACTATAATTGTACGTACTTATTTATAATCATTCTTAACATTAATATAATCATTATTTTTACTAGAATTACATATGGATAAATAGAGATGCGAAATACACCATTTAGACAACAACAAAAACGGCAAAAATACAAAATTATATTTATAGAGAAACATCAAAACTTTGTAAATAGAAAAGCCGGTGTATATAAAAATGTCTATCCTAATGGTTGACTGAAGTGTAGAAATATTGTCGTCATTTGACTTTCACAATTCGATAGAAAATTAGGTATTTGAAGCGGATACTGGACTATTGATTCCAAAACTAATTGCTATCCCTCTTGCAACCCAATTAGGAAATAGGACATGTTGGATATGCAGACAAACATTGTTATATTAATTTCTTGCTTCAGACTTACAGTTTCGATTTATTTTACACTTACAGTGTTTACCAGAATACATACACTTTGATATTTTTATATTCCTTCCTGGATACCCATGTTCTGAATAAACGATATTTATTGTTCTTTATCTTTATCATGCCCCACCTACGATAGTAGAGGGGCATTATGTTTTCTGGTCTGTGCGTCCGTTCGTCCGTCTGTCTGTCTGTCTGTTCGTTCGTTCGTCCGTCTGTCCCGCTTCAGGTTAAAGTTTTTGGTCAAGGTAGTTTTTGATGAAGTTGAAGTCCAATCAACTTGAAACTTAGTACACATGTTTCTTATGATATGCTCTTTCTAATTTTAAAGCCAAATTAAACTTTTGACCCCAATTTCACGGTCCACTGAACATAGAAAATGAAAGTGCATGTTTCAGTTTAAAGTTTTTGGTCAAGGTAGTTTTTGATGAAGTTGAAGTCCAATCAACTTGAAACTTAGTACACATGTTCCCTATGATATTATCTTTCTAATTTTAATGCCTAATTTAATTTTTTATCCAATTTCACGGTCCACTGAACATGGAAAATGATAGTGCGAGTGGGGCATTCGTGTACTTTGGACACATTCTTGTTTTTTGTCAATTTTGATGAGGAGTTACTTAATGCTGGATTACTTGTCAATTTCATTTAAGAATTGAATGTTTTTTTGTAACTTTATTGGGGTTTAAAAGCGTTGACCGAAGTACATTTCTAAAAATGTGCGCATGGTCAACGCTTTTACAACCTTATGAAGTTACAAAAAGAAGCATTCAATACTTATAATTACTTTTCTTTTAGCTAGGATCATGAAAACACGATTTTTATCAAGTTTGTATTTAATTTACCTCTGCAGTTTATCATGGGACCTCGTGTTTTCATGAAAGACAAATTTCATTGTGTAATAAAGTTGATTATGGAATAACGCGAGGTTGCAGTAAGCCAATCAGAATAATGTATTATAATGAAACATACATCTACTGTAATTATTTAATGAAAATGGTTTGATTTTACTTAAAGTCGTATATATTTTATGACACGAACAATACTGTGCAGCCAGAAAAACAAGCAGCAATTAGATAATCTTGTAAAATATGCGTCTTTCAGACAGCAATGTAACAACACGAACGTTGTGAGCATGACATGTAAAGTGCACATAAGATCTTTAAGTACAAGTGTTTTTGTATGTTCTTTTTATTTTTTTTAAAATAGCAATTTTTTTTCGAATCAGATACTCCATGCGGAAGCTATAGCTGTTCCAATGGTGGTACATGTTTTATTAATCAATTTAAACCAAAATGTGCGTGCAAAAATGGATTTACTGGTGACCATTGTACAAGTAAGTTTATGAAATATAGAATTATATGTCATACAAATAGATTCAATAGGACACACAATTTGTATACGCATAATATATACATGTGAAACGTTCATAGAAAAAATAAATTTGAAAAGGAAACAACAAGATAAAAACTAAATTACCATAGATATAAATTTCTCATTTATCAACTTAAGTTCAATTTGTTATTTGCTGTTCGTCTAAACATACCAGTTCTCCATATAAATAAATAACGAGTTAAGAAAAACAAAAAGATGGATTATAAAGAAAATTAATTGATATACAACAAAAACAATTTGGCATGTTTTGTGTCTGGTGTTTTCTTAAGAAATGTTTTATTCGTTTGTCTGCATTGTTACTAGTTAAAGAAATGGGAGACATGAACAAGTTCAGTTTTATTTCACGCCATTTATAACTTTTTGGTGAACACAAGTTGTTGTTCCGGAGTCTCTTATTCTTGAAACGTGGATTTTGCCATATGGCATCCTGTAAATATTGAACATTTGCGTATAGAGTGGGATGATCATTTTCGCCATATCTTTCCATGTCAAGATCTTAAAAAGTCTTTATAGTTATTGACTTTATACAGATGATTAGCTCTTTTCAAACATCTATTGTTTCACTAATAATACATGGGTATAAATTAAAATCATTACTTAAAACACTGCAAAAAAATCGTTTTGATTGTTTTTTTTGTGTTATCATGAAGTGTGTTCAAATTTTATAGCACACAAAGCATTCCCTCAAAGTTTTCACACAATATAGACAGAAATATAGACAATGCGTTCAGTTAGATTATCAAATGCATCAACGTTATCTTCTATATTTGAATTCTAATTTGATTGTTAAATTCACCAATATCAAATAAAGAAATGTTTTATTCGTTTGTCTGCATTGTTACTAGTTAAAGAAATGGGAGACATGAACAAGTTCAGTTTTATTTCACGCCATTTATAACTTTTTGGTGAACACAAGTTGTTGTTCCGGAGTCTCTTATTCTTGAAACGTGGATTTTGCCATATGGCATCCTGTTAATATTGAACATTTGCGTATAGAGTGGGATGATCATTTTCGCCATATCTTTCCATGTTTTCTTCAGTTTACGTTTAGGTCTTTATGTTTTTGAAGTATACAGATATTTCTATATGAAGATAACTTCAAATGCAAAATATTCTTTGTTTGAAAACGTGTTTGTTTTGATTAAAATCATCTGAAAAGTTGGTTTAAAGGGTGTATGAAATTTCCTATTTTTTTGTCAACGGGGGACACATATTCGCCGTTTTTACATATCTATTTAAAACCAAATAACTGCAGCTTTAAACAATATTTATCAAATAAATTTCATTATAGACGAATAGCAGACATTTTAAAGGTGTAAAAAACAACTGAAATTTAGGACAATCAGTCAAAGAATTACTAAGGAATGCTTCTTTGAAATCGTTTTTTTCATTCAGGAAATTGGCTGAAAATCGTTGTCCATTTTTCGGTCCTTTGCCGTAAGTGCCGAAATTTAGTCTTTTTCAAAAATAATCATATTTGTTATAAAAATATAATTTAACGGCATATTTCTTCCATTTCAACCATCCTTTGAAGTTTTTACACCTCGAAATCATAAAACGGCGAAATTGTGTCCACGGCGAATATGAGCCCCCCACTCTACTCAAATGGATGACGGAAAAGATAGACATTTTTATCAGTTCCTGTAGATATAGTGCCTAACATGATTTTGTGGGGTAGACGAAATTGACCTATACAAAATCGTATAGAATCTTTTTTTTTTTATTAAGATAAACCATCATTTTACCGGGTGTTTAATTAATTTGGCACTAAAAGTGTAAGTAAATTTGATGAAAGTATAAGAAATGGATATTCTTACCTTTTAAGATTTGAATCATTCATTAAAAATGGTATGGACTCGTAAAGTGTTCAGTTTGAAGGTCATATTAAGTTACTGTACAAATTCTGGCACGTTCTGATTTATCCAATATATTGTATACATGCATGACAAAACAGAGTTTGAAATCAAACAAGTAATAACTTGATCCAATCATAGTGTGTAAGATTCAATAACAATGGCCGGTCCACTTCGTTATGAACATAGGGATCAATTGGGTAAGGAGAACATGACAAGATACCAAACTTCATTTTTTGCTACAAAGAATAATGATTTGTCAACCAAAAGTTTTGCTGTAATTTCAAAAACAAGTGTTGTATTCATATAGTTATCGAATCTTGGAATTGCGTTTTTGAGGCAATAGAAAGTATGATCTTAAAAAGTCTTTATAGTTATTGACTTTATACAGATGATTACCTCTTTTCAAACATCTATTGTTTCACTAATAATACATGGGTATAAATTAAAATCATTACTTAAAACACTGCAAAAAAATCGTTTTGATTGTTTTTTTTGTGTTATCATGAAGTGTGTTCAAATTTTATAGCACACAAAGCATTCCCTCAAAGTTTTCACACAATATAGACAGAAATATAGACAATGCGTTCAATTAGATTATCAAATGTATCAACGTTATCTTCTATATTTGAATTCTAATTTGATTGTTAAATTCACCAATATCAAATAGAAATGATAATGGAAAAGTGGAAATAGGGAATAGGTCAAAGAGACAACAACCCTACAAAAGATAACAGTCGAAGGCCACCAATGTCTTTCTTGTTTTAGATATAAGAATTAACATCAACAACATCCATTTACTGTTGTAATGTTTTCTTAAAGGAATGCAACATCACCATGACCTTTGTATTCTCTTTCAACAATGAATATTTTTCTCATTTAAACAACAAAAATAATCCGATGAACAGGAAAATGACTATTCATTGATCCTTAATTACAGCAACTGGGTTTCTATCATAATCTGGCTTCTTTTAACCACGAAAATAAAAGTTCATCACTGCTTTTATATTGTATATATTCTCTTCTAGCAACACCATGTTCAAGATCACCATGTGAACACGCTGGGACTTGTTCGGTGAAAGATTCGGGGTTTACTTGTGCATGTAAAAACGGGTTTACAGGATCACAATGCGAAAGTAAGAAATAATACCATCATTTTACGTACTATTTGCATGGCATATTGATAAATTGAGATGCGATATACGCTATTAAGCCAGCAACTAACAACGGCAAAATTACCAAATGATATTCATAGAATTTTCTTATATAATTCGATAGTAAACCAGTCCTCAAAAAAGGAATACATTTGGTTTGAATTAATGACAAA
This sequence comes from Mytilus galloprovincialis, assembly GCF_965363235.1. NCBI lineage: Eukaryota > Metazoa > Mollusca > Bivalvia > Mytilida > Mytilidae > Mytilus > Mytilus galloprovincialis. Next base: position 51,097,027 of record NC_134838.1, on the reverse strand, counting down.
TAAACAATAACGAAGAAATGCTACTTATCTAACCGATATTATAGCAGTAGTAGAGTACTCACAGACATCTAAACCGAGTGTGAGACTATTGATTTCTAAAATATTTCCATCCTAAATTAACGTATGTATAAGACATCTTTAAAACTTTTTTAAATCAAATAATATAATGTTCGTAGCTTCAAATCTATAGTTTATAATGTTTTTACAATTAGAGTGTTCGAGACTACGCCCATTTTTATAATTCTAGAATCGTTGTGTGATATCCTCATGAATATATTTTCAGAAGAAGTATTCTGTTGACCCACCATAATATCACGTCAGACACTTTCAAAAGTCAAACATTGTATTAGAAATCAAAACATGGATTAAATCAAAACACAAAAAAAAACCACTCAATATTGTACAAAAAATACATAGAACGATATAGATCTAGTCATACGACTCTCAAAACGACTGGGGTGGATGAGACTAAGAAACAAGGAGTTTGTTCTGATAAAACCATCTTTTATGATGCTCTCCGTGATAACTCAAGAACAGGGAGAAGCTAGTTTAGTGGATGGTACACAAATATTGAGTAATGAAAGAATCCGGAGGCAAAGATGTCAATGATTTGAGATATATTTGTAATTATAGACTAGACCGTTCGGAAAAATGGTTCTTCACATGATTAATTATTCATACACTGTTTTTTTATTTGTCGTTTTGGGATTTTTTAAATGAGAGTACATTTATGTAGGCGTTTCCGAAGCATATTTGAAAGTCGTGCCAAACCAAAACATATTTTCGATTTGTTTCTTTAAATCAATATACTCATAACTTGACCAGTATTTACTACATTCAAATAGGCACCCTCAGATATTCAAGTGTTGTTGTATGATTTCACATTCGTTTAGCATGACATTTGAGTTTTCTATCAGATACTCCTTGTGTTAGCTATATCTGTCACAATGGTGGAACGTGTTTCCTTGAAAATTTTCAGCCAAAATGTGCATGTAAAAATGGATTTACTGGTGACACCTGTATAGGTAAGTTAATAAATTCAATCGGAAACTACATATGTATACACATATAGGCATGTCCACTGTCAAGCAGGTTGCAGTTCACGTTTCAAATGCTGCCTTACAGGTGTCTTTTGGTTGTCATTTTCATAGTGTTGTAAAATGGTTAATGAATACTGAAAATGTTTGTTTATGGTTAAGAGAAGAAATAAATTTTTTTAGTATGATTTTTTTAATATAGAGTATCACTAACGAAGATGTTCATAACTACTATATTTGGTATATAAACTAAACTTTTGAAATATTAAAGTTTACAAGGGACAACCAGTCGAAAATTACATTTACACAAAAGAAAGAATCAAAAGTATTGCAATTTCAGAAAGTATTAAATATGCATACGTCGTTTTGAAACAGTTATATCTGTTTTGCAGAATAATTGAAGATTCCGACGCCGATGATTAACCTTATTTTCTATTGAACTCAATGACTGCGACTTTACTTTAATTTTGCTATATCTTACTACGAAACGGTGAGATCTAGAAGACTCGGAAACATTAGTATGCACAAGTATGTACTATATTTGTTATTTTCTAGTTACTCCAAGACACCCCGTTGTGAATTGTTCGGTGAGAGGTTCAAATGCTGCTTGTATTTGTCTAAACGGATTTGCAGGATTGCATTGCGAAAGTAAGAAATAATACCCTCATTATATGTGTATCGTTATCAGCATTACGACTATGAAGATAATAGTTATCTTTAATACATGTGAAACCAAAGCGAAACGGTGTATCTAATTTGGACAGCAATCAAAACTACACAAATATCAAACAACAGATCTATACATAGGAAATGTAGTCAACACTTATATGCAGATTCCTATACAACACTGTACAATATATCCACTCTAAATGTTGATTTTGCTTTAAAAATGTTATCGTCCCTAGACTTGTCTAATCTGATAGTTAAATCATTGCTAACGAGTTAAATCTGCTTGGCTGTACGATAGAAAAAAATAACAATGAAACTCTAAACTCAAAAACTGTTACTACTATACTATCGCAGTATTCAAGTACTCGCAAGTATTTGACACAAGTAATGGACTATTGAATCTACATATACTTTCCATCGTTTACGCAATCACATTCAATTAGAATGCTGAGGATAATAATATAGCATTGCGTAGGGGACGCAACGATCTAAGATCAGAAACTTTTGAAACAATTTTGAAAAAAAAACGATTGACAATATCACAAATATACATTGCTTCAAAGCGACTTTTTATATCTTCTTTCCTTTGTTAGTATTATCTAGCATACATCTACTTTTTTCTTTCGTGGTTTGATGCAGAGACGTTCAGAACACATAGAAACATAAAAATCAAGTCATACAGATATTGAGGTTGCTCTAATAATGCCCATGTCGTATTGGTCATGCAAAAAAAAAACAACTTCTTTAACAAGTTGAAATCAGTGAATAATCTTGAAAAGGAAATTGCACGATGCGATATTTTCTATTTTCCTCAGCGGCAGTATTTAATACAAATTTGTGTCTACTTCTACAGTAGAATCACCATTCTTTCCACATTGTTCCAAGTTACGTTTAAGATGCCAGTAATCTTTTCTATGTATACCATAGCTCTAACAATCCTAATCTTTCAACGACTCTCCGTAGACAAAAAGAAGACTACTGGATTAGACAATTGGGAACTGCAACACCTTATGGCTGCAATGACAAAATTGATGGTATAGGTATTCTATCTAGTCCTTCATGTAACTCGGTGAATGTGATGAATATTTTCAACTCGATCCCCTCGACGTAGACGCAGTCATGGTCATCGTCATTATACATCAACTTCTCTGCATGATGTCTCTACTAATGACTTGCTGCCATTCATACAAAAGCCGTTAGGTATTCATCACATTCGCACGAAACTTTATTCATTACCTCTTTCAAAACTTCATTCTCTGTTCAATTTATGTTTGGAATCCACTGTTACAAACCCTCATTCAAACCAATACAAACTTCAAGCTATAATTTCGGATATTGCAAGTCACAGACTTTTCAAGCCAGTTCGCATTGGAAAAGATGAAAAAGAGAAAATATCTTTTCTAAATCTTTCCTTTGCCAACAAAGGTCTCGATGGCGTCAACCTAGGCAATATCCTTCATCATAAATTAGTTCAATCGAAAATACCTCCTTATTTCAAAGACCAGTCTGTACCAATAATTTCTTATACCTATACCAAACCTATTGCAACTAAAATTTTCAATTACAAACGTGTTTTGCAGAATCTCGATATTCACGACTTCAAGTCTAAACCTCCTGATTGCACTTGTGCTAGTTCCCAATTCACATATAATCCTGCTGGCCACATTATTACCGGTGACCTTAACATTGTTAATAACACTTCTCTACGAAATGTGTTATCGAAAGGTCAGAAATATCGTGAGCCTAAATCCATCAATTGGAAATACAACTTTAAAATTTTGATGGATTCAGTCGAGGATTATGCCAGGCAATGGGCTAAGCGCGAGAAGGAAGACGTAGACACTCTTTCCGAATGGATTAAGGCAGTGAGGTCGTTGATACAAATCAGAAATAAGAAACTGAATGGGTCTATCAATGCCCATGCTACGTCAATCTTTAAAGACCCAAATGTTGCAAAAGACTTATCCGACCTCCATGACAAATATGTTGTTGTCCCCGCTGATAAAGCCCCAAATAACATCGTTTTTGTGTGTAAAAGTCATTACATCAACTGCTTGATAAACGAATTAGGTATTGACAATTCACTTGGAAACTCAACATATACCCTCACGACACTTACCAAAGAGGAAATCCTGGATAATCATAGGTCTGCTCTATGTTCCTTTGGAATTTCAACCAAAGATGAAGAACTGGATCTTCCATCACTGTATTGGATACCTAAACTACATAAGTGTCCTTACAAACAACGGTATATTGCTGGGTCTTCCAAGTGCTCCACGAAACCTCTTTCTAAATTATTAACATCTATTTTATCAGCAATCAAAGACGGGCTTCAAAGTTATTGTGAAACTGCCTATTCTAGAGGTGGCGTGAATCAGATGTGGATACTTAAAAATTCCAAAGATCTTTTAGAGTATATACAATCTAACTCTCTTTCATCTTGTAACAGTATTCAAACATTTGACTTTTCCACTCTTTACACAAGTATTCCACATTCCAAACTAAAAGACAAATTGAAAGAGTTTGTATTACTTTGCTTCATAAAAAAGAATGGACAACGTAGATACAAGTATCTTGTCTTAGGGAGGGATAAATCCTACTTTGTAAAGAATCACTCTGATTCAAACAAAAAATTCTCTGAAACTGATATTATCAAGATGCTTGATTTCTTGATTGACAACATATTTGTTACGTTCGGAGGACATGTTTTTCAACAGACTGTCGGCATTCCAATGGGAACAAACTGTGCCCCTCTATTTGCCGACTTGTTTCTTTATTATTATGAGGCTGACTTTAAGCAGGAACTTTTTAGGAAGAAAGATAAGAAGTTAGCAATATCCTTTAACTCTACTTTCCGCTATATAGATGATGTTCTTTCACTAAACAATTCAAAATTTGGTGACTATGTTGAACGTATCTATCCCATCGAACTAGAGATAAAGGATACTACAGATACAGTTAAGTCGGCTTCATATCTTGACTTACATCTAGAAATTGACAATGAGTGTCGGTTGAAAACAAAACTTTACGACAAAAGAGATGATTTCAGCTTTCCAATTGTGAACTTTCCATTTCTAAGTAGCAACATTGCAGCAGCACCTGCATACGGGGTATATATCTCCCAATTGATACGATATTCTCGTGCTTGCATTTCCTATCACGATTTTCTTGATAGAGGGTTGCTGCTTACAAGGAAGCTATTAAACCAAGAGTTCCAAATGGTGAAGTTGAAGTTATCCCTTCGTAAATTTTACGGACGCCATCACAAGTTGGTTGACCGTTATGGAATAACCATTTCACAAATAATATCGGATATGTTCCTTACGTCGTAACTACAACCCCCTTACCTTTCATGAATGGGACCTACCGAATTAGACTATTTACCGGATTTGTAATCACATAAGCAACACGACGGGTGCCACATGTGGAGCAGGATCTGCTTACCCTTCCGGAGCACCTGAGATAACCCTTAGTTTTTGGAGGGGTTCGTGTTGTTTATTCTTTAGTTTTCTATGTTGTGTCATGTGTACTATTGTTTTTCTGTTTGTCTTTTTCATTTTTAGCCATGGCGTTGTCAGTTTGTTTTAGATTTATGAGTTTGACTGTCCCTTTGGTATCTTCCGTCCCTCTTTTATGATGGCGTCGTACAGAATCGATGACATGATCAAGCGTTGAAGTGTCATTTCATGTCCACTGTTTAATTATTATTACCCAAAAGATCTAGAATGTTATGGATATAATTGTTGTATTCATTGTAATGGTAGTATAGTGGTTAAGAGGTTTTTCTACGTGTGTTGATGCTTGGTTTGCATATTAATCTAAGGAAAAAGTAATACTATATTTTCTTCTGATTAAGACTACTTGAAGATTAACCGTATAACAACAAAGGAATCACTAAACACGACTTACAACTTTCAATAACTTGAAAAGGTTTTATATTTATATTCAAAATGCAGTATGTTGCTTTGTCATTGGATAGCTTTGAAACTTTTTCGCCTACAGATCAAACGGCAAATAAGAGTAAGAAGATGTGATATGAGTGCTAATGAGACAATTCTCAAACCATGTCATAATTCATAATGCAGTATCATGAGTATGTTGCTTTGTCATTGAATAGCTTTGAAACTTTTCCGCCTACTGATCAAACGGCAAATAAAAGAAAGAAGATGTGACATGAGTGCTAATGAGACAATTCTCAATCCATGTCATAATTCGTAAAACTAAACCACTATAGGTCAAAGTACGTCCTTGACACGTAGCCTTAGCTCACACCGAACAGCCAGCTATAAAAGGCCCCACAAATGACGAGTGTAAAACCATTAAAAAAGGAAAAACAAACCGGTCTAATCTAAAAAAAAAAACGAGGGAGAAAAACCCACGTATGAACCGCATCAACAACTACAACCACTAAACAAAAGGTTCCTGACTTAGGACCATCTTCGCTAGCCAAAGGCAACGACCCACTTTCCTCTTTTCCATCATTGTGCCATCTATCGGTCGAATAAGGTCACTATCAATCTGAAATCATTTTTCTTGCTCAATGATAGCACTTGAACTCTCTTCAGTGTGTAGGTGTAAACATGGTTACGTCTAGAGTTTGCAAACTTGGTGAAGCAAAAAAAAAATATACGTTGACATTCCAACATTTGTGCAAGAAACATACACTGGAACTTCTATTAGTTGATTAAGAACATTTGAATTGTCACAAAATATCGTCGTGTGTTTTGAGGGTAAAGACTTGTTTCTCAATCAGCACGTAGCAAATTGTTACCATCATTTTCTACATTTACACGTGATCATGTTAAAGGCGTTTTTTGATTTGATGCAGTCAGTTATGACTGCAACCAATGGAAATCAATACTAAGATGATTCGAAATTCTCCCTCAATCCGTACGAGGGGAGCGGATCGTAACCCTTGGCTAGCGGTGATGACTTAGGACAGGTTAAACAAATGCAGTGGGTTCAAACGTTTTTACAGGCACCAACATTCATCCGAACCTGCAATACTAGTGCAACATCACAATATCACAACCTAGAAAGATACACTGTAACATATTTGTCGTGAATATCCAAGACCATACATGTGTTTTTTTGATTTATAAGAAGCGTTAGATATACAAACATATGATTTTGTAATGCGCAAAGATGGTATAAAGTGATTATATTAAATTTCGGAAAACAGAAAATCACTCAAATGAGAAATATCTTGTTAGGCCAATAGTACAAATGTGCTATACGTAACTCTACTAGTCCAATATTCCGGAGTCCTATATAAGATTAAAAACCTTTACATATATACACAATCGAAAGGCATTATAAACCATTTTTGGACCAATTCGATTTTTGTTTATCCCATTTCATTCAACGTCAAGTTTTATCTATTTTTGTTGTTGTTGACATAACGTGATTTGAATTATTATATATATGTAAATGACCATCTTTTCATTTTTCCAGATTATGTAGCTGACTTTGAAAACAGCCTTGACTCAATGTTCATTCAAGACCTCGATGACGATTACAACTGGACAGTAAATATGGTAATATCTATGTATAAAAGAAGACGTAAGAATATATGGTATCCGTGCCAATGAGACAACTCTTCATCCAAGTCACAATTTTCAAGAGTAAACCATTGCAGGTCAATGGACCAATAAAATGACTTGTGTGATACAATTCGAACAGGAAAACAATGGTTTGATTTAAAAAGTATGTCACAAACGAGAAACGAGAAACATTTATGAAACACATCAACAAACGACAACCAATAAACATGTACATATTAACTGCACTAAAAATCAGCTTCACAGAAACCGAAATAATTGTTGTGATAAGTACGTTTTAAACAAGTGACAACTCTACGACAGATGCATCCATTAAAAACATATTTTATATTCACGACTACTCTAAATATCAGCACAACAATGTTAAATCTACAAATGTGTTCTTTTTCGCTTGGATTCGAACTCACGCTATTGGGACATTGAGACAAAACCGCCTGTACTGTGTCAATCGCTCTAGACCACTCGGCCACATAGAGTGAACTAATTAGGTATTTCCACTTTTCCGTGGAAACACCTATTGGTTTTCTTCTGATTGAGGCCTAGGGTCTTTTGATTTGAGGTCGTTGGTCCAAAAAAATGAAAATGAGGTCAAGGTCAAAGGTCAAGGTCATGTTCAAAATTTTGATTTTGGCTTTTTATTTTTTTTATTTTCAGAAATCATATTAGATATCGACAAAATATTTTCACACAATTGTTAGTTGCGACATGTCGTAACATATACATTTTAGTCGTAAGATGCAAGTTTTCCCCCCTTTTATATCTAATATTAGTCTTATGGTAATATAACCCATTAACAATTTAAAGTAGAGGCCTAGAGTCTTTTGATTTGAGGTCCTTGGTTGATGACCTTGCAATTGAGCTCAAGGTCATTGGTAATTTTTATCATTCTAGATTTCGACCTTTGCTTTTACCTCATATGTATACATGATAAAGCCATGGGACTTTTTGCATTAGGTTGCAAGCAATGTGACCTTGAAAAAGCCAACCGGTAGCGACTTTTGGTAAACCGGAAGTAGCTCTTTTGTGCTTAATTAATTTAAAAGTATATAGAACCATATAATTTTGGAATCAGTGTCAAGAACACTATCAAACATTACCGAAAGTAACATCTTTTAAACCGGAAGTAAAAAAATATCTCCCTTATTTATATTTTTTTGTATAGAAACCATATTTTTTTGGAATCAGCGTAAAATAAGCTGTCATTTGACGCTGAAATTGACATTTAAAACCAATTTTAATATTTTCATATCAAAATAGATCCTTACTGGTGGAAAGACCTTTAATTGTTCTTTGAACAATTGGTTTTTAATTATTATAATTCTTCTTTCGGTGGTCTTTTGTTTACTTTACCCGTCAGTAGAATATAGAGTTGTAACACAGTCCATAATATATTAGACATGCAGATGGGAAGATCGTTAAATACAGTCACCGAAATACATATTTTGCCCAGTACGTCTACAAAAAGGGCAACTCTAATAAGATATATATATCTTTTGAAATTCAAAAGTGCTAAATAAGTCACTGACTTGTGGTAATGAAAGTTGTAGTTTATTTCATTGACGTAATTATTGTTTTTAAAATATTCATGCATCCGATTGAAAACTTGCTTGAATATGACTGATTATGCATAAATACACTTGAAACTGTTTTAAATGCAAGTCATTTAATTTATTTTCGACTCAGATCTTTTGAAAGGACTGTATTGAATCGCCTTAGCATTTGGTGGTCATTTATGGGAAAAGTGTTACATATTTCAGGTGGCCAATGGCTAATTTAAAAGGAAAACATTGCCTTAGTGCGATGTACTGATTTTTCGTTATAAACTTCTTAATTATATTAACTTATGTGTTGGTGCAATTACAAAAAATGAATGATGCATAGGAAATTATTTCATAAAAATCATTTGCAGTAACAAAATGAGATACTATAATCTAATAAAAAACGAACACAAATGATAAAACGAATGTGAAGACATACTAGTATAGAGTCAATTATGTTGTGTTTTCCTTATCGGCACATTCTCGTCTTGACATCGAGAAAAGGCAAAACTCTCTATTGTGCTGTTGGATCGATATCTCACATTTTAATGTAATTTTTATGTAACAATTTTTTTCATTACCTGAAAGTTACCGTAATCCACTTTTAACATATCATAACCGCCATTCTTAATTGCCTGGATCAACAACTATCAATTACTACAATATAATAAAATATAAAACAACATATACCTAAAAATTGCCGTTTTGATGTGATTTATCTTAATTTCAGCCATAGAAGAAACGTATTAACCTTAAGTTTGTAATCTTGCATTTTTATGTTAGTCATGACCACTGCGCCAAAGTCATTCACGAAGTATCGCGGAATATCTATTCTGTATCTTTTTCAAATTTATGCATTTTCTTCAAGCTCTCATGTATAATTTTTTTGTGTAATGCATAAGAATCGGAATAATAGTAGTTAGTTGAAGTGTTGCCACCGTCAATTTTGATTTAAAGTTCGCAAATATCCGTTAAACTGTCTCTGCTATACGTCGCAAGATAAATGGGGAAAGGGAGGGGGGTAGGAGGGGTCCTGATCCCGAAATCCTGGGCTTAAAAACACGAATTCCCGATTTCCCGAATTTGTATAAAGTAAATCCCGACATTCCGAAATCCGAAAAAAAGAATTCCCGGATCCCGACATTCCGAAATCCGAAAAAAAGAATTCCCGGATCCCGACATTCCGAAATCCGAAAAAAAGAATTCCCGGATCCCGAAAGGGTCAATCTCGAAATCCCGAGCTTAAAAACACCCGATCCCGGGGTCCCAATAAAGGTTCTAGCCCCCTCATAAATGTCCTTCGCTACCATCAAATCGCCAAATGACGCTTGCAAATCTTCAACTACAATACTGGTATTACTAGTACTTAAGGTAGATGGGGTGTTTAAATTGAAATCCATATATATATTTTTTTTTAAATTGACAGATGTTGTATAGTTTATGCATGGAATTTTCTGCCATAAAACGAAAACTACACAATATAATTTTGGGATAAAACATTAGAAGATAGCTCTTATATTATGCTTTCAGATAAGACAAAGAAAAATGGGGTCACGGGACTTGTTTTCTTGCTTAAAACATTGTTGTGAAGTCATTCTATTGTTGTACCCAACCTTAATTTCAGTTATTGGACTATCATTTACCTGTAAGAAACCACTATGTTACCTTTAGCTGTCCAATATTTGTAAGAATAGCCCTTCTCTTTCTTAAAAATATTGGACAGCTGAAGTTAGCATAACTGATTTTTACAGGTTAATGATAGACGTCCAATCACAGAAAAAAACTATCAATTTCGCCAACTGTTTGCATCATGTGAAAAGAAAAAAAACAACATACAAATAACAAATGACTACTAGAATTGCCATTGCGAGCAACAGCGGATGTTACCCTGGTCCCTCAATTGCCACTGAGTGGCAGCTATTTTAAGTTTTTCTAACATTGAAATAACTTAATTTACCTTACAATACATCATTTTGCAAATTTGCAGATAATTTTAAGTATTTTGAAAAATTTGATGATTGTACTGTATGGCAACGTGAGCCATTTTGAAAATTCAAAAGATGGATGGCAAGTCTTCGCATTCCAAGTAAGATTTCCACAAATTTCATTAATTTTGGAAGACTTTCCGATTTTTCACTTAATTTCTGTTTCCATGACAACAGCATTCATCTTGGAAATGCAAACCCCCCATTGCACATCTGCACATGGGGGTTAACATTATGGTAAAGTTCCATCATCATTGGTCCATTTAATTCTGAGAAATAATCTGGACAAAAAAGTGTGGGATGATGAATAAAAAGAAGAAGATCTAGAATGGAACAATAACAAGGTGACATAATTAAAAAAAACCAACATTTTATTAAAGTCACCTTCCAAAACAATAATTTTGTCACTCGTCAAAACAGTTTCTTGAGAAAAAAAATCACTTTCAAAAGATTTATTTTCGTCCGTCTTCGGTTATCAAAATTGACCTTTGGTGTTGCTCTTATTTTTCCTAATATCATTTTCATCTACAATTTAAAAAAAAACGAACAATATAGTAATGCTTCTAACGTTTGATAGATCACGCCGCAATACAAGGACCATAAACAACATAAACCTCACCCTGTGTAAAAGTGCAAATCTAGAACTTACTTCGTGAAATACGGGACTACAATAATTCTTATAATTTTCAGGTTTCTGCGTTGATTTACAAGTTGTTGTTTTTTTAAGTCTGATATAATTGCTTGAATATGAATATAATGCAACATTTCGCTAATGAACGACGATGGATATGGGAACTTAAGCAGAATTAAGGAAACTTGCTGTAGGGTATCTGTTAAACAAATTAACTGTGTGTTCGATTCGCACTTTGTTTGTAGTGATCGTTGTATGTAAGCCAGAGGTTTGTTTTGGCAAATGGAAATCGAGAGACAAAAATATGTTTCGTTAATATTAAAATTAAAACAACACAAGTACATCAATGCACAAATAAACGAAAAAAAGTGGTGACATGACCTTCCAGGAAAATAATCGATAAATAAGATGGAATATCAGATGGTACCATTTTGGTAATCAATCACATTCTCTTGAAAAGTCCGATGAACAACAAAAGAATGTAAAATGATTGCACGTTGTTATCTCTTCATTTGTTCCTTTAAACTATATATTTGAAACGAAATCGACTGCGGTGCACTCAATATGGTTCAACATGAACCTGTCTTCACATGTGTTTTTTTTTTCTTTTCTTTTGTTTCATTCAGCTAGTAAGAAATGAAACCCGACAAGAAACAAGAAACTGAAAGGAGTGCACTACATTTTGAAATATAAAATATATAAAACTTGCCTTTATCAGCTGCTAAAACTATATCCTCTTTGTAATCCACACTTAAATCGAATATATCTAAATACACATTTGATTTTAATCCAAAATTTAAAACAGCACAATCAACCATTACCACTTTGTTCGTTTTCTGCATAAGGAATATACTTTCAACGTCTTCATCCATTTTAGAACACAAAACGCATGTAAAGGTATTCACGACGCATATTTAGAGTAGTCCTTTCGCACGCAAAAATCCTGACACGCATACCCTGAGTCTCAATCTACATGAAGCAATACATGTTGACAATGTTTACCTTCAGCTGTATTTTCTTTTTTCTATTGTTTAAGTTGAGCTACTGTTTGAAAGGGCAACATGTAGGATAAATTTCAATGTAAAGAAAGTTTATTCACAAAACCATTTTCACAGTTGATGAAAATAAATCGTTTTTATTTGATTGCATTTTTTCACCTTTTTGACGTGTTAAACAATGCTTTAAGTAAGATATATTAAAGCCTCTAACATTCCATTCTGTAAAATATTGAACATTGTCCAATATTTTACAGAATGGACTGTTATCGGCTTATATCCTTTACTTAATAATAAATAGTTAAATTCCTAACACAATCTATTGTAAAATAACTTTATCTGAATTATATGCCATTACATTTCAGTTGCCTCTCCTTATTTGGCGAAGTTGGATAAAATTGAATCAAACAAAAGCATCCTGTTTTTTGTAAAAATACAACCATAAATATGATAAAACACGTCATTTTATATATTATAATGACAATTCTTACACATAACTTGACTGCTTCTCTCGAAGTTTGCACTTTTTATAAAAGATCTAGACCGATTGGATTTTTAAAATCCAAGATGGTGGAAGACACCCTATCTACCTTAATTTTCAATAGTAAGTATTCTAAATATTGTTTGAAATCATGACATATTTATTTCACAGAACACGTTTATTGTATTTCTGGGTTGCTATCTTATTCCATTTGTATTATTTAAAGCGTGTATTTGAATAGCAGATTTTGCGTTTATTTTCAATAACACATTGCTAGTATATTTTTATCTTTAGGGTCCAACATCCAGTGATTATACGGGTCCTTCAGCAGCTTATAAAGGCAATTACTACTTATATTTTGAGACATCACATGGACAGCAGGGATCTATTGCAAGATTAGTATCACAAGACTTCTTGTTTGGTAAATGTATAATATTTAATGTATGATTGTCTCTCAAACTAATTTTCTTGAAATTAAATTTAAACTTAAATGTTGTTTTCCAATGACATTTACAAATTTTAATATTTTTTTTATAGTCTGTGTTTTATTGATTTGTAACAATCATAGCCATGTTAAATTAAAGAAAACGTTATAGAATTTGTGAATGTTATTTTGTTTTTAAAGTTGCAATAATTAAAGGGACATAAACTCTTAATTTTTACCAGAAAACTTTATTTGCACAATACATGTACGAATATGATTTGTAATTCAAAATAAATTGTTGTGAAAGGTAGGGGATCTAATTTGTTCTATATATCCTTTACATTTATCAATAAAAATATAATTTCGAAAAAGCAAAGGTTTTACTTTTAATTTACAGGGGCTTCCTAATAGATTTAAACTAACTTTTATTTTGGGAGCATTAGGAAATACCTGAATATGGCAAAAAATTTTCGGTTAATGCGTAGTATTTTATTTTGGTTTAAAAAAGAATAATATTCCATAGAGACTCCACCATACTTAAAACTAGCGAACACCAACTGTAAGTGATCTAATTGTTAATCTACTATCAAATCTGAGTGCTTTGTTAGAAAATATGTATCAATTGAGCTCGTTAGATAACTTAAGGTTTAAATTGTAGAATCCACCGGATGTCTTAAATTTCATTACCATATGTATGGATCTTCCATCGGAGCTTTGAATGTATATCAAGGAAGCAGACAAATTTGGAGAAAAACTGGAAATCAAGGAAATAAATGGATACTTGCCGAACTTGATCTTCAATCTAACAGTTTCAATAGCTCCAAGGTATGCAGTAGTTATAGGGTATGAATAAATAAAATGGTTGTATACATCAATAAGACAGCATACAACAGAAATTAAAAAAAGTCAACAAACAATAGACAGTTATGCACGGTACGAAACTGCACTAGAACCATATCTTTGTAAAAGATGTCATATGGTCTGTATTTTACTAAATTCCTTCTGGAACAGAAATCGTTATACATATTGTAAAAGATAATATTCAAACATAGACACAGTGGCATATCTTTGCATACTGAAGGACGCCTCCGGGTGCGGGAATTTCACACTGCATTGAAGACCTGCTGTTGTCTGTTTTTGGTCGGGTTGTTGTCTTTTTGACACATTCCCCATTTTCATTTTCAATTTTATACATTGGAGTATCTGATATTTGATTCACATACTATTCATATGTCTAGGCGGAGGGACAATTTGTATGAGTTACGTTTGGACGGAGTGAGTGCTATGTTTATGAATAAGCTTACAATTACAAGCTTAAAGTTACAATTATCTAAGAATCTACCAAATGTACTAAACTGTTAATCACTCTACAAAGCATCTTTAATCTGATGATTTATTAATAATATGATCATTACAAAGTTTCACAGAATATGATATACTGGTTATGTTTTAGCAATTGCGTCAAAGTACTCATGCAAGAGAAAACATGTGGAATATGTGTCAATCAGCAAAAAAAATTACCAAAAGACATTTATATGTCACAAAAGAAGCTGTAACAATAAACAAGACTAAGTGTCTATATAATATATGGAAAATATGGGGATCGGTTTCATACGAATTAAACTGCATATCTTCTAGTAGAAAAGGTTATTTCGCAGAACAAAACATCAAGTCAACACTCTATTAGAAACATGTAATGAAATATATCATCCCAGGATCTTAAATTATATCTATTAATTTCTTCAGATATATTTTGAAGCCGTGTGTGGAACATCTTACCAAAGTGATATCGCTATAGACGACGTTGAAGTTCGTCCATCAAGATGCTGAAATTCTTGAGTTACACTTCATATTACCTTGAATTAAAGGTACATGATTGGTAACTAGAAACCCAAATTTGTGTCACCAAACTTCGTTGAACTTTTGTGAATACATTTTGAAAAATTGTACCTATGGCAACAACATAAATTTTAAAGACAAAAAAATACGATCATATACCAGATTACTTTACATATAAGTGATCTTTACCATTTTAACTGATTGATTTTTGTCAATTTTCAAATTTTTATGACATATCAGATTGAAAAAATCTATACAATCTTTCCCTAGAAATGCAAAGAAAAAATGACTCAAGTGTTCAAGTGTCGTATTATGCACTATGTTTGAATCGTAGCTAAACCAGAGTGCTTATTCACTGTAATATTAAATGTATGAGTGCTTCTTTTGATTTGTTTGCATCTTCTATTATCTATTACTCTCTTCTTTTGTAATTTGTATTGGATGGCGATTATGTATCGAGGGCTCACTTTAGACAATTGGTACTATCACCATTGTTAAACGATTCTAGATTAATAGTGTTAGTGTACGGTAACAGACTGTCCAAATGAGCATAAGATATTATGTATTTCGCAGCTTATGTTTTTACTGAATAATTTTCATATATTTAATGTTTTTATTGCTTGCATTTTTTTCCTTAAATTATGTCGCCACGAGGTAAAACACACTTCAAATGTGTATTAATTTGTGAGGGTGTTTCAGTCTTCCAGGAGATGGATATAACAATTTAAGAATGTTCACATGCAAGGGAAAAGAGTATAAAAGAAATTTAAATTATAGTCGAAACCTTGTAATCATGTTATTGAATGTATATAAAATGTAGTTGTACATAATAAATTTGTATATATGAACTAGATGTTAAAGAAGTACAGAGAAAAAGCCCCATGTCACACACAGTAGAGACTTCACAATAAGCAAACTATCAAAACTATTCAATGAATGAACACCGTAAAATGTGTTTCTATGCACGACAAAACATACAAGGAAACATAGACAAATCCATAACAGAGATAAATACTGTGGAAAAGTGTTAATCAAAGGCATCAAGTGTCGAAATGAACGGGCATGAAATAACGTTCTTTATGTACCCTTACTTATTATCATCATTTATATACATGTTATATGTAGTATAGAATAAAGAAGTTTAGTAGTAAATAAAATATTGGAATAAGACTTGGATAAAATATTTGTTTTTGCTGAAAAAAAGATATTCACTAAAAGACAGAAATTCATAAACATTTTTTTACATTTTTCAAACGAGTCAACGAGGAACTAGTAACCTACATTTGTGTCACCAAATTTCGTTGTTTTTTTTGTGAATACGTTTTGAAAAATTGTAAATCTGGCAACAACACAAATTTTAAATATAAATAAGTACGACCATATATACCAGTGTACTTCAAATGTAAGTGATCTTTAACAAATAAAAAAATGCATTTTTACGGATTGAATTTTGTCAATTTTCAAATATCTATAAGATATCAGATTTAAAAAATCGATAAATCTCTGTCTAGATATGCACAGAATAAATGACTCGATCGACGTATCATGTGCTATGGGTATATTATAGATAAACCATAGTGTTGTATTCACTGTAAAATGAAATGCATGAGTGCTTTTTTTATTTGTTTGCATCTTGGTCTATTCTTTTCTTCTTTTGAAATTTGTATTGGATGGAGATTATGACACAATATAAAATAAAAGAATTGGACAGTCCCTATAAATAAAGCAAAGGCGTTAATTTGGTGCGCAACACATGTATAGAGAGCTCACTTTAGTCAATTGATATGATCAACGATACTAGACGAATAGTGTTAATGTACGGTAACATCATATATATCATGTCCAAATGCCCTAACATGTTATATATTTTGCTGCTAATGTTTTTACTGAATATTTTTTGTATTCTTAAAATGTTTTTATTGCTTGCATTTTGTCCCTTAAATTATGTCGCCACGAGGTAAAACACACTTTAAATATTTGAAAAGAGTTTGTGAGGGTGTTTCAGGCTTTCATGAGATAGATATTAATATTTAAGAATGTTGGCATACAAAAGAACAGAGTATAAAAGAAGTTTACATGTATTTATATTAGAAATTATGTAATCATGTTATTGAATGTATATAAAATGTACTTGTACATAATAAAATTCTATATATGAACTTGATGTTAAATAAACCAGTGCAGAGAAAAAGCCCCGTGACACACACAGTAGATACTTCACAATAAGCAAACTATCAAAACTATTCAATGAATGAACACCGTTAAATGTGTTTCTATGCACGACAAAACATACAAATAAACATAGACAAATCCATAACAGAGATAAATACTGTGGAAAAGTGTTAATCAAAGGCATCAAGTGTCGAAATGAACGGGCATGAAATAACCTTCTTAAAGTTTATGTATCCTTACTTATTATCATCATTTATATACATATTATATGTAGTATAGAATAAAGAAGTTTAGTAGCAAATAAAATATTGGAATAAGACTTGGATAAAATATTTGGTTTTTTTTATTGAAAAAAAGATATTCAATAAAGACAGAAATTCATAAACATTTCAAACGAGTCAATGGTGTGTCCCTTTTTAAAGCAAAAAATAAACAATTTTTTTTTTTTGCTGAAAAAGACAAAATTTGTCAAAAACTTATATCCATTACCTAAGTATACATTTAATAAAACGGTGGGGTTTGATTTCAAATCAGTCTTTTATTGACCAGAGACCAAATTAAGTGGAAGTAGTCAACTCTAGGTCACTGTACGGCTGTCAACAATGAGAAAAACTAATACCATACAGCAAGATTATTAGACCAGGACATGACAAAATGTTAAACATTTCAAACTAGTAAATGGCGTGCTTTATAATGAAACAATAAACAAATAGACGTTTTACGAAAAGTTACAACCCAGTTCTATTGTTACACGTCATAGTGTCCGATTCCAACAAGTGTAAATTGAAAAGATGTAGTTTCCATCAGCGCCTTCCTATGGAGTACATATATCCCGATTGATTCTTTTTAAAAAAACGGGGAGTCTAAATCCCGAATCTCTCCCTTTCCTTTCGATTGCATAAAAAATGGAGTTCCTAAATAATAAAATCTGTATATTTGTATGTTGAGCGTGTCCGGTCGTTGGGTTTCCAATTCAGACATATCTATGTTAAATATGTCCGAATATGATTGTTTATTCTTGAGAAGAGGGGGAAGTTTTTTTTAATGCATATGCTGAATTATTAAGCTTACATAGAAATGTTGGTGCTGAATCAAGGTCATAATTATATTATAAATTTATTTTAGAATACGCTAAACTCATTTTACCACATGATATTGATTTGCTGAATCTAAATAACATATCATCAGATGAGTGCTTCCGATACATAAGGGAGCAACCATTTGATAAATAGAGCAATCGGGCTAGGAAATTATTTTTTTAAACTTATTTAGAGAATATTTATCTGCATTTTTATTTTCCCTGGTTATAAATCCTGCCATGTTTGTCCAATATTAAGGTTTTAGCCCTTCCAATCAAAATCAGAAGTTAACTCTTCAAATAAAATTGTTGACATGCACTGCTGATTTTAATAAATTTGAAACTTAAGGTCCATGATTAGCTGACGTTTTGAATCTTGCATAATTCTATAAAAGTTGTAAAAAAAAAATAAAAGAATGATGGTTTGTGCGACGTCCCCCTTTAGACATTATAAATAGGCATCGAAATCATTTTATCATCAATTAAGTTGCGATATGTTTAGGATTATATATAGGACGGCATGAGGCAACAGTTCAACAGTTCAAAGTTAAGAAAGTTCATTGACATTTGGAGAACAAAATTTATCATTCATACAGTAAATTATAATTCAGCATAAGCTAATGATTATAGCATAAGATAAGTTGATTTTTACATAATCAAGCTAAATTTAAGCATAAGCTAAATTCATACTAAATGATCTATGTATATATATGATTATATATGCAAAGTATGATATATATAACCTTGATTATGTGCCATCATCTATGAAAAATTCAGCATTTGCTTAAATCATTTATGGGTATGCTAAAAAAATTGAAACATATTCTAAAATTGATAATTATGACCGTAATTTCCGCGCTATAATCCACTGTTTAATATAGATACCATTTTTTACCCTTGTATTATATGTTTCACAACATACAATAACTGCTTTTCATTTAGATAAAATTTACATTTTTTATCAAACATAAACCACAAACAATCTGTAACTGATGTTGACATTACATAAAAATCAACACTTTTTTTTTCAGGTTGACTATACATAAATTGGGAAATAAGGGTGAGTTCTCCTGCAGTCGAAATCAACAATCAGTATATGTTCAATCAAAAAACTACAGTACTGTACATATTTGATTTTAGATACAGACTGAAATATATAATCTGGTTTAAGAGAGAAAAAAAGGTTTCCGCACAAAAAGTCAGTATTTGATATTTGTTCTAGATACAGTACTGTAGTTGTGAAAGGTGGGAGTTTATGCTCATGGGATCAATGTCTATATACATGTACATCATTAACTAATATTCAATAACAGTTAAATTCCACATATTTAAAATAAAAACTTCGGTAAAAGAAGGAGTTAATTTGGTTTTACTTACTTCGTGCACTAAGAAAACCTTGAGTAATGATTTTTGATTAGTATTAGTGTCATAATTTTCTGTCGTATTAAACAAGTTTAATGGGCGTTGACATTTCATTGTTGTTCACATAAAAAAAAATCAGTTGGTTTTTAAGACTATACAAAATCAATACTTCATCAAAAACATCAAAACACATTTGACCTTAAATTTTACGGTAGATAATCCAGATAAAACCATTGAACCATTTTTGGATGATAGAATATTAAATTGTCCGCTTGGCTTGGTCAAGCATAGTGTATGTATTTATTTTTCAATTACCCAGGACCTTGGTACATAAATTCATATTAATGATTTTTGTAAATGTTCCGTCAATAAATTATAGTATTTTTACAAACTGCGTTTTAATAATCTTTAACAGTTAACTTCATAAGTAAAGCAACATCACAAAAAAAACTAGTTTTAGCGATACCTGAAAAACGAAAAACTGTAATTTCAAAACTCTAAGCTATGAATTATAATGCTTATTATTATGAAAAATATAAAGTTGTTTTATAATTGTCAATGAAAATACTCTCCACCAAAGTTAAAATGAAGTGCATGTAAGCAATTATAGGCAAAGGCATGCCTTTCAAATACGAGTAAAACCGTACCGTATACATGGTATAGTCGCAAATAAAGTCCCCACAACGACAAAATAGATATTTTACAGGTAGAAAACAAACATCCTTATATATTAACAAATCAATGTACAGAAAAATGATATGACAAACATAGACAAACTTCAACCGCTAAACTATGGGCTCCTAATACACATAATAATGTTGCGGATTTTAACGTGTTTGGTCCCTGAGCTCAGACCCCTAATTAGGGATAGTGATGTAAAATTACAACATGAGAAAAAACTCTCAAAACTAGTTGAAAAGAGCTTGAATAATTACAAAACAACGATTGGATGTTATAATAACATCAAAATGGGTTCCGCTCAAAATGTATATCTTTTAATATTTGATCTAAATACTGTAGTTGATAAAAGTGGCAGTATTTACAATCTTTATATAAACATTTTACAAAACAAATCTTCAAATTAAATTAGTTGATGATTGAGTCTACTAATTAACAACTGATACTTTTTACACGTTTTACAAGCATCATGATTCATATATTACAGTAACAATAAAAATGTACTTTGTCCTCATTATGGCAAGTAAACAATGATCCTTCTATCATTTAGGGTTCTTCTTTGTTAAATCCTTAGTTTTCAGTTGAGTGTTTAATCAATAGTTTTTTGTTCTTCTTTTTATTGACATTGTAGTCTTGATCTTTCAGCGACAATGGAAGTATTATTTTGATATTTTAAATAATTATGTTCATGTTTCAATGATCTGTTACTAGTCATTTTTGTGGCCCTTGATAGCTTGTAATTCGGTGTGAGCCAAGGCTCCATGTTGAAGACCGTACTTTGACCTATAATGGTTTACTTTTACAAATTGTGACAGGAATTGTGAGTTGTCTCATTGGCACTCATATCACGGTGTGTTCTCATTTCGCCTTAACTGGAAATTCCAGGTAAAAAAGGTAAACAATATACTAAGGCCACATGGGAATTGAATTAAGGCGAAATGTGAATTTAGATAGAAATATTAAATAAACAAATTAAACCTCTGTGTTGTTTTTATTGCAATTTACACAACATGCAATTAGGGAATTATTTGAATTATTATTTTTAATTAAATTGACCATTTGTATGATTTCAAAAGCTGTGAAATCAGGAAAAATCTAAAATAAAACATTTTTAAGTAGGAAACTTGCTTCTCTTGAACTATTGTTTGTTTCATATTTAATAAAAGTTGAACCTTTTTTTTTAATTTTATGAAGTTAGAAAAATCTAAATAATCTAGTTATCCTCAGAATTATCCTTTTACATTATGCAACACACAAACAAGTTTAATAACAAAAAAACATGAGCAAAGACCCATCGAAACAACATCTGATAAACAAATTTAATAATACTTTTAGATATTTGGATGATATTTTGGCTCTCAATAATGACGACTTCAGTATGTATATTAATGAAATTTATCCTGTTGAACTTACTTTAAATAAAGCTAATACTAACAATGACCACTGCCCTTTTCTCGATCTTGATATCTATATCACTAATGGAAAGCTGAATACTAAAATTTATGATAAAAGGGATGATTTTTCATTTCCTATCGTTAATTATCCGTTTTTAGATGGTGACGTTCCATTGTCACCATCTTACGGTGTTTATATATCTCAACTTGTACGATTCGCTCGTGTATGTAACAATGTTTTCGATTTTAACGAGAGAAATTTATGTATTACTGAAAAATTATTACACCAGGGTTTTCGATATCACAAACAAGTCAAAACATTTACTAAATTTTATCATCGGTATAAAGACATTATTCGTAAATATAGCTCAACATGCAGACTTCTAATACGTTCAGGTATTTCACATCCAATTTTTTATGGTAATATTCTTTATAAAGCACAAAGGTGTCAGTATTCACCTCAGAAACTTACAAAACCTTTGAATAGACTTATTAAGAAGGGATATAATTACGATACTGTTGTCAAGTCATTAAAGATTGCATATTTTGGCGTTAATATTGAGTCACTGATAAGGTCTTTGCATCGGAACTAAACACATTTATTCTAAAAACAGTTGTTGGCATGACACGGGTTATGTTCTTTTCATATATGTTATGATGGTATGATACTAAACCCCTAACGGGAAGGATTGTGCCTGATGTTCATATGATGAAATCATAATCTTTCAGTCAGTTTAATTGAAGTCTGGAGCTGGCATGTCAGTTAACTGCTAGTAGTCTGTCATTTTGTTTATTTTCTTTGGTTACATCTTCTGACATCAGACTCGGATTTCTCTTGAACTGAATTTTCATGTGCGTATTGTTATGCGTTTACTTTACTACATTGGTTAGATGTATAGGGGGAGGGTTGAGATCTCACAAACATGTTTAACCCCGCCGCATTTTTGTGCCTGTCCCAAGTCAGGAGCCTCTGGCCTTTGTTAGTCTTGTATTATTTTAGTTTTAGTTTCTTGTGTACAATTTGGAAATTAGTATGGCGTTCATTATCACTGGACTAGTATATATTTGTTTAGGGGCCAGCTGAAGGACGCCTCCGGGTGCGGGAATTTCTCGCTACATTGAAGACCTGTTGGTGACCCTCTGCTGTTGTTTTTTATTTGGTCGGGTTGTTGTCTCTTTGACACATTCCCCATTTCCATTCTCAAATTTATTTCCAACAGACTTTTATAATAAAAAATTTAATTAAAAAAAAACTGTGCTTATTGTATATATATATATTAAATTTGTAAGGATTCCATTGAACCTGGTGTCTCGCCTACTTTTGATGTTAAACGCAGCCTCAACAAAAAATGAGAAAAAACATGATAAAGATATTCCTCTCTATACTAACTTTTGATTGTCCAAGTTTTGTAAAAAAAGAGGATAGTTTATGAATCTAATAAAAGTTTTAAAAACTTTAACTGCAGACTATACGTAATGTATCTAGAAGAAAAGCTAAGTCCATTCATAAGTAAAATACGGAAATAAAGAACAAAATTTTAACTTAATTTCTTGCTAGATACTACCTTATGATAATAAACAAGCTTCTGTCTAAGTTTGGTACAAATCCAGGATAGTATAAAAAAAGTTATCAAAATTTAAAATCTTTAACCTCTGAGTGAATGTAATGTTTCCTGGCAGAAACAATAAGTCCATTTATATGTAAAATACTGAAAAAATTGAATATTTCATCTTAGAAAAATTACTTCTGTAAACTATCTTATAATCATAAACAAGCTTTTGTCCAAGTTTGGTACAAATCCAGGATAGTTTAAAACTTTAACTACAGAGGGAATTTTATGGTTCCTGGCAGAAAAACTAAGTCCATTTATATGTAAAATACTATCATTATATTAATATTTATTTATGTTTATGTAAATAATTTTTGTGCTTTAAGTATTAATGCTTTTAACAATAAGTCCATTTATATGTAAAATACTGAAAAAATTGAATATTTCATCTTAGAAAAATTACTTCTGTAAACTATCTTATAATCATAAACAAGCTTTTGTCCAAGTTTGGTACAAATCCAGGATAGTTTAAAAACTTTAACTACAGAGGGAATTTTATGGTTCCTGGCAGAAAAACTAAGTCCATTTATATGTAAAATACTATCATTATATTAATATTTATCTATGTTTATGTAAATAATTTTTGTGCTTTAAGTATTAATGCTTTTCTCTCATGTGATTCTTAATTACATGTACATTATTAGTTTTCTAATTTAAAAATACATTTTAAAAAAGATGAGCCACTCTAAAGTCTTAAAAGAATTATTAAAAAAGAGAGACATTGGAAAGATACAAAAAAAATCTTTAAAAAGTATTTCAAGACTAATTTTGACATTAATAACACATATCAAACATAATTGCAATACAAACAAAGAATAAGTTAATTCCATTGTTTACTCAAGTTCCCATTTCGCCTTAGTTAATTCTTTTAACCTGAAAATTTGTACTAAGGCAAACTGGGATTAATTTTATATAATAATTTTGACAGCTAAGGCGAAATGAGAATAAGCCCATATCACATCTTCTTATATATATATATATATATATATATATATATATATATATATATATATATATATATATATATATATATATATATATATATGCTCTCATTTATGGGTTCCGAATTTCATTAGTCATTTACACAAAACTGTATATGTATATGTTCAATTCGTCATATTGATGGTTGATATATGATCGAAAATTTCATGTTATATGCAATACTTAAATTTCTGTGTTGTCATTCCTAAGTTAATTTTTCTTATTTCGTAGACTACGAAATAATGACTTACCAATTACAGTAAAAAGTTTGAAATAAAAAAAAATATCCAAAAATCCGAAAAGTGGGAGTGTATTCTACTAAATAATAGTAACAAGAAAAACCACAAGTTATCATTTAAAATTTATCACATTTAAAAAGTCAACCGGCAATGAAGTAGTATTTTTGTTCGTATAAAAAGAAAGATTTTGTTCTAAAATAAACCTTTAAAAAAAAATCCGTTTAAAATAGCCTAGATAAAAATTATCATATTAAAATTTGTTATAAAATTATTTTAGTGTTCGTTTGCTTTGGTTATAAGGTATATCGTCAATCACACATGATTTATTATTCCATCGCCTAGTATGTTTCTAATTGCTTTCAAATTATTTTTTTTAAAGTCAATGTCATAAAATATTAAATTATTGCTACCGACGAAATTTTTATAAGATTTTATCTATATCATAATACTTACCCAAGGCCAACATCACTTAATAGAGCCTTCAACATGACCTATTAATATATATTTATAAAATTCATTTTGATAAATTATTTTGCTCATCATGGCCGTTATCTGATCTATCAGATCTTGTATATCTTTATCTAACTTTTTCATATATTATCTTTCTTTATTTTATCTTTTTAAAGCTGATTTCATCTCTCTTTACCTTATATCATCGTATCTGATCTTACCTTATCTTATCTTATATTAAAGACAATATAAACAACAAAAATAAACGAATGAAATTTATCCATCTCAACGTGATCTTCTTTATTCAACATAAACAGTTATATAAGTCATTTTAAAAATAATGGTATCATTCTGATAAAACAAATGTGGTGGTTTTAAACCCAACGAAGAGAAAACCTCAGTTGTAATGCTTTCAAATGAGAGTAGGTCTACAAAAAAGAAGTATTACATTTTTATGTTCTAAATTCTTAAAAGAGCAAACAAAAAGCGGGGAAGGGGATGAGGGAGGCAGAGTTTAATTCTTATTTATATTCTAATTCGTCACCTCAAACGCATATAAAGTATTTATAAAATAAAAACAAACACTTGTTACATAGGAATAGCTCGCCAGCATGTGCAGCTTACTGTTAAATTTTATTAAAACAAAATATTGAGTCCCGATGTCATGATATCAGCAACACCGCTGCGTAGTACACGACAGCCTACAAAATAGAAAAACAAAATCAGAAACCTTATATACATATAAATATTAATAATGTCCTACTGATAGTAGAAATATCTATCTATCTATGCGTGAAAACATTTCAAATATACAAGCATCTTAATCCGGGTGTGGTGGTGGTGGTGGTGGGGGGGGTCTTTACCTAGACTAAGCTGCCTTACTGAACGGTATACGAGCTTCGAATGACTATATATCTTAAATCACTTAAACAAGACAACTATTCGCGCTTTAAAAATCCCGTGCTATTTACATAACAAATATCATACTCAATATATTTACGCAATGCGACAAATATTGACCAATCCGTAATATCATATATTTAAAAACACAAACCTGTTTATCCAATATAAACACCAATAGATGACCACTATGCGGACACACAATCACGTGTGATTGTTTACATAATAGAAAACACGTGTATGCTCAACTTTAATAAATACATTTATTCATTTTCTGCGTATTCTTTAAATTATATACCTATATTGGATAATTACAGATTATTACATTGCATTTTCTAAACTTGCTGTGGGATCAGCCGTAAACTCCCCTATCAGATGGATTAAGCTTCAGGACTTGATATGGGTCGATATTTGATACCAAGGCCAATATGGAAATGACATGTAATAATCTATGTATCATATATTTTCAAGTTGGAGAAAAAAGAAAGCATATGTCAAATTATGTTGGATGATTTTCAACAAAAATACAAAAAATATTTAGAAAATATAATCAAACAAAATGTATCACAGTGAGTTTACAAAACTCGTATCACAGTGAGTAAACTAAGTTTTGTAAAAAGTTTAACAAATAATAAACAATAAACATACAATGTAGTTTCTTGAAATCATCCCTTCGTAAATTTTACGGACGCCATCACGAGTTGGTTGACCGTTATGGAATAACCGTTTCACAAATGATATCGGATATGTTCCTTACGTCGTAACTACAATCCCCTTCCCTTTCATGAATATGACCTACCGAATTAGACTATTTACCGGATTTGTAATCACTTAAGCAACACGACGGGTGCCACATGTGGAGCAGGATCTGCTTACCCTTCCAGAGCACCTGAGATCACCCCTAGTTTTTGGTGGGGTTCGTGTTGTTTATTCTTTAGTTTTCTATGTTGTGTCGTGTGTACTATTGTTTTTCTGTTTGTCTTTTTTATTTTTAGCCATGGCGTTGTCAGTTTGTTTTAGATTTATGAGTTTGACTGTCCCTTTGGTATCTTTCGTCCCTCTTTTCTTGATAATATTCCAAATATTGATAAACCTTTATAAGACAGATTTTAGTAGTTTTCATATTCAATTGCGATATCAATTATGTATTCTACTAGTGATTTAATTACCAGGAGTTGACATTTTAAACTTCCATTTTTATAATATTATTATGCAACCCCTGTATTTGTATTTAGAAGAATAAATGTCTTTAATTACTCGCATTTATATTTTAGGCATTACAATTAATGTTTACATAATTGTTTTCAGGACTTAAGGTGGTACCCAACACCTTCACTTTCATTAATTTGGCTCTTTTATTTTTTATAAAATGTTGACACAGTATTTACAATGAACCTTTGTCAAAAATATGAATATTTCAAAAAATTTGAACTAACCAATTTATCAGAAAACTTACAGTGGTTATATAGCAGTTTGACAAACACTAATTTTGATCATCGAGAAGCTTAATATTCCCTTAACAACACAACGTAATTTAAACGTTTACCTGATTTTAAAGTTATCTTCTTATAGTGTTAGGTACCACCTTAAGCTTAAATATTAGGATTTGAGTAATGATTAACATCTTTTAACAACATTAGCATCAAGGTAAAAAGTAATGTACCGTTGTTTGTACAGCTTGGGTATCCAATGCAAACAAGGCAAGTCTTCCGATTCTTTGTTCAATGTAATGTTTATTGAAGCCACGAAGGACATATGATACACTTAAATCCTATCTTTGTCAATTGATATGATATTGCATGGGTTTGAGCTTCTCATTTTGTTATTTGATTAGGGACTTTCCGTTTAAATTTGCCGCAGAGTTAGGTATCTTTAATTTCACCTTTTACAACATAGCTGTCATTTTAAAGTAAAAATTGATATAGTCTAGTCAACATATTTATATGTAGGGTTCTCTGAATAATTGGTTTTAAACGCTTATACTTTTATTTTCCGCCATTTTATTGGGAGGGGGTCAAAAGGTGGCAATTAATTCCAAGGCTTATAACATCAAACATTTACTGCGCTTTTAAAACTCATTCTGTTTCCAACCACATTTTATTGTAAGAGTTAACTCTTCAAACACTGTTTGTCTTGTTATCCCACGTAACCAAAATTTAAATTGATTTTTTTTAATTTTTTTTATTTCTTCGTTATATCAAAAGAAAGTTATGACATATCTGTACTGAAGTGATTAAGTAGAAGAAGATAAGAGTTATGTATCCGTAATCCGTATTCATTAAAAAAAATTTACAATTTTTATCAAATATAAAGCACAAACTGGTGTTGACATCACATAAACATCAACACTTTTCCATTATTTCTATTTTGAGGTTGACCATACATCAATTAGTTATAAAGGTGGATCTCTCCTGTAGTCAAAATTAGCAATTAATATATGTCCAATTGAACAACTACTGTACATATTTGATTTTAGAGACAGACTGAAATATATAATCCAGTTTTATGATAAAAAAAAAGTGATTTCCGCTTAAAACACCATAAACAGAGTATATATTTAATATATGTTCTAGATACAGTACAGTAGTTGTAAAAGGTGGGAGTTTATGTTCATGGGATCAATGTCTTTATACATGTACATCGTTAACAAATAATCAATAACAGTTTAAATTTCACATTTAAATAAAAACTTCCAAAAAAGAAGGAGTTAATTTGGTTTTACTTACTTCGTGCACTAAGAAAACCTTGAGTAATGATTTTAGATTAATATTAGTGTCATAATTTTCTGCCGTATTGAAGGTTAATGGGCGTTGACATTTCATTATTGTTCATAGAAAAAGAATCAGTTGGTTTTTAAGACTATAAACAATCAATACTTCATCAAAAACATCATAACACATTTGACCTTAAATTGTACGGTAAATAATCCAGATAAAACCATTTAATCATTCTTCGGATGATAGAATAATAATTTGTCCGCTTGGCTTGGTCAAGCATACCGTATGTATTTATTTTTCAATCACCCAGAACCTTGGTACTTAAATTCATATTAAATGCTTTTGTAAATGTTCCGTCAATAAATTATAGTATTTTACAAATTGCTTGTAGATAGTTTTTAATAGTTAACTTCATTATTACTAAAGGCAACATTTCATAAAAAATAGTTTCAGTATTCTTGTCTTTCATTTTTGCGAATGTGATTTGTCTATATAAAATTGATGCCTTTTTCGCTCACCTAGTCCGAAGGGCCAAGTGAACTTTTCTCATCACTTTGCGTCGTCGGCGTCCGTCGTCGTTAACTTTTACAAAAATCTTCTCCTCTGAAACTACTGGTTCAAATATAACCAAACTAAGCCACAATCATCATTGGGGTATCTAGTTCAAAAAATGTTTGGCGTGACCCGGCCAACCAACAAAGATGGCCGCCATGGCTAAAAATGGAACATACGGGTAAAATGTAGATTTTGGCTTATAACTCTGAAACCAAAGCATTTAGAGCAAATCTGACATGGAATAAAATTGCTTATTAGGTTAAGATCTATCTGCCCTCAAATTTTCAGACAAATCAGACAACCTCTTGTTGGGTTGCTGCCCCAAATTAGTAATTTTAAATAAAATTTTGCAGTTTTTTATTATTACCTTGAATATCATTATAGATAGAGACAATCTGTTAGCAGCAATAATGTTCAGCAACATAAGATCTACAAGTAAGTCAACATGACCAAAATTGTCAATTGACCCCTTAAGGAGTTATTGCCCTTTATAGTAAATTTTTAACAATTTTCATAAATTTTTGCAAATTTTCGTAAATGTTTAGAATATATTTTCCACTGTAAAGACTGGGCCAAGTTCACTATAGATAGAGATAATTGAAGCAACAAGAATGTTCAGTAAAGTAAGATCTACAAACACATCACCATCTCCAAAACTCAATTTTGTCATGAATTTATCTGTTTCTAGTGTTTAATATGCACAAAGACCAAGGTGAGCGACACAGGCTCTTCAGAGCCTCTAGTTATGTTTCTTTGACACACTTATATAGTGGCTCTGTACTTATACATCCAGTGACTGTGCTATTGCTCTATTGTAAAGTTGTGCATATTTGTCTTTAATATTCGCTGGTGTACTCGGTCTGTATTCTTCTATGTTACATTTTGTTGTTCTTTTAGTAATCCAGAATATAACTCGATGATGACTGATATACTCCTATTTTTGATATTATTGCCTAATATTTCTGTTTGTTTTTTTCACATGTCGTTGTCAATTTGATGTGATTGTCATACAAGAGAGAAGTTTAGCTTGCTTTAAAACCAGGTTTAATCCATTATTTTCCAAAAGAAAATGCATGTACCAAGTCAGGAACATGACAATTGTTATCCATCCGTTTGATGTGTTAGAGCTTTTGATTTTACCCTTTGATTAGGGATTTTTGTGATTTTGCTTTTTATATCTTTTAATAAGTGACAACGTTTCTTTATGCCCCATTTATTGGCATAATGTTTTCTGGTCTGTGCGTCCGTCCGTCCGTTCCGCTTCGGGATAAAATGTTTGGTCGAGGTAGTTTTTAATGAAGTTGAAGTCCAATCAACTTGAAACTTAGTACACATGATCCCTATGAATTGATCTTTCTAAATTTAATGCCACATTAGAGATTTTCCCCCATTTTCACTGTCCAATGAACATAGAAAATGATAGTGCGGATGGGACTGGGGACACATTCTTGTTTATTTTGTTTTTAACTGAATTAAAAAAAAGTTTAAATGAATTTTAGTGTTTTGTGACGTCTTCAAACAGAAATATTTCACAGCCTTTTCGATTACAACTTCCGATTATCATCATTGGTTCATTTCCGTTGACCAATCATCAGAACGCAATTGCTACTTAATATTTGCTAGATAAAATGAATTGTAATAGCATCAATTTAGGTACTTATATTAGAAATCAGAAATTACATCCGACATTGTGATAACAAATTCAGAGTGAATGCGAAAAGACAAGTTTAGCTATGAATTTCTGTACCTTCTTCAATGTAAGTTTCTTGCACTTAGCTAAATAGAAGAATTAAAACAATTTAATAAAGGTGTTTTGAACTGAAAGAAGAATTTTTAAAAATATCAATTCATGGACTGTATATATTGGCCCTGTAGCATGCCCTTGGTATAAATAAATGTTCTCGGACAGCCTATGGCGTTGCCGCGGGGCCATAACAACCATCCTTGGTCAATATTTATACCTTGTGGGTGTAACAGTACCAATATGAAAATTCCATACATTAATGATATAGTAATGAATTCCTCATAAAAATAAAGAGTGGTGGAATAATTGCCATTGAGATAACTCACTACAAAAGTTCAAAAGAAGTGGATTTAAGAAATAATAGGAAAACGCACGTCCTTCAAATACGAGAAAAAAAACTCATACCGTATAGTCGAAAAGTCACCGAAAGGAAAATCTAGCTATATCTAAACGTAGAAAACAAACAGCCTTATATATGACAAAACAAAATGAATATGACAAACATATACCGACTTCAACCACCCAACTATACGCTCCTGACGCACAAAAGAATGTTGCGGGTTTAAACTACCCGGGCTCAGACCCCATTACATTGGGACGGTGATGTAACAGTAGAAAATGAGAAAAAAAACTCTCAAAAACAGTTGAAACGGGTGTGAATAATTACGTAACGACGGGTAGATTTTTATACTAAATACACAATGCGTGTTACTTTTATTAATCTTTAAATATTTGCTCTAATTACTGAATTACTGTATGTGACAAAAGAATCAGTATTTACTATCATCAGAGAAACTTCTACAGACATTTAAAAAATGAATTTTGTATGTTAATGAATGCATCTACCACCTATGCCACTGACACTTTTTTAATAGCATCATGATTCACGTGTAGTGTTTAAACAACTGTTGTTTGTTCTTCTATTTACATTATAGTGTTTGTCTTTAGCGACCATGGAAGTATTAAAATTAAAATGAGATTTTATATAAAGATGTTCAGGTTTGAATGGTTTTACAATAGTCATTTTTGGGGTCCCTTATAGCTTTCTGTTTTGTGTGAGCCAAGCCTCCGTATTTAAAAACAACGTACTTTGATCTATGATGGTTGACTTTTAACAATTGTGACTTGGATGGAGAGTTGTCGAATTGGCACTCATACCCTAACTTTTTATATCTATATGCTCTAATTTATGGGTTGCGATTTTCATCAGTTATTTACACAAAACTTTATGTTTTAAGGTCAAATTCATCATATTGATAATGATCAATGGTTGATATATGATAAAAAAAATCAAGTTAGATAAATCCATCTTCGTTACCATTATTTTTCTTATTTTGTTTACTTTAAAATAATGTTTTGTAATAATGTTTGGTGATACGAATAGAGATTTATCAATACTTCTGTTACCAATTACAGATACATTTTAGATATAGATAAAGGTTTCGAAAAGAAGGAGTTTATTTGTTTTTAGAAAATCATAGCAAGGGAAAACCACGAGCGATCATTTAAAATAAGTTTGAAGTTGAGGAATTTATGCCATTTTGAAAAAGTTAACGGGCGATGACATAGTAATTTTGTTCGCATAAAAAGAAACAGTTTGCATTTAAAATTAAATAAAAAAAAAAAAATATCCATCCACGATACATATGACCTAGAATTCCCATGTGAAATGGCCTTGATAAAAATTATCATATTAATGTTTTGAATGATAGTTATTTACATATTTGTTTTTGTTAGTTATAAGATATATCGTCAAGCGTACATTATTCATTATTCCATCGCCCAGTACCTTACTACTTGATTTCATATAAGATATTGTTTTTAAATGTAAAGTATCATCTTATTCTACCGAATACTTTTTGATCATAGTTAATCGCTAACTTATTAATTACGGAAGGGCAACATCACTTAATAGATATTTTTCAGCATCACTTGAAAATATATAACTATTTTTGATGAATGACTGTCCTCGTCAATATATAAAGAAAGAGTGGTGGTATGACTTAATGCCAATGAGACAATAATTGACCAAAGTTTAAATGAAGTGGGTGTTAGTAACTATAGGCAGACCCTTTAACTATGAAAACAAACCCATACGGTATAATCGGTATTAAAGACCACGACATGTAAAAATATAAATGATTCTATGGAGACAACTACTAGCCTAATATGTGAACGTGACCTATTCCCAAATATGACTGTAATGCTGAGTGTGAATTCGCTTTGCTATAAAATTGAGAATGGAAATGGGGAATGTGTCAAAGAGACAACAACCCGACCAAATAAAAAACAAAAACAACAGCAGAGGGTCACCAACAGGTCTTGTATAAGACGTGGATTGGTATTTGTACATTCAACTATTATGTTTTTAGTTATGATGTCTTATTTGTAATTCTGATCGTATATTGTTTCGTGTTTTATCGTTTGTAGTTGTAATTCTATTTTTAATTTTCTATTCATATGTAAAAGTTACGATATTTAGTCAACCAGTTCATTTATATGATTTTAGTTTACATGTGCACAAGATTTATTTGTTTTAAACAGTTTGATTAAAAGAATAACCGACATACTTAGATAATACTATTAGTAACATAGTGTGTTGGTGACCTAATACGATATTTACTGTATTAGGTCACTAGCACACTATGTAACGAATTTATCTTACCGACTATCTTTATTTGTTGAATTGAGACTAGAGTTGTGTTCAATTTTAAGAACCTACTTCAATTGATCTGCACAAAAAAACTGATGTTAACAAAAATAAAACAATTTAATATCAACAACCTTAATATTACAATATTAAACAGAACTTTCAATACATTTAAATAATCAAATAGTGCCAAAGTCGTAGCTCCATCACTTACCCTACGCGCGTGTAATGAGATGAGCCCCGCCTCCCTACTAACCTAATATGGAATATTACGGACGCTTGTAACCAGTCATAATCCTTGAAATGTAATGTGGTAAGATAGAATTAATTGCACATTTATATTTATATTCCTATTATTAGTTATGAAATGCATTAATAACATTATTACAAGTCTAATCTCGATTTATAGCGAATTTTAGAAATTCATTTTTTGGGCGTTGATGCGATACACTAGTGTGACGAACGATCCGTAATTCTATGCTGTTTGTGTGTACTGTTCTAAATTTATTTTGGATATTCGTTGTTATTCTGTGGTTAATATGACTTTGTCGAAATGTATTATTATATTATTTATTTGTGTGTTTCTCTGCACTGGGAGTTCTTGCATTTGTTTGTACTGTATTCCTGTCATTTAATGTTGTCATTAAAGTAGTATATTTAACACTGCCATAAAGTGCAAGGTTTGGCTAACCACAAAAAATGGCTCAAACGACCGTTTTTCTTAAAATGTCCTGTACCAAGTAAGGAATATTGCAGTTGTTAGCATATTAATCTATTGCAATAAAAAATCATAATATCTAATAAAATTTGTAGATTTAGCTAACAATGTCCTTATATTTGTATAAAGTAACATTCGTTTATAGTGGAAAATTGTTTTAACGTTGAATAAGCTACAATTAAAAATTGCTTGCTGGTCCCTCTCTGTGATTACCATTATATTACGCTGGTTCATTTCCCAATCAATCTGTCACGAAGGGAAGATAAATAAATCGATTTTCGTTCATAGTCTTTTTCAAAAATGATGAACGGTTCTTTATATTGGTATGTAATCATTTTAACCGTTTCAAATTTATGAAATTATATTCGCACATCAATGTTTTTGATACATCAATAACAAAAACTGAAATATATTGAATTGATACATTTTGTAATTATTCAAAATTATATCAGAAACCTAAACTTAATTATAAAATAATGAACCCGTTAAGGGGAGAGAATACTCGCATAACTTTTCCGAATTGGCACATAATACAAAGAAATGTCACTCTTGCATACATATGGCACATCAATATAATTAATTATCTGCGAAATCGTCCCCCACCTTCAATGATGATTCTAAATTATAAATATAACCAAAAGTTGTTAATCTATAGATAGTTAAGACTAATGAAAGCTAACCCAATGTAAAAATATTTCTTTGCAATTTTTTAAAACTTCCTCAGAAAAATACTCGAGCCACTTGACTTTCATAGCTCAAAATTAACGTTTTTACACAATATTTGAATAAAGTAGTTGAAGATTATTCGCTTCTCAAAGTGTAAGACGCAATAAAAATCGTATGCTTGCACCATCCTACCGAAATACGGATTTAATTAAGTCCTGAACATTTCGACATTTCTTCGTATATTATGAACAAAACCGGTTTTAACCAAATCACAAGTACGTGTTAAGATCCGACTAAATACCTTTTTTCCTATATGGTCAGGTAAAGTTGCTACAGTTGTTATCTAATAGTGTTTTTTTCTATGTATGTTGCATTGTCGTTTGTTTTTTTGTGTTGCACTTCAGTGTTCTGTTGTTTCGTTTTTTTTCCTCTTATAGTTGATATGTTTCCCTCGGTTTATCGTTGTCCATATAATGGAATTTTATGCGACCGTCTTACACGTGCATGAGAGGTTTAGCTTGCTATAAAATCAGTTCAACATGAGACGACAATGAAAATTAGTTATAAAGGGCAAATAAAAATAAGAATTAACGTTTTGATTTCATAATAAACACTTCACAAATGTCGATTAGTTAATATTTGACCTAAATACTGATTTACTGCAATTGACAAAAGTGGCAGTGTTTACAATCATCATATGACCTTCTATTTACTTTGGAGAAAAATCACTTTTCGAAAAAAGTTTGTAGATCAATGAGATTACTTATTATATATCAATGCAATTTTTTTTTTACAGGCATCATGATTCACGTATAACAGTAACAATCAAAATTAAGTACCCTTGTCCTCCTTATGGTAAGTTATTAATGAACAATGTATCATGTGATGTTCTAGATCTTTTCTGTTTAATCTTTAGTTTTCCGAGTAGGCATTTGTCAACTGTTGTATGTCTGTTGTCATTATATAAACGTCATTGCTCCTTCTAATTGGTTTTCATTTTCATTTGCCATGCAAGCAAAACAGCCTGTTTATAGATCCAATTTATCGTGATATTGATAGTGGACAATGATTAATATATGATCAAAAATTGCATGTTAGAAAAACGCTCCGTTTTTGTTACCCTTCTTAAGTTATCTGTTCTTATTTTGTTAACTATAAAATACTGTTTTGTTATATAAATAAAGATTAACACTTACTTCGGTGACCAATTACAGTTAAATGTTTGATATATATAAAATTTCCTAAAAGAAGGAGTTTATTCGTTTTCATCAAATTCTAGCACTAAATAAACCACTAGCGATCATTTTAAATCAGTTTGTGGGTGATAATTGGGCCATATTTAACAAGTGAATGAGCGATCAAATAGTATTTTTTATCGCTTAAAAGAAACACTTTGTTTGAATTATAAAAAATTAATAATCCATACACGTTACATATGACTTGGAATTTCCATGTAAAATTACCTACATAAAATAATCATATTAATGATGTCAAGCGTACATTATTTTTTATTCAATCGCTCAGTACGTTACTACTTGCTTTCATATTAAATATTTCTTTTAAATTTCAAATTCATAATAAACTTGTATCATCTGGCTTAGTCTGGATTGACCCTGTTATAGATTCGAAGTTATCTGTATTGGACCAGTGACTTGAAGAGAACACTTTTATTAAATGATTTAAATTCTTTCATTAAAATAAGTTACTTACCTAGTGAGGAGGATACAGACATTCATCGTATCTATCTTTATCTTACCTTTTTGTGACTTATCTTATCTTTCTCAAACTTATCTTATCTTTCTCAAGCTTATTTTTTCTCTCCTCAACTTGTCTTTGCGCAGTCACGTTAGGTTTTTTTGTCAACATTGTCGGATGTAATTTCGGATTTCTCGTCCAAGTACTTATTATATGTTCATGCTTTTACCATTCATTGTATCTAGCAAGTATAAAGAGAATGGGAAGAAAAAATCAGACAGTTAAACTATTCTTACTCTTGAGTCATCGTCAGTTTAAGACTAACAAAATACTGCATGAACAATATTTGGATTTTTTTGTGATATTAAGTAAAAATGGATCAAATACATGCACATCCCGTTTTAGCCCATGGACAAATACGTCTTTTTTCCGTATTGAACTGTCCAAAAAGCAATATTGACTCTAGATTTATATCGACAGGATAACTTCATCAGTATTTCACATGTTAAATTATTTTTTAAATATATGAATAAAATGTATTCCTCATGACGTGTTAATTCCACATTTTTCCTTTTTTTTTTAAATATTAATTAAAAGATACCAATAGTTGTTTAAAACCCAAAGAATCGTGGCAAAACACAATTTGGAATATTACAAATGAAAACTGGTCTGGAAAAAGTCATATTACATTTTTGGATTAAAAAGTCCTTGACGTGCACGGTGGAGGTAGGACATAAATTACTAATATATTCATATACAGAGTAGTAGTTTTTTCTTTACCTATATTAAATAATTTCCGTTACTCACCCATGGAACAAAGCTATAAAATCAATGTATTGTATGAAATAATGTATGTATTCCATTCTTATTTTATTATCTTCGTTTGTAAAAATGCATATTGTTATAAAACATATTTATTCATTCTGCCAATACTGGTGGTGGTTGACTTTATATTCTCGAGATGTATAATCAACTAAGTAGTCAGTGTATCGGCAGCAGCATGATAAAGGTAAGACCAGAAAAGCACGTTGGACGTATAACATTTGTAAAGTGGTTATTTCAACTTCAATGAATTTAAACAGTTCAGTATTCAATTCGCCCTAGCCTGCCTGGATCAAGGGCTGTCCTTTCGCCCTAGCCTGCCTGGATCAAGGGCTGTCCATTCGCCCTAGCCTGCCTGGATCAAGGGCTTTCCATTCGCCCTAGCCTGCCTGGATCAAGGGCTTTCCATTCGCCATTGCCTGCCTGGATCAAGGGCTTTCAAAATCATATGTATAATTGCATATTTTCATTCGTGTCTTCAACTTAAAATATAAATGTACCCTACACAGCTATTTTGCATAGGTACTATTTCTGTACTAAAAAAATGCAGTACTGAAAATTGACTTTTGATATTTAGTACTATTTCTTTACTTTTAAACTATTGTAATATTTAGGTACTTTTATTTTACAGTACTTGATTTGTACTAAATATTTTGGTACAGAAATAATACAATGTTACATATTTAAAAATCACCATTTCATAAGAGATTTGAAATAGAAAAACTTTCAAAATTCTGAAAATGTAACGGTAGTAACCAAAAATCTGTTGTACCTAAATTTCAAGTACAAATAAAGTACAGTAATATACAGGTACCTAAATATTACAATAATTTTAGAGTAACAAAATAGTACTGAATATTAAAAGTAGATTTCCAGTACTACAAATTTTTAGTACAGAAATAGTACTTATGAAAAGGAGCTGTGTATAGTAAATACATTACTTGTATTTTTAGTAAAACAAAATAAAATAAAAACGTCCCAAAAGAATTGGTATAACTTGATAACATTTATTTTGTTTGCCGTTTGTAGAGTTAAATTTCCGTCAAATAAGTTATCGGTACTTCTTTTCCTACAACTTTCTAATTACATCAATAATAATCGTAAATGTGAGGAGAAAAAAATCCGAAAAATACACCTTTTTCCGGCTTACACCGGCATCACTATTACCAAAAAATAAATCGTACACAATAAGCCATAGAAAGATAAAAATGTACAGAGTCATGATCATCAAATTTGGATTTTCCGTTTTGAAGCATTAACCAATAAAACGTCAAACCTTTAATTCAATCAACTAAAACTTGATGAATAAAATCATCATGTTAAAGAAGCTTTAATTTACTTTTAAAAGATCTACGTTTGGTGCTACATGTTTTAATTTCCCTTTAAGAAGTTAACAACTTTATTCTTCTCTGTAAACATCCAAAGGATACTTTGAAGAATTTTTTAATAATAATAATAATAAGAAGAAGAAAACGAAAAAGAAGAAGAAAGGTAAGAAAGACACTTTCATTCTACATTTACAGAATTTTACTCAAATTTGATATAATGGGCTTATCATTGCAGACATTTTTTATGTAAATCATTCGAAATCAGATTAGAATATATATGATAAATCACGAATATTCCATCTGTCAATTTCTGTGTGATTTTGGTCTATTGTGGAGAGTTGTCTAATCGGCAATCATATACCACATCTTTATTTTTTAAATATATACAAATGTCCAGCGTTAATGTTTCTTATAAAGGGAAATTAAGAAATAGTTGCAGTTTTCATAACTTTAAAAAAAAGTTCCTATAATTTATACTCAATACTTATGTTTTTTAAACGAAAAAGATGTTGGAGGAAATCTTTTGCTTTCTGTGAATAAGTCAATAATTAATAGTGAATAAGTTATAGATAATAATTTTTACGAACAACTTTTTCCAAATATTTTTTGTTCCATTAGATACGGCAATTCTTTATCATGTTTATGACTTTGAACTTTTAAGATCCAATTTATGGAATTTTATTTAATATAATAGACAACTTGTTCCTGGCATTTTCGTCAAATAGTCTTGTTTGATGTGCGTCGTTCATACGTTTAAGGACATTGTCACTTTTAGCTAAAATGCTGAGCATGCGGTTTAAAAAGTTGGATGTTATATTGCCTATTAGATTGTATTAATCAATAATCAACACTGGTGTCATTAGGAAATAAGTAATAAGTAAAATTGAGAATGGAAATGGGGAATGTGTCAAAGAGACAACAACCCGACCATAGAAAGGAAAACAGCAGAAGGTCACCAATAGGTCTTCAATGCAGTGAGAATTTCCCGCACCCGGAGGCGTCCTTCAGCTGGCCCCTAAACAAATATATATACTAGTTCAGGAATAATGAACGCCATACTAAACTCAAAATTATACACAAGAAACTAAAATTAGAAATAATACAAGACTAACAAAGGCCAGAGGGTCCTGACTTGAGACAGCTGCAAAAATGCTGCAGGGTTAAACATGTTTATGAGATCTCAACCCTCCCCATATACCTCTAGCCAATGTAGAAAAGTAAACGCATAACAATACGCACAATAAAATTCGGTTTACGAGAAGTCTGCGTCTGATGTCAGAAGATGTAACAAAAGAAAGAAAAAAAAATACATAAATAACAACAAACTACTAGCAGTTAACTGAAATTCCAGCTCCAGACCTCAATTTAACTGATTGAAAGATTATGTCTTCATCATATGAATATCAGACACAATCCCTCCCGTTAGGGGTTTAGTTTCATACCATTATAACATATATGAGAAGAACATAACCCGTGTCATGCAAACAACTTGTTTTTAAATAAATGTGTTTAGTTCTGGTGCAATGACCCTATAAGTGAATCAATATTTAAGCCAGATATGCAATCTTTAATGATCTGACAACAGTATCGTAACTATATCCCTTCTTAATAAGTATATTTAAAGGTTTTGTTAGCTTCTGAGGTGAATACTGACATTTTTGTGCTTTATAAAGAATATTTCCATAAAAAATTGTTGATGTGAAATACCTGAACGTATAAGAAGTTGCATGTTAAGCAATATTTACGAATGATGTCCTTATACCGATGATAAAATTAGGTAAATAGTTTGTGATATCGAAAACCCTGCTGTTATGATTTTTCAGTAATACATAAATTTCTCTCGTTAAAATCTAAAACGTTGTTACATACACGAACGAATTGTACAAGTTGAGATATGTAAACACCGTAAGATGGTGACAAGGGAACGTCACCATCTAAAAATTGATAATTAACGACAGGAAATGAAAAATCCTCTCTTTTATCATAGATTTTAGTATTAAGCTGTCCGTTAATGATATAGATATCAAGATCGAGGAAAGCGCAGTGGTCAGTGTTAGCATTAGCTTTATTTAAAGTAAGTTCAACAAAATAAATTTCTTTAGTATACATACTGAAGTCGCCATTATTGAGAGCCAATATATCAGCCATGTATCTAAAAGTATTCATTTTTGTATGAGATATTGTTTCAACAGGTCTTTGCGGATTTTTGTCACAAATTGTAACTCATAGCAAAATAAAAACAGGTCCGCAATAAGTGGTGCACAGTTAGTCCCCATTGGAATTCCGATAATCTGACGATATACGGAATCTCCAAAGCGAACAAAAATGTTATCTAAAAACAATCATGGGCAGATAAAGTATCAAAGCATGTCCAAATGAGATAGTTCTTTTGTTTAATGCTACTAAAAAATGACCTTAAAGTGTTTGAACAGATATATTCACATTCTGACTTTTTAAACGCCCAATTAATTAGGTGTGTAATTTTTTTCTCAATGATAATGTGAGGCAATGTAGTATATAGAGAAGAAAAATCAAAATTGGACAGATTCTAAATCACTAATATAAGCTGATAATTTATCAAGTACTTCCAATGAGTTTTTGACACTCCAAAAGTAAATAATTTCACTATTTTCAAAGGCCTTATTTGAACAATTTATTATCAAGTTTTTGATTGTACCGAGTGTACTGGTAAGAATAATAGACAATTTAGTAGTGGAACAATAGCTTGAAGACAAAATAAACCTATATTTGTAAGGTGTTTTGTGTAGCTTCGGAAGCTAATACATAGTAGGGACTTTCATTGTTTTTGGTTCTGCTTGTAAAGAGGTAGCTAAAAGTTTATGTATGTTACAGATGTCGTTTTCTGAAATGGAGTCAGTTGGAATGTTGGTGAATTGGTTATTTCTTTTTTCAGAACCTCAATGTAAAATTCACGTCAAACAATAATAATATTATTAGCAGCTTTATCGGCCGGGACAAAAACAAATTCCTCGGCTAGTTCTTTTAGTTTATGTTTGATACGAGAAATATGTTTATTGTTGTTGTTGTTAAGAGTAAATGTTCTTTAAAATGTTGAATACGTCTATCAACTATATTCATTATTGAATTAAAAAAAGAGTCCAAAGATTTTTCCTGTTTTTCCCATTTCAAACAGTAAGTAAGGAGTGAGTCGTGAATGGTGTTACGACACTCATTCCAATTAATAATTGACGGGGGACGATATTAAGGTCCTTCACAGAGAATGATTTTTACTCTCGGTCTTGAACGATGTTAAGATCTCCTGTTATAACTTT
The DNA here is from genome assembly GCF_965363235.1 of Mytilus galloprovincialis. Lineage (NCBI taxonomy): Eukaryota > Metazoa > Mollusca > Bivalvia > Mytilida > Mytilidae > Mytilus > Mytilus galloprovincialis. Next base: position 51,054,815 of record NC_134838.1, on the reverse strand, counting down.
GGAAATGGGTCCATAAATGTATTCGGAACTACTGCAGTTACATGAAATATGTGTATTTTTACTGAAATTAACAGCTTAACACAACTGGCTATAAGTTAACACATATTTCTGGGTAGATTTCTTGTAAAAATAACAAATAAGAGGGAGCTCAGTATTATCAAAATATCCAGGAATTAGTTCTTCAACATAATGGTCGTTAAAAATACCGGCAATATTTAGAAAATCAAAACCTTTATTGACATGTATATATTTTAAGAATGAAGAAATTGATATATTTAATTGAAATGAAGGGAACTACATATCTTTATATAAAAATACTATTAAAAGTTCCGCCATTTCAAAAAAAGTCATGAAAATAATTCTTAAGAGAGCAGAAGTGCTAAATTATGAGTATAATCATGTCATATCCATACACACTCTAAAAAAGAAGAAAAGGGTATTGTGATTACGACAATGGACACATATTTGTGGTCATCTATGACACATATATTTTATTGACGTCAACCAAATCCTTGAAAATTCGACAGGATAACCCGAACTTCACAAATAGGAATTATTTGATCAAACATTTTCTATGTAGGAAATGACTTCCAAGCCAGAAATATGACTGATGTTTTCCATTCTTTTGATTCAAATAAACTCATCATAGATACCAGGATCCAAATTTTATATTTACGCCATACGCGTTTCGTCTAAAAAAGACTCATCAGTGACGCTCGAATCAAAAAATGCTTGAAAAGCCTAATAGAGTACAAAGAGAATTAAGGACTAATAACTCTAAGGTAATCTATTCCTGAGGTAGAATAGAGCCTTTGATTTTTCCAGTTTTAATAAATACATGCAGCATCCCGTTTTGTATTTTTTTGATTCCGGTATTTTTGTTATTTTTATCATTTTACTTGTTACTCTGCAAATGGATATTTTTTATGCTATTGCTACCACTAAGTTTACGAGAATCATTTTAGAAAATAATCGTTTTAGAAAATAACCATTTTAGCAAATAACTGTTGTAGCAAACATGAATGAAGGCTGTTTCCTATTTTTTTTTCAGTTCAACGTGCTTCTTTGTTGATGTTTAGTTGGTCAGTGACTGTATGGGTTGATTGATACTTTGCATAATATAAAGAATCGGACATTTCATATTTCATATTGAATCATTGATTAATTGAGTATTCGTGGGATGCCCAGTGACAAATACTGAACATTTGACAAAATTGTTCTTGAAGCAAGGTAGACATATTTCTATCACAAACCACTGAAACAGTACCAAACTACATTAAAAAATTCAATAAAATGTTTTATACTTTACTTTTGATTCGGCTTCCAACTGTGTTTACCCGAACGTCACCAATCAGCTTTTAGAAGATAAACTCAAGTTGTGCGCATCAAAGTGCAACCGTGGTACATATAATGTGTTGTATATAAACCCAAGGGAGCATATTGTGTAGCAAAAGTAAAAGACAAATGTCCATCCACTGTTCCATTGACATGATTAGTAGATTTTAAAAAAGATAACTTTTTATTTTGTTCTTCTGTCTTTTTATGCTGTAATGATACACCACTGGCTCATGTAAAGTTGAAGGTCGACTCGGCGCATGTTTAAGCGTTTAAGCCCGCTGCATTTTTATGCATTTGTTCAAAATTATGAATTTGTTGCTCAGTGTATTATGTTTGATGGTGTGGTTAATGGATGTTTCTTGGTCCTCCTTTTTTTTTAATATAGATTAGACAGTTGGTTGTCCTTTATGTAGTGTTTCACACTAGTTATTGTGAACGGTGTGTGTCACGTGTTTTGACCTATATTTTTTGATATTTCATAAACAAGAATGGAGGACATTTAAATTATTAAATTAATCAGTACACGTGCTATGTCATTGATAAATCTTATGAATAGGTATCATTGATGTAAACGGGAAACGCTCATACCCTATTATAATTGTTAATATATCTTTTTTACCTTAAATGTGATAAAAAAATTCCATAATAAGTGAACTTTTAATAGGATTTTCAAATATGATTCTTAAAAAAAAAATTTAGTCAGCGTTTACTGTTGTCAATGGCCATTAGAAAATAGCATTGCATTTCATATTTTTCTTTCCCCCCTAGATTTCTATTGTTGACTTTTAAAAAACTCTAAAAAATTCCATTTTTCATCGAATTTAATTTTCCATAGCAGATAAGATTGCAAAAATGGTGAAACAATCTAATTACCGAGAATTTTATTTTTGATCAATGTTTTCTGTTGACAACTGCATTTTGAAATGCAAAACTTCAAACCTCTGTTCGACAGATGTCGTATGTACAGTATTCAAATTGATCGACATAATAGAAAGATTGACTCTATAAAAGTTTCTGCTTTGCCCACTTTCATTATTTTGAAGAAAAAAAAAGTTGTAATTGTTATTGAAAGTACTATCAAATTTAAAGAGATTTGATCCGAAAAGATGTATAAAAATGACGTATTTTGTTTATGAATTTGATATACCGTGGCTATGATATATTTCGATGAAAAAATAAACAATAGAATAACACAGATACATTCAAAACCGAGGTTAGGTCAATTATCAAAAATTCACACACGAAATATCATGTGTCATAATAAATTATAACTCGGTGAGCAATTTCAAACTATCAGAGTTTTATACATTCTTACTAAGATAGAGAGTTTTCTCATTTGAACTCATACAACATCTTAATTCTAATTTATATAGGTACAAAGGTATGGACGAGTCACTTACGAAAACAACAGTTTCGTCCAGTACAAGTCGAATATGGAAAATAGCTGTAATTTTATTGCTGTCCACTACAGTGATATTCATTAGTCTTTTCATTTGGAGTGAACATAAAGGTAGATAAATACATAAATATATATCTATTGGTTATGAAAGCTCAAACATTTTGGCAATTTATATAAATGTTATTAGAGAGTCCAATGCAATTATCAGGACAAAAGTCATGATGTTGACGTGTCAATGAGACATATATTCAATAGAAACAAAATGGCGTATAAATTAGCAAAAAGAATTCGCCGAAACACTTTAAACAAGGACCAAAACCCTCGCAACATATGGTGAAATAAAACAAATGTAAAACAACTTATATGCATCGCTTACCTTCGGACAGTGGTGCAATCGCACACCATAATAGCAAAAGTATCTGACTTAAAATTGTAAGAAGTAACTATTAGATTGTGTTATGAATTAGCGTGATTAGTTTTAATTCAGAATATGGACGGTGTTGTTTGAACCGGCCTAAAAATGAAAACGTCAGAAAATTATTTGCTATCGCTCAGAATTCTTGATTTTGGTAATTTTATGAAGATTACATTGTTTACTTAAAAATTGAATTGCTTTAATATTTATAAGAAGACATTCACGCTCAAATGATACACATTTGTTTTATTTCAGAAGACACAAGTTATGGAAATCAAGGTTTAATGGGTAAGTTGATATGTGTGAATACATACTGCTTTCAAATTACATGTGCATAATATGAGGTTTAGCAGATGACATTTAAAACAAATTGGTGCTTTGGATTTTGCCCTTTGATGAGGGACTTTCTCTCAAATTGTAGCATGTACATAAATGAACGATCAAGTAGGTGACACTGAAATTTTTCAATTTTGAAAATAAATAAAAAAAGATTTGAAGCTTAGTCTATATTAATCTGTACTATGATTTTTATTATTGTAAACACATAATGTTATAGAAACAAATCTTATTTTGTCTGCAGATAATGTTGTACCGGACTTTGCAATAACAACGAAAAAATAATAAATTGAAAGACATGTTTATATCTATTATTAAACAAAAACTTGAACGCTCTGTTTGAAATCGAACACATGTGAAGTGGCAGAAGAATAATTGATTGTATCTGTCGAAATGGCTAGAATGGTACAACGTGTAATGGTTATATTTTGCTAGTCTTTTTATGAGTTTTCAAACATAAAAAAACGCTTTAAATACAGTTTTTGTGACAATATATACTGGAATATGTTTACTTAGAGATTTAAACCAATGAATATGAAAAACATGTGGTAAACGTCTATCCGACCTCAACTTACAAGAAACAAAAAAAGAAAGCAAATATTTAAGGTACAATATACGATCATCAAATGTCTTTATGGTCTTTATTTTTAATGTTTAATGCATTATTTTAACCTGACATTTGATAATTATATCACAGGAACTTCATGTGGTAACTATAGCTGTAATAATGGTGGAACGTGCTTTCTTGATGACGCCCAACCAAAATGTGCATGCAGGAATGGATTTACTGGTGACAATTGTACAAGTAAGCTTATTCAAAATGGAATCCATTGCTCTATTAAACACCAAAAATCATACATGTATGCCTTAACTTTATATTCATCATCTGTCTGAAGAACGTTCCTATGTAATTAGATGCTAATTTTATCAGATTATGGTCAACTAACAAATAATTACAACTTAAGGACAACGAGCCACTATCGCGATAAATCAACCAATCAACCAACCAACTAATCAATCAATCAATGGTATATAGATAAGGTTAACAGTTTATGTCTTCAATTTGAAAGTTCAAACATGGACAATAGATTCATATTTGACCTTTTTTCTGATTAATACGTTCTTTTATGAATGTTTTACTTATCTTCTGATCGCATTTTAGAAATGGGATATTGATGATCTAACACAATCTTGACGTCAATAGCCTCTCCCGTGTCAGGATCCTTGTCAGTTGCTGTGTTTTATATACATATATATATATGAAATGATTTTTTTTAACGATAGGTCTTTCTCTGAAAGAAACAGATTTCAATACAATGCGCTTCACGACATAAAATAATTACTGCATGTCATTTGTTGTTCCTTATTAATTTGAAAGCCCTAATTCGTTTGATAGTTATCGTACGTTGGCTATTTAAATTTTCATCCTTGATAGGTTTAAGGAAGACACCATCCTTCTTACTTAACATTATATCAAAATACAAACAAAGCTACTTCAAGAAGATATAATTTTAATGTTTGTTATTTCATCGCTACAATAAAGGAAAATTATTTGAGATAAGTATAATGATAACAAAATGATAACAATTTTATAAAAGCCACATTCTAATGCAACAACGTTTGTAACGTTCATTTTGATTCATCTGATGCCGTTGGAGCTTAACATACAATATAGTTATCTCCTAATTTAACACATTCGTGTGTAGGATTTTGAAAATCTTTGTGATTTACACTTAAATGGGAATCATACTTCAATCAATGGATATTTGTGATTTGTGCTACATATGCATGTATCACAATATTGTGCTCTCTTTGTGCTAGTTCTTAACTATTGACAGCTTTTTAATTTATCAAATATCAAAAGTCTAAATATTCTTATTTCATATAGAAGAAAATCCGTGTACTTTATAATTGGACAGGCATGACAGGGGTGGTAAATTTTTAACAATAAATTATTTTGCCAAACAAAAGAGAAACAAATATTTAACCTGAATAGTTCGTTCTAGAATATTAATAAACATAATATTCTGCTTTTCCTCAATAAAAATAACATAAAAAGAAAGTAAAAAAAATAGTATTACTCTTTTTAAACTATGTTTATACAACAAATCACTTACAAAGTGGTGAAGTGTGTGTTTCATTCACAGATACAATTCATTTTGTTTACTTCATCCAGTAACAGTTATATTTGTTGTAAATGTAAAATGATTTCTAAAGTTGAAATATTGATTAATTAGTGATTGTTTTATCATGAACATTATAAATTAGCTGTGTGGCGTATTTGAACCTGAAAAGCACAGAAAAGAATATCCCACATTAGTGTGGTCGGTAAAATCCTGCACATATTGTTTCATTGTATATATGTCAGATAATGAATATTAAAAAAAAAAGTTGTATAACACACCACCCCGTGTCAGGATTCCCCCCAAAAAAAGAACTCTCCATGGTCGGTCTTTCATTTGATCATCCTTCGGTGTATTATAAGTCAAGAAAAACCTAAACATGTGTATTATGTAACATAACATGCAATGTACCCTTATTTTGTTCGTTAATGAACATGCTCTATTCGCAGTCATTTATCGATATGATTACCTATTAGACAAATATCCACCAGAGCCTAGTTCGGTACTCCTGTGTTTGTAGTGTCGTTACTGATATCACTCAGCGTTATCTATACATCACTGCTAAATCTTCTAGTCCTAGATTTCGTTGTTACTAACTACTTCTTTATTTACTTTATTGTTTTGTAATTACACATATTGGATTCAGCAATTTTGATAATTCGTAGAAAATATATTACACACAAAATATCTCATGTAACCTATAACGGGCATGTAGTTTCATGAGGTCATAAAATTAATTAAGATACGATTTTTTTTCACAAATTGATTCAGAATTTGATTAATACGGAAGTTTAAACGAAAAAACAAGTATGATAGACAGGAACCGACGATAGACAATTAAAAAAAAGAGTTCATGACTAAACATACACAAACAATATCCATGACTCAGTCTGATTATCTGTCGAATATTCATTACTTCAATACTTCTATATAGACGAGACACAATCTATTTCAAATAGTGTGAAGAAACCTGTTAGTTATCGAAGACTATTTATCATTTTCTACATTTGAAAATCCCTGTACTAAGTCAAGAACATGAAGTTGTTGTCCATTCGTTTGATGTGTTTTATGATTTGATTTTGCCATTTGATTGGAGACTTTCCGTTTCGAATTTTCCTCGGAGTTCAAAATTTTTGTGATTTTACTTTTTGTTGCCCTTTGATATGTTTTAATTATTTTTACTATTTAATTGCATATCAATTGACGCATACCAGCCATTTATTTTCATTCATAAGATAACACAAGAAAGTTATTCGAGTTTGACTTTATTAGCATCAAAACATAATTATAAAAGGCTGTCAAATATACCTTTTGGTTAAAAAAAAGTCCAAACAATTAGAAACATTAAAATGTTGAATGAACAACTACAATAACCGAAATATATATTTACATTAAGAAATAAGTATTGCATAATCAGAAACTTTCAACTGTACAAGCACGCGTTGCTCATAATTGGAGATTCTAAAATCGAAGGCGATCTGATATTTTGGGCGACTCAATTACTGCTCGGTTTCATTCTGCTTTATTTTCAAAATCACACAAAAAGTAAGACCCAAATAACTTTAAAATATTTAAATATACACATTCTATGTCATTTTGTTTTTGATGGAGAGTAGTCTCATTAAAACCATTCGGCATCGTCTCATTTTTACATGTATTTATTCTTTTCCAGTAACGCCTTGTTCAATATCCCCATGTGAATACGGCGGGAGTTGTTTGGTGACAGGTAGTAGTTTTTCCTGTGCCTGTTTAAATGGGTTCACAGGATTACAATGCGAAAGTGAGTAATATTACCTCCTAAATTTACTTGCATGGATATACATATTATAACTTTAAACATAATTGCTATTTGCAATGTATATGAAATAAGAAGATGCGTAAAATGCCAATTCGACATCATTCAATTTGCAGTCAACTAAAATTTTAAACGGTATCGATATCAATAGGATAACATTTTTTTTGACTATCACAGACATCTATACAATATGTTCATTATATAGGTTGCCAAGTTGAACAATTGTCTTTCCTAGCAGATAAACATACGCTTAAGTTAGGCCTCTAATTACATGAGTCGAAAGTACAATTAAGAAGCCGCTTTAAGACTCGGAGTTTGCAATAGAATGACATATTTTTGATGAAAATGGTACAATAGAACGAATGGCTGCCTAAAGTTATGAAACAAATGTTTTGTAGACTTCAACCTAACAACACAAAAAAAAAACACATTTTCAGAACAATTTTTCTCGCATTATTTACTAACCCTTGCTTTTTATATTAGCTACTCCATGCGTCAGCTATAGCTGTGACAATGGGGGTACGTGTTTTCTTGATGGATTGCAGCCAAAATGTGCATGTGACATTGGATTTACTGGTGAAAACTGTACAGGTAAAATGTAGCAATATATCTATCTTTTTAAGAAATCGGATCAAACACCAAACTATATATATGTTACAGTAAATAGGTGAAATTAGGAATTACACGTAATTACTAAACATTTCAGTACATACCTGTAATCACTAGTCAATTTAATAATTACATGTATTTACTAGTTGTTTCAGTGATTACAGTGATTTTTTTGTCATTTTTACAGCTATTTACTAACTTGATATTTTTGTTTAAAAATTAAAGACATAATTCAAGATATCAAATAAGAAAGTAAGGGGTAGGGATTTTTAGGGCTTACTTATTATGTATCAAGGAGTCTTAGGCACATTAAAAGTGCATATTCTTCAGTGTTTGTGAATTGAAACTGGAAAATGGTTGTTTTATAAGTTTTGAAACTCCCTAAAATCATTTTCAGCATGCAAGACAATGATATCAATCCAATATTGAGAAAAACATTTTTGAGAAATTTATAGGCAACTTAGCCTGCTATTTTTTAAGATATACATTATATTATGGCAAACTTGGTTAAATGATCTTGATAATTCTTAAAATCTCATAATTTTGTTATATTAAAATCTCAGAATTTTGTTAAATTAAAATCTCCAGCAGGCATACTCTGCATATCAACTTGGCCAATAACATGAGTTAAATTCCTTTTACAAAATATGTTTAACTACGACTTCTTTTGTCAGACATTTGCGATGAAGCTGACATTTTTCACAAACAAATTTATACAAATTGATGGCGTTAACTGGAGTCACATTTTCATATTGCCGTGTTTTTATGAGTTCTTCAAGACCTCCAAACTTAAACTTATATACCTCCAACAAAATGTTATCATCGTTTCTTCCTGTATAAGAATGATCTTTTTGTGGATTGAAAAAGTCAACTAAATGGTCCATCCCTTTTGTTTTACTTTCAATGTTGACATTCTTTTCCTTTTCGTCGATCCTGCGTTTTTTGTCGCAAAAACGAGACATAGCGAACCAACCTAATAATTCCCTCGCCAGCGGCGTCCACAAATATTCGCTCTGTGGTTATATTTTTTAAATTTTGATAAGTTTCTCAAATTATCCCGGATTTCTACCAAACTTGAACAGAAGCTTCAGTTGTTTATGATCAAAAGATAAATTTCAAGAAGTAATTTTTGTAAAAATAAAATCAAGTTTTTCCTTATTTTACTTATAAAGGGACTTAGTTTTTATGCCAGTTAACATTACATTCACCCTGTGGTTAAATTTTTTAAAATTTCAATAAATTTTTCAAAATATCCTGGATTTCTACCAAAATTGGACAGAAGCTTGTTTATGATCATAAGATAATATCTAGAAATAAAGTTTGTAAAAATAACTATGCTTTTTTGTATATAACTTATTTAAACGGACTATTTTTTTTCAGTTAACATAACATACACTCTGCAGTTAAAGTTTAGATTTCATAAACCATCCTGAATTTTTAACAAATTTTGATAGACAGAACTAGTCAAAAGATAGTATCTAGAGGAAAATTATCAATATTGTTTTTCCTATTTTTGTTAGGCCTGCGACTCACAGCAAAAGTAGGCGAGACATTGGGTTCTGCAAAACCCTTAAAATTTTGATAGCTGAATACTCACTGATTTTCTTATTAGTATTACCATAACTTTTGATCAGTTGACCATATTACAACATTGTTTTAACAGTTAGTAAAAAGGTGTAAAAATTCATTTTGAAATCAGTAATTACTGGTAATTACTGGGCAGTTCTAGGAATTACTTGTATTTACTAAGTGCATCGGGAATTACATGTAATTCCTAAATTTTAGTAATTACATGTAATTCTTAATTTCACCTATTTACTGTAACATATACATATGTGGTTTTGTTTTATACTCATCAATTGCCTTCAGAATTTTCCAATTGTATTGGTTATTTATTGTATTAGTTGGTAGTTCTTAATAATAAAAGTATAATTGCCGCTGAATGATCTACAATCAATCAATAAATCAGTTAATCGATCAAAAAACAAATTAATCAATAAAAAAATTAATCAATAAAAAAATTAATCAATAAGTCAATTAATCAAGCAATCAATAACGTCAAAAGAGGCGCAACAGAGTATTACCGTCTTACGTTCTTTATGGGTGTTTTATTTATCGAATAATAGAATGCTAGAAGAAGAATAGTTATGGTCTAGCGGAAATCTAGTTTTGTATTTCAAATGCCTTTCTAAAGTAACTGGATATTTTGGTTTTTCTTTTTTTTTCTGTTTCACTGCTGTTCAAAATTAAGAGTAGTATTTGGAGACCGCAACAAATGATTTATCCTTTCATTTTTTGGGCGTGTCTCATAACATGCATCTACTATATGTTTTCTCTTCTAGCATCAATGCGATATCTTCTTAGTTTTCATGCATCTACTTTATAATTTTTTTCCAGTAACACCATGTTCACAATCTCCTTGTGAACACAGTGGGAATTGTTCGGTTACGGGCAATAGTTTTTCCTGTACCTGTTTAAACGGATTCACAGGATTACAATGCCAAAGTAAGTAATATGCTATCCATAATTTACGGGCATGGTTATAAGTATTTTAACTTTAAACATAATCACAATTTTCAATATATATGAAAGTAAGGAGATGGCGTATATGCCAATTCGACAAAAAAACAAACGACTAAGACATCTTAACGGTCTCTATATGATAACATGAGTTTATATCAATATCAGGTAGCTATGCAATATGCCCATTCTTAGGGTTGACAAGGGTAGAAAAACTATAGTTCTCCCATCCATAATCACGCTTAGGTTGTGTCTCTGATACCCTGTGTCGAAAGTATAAATATGAAGCTGGTTTAAAACTCGGAGTGATAAAAATCGCATACAGATAGGGTAACAAGTCTTCGTTGACAATGATACAGTAAAGATAATGAGTGCAAACAAATTAGACTCTATTGCAATGTGTCTCGCATTATTTTAACCTTACACTTGATTCATTTATCAGGTACTCCATGCTTAAGCTATAGCTGTTACAATGGTGGCACGTGCTTTCTTGAAGAGTTTCAGCCAAAGTGTGCATGCAAAAATGGATTCACTGGTCAAAACTGTGAAGGTAAGCTAATGAAATAGAGCAAGATATTTATCTTTTTAAAACACTGGATGAAACACCATAAAATAAATTAATTAATGAATTAGTAAGGTTAAAAGAGGTGCGAAAGAGGGAGGAAATAAACCAGAAGGTTACCGTACCTTTACTTATTATTTTTTAAAATTATACATATTTGGTCCAGGAATTTTTATGAACTCATAGAAACGTAAGAAAAGAACGACGGAACTTATCCTTTATTGGCTATGGAGCTCATAACTTTACATACGGTTCTATTTCATTTATCAATTACTTATTTTTCAAGTTTTTAAAATTTAATAATATAATCAAAAAATTCTATATTGATTGTATTGGTACTAGCATTGATTTTGTAATAAAAAAATACAAGTTTGACTAAATATGTATTGCTTTTCAGTAATCAACACTTCCTAATTTACACCCTTTCAATGTCTTTATTTTGACATTCCAACCCGTCATGATTTTCTCAGAATCTTTTCGAATTGTTTATACAAATTCCGTTAGATGTCTAATGGTATATATATTTTGTTTTGGATACATAGATTTTAAATATTCGATATTTCCTTTAATCTCAATCTCAGTGAACATTAGTGTTTTCAGACTTGTACCTTTAAGCGTAGACTTTATTTGTTAAATTGTTCCCTTACTTTTTACTTGACATAAGTCGGGTCTTTTACAACCGGATTTTATAATGTTCTTCTTTGTTCTATTTTATAGCTGGTCAAGGTCAGGTGGAGTATTTAGAGATCGTAAACAAGTTACATTCTTTCACATATTGTAGGTGTCTGTCTGAAAATTGGGTAGTCCATGCATTAACTGTATTCGATCTATACGACGTCTTCTTATGTTTCATGCATCTACTATCCATATTTGTTATTTTCCAGTTACGCCATGTTCAACATCCCCTTGTGAAAACGGTGGGAATTGTTCGGTGGCGGGCAGTAGTTTTGCCTGTACCTGTTTAGACGGATTCACAGGATTACAATGCCAAGGTGAGTAATCTGATATCTACATTTAACGTGCATGGTTATAAGAATGATAACTTTAAACATAATCGCTATTTTCAATACATATGAAAATAAGGAGATACGTAATGTGTGAAAATCCATTCACTGGTTAAAAATATGAAGGTAAGGTTTTGAAATAGAGCAATTCTTTTATCTTTTATGGAAATTCGATCAAACATCAAATTATATACACATGTATATAAATAGTTATCAAAGGTACCAGGATAACATTTTGAATACGTCAGACGCGCTTATCGTCTACAAAAGACTTATCAGTGACGCTCAGATCAAAATAGTTGTAAAGCCAAACAAAAAAAAAGTTGAACAGCATTGAGGACCCAAAATTTCTAAAAGTTGCGCCAAAAACGGCTTAGGTACGTAATCTATTCCTGGGATAAGAAAATGCTTAGTTTGTCGAAAAATTCAGAGTTTTGTAACAGGAAATTTATAAAAACTACCATATAATTAATATTCATGTCAACAACGAAATATATGTCTTTGTTTTACATTCATCAATTGTGTTCAGAATCTTCCAATTGTATCAAAAGTTTTAGTTGAAAATTCTATATTAAAAGAAGACAATTCCCACAAGGTGATCTACGCGATACTGTTATTGTGTTAATATATCCCATAACCTTCAATACGAGTCCTTTTCGGTTATGGATTACACATTCTGAAGTTATATCGATTTAATAATGTAATCAGAAATTTCTATATTGATTTTATCAATACAAGCTTTGATTTTGTAATCAATAAAATACAAGATAAAATAAACTTTTATTACTTCACTGGAATCAATGCTTTCTCATTTAAATCATATTGCACTTGCAAAAAGTCATACTTATTCCGCTGGATGTGTATTGACTTATACATTTTTGTATTTTGGTTTGATTAAATGACTTTTAATAGTTGATAATGCCATTGATTTCCTCCTTAGTAAGAGTAGTCATTTCTGACAGGTACTTTTAAGTCGTAAGTATTTTTTTTTAATTATTTTTATTTTACTTTTTACGGAACATAAAACTAGCCTTTTACAACCGGATTACATAGTATTTGGAGATTAATAACATGTTAAATTCTTCAACATTTTGTGTGTGCCTGTCTAAACATTGCTGATGACATGCATCTACTATATTTGTTCTTTTCCAGTTACGCCATGTTCAGGATCCCCATGTGAACATACTGGGAATTGTTCGGTGACGGGCAGTAGTTTTTCTTGTACCTGTTTAAACGGATTTACAGGATTACAATGCCAAAGTTAGTAATCTGATATCTGCATTTTTTGCGCATGGTTATTAAAGTATTATTACTTTAAACATAGTTGCTCTTTTCAATACAGATGAAAATTAAAAAAAATACGAAAAATGCCACCTCGACATCAACCAGACGTCTAAAATATTAAACGGAATGAACAGGATAACATTTGATTTTGACAATTACGGGTAGCTATTCAATTTTTCCCATTCTAAGGGTCGACAAGGAAGGTAACATTATCTTTCGTGGAGGTATCCTATTAAACTGCTATAACACGCTTAAGTTTGGCCTCCAATTCCATGTGTCGAAATAATTATTATGATTCCGATGAAAGACTCGGAGTTGTAAACAGCGTATCCATGTAGGATGACTTCCTTCAAAATGATACAAAAGAGCGAATGATTGCAAAAACTTATGATAACAAATATTTACTAAACTTAAACCAAACAACACACAAAATAGAAGAAAATATTTCAAAAGCAATGTTGTTTTTTCGCATTATTTTAAGCTAACACTTGATTTATATATCAGATACTCCATGCGTAAATTATTTCTGTGACAACGGTGGTACGTGCTTTCTTGACGAATTTCAGCCAAAGTGTGCATGCGAAAATGGATTCACTGGTCAAAACTGTGAAGGTAAGCTAATTAAATAGAGCAATATGTTTATATTTTTTTAGAAATTCGAACAAACATCAAATTACATGTATGCCTTCCTTTTGTATTCATCAATTGATTTCAGAATTTTCCAATTGTATTAATTGTTGACTGTATTAATTTAAAGTTTTAAATAAAAAAAAAAGACAATTACCGCAAGGTGATCTACGCGATACTGTTATTGTGTGTATAGATTTCATAATCTTCAATACGATTCCTATTCGGTTATGGGTTACATATTCTGAAAGGTTATCGGTTTAATATATATATATATATAATTTAATCAGAATCTTTTATATTGATTTTATCGATACAAGCATTGATTTTGTAATCAATAATAAATACAAGATAACCTTAATTTGTATTACTTAACAGTTATTAACGCCTTCAATTTACATATGGTTTGCATTGCAAAAAGCCATACTCATTCTGCTAGATGCACATTGACTTATATTTTGTTTTGAATAAATGTCTTTTAATAGTTGATAATGCCTTTGATTTCGCTTATAGTAAATCCTAGTCTTTTCTGGCAGGTACTTTTAAGTCATAAAGTATTTTTTTAAAATATTTTTATTTTACGTTTTACTGAACCTAAAACAACTCTTTTACAACTGGATTTCATAGTATTTGGAGATTGATAACATGTTTAATTCTTTCAAATTTTGTGTGTGTCTGTCTAAAGATTGCTAATGACATGCATCTACTATATTTGTTATTTTCCAGTTACGCCATGTTCAGGATCCCCATGTGAACACAGTGGGAATTGTTCAGTGACGGGTAGTAGTTTTTCTTGTACCTGTTTGAACGGATTCACAGGATTACAATGCCAAAGTTAGTAATCTGATATCTGCACTTATTGCACATCGTTATAAGTATCGTAACTTTGAACATAATCGCCATTTTTAATACACATGAACATAAACAAAATGCGGAAAATGCCACTTCGACATCAACCAGACGACTAGAATATTAAACCGAATGAACAGGATAACATTTGTTTTTGACAATTACGGGTAGCTGCTATTCAATTAGACCATTCTGAGGGTCGACATGGGTAAAAAAAACTATCTTTCCTGAAGTTCTCTCGTTAAACCGCTAAAACACGCTAAGGTTGGGCCTCTGACTCCCTGTGTCGCAATAATGATTTTGAAGCCGATGTAAGACTGGTTGTCGTAAAAATCATATCTATATAGGGTGACATGTATTCGTTGAAAATGATACAAAAGAGCGAATGATTGCAAAAACTTATGATAACAAATTAAACTTAATCCTATACACACAAATAAGACGAAAATACATTAAAAACCAATGTTTTTTTGAATTATTTTAAGCTTACACTTGATTTATATATCAGATACTCCATGCGTAAATCATTTCTGTGACAACGGTGGTACGTGCTTTCTTGACGAATTACAGCCAAAATGTGCATGCGAAAATGGATTCACTGGTCAAAACTGTGAAGGTAAGTTATAAAATAGAGCAATATATTTATATTTGTAAAACATTTGATCAAACACCAAATTTAATATACATTTATGCCTTCTTTTTCTATTCATCAATTGTCTTCAGAATCTTCATTCTCTATTTGTTATGTATTGTATTAGTTTATAACTCGTAAAAACGGAAGATTATTGACACTGGGTAACCTACAAGGTACGTTCATGGTTTTCAATAGATCTCATAACCTTAAAAATTGATCCTTTTGTTTATCGATTACTTATTCGGAAATGATAGCTAATTACGAATGTAATCAGAAATTTCTATATTGAGTTTATCGGTACAAACATTGATTTTGTTATAAAAAAATACAAGATTAACTAAAGGTGTATTGCTCAACAGTAATAAACGCTTTCTCACTTACATCATGTTGGCATTGCAAAAAGTCATGATTTTCTGGGCATGATTACGACTTGTTCTCACACAACCTGTGAGATGTGTACTGACTTATATTTTGTTTTGGATAATTGATTTGTTTATCAGTTGATAATGCCTGGGATTTCGCTCATAGTAAACGTAAGCCTACTAAGACATCTAGTTTTGATTCTTGGGTATTTTTTTACTATTTTGTCTACTTTCTTCCGAACATACGTCATGTCTTTTACAACCGAATTTTTAGTATTTGGAGATTGAAAATATGTTTAATCCTCCAACATTTTTTGTGTGACTTACTAAAGATTGTTGATTACATGCATCTACTGTATTTAATATATTATCAGTAACGCCATGTTCAAGATCCCCATGTGAACACGGAGGGAATTGTTCGGTTACAGGTAGTAGTTTTTCTTGCACCTGTTTAAACGAATTCACTGGATTACAATGCCAAGGTGAGTTATATGATATCAACACTTTACGAGGCCGACATTTGAAATGTATCTTCTTAAGAAACTAACGCTTTTCCATCGTGTCCAGTACATTTGTTGTGACGACTTTTTCAAATTCAATTCTTTTTCTTGTACGATTTGACTTAGAAATCTAATTTAGTACGTTAGAAATTCATTGCCTAGTAATCAGAAAACTGGCAGCGAAAATTTCATAATAAATTGTTTTCGCTCTTGAAATAATGCTTAGTATATCCAACATTATAGTGATAAGGAAAAATGTATTTTTCAATGCATACTATATCTGATAATTTAAGGTGGTATGGGAGTCTAAAATCAAAATGATCGTATTTGTTCATACTTCGTCAAAACGTAGTTTATATTAATATATGTTCAAAAATATAATAAAAATTATAGGTAACCGCGCATTTTCTCAAAATACAGGTGTTAACAAAATGACACATTTTGTCTGGATTATACATGAAAAGACCTCATTATGTGATAAGAAGCCTAACTAAATGATAGAATCGTAAAAAAAATCAAAAAGATAGCTTTTAGACAATGCTTTGAGAAAACCAAAAGAAAAGATAGGCCCACCGTACGTTTTTCCCGGTTAAAATACAGAATAGGAAAATTTCATGTAGATTCCTTCAGAAAATACAATGTTTCAGAGTCATCTCCCCTTAAAATACCAATTTAAAAACATTAAAAACTAACCAAAAACAATTAACACTTGTTAAAAACTTGATATTCAGAAGTTATAATCTTGGAAATTTGTTCTTTTAAATGAAAATTCACATTAGTTATCTACATTCCTGCATCAAGATTTGCTAACTTTTTAAAAATCTGGACCTCAATTCTCTGTTTTTTACAATCCAAGATCGCGAAAGACACCCATACCACCTTGTTGTAAATTGCGTAACAAATCTCTCATATATCACGACTCCATACACGCGAGATAACATTACTTAATTATGTCGAAGTTAATTTAACTTTGTGCATTTATACCGGGAAATGAAGGATTTTTACTTTGTTATTTTTAATTATGTTTTCCTGTAAACGGTAAAATATGGTTCATCGCTTTATACTAATACCTAGTCTTAGTTGTTGGCAGGACACGGGTTATGTTCTTCTCATATATGTTATGATGGTATGATACTAAACCCCTAACGGGAAGGATTGTGCCTGATGTTCATATGATGAAATCATAATCTTTCAGTCAGTTTAATTGAAGTCTGGAGCTGGCATGTCAGTTAACTGCCAGTAGTCTATTGTTATTTATGTATTATTGTCATTTTGTTTATTTTCTTTGGTTACATCTTCTGACATCAGACTCGGACTTCTCTTGAACTGAATTTTAATGTGCGTATTGTTATGCGTTTACTTTTCTACATTGGCTGGAGGGTTGAGATCTTACAAACATGTTTAACCCCGCCGCATTTTTGCGCCTGTCCCAAGTCAGGAGCCTCTGGCCTTTGTTAGTCTTGTATTATTTTAATTTTAGTTTCTTGTGTACAATTTGGAAATTAGTATGGCGTTCATTATCACTGAACTAGTATATATTTGTTTAGGGGCCAGTTGAAGGACGCCTCCGGGTGCGGGAATTTCTCGCTACATTGAAGACCTGTTGGTGACCTTCTGCTGTTGTTTTTTTTTCTATGGTCGGGTTGTTGTCTCTTTGGCACATTCTCCATTTCCATTCTCAATTTTATTTAGAAAATTGACCACATTACAATTAACCCTAATTTTGAAAAAAGGTTTGTTTTGTAACAAATATCCGATTTATTGAATTACATAATTAACCATTTTTTCAGTATATCAAGCTGACTTCGAGAACAACATGGGCTCCATATTTATTCAGGATCTTAATGATGATAAAACCTGGACAATACAAGAGGTAATAGATCAATGTAGATATCAAGCGCAATTTGTAATCTTCAACAACTATTTTCAATATGTCAAACACAAAACCATACTGCGTCTATAACGTTTGGAAAATAAATCAGAAGCAATCAAAGATATGTCATTGTAACGAATTCCTCTAAATAGTGAAGTAATTTTTTTCTCTCCTTGAAATTTTATGTAGCTTCATCGAAAATTTTACGTCAAAAACAGTACAAGAAAATGCCAAATAAACCCAAAAGAAACGTTTAAGTAATTCCCTATACTTAACCTAATTGATATTTGTTATAAAGAATTTAAAACTATTGCTTGCTTAACACACATCATATGTATATTGATGCAAGACGACAGAAATAAGAACAAGTCCTAGATTGATAAGCTGTTTATAACCAATATGTTTTAAAGAGCTGAATGCGAAACACCACTTTTCATTTGCATCCTAACAAAACATAGAGGTGTTTGTTTTAGGAATATCCGCGTCCAACTTTAAACTGGTGTATTACAAATTTCAGAGGTGCCGGCTTCGCTTAGTTACTTTAGATCATGATGGTAATGCAAAGAGATAGGAAATAAATTCCTTTCGCCTCTCTCAACGTTAATGTTTGAGGGGAATGTACAAACATATTTTTGAAATTAAGCTGCAACGTGTGAAAATTTTACTTTGTCTAAATATTGAAATGATCTTCGATCATCTCTAACAAGAGTTTATGAAAGCTTTTTCATGTGTTTGCGCACATTTTTAACCACGCTGGATGAAAAATACGATTATGGATTATTATATACATATATATTCATATATAAGACGTAAATGTAACAGTGGTTTGATTCCGCGAGTGTACTTTGTCCGGAGGATGACAATCCTTAGTGATTTTTATCCACTAACAAAAATTCACTAGGGTTTTTAATCCGGTTCCAGTGTTAAACAACCACCACTCTTGGTAAGATAAAATCTATTAATCAAGCTGGTTCCTTGAAAACTATTCAAATTTAACCTATTAATTTATGTAAATATTTGGTCTCATATAAACAAAACAATGATATCAAGCTCAACGCTTTAACACTATTTACATCCAATATTCTCTAGTGAAAAACAGTTACCAGGAATGAAAACAGGGTGGAATGTTATTACGCTTACATAAGTTGTATCAAATCATGAGATCTGTTAATCCTTGTTTTTTTTAAATGTTTATCGTATTATTAATAATAATAAATAAGGAATTCTACAATTATTATTCCGTTTAGTAACTGTTTCATTCTATTAATGTTTGTATATATGTTTTTCGGAAAGCAGAACTCAACACCCAGTGGAAGCACTGGTCCGTCTTCAGCATACACAGGTGATTACTACTTATATATGGAGACATCACAAGGAACTGAGGGAGATATTGCAAGATTACTGTCAAGGGACTTCATGTTTGGTAATTTTTTAAAACTTTTATGTGTATGAGTAACTCTCAAACTTAGAAAAAATCAATCAACATTGAGAAATAGTTTAACTTATGTATCAGCATTCTTTATTCTTTTATATGCTTTCAGACAGGAAAAACGCAAGGTATAGTTTTTTGGTGGCATTCGTGTTGCTTAGTTTTAAGTTTTCTATATTATGTCTTGTGTTCTATTATTTGTCTGTTTGTCTTTTTATTTTTTGGCCATGGCGTTGTCAGATAATTTTCAATCTAGGAGTTTGATTATCTCTCTGGTATTTTTCACCCCTCTTTTATTCAGATGATTGTTTTCAAAATTTCATTAATTATGACATTTGATACATTACTTCTTTTTTTTAAATTAAAATGTTCATCTTTGAAGTTAAAATCTAAAAGGGAAGTAGACTGTTACGTTCAATAATGAAACATAAAAGACGGTAGGACTGGGATAGGGAAACATCGGAATGAAGGGCCAGGATTCACTGGAGGGAACTGTTGTTAGAGGTTAAGTAAAAAAGGGTTATGTTAAAACAAATCCGTTATGACCGATTTTAGTACTGAAGTAAATATATAAGAGTGCCAGTGGGAGTAGGGAAGTAGGTGGTTGGATACGGAAGTGAAAATAATCGACCCTTTTGTATACTCTCTCATGACACATACCATGCAGACTAAATTTTATCGCAAAGAGATTCATTACATAAGTACTTTTTTGACATATTATTCATACAATGACAAGAAATGGTTTCCATTTTTTGCCATGACGATATCAGATAGTTTCCGAATTATGAAATTGCTTATCATTTTTTATGTTCAGAATACTCTGGATGTCTAAAGTTTCAGCATCATATGTATGGTGATACCATGGGAACTTTGAATGTATATCAAGGAAGCAGCCTTATTTGGAATAAAACAGGAGACCAAGGAAATCAATGGCATCTTGCCGAAATTAGCCTACAAGCAAATAGTTTTAGTAGCTCAAAGGTAAGAAACGAAATCCCACAAAATTCCTAGCCACTGATCCTGTTTGTTTACGTTTTGTCGAAATATACATGCATTTGAAATATATAGCAATATCTGAGTCACTGCAGATACTTTAGGGGTACCAAACACTTTAAGTTTAATACTATAGCATTTTCAGAAATTTGAACCTTACAGAGATAAATTCAAAGACAATGTCAACAATTGTTACAATATTTTAAGATTATGTTTCATATCTGCAATGAAATTTATTCCTTTGCTCTGCATTTGAATACGTAGCAAGAGTATGATACCTTCCAAATAATAAAATGTAGATCTTTTACCGATTTGAATTTTCCTATGAGTTCAGTATTTTGTGGTTTTACTTTTTGCAGATTTGATGTGTCTCATACTAAATTGAATCAAAGTTGGCTAATTCCTCATTATCTGTAAACTTTATTTGCCTTCAATATATAAAACGACGAAAACGAAAAGGGACAGGCATATTCATAAAAAATGAAAAGTTAAACTAACCGAAACAAACACAACACCAAAAACCTGGCGTTATCACAGTGGATCCTGTTTCACCAATGGTTTGAGACGGACAGTACATAAAACAATTAGAAGGTCTATCTTTAAGTTACTTAATGTATGTGCATATTAAATTTTTCGTCTCTTTTTAAACAGATTAAACACGTGTGTAAAGTTGATCTTGGTTAATTATACAAAATCGCAAAACATAACACATATAAAAAAGAAGATGTGGTATGATTGCCAATGAGACAACTCTCCACAAGAGATCAAAATAAAACAGAAATTTACAACTATAGGTCACCGTAGGCCTTCAACAATGAGCAAAGCCGATACCGCATAGTCAGCTATAAAAGGCCCCGAAATGACAATGAAGAACAATTCAAACGAGAAAACTAATGGCCAAATTTATATTAAAAGTGAACGAAGAACAAATATATATAACACTTTAACAAACGAAAACCACTGAATAACAGGCTCCTGACTTGGGACAGGCACATGCACAAATAATGTGGCGGAGTTAAACACGTTTGCGGGATCCCCCCTTACCTGGGACAGTGGTATAACAGTACAACATAAGACATCTTTTATTTTCTTTACAGATATCATTTGAAGCAGTCCAAGGTTCAAGTTACAGAGGTGACATTGCCATTGATGATGTTCAAGTACTTCTTACAGACTGTTAAAAATATTCGATAAAACAAAATATTTTAGTGGTGGCAATATTATTCTTTTGTGTAGCATTTATGAAAAGATTCCTTTTTTTCAGAAAATTCTGGAAAAATAGAAACATGACTACAATTCACAAAAATATTATTTATCGTATATCACATATGACAAATACATCGAATGTGGGATATGGGATGATCTATGCCTTATTTAACTTTTCGTAGGGTCGTAAATTTAAAATAAAAAACTTTTATTGAAAGCTATCGGTTAGCCAAAATAAGGCTTCGTCACTAGAATCATTATAAAAATTATTCAGTTTACCATTGTATCTATTAGAACAATTATTCTGGAAGCTTGTAGAGCCTTGTCGTACATACATGTCAGGAGGAGGCCTAGTAAGATCTCTTTTTTGGCCCAAAATTATAGCGGTTTTACAAAATTGTTTAAATGTAAACTTTCAGCTATTTCTTCATGTTATTGTGAAGTAGAATACTTCTGTTACAAACATATGGGCTGTTTTTGACAATACAATGCACATATACCAGGAACTAGCATCATCAAGTCGTGCAAAATTGATGAAATCTTCAGGCAATATTATCATTTGAGCTGACATATAAGATCTTTTAGAGTACATACAATCTAACTATCTTTCATCTTGTTACAGTATTAAAACATTTGACTTTTCTACTCTTTACACAAGTATTCCACATTCCAAACTAAGAGACAAATTGAAAGAGTTGGTATTGCTTTGCGTCATAAAAAAGAATGGCCAACGTAGATACAAGTATTCTGTCTTAGGGAGGGATAAATCCTACTTTGCAAAGGACCACTCTGATTCAAACAACAAATTCTCTGAAACTGATATTATTAAGATGCTTGATTTCTTGATTGACAACATATTTGTTACGTTCGGAGGACGTGTTTTTCAAAAGACTGTCTTCATTCCAATTGGAACAAACTGTGCCCCTCTACTTGTCGACTTGTTTCTTTATTATTATGAGGCTGACTTCATGCAGGAACTTCTTAGGAAGAAAGATAAGAAGTTAGCAATATACTTTAATTCTACTTTCCGCTATATAGATGATGTTAGTCACTAAATAATTCAAAATTTGGTGACTATGTGGAACGCATCTATCCCATCGAGCTAGAGATAAAGGATACTACAGATACAGATAAGTCGGCCTCATATCTTGACTTACATCTAGAAATTGACAATGAGGGTCAGTTGAATACAAAACTTAACGACAAAAGAGATGATTTCAGCTTTCCAATTGTGAACTTTCCATTTCTAAGTAGCAACATTCAAGCAGCACCTGCATATTGGGTATATATCTCCCAATTTATACGATATTCCCGTGCTTGCATTTCCTATCATGATTTTCTTGATAGAGGGTTTCTGCTCACAAGGAATCTATTAAACCAAGAGCTTCAAATGGTGAAGTTAAAATCATCCCTTCGTAAATTGTACGGACGCCATCACGAGTTGGTTGACCGTTATGGAATATCCGTTTCACAAATGATATCGAATATGTTCCTTACGTCGTAACTACAATCCCCTTCCCTTTCATGAATGTGACCTACCGAATTATACTATTTACCGGATTTGTTATCACATAACCAACACGACGGGTGCCACATGTGGAGCAGCATCTGGTTACCCTTCAGGAGCACCTAAGATCATCCCCAGTTTTTTGATGGGGTTCGTGTTGTTTATTCTTTAGTTTCCAATGTTGTGTCATGTGTGCTGTTGTTTGTTTGTCTTTTTCATTTTTAGCTATGACGTAACACGAATTCGGCCACTTTCATTTTTTACCAAAAACATCTGAATTATGACATGTTATGGCATATTTGATAGATTTTTCATTTTCATATCTAAGCTTTGAGCGTCTTTACTGACTAAATCATTACATATATTTCTTATAAACTAATGAATCGACTGAAGTACACACTTACGTGTTTACTAAGTGTTCAAAATCTTTCATCAGTTGTACCTGAAGTTTAAGGCCAAAATTTCCTCTTATCGGACTTATACTCCTTTCTTTTGTGTCATGGTGAATTCGAAGATAATTCATAGCTTGGATATGTATTCTTGTAATATTTTAATTTTAAATTAAATTGTCTGCAATGTTATTTTTTAATGCATTGAAAAAATTAGATAGGTGTTATTTATTTGAATCTGTAAACCGGCTCTAAACAGTAAGAATTTCATTTTTCGGTACGCTACAATTAATCTGATACATTGTTATCCTGTTACTGTTTGTTATTTCCAATCGACAAATTGCGATCAACATGTTCTCTTATCAGAAACAGATTTTACCATTTTACCCCGTCGACTACAAAACCTAATAACAAATTTTACCACTTTACCCCGTCGACTACAAAACCTAATAACAAATTTTACAACTTTACCCCGTCGACTACAAAACCTAATGACAAATTTTACCACTTTACCCCGTCGACTACAAAACCTAATAACAAATTTTACCACTTTACCCCGTCGACTACAAAACCTAATAACAAATTTTACCACTTTACCCCGTCGACTACAAAACCTAATAACAAATTTTACCACTTTACCCCGTCGACTACAAAACCTAATAACAAATTTTGACGTTTTAAACTATTTTGAATATCGTATTTAACGGGAAAGCAAGGTAGAATCTACACTATAAATGACGTGTTATTAAATCATAATAGAAGAAATTAGAATTGATTTGTTAAATAATCAAATTTGCAAACCTATAGCTCAATACATAAAACAGCCTCTACAAAACTGTCACTGCAATATTTTTAAATAAAATCTACTGGTCAAATACATAGCACATATATACGTACTGCAAATGTAAGATGAGTCTACACTTTTCAATGGTTTAAAGAACGTACTTAAAGCTACAATGCTTTACTTTGTTAAATTGTCGCTTGGAAGGAGAGTTGTCTCTTGTGTCTCATTGGCACTCATTCTACATCTTCATATTTCTATATATGTCGTGTAATGTTATTATTTTGTAAAATGTATTACTATTACAAAAACAATTGTGAACGCAATTACTTGTTCTATCAAGTTTAATTGAGTAATAGATATAGTAACAAATCATTGGCCTAATTGATGTTCACTAAAAATAAGGACATTTACCAAATAGATCTAAAAAAAAACCAACAGCCTGTGAGTGATATTAACCTACTCATGCTAAACATTCAACACCAAACACTTTGACAGTGGTGATATGGAAGGCGCGGTTGTATTTCCTTGCCCATAGGAATAATTGTAGTCTTTTTAGAATTTCCATCATTTTCTAAAACTGCCCGAAATATTACATACACAGCGTACTGAAACACTTTCACTTGTTATAATCTGAAATTATTTAAATTGAATACCTGAATTTATATTTTATTTATCTGGATAATATTTTTAAGTTTGAAATTATATCCGTACAGTTTTCCTTTTGTAGCATCAAATATTTTTTGTCGGTTTTTGTTCAATTCAAATATTTCGTCCAATCAGAAAAAAAATATATATAACAGTATGTATGCCGATACCATAGTGAAGCGTCATTATAAATGGATCACAAACCAAAACTACGTAAAAAAAAAGAAAAGAAAATAAACATATGAATTTGAAAAACACATACGCTGGTTCATGTTTATTTTGTGCTAATCATAAAAAAGAGAAAAAAAAATAGTAAATGAAAACAAATAACCTAATAAATGACAAAATCAAAATAATAGACAAAAATAAAAAAGAGTTTTTGAATAAAAAATTAAAAAAAGAAGGCTGAAACAACTTAAGGATGTTCGCTACTCTGTTAAAAAATAACAAGCTTTTTAAAAGACTATTATGAATTGATAGTATATTAATAAAGAAACTCAAAAAGTAGAAAAAAATGGAGGGTCCGTGTGCTCATTTTCGAGATATAAACCATTGAAAATTTGGCGGGAAATAATTCTCTCTAGATTTTTCATATATTTAACATTGGCACCTTATTTGTTTCAAAAACTATGAAAAAATAACAAGAATTTTATAAAATTTTGAAAAATGGCTTCTTAAACTTTATGTAATAAAATTATGAAAAGAAAAGTAGGGGTTAGTGGGCAAAATTTTTTAATGACAATACATAGATAAAACCAGAGGATTCCGAAAATCTGGCAAAAAATCAAAAAATGGAGGAGCAAACATCCTTAAGCTAAGAGATAGTTAGTTTCACAAGTAACCATCTTTTTATAAACTAAAATTGTACAAGTATTTACTTGTGATTACGTGTACAATCATATGTCTATATGTACAAGTCATTACTTGTATGATGGCATCATTCAATTATTTTTTCGTACAAAATGTTTTTACAAGTAATAGTTTCTACAAAATAAAATGTACACGACATATATATTGTAAGAGAGGCAAATTTTCTTTAAAATATTTGCTCTTTTTCGTCATTTTCTCAATAAATATGATTTGAGTATATGTACTATGATAGTATTTATGTAATTATAATTTCATATAAGATATTTCAAAAGGTTAAAATGTTTTCTCTGCATTTTGATTTGTAATTTTGAATGCATTCAATTTTGTTTTCGTCAATTGTTTTTATACAATTACGATAATTTCTAAAGAATCAAGCTCAGGCTCTGAGTTGTGTATACAGTAGTATGTTTATGGTATCTGTTTGTCTTGCTTAAATAAAAGTAACGTTACAAATAGAACTACAGTGTTAGATCAACACAGTATTTCGCTTTTTTGTAATTACTAATCAATTCATTATTTTGTAATTACTAATCAATTCATTATTTTGTAATTACTAATGAATTCATTATTTTGTAATTACTAATCAATTCATTATTTTGTAATTACTAATCAATTCATTATTAATGTCGAACTTAGTTAATTTAATAGGACTAGAACACACCCGCAAAATTGCGGACATATACAGCTTGTGAACTGTTGTAGGATGATTTTTGGTTAAAGATATTATGTAATGAGAATTCCATAAAAGACATCAAAAGCCCTCTCCCTTTTTCCAAAGTTGGATATTTGTTTCCTTTCTGTTGAATTCAATTATTTTCGTGTTTCTGGCCTCAGACCACAATTATTCTTCTTCTTTGCTACAATGCATCTTTTGGTAAAAGTCAAATTAAATTTAAAATTTGCACCGCTTCAAACATGAAATAAATGTAAATACTTATATAAAGACCATTATTACTCTAATAACCTATGCTTCTAACACAATCCATTTTCTTTTGAGAGCCTTTTTAATATGTCAATGGTAGGATATGAATCGTGTATACATGATAAAGACCGACTAAGGCAAATTTGAGTGGTGGTCAGACGGATCCTGATCCCGAAATCCCGGTCTTAAAAACATGAATCCCAAGATGCAGAATTTAAAGAAATTCATATCCCGAAATCCCGTAAGGATCAATCCCCAAATCCCGAGCTTTAAAACAATCGAACCCCATTTATGGGCATTTTGTTTTCTAGTCTGTGCATCCGTGCGTTCGTTCGTTCGTCCATCCGTCTTTCCCGCTTCAGGTGAAAGTTTTTGGCTGAGGTAGTTTTTGATGAAGTTGAAGTCCAATCAACTCGAAATTCAGTAAATATAATTCCGATTTGGCATCCGTGTACTACGGACACATTCTTGGTTCCACATGTTTTACTTATTTCAATTATATGCAACTATATGACCCCTTAATAGTACACATTTCAAAGAAAACAGTAGACAGAATACAGAAAGTCTCTTTATATTAAAGTAGTATAATCGTAGTTTACGTGTAGATAAACGCGAAAAATAATAGTGCTGTCTGAGGAGATATAATAGTTGTGGTTCTTGAGATCTAAACACCATGATATGGAGATCGCTCTGATTGGCTTATCTACTTTTCATTTTTGTTATCTATCATACGATTGGTTGTACTTGTGGATGATTCAACCTGGAAATCTAATCTATGAGAAAAGTCAATCTGATGTCGGAATCAATATTCGGACTCCTTTTTTGTCGTTTTTCTCCTAATATATACCAATCTGAACAATCATAAGAATGGATGACAAATGCGACTAGGCATGTATCCTATAGAGCACAGAGGGCATGATGATTATTTATCGTGGAAGGAAGAGAAGCGACACACAAAATGAGGTCTTCTCGTTTAATAGTATAGATTACAATTAGCCAGGATTGTAATGATTATTCTGCAGGTATTTTGCAATTAATAGCATGCATAATTTATTGGTCAACTAGAAATAGAATACGGTCAGGGTGAATGATCAAGTTCATTTTTTTTTTTTTAGTTTTGCTCGTCAAAACTTATAAATATTGGGTTAAAGGATATGTTGTCGTTTAAGTAGAGTTGTCTTACTTTATTTATTTTAGAATTTACGGTCTGCTGATATAATTAAAGAACAATTTTAAATAGAGACCTATGATCTTTGGTTTCAGATGTTTACTTTATGACCTCGAAATAGAGATGTAGTTCAATTTAAATCTTTTATTCTATGTGTTAACCTAGTTGTATTTTCTTATTGGTACAATTTTAAAGTCGTACTGTACTATAGTGTTATCAACTGGCAGTGTCTTTATTAGCCATGTCATAGATTCGAGGTTAGCTGTATTGAACCCGAGACTCGAAGAGTAAAGGTCCAATACAGCTGATCGAGAATCTAAAACAGAGCCAAAACAGAAACAGTCAGTTCATAATACTTTTATTAAATGATTTTAAGAAAATTAAAAACTGGAAGTGAACATCCCATATTAGCTCATATTTACGTATTGTAAATTTGTGATGTACACTACGGTATCAGGTGTAAATAAATTTTACTAATGCCAAGTTCATGATGTTTGGATTATATGGTTCTAATTGGTCGATTATCTTGCGAGTTCAGCACGATTTCACGTGTATGTGGTCTTTGTGCACTTCCTTTTATCGTCAGTTTTTGACTTATTCACTTGTAATTCTTTTCAAACAATTTGTATTCAATCTAAATTCCCAACCATACATTTCCCTTGATTTAATTTTTAGATTAGTTTGTTAGTTTGGCAGATGTATCTCCCCGTCTTTGCTCTTCTTTATCATTTATTTAATTGATATGATTTTAGTTGGTGTAATTTCGTATTAATCATGTATTATAATTTCATATTAAATATGATTTTTTATGTCAAATGTTTTATTTGCGAAATGTGTTTTAAGACAGACAGACAGATACCATAAACATATTGATATTTATAACAGTCAGATTTACAAAAAAAAAGTCATTGATTCAAAATAATAAAATGCAATTTTGACATAGAAGTTCATAATTAATATGCAATTATAATACATAATTAATACGAAATGACAACAACTAAAATCACATCAATTGAATAAATGACAGAGAATAGCAAAGGTGGGGGGGACAAATCTACCCAACTAAAAACATATTTACAAAACTACTTGTAAAGTTAAAATAAAGGGAGGTTTTTGGGTGGGATATTTAAATTTTACGCAATATATTAGGATCAAACGTAATTAAGACGAAAGCTAATGATAAAAGGAAGTGCACACATGGCACGTAAACTCGTGCTGACCCCGCAAGATCATTGACCAATATGAGGGATGAAATCCACTCACATGGTTCTCTACGCATGAAAACGTGTTATATAATTTAGACTATTAATCAAATAATAAAGTTAAACAAATCTGAACCAGTGGCCACTACAGAGACATCGTAAAATTTACACTATAAATTTATCAATATTTATATCAGTTTAAGCTATAAAACTACAAAATTAATCTTCTCTGCTGTCTTAGATTTTTTATATCGCTTTTCAATTAGCAAATGACATTGGTTTTAAGACAGACAGACAGATACCATAAACATATTGATATATATAACAGGCAAGAGTCTGAGCTTGTTTTGCTATATGTATAAAATAAGATTGACGAAAAAAGGTCATTCATTCAAAATCAATAAAATGCATAAAATTACAATTTGCAAATAAAATATTTGACATAAAAATTCATAATTAATATGCAATCATAATACATGATTAATACCAAATACAATCAACTAAAATCATATCAACTTTTTGCATCCTTATATATTTCATAAAAGCACTCGATTTCCGTCTCTCCATCCCTTGAATCACTGAGTGGGGAATTCCCCTACCTACAGCAGAAGTCGCATCCCCTATCCTAAAACTGTGTGCTTTATAATACCGAGTATCTAAACAGATTAACGAGAGAGCTGATTTTAAAGAGTTGGCAAAATAAGACCGAGTTGCTGGTGCTCTAGACTTAAATTGGAACAAAGGTTTACTTGAATGGCCAAAATGTAACAGATATTGATTGACATATGTAACTGGACACGCAATATGTTCTGCACAAATCTGGATACAAATGTGCTTTTTTTATGCAGATCACTGTGTTTATAATATGTCATAGTTAAAGACATACTTTTCAACGTGCTATTCTCATGATCAAATGATATG
Organism: Mytilus galloprovincialis; assembly: GCF_965363235.1. Taxonomy (NCBI): domain Eukaryota; kingdom Metazoa; phylum Mollusca; class Bivalvia; order Mytilida; family Mytilidae; genus Mytilus; species Mytilus galloprovincialis. Next base: position 51,024,549 of record NC_134838.1, on the reverse strand, counting down.
TCACCAACTTGAAGCACCTGATTTTTATCGGAGCCCTTTTTGGTCGATATCTCACTTACCCGTAAAAAGGCATAAACATTAAACCCAAACATAGCCTTATGGGCTAATTGGTTGTCTAGAGCAACAATTACACACTCCGAAAGAGTCAATTAATTTGATCAAAATGTCCTTTGTAATAGTTAGTCTACGGTCATTCTTGCCTTTCAAAATCTGTTCACCTTTCACAATTAAATGAATAACAAACATGTCTGATGGATCAGGCCAATTATTTCATTTGTGCACATAACTCAAAGCTGATACGTGTGTGACAATAGTTAATGGACTATAATGTCATAAAAATAAATTAGCAATAAAATGAGATAGGAGTATTTGGGAAGATGGAAACGGTCTGCATTCAGCATAATACGTCTCACAAAATTGCAACTAACAATTTATCATTCTAGAGTAGGATTTGTGTGTAGCATCCGATAAAGATTCTGTGAACAACTGAGCAACTGAGTTAAACATTGTACTGGAACTATTGTCTGTTTTGGAGACAACCATGGGGCAATCAGGCGCACTTTCTTAAACGAAAATCGAGAGAGATCACAAACGTAATTATGATTTCCTGGGATATGCTTTGCTCGAAAGGTTATATTATGCGTTAAAGATGGTAAGACCAAACGTCTTACAAGTCTCATAATCACACTGACCTTCAAAGATGTTTTATTGATGATATCTACTACTGCAGAATTGTCAGTGAAAAACAAAACCTTACGATTTTCTAAAAATTTACCCCATATCTCGACAGAACAATAGGAAAAAAGTTCCTTTATTGTTATATGTTCAGGTTCAATTTCAGGAGGCCAACTACCTGTAAAGTATCGGAGGACACCCAGATGTCAAATAGAAAGCATAGTTTTCCATTAAAATTTTCTATAAACTCGAGCCAAGCCCTCAGATCTGCTCTAATTCTGCATTTAAGGTTATACGGAAATGAGGACAAGTGTGACTTAGAGTGAGATTAGTTAATCTTCGCAAGGAAGCTCGACCCAGTATGATTACACTGCTTGCAAAATGTAATAAGCCAATCAAAGATTGCATGTCTCTTAGAGTCACACTTCGCCGTTGTTTGACGGAAACTAGCATATCATATATTCTCTCGATTATATCTGAAGGAAACCTGGCTATCATTTCCTTAGTATCAATTTCGATGTCATAAATGGTTAAAAATGTATTAGGAAATTGTTTTTTTTAAGGTTGATTGGGACTACAATCGTTTTACATAATTTCAAAGAGGAATGCAGTGCATAAGCACAAGCTTTACCACTTGTTTTATTAATAAAGACAAAATCATCTAGAAGATGGGAAACGTTTGAAATACCGAATGTACTGGTTAATATCAAATGAAGGGCAGATGAACATTTTTCAAATAACTGACACGATGAAGAAAGGCCCACGGGCAGACAAGTATCATAATATTTTTACCATTCCATGTAAAGCCTAACATATGGTAATCGTCTGGATTTATGGGCAATAAGCGAAATGCATTTTCAATGTCCGCTCGTGCCATCATGGCTTTATGACCTTGACTTTGAACTATATGAATGACATTTTCGATATTTTCATAAGATACCAAAATATATGCAGAAGGGATTGACGAATTGACCGAGTGTACTAGTGTACGAGGAAATTACAAATCTCGGTTTTTTGCATTTCATGATTTTTAACACATAGATATAAGAAGATGTGGTATGAGTGCCAACGAGACAACTCTCCATCCAAGTCACAAATTATAAAAGTAAAACATTATAGGTCAAAGTAAAGTGTCTTCAACACGGAGCCTTGGCTCACACCGAATAGCAAGCCACAAAGGGTCCAAAAAAATTACTAGTGTAAAACCATCCAAACGGGAAAACCAACGGTCTAATTCATATAAAAAACGAGAAACGAAAAACACTTATGAACCATATCAACAAACGACAATTACTGAACATCATATAATCTTTTTCATTTTTTTTTTGTTGCATATTACAAAACAAGCTCAGACTTTGGACTGTATTCATACACTAGTATGCTTATGGTATCTGTCTGTCGGCCTGAAATGAAAAATAATAACAAAGTTTCGAAATAGTAAATCTATCTCTTATAAACATTTTGTAAAAATATATGGAACTACACAGATTTAGGTCAACAGTATTTAACTTTTTGGAAGTTTTTCTGTCATTCCATATAAACACACAGTTTTAATCAAAAATCTCATGATGATTTGTCCATATTTTAAGAATTATTTTCGTTACATACAGAAATGTCTGTATTTTTTTTCAAAAATAATGAAATATATTTATGATTTATATTTTTGGAAACATCTCTGTTTAAAGACAAGCATGAATTACTGCACAAAAAAAAAATCATATGGCTATATAGGAAGCAATTAAACTCAATTTCAATAGTTTAATATACATAGTTGATTTCTCAGGCATGACATGTCATAAAATATGTCATAAGGACCACAAATAAATGTACACACATTTATATAAAAGGGAATCAAAGTCGAACCACAAATAAGTTTTTGATAATGTTTTCTAAAAATATGTTTTGAACACTTTGAAACACGTTGAAACTACAATAAGTATGATTTTCTAAACCTCTTCTTTCTAACCTATGTAATACAATTTGAAATAAATATATATAAATGCAAAATAAATAAATAGTTGTATTACTATGCGTACATTTAGAATATGTTATCTGTACCGTGCCAAATGGTCAATTAAAAGAAAGAGAAATATTGCATTTGTGTATGAAATTATATTGTTCATGTTTATAAATAACACTATAAACAACTAATTAATTGCAATACTCATAAAAGAATACCTTAGAATAATTCTGAACGAATAATAATGAGATGAAGAACAACGATCAAGGGCTGTTGTTGTTTTTTTTGTAATCACAAAGTGATTAAAATTGGTATAGAGTTGTCTCTCTTTTCCTGTTGTTATTGTAATTCACAGATATCAAGTTTAAAATACTACAGACTTTCTGTATACTATACTCCGATGTGTAGAGGTTCCATCCTCAATTAGTCATTGATAACCTTTTCCCTTTATACAAAACACAACATTCAAATTAAACAAACATTTTATTACACCAACTTATATTTACATTGTCATGACTAGAATATACATTTTTATTTTTTTGGCATTACTTTGGCTACAGAGTATTCTATAATATTTTGTTGAGGCGCTAGGGTGACTACCGATTACCTGTACACAATGGCTACAGCTGACCTATGTTGACATAGTGTCATAAAACCCCTGGTAGTTAAACACGATTACACCACCACCTACCATGGGGAGTGACCGGGGAAAACACTCGAATGTTCCAGTTATTAGTGCCCCACCTGTTGGCAGATGTAGGCTTCTAAAAGAAGAGGCGAAGGAGGCCCCAGAGTTACCCATCTGTAGACCCCACCGTTACCACTAACCATATTTTCCAAAACTGCAAATTGTAGAACTTGTCAGGCTCAGAGCAAAGGCCGAGTGAAATAATCCCCCATCACTACCAGTCTCCCTGGTCCGCCACATAAGAGCCCAAGTCAGCTAACAAATCTGACAAGGGTTTTCACCTCCACAAATATTTAATAATTGAAGCATTGTGGAACTGTTGATTTTGTTGTGCGTAGAAAAGACTCAACCCCCCCTTTTGTATATTATATAAGAAAACCTGATTTCTAGTTTGTGATAAATAAGTTCCATCTGTTCTAATGTTCTCATGTAAAATACCTTTCCCCCAATTTTCAATTACAAAGTTTTTGACCACTGAATTAACCCTCTTCCTCTTCTGTTCGATTATTAGACCTGCATTTAAGGGTGTAAAATGCCAGTATCTGCGCTGTAGCATTGAAGACTAAATTATAATAACATCTTTGAATAAAGCCTGGTAACGTAGGATAGCACATTTTATATTTTGCTTTAAACCCTTCCCTGTCAGTTGTAAATCTATCAACTTATAAGCCCCACAGTGAATAATCATGAAATAAGGAGAAGGCAATACTTTCCTTTTCGCATCCAGTAAGGCATCCAAATATTTTAACTGTAAACCAGGTTGACCAATCCAGTATGTTGTGACATCTTTGGACTCCAGTCCAAGGTTGTTCCTAAACCATATTTCTTTGCCTCTACATTGGCACAATGAACAAGGGAACTTCCAACAATCCATAAATCTTGGGACCTGTGAAAACTTGTAGCTTATTAGCCTTTTTGTAACTAGCAAAATTGCAACCTAATATAGCGAGAATAAGCATGTGATTTCTATCTGCCTAATTTCACAATTACCTCCTCTGAGACCACCTGCCTGGCCAGTTCAGTGGCAATCCCAATTCCAAAATTATGTGACCTAAAATGACCTTTACTGATACGAAGGAAATGTAAAGCCTTTCCCAGTATACTGCTGAATTGGTATTTAATTAAAGGGATACCATTATAGTGTATGAAAACATTCTAATTGTTGTAGGTAGGTCGTACCTTCAAGTAGTCGTTAATGAGTCGTAGCGGACAGTAGCTTTTTCTGTTCCCAGGCATCAATAAAGTAACAGACTTTCCCTTCTGGTCAGGTTTTGACCACCTTACTCTAAGCTCCAGGACTTTTTTCTCAACTAAAAAATCAGCAATTGTTGAGTTGAAGCCATTAATAACAGAATTGTTTTTTGAAGTAGTGACTTCCACTACCCTAAGCAATCCAAAGAAGGCAACTGAAAAAAACTACTAAAAAATAAAGCAGCTTCAGATTTGTTCTTACATACTTTATCTAAACAACTGATCATATCTGATAACAATTGTACTGTAATTGGTGCTCTAATGTCATTACGTTTCTCTCATTGAATTCTTTTTATATCCTCGAATGCCTTGCCAATTATAACGAATTTCGTAGTATCCTGTTTGCCTTGTATTTTATGAAGATTTGAAACTCGTGATATATAAGATGGTATGGTACCCCTGAAAGACCTTGTACTGACAAAAAAGCTATAAAATTAAGTTAATCATTGATTGGCACTGGCCATAGGTGTTTCAATTTGTAAGATGATCTAAAATCACAAAGTTTTGACAGAGTCAAATTGTATGATTTTTGTGTATTTTTGGACACACCTTGGTTGACAACATAATCCGCCACCTGACTTAAATGTTCCAGATCTGTGTTGGAATTTTGGTTGAATACTGATCTGCTTCTGGAGCTAGGCTTCTGAACTTTCCCATCTGAGAACGAGAAAGACAACCTGCAATTTGGTTTTGTTTTGAAGGGATATAAATTGCTTTAACTGACGTATTTCTTTTTAAGTTCATTAAAACCATTTGTCTTAATAAAGTTACAACTCTTTTGTTAACAAAATACGATTCCCAGGACATAAGTGCTGCTACAACTGGAAACAACTCTAACAATGTCATATTTCTAGTAATTCCAGTTTCAACCAATGTTTTGGCCAAATGCCTTGGCCCCACTGACCTGCAAAATAGATCCCATACCCGACTTTAATCCCCTCTGTACTATCCGTGAACAACTCCATTTTTTTGTTTGAAACCCATACATTGTCGGTTATTACAGTAACACCATGGTATTGTTTTAAAAAGTCTAACCAAACTTCTAAATCTGCTTTTATCTGCTCGAATTTTGTAATATGATTTTCTTACCCCCATTGCTGAATTAATAAGTCTGCGGCAGAAGGTGCGGCCTGGAGCAACCACCTTGCAATCAAAATTCAGGAGCTCAAGAAGAGATTGCATGTCCTTAAGAGTTATTTTAGAACTGTCTAAGGTATCTCTGATTTTTTGTGACAGTTTGACAAGTTTTTCATTTGGAAGCCGCATGATTAAATTTTGCTTATCAAATTCTATACCCAAAAAAGTGAGTAATGTAGTCGGCAAGGCAGTCTTGTCACTAGCAAGAGGAATACATATTGTATCGCATACCTCTTGGAATATCTTCAAAGTATTGCCAACTTTTGATGTTTGGCTCGACTCGACAAAAAGAAAATCATCTAAATAATGGAGAATATTATCATTTCCACTTTTTTGCTGTATTATCCAATGCAAAGCTTTTGCAAAATTCTCCCAAAGGGCACAATTTATTGAGGCCCCCATTGGCAGCATTTTATTAAGATAATATTCACTTTGAAATTTTATCCCCAACAAGTCAAAATCCTGCGGGGCAATTGGCATTAAGCGAAAAGTCGCCTTTTTACATAACACTGACTTAAGCGGTCAAATGTTTTGTGTCTATTAATCAAACATGCTGCTTCGTCCACTGAACTGTACTGCACTGAACAATGACCTTAATCAATAAAATTATTTATTGAATTATTCTCAGGATAGGATAAATGTTGTATAAGTCTAAAATCACCATCCTTTTTGTGCACTAGGTCCATCGGTGATACCTGAAGTGTGGGAAAAGGCGGGTATCTGAAAGGACCAGCAATGCGACCAAGATTAACTTCCTTCATTAATTTTCTTTTAAAATGCTGGGTAGCTGTATTGCACTTTTTAAATTGGAACTTTCCCTTGGTTCTCTAGAGCCAAAATATTTTAATGAAAAACCATATTTGAAACCAAATATAATTTCATGTGCTACATTGTTATGTGGGTAAAATTCTAAATAAATTTCCAAGACGGATACTTTAACAGGAGTATTTCCTAATGAATAAAAATTAATACTTTTTGTTACTTCTCCCTTGGGCCCGGTTATTACATTGGGCCTTTCTGTGTTTACCACTGCATATTTAACATACATGTTTAAACCTACGAGGGAAGTAGGGACAGTCATGACCATTCGTATAGTATTTACGTGTCTTTTGACATACTTTTACTACCACTAGTTACCTGTGATTGCTGATGTGTTCTAGTTTAAGTGCATGATAGTGTAGCTGCATTTGAGTTATAATGACCACGATTTTGTGTGTTTGTTCTATAACCCTGTGATTGCACTGACACATTTATTTTGTACTGTAGGAGATGTGATGTGTAATAGCCAATATTCACCGTGTATGTTTCCTCAATATAAATTTGGATTCTTTTCTATTTTTAGCCTAAATTGCTCGTAATAGGTGGCCCAGTTTTCTGACCTCGTTGCAGCTAATCTTATATCGCGCATATATTTTAACAATTCCTGTGTCCGAGTCCTGTATTTCTCAATATAAACACTCATAAAAACCATGAATGCTGAAGGCCATTGATTTATGGACAAATCAACACTCGACGATCTTTTTCAATGCAAATTTTTCCCCATTTTAATTTCAAATCGCCCTCATCAACCTCCTCAATTTCTTTTTGCGTTCTCAAAAGAATATGTAGCTCAATAAACTTTCTCTCCCAAATCTTTTCCTCAATTTTAAAAGGCACGTGTTCCCCCACTATGTCATGAATGCTAGCCTCTTGTGTCAGGGTACAATCAAGTGAATTATTTGCCATTTTAAAATGTTTGTGTGACGGGTCGTGCCTAAAAGGGGGGAATGCCCGTGCATCCTCCTCCGACTCATTACCTGATGATATTTTAGCATTTTCTTCTGGTCCTTGTGTCTCCATGTGTTCCACCTGCTGTCTTTTCCTGTCCATTCGTTTGCGTCCAATTCCGTCCTTCTTTTGAGTGATGTCTACGTTCCGAACTCCCTGTCCTTCTTTCCTGCTGGTCGTCTTCCTCTTCTTTCCAATGGCCCTTGATGGCGATCCCCTAGCTTTTTCTTTTGTTTGACATCTATTAGTTTTTAAATAATCAAACTATATCCTGCAGCACCTGATGCGTTGTCGACAACAAATTAACAAGTGCCAGATACGGGAATTCCAAAATTCAAATTCCATACAAGAGCGCCATCTATGACGATGCCATACATGGCAATGAGCTAAACAGTGCAACATCCACACAAATATATGATTGAATTAAACCATATTATTTAAAATATAAAATTTTGATAATCTCTATTATTTAACAAAAAATGTTTGAAAAAGTTTGAATTTAGGGTATTACTTAATTTACGTTTACTAAGCAAAGACTTAATTTAACGTTTAAACGTAACAACTATTTTTTAATTTGAGTTCATTTACATGCTTTGGAGTTAAGTATGACGTCTACTTTCACTGAACTAGTACACATTTTTGTTTAGGGGCCAACTGAAGTCCGCCTCCGGGTGCGGGATTTTCTCACTATGGTAAAGACCCATTGGTTGACTTCAGCTATTTTCTGCTCCTTAGTCTGGTTGTTGTCTCTTCGGCATATTCCCCATTTCCATTCTCAATTTTATTGATTTTGAAAGTATATTTAGTTGATATTTGACAGCATTCCTATATTTCCAAAATACTCATTTTGTAGTTACAAGTATAGTATCAATAATCTTCATGTTTACATTACCTTTAATATAAAAAAAATAAAGAATTGCAATCCAAATTTCTTCAATTAATTTAAAAAAAGAAAAGAAGTAATAGTTCTCTTTCTTAAAAAAAAATGAAGTAATATTTCTCTTTCTTGATAGAAGTGGCAAATACCATCAGATATTTTGTGTAGCCTATCTTCTACAATGCCTGTACCAAGTCAGAAGTACGACAGTTGTTATCCATTTGTTTGATGTGTTTGAGCTTTGGATTTTGCCATTTGATTAGGGACTCTCCGTTTTGAATTTTCGTCAGAGTTCGGTATTTTGTGATTTACTCTTTATAGATTAAATTGTACTATAGCTTCCATTGAAGTTGTGTAGCTTTTCTATTAGCAGCTTTTCGTGAACACAGTCTCAAATAAGTTCCCATTGCTACTCTGATTAAAATAAAAGTTTCAATTTGAGTTCACAGTTGGGGGTAAAGAGGTATCAAAGAAATATTGAATATTTTTTAAACATAATGTATCTATTATGATTTTTTATTTCTTGTAAATGGATAGAATGTTTAACTTTGAAAGGTTTATAAAAAAGGAAATAAGAGAAATAACTAACTCCAAGGAAAATTAAAAACTAAAAGTCCCTTATCAAATGGCAAAATCAACAGCTACAACACATCAAACAAATAGTAAGCAACTGTCATATTCATGACTTGGTACAGACATTTCCATATGTTAAAAATGTTGGATTAAACCTGGTGTAATAGCTAGGTAATCTTTCACTTATAGTTAGAAATGATGTTATTTTCGGATTTTTTATGCATTGATAATGTCAGATGTGAATGCTGCTTTGATATCCAATTTCTTTTATTTAAGAAATAATTGATGCAAGCTATACTTTATTGGTTGTTTTAACATTGGTAGGCATTATATTCGTGATTATTTTTGCCCGAGCGATAGTAAGGGTAGGCATTATATTCGTGATTATTTTTGCCCGAGCGATAGTGCGGGCTAAAATAATTACACGAATATAATGCCTACCCATGTTAAAACAACCAATAAAGTATAGCTTGCATCAAATATTTCGATTCTGATTAGGACAATTAAGGTAATTTCTATGTCCGATGTGTATAAGGGTAAAGCGATTACATTGGCTCTTCCATGAACCCCCTTTTTTGTTTGTAAAGAGCAAACAGCTGGCACTGTGATTTTCCAGAGGGAGGAGTTTTTGAACAGCCAGCATGAACAGTTGTCGTATCTAGGTCAATTATGTCAATTTCGGAATGCAACACATTACAGTCATAATAAATGAATTAGTAACAACATGTGCATCATTTAAGAGTTAGTGTTTTAAGTTAATGAAATATATTAAATGCATGCCAATTTGGTAAAATTCATTATTTTGCAGTATAGTCAATATGAACGCATGTGCAGAAAAAAAATATTGGATTTCGAGCATAGGTTTATTCATAAAGAGAAAGAAGCACGTCATATTAGAATGATAAATCAATTGAATATTTCAACTGAAAACATTTGGTATTTACAGTTTTAACCTATTTGTACGATATATAATTTGTAATTAGTGTACAACACTAAGATGAGGGGAGGACAGGGGTAAGGGAGACAGGGAGAAAGGGGGTAGGAGAAAGGAGAAAGGGGTGAGAGAAAGGAGAAAGGGGGTAGGAGAAAGGAGAGGAAGGCTGGGAGAAAGGAGAAAAAGTTGGAGAAAGGAGAAAAAATCAAATATATCTCCTTTTAAAAAATGATCTAATATATCAAGAAAAAATATCTCAAAAGGAGATGTTTTATTCTAATGGGAGAAAGGAGAACGGGGGTAGGAGAAAGGAGAAAAGGGGTGGGAGAAGGGAGAAGGGTGCCCCCTGTCCTCCCCCTCTAAGATAATCTTGTTTTAAAGACAATGGAAGGCACTTTCGAGGTGTACGATTGCATTTTAGGCAATATTTACGTGTTATATACAGATTGATTATGCCCTATTTTTTATTTGAGTAATATATTTTTCTCATTGAATAGCGATATGTTTTTATCGTGAAAACCTGATAAATGGTACACTTTTCTCATATGAAATCAGTTAATTACTACAATATTGCATTATACATTTCAAACAATTATGAAACAGCGGCTTTCATTCATAACAGGTTAGACGGAATATCCAAATTATGATCGATGACACTGACATTTCGTACAAAATATAAAATAAGGAGATGGACTATGATAACCAAAAAGAACAACTATCCATAAGGGTCGAATATAACATGACTTTGATATTAGATCAACGAATGGTTTGTTATATGACCGAACAATAAACGAACAACAGGTAAAACAGACAGCAGCTAACGATAACCTCTTCATTAAAAGCTCCCGACTTGTAACAGGTTAATGCAGAATCTGGCGGGTTTAGACATTTTTTACAGCGCGCAACCCTCTCCTTACCTGGAACAATGAAGTACCAGCATAACAAAATAAAACTATCTATAAAACATGGCTTGACTCATCAGATCGGCACGGAGCAAGAAAATATAACATGAAGACAAAAGACACAAAGTACCAATCTAAGAGTACTCGCAGCTACTAAAAGTTAGTTAAAAGACGGTTGAATAAATCATATTATCCAAGACTAAAGTTTCAATAAGTTCACATACAATTGATTCAGTGTAAAGACGTCATCACAGTTTGCAAAAAGTGTGACCTTGTAAATTCCATAACATAAGGACAATAATTTGACAGGATGTGGGATCATAAGTATAGAGAAATCCATTTAATTTATCAAAAACAAAATCCATGTCATTATCGATAAAAGCTATATTCAAACATCTTTCTACGGTGTTAAAATGATATTCAAAGCATCAATAAGTTTACATTTATCTATTTAGATTTACGTACTTCACAAACAACATAAACGTTAACATCAGGAAGTGATATCCCGTTTTTATCAGAATTATTTGTCTCTATGAATGAATTAAGTAAACGGTTAAAGTAATTTATGGTAACAAAGTCACCGGCTTAAAGTCATATGATACTTATAATTAAAAAAATATCGTCGGGCAAAATTATGACAGTATATCTGTTTGATATCCTTCCCTGATTTGACTTATTGACATAACTTCGCGGCTTTGTTCTTCAATTTTGAGTTGTGGCGTGATTGCCATGCAAAAAGTATTTTTGAAAGAATTCCGGCAAAACAGGTGCTAGGGGCCGTTTTAAACTTGAAATACGGTTATGTTTTGCTCTGGTTGGAGGCCTCATTGTGACTTTTAAACGAGGAACAGCAATAAAAACGCTGTTTTTTTGCATTTTTTTATTTTTCCTGTGCATGTACTGATTTTTTGTCAGAAATTGATATCACATATCCTTTCTTTTCTATAATAATTTAGTTTAATCAATGCGTTTATGTGTAGTTGACAGATACTTAGCAACACGTGTTAGTCCACTGATAGGATAGTCAAAGCGGACTATAGACTGCACAAAATCTTTCGGTAATTCCACATGACAATAGATCTGTTACGCTTGTCAATGCATATGAGTTTCTGAAATTTATATATTAATGTCACATTTGCTATGAATTGGTATTGGATTACAATATAAACAGACCACAGGAACATCTAGTTTTTTTACCTATAAAATTCAAATTATTATTTTGTTATGACCTGATACTTTCACGCATTTACTTGGCATAGTCATCGAATGTTAATAGTTTTCCTTTTTTATTTTGTTGCCTAAATCTTTTTAGTATGTGCATGTTTGAACATCAAGGTGAGATGTTTTCAAAACGTAGTGTCTTCACTAAGAAAACAAGTAATTTCATTTTAAAGATTTGCTGTCTTTTTTCCAAACTATATTTTTACAAATTATGATTGGCTTAAAAATATGGCTTGTACAGAGCTTGTTTATCTTGAAGGAGAAGGCCATGTTTATAATGTTTAGTAATTATCTGTTACAAATTAGTTTCAGTTGTTATAAAAACAAACAAATACTGAATATTTAGCGGTCTTAATGGTAATAGAAGGGTTTTAAATGGTATCATATTTAAATTTCCCGCTCTCACTGGGAACGACCATGACCGGTGAACCTCTGACGTCACACAGTCGGTTTGTTTACAAAACAAATGCGAGTTCCCGCCTAATATAAAATTGTTAAGCGATTGTGAAATGGCAGAAGGCCGGAATAATCTTGGAACCTTTCCTTGTGATTACGAACCGGAGTTTACTTACATCCAGTGGCCACAGACCACAATTAATTTCTCTATCAGTTCTTTATAACCTTTTGCATCATTAAAAAAATTGCACCATGCACTTTTGTCAAATTTTTTGTGTGTGTAATGTATTGTCCTAGTCCAAATATATATCCAAAATTCAGAAAGATTGAAGCAATCACTTTTACAAATTTAGCCAATACACATCCATACCCCTATTGACAAGTCAAGAGATGTTCCGAAAACTGTAAATATCACCTTTTTGCACTTGACCTAATCACTCATTCCATATCAAAATCAGTTAAAATACAACATCCAAAAATTTATTTGACCTCTCTTCTTTCATTTCCACCCAAAAAGATTTAAGGAATGAGTGAGGAAAGGAAAGAAAAAAAATTAAGGAAAAATACACTCTAATTAAAAGGAACTATATTCGTGGACAACGAAAAGCGGGGTCATTAATTGTGGTCTTGGGCCCAGTGGGAAAGCCAGTGACATGAAGAGCTCCTTCCGGTGGTCACCCGGGAAAGGGGAGATAATCTAAAAATTTCGAGGTGGCGCTGTTACCAGCGTGTAAACAAAAACATAGCCTGTGCTTCAGACAATAAATTTATTAAAACAACTTAACATCCATCAGTATTTGAGGTTAATTTTTCATTAGAATAGTTTTTGTCACACGACTGCCAAAATAGGTATTAAAATAAGTGCTGCGTTACTGAAATATGATAAATCAAAAGACGTCCTCCGTAGATTTCCAAAAAACCGCAGGTAATCCCCCTGTTTGCTAGGAACTGACACAAATGCATCCTAAAGCTTTTCATTGGTCGAGATATAAATAAATGTGACCCAGAAACATATGGGCACATGACTATGTATAGGATTCCCCGTCACTCTGAGTCTTTTTAAACGTTTTTGGAGTTATTTCGTCGCAAAATTAAGCAAATTATGTCATATTTAACAGTTTTGAACCACGAAATTGATTGAGACAATGAAGTGTGATGATGTTTCCAGGATTTAAAATGTATTTTACTTAAAAATGATGATGGGTTGAAGGCTTTTGTTGATGTTTTTCATGTTGCTCAAACTCCTCGCAGTATTACATTTTCTGTAGTTATTTCATTATGCTGCAGTGTGTAACAGATGTGTGTAGTACATTGAAACTGGGATAATCTATGAACGAATTTGTCCATATAAATAACTTCAGTTGTCTGGAAGTACCCCCCTTTTTTCCCCAACTTTTCAAAAATTTCAGCAAGGGGTAAGTCAAAAGTTATGTCTGGATAAAAATCTTACGCATGTGCAAAGTGCAAGCACTCAGTTAATCTTTGTTTTAAGCCATTTTTTTGTAGGGTAATGGTTACAGTCATTCTTTGATTCAGTAAATATTAATCTGAAATCAACTTGTCAATTTAAAAAAGTACCAATCAACAAATATTATTCTGATGCATCTATAATTTTCTCTTGATTTTTAGTCTTCGTTCCTGTTGTTTATATAAAAAAAAACTAAGCTAGTTGGAAGTTGACACTCACACATGTTTATAAATGTCTGTCCTGTCCTTATCATGTATATCAAGCAACATGGTGTACACTAACCATTCACGTTTGAGTGTGTCTGGGCCATGGGGCATGTTTAACTCTTGAGAACATGAGATTAACATTCAGTAGGAATGCCCAATGCCTAGTACATCCAATTCTTAATACATGTCAGAGCTATATGACCATTTAAAGCATTAACAAAATGCTGTATCACTTCTAAGGTCTACTTTGAAATTGGCATATGAAAGTCTCACTCTGATTTTGGGGATCCTGTTTTGTTGCATTGATAATAATGCTTGACCCACATTTTTATTTTACACATATCTACAAGAAAACAAAGCTTGGACACAGGATCTATAGTTTAATCAGAATCATACCATTCCTATATCTGTGTTCTGATTTTTCTGCAATATAATACTTTTTCACACATTTTTCTCCATTCTTAAAAAGCACACAATTGCAATAATTTGCAAAATCATGTGATAACATATAGGAAAAGGGCACCAGGACATCACATTCCTAATACTACACAAGGAGCAGGATCTACTTACTTTTCCAGAACACCTGATATCAATTGTATGTTGTGGGTTCAAGTTGCTCAGTTTTCTTTTTTTTAATTTGAATATTAGTTTAGACTTTTCATCAAAAAAGTATGAAAAAAGAGAGACTACTGAAAATGATTTATTTATGTGCAGGGGTTACCACACTTCAGAAAAACAGTGAAAAGTCGTCATGATAGGCCATTTGAGAGACATCAAAAATACCTCACTATGTCTACGAGAACTGAACGATTTTAAAACCTTTCTATTTCAGTCCTTCACAACTTATCAATCATTAAAGACCATCAAGTTGACTTTTTATATCTTTGATTTTTTTTATGTCTCAAATACTACAGTACATACATGTATATGCCTGATATCAGTGACCGATCAAGAACTTTTTCTAGGGGGCTGCTGACTGACTTAAGAGGGGCCCGCTCCAGTGATTCCCTATTTAATCAACCACAAAAGGGGACCCCTATGAATATGCTAGCTTTGCATCTATGAATCTCAGGTTTTTCAATGACAATAAGTTTTATTGTATTGCAACAGCATTATTGTCTCATGTACATTTACCCCACGTTATCAATATAAAATAGTTGAGTGATTTAAAAAAAAATATAAAAATGTTTAGAAATAAACGTGTATTAAATGATAAATAAATAAACTCATAAAAATAATGTTAAAATGAAACATACGTAAAAAATATTTTAAACAATTTAAGAGTATTATTGTTAAAAAGTCCAAGTTAAAAGTAAAATCAAGTCAAATGCTCCTCTGTCCCATACATGTAAATCCTCAAAATAGAAATCCTGCTCTTCTTATTCCTTTTGTTATCTGAAAATATATAATATATGCAGATGATATTATCAAATGAAAATAATTTCGAACTTTTCTACAGTTGTTATATGAAATTATAATATATTTTAATTGTCTACAAATTTCTATGTGGTCCAAGAATGAGAAGGTTCACATTTAAATTGGAATTAAATGTTTTTTATTTGAATTTTACTAATGGAAAACTAATCAGATGTGAATAATTGCCAATGAGACAACTATCCCAAAATACTCATTTGGAGTGGATATATAGGCATTTTTTTGCTACATGAACGCTTTTAAACATGAAAAAATCTCATAATGTATATACTATGATTGTTTTCAGATGTTTGTTATCATTTCATTTAAATTAAAATACTTCTTATTTTAATCTTAAATAATCAAAAGGAGGTTTATATGATTCAGCAAAAAATAAAGAAATTATTTTAGACTTTTGATGTAAATAATTGATTTATTTTTAATGACTTTATATTATATGTCAAAGAAAAAGGTGGGGGTGTTGCAGGGGTCCTTATCCCAAAATCCTGGGCTAAAAACATGATCTTCTGATGTCCCAAATTAAAAAAAAAAAATCACGAAAGAAAATCCTGGATCCCAAAATCCTGAGCTTAAAAACACCCAATCCAGACGTCCCGAAAAAGTCCTGCCCTCCATCAAGAAAAGTTAATAATCATATACAGCAGCACACATTTTCTATTTATTTATTCATTTACTTCAATACCTTAAATCCATCAACATAATAACAGATCAATCTTTTTAATAGGTATATTAAATAATGTTTAAATAAAGTATAACTTAATATGCAACATTAAATTATCTTACATGTATCTGTTATTTAAAAGGTAACTTTTCATTCAATCATTCATATCTTTAATTCTTCATACATGTACCAGTAATAGATATTAAATGTATCCACCACCAATAAAACCTGGCCACAACACCTAGCCAATACTGAATGTGGCAATAAAATTCAACAATAAATCATATAATTTGTTGTTTTTTTTTGGCATGGAAGGAGGGGCAGAATTTATACTGTCCTACTGGTTAATATTTCATATACCTGAAATCTTTAAAAGATATTTTACATAGATATAGGAAGATGTGGTGTTAGTGCCAATGAGACAACTCTCCATCCAAATAACAAATAATAAAAGTAAACCATTATAGGTCAATGTACGGCCTTCAACACGGAGCCTTGGCTCACATCGAACAACAAGCTAAAAAGGGCCCAAAATTACTACTGTAAAACCATTCAAATGGGAAATGCCTATATGCACTATTCAGCAAAAATAATAGTACTGTTGTTCAGATAAACAAGGGTCTGGATGGGGTGTTTTCCATTACTTTATCATTTATTATTTATGCTCATTTGTCTCTATTTGTTTTAATACTTTTTGTCCACCATTTCTCTTTTCTCAATATATAAATTAGCATATCAATAGTTCAAATAATTATGACGTCTGGCTAGGATATTTTATAATTTTTTTCTGGGATGCGTAGGCAGGCGTCCCAGATAAAAAATAAAATAGCCTTGTCAGATGTCATATTATTTTGACTAGCATGTCATTTGCTCTATTCCTTATTAGTCAATTTTCTCTATTCTTTGTTCCTTATCGAAACTACTGAAATTTGTTTACAATTCAATATTTTGAATAAAAAGAGGACTTGCAGAAAATTGCTGGTACTCTAAATTGATGTGGAAATTTTTTTGTAGCCAATGTGTTACAATATTGCTATCATTTAAACTATACAATCCATCGTGATATGTAACATTATGCCCGCGTCACACTGTCCCGATTTTTACGCCGATGGCAACACGATTATGGAAATTTTCAAAATCGGGACTGATCGTATCCAGATCGGGCAATTCGTAGTGCCATAGTTAACCATCTTTAACCATCGGCCACTTTTTCTAGCCTTCGGGGACAACTTCGGGAAGGGTTTTTAATTTTTTAACATGTTAAAAAATCCCCGAAGGTGCGTCCGATGTTGAGGGTTCGTATTGAGCTCGTATCACCATCCTCACCATCGTAATGTCACCGGGAATGCATCTTTGAACATCGTATTGCATTCGTATTTCCATCGTTTCCATCGGGCAGCTTTGACATTACGAATGAATCACGAAGCTACCCGAATGTCTTACGATGGCAACACGACTTCGTGAAGTCCTCGTAATCCCGTCGTGTTGCCATCGAATAAAAGTACGAAGGCGACACGATGGAACTACGACGGCAATAAATCCAGCTAAATGTAAGTTAATTTTCGCGCTAAAATACATTTAAAGTGGCATGCGCGATATGCACTGGTCAGTGTAATACGACAGTTAAGAAAGACGTTCACAAAACATGGAGCTCATTTCATATGATTCTATGAGAACAAGAAAGGCGACAGCGTTGTTTCTATTAATTCAAATGGAACAAGAAGAGCAGCTATTACAGGCTCGGGATTTACTTTTACAAGTAAAATATTATTTTGTGTCAATTTTTTATATCAAGTAACATAATGAAAATTATAAACGCGCCCCGTACACCAACACTGCAGGTACACCTATATAGGGAAACCAACTTTTTCTTCATTATTCTGATTTTTTATGTATCGTCTGAGTTGTTGTCACACAAATGTTTACTCCATAACCATTTTGTTTTCTATATGTCATATTTTGCCGCATTTGTTGCTTTCCCCACATCCTTCCTTTTGTCTATATTATTATGATATTCTCCTGAAAAGAGCTCTTTTTGAATAAAAGGGATCAACGAACCCATTACCTTACCTTTAAGATAGATCAGTAAACATGGGCATAATTATGGGTGATTATTCAGACTAGTGCACACATTTTACAGTTCAAACAAGGCAATGCCGAGCGTGGCATCCCCTCGTATGTAACATATTGGGGACAAATATGGACACTATATATTTGTATATGACACATGCAGAAAATGGTAAATTGAATATGCATATTTGATACATAAACTATTTTTTTAGAAATCGACCAAAACATTCAGTAATTGGAAATACCTTTAATATTGTCTTTAGAACCAGCAGGTAAAAAAATGAGCAACCAATTGCATGTGTATTATGCTGTGTATTATGCTATTTGAAGGAGAAAAAAACAAGTCCATCTGCATGATCTTGACCTTCGGCCTTCAACGTAAAAAACGTCAGATTATTACAAGGAGGAACAATATAACAAATGTGGTTAAAATCTTTTGAAGCATAGTGGTTTTAGAGTGTCCACAAGGGTGATATTGCCTTGTATTACAACTGCCACTGTGACCTTGACCTTTGAATTTTACAGCGCTTAAGATATTCTTAACGAGTAACACAATACCAAGTTTTGAGCATTTTAGTTCTACACGCAACTTACATGTAGTAGGCGAGGGGATAATAAACTAAGTTTTATAAGAATTAGACAAAAAGATCGATTTCCCGCCATGTATGGCAGACTTGTACAGTTGGCGTTATATGCAGAGACTCAGAGTCAAGTTTTACCCTTCAAGCCAACGGTCTTCCGTCTTATGATTAAACCAGAAATGAAATGTACAATATAATATATATTCAATATTGATCAAACAATTTAAAACGCGTGATGCCTTCGGCATATAATTTAAATGCATCGTAAGCTGTACACGACGTCTTTTATACATCGTATGGCCATCGCGCCATCATCGTAATCCATCGTGTAGCCTTCGTAATCCATCGTGTAGCCTTCGTGATCCATCGTGTAGGCTTCGGCTGAGATATGAAGCTTAAATACCCGTCTTCGGTTAACCTTCGTATGTCCATCTTTTGCTATATAATTTCGGCACCATCGTATAGACTTCGTTATTCATTGTACTTGCTTCGGTCACTTTTTGGTATTTTAACGAGATCGGGACCAACTTCGTACGAACATACAATTTTCGCATCCGGGTGTCCATCGTATATAAAAATCGGGACAGTGTGACGTGGGCATAAATACATTCGATAAAGTTTGATAACAATTTTAGCCTTTATTGTTTGAAGGCCTAGTTTTTCTTTCCAAGAAGGCATAGAAATGGTAAAAACCTGAATCTTTGGAATGAAAAATTTCTTTCATTGAAGGCAGATTTTTTTCATATTCTTACGGTGGATTTTTTTTCGCATTCTAAGGCGGATTTTTTTTTCCCAATTTTTTAGGCGGATTTTGTTCCTACTTCTAAAGGCGTATAAATTTTCCGTTTCTTTAGGCGGATATATTTTCCGTATCTTTAGGTGGATATATTTTCCGTCTCTTTAGGCGGATATTTTTTTGAGAAAAACATATTTCGGCTCTATTCCGCCCTGAACCCGCCTGGAATCCATGTAAAAAAGATTCTTCGTGTAAAAGTGGACTTTAAACGGATTCCCCCTAAACTTTCCGTCTGGAATCCATGTAAAATACGCCTGGATTTTTTCGTACAGGCGGGAAGCGATCATATATCAAATCAAATTTCAAGGTATTTGAAAACACATTGATAGTCTAAATCATGTTATAGGAAACATTATAATTAAACAAATTGAATGTGACATGTTAGTTGTCGATGAGTGAACTACAGCTTGAGCTAGCTGTAATTGTCACCACACACGCTAGTATATATATATTGATACCATAAGGCACATTTGAACAATGTTGAATGGAAGTACGTCTTTGAAAAATAACAAATATCCAAGTTCACTCAAACTAGTAGGTCTGAAAATAACTATGAATTTTAACCAACAAATTGTTCAGTTGAGCAATGGAGACTCCTGTTTTCATTATTATGATGTTCACTGTGTTTTATTTTTTTTTTGTATTGTTTTTTTGATGTATAGATCTGTTAATATCCTTTTTATTTGTTAAGTTTGGGGACAAATCTTTCTAATGGTTTAGATTTTTTTTAAATCAAAAGGTACATATATATCCAAAGAGATAATGCTGTTCCAGGCCTCACAGTCATAAAACTTTCGAGCATGATTTTTGTACTCGGACTTGAAAATCAACCAATCAAATTACTGGATATCGTGTTTCGAGCATGATTTTTGTGCTCTGAGCACTGAGCAAAGTTTTATGCCGTCAAGGCCAGATCATTGCCAAATGTTTGTTCTAAGTGATAGTGAAAAGTGCCCCTCCCAAAGTTGTAACACCCAGCATAAACATAGTTGTGAACAGTGTATTGACTTGGCAGACTTTTTAGCTGAAATAAGTACTCTAACACAGAATGGTACATGGGACAATAAAGATTTCATTGTATTCCAGGTAATTTTTATCACCTAATTTCCATTTCCTTAACTAAATGAAGAAGTATACAATGGAATTTTAAATTGTCTTACTGTAAACCAACTTATTTTCGCGAGCTATTTATTTTCGCGACTTTCGCGAGTAGCAAAATAACGCGAATATAAATTGTCGCGAATATGTAAAACTTGGATCATTCCTTATTGAATTTCATCAAGTAAGACAGAAAATCGCGAATATAAACAACCGCGAAATGGTCTAGAAAGGGTAAAACGCGAAATAAAGTATCCGCGAAAATAAGTTGGTTTACAGTATCTAAGCATCCAATACTGTGGTCCAAACCATTATATTTAAGTACAAAACATTATTTAAAAACTCTTTTTCTCAAAATTGTCATCATAAAAATGCAGTAACCTCCTTTTATAGACATGAAATGACTAGATTGAATTGCTTTGAGATTGATAGTATACATGTATGTAAGGGCTTACTAGGTTGTTGAATTGTATTTAAAAAGAAAGATTGTGTGTAAATTAGGAATTTACCACTTTTCTTACCATAACTTACTTTTTCAGGTTGAAAATGCTGTAGAAGCTATAAAAGATTGAACAAGTCATGCTATGAGATCTAGGAATCAAGAAGGTGCAAAACAAGATCTACTAAAGAATTTAAATGAAAATCAAGTACTTATCACATGTGACTGGGCAATGAAATTTCTACCACGCAAATTTAGAGAAGGTCAGAATGACTGGTTCGCCAAACGTGGAATCAACTGGCATATTTCAGTAACTTTATACAAACAAGGGGAAGAACTAAAGACAATTACACATGTACACATTTTTTCATCCCAGGTAATAAAAAGATATTGCTAGTTTTTCTTAAAGAACAAAACTATTAAGGGATATAATTATCTATTATTTCAAAATTTCAGCTTTTGGAAAAGATCGAAATTACTTCAGATAATTTATTAGCTTTCAGAAATCTTTTGGTAATTGGAAAATGTTCTTTGCATATAAGTTAGAGTAACTTTTATTCAACTTCAATATCAAAACTTTGAAATAAATTTTGTAATCTATTTCAATTTCTGTAAATTCATAAATTATTGCAAAAAATGTCTCCAGGTTGTTTTATCTAAGTAATTCATAATAATTTAGCAACTTTACATGACCATATAGGAAAATAGGTATTTAGTCGGATTTTAACACGTACTTGTGATTTGGTTAAAACCGGTTTTGTTCAAAATATACGAAGAAATGTCGAAATGTTCAGGACTTTTAAATTAAATCCATATTTCGGTAAGATGGTGCAAGCATAGTTTACGATTTTTATTGCGTCTTACACTTTTAGAAACAAATAATCTTCAACTACATTATTCAAATATTGTGTAAAAACGTTAATCTAGAGCTATGAAAGTCAAGTGGCTCGAGTATTTTTCTGAGGAAGTTTCAAAAAATTGCAAAGAAATATTTTTACATTGGGTTAGCTTTCATTAGTCTTAACTATCTATAGATTAACAGCATTTGGTTATATTTATAATTTAGAATCATCATTGAAGGTGGGGGACGATTTCGCAGATAATTAATTATATTGATGTGCCATTTGTATGCAAGAGTGACATTTCGTTGTATTATGTGCCAATTCGAAAAAGTTATGCGAGTATTCTCTCCCCTTAACAGGTTCATTATTTTATAATTAAGTTCAGGTTTCTGATATAATTTTGAATAATTACAAAATGTATCAATTCAATATATTTCAGTTTTTGTTATTGGTGTATCAAAAACATTGATGTACGAATATAATTTCATAAATTTGAAACGTTTAAAATGATTACATACCAATATAAAGAACCGTTCATCATTTTTGAAAAAGACTATGAACTTTATCTTGATGACAGATTGGTTGGGAAATGAACCAGCGTAATATAATGGTAACACAGAGACGGACCAGCAAGCAGTTTTAATTGTAGCTTATTCAACGTTAAAATAATGTTCCACTATAAACGAATGTTACTTTATACAAATATAAGGACTTTGTTAGCTAAATCTACAAATTTTATTAGATATTATGATTTTTTATTGCAATAGATTAACATGCTACAACAGACAATTACTTTCTGAATTTACAATAAATCATTTTTCTATGATTAGGAATGCTGATTTCCTTTTTATTTATTTCTGTATCATTTTTGAGCTGCATTGTTTAAATTTACAGCACAGATTAAGAAGTTTAATCCAAATTGCTTTTTACAAGTATCTGTAATATAACATTGTCATGATATATTTTAGATATCTCAAGATGGTTCTGTTACTGCTTCTGTGTTGTGTGATGTAGTCCATGATCTGACAAAACAAGTAATGCATGATGTTATAAGAACACAATGATGATGGTAGCACTTAAAGATGAACTAGGAGATAAGTTGAAAACATACAACTTCAGTGAATCACAGGATGGCAAAGGTAACATTTCATAGTTTTCAACTTGGTTTTTCAAAGGAAAAAAAAATTCAATATAAAAAAAAAGAAGATGTGGTATGATATCCAATGAGACAACTTTCCACAAGAGACCAAAATGACACAAAAATTAACAATTATAGATAACCGAAAGGCCTTCAACAATGAGCAAAGCACATACCCCATAGTTAGCTGTAAAAGGCCCCTAAATTATAATGTAAAACAATTCAAACAAGAAAACTGACGGCCTTAATTATATTAAAAAAATGAACGAAAAACAAACATTTAACACATAAACAAACGACAACCACTGAATTACAGGCTCTTGACTTGGGACAGGCAAATACATACAAGTCAGCTTTTGATTGAAGGGTGTTTTATTTTTTTGTTGTTGTCTTCAGATGGGAAAAGAATTATCAAAACATATTTTTTGTAACCTCCAACTGCATTAAAAAATCAATTTAAATGGCATACCCCACCAAGATGACACAACGAACAACAAACAATAAATTGAGGACACAAAATATCAATTGAGAATTGGTATACATTAATTTCAGCCAAGACGTTATGCATAGATATATGATAAGAGAATTGGTATTCATTATGCTTACCCAGGAAGCCAAGCACTAGCTAGCTGTTATAAGCATAGCAATTCTAATTTTCATTTCTGCTTCTTTTTACAGGCTATAGATGTTAAACCGAAAGGATCATTTAAGGTAAGAGTTGTTGACATTGTAACTAATTTGAATGCAGAGAAGTCACAGATTAAACCAATTACTGGAATTACACAATTGCACAATTTTTCTTTTGATGTCAATAGAATAACAGTTTGGAAGGCATATGGAATAGGAGAAGGTAATAAACAGAATTATGAATCAGACTTATGAATTACTAACAAATTAGTGAAAATAGTTTTATGTCTCAAAGAATATCATCTGCTTGTTTGCCATGGTTAACATGGTTAAGGTGTACATTTATTTATTTTATTTATTTATTAATAATTTATTGTACTTTTTCATGCTTAAACAAATAGTCTATAGTTACTGCTTGGACTTTGGTGACCAATTTGTCTAAATTGCTACTGTAATCATGCACTAGCCAGTCATCACTAAGTTTGTTAGGTCATTCTCTGATAATACATTGTACACATAAATATATTAAATAGGATTCCCTATCGAAAGTCAGTTGTATTTTCAGGTCACCCCTGCTTCCTCCATCCATTCATCCTAATTGCCCCACAACAGCCCAAAAAAGGTGCTTAAAAGTGGCATTAAAATACCAACAAACAAAAAGTCAATCAAAATCAGTTTAATGCTCCTGGTATGACATTTTGATCTATTTTTTTACACTTTTTGAAGAAATGTCAAATAAAGTAGTTACTTGGTTTTCATCTTGATAACTATGGAGAAACTGTTCAAATATATTAAGTTGTCTTTCATGTGTGATTTTCACAAATTTGGTCACAGTATTTCTGTCACTAAAGTTTAAACTAGTTGTTGAAATACATTGAGATTGTATCAATTTTGAGGAAATGGTGATTAATATTAAAGTCTATATTTTTTGTAGGAAAGCGAATATCATGGGATAACATTGGAATCACAGAGCAAAGAACCAATCTGTTGGTTAAAGTTGATTGGACAATTACAGCTCCTCAGTTGTTGGAAGTAGAAGGTAATCCATTTGTTTTAAAAATAAACAGTTACTGTAAATTCAGAAATAGTTGCGAAGTTTTTATCATTGCGAAAAATGCAAGAGTTGTTGACGCAATAATATAAGCACGAATTTAGAGATATTTTAGAACGAATTTAACAGTTTTTTTCTCTCAAATTTGTAAAAATCAAAATTGCAATAAGTCTAAAATGAAAAAATCGCAATAATAAATGCATGCAATCACTTTTGAATTTACAGTATTCAACTTTCAGCTAAATTTCATTTTATTTTTTACAATTTATGAAAACAATTTAAATCATCTCTGTTTTTTTACTTTTAAGGATGTTTGCTGCTCAGTTTCAAAATAAATAACTTTCCATAAAACTAGTATATATTGATAGGGGATTAATATAGGATTAAAAAAAGAAAATAAAATATCGGGGTCTATGTGCTTGTTTTCGAGATATAAGCCATTGGAATTTTGGCGGGAAAATGTTCTCTCTTGATTTTTCATAGCTTTATCATTGACCAGTTAAAGTTCTCAAAAACTATTTAAAAATAAATAAGATTTTATATGACTATTACATGTAAAAGAGTTATAAAAAGAAAAATGAGGGTTCATGAGCAAAATTTTCTTAGGCATTCAAATGGATAAAACCAGAGGATTTCGAAAATCTGACAAAAGTTCCAAAACATGACAAGCAAACATCCTTAAACCTAAGAGTTGCATGATTTTTCTTGGGTTTCTTTTATGTGTTATACCACCAAATCATAGCCCATCACATCCTAAAAAAGGTAAAAAAAAATTCATTTGAAATTTATCCTACATTTCATTGCAGTAAAAATATCTGTGTCATAGACATAAATCTTGGTGTTTCATAGCATCATTATTATTGTATTTGGTGTTTCAAAAGAATATTTTGGATGCTTGAGATTAAATGCTTACTAAAGCTTGTACACAGGAAAAAAGGGTGAATTTTTCCATGTTAACTTCCTGTGATGGTTATTTTCGTATATGCAATGGAAATGTTATGTAAATTCTTATATAAAGTACTGGACAGGATACATCACCTGTTTATAAATTTCACTTGTAAAAGAGTTAATTAATTACAAGATGAACACAAATTCAACCTAAAAAATTCAAGCAAATAAATGTAATATTGTGGAAGACTCAGAACATAAAATGATCTGTATTTTCTATCGAAGGTTAAACTAAACAGTAAAAGTAAAGGTTATACATTTTGCATGTTTCTCAGTAGGAGAATTACTGCAGGTGACTGTGATTATTTATTGGTAATAATTTCATCATACTTAAGCATGAAATAAAATTATAAAATTATATTAGAAAATAATATGTGTTTATTTAATCATTTCAGTTATGGAAAAAGAAGAAGAACTTATTGAACCAAATCCAAAAAAAACAAAAGAAGAACTCCATAAACATAAATCAGCCATATGATTGCCCAAAAGATGGTTGCACAAGAGCTTTTAAAACTCAATGTGCACTGGAGCAACACATTATTTTTGGTAATTGTGATTATCACAATGGAAAACAACTCAAGATAAAGCAAAATCTATGTATGGGCAAAAGGTTAATTCTTTGTTTCACGGAACAAGGGTTCGACTGGACTGTAACTTTAATGACTGCCGTACATCAAGAAATGACTCAAATTCAAAGTTGTAAATAGAACTCTGCCTTTAAATGTGACTCAAACTCGAAGTCCAACTCGAACTCAATGCTAACTAGAATTTTAATTGTAAGCATGACTTGAATTTGAAAACTAACTCAAACTTTAACTCAAACAGTAACCCGAACTTTAATTTGAACACTAATTAGATGGATGGCCACACGCATTCAAGGCACATACCAAATGGAAATCTATCTAAAAATAGAACAATTACCGAATTGGTCACGTGGTTTTACCTCATCAAGTAATGGGATAACCACACCAAAGAATGACAAGACCACATCAAATAATGAAACGAACACATCAAGTAGTGTAAAATCGTCAAATTTTGAAACATCATTACGTAATGTTAAAACCATATACAGAACAGACAAATCATCATTACGAAATAACAAACCCACATAATGTAATGAATCAACTATATTACGTTAAGTCACATACACATCAATTAATATTAAAACCACATTGACTAATAACACAACCATATTAAATAATGGTGAAACCACACCGAGTAATGACAAAACCATATTGAGTAATGACAAAACTATATCAAGTCAATACGAAACCATATCATGTAATATCTAAATATCATTAAGTAATGACTATTCCATATTAAAACATCATTACGTAATGTCAAAACCATATTAAGTAAAGACAAAATATCATTAATAATAATAAAACAGCATAAAGTAATATCAGAGTTCCACATAAGACAGCTGTGGCGTTCCATAATTTAACCATCACAGCAATGCATTATAATAATTGTTTAATAATTCCCTGATCTCCGCGAGGAATGTTATATTGAAAACACACGTGATACCATGATATATATTGTTTATAAACATGCGCACCAAAATGACCTCAAACGACAATACTACACACACATTACTGCACACGTGGAAATGGTTTTAATTTTGCGTATGACGATAAAACCAAGTACGAGTGAATTTTCTTTTTTTTTTAAATATTTTTTTTATTTTCTAACCTGTACACTTCGACGTTTTTTTTGTAGAATTGGTCGATTGTTCCCGTGTTGTTCTGTGTCCATTCCTGTGTTGACAATTGTCGGCACTGCTTTTTGGCGCAAATATTTTCTTTTTGGCAAGAATTTTAAAAATTGTTTGACCAGGTTTTTCTCAAATGAATCGGACGTGAAAGGGTCTTCACAAACAACCTTGCTACTGTTACATCATGTTATATTTAAAAGTTTCTATTTGTAGTTTACTATTTTACAAGTTCGAGATCCATTGCTTGCAAGGTGTTTTTTTATCTGCACTTTTTGAAGGATCAGGGATAACGAACTTTTTGAACACTTGTCTTTTTCGTTAGTACAATTAAATGTTTGGCAAGACGGCATCTTTATTGAATTAGCGAATCATGTTATTTATAGAGAAGTTCAAAAATATTTTGATGATTTGTTTATCCACGCTGCTTCAATACCAAACCGACTCACTCTCTGTGATGTGCCAAGACAATCGAGGCTTACCGGTTTGAAACAATAAACAACGAGAATAATTGGCACCGAATTTGTCTTTTTGTTAGACGAGTACTTACAAATGGCGTCTACCATAATATTGTGAAAATGTTAAATTTGATAAGCTGTATTTCATTATTAGAAGAGTTAGTATAACTCTCGTTGAGTCATTTACGTTTGAAAAAGCAAGTTATTTCATATGAACTCAGCTTCAGTCAAACCTGGAGTTCTCATTAAAGGTTGTTCTTCAATAATTTAAATGAAATGTATGGTCCTTTTATTCATACTGTACAAGTTTTATGTCGTAGTTAGGTTCCCATATTTCTGGAAGTATTACTCAATTTATTTCACTTGACTGGGCGGAGTTTATCTAGTTCGCTCATAATAAACCAGTCCATCTATAGATAGGTGTTTTAGGATACACTCATCAATTCATTGTCCAGTCATTCTTTTGTAAATTCCTTTGAGTCACTGATAGGTGATTAGAAATCAGTAATAACTATAACGGCAATCATCGAAATCACACACATTTTCAAATCGACTGTCCTCATGCAGATTAAAACGTAAGCTCCGCCCGATCAGTTGAAATACCATTGGTAATACAACATTTACAGTTGCAGTTTGATTACGTTTTTTTTTTTGGATTCAATAATATTTTATATAGTTAGTTGTTGTTCTGCTGATGGAATTGAGACGCATTTCAATTCTGTTAAACAGAAGGAATTCATGGAATCGGAAAGGAAAAAGGAAGACAACAATCGAAAAATGGTTCTCTATGGCAGGAAACACAGAGTATGCATTTATGAACTAAGGTTGAATTTACTCTTGAGACATGTTTATCCGTCCAAAATAATTTACATTGTTTGTACAAATTTTATTCATCTCAATTAATTTACATCGGTTCATGGTTATAATATGTTTATCCATCTAAATTCTTGTACATAGGTTATAGCTAACATTTACATTTATTTTTTAAGACAGAAATTTCAATTGGGATTGATTTAAGACACATCATTGTTTATGCATTGTATAACATTTAGGAGGTGTGGAATGATGGCCAATGAGACAACTATCCACCAGAGTTCAAATGAAGTGAATATTAGCAATTAGGCGTTATTTTAAAAGATTTATTCATTATAGATTAAAGGGTAGTTCATGTAACCGCCAATATAGTATGGTTTGCACTTGACATGATATTTTTGTTAGAGAGAGAAAAAAAGTCTTAGATATTGCTGTTTAGTAAAACAGCTGTCAACGGTATCAATATTTAATGTATTATCATTTAACTTATTGCAATTTCAATTTCGGTTTTGATAGTAATGCCAGGTAAACAATCCAATGAATACGTCGTGCACATTACAAACTCTTGTACTAGTTAAACTCTTTTTGAACCTTCCTATCGAATTCATTATTTAAGGTACATGTATATGTTTCTTGTTGGTTTTTTCTAGAAGCTTCTCAACTGAAGTAAAACCCATAAAGATTGGTCAGAAAGATGAGGAAAAGATAATGAAGGCATTACAAATAGAAAATATGTCATCATAAGATTCTGATTCAGAGGACGACTCTATATTTGTAACGCGTCCTCTGTCGTGGGTATCGTCAGAATTTAAACAGCTTTTACAGCGATAAGTTTGATAAATGCTCAGGGGAAGAGATTAAAACCAAAGAGAACAATCGGTGACCCTTCAAACAGACCATGCCCCCCAAAAAAGGGGATAGGAATAGATGTTTGCTTAAGGGCGTACGATACAGTTTTGAACCCACGGTGATTTGCTTACGAACATTTTCATACAAGTTATAGTTAACACAATGGCATTCAATTAGATATGTATTAAAAATATACCTTCATGTGCTACTTTAAGAGATAAATGAGATTGAAATTTTAGACATTTTCTAAAATTTTTGGTTTCTTGGACATTTCTATTCTTGGACAGATATACATGACTTTTTTGTTTCAAAAGATAAACAAAAGTGAATTTTTGTATTAAAAGAAACAACTGGGATATTTTTTTACATCCAGATGTTCTAAATTTGTGTAACAATTCTTTTGAAAAAAAATTATTTTTATTAAATTATAGTGATTTTAGAAAACAAAAACGTAATTTTTCATGTATATTTATCTAATTTGAAAACAAATTCAGCGATGATGATTATACTTAATCAAGCCATTTTTTTTAAAAAGAGGAGCCCATGTACTGGTTTTCAAGCTAATTAAAAGGTTAAAAACAGTCAGAAAATTTATCTTTTTCCGATTTGTCACAGTTTGACGTCGTGAAAAACAACATGTTACGTTAGCAACACCATTACCGACCCTGTAACTGTATCGAATGCCAAATATCAATTTTTTTTTTGAAAGCCGAGAAGGATAATTCAAAATTCAAAATTCAAAATTCAAAACTCAAAAATCCTTCATTTTTACGAAAGCCGAGAAGGATAATTCAAAATTCAAAATTCAAAATTCAAAATTCAAAATTCAAAATTCAAAACTCAAAAATCCTACATTAATCTTTCATGATTCCCCGCGCTTATGCCCGTGTCACACTGTCCCGATTTTTATATACGATGGACACCCGAATGCTAAAATTGTAAGTTCGTACGAAGTTGGTCCCGATCTCGTTAAAATACCAAAAAGTGACCTAAGCAAGTACGATGAATAACGAAGTCTATACGATGGTGCCTAAATTGTATACGATAGCAAAAGATGGACATACGAAGGTTAACCGAAGACGGGTATTTAAGCTTCATATCTCAGCCGTAGTCTACACTATGGATCACGAAGGCTACACGAGGGATTACGAAGGCTACACGATGGTTTACGATGATGGCGCGATGGCCATACGATGTCTAAAAAATACGAACAGAATTTCGACAACATATCGTTTCTGTACAAGTCTGCCATGCATGGCGGGTAATCGATCTTTTTGTCTAATTCTTATAAAACTTAGTTTATTATCCCCTCGCCTACTACATGTAAGTTGCGTGTAGATAAAATTGTTATGGACACTCTAGAACCAAAATGCTCAAAACTTGGTATGGTGTTACTCGTTAAGAATATCTTAAGCGCTATTGACTTTAAAGTTCAAATGTCAAGGTCACAGTGGCAGTTGTAATACAAGGCAATATCACCCTTGTGGACACTCTAAAACCAATATGCTTCAAAAGATTTTAACCACATTTGGTATATTGTTCATCCTTGTAATGATCTGACATTTTTTACGTTCAAGGCCAAAGGTCAAGGTCATGCAGATGGACTTGTTTTTTCTCCTTGAAATAGCATAATACACAGGAAATTGGTTGCTCATTTTTTTACCTGCTGGTTCTAAAGACAATATTAAAGGTATTTCCAGTTACTAAATGTTTTGGTTGATTTCTAAAAAAATAGTTTATGTATCAAATATGCATATTCAATTTACCATTTTCTGCATGTGTCATATACAAATATAGTGTCCATATTTGTCCCCAATATGTTACATACGAGGGGATGCCACGTTCGGCATTGCCTTGTTCGAACTGTAAAATGTGTGCACTAGTCTGAATAATCACCCATAATTATGCCCATGTTTAATGATCTATCTTAAAGGTAAGGTAATGGGTTCGTTGATCTTTCCAGGAGAATATCACAATAATATAGACAAAAGGAAGGATGTGGGGAAAGCAACAAAGGAGGCAAAATATGACATATAGAAAACAAAATGGTTATGAAGTAAACATTCGTGTGACAACAACTCAGACGATACATAAAAAATCAGAATAATGAATAAAAAGTTTGTTTCCCTATATACGTGTACCTGCAGTGTTGGTGCACGAGGCGCGTTTATTTAAAGGAACCCCAGCATGTAATGATATGAAACAATCCAGATGGAAAAGGCCTGAACATATCGCTCTTATCATAACGTTTTTGTCTTTTTGTGTTGTTGTTGTGAATAGAAGAAATTGAATATGTTCCGACATAGTCTAATATAAATTAAAAACTCAAAATTCTTTGTCACCTTTAATTATGTTACTTGATATAAAAAATTGACAAAAAATAATATTTTACTTGTAAAAGTAAATCCTGAGCCTGTAATAGCTGCTCTTCTTGTTCCATTTGAATTAATAGAAACAACGCTGTCGCCTTTCTTGTTCTCATAGAATCATATGATATGAGCTCCATGTTTTGTGAACGTCTTTCTTAACTGTCGTATTGGACTGACCAGTGCATATCGCGCATGGCACTTTAAATGTATTTTAGCGCCAAAATTAACTTACATTTAGCTGGATTTATTGCCGTCGTAGTTCCATCTTGTCGCCTTCGTACTTTTATTCGATGGCAACACGACGGGATTACGAGGTCTTCACGAAGTCGTGTTGCCATCGTAAGACCTTCGGGTATCTTCGTGATTTATTCGTGTAGACATCGTAATGTCAAAACTGCCCGATGGAAACGATTGAAACACGAATGCAATACAATGTGCAAAGATGCATTCCCGGTGACATTACGATATTGAGGATGGTGATACGAACTCAATACGAACCCTCAACATCGGGCGCACCTTCGGGGATTTTTTAACATGTTAAAAAATTTAGAACCCTTCCCGAAGTTGTCCCCGAAGGCTAGAAAAAGTGGCCGATGGTTAAAGATGGTTAAAGATGGCACTACGAATAGCCCGATCTGGATGCGATCAGCCCCGATTTTGAAAATTTCCATTATCGTGTTGCCATCGGCGTAAAAATCGGGACAGTGTGACGCGGGCATTACGAAAGCCAAAAAAGATTGCACTTTACACTTTAATATACTACTGAAAGCTATTTTAGAAAGTTTGTTAAGAACACGAACCCATTGAAACAAGGCAAAGGGTCCGTTACACCTTCATAGGGATACATCCAACTTTACCATTTGAAACCCTTGGTAACACAGCGTCCTTGCAAGTACAAATGTAGCAACCCTCTATCATAAAAATAGGAAAGGAAACCCGAGCCCTATACTACTACAGCTGGAAAGTTGCTTCACTGAAAAGGAACGTTCACAATGGAAAAATTGAAATCATCGCTTTTTCGTAAAGTTTAAATATGCATGAAATTTTTACCACTGGAGGTTAAGCAAACAACAACAAATCTCTTATAATAACCTAGTTTTCCAACGGAAGAATCTAGTTATTAAAATATGTGTATACAAAAGACAGGTTTTGTGTATCGTTTATCAAATTCTGATAATTTTATGTTGTTACAACAAAATTCGTGTTAAGTTTTTGAAGATTTTTCTTTATGTTATTTGGGAGTTACGGTCTATGATTGACGAAGGATGATACTTTTTGCATTTACTTATGTAATTTCATTTATTACGAAAGCGTATTAGGGTCATTCTATTTTATATATTTTTTTTCAAATTGTCGACTTTAATCTTAAAATTATCAACTTTAATCTTAAAATTATCAACTTTAATCTTGCAATTTCCAACTTTAATCTTGGAATTATCAAATTTAATCTAGGTGGAGGGGTTAACTTCGATTTATTTTGGTAGGGGTGTGCTATCTTTGTCTAAAACAATGTACCCATTTTTATATAATATTAACTAATATACAGTACCTATATTTATATATTAAAATTGTGACCCGCCATGACATTTCCAGGCTTATGGAGGTAGAACGTCATTGTTAGAAAAATTATAAACATGATAAATATCGAAATGAAATAAGTATGGCTTATCTTTTGCGAACGCCGAACTATACATTATATATAAGTTTTGAAGAAGTTTTACTTTATCGTTTGAAGTGAAAAATATTTGAACCTACATTTTTAATTGATACACAAAAAATCAAATTTTTGCTATATAGATTTCCTTTCATAAATGAAGTCTGAAATATATCCATAATAAATGCACCGTATCAAAGGCATATAAGAGAACACCTACTTATAAACTGTTACGCGTCGCTCACTATGTATAGAGACATGCATAATAAATCTTAATTAAAAAAAAGGAATTATTAAAGCTTACTTTGATAAATTTTAAACAAACTTCATTTCAACACGATTAAATCACATGTTCTAAAATAGAGCTATAAAAAAAACCAAAATGCTCTGCTCTGTATATTTTCTTTCATAAATGGAGTCTGAAACATATCAATAATAAATGTACCGTATCAAATGCATATATGAGAACCAAGACACCAAGACTTATAAACTGTTACGCGTCGTATACTTTGTTTAGAGACATGCATGATAGTATGAAATTCAAAACAGTGTAGCTGTGGCCATTGATTGACCCATCAAAATCATCCATTGACTGGGACAATTTACGTGAACGTTTGTCTGTAACAACCACTGTTCATGACGTACCTACGATAGACATTTAAACTGTGGGGTCAACAGAGGTTTCTTAACGCCTTTAATTATAAAATAATTCGAAAAATTAATCAGGAATAACCTTTGTGTTTTGATTTATATAATTGATATAAATCAAAATATCGTGTTATTTCTGATTAATTTTTTGAATTACTTTATTTAGGTGTTGAGAACCTTTGGTGACCCCATAGTTTAAGTGTCTTTAAAAAGTACATAGTGAGCATTGGTCGTTACATACAAACGTTCACCTAAATTGTCCCAGTCAATGAATGATTTTAATGAGTCAATCAATGGCCACAGCTACACTGTTTTGAATTTCATACTAAATCTAAATTAAAAGACAAATTGAAAAAAAAAAATTCTTAAAGCTTAATTTGAGAAATTTTAAACTAACTTCGTTTCAACAAGTTTAAATTATATGTTCTAAAATAGAGCTAAGAATTGTTTGTATTTTAGTAAATTTAATTCTTTGAAATTTTATACAAATACGCCATTGAACATTACTAAGAGCCAATAAGCACAATAATTTTGTATTTTATAAATTAGTGCCTTCAATAAATAAAAGTCGTCATAGAACAGTCTCATTTTCATACCGATATTCGAAATGACTCGTTTCGTTGCCATTACAAAATATTTCATAATAACAGTGTACGTATAGGAGCCAAGGGCAAAAGGGGGACAAAACTATGCCCCCCTCCCATTTTTAGACAAAAATTAAAACTAAAAAATGAAAATGAAAGAGAACAATCACTAAATTAAAGATTATTACACTACATAAAAAATAGTTTTTTTTTCTTGTCACTTTCAGAAGTTTGCCTCCCCCCTTTTCCACACACAAACTTTTTTCAAACTTATTCATTCATATAAATGGCATGTTTCTATATAAAACCATATATTTTTGGAATCAGTGTCAAGTAAAGGAAGTACACCACTAATTCATGGTTCCATTGCTTTCTATGTTAAATTCCTCCATTTCAAGTAGGCACATCTCTTTTATTTTAAGTTCAAATAAAGTGACAATCATTAAGCAACACTTTATGGTGTCTTGTACTGAAAAAATTAACAGACCTTTAATGGCATATAAGAAAGAACTAGTTCCCGGAACTTCGGATGTACCAAAACAGGTACTTCAGATCTGACAAACAGACAAAATGTACCCTCTTTTTAAAATAGTGCAGTGTGTTTAATAATTTAAATTAAAAGTCCAAAAGTGTTCTACAGTGATCACCAGTCCTTCAGCTTTCATTTGATGCCAAAAATACCTAAATATCTTTCATATTTTGAAAGTTACACTCATGCGTAGAAACTATTTTGTGTTAAATATGTACTACTTTCTGGTATGTGCTTTCTGGCCGGGCCCGAATTAGTGGTGTTACACCTAAACTATCAAACAATACCGGAAGTAAACTTTTTAAACCGGAAGTAAAAGATTATCTCCCTTTTTTATATAGAAACCATATATTTTTTGAAATCAGCGTACAATAAGCTGAAACTGACATTTAAAATCAAATTTTAATATTTTCATTTTTAAATAGATTCTTCCTGGTGGAAAGACCTTCAATTGTTCTCTGAACAATTGGTTTTTAATTGTGTTTGGATTGCAACTGCAATAAGACAGGATTATCTTTCTTGATTTGCGAGTTTTGAATTCAGAATTATGAATGATCCTTCTCGGATTTCGTAAATTTCGGCCTTCAATCATTTCAGATAAAATTCTGTACAAATTTAAAACCATGTTTTAACTTTTAACAAAGAATAGTCTGTTATGAATATTGCCATTTCCTTTTATTTTGAAAAGTTTGAATTCAGTTTCACCATAAACTAGAAAATTACCACGAGATCATTCTTCCTTAGGGAACGACCAATTGATACTCTGATGAGGGTATGGGGTAGGATGTTTTCTTTGCGGATTGACCTTTCATTTTCATCTGTTGCAACGCATGCTTTTTTTTAGGCGGCTTGGCCGCCTGAATATATATTTTAACTTTTAATACTTGCATAAATGCACTATTTCCCTGTATTTTGTGTTGCAGAATATCAATAACCCCCTCCCCCCAGCACCCATGAAAATCAAACGGTTGTCCCATTATTGTTTGAATAATATATAAATGATTAATTTTAAACATGATTTGATATATATGTGCCCTGTGTATATGATTTGTAATTTGTAATTTGTTTTGCCTTATTATTTGTTGTGTCCTATTATTTGTTTAATATCAGACAAGATCATTGCACATGACTTCTGGATTTGGATTATATTTGTGGTTAAATTGATCTGTAAATCTTGCATGGCCCTAATTGAACCGAACTACGAAGGAAATATGAAAACAATACTCTAACTGAGTTCGCAATTTTTTTTGTCGTACAAATCGGAGAGGAGATTAGAATTTAAATAAAGAAATAGCATATATATAGCACAACATATTTTCTGATCTGTTCTTTTCGGATGCGAATCGAACTTTACTACACTATATATTCATTTTGAAAACATATTGGGCCGTGTATTTTTGTTTTTTTTGTTTTTTTTGTTTGTTGTTGTTGTTGCTCTCTTTGCTTTTGCTATTGTGTTTGCATACAACTACATATTATATTCTGTTTTACTGAAGAGAGAAAAAAAAATGTTGATCAGAATGTGAGCATATTAAATATGTAACACTTTTTACATATAACTTGTTGGGATGTGATTTAATAAAGTAAAACCACATACAATGTATTTACGTTATTATTACATGTATGAGGGTGTACGGAATAATTTCTCGTGTCTTTCATGTGTAAATAAAAAAAAGTATTTATTTCAGAGTTTTAGATTGCAAAATATACTTCTGGCATATTGGAACTATAGTGCAGTTGTGCAGCACGAGGGTGATGTTTGTCGTTGTAATTTGAGTGATCTTGTTTGCTCATTCTCGTTCTTGTGACAGTGGTGATGTAGCATTTTTGGTATAATATTTTAGGTGCATAATCCTTAGTCTTCTGGTTAATCAAATTGCTTTGCAGCGGCTTTGTGTCGGTATCTTTTTAAAGGTGAATATAAAATATGTGTAATAGAATGCAGCTTTTATTTGACATGTTAGTGGAGGGAAGCGATAACGAATAATGACTTAAAGGCATGTGAGGTGGAAAGATCAACATGATACACATGTTGATTAAAATGATACACATGTAGATGAAAATCTGAATGGTTTTTCCCTAGTAATTTTTAGGGCCCTTTATAGCTTGCTGTTCGGTGTGAGCCAAGGCTCTGTGTTGAAGACCGTACTTTGACCTATAATGGTTTACTTTTATAAATTGTGATTTGGATGGAGAGTTGTCTCATTGTCACTCACACCACATCTTTTTATATTTATTAAAGGCTTGAAACTTTATAAGCTGAGTTTACAGCGACCTTGATGATGAGATCATGACCAGATTGTCGCTTTCGCAGCACTATCAACAAAACAGACAATCTCGTCTTTATAGATCTGTACATCATCAAACCATTAACATATTTTTCAAACATCCCTTTCCCTTCCCTCTCACAGGAATAGCAATGAAAGCTAAAAAAAAAACCAACTAACTAACGAACGAACAAACAAACAAACAAAAAACCAACGAAGAATGGATATAAAAAAAGTAAATTAATTACAATGATTCAAATTGGAACAATATAACAATTTATTGGCTTAGAAATCAGTATACATGTAAATGTGAATTTTATAGAAATCACCAATGTTTAAATTTCAAATTTACTAGAAATTTCGAACTTAATTTAGTAAATCTGAAATTTATATAAAACATTATATTTGTAAACATTATTTTGTTTTTAGATTCAAACATTAAAGTCTACTTTATTTGTAAAATAAAATCTAAAGTAAATGAAGTCTAAATTAGATATTTACACATTGTTTAAACTAATGCAAAATTTTGAAATTTTAAAATTATATTACTTTAAATATGGATTTAATTTCCTATTAAATGCACCAGATGATTTCATGCATCGTCATTTGTAAGTTCCAAATTCTAGCACCATGAAAACCACAGGTGATACTTTTAAATTAGTTTGAGGGTGAGAATTTTTTGTCATATTGAACAAGTTAATGGGCGATGAAATAATATTCTCGTTCGCATAAAAAGAAACACTTGGTCGTAAGACTATTAAAAACAAATTAACCTTGCAAGAAACATTTAATTTTCCATATGAAATGGCTTAAATAAAAATCATCAAATTAACTTTTTTGTATGATAGTTATTTTAGTATTTGTTTGCGTTAGTTATAAACACTACATACCATTAAAGGGAAATTCCGCGATTTTTTACTTATCATCTAATTATGTTCATCT
This sequence comes from Mytilus galloprovincialis, assembly GCF_965363235.1. Classification (NCBI taxonomy): domain Eukaryota; kingdom Metazoa; phylum Mollusca; class Bivalvia; order Mytilida; family Mytilidae; genus Mytilus; species Mytilus galloprovincialis. The sequence continues at coordinate 50,985,985 of NC_134838.1, read as the reverse complement.
TAACATAAAAAACACATTTGCAAAGTTTTAAATTTATATTCCTTCTAATAACGGAGAAAATCAAGTATTTGTAACTTTTTTGGTTGAATTCTCGAGTGGGTCGTGACGTTTTAGCCCGATTTGTTGAATTCTGGGAAAAAATAAAATCTGTTTAACTCTTATAGCTTATCGACAATATACGTAATTAAAAGCGCAGAGCTGACGAATGGTCGTAGTTATTAACCACAATATAAGAATGAACGAAAATGAATATGCATATACCGTTTTGTATTGATTGAATTAAACTCCTATAAAATTATCTCTAGTAAATGTTTTCGAATAAATTTCATTAATTATTGTTGAGATTTTTTTCATAAAATATTTATTGAACATTTTTACTGATATTGAACTAAAAATATTTCAGTTCTATTGACCGTTATTGTTTTGATAATCATTTCAATGCAACTAATGTGCACGTGCTAATGTGTGAGCAGAGTGTCTGTGTATATTATTTTGTAAAGGTCACTGTATATTTCTCGGCTTGAGATCAATTCGTTTACCTTGTAGGTATTTAGCCGCAGGTGTGAGTTCAAGCGTACACAGGTATGCTATATTTAATACACTAAGATTTAATACACGATGAGAATAAAGATACAATAATTAAATTGTGTAAATTAATTAAAAATAAAATTCAGATTTATAATTTCGAAAGTGTATAAAAATAAAAGGAAACAATTTTGGATTACTTTCTTAGCGGCAATTGGCGTAAAGATTCAAATATGAAGTAAAAAATAGCAGTTTTAATCTTTAATAAAAACTAAATGCAACATTTCCCAATTTGATATACCATTGCACATCTGTTTGATATCATTGACTTTACCGGAATTTCTTAACTTGTATTCAAATCTGACTGTGTTTAATGCTCATAAAACTATCGCAATTTTAAAGTTTTTAATTGAAAAAAAATACAACATACAACATGCAACATGCATGATTTTGTTTTTTAGTTTCTTTTTAACATTTTATTCTTACATAATTAAATTCATTTGACAATCATTTACACGAACTTTTTGTGAAAAGAATACCAATGATCTAAGCTAAGGCATTATTTTTTTTGAGGATTTTTGTACATTTTAAAAAAAAAATATATGATAATATTTGTGCAATGTTGAACATGATAGCCGTCATTAATCCAAGTAAGTAATACAGTAGTTGTAATAAAACTTATATTTTAGTCATGCATAACTGATATTGACGAATTTAGAATACAGAAATTTCGTCTATATATTAATTTTCACAAGTGTATACCACGGAGAAGCTCTGAAGGTACATTACTCCCATTTTGTTTGGGTGTGAACCATCGATGTTTACAGCAATATCAAAGAATAAGATGATGATGGTAGAAAGAACTATGGGCGTCATGTGGCAAATATTACATGCATATCGGACCATGAGTTGTCAATCTGTATGAAAAGATTTCCAATACAACCATATTATTGAGAAGAAATGTTTACATGCTATACTCTCGTACTAGTATTACAGGGTTCTTGTGGCGTCCACCTTAGACACACATCTTTTTAACGATGTTTAAAAAAAAGACAGAACCAATTTAATGTCATATTTCCCTTGAATACCAAGAAATTAATTAGAAACTTTGATACTCAATAGTTTCCCAGCAAAATATTCACATCCCTTGGGGATAATTAGTGTTCGTCCAGTGGAATATATAACAATTGTGATGACGAATTCTTCCTTTGTTCGAGAACAATCTTATTGAAATATAAATCTGTGATTTTACTATGTCCACAACTTCGATGAACCAAAGCAAACTAGACATCGACCTGTATTTAAATCAAATTGGTTCTCTTCTTCTTCTTCTTCTTCTTCTTCTTCTGGTATACAATAGTCTATCGACATTCGATGATTACATACTATTGGCATACGTGGACTAGTCTATTTACAAAACTTTTACCCCAATTTATTCAAAAAAATTGTTTTTCTTATGTTCAATGTATACATGTATATATTTTAAATTGCGCTATAGTTCCGTAACTTTCTACCCAGTCGTATAAACGAATCGTCGACAAGTGCGTACATTTTTTAAAATCAATATTTCTGGTATGTTCCAATCTGTCCTTCACTATTGACAATGAGTATATATTACATTTTCCCAAATTCACCCTTGGAAAAAATATTTAAATAGATTTTAATTTCATCAAATCTTATTTTTGGGGTATTATTTATATTTTTATGAATAATATTCTTTACACCAGAAATGTTATTTATAAACAAGCGTATGAGTTTAGTAATGACAAGTAAGACATAGTTGTATATTATACATCTGATAGTTAAAAATGGAAAGTTATAAGTTATCCGCCGCGTACACTGATCAATACCTGCAGAGGTGAAACGATGCATGAACTTGCAAGCCCGACAGGAAATCGCTTGAATACCTGGACGTGTCACCTCACACCCCTCACAATATCTTTGGAAGTAATACCTTTAGCCATGCTGGTGATCAGATGAGGGAAGATCAAAATTTATTTGAAAAAAGTTTATTACTTTAACGAATTATGAACAAATTAGATTTTCGAAAATAATTTTCACGGAACACTTATTTATGATTTTGACTTTTTACCTAATTCCAATATCAACAGTTTAAAAACAACAGACCATGGTAATTTAAAAAAATAAGAATATTTTCCGTATCAAGTTAGTTAGTCGGATAAAACAACCGTACGATTGACAAGATATCGACACGCAATTACGACTACATCGGTTACTGTAGTTTTGTTCCTTTGTGGTTTATAGACATATCGTTGTTATTAATCGGGAAAGAAGACAAAATGGCCGAACGCAGAGAATTGATACTCTAAATTTAAAATCGATGGTCATCGCTTATCTAGCGGAATAAAACTTTAATAACTATGAATTTGAGCATTTTTATACTGAATGAACATAATATCAATTTTTGATTTTTTTGCGAAGTTTCCCTTTAAAATCTGAAATGGCCTATATCTGGCTCAATATCTTTTATTTTTTAATTGTTTTTACATAGGCGGTAACGGTAACGTTTTTTCCTGTAGCTCAGTCCATATCGTAAAACTGGATATGTATGATAGCTCGTTTCGAAGCTGTGACATTTTCACATATGTGGTTAAATTTTCGGGGTACGAAGTGAGATTACTTTTTCCGTAAATTAGCAAACCCCGAACATCCTTTTGTGATGCGGCTCCTTGTGGTAAAATATCCCCTTTTTAACACAATAAGTTCTTTGAAAATTTAATACTTTGAACACATTCAATAGCTCCATCACATTCAATAGCTCCATAGTTTTTACACATTTATTTTATGTTCCTCTACTTTCCTAATCACCACAAATAATTAAGTTCAGTCATTTGTTAAAAATAGAAACATGTCCAATATTACTACACAGAGATTTTTTCTTTACACGTGACTTTTGAGTTCCTCATTTCGAGGCGCATTAGGGATGTTGTCCCATCTGTACTCGACTGTACTGATTTTTACTCGACCAGTCTGAATTGGTCTGACTTTTACTTGACATAACTCGACCCCAGTCTGAACCATACTTGACTGTACTGAATCGTACTTGACCCTTATCTTTGCCGTTGAAAATTGTCAGAACTGTTACTCGACCAGTCTGAAACAGTCTTAACCCATTCTCGACATGTACTCGACCTTTTTTTTTCAGTCTAAACCATACTTAACCAAAGGTCTGAACAATACTCGACCAGTCTGAACCATATTAGACCAAAAAACCTCTACTTTTGTAACTGTTAAAATATATTTCTTTTTAACTGACATATAGAACAACAGCCAACAAAATTTATAAAAAAAATTAATCTTATAAAAGAAATATATCTCTGATTATATTCAAGATAAAAAAAAATATATTATATATAACTTATATCAAAAAGAGATAAAATTAAATGAATAAATAAATAAAATTGTTTTTCTGATTAGTGGTGAAATATAAAGTATAACCTCTGCTTTTTGGGGGCAAACTCATAAAGAAGATCACACCTGGTCAGAGGTATTAAATTCTAAATAACATTGATTCAAAATTGCAACATCCTGTTTAAATTAAATAACAAGGCCTTTCGAATATACATGTATGTACTAGATAAGTAATACACGAATTTAAGAAAATAGGGCTTTCTTTTTACTTGTAAAACACACATGTACTGAGGTAATTAGAACATATTAAAGTGCTTTATGTATGCCATGTTAATTTGACAAAAAAATACTTAAATTAATTGAAATTTTTTTTACTGTTACTTTGGAATACATTTCCTTTTTTAAAAGGTTATCAAGGATTGCTATGAAAATTCTATTATCATGATTATATTAAATTCTTGGTTTAATAAAACAAAACAATTAAGCTCTCATTTGTTAAAAAATTATTAAGTTGTTTTATATACTATTTTATATATTTCTTAATAAAAAAACATTCACTGCATTATTACCTAAACTCAACTGACACCATAAATCTATACTATAGTCCAGTTACCATAAAATACTTCCGAAATATTCATAACATTTTGAATAATATTGAAAATATTAGTCTCAATTCATTTTTTTAGATTATTTGATCAGCTTGTTTTATTTATATTTCAATAGTTGATATATATTATTATGTAAGTGTTGATTAATATTGAGTTGAAGTTATATTATGATTGATTATTGTGAAATTGTAATTTCAATACTGTATTGAACACATTTTTAATTTCAAGTTGTTGTTCAAATTTCATTTTTATTAAAAAAAAAATCCTAAATTGATAAAATTCAGTTGATAGATACAAAGAATAGGTCTAGGTTGGTTAAGACTTGGTCGAGTATGGTTCAGACTGGGTCGAGTATGGTTCAGACTAGGTCGAGTACGGTTCAGACTATGTCGAGTACGGTTCAGACTCGTATAAAATGGTTAAGTACTGGTCAAGTACACATTCAGACTGTTAAGTATGGTTCAGACTACAGTCGAGTATTATCAAGTAAATCTCAGACGAATTCAGACTGGTCGAGTAAAAATTAGTACAGTCGAGTACAGATATAGGCCATTTCAGACTTTTAATGGTTTGTAGTGAAAGGTATATCGTCAAGCGTACAGAATATATTATTACATCACTTAGTACCTTAGTAAACCTTGTAAATGACAAATCCATAAATTATTCTACAAACTTCTTTTTAATAATATGTAATCGCTAACTTAATAATTACCCAAGGCAACATTATACAATTATCGACTTTTGATGAGGTGGATACTATACATTTATTTCCCGTGCCCGAGGGAGATGTGAAGAATTTTTCATGTAAATAAAAAAAAGTAATTATTTCAGAGTTTTAGATTGCAAAATATACTTCTGGCGTATTGGAACTATGGTGCAGTTGTGCAGCACGAGGGTGATGTTTATCGTTGTAATTTGAGTGATCTTGTTTGCTCATTCTCGTTCTTGTGACAGACTAGTGTCAAGCTATTCAGCAATTCTCATCCTGCAATTCTCTTTATGAAAAGCTATCCTGTAATTCGTCATCCTGCAATTGCGTTTGGAAAACTACTTGAGCGACAATTTTTTTTTCTTTAAAATCATAGTTATTGACTTTATTTGTTCGAAAACAAGATTTATATAGAAAATCAAAGATTTTTATATCCCATTAACAAAATTCTAACTATAGTTTGTAGATTTCTAACTCATATTTACGATTTTGTAATTAACATTTACAATAAAAAAAATCATGACAACGATTCAAATACAGTATTATCTATTAAGTCCAGGAAGTGATTCGTATTTACGCATGTTTAACCCACTTTGCGCGCGATTTTCAAAACTCTTATTAACGACTAAAAATATAGAATTTTGATGTAAAATAAATTTGTTTATGGTATATCGACAATACAACTTCATAACTCACATTTCCAACCCATTGCCTTGGCTGTTCTGTATGGCTAGGAGTTATAGACTCTGCTCTAATAAATAGCTATTGGATAGTACTACAACGAAAGGGCGAAGAATTTCTGGGGTAAGCATTCCCAAAGGTCGAACATTTCGTCCGAAACATGGAAATTAAGCCAAATTCGATAAAATACGCACTGAGGGCACCCACTTTCCAACCCATTGTCTCGGTAGTTCTTTATGGCTAGGGTTTATAGACGCTGCCTTAATGAATAGCTATGAGATAGTACTACAACGTGAGGGTAAAGAATTTCTGGGGTAAGTTTTTAAAGGCCGAAAATTTCGTCCGTAACACGGAAAAAAGGTCAAATTTGATAAATAAGCATTTGGGTCACCCACTTGTTCAAACCCATTGTCTCGGCTGTTCTGTATGGCTAGGAATTATAGACACTGCTCTAATAAATAGCTATTGGATAGTACTACAACGAGAAGGCAAAAAATTTCTGGGGTAAGCATTCCTAAAGGTCGAAAATTTCGTCCGAAACATGGAAATAAAGCCAAATTCGATCAAATACGCATTGAGGGCGCCTACTTTACGACCCATTGTCTTGGTAGTTCTTTATGTCAAGGGTTGATAGACGCTGCCGTAATGAATAGCTATAAGATAGTTCTACAATGTGAGGGAAAGAATTTCTGGGGTAAGCATTCCTAATGGTCGAAAATTTCGTCCGAAACATGGAAATAAAGCCAAATTCGATCAGATACGCATTGAGGGCGCCCACTTTCCGACCCATTGTCTTGGTAGTTCTGTATGGCTAGGGTTTATAGACGCTGCCTTAATGAATAGCTATTAGATAGTACTACAAGGTGAGGACAAAGAATTTCTGGGGTAAGCATTCTTAAAGGCCGAAAATTTTGTTCGTAACACGGAAAAATGGTCAAATTTAATAAATACGCATTTGGGTCACCCACTTGTTCAAACCCATTGCCTCGGCTGTTCTGCATGGCTAGGAATTATAAACGCTGCCTTAATGAATAGCAATTAGATAGTACTACAACGTGAGGACAAAGAATTTCTGGGGTAAGCATTCTTAAAGGCCGAAAATTTCGTCCGTAACACGGAAAAATGGTCAAATTTGATAAATACGCATTTGGGTCACCCACTTCTTCAAACCCATTGCCTCGGCTGTTCTATATGGCTGGGAATTATAGACTCTGCTCTAATGAATAGCTATTGGACAGTACTACAACGAAAAAGCAAAGAATTTCTGGGGTAAGCATTCCCAAAGGTGGAACATTTCGTCCGAAACATGGAAATTAAGCCAAATTCGATAAAATACGCACTGAGGGCACCCACTTTCCAACCCATTGTCTCGGTAGTTCTTTATGGCTAGGGTTTATAGACGCTGCCTTAATGAATAGCTATGAGATAGTACTACAACGTGAGGGTAAAGAATTTCTGGGGTAAGTTTTTAAAGGCCGAAAATTTCGTCCGTAACACGGAAAAAAGGTCAAATTTGATAAATAAGCATTTGGGTCACCCACTTGTTCAAACCCATTGTCTCGGCTGTTCTGTATGGCTAGGAATTATAGACACTGCTCTAATAAATAGCTATTGGATAGTACTACAACGAGAAGGCAAAAAATTTCTGGGGTAAGCATTCCTAAAGGTCGAAAATTTCGTCCGAAACATGGAAATAAAGCCAAATTCGATCAAATACGCATTGAGGGCGCCTACTTTACGACCCATTGTCTTGGTAGTTCTTTATGTCAAGGGTTGATAGACGCTGCCGTAATGAATAGCTATAAGATAGTTCTACAATGTGAGGGAAAGAATTTCTGGGGTAAGCATTCCTAATGGTCGAAAATTTCGTCCGAAACATGGAAATAAAGCCAAATTCGATCAGATACGCATTGAGGGCGCCCACTTTCCGACCCATTGTCTTGGTAGTTCTTTATGGCTAGGGTTTATAGACGCTGCCTTAATGAATAGCTATTAGATAGTACTACAAGGTGAGGACAAAGAATTTCTGGGGTAAGCATTCTTAAAGGCCGAAAATTTTGTTCGTAACACGGAAAAATGGTCAAATTTAATAAATACGCATTTGGGTCACCCACTTGTTCAAACCCATTGCCTCGGCTGTTCTGCATGGCTAGGAATTATAAACGCTGCCTTAATGAATAGCAATTAGATAGTACTACAACGTGAGGACAAAGAATTTCTGGGGTAAGCATTCTTAAAGGCCGAAAATTTCGTCCGTAATACGGAAAAATGGTCAAATTTGATAAATACGCATTTGGGTCACCCACTTGTTCAAACCCATTGCCTCGGCTGTTCTATATGGCTGGGAATTATAGACTCTGCTCTAATGAATAGCTATTGGATAGTACTACAACGAGAAAGCAAAGAATTTCTGGGGTAAGCATTCCTAAAGGTCGAAAATTTCGTCCGAAACATGGAAAAAAAGCCAAATTCGATAAAATACGCATTGAGGGCACCCTCTTTCCAACCCAATTTCTTGGTAGTTCTTTATGGCTAGGGTTTATATACGCTGCCTTAATGAATAGCTATTAGATAGTACTACAACATGAGAACAAAGAATTTCTGGGGTAAGCATGCTTAAAAGCCGAAAAATTCGTCCGTAACACGTAAAAATGGACAAATTTGATAAATACGCATTGGGGTCACCCACTTTCCGACCCATTGTCTCGGTAGTTCTTTATGGCTAGGGTTTATAGACGCTGCCTTAATGAATAGCTATGAGATAGTACTACAACGTGAGGGTAAAGAATTTCTTGGGTAAGCATTCTTAAAGGCCGAAAATTTTGTCCGTAACACGTAAAAAAGGTCAAATTTGATAAATACGCATTTGGGTCACCAACTTGTTCAAACCCATTGCTACGGCTGTTCTGTATAACTAGGAATTATAGACTCTGCTCTAATAAATAGCTATTGGATAGTACTACAACGAGAAGGCAAAGAATTTCTGGGGTAAGCATTTCTAAAGGTCGAAAATTTCGTCCGGAACATGGAAATAAAGCCAAATTCGTTCAAATACGCATTGAGGGCACCCACTTTCCGACCCATTGTCTCGGTAGTTCTTTATGGCTAGGCTTTATAGACGCTGCCTTAATGAATAGCTATTAGATAGAACTACAACGTGAGAACAAAGAATTTCTTGGGTAAGCATGCTTAAAGGCCGAAAATTTCGTCCGTAACACGGAAAAATGGTCAAATTTGATAAATACGCATTGGGGTTACCCACTTGTTCAAACCCATTGCCTCGGCTGTTCTGTATGGCTAGGAATTATAGACTCTGCTCTAATAAATAGCTATTGGATAGTACTACAACGAGAAGGCAAAAATTTCTGGGGTAAGCATTCCCAAAGGTCGAACATTTCGTCCGAAACATGGAAATAAAGACAAATTCGATAAAATACGCATTGAGGGCACCCACTTTCCGACCCAATGTTTCGGTAGTTCTTTATGGCTAGGGTTTATAGACGCTGCCTTAATGAATAGCTATTAGATAGTACTACAATGTGAGAACAAAAAATTTCTGGGGTAAGCATGCTTAAAGGCCGAAAATTTCGTCCGTAACACGTAAAAATGGTCAAATTTGATAAATACGCACTGGGGCCACCCACTTGTTCAAACCCATTGCCTCGGCTGTTCTGTATGGCTAGAAACTAATATTGTTAGGACGTACGCATGTACGGACGGACAAGGGTAACACTTAATGCCCACTCCGAGGCGGCGTGGGATAAAAAAATCGGACGTTTTTATACTAAAATTGTGCACGCCCGACCAATTCCCGATTTTCCCTACGATCCATATACGATCAGGTCGATCTGGTCTGGTCGAGATCAGACTGAGATCGTGGATAGTTTATTTGGTCTAGATAGTCGAGTAAAGATCGTGTAAAGATCGTGAATTGATCGGAATTATCGAATAAGTATTCATTTTGTTGTCGGGATGGAGTCGTGATAGAGTCATTAAGGAGTCGTGAATGGTCGAGTTAAGGTCGTGTACAGTCGGATGGCGGTCGGGTAGAAGTCGTAAACAGGCCCGATCAAGAATTTGATTGAGCTTGGTCGTGGAAATTTGGACAATCGGGTTCATCGAGTTGATCTGGTCGGCAGTGTGAACCTAGCTTAAACTAAATGCAATCAATATCGAACTCTACGCCAGGTCGACTGTTGACCTCAATACGCTTGAAAATGTATATGCATATTTTATTACGTCGGCAACATGCTTGAGAGGTGAATCAATTTAACATGCAATCTAAAAAGAAATAGGTCCGGTATCACAAATTTATAGGAAAGAAATGCTGTAACAGAAAGGAGATTTCATGAGAAATGACTTATTGAAACCGAGATAAAACTTTTCCAATGCATAGAGGAATTACATTCAATATTGTAACGTGATCGAGGGGAGGAACGACACTGACACAGATGGACGGACATAACCATACTACGGCACGATAATACGACAATGAATCCTATGGTAATTCCCATGAACTAAATAATTCGTTATCTATTTACAAGTTTATTCACAAATGTACATTACTTCAGATGCATTGATAAAATAAGCTGCATAGTTTAAACATATAATTACATCAGATGTATGTGTTACGGACGAAATTTTGGGCCTTTCAGAATGCTTACTCCAGAAATTCTTGATCCTCACGTTGTAGCACTATCCAATAGCTATTAATTACGGCAGCGTCTATAATCCCTAGCCATAAAGAACAACCGAGACAATGGGTCGGAAAGTGGGTGTCCCAAACGCGTAGTTTATCGAATTTGGCTTTATTTTTTTATATTTCGAGCGAAATTTTCGGCCTTTCAGAATGCTTACCCCAGAGATTCTTTACCCTTCCGCTGTAGTACTATTCAATAGCTATTTTTTTGGAGCAGAGTCTATAATCCCTAGCCATACAAAACTGCCGAGGCAGTAGGTTGGAAAGTGCCCAATGCGTATTTCAGTAAATATGACTTTTTTGACGTGTTACGGACGACATTTTCGGCCCCTCAGAATGCTTACCCCAGAAATTCTTGATCCTCATGTTGTAACTACTATCCAATAGCTTTTAATTACGGCAGCGTCTATAATCCCTAGCCATAAAGAACAACCGAGACAATGGGTCGGAAAGTGGGTGTCCCAAACGCGTAGTTTATCGAATTTGGCTTTATTTTTTTATATTTCGAGCGAAATTTTCGGCCTTTCAGAATGCTTACCCCAGAGATTCTTTACCCTTCCGCTGTAGTACTATTCAATAGCTATTTTTTTGGAGCAGAGTCTATAATCCCTAGCCATACAAAACTGCCGAGGCAGTAGGTTGGAAAGTGCCCAATGCGTATTTCAGCAAATATGACTTTTTTGACGTGTTACGGACGACATTTTCGGCCCCTCAGAATGCTTACCCCAGAAATTCTTGATCCTCACGTTGTAGTACTATCCAATAGCTTTTAATTACGGCAGCGTCTATAATCCCTAGCCATAAAGAACAACCGAGACAATGGGTCGGAAAGTGGGTGTCCCCAACGCGTATTTTATCGAATTTGGCTTCATATTTATATTTCGAGCGAAATTTTCGGCCTTTCAGAATGCTTACCCCAGAGATTCTTTACCCTTCCGCTGTAGTACTATTCAATAGCTATTTTTTGGAGCAGAGTCTATAATCCCTAGCCATACAGAACTGCCGAGGCAGTAGGTTGGAAAGTGCTCAATGCGTATTTCAGCAAATATGACTTTTTCTTGCCGTGTTACGGACGACATTTTGGGCCTTTCAGAATGCTTACCCGTGAAATTCTTGATCCTCACGTTGTAGTACTATCCAATAGCTATTAATTACGGCAGCGTCTATAATCCCTAGCCATAAAGAACAACCGAGACAATGGGTCGGAAAGTGGGTGTCCCAAACGCGTAGTTTATCGAATTTGAATTTATTTTTTTATATTTCGAGCGAAATTTTCGGCCTTTCAGAATGCTTACCCCAGAGATTCCTTACCCTTCCGCTGTAGTACTATTCAATAGCTATTTTTTTGGAGCAGAGTCTATAATCCCTAGCCATACAAAACTGCCGAGGCAGTAGGTTGGAAAGTGCCCAATGCGTATTTCAGCAAATATGACTTTTTTGACGTGTTACGGACGACATTTTCGGCCCCTCAGAATGCTTACCCCAGAAATTCTTGATCCTCACGTTGTAGTACTATCCAATAGCTTTTAATTACGGCAGCGTCTATAATCCCTAGCCATAAAGAACAACCGAGACAATGGGTCGGAAAGTGGGTGTCCCAAACGCGTAGTTTATCGAATTTGGCTTTATTTTTTTATATTTCGAGCGAAATTTTCGGCCTTTCAGAATGCTTACCCCAGAGATTCTTTACCCTTCCACTGTAGTACTATTCAATAGCTATTTTTTTGGAGCAGAGTCTATAATCCCTAGCCATACAAAACTGCCGAGGCAGTAGGTTGGAAAGTGCCCAATGCGTATTTCAGCAAATATGACTTTTTTGACGTGTTACGGACGACATTTTCGGCCCCTCAGAATGCTTAACCCAGAAATTCTTGATCCTCACGTTGTAGTACTATCCAATAGCTTTTAATTACGGCAGCGTCTATAATCCCTAGCCATAAAGAACAACCGAGACAATGGGTCGGAAAGTGGGTGTCCCCAACGCGTATTTTATCGAATTTGGCTTCATATTTATATTTCGAGCGAAATTTTCGGCCTTTCAGAATGCTTACCCCAGAGATTCTTTACCCTTCCGCTGTAGTACTATTCAATAGCTATTTTTTGGAGCAGAGTCTATAATCCCTAGCCATACAGAACTGCCGAGGCAGTAGGTTGGAAAGTGCTCAATGCGTATTTCAGCAAATATGACTTTTTCTTGCCGTGTTACGGACGACATTTTGGGCCTTTCAGAATGCTTACCCGTGAAATTCTTGATCCTCACGTTGTAGTACTATCCAATAGCTATTAATTACGGCAGCGTCTATAATCCCTAACCATAAAGAACAACCGAGACAATGGGTCGGAAAGTGGGTGTCCCCAACGCGTAGTTTATCGAATTTGGCTTTATTTTTATATTTTGAGCGAAATTTTCGGCCTTTCAGAATGCTTACCCCAGAGATTCTTTACCCTTCCTCTGTAGTACTATTCAATAGCTATTTTTTGGAGCAGAGTCTATAATCCCTAGCCATACAGAACTGCCGAGGCAGTAGGTTGGAAAGTGCTCAATGCGTATTTCAGCAAATATGACTTTTTTGACGTGTTACGGACGACATTTTCGGCCCCTCAGAATGCTTACCCCAGAAATTCTTGATCCTCACGTTGTAGTACTATCCAATAGCTTTTAATTACGGCAGCGTCTATAATCCCTAGCCATAAAGAACAACCGAGACAATGGGTCGGAAAGTGGGTGTCCCAAACGCGTAGTTTATCGAATTTGGCTTTATTTTTTTATATTTCGAGCGAAATTTTCGGCCTTTCAGAATGCTTACCCCAGAGATTCTTTACCCTTCCGCTGTAGTACTATTCAATAGCTATTTTTTTGGAGCAGAGTCTATAATCCCTAGCCATACAAAACTGCCGAGGCAGTAGGTTGGAAAGTGCCCAATGCGTATTTCAGCAAATATGACTTTTTTGACGTGTTACGGACGACATTTTCGGCCCCTCAGAATGCTTACCCCAGAAATTCTTGATCCTCACGTTGTAGTACTATCCAATAGCTTTTAATTACGGCAGCGTCTATAATCCCTAGCCATAAAGAACAACCGAGACAATGGGTCGGAAAGTGGGTGTCCCCAACGCGTATTTTATCGAATTTGGCTTCATATTTATATTTCGAGCGAAATTTTCGGCCTTTCAGAATGCTTACCCCAGAGATTCTTTACGCTTCCGCTGTAGTACTATTCAATAGCTATTTTTTGGAGCAGAGTCTATAATCCCTAGCCATACAGAACTGCCGAGGCAGTAGGTTGGAAAGTGCTCAATGCGTATTTCAGCAAATATGACTTTTTCTTGCCGTGTTACGGACGACATTTTGGGCCTTTCAGAATGCTTACCCGTGAAATTCTTGATCCTCACGTTGTAGTACTATCCAATAGCTATTAATTACGGCAGCGTCTATAATCCCTAGCCATAAAGAACAACCGAGACAATGGGTCGGAAAGTGGGTGTCCCAAACGCGTAGTTTATCGAATTTGGCTTTATTTTTTTATATTTCGAGCGAAATTTTCGGCCTTTCAGAATGCTTACCCCAGAGATTCCTTACCTTTCCGCTGTAGTACTATTCAAAAGATATTTTTTTGGAGCAGAGTCTATAATCCCTAGCCATACAAAACTGCCGAGGCAGTAGGTTGGAAAGTGCCCAATGCGTATTTCAGCAAATATGACTTTTTTGACGTGTTACGGACGACATTTTCGGCCCCTCAGAATGCTTACCCCAGAAATTCTTGATCCTCACGTTGTAACTACTATCCAATAGCTTTTAATTACGGCAGCGTCTATAATCCCTAGCCATAAAGAACAACCGAGACAATGGGTCGGAAAGTGGGTGTCCCAAACGCGTAGTTTATCGAATTTGGCTTTATTTTTTTATATTTCGAGCGAAATTTTCGGCCTTTCAGAATGCTTACCCCAGAGATTCTTTACCCTTCCACTGTAGTACTATTCAATAGCTATTTTTTTGGAGCAGAGTCTATAATCCCTAGCCATACAAAACTGCCGAGGCAGTAGGTTGGAAAGTGCCCAATGCGTATTTCAGCAAATATGACTTTTTTGACGTGTTACGGACGACATTTTCGGCCCCTCAGAATGCTTACCCCAGAAATTCTTGATCCTCACGTTGTAGTACTATCCAATAGCTTTTAATTACGGCAGCGTCTATAATCCCTAGCCATAAAGAACAACCGAGACAATGGGTCGGAAAATGGGTGTCCCCAACGCGTATTTTATCGAATTTGGCTTCATATTTATATTTCGAGCGAAATTTTCGGCCTTTCAGAATGCTTACCCCAGAGATTCTTTACCCTTCCGCTGTAGTACTATTCAATAGCTATTTTTTGGAGCAGAGTCTATAATCCCTAGCCATACAGAACTGCCGAGGCAGTAGGTTGGAAAGTGCTCAATGCGTATTTCAGCAAATATGACTTTTTCTTGCCGTGTTACGGACGACATTTTGGGCCTTTCAGAATGCTTACCCGTGAAATTCTTGATCCTCACGTTGTAGCACTATCCAATAGCTAATAATTACGGCAGCGTCTATAATCCCTAGCCATAAAGAACAACCGAGACAATGGGTCGGAAAGTGGGTGTCCCCAACGCGTCTTTTATCGAATTTGGCTTTATTTTTATATTTCGAGCGAAACTTTCGGCCTTTCAGAATGCTTACCCCAGAGATTCTTTACCCTTCCGCTGTAGTACTATTCAATAGCTATTTTTTTGGAGCAGAGTCTATAATCCCTAGCCATACAAAACTGCCGAGGCAGTAGGTTGGAAAGTGCCCAATGCGTATTTCAGCAAATATGACTTTTTTGACGTGTTACGGACGACATTTTCGGCCCCTCAGAATGCTTACCCCAGAAATTCTTGATCCTCACGTTGTAATACTATCCAATAGCTATTAATTACGGCAGCGTCTATAATCCCTAACCATAAAGAACAACCGAGACAATGGGTCGGAAAGTGGGTGTCCCCAACGCGTATTTTATCGAATTTGGCAGTGGTGATGTAGCATTTTTGGTATAATATTTTAGGTGCATAATCCTTAGTCTTCTGGTTAATCAAATTGCTTTGAAGCGGCTTTTGTGTCGGTATCTTTTTAAAGGTGAATATAAAATGTGTGTAATAAAATGCAGCTTGTA
Source organism: Mytilus galloprovincialis (assembly GCF_965363235.1). Lineage (NCBI taxonomy): Eukaryota > Metazoa > Mollusca > Bivalvia > Mytilida > Mytilidae > Mytilus > Mytilus galloprovincialis. The sequence goes on along the minus strand of NC_134838.1, from coordinate 50,970,220 downwards.
TTTGACATGTTAGTGGAGGGAAGTAATAACGAATAATGACTTAAAGGCATGTGAGGTGGTAAGATCAACATGATAAACATGTTGATTGAAATGATACACATGTAGATGAAAAATTTGAATGGTTTTTCACTAGTAATTTTTAGGGCCCTTTATAGCTTGCTGTTCGGTGTGAGCCTAGGCTCCGTGTTGAGGACCGTACATTGACCTATAATGGTTTACTTTTATAAATTGTGATTTGGATGGAGAGTTGTCTCATTGTCACTCATACCACATCTCCTTATATTTATTAAAGGCTTGAAACTTTATAAGCTGAGTTTACAGTGACCTTGATGATGAGATCATGGCCAGATTGTCGCTTTCGCAGCTCTATCAACAAAACAGACAATCTCGTCTTCATAGATCTGTACATCATCAAACCATTAACATATTTTTCATACATCCCTTTCCCTCCCCTCTCACACGGATAGCAATGAAAGCTAAAAAAAACAACAAAAAAACAAACAAACTAACGAACGAACAAACAAACAAAAAAAACCAACGAAGAATGGATATAAAAAAAAGTAAATTAATTACAATGATTCAAATTGGAACAATATAACAATTTATTGTGGCTTAGAAATCAGTATACATGTAAATGTGAATTTTATAGAAATTACCCATGTTTAAATTTCAAATTTTCTAAAAATTTCGAAACTAAATTAAGTTAATCAGAAATTTATGTAAATCATTATATTTGTAAACATAAAATTTAATTCACAGTGAAATGTTTAAATCAGAAAATTAAAGAAATTAGTGTACTATGCTTTAAATTTCTAATTTAACTAAATTTACTTAAATTTTCCGCTAATTCAAATATTTATTTTAAAGACATTTCCGGCAATTAATTTTTTTTTTAGATTTAAACAAAGTCTACTTAATTGGTAAAATAAAATCTTAAAGAAAATGAAGTGTAAATTAGATATTTACACATTGTTTAAACTAATGCAAAATTTTGAAATTTTAAAATTATATTACTTTAATATGGATTTAATTTCCAATTAAAGTCATATGAAACCTCAAATTAAAAAAAATATGCATATGTTTTTTATAACTAAATGCATTGGATAGTTTACCTTATACAACTTATGTACATATACTTTTTTCTGAGGAAAATTCTTTAATTTGTCAATATCTAGAAGAAGTTTACTTATTTTTAATTGCTTGCTTCCAGGAAGCAATTCGACGACAAAATGCATAATGATCTGAGCGTGACCCTCCTCATAAAAATCCGGTGATTGCAATACGCATGGATCTGTCATTAAAATAAACAATTATCTGATTATAATGTTAAACACGTGCTCAATACCCATGCTTTTTGTTATTTGTTTACTATAAGATGACAATCGGTAAACTTCGGCTTCAAAACACGGCATTTAATGAGCAGCCATATTTGTTAAATCACAACAGACAGAGAGAAAACAAGTTGCTTTCTTTAAAAAAAAAAAAAGCAATACATGAACCTAAGACCGCTGACTGTCCGGTCACCAAAAGATTGTTGCTGAATTTGTGTTTGCTTTTGAATTTAAATAATTGAATGTGAATATAAGAAGCCAGTTGAAAGTATATATTTCCTCTTCTATTTGAATAGTTATTTTAAAGCTCGACTATTTTATTTATTACTTGGGAATGTACATAATTTTTCCGATTATAACCCTTTGGCAAATCCTAATTTCTACTAACTTGATGACTTATGCAAATTGCACAAACATACTCAGTTTGCTTTGTAATGTTGAATTCTGGATGCATTTATTTTATCTATCATATCTTTATATTTTGTTTCCTACATGAATGCCTTTATATTCTCAACTCGTATTTGAAGCTTTCTTTACTCATGGTAGATGTTGTATTCGGTGAAACCTGTGGCATGCAATTGATTGGGACCTCTTATGAAGAGACTTATTTTGGTCTCATAAAACATCTCAAATTTTAATCATTTCCTGATTTAACTTAAATCAATTCAAACATTCTACAGGGAAACTTAGTTTTCCCGAAGAATTTCTTAATTCAGAAGTTTATTAATACCTGTACACACTTTCAAAATAACCAATTTATATAAAAAGGTATGTAGACATAAAAAGATACAAGAATTAAAATGATGTACGCCAGACAGAGTTCAGTAGATACAAAAAAAAAAGCATCAGTGACGCTCGAATGGAAAAAGTTAAAAGGCTAAATACATTACAAAGTTAAGGAATCTATTCCTTGGGTAGACAATCCTTAGCTTTTCGAAAAGGTTAATAATAGGACAGTGACTCAAAAAAGAAACAAAAGAGAAACAACTCGTGGTCAGAATACCGTTTTGAAAGTCACATGTGAAGCTCTTTCTGCCGTGTAACAAAAACGAAAATAAGCTTTCACGAGTGAATTTAATAGTATTGCATGCAAGTAGTATCTTAGCGCACAAAATAGTAAATAGAAAGCATCTCATCGATACCCAGGAAAAGAATACGCATTTGCATCATCACATATCTTAATCTAATAGTTGAATTCGAATGTCAAACAGCCTACATTAAATGTTGTGACTCCTGATTCATTGACATTTTATCCGGAATTTTTGAGAACGCAAACTGATAGTGTGCTTTTGAAATGTGATCTATAATGTAAATGAATCAAGAGGTGTAGGAAAGTTATTCAACACAATGAATACAATTTTCAAAACCGTACCATATATAATACAAATATGTAGATGCTATACGGTTAAACTATTAAAACAAACAAACAAAAAATGAATTTAAATTTTATAATTAAATTAACGTTCCTGTTAGTACTTTTTTCATTTTGTTTTTTTAATATATATAATATCAATAAACACGAACGTCAAGTATATATTTTATCGATATAATCTACTTTTAAATTCTAACAATCCACTATGTGAATATATTACTATACAAAATATAAGCAAAGACTTCTATCCATACTATAGTGCCTAACAAGATTTTGTGAGGTAGACGAAATTGACTTTAAAACGATCGTATTGACTTTTGATGTGCAGAAATAGGCAGATCGGACATATTTTGACTTTAGTTACTTACTTCTTAAGTTTGGGATTAATTGTAATCAACATATTCCAAAGAGACTGAAAAATGCTTTTTTTTATTATGATAAATAATAATTTTACCTGCCGTAGTCGTGCGTAAAATATATTTCGGTATTTCTCTTACGAAAATGACTTGTTTAATGGAACAAAACGTATTATTTGTAAACTTTCTCTTTACTCTTCACAATAGGCTTTTAAAAAATAACCTTTCAACTGTATATTACGAAAATTTTGTGAAAATCGAATAAGTGGCAAGTCTTACCTTTCATACCTTAACTTTCATTGATAAAACATATTATCGCTATTATCTGTATTTTTCCTTTGATGTTTTTTTGTGATAATTTTCATATCACTCGTGTAGAGTGAGAATGAAAATTATCGCTAGTTTCTAAGGTCCTTAGCAACAGCGTAATAATCTAATTCATGCGCTAAAGTGTCGGCCAATCAGAAAAGGTTCGCCGGAACTATAAAAAAAATGTTATCGAATGACTGCGCTGAAATGTCAACAATAAAAGATGATTTCTCGTTTTAATATTTTACCGTGAATTTCGCCGTTAAATAATTTATTGGAAGTTAATAAAAGTAATCATATCATGTTTATAACAAATAACAAATGTCCTTTTTTACATAAGTCTACTTCAAATCATCGTAGGTCTGTCTGCATGTACATTTCTTCGTACATGTACATTTCTTCGTCTGCTTTGAAAATACATCCCAAAAGCTCAGCCATGGACACATCGGAATTGTGGGATTCAGATTTCGACCTAGAGACAGCCTTACAAAACATAGAAAACTTTGAATACCAGGAAAATTTAAGTACACAACCATTTGGAACATTTTCACTAGACGTTCCCAATGTCAATCACTGGACATTTAAGACAAACCAAACTACTGACACTGAAAAACAAGAAGATACAACACAAAATATCAATCACACATCAAATTTACCACCTAACATAGACTTTCTGGAAGACAGCAATGATTTTCATGATATAATTCTAGAGACAATATCTGAAACAAATACTGGTACTGATATAAATGTAGCTACATGTTCTTCAAATGTCAACAACACAGCTACATGTATTGCCCCTCCAAGTTGCTCAAAGTCTGATAAATTCAACAAGAGATTTGAACAGATAAATGAAAATGAAAGAGAGCAATTTATGCTTGACAGAGAGAATGACAATACTAAAAGAAAAATGAAAAGTTGTGTAAAGATTTTTACTGATTACATTTTAAGTATCAGAAATGTTCAAGAGGAGATCTTTAATATTGATCCGAAACAGTTAGATGAGTATCTACAAGAATTTTATGTTGGTCTCAGAAAAGAAAATGCCAAAGAAGGCGAATCAAATGAGTATCAACCCAGCACACTTGATGGGTACATGTCCATGATTTGCCGATATCTGAAGCAAAATGGATATAAATATGACATTAAAATAGATGATGAGTTTAAGAAATCCAGAGATTGCCTCAAAGCAAAAAAACAACAACTGAAAGAGATGGGAATGGGCAACCGACCATATGTTTCAGACGCAGTGGAATTATCTGATGAGGAGACCATGATAGAGGCAGGGTCATTAGGCATGGACAACCCTGAAGGTCTGGTCACTCTCCTGTGGTACTTAAATACACGAAATTTTGGACTACGTGGATGCCATGAGCATAGGCAGTTGAAGTGGGGGGATGTTAAATTGGTTGCTACCCCAGAAAAACACCTGGTCTATAATGAGCGACTCACAAAAACAAGGGATGGAACAAACTGCAAAAATACCAGAGCATATGCCCCTAAAGCATGGATAAACCATGACAATCCCGAAAAATGTCATGTATCTGCATACGAGAAGGTATGATATAGTCTAAATATTAAGTCTAATAAAAAAAAAAGAGTATACAAATATTGTACACATACATATGCACGATGAGTTGAACAATAACATCCTATCCAACAACTATCAGGTGTTAAGATAGAAAAATAACTCAACACACTGGCAGTTCCTAGTAAGGACATTTAATCTGTACGTATGCAATGTTGTATGAAATTTATACAATTGTGTACTCGTGTATCTTGTAAAAGGTTTCGAAAATAAATATATATCAGCTTGACTTGATCAGATAAAAAAAATGTTGTAAATAGGGTACATGTTACTATAAAACTAAGAAAATGTGTCCATATGATAGTTCAGAGACTAGCACTGGCATTTCCCATGTTCGGTGAACCATGAATTTGAGGTTAAACACTACAATTACATTGTGTACATACAATTAAGAAATACCATTCCAAAAATGAACATATTTTGCTTCATTACTGTTACCATGTCAAGCGCTTTATAAACCTGATATTAAATGGACCATTTGTATTACATGATCACATTACTAAGTTCAGTGAACCATACAATTGAGGCCAAAACCATAACGTACATGTACCATACATTTTAGAAAGATACTTTATTGTCATTTGCCAAATAAGGATGTCCGCTATAATTTTTTTAATTTATGACAGATACAATGTATACCGTATTTAAAGTCATTGTCATTATTTCATAGTTTTTGAAAGGAAAAAGGTGCCAATGTATAATTAATCTTGTGATTTATGCGCACCCCCCCCCCCTCCCAATTAAAAACAAAAATTACCAATGGTTTACATCTCAATAACAACCAAAAAGACCCTTAATTTGCAATCCTGTATTTGAATATTATTAATTTATACCAGTCTTTTAAAAAAAAAATATATAAAAAGAGTAGCGAACATCCTGAAACTAATAGTTTGTCTAAATTTTCTAGCAATGTATATCTTTTGTAATATGTTACTGATAATTTTGCAGTATAAAAATCACAGACCGCAAGAAATGCAGAATGACACCAGTCCATTTTATCTTGGAATAAACCATTCTAAAAAAGGCAAAGCGGTCACTTGGTACAAAAACATGCCTATGGGTGAAGGAAAGCTTCGCACACTGATGAAATCTGCAGCAACAAAAGCCAACATAACAGACAAAAAACTCACAAATCATTCTGGTCGTAGGACAGCTGTAACACGTCTTATAGAAGAGGGCCTTCCATTAACTGTTGTTCAACAGCATACAGGCCATAAAAACATTCAATCCCTCTTATCATATCAGAAAAACAGTCTTAAGAAACAAAAAGAAATAGCACATGTGTTAGATGGCGGTTCTTCCGAGTCAGTATCAAACAGTAAAGGTCAACCAGAACAAAGATCTGAAAGTCCAGGTGTACCAACTAAATCAGATCAAAACAACAATGCAGACACTTCTCAACTTAAAAATTCAGCAATGCTCTTTCCACAGGGAACTATAATAAATGGAGGAAATTTCAATTTCAATTTTGGAAATTCAACTACTTCAAGTACTTGCCAAGATGACAATGCTGGTCCAAAACCCAAGCGCAGACGTGTTCAGGTTATTGAATCAGACAGTGACTGATCTACTGATATATAAATCTATACATTTGTTTCATACATGAAATAATCAAAATTCATAATGTTTTCTAAATGGACTATTTTGTTACAATTCAATTATTGTTATAGTTAATTAAACAGTTTACATATATATTTGACAATGTGTGATATAAGTTATTGGATAAGTTTGACAAATTATTTCTATTTATACAGACTGCAAGGTTTTGGGTTAAACAGATAAAAGTGATATGATTGCTAATGAGGCAATTGAAGTGTCCAAATTATACAAATGAAATATGTTTTGGTGTTGTATATCTTTAATTTTGCTTCTTAACTGGTTATTTCATAATTAAAAGTAGCTGTGGATGGAAATAGTAACTATTAATGGTCTTCATTATTAATTTTGTCTACAAATTGTCAATAAATATCAAAAGGACCGAAGAGACATGGTTCTCCAGCTTGAAAAAAGGGGGGAGGGGGGGAGCTTGATCGGGGCGAGGCCTTGATGAAGGAAATTTTCACATCTTCTTCCATACATGTATTGTATAATAACTAGTAATCGTACTGACAACAGGGCAGTGTTTGTCACATTTAGCTGTTAAATGTGTGGGATATTAACTTATTGTCTGACCATGTAGTCCGAGATTACTGACCATGCTGCATGCAGTCTATATGATATATCGTCTCGTACACAATAAATTTCATTTTACAGATATAAAAGGGTTGACACTTACTTAAAATACACTTACATTAAATATTCAATCGTTCACTTCATTTTGATACGCAGAAACACCAAATTACAGCTTGTAAACAGTGAAAATGGTCTTCGCCATACTTAATCACGTCGAATGTTCAAATGGGACACCTTTTTTCAAATGAATGAACATTCTGAGCGACTACATATTTATATCAAATAAGCCTACGCCAAAAAAATAGTACCACAAAAGAAAATGCATTATCATCGTACAAAATACCTTTTTTAACTGAAATTTTAATTAAATGATATTCGAAAATACAAATAACAGCGATAAATAGATTATTTATGTTTTTTTAAACTCGATGCATTTTCTCATTCTCATCTCATCTCAGGGCTCCGCCCTTCGATGAGATGAGAATGAGAAAATGCATCTCGTTTAAAAAAACATAAATAATCTATAAATACTGACTAGTCCAGTGTCCAGTTTGAAGGTCATTTTAGTTACCGTACACATTCATGCACGTTCTAATTAATCAATTGTCATGTATGAAAAGCATACACAAGTTTGAAGGTAAACAAATAACAACTTAATCCAATTAAATTGCCTACGATTCAATAACAATGACCAGTCCACATCATAAAAATGTATAGGGGTAAACTGGGTAGGGAGAAAATGTCAGATATATTAAGTTCATTATTTTGCAATAACGAGTAAAAATTTGTTAACCAATAGATTTGTTATAATTTCATAAACATGTCGTTATGTATTGGTATAGTTTTTGGATCTTTCATTAGCGTATTTAAGGCTGTAGAAAGTTTGGCCTTCAAAAGTCAACATAATCATTGACTTTATAAAGAAAATTCGCCTTTTTAAAACATTGAATGTTTCACAAATAATACGCGACAACAAAGAAAAATCATTTCTTAAAACACTGCAAAAAAAATAATTCTGATTGATGCAGTGGTATTGTCATAAATTGCACTGGAGTGAACAGTGGTACATCAAACGTCGAATTCCCTCACACAATGTTATCACACACTAAAACGGTATAAAATAATTAACATTATGGTAACCCCGTTGTAATCAAATTTTGTTGTGATTGTTGTAAAGTTATGAGTTGCAAGGATTTAAAATCATGCTTTATGAATTGAAAACACACAAGTATTTTTATTCATGACTGTTTAAAATTTAAATATTTACTTAATTTATCTTACTTTCCGTTTTATGGATACATTACAATACAAAAAATAAATAATAATTACTCATAAAACCTAAATACTAAAATGATATGAAATAATTAACGTAGAAGTATAATGACTAATGTTTATAAACATTTTTTTTGTAGGATGCAAGAATTTATTTAGATTTAATTTTTATGTTTCCTTTACAAATGAATATTTAAAAATACCAAAGCGTACCTTGTAATATAAAATACTTATTTCTTAATTGCAACTCTGAAACTATTCTGATTTTAATTATAATTGTTAGTTTCTTCAGAAACATAAATACAGTATATATTTTGTATATATTTCTTTGATTCCGATTGAATTAAATACTTTTGATAAGAATAATTATTATCTTTCTGTTTTTCAATCAAATATCAATATTTTAACCAGATTCTTTTCTCCCGTAAGTCTATTATATGATGAAATACACACTCAGTATCCCGTGGTTAAATCTTCCAACATAAATATTCATCGAGACAACATACAGTACCACGTTATAATTGACCCAGATACACACGGTGTACAGTGGTCGTTTTAAAACAAATATATTTGCGTCGTCAAGGGTCATCAAGGGACCATATCAAAGACGTAGATAACAACCTATTAAGACCTGTATAAATGACCAAAAACTTTCGAGACGTTCCGAGAATTGTATTCTGACTTCCGGCCAATAGATATCGAGTGGCCCATAGACACATCCAAAACTCGCCAATATATAAGCATGAACCCCTCAGGGGGGAGGGGGGGGGGGGCTTCATGCAAAAAAATGACGATTATACGTGATATATTTGCGTAAAAAAGGATAAAATCGTGCACAGAGAACTAAGTTTATGATATATACATGCATTGGTTCAAGAATTGGATAAACATTATTTTTCACCACTCACTCGTTTCTTATGACTTTAAATGCACCGGATGATTTCATACAGCGTAATTTGTTAGTTTCAAATTCCAGTCGGACAACCGGAAGCCTCTGAGTAGGAATATCTTAATCATAAGTGTCCGTCAGACAAGTTGCAATGGCCGCCAATTTTGGTGTTATTTTTGAAAGACCGTTTTCATTAAATTTCAATGATAAATTTCAAATTTATTGAAGTTTTCAGATGGTATTCAATTCAAGTTATTGCTATTCTTTAATTCATTTGATAAAAAAGGGCAGATCGATTGAATAATACGACAATAATCAACTTTTTCAGTGTAAATTTTCAAGCTCAAAAATTGTCATTTTTTCCTTTATGTGAAAAATCGAAGCGAGAAAGTTCCGAGAGACACCTTAAGATTGCTATATTCTTAAAACTGAGTGTTTCCGCTTTAAAATGTGCCCTCATTTGTGCAAATCGGTAAATGAACATTTTTTTGTACCTATTTTGAAGATTGGGTTTTTTGCTCGGAAACCCGGATTTTTACCCTGAAAGCGTTTTTTGCTTACACATAATTCATCGTTTCCTTTATTATGTCCCTTGTTTTTTCACCGGACAATTCAAGTTTACAGAGCATCACTAAGTGGTTTCAACTCTTAAATTCGTCACTAGTAGAAAATATTAATCTTCAACGTGTCGGTGATACTGAACAGAGTAGACTAGAGAGACTAGAGTATCACCCGAACGTGTTACTATTAATTACTCGCATAATTTGATTTGTAATACATGAATAGCGTCTGTCAAACCATGGGCTTCCCATATCGATAGTAAACAACTTCAAGGCAAACAATAACAAGCTTAAACCCTGTGGCTGTGGTCAAACAAATATATGCACTAACTTGACAGATTGTTGGCTCAACACTATATATAACTATCACGCTATCAGTAAGGACCTAGTGTAAGGTCCCTGCATGGTTATAAACTTTGATGATTTTCAATGCAAATTTTTTTTACACAAAATGAAACCAGCAGCCAGATAAACTGATATTTATAAGTCATCATAGATTGACCCATGAGCAAGTAAGATGCTAAAAATACTTAGAACATGTAGAACGAACATATTCAGAAAATGCCACCTCTTCTTCGCTGCTTCTTCTTCACTCATATAAGAGTATTCATGGGTTCCTGACTGACAAAACAAAACTCGCCTACACATAAATAAGAAGATGTGGTATGAGTGTCAATGAGACAAACTCTCCATCCAAATCACAATGTATAAAAAAGTACGGCCTTCAACACGGAGCATTATCTCACACCGAACAGTAAGCTATAAATGTCCCGAATATTACCATTGTAAACATACACAATTTAAACAGGAAAACCAACGGTCTAATCTATTTGCTAAACAAGAAAAATCTATGCAAGAAACCAACAAATGACAACCACTGAACAACAGGCTCAGGTGCATGTAATAAATGCAGTTGGTTTGCTGCTTTAACTGGCGCCAACCTTTACCCAAGCCCGAGACATTGGGGTAACAATACAACATAGTATGATAATATAAAAACCGACCACTTTATATGGACCACTCAAATTAAGCTTGTTGAGAGGGATCTTAAACATGCACAGGACGTGGTACTCTCTGCAACAGGAGGGTTATATGGGTGTAGAATAAGGCCAAATAAAATAATATGTGTTTCCTATCAATCTTTGAAAAAAATAGGGCAGGTAGGGATTTCTTTTCTTTTACCTTTTTTTTTACATTGAGTCTATGAGAAAGAAATTCTGACTTTAACAGTGCTTATTGAAAAATGACCAAAAAAATCAACACTTTAAGGTAGGCTATTTCTAAGCTATAATGAGGGAAATAGAAAACACACATATTTTTTTCATTTAGCCTAATCTGTTGATTGTTGCCATATAAATCTGTCAGAAGTCTTTTTTAAGTAAAAAGCTCATTTATAACAGACATTTTACATTTTTCATCAACTCCATAATAAATTCAAATTTAAACCAGTTGGTTTAAGAACTTTTATAGCTGGCTATCTGATATGACTATGTTCCATGTTGAAGGCTGTAATGTAACTTATAATTGCTTAAATGGAGAGCATTATAGCTTGGTTGACTCATTGTAACTCATTTCAAAATATGCAACTGAAATAAATTTACCGAAACTTTGCATAGAGTTTGAAAATTTAATATGGACAAAATTCTAGTTTATAGTTATATAAATAAGAAGATGTAGTATGAGTGCCAATAAAGTCATGATAGTTATGACCACAAACATGAAGTTTCAACCATTAACAATTAAATTGTGATCAAAAATACATTTGCACATGCATGTATAAAAATAATGAAGCTATGTTGATGCCTGCTTGAAATTATTGATTTGCCCTTTCCAACTCTTCAATCAACACATGATAAATACCAATCTTTCAAGTTTTAACAAATATTTAACGGGTATCCTGACAGGACTGTTATTTCTCAACTTCAATCTATGTTTGTATTATGTACTTATCTCATTTGTTTTGCTAAACTTGTATACATTAACCAGCACATTTTAATAATGCATTTATCTGATACAGCATGCATGTATGCATTTAATATATTTATTTCTTTGCAGCAGTACTTAATAAGCTTGCTTTCATTAATCTGTATTCCATTTTTGACATACACAATAGCTTGCTTTTCTAAATCTGCATTCTATTTTGACATGTACCCATTAACTTACTTTCCTTATTCTGCATTTTATTTTGATATTTACAGATTTAGCTTGCTTTCCCAAATTCCTAAATCTGCATTCTATTCTGATATTTACACATTATTTGTTTTCCTAAATCTGCATTCTATTTTGACATTTACACATTAGCTTGCTTTCCTAAATCTGCAATATATTTTGATATTTACACATTAGCTTGCTTTTCTTTAGTATATGCACCTTCTGATCCTTAACCACCCCCTGTAGTATGCTAGTTAGTTTATAGGCAGTGGCTATTCGTCCGGCTAGCCGGACAAATAGTCAAAAATGTCTATTCATCCGGCAAGCCGGACAAATAGCATTTTTACGGTTTTTCGCTATTTGTCCGGCCAAAAATATAATGATGAAGATATAGCATCGTATTTTGAAGGTTTTAAATAAAGCACGAGTTGTTTTAAAATTATATTGTCTAACATCGTTTTATGAAAAGGAACTCATTCTAATAAAAAACCCAAAAAACTATACATTTGATTCAGATTTTTTTTATTCTAATATTCTCAAGGAATTTGGGAAGGGGGATAATTCTCTCTTTTGATGTTCTGCCTATGAATTTCCTGTAAGGTAAATAGTCGGGCCAATCATTATTGGCTTCATCTATGATTTCAAAAGATCATGAATTTATTGTTTCTTTGAAGTTTGGTTAAAGTAAGGTCCTCATATGATTATGAACGATTCTTCATTTAAATTGTTCGAAGATTTTAAATTCATAGGAAATTAGAGAAAAGGGCAGGCACGTGTAACCTGTCCCCAAAAGTAGGACTGTGTTTTCGATAAGATTTTTTTTAGAAAAAAAATGTGTATTAGAAACAACAGAAAAAAAGGGGGGAACCCCAACCCTGGTGTCTTATTCCCAGTCGAGGCATATCAGTATGTTCATAGATCTCCGTTGTAGTATAACTTGAAAATAATGCATCCAAGCAAGTTTGATATAGTATTTTTTCCGAATGCGTTTTGCCTCCATAAGGTAAATGGGGGTAAATCATCAATTTCACTTTGATTTCAGGCTTATTCCTCACAGTTGATATGTACACGCTATTGTTCTGGAATCACTCCTATATACATATGTTTAAAGCAATCACATTCTCTCTGGTTTTCTCTATGACATCTTTAAATATTAATCACGATCTCCAATCCTCAAAACGTCCATTGCATATGCTCGTGTGTTATCCGACACCGCGTGTGTTATCCGACACTTCATCCGGGACACTTTCCGTGTCACATGACATCTTTATTGATATTGAAGATTTGCGCATCCGCAGACGGATGGCCGGACGAATAGAGATTTTTAACTATTCGCCCGGCTAGCCGGACGAATAGACACTCTGTAGTTTATAACATAACTGCATGGTGGATGTTGTACAGTGCTTTATAACATATGGATCTCTAACCAGTCCCTCCAAGCACTATGGACACTGGAGGTTATAACTAGTACTACACAAATATGTACAAGTATATATATTCATATATTTCTGAAGATGTAGGACTCAGGACTGAGAACAGACTGAGCTCAGTACAATAATAATTAAATCTTTATTTTGTCAAGTGTATCAATATCTGTCAATTTAAAAAAAAATAATTTCAAGAATTAAACAACTTATTTATAGGCCTTAAATATAAGATTTTATTTTTTATTTTATCCATTGGAAGATTTTCACAAATTTTATTAATGATAAAAAATTCTGTTGGCTTAAAAAATAAGAGTTGGTGCGGGGCCACTAGGCAATTTACCCACTTTGGCAACCAGCCGCACAATTTTAAGCCTAGGCAGGGAATCGAACCCTCATACACCAACAACTTATTTATAGGCCGTAAAATTTTATATTGATTTGCTGAATCTAAACAATTTAATTTGATTTTAAAATAAAGTTTGTGATCTTCCAAACAGAAGCTTTACTTTGAGAAGAAATTGTTTGAAAATGTACAAGCCAAAAGTTCGTCCTTCTTATGAACTAAAAAGCATTCTGAATATTAAACTCATCTTGAGAAAAATGTTTTTCTGTGTTGATTTAGAGGAAATAATAATATTTTACATCAATTATTGTTCAGGTGATTTTTTTTCCTGCTTAAAATTTCAATCATTTTTAAAAAAAATGCCCAACTTTGTGAGAATAAAAACATTTAAAGGAAAATAAATTCTACAGTACAGGAGTAAAATGGATTTGTGCACTTTTACATTTTTAGGTCAAAGAAGAATAGTAAATTATACATCATAATTATGGCTAGATGGTTTCAGTCTTTATCCTCTCCTTTACATCAACTATTCTAATTTATCATTTAAAGGACAACAACTCCTATAAAGGGTTTATTAGCATTTCAGTAAAACTTTTGTAAATGCTGTCACTAATATTTTTTATTACAATTTCAAGTCATGTATTAAAAAATATTTTTTTAAATCAATAGGTAAACCTATCTTGCAAATTATAACATAATGACATTATTTATTTTGAAATCCTAAAAATTAATTATTTATAAAGAAGCAGTTATATTTTTCTGGAATCTTCTTCGATCAAAATTTAATACCCGGGGAAATAATCGACAAAATAGCCCTAAAAAGTAGAAGATATTGGAAAATGTGACAAGTTATTCAATTTGTATACAATTCTGTACTATTTAACTTTATATTTCCTTCAAAATTTCTTTATTTCACTGCAGAAATGGGATGTACGTCTGTACGCTGAGCCCGCCCCGGAAGAAAAGAACGCAATGGCTGATGGTCATCGTCTTCAGAAAATATGTTTTTTTGTTATATTTTTTCAAAATATTTTCATAAAACTTTATAAAATCCCAATCTGTAAATCAAGATTTAATAGGCATTAAAAATTCACAACAAAAAGTTTTCAAATAAGAAAATAACGAAGGAAATAAAATCGGAAAAGATGCGAGTCATCTGCGTAAAATGTCAACACATATTTCACCCCCAATAAAAAACAGGTACACTTTTTTGTTCATGCAAGAGACACATAGAAACATATCTTAAATTATCGCCCAGATTCTGTAGTTTCTATATGTGTACTGTCATAGAGTTTCATAAGATAACATTTTTAAGGTCTTTCCTCTACACGAGGAAAGACCTTATTGTTTTTCTAATGTTTTTTTTTCTTCTTTTTTTTCTTTTTTTTCTGCCAACATTTTTTTTACCTGCCCGCCCCTTCTTTCTGTTAAAGTTACCAAGACCAAATATGGACCATTGATAGACCACATCATGCAGTATGAACAAATGACCCTGTTAAGGATTTCATCATCCTCTTTAGAAGTTATCTCCCTTTTATTGTTTTTTTTTCAACACGGCACCCCCTCGTTGTTTTTGAAAATATCATGACATTATTTGGACAATAGGTATTTCTCATCATAATGTACCATATGAGGTTGAATAGGATTTCATTGTCCCCTATGAGAGTTATATCCCCTTGAAACAATTTCTTTCCTTTGCATTTTTCTCAAAAAGTATAAGAGATAGAATGGATTTGAAAACGGCAACATGTACAAGAACAGATGGCAATGTTAATGAACATATATAATCATTTTGTTATTACCCTTATAAGGAGTTATTCCCCTGGAAAAATTGTGTACAATTTTAGAAAAAATATATTTCCAGAACTGGAAGTCGTAGAGACTTGGAACCTTCAAGC
Source organism: Mytilus galloprovincialis (assembly GCF_965363235.1). Classification (NCBI taxonomy): domain Eukaryota; kingdom Metazoa; phylum Mollusca; class Bivalvia; order Mytilida; family Mytilidae; genus Mytilus; species Mytilus galloprovincialis. The sequence continues at coordinate 50,954,555 of NC_134838.1, read as the reverse complement.
TAACATATTAGGAAAACGATAAGACTCTGCTGCATACATACACGTATAAAATGTTCCTTTCGACGAGCTCTACATTTTATATAATAAGCCTAAAAATGTCCGACCGTCTGTTCAAAAGTTACAACGGGATGATTCTTAAAAGTATAGTATTTTGTGTATATCTTTTTCAAGGTAACATATATCAACCTACTATAAACTGCAAAGATGATCAGTAATTCAAGACCTTCAATTTGAGTTCAATGTCAGGTCATGATGAAATTTCACCTTGACCTTCACATTATACTATGACCTTGACCTTGTGATATTTGAAAGGTCAAGTGGTCCTGAGTTGAATGGTGATAGTCCCATGTCTCAACGACTTCCGGTTCTCAAGTTTGGTATTGCATCATATATTTGATAATTAATTGTGACCTTGGTGAACTTTGAAATTGTCCCAATTCTTTTTTATTATGTTGTCCTTTAAATGTAGATCATTTACCATTGAACAGATTTGAGATATCTATTGTCGTTTTAGAGATAATGCAGTTTGAAGTTTTGCAAGCGGAGGCATGTATTTCTGAATCATCAAGAGCTTACCACTTAAAATGTTTTAGAAATTGAAGAGGTTGACATAGTTATATGTTTGACTAAATACCAAAAACATTCCATGGAAAAAAACACCAAAAAATCAATTTGAAATTTTCAAGTTTTGCATTGACTTTGTAAGTTTCATAACTTCTATTTATATCGTTGATATTGCATCATTTTTGGATTATTGTCAAATGGGGTCATCTGATATATCAAATTGAAGGTCTCAATAAACCCTACTTAAAAAATGAAAAATTTAAACCTCTTTTTCATCCCAGGTGGAAGGATGGGGTCATTTAGTGCAAAAATTCAAATTTCTCAGATGGTAAGGTTGTCGCATATCAAATGAAAGAACATAAAGTGTACATTTCAAATTGACGTCCCCCAAAAATTGGTTGGATGGGGTCATTAAGTGCAAAAAATAAATGTTCTTTTACGATAGGGTTGTTGTATATCAAATGAAAGGTTGTGATGTGTACATTTGAAATATCAAATTCCCGACCTCCAAAAATTAGTTGGATGGGGTTATTAAGTGCAAAAATCAAACTTTCTAGAACATGGCGTTGTCGCATATCAAATGAAAGCTCATCTACCCTGTGTTACATATATCATACTTCCGATCTCAAAAATGTAGGCGGATGAGGTCATTAAGTGTAAAAAGCGAAAAGTTTCAGAAGGTATGCTTGTCGTATATCAAACAAAAGCTCATACAAAGTACATTACGAAAACATCACTTTAACAGGAAAGACCTTTCAATTGTTTTACAAACAATTGAGATACTAGTTTTGTACCTATTTCGCGCATTGAACATGGAACCGCCTATAGTCACATTTTTATGTCATGTCCTCGGCAAAAAAATGCTCTGGAAAATAATTTATTTTATTTTGTTTATGCTTTTGTGCAACGAGGAGATTATTGAGAATATAAATATTGGTCATTTTAATTTTTCTGCAAATAACGACATAAGTAGCCTCCAGTCGTAACAAAAAGATAAAAGGTTACTTTTCGCGGCTACCTTCTTTTCCTTACAAAGTGCACGAAATAGATCTCAAACGGCGGAAGGCCACTGATTAGAGACGGATCACATTTTGCCCTAAAAGGGACTTCCGGTTGTCCGACTGTTCTAGAACCATGAAAACCACGGGTAATCCTTTTAAATTAGTTTGAGGGTGAGAATTTTCTGTCATATCATGGAAGTATTTATATTGACAATATAATACTTCCATGGTCATATTGAACAAGTTAATTAATTTATTTATTTATGAAATGCACATTTATACCCCTGGGGGTTGCAGGCATATACAATACAATACAATATACACAATGGAAAAATTAACATATTAAACATCATATATAAAATGGTAAAACAGTAATATTTATGCAGGCGTTGTCTTTTAATGGGCGATGAAATAATATTCTTGTTCGCCTAAAAAGAAACACTTGGTCGTAAGACTATTAAAAACAAATAAAACATGCAAGAAACATTTAATTTGGAATTTTCCATGTGAAATGGCTTAGATAAAAATCATCAAATAATCTTTTTTGCATGATAGTAATTACATGTATGTTAGTATTTGTTTACGTTGGTTATAAAGGTATATCGTCAAGCGTACAGAATATATTATTCCATCACCTACATTTGTAGTACCTTAGTAATCCTTGTAAATGACAAATCCATAAATTATTCTACATACTTCTTTTTAATAATATTTAATCGCTAACTTAATAATTATACAATAATTGACTTTTGATGAGGTGGATACTATACATTTATTTCCCGTGCCTGAGGGAGATGTGAAGATTTGTTCACCTAAGAAAAATCATATTTCACGAGGGCATCGCCCGAGGAAAATTGGACTTTTTGAGGGTGAACAAATCTTCATATCTCCCTAGGCCAAGGGAAATCAATGTTTTATTCCACTGCCTATACTTTTGTTTTATTTCTGAACACAAGATATTAATTTACATATTTTTTTCTTCTTATCCGTTTGTTTTTATAACTAAACAGAACATTAGCAATGATAATCAGTACTGATTAAAAGTTAATTATTCATTCTTTTCTGTTTTTTTTTTAAAATCTAAAATAATTTTTAAAAACGAAATAACTATACTTTCTTAATAAAAACGATCAAAACGTTTTAAAACATTAACCGCGGGTAACGTCGCACAAGGCAATCCCGAGGGGGAATATGATACTCAGAGGGGAATATGAAGTTTTGTTCGACGTCACGTGGGATAGTTTCAACCAATCAAATATTGAGTTCGCTATCAAAATCAACATGCATTGGAGTAAAATGATTTGTCATCCTCAGAGATATGATATTCACCGAGTTCAACGGCCGAGAGTGAATGTCATATATCTGAGGTTGATAAATCATTGTATCAACTGAAATCAAAAGTCAACAATTGTTTTATTAGATGACTTTTTATCCCTCTCCAATTTTCTAGTATTTGCTCAAGATACTTTTGAAACTGTTCCCTGTTTTTATACTTATTATATCCTCTACTTTTGCAGTTGCTGACTTTAATAAGTTGGAATACTCAATAAAGTTTACTAAAAATACACCGAAAACAAGGGGAAAAAAAACAAAACGAGAATTTGCATGACGAAGTTGCCTTGGAATATCTATAGTTAGGGACACGTTAGCTGTTCCAAATTTTATATTAATCTCTCTTATTTTACCGCGCTGAACATAATGTTTTATCAGATAAGTCTCCGTATGCTTTGAGTCAAATAGAAAAAAGATTTTTTTTAAAGTCATATAATAACACTTAAGGTGGTATGGCAGTATAAATTAAAAATGATAGAATTTGTTCATTCTGTGCCAAAACGTAGTACATATTGTGTTCAACAATATAATCAAAATGATAGGTCACCGAGCTTTTTCTCAAGCTGCATGTTGTGAAAAAATGACACATTTTGAAATGGATTATACAAGAAAAAATGATACTATGTATCGTCTACAGTGTAAATGTAATACACAGTATGTTTTTAAGTCAGAACAGCCATTTTACAAACGTATGAACAGTCATTGTAGTGACTATGCATGTAAGCCAGACCTTCCTCTCAGTCGTCAATTGAGACCCCTGACAAGTATTATCAAAAGATACCAGGCTTATGATTTTGAATGCCAGACGACTCATCATTTAATCTCGAATCAAAAACATTATAATGCTAAAAAAGGTACCAAGTTAAAGAGCAAAAATGTGCAGCAACTTGCAGTTTAATTTTCCCTGAATTCAAATTGTAGAGGACGTCTTCATAGCTTTATTATAGGATTAAACACATTTTTTCTAGAGGTTATTGATGTGTAAACCGGGGCGATTAACTCACAAACTGAATATTTATGTTGAGTTTGTGAGTCAGAGCCCCGGTTTACACATTAATAACCTCTAGAAAAAATGTGTTTAATCCTTATAATTCTTCAGCCAAACATTTGTGATATTCAATAAACATTTTATTTGTGAATGGCTACTATACATATTCACCATCAAAAGCACAATGGCAAGTCGTAACTAAGGAGTACGCCGCCATCTTGACTTTCTAAAAACCATAAATGTCCGATAAATACAACGGAATCTTAAATGAAATAGCACTTACCTCAAAAAATTCATTTCAATTAAATGTTATCCGAATTTGAAGCGTACACGTAACAACCATGGAGGATGCGCCGCAGCAGACGAAAAGAAAAGTTGCAAGTTTACCAGGAGATTTCATGATTTTTATGTTAAATGCAGACGCTAAGAATACAAGAAAGCTAATTCGACAAGCTATGAAGTTGTTCATAGAATATTGATATTTTCATAATATGTTAAAATTATTGCAAAATACAATTTAAAATTACACCGAAAGAACACTGAACACCATTTTTCTAATACATTATTTACATTATATAATATATAGATTAAGGACTTTCACTCAGTCAATACGTTATATATGGACCTGTTAGATTATATTGATACTCGGACTTCGTCCTCGGTCAATATAATCTGAACAGGTCCATATATAACGTATTGGCCTCGTCAAAAGTCTATATTTGATTGACCAACAATCTGAAAATGTCACTGCAATGAGAAAAAAATGATGCGTTTCTTCACACCAACGGGAAACGTTAACAAATGGCTTAATCAAACAAATATCTCCTTGATATTCTTTTTTTTTTGGCGGATCCTAAAATAAATTTCCATTTTTTTCTTTTATTTGCGTCATCAAAAACAAGTAAAAATCAGAAATTGCATGAATTCTATTGGTATAATTAGAAATTATTGCGATGATTTTTATCAATGCAAAAAAAGAAACAAAACAAAAAACAAAACAAAAAACAAAAAAACAACGGGGCACTAGCGGAAGGGGTTACCACAAATACGTCTAACAGCATGTACAATGAGTATATACAAACAAATTAAGTAAAAGATATTCATATATGTCATTATCAGAATTAAAATTTGGTCTATTATAAAATAAGACAGCTTACATAAAAGTAATAACAACATTAGGTAACAACATAAAAATAGATATTAAACTACATAAATAACATAAATCATATTGCACAGACAAATCACATTTAAAATAAGATTTTTAATATCTATGCACAAAATGTCACGGAATTAGGTTCGTAATAATAAAAACGTGCATTTACAATTTCTGTGCTAATGTTTCTTTACAAAAATTTTCCATTGCATCACATTAATTTCTCAAGGTCTATATACGTTTCATACATAAACAATTTTACGCAATATCAATAAAATCTATAAATAGCAATGATACTATATACGTGACCGATGTAGACAATTCTGTTACACTACATAAAATCTATAAATAGCAATAGTACTTTTAAATTAGTCTATATACATGACCGATGTAGACAATTCTGTTACAATACATAAAATCTATAAATAGCAATAGTACTATATATATATATACATGACCGATGTAGACAATTCTGTTACAATACATAAAATCTATAAATAGCAAATTGTACTATATACATGACTGATGTAGACACATTTCTGTACTACTTCCAATTTTACGTGCTTTTGGTAAAATTTGACGTAAAAAATTAAGGAGTTTGTATTTGATAGGCACATCATAACTTTACTTCAGATAGAATTTTGGTCTTTATTGCACTCAAACTTTTTCAAAATCTTTGAAACTTATTTTTTGAAATTGACCGTGTATTGAAATATATTTGAGAGAAGTTGGCCCTATCATATCCAACAAAGTAAGACATCACGTGACTTTGGTGACGTATTTGTATATATCGAGCCGTCCCACATCGATTTAAAAAAGTTTTTTTTCTCGTGCAGAATCTGTGCTGTTTCTGTTATTTTCTTTGATGATATTTCGATATAATTGATTTCAAAATGTCTTGATGGAAAAGGAATTATTTCAAGTGTGAAGTGATAAAAATAACACGGGAACATTTATTTTGACAGATATCCAGAAAATTGTTAACACTAAAATTTATAATAAAATAATTTTTCGCTTATTTTTTAAAGGTATTTCCCTGTTTTCTGTATAATTTATCTGTCTTTAGAAATATATATATATATTTATTTTAGAAAGAAAAAAATGTTTTTGTCCCAAGAGAAAAAAAAAAACGATGCCTAACAATTATTATAGATAAATATTCTTTACCTTTAAATTCTAATGTCCCTTGACGAACAGGTGAACTCTGACTTGGGTTATAATGTTACATAGAAATATAGGGAATTGTGTCAAACCAAAAGCCACCAGGTGACATTAACATCCTGTGTATACATGTATTTCCAGAGTTTAGATTTTGTGATATACAAATGTTTTCATAAATGTACAATACATATCTTCTCTTCCCCGTGTACACAACAGAAGACATATATATCATAAAGAACTTTAAGGATGTACTTAGGTGAGGTTTTGGAATTTGTGTCAAATGTTCAGACTCCTTGGTGTTTTTCCATACAATACAATGTAAAATATTTTGCCCTATAACACCCATTTATTTTTTCATATAAGACTTTTAAAATAGCTGAAATGTCATTTACCAAAATTTTAGAAGATTCTTGATTTTCTTTCTTTTGTTTTGAGACCCAAATAGTACCAATGCAAATATAAGGTAAAAGTCTGAGTCAGCCTTTTCCCGCCATATTTTAAATCTCAAATATCTCGAAAAGAAGGTCCATGACATATCAATATTTTTAGCTTATCTTTATCCTTAATTGATGCTCTACCAGCTTATAGTATCAATTTTAATTTTTTAATTTAATCATTGTTACATAACCTCACCTAAGTACATCATTAAGAAAATATGAATATCATATAAACAATTCTTTGAAAAGTTGATGTTTGTTTAAAACATATCAAATATTTATGTTTTACGATAATTGTTTTAGAGAAATATTCTGATTCAAATTTTATATTAATAGATTTTTTTTATTTCATAGAAAATTAAACGATTTTTTAAATATATTTATAGATTATCGTTGGTCATCTCAACGAGATTGATTTTCTCGCTTGAGCTGGTACAGCGAAAGTGAGAAAAGCAACCGAGTTGAGATGACCAATGATAATCTGTTTATCGCTATTTAGTCTGTTTCCCGGCCGTTATTGAAATTCTTGACAATACCATTTCGGATAACTTTGATACTGTAGGTAAACTGTATTTGATTTGTGAAATGATTGTAAGGCAGACTTGACCGTTGGCAGGTTTCATGTGACCTTAACCACAAGGTTCCATATCACAAATATACGGCTGGGATTGAGTTTAAAGCAAATTGCTCAAAACATACAGGAATCCAGGACCAAAGACCGGCATTTTTGTAGTCTCCAGACCGTAACCTGCGTTTAAGAATATCTATCTAAAATTGTACTACATGTACAAAGAGAACTTCAAGGCTCGGATTGAGTTTGAGGGTAATTGTTCATAGGCGGGTACTATATATAGTATTTTATTTCCTGCATTAAGATATAGCTTCACCTTTATATTTGTTCAACTATTTAAGATGGCCACAGAAAAGACATTAAGAATCAAGATAATTTGTATATACCCGTTTACGGAACATATTGTGGTATTCAGTTGACTGTCCGTCCGTCCGTCGTCAACATGTTGGACATTTACTTTAAAACCCATTTACCAATTTTCATAAAACTTTGTTTATATCTATTGACGTGAGCTCCCTTTTGTTTTATTTGATAAATAGATTTTACGTTTCCGAGTTGAGTTTTTTTTTCATTAAAAAGAATGCTTTCACCAACTTGCGAGATTTTGGTGAATTGTTTATATCTATTGACAAGAGCTCCCTTTTGATTTTTATAAATTTTAGATTTCACGTTTCTGAGTTACAGAGTCATATATTTGTCAGAAAAGGGGATTTCTCTAGATTCGGACAAAAACTTAAAAATGCTTTCAGCAGTTTCTCATGAAACTTTGTAGTCCAAGATTTCTCTGCAAGACGTGATCCCACGGCCCAAGCTTGCCTGACAAAACAACCGTTGGACGTCAGAGTAATCTCGGACTACGAAACTTTGGTGAATAGTTAATATCTGTTGATGTTTATAATTGTATAAATTTTAGATTTTACATTTCTGAGTTATGGGGGTTTTATTCACTTAAAAAAAGTGGGATTTTCCAGTTTTCGGACAATAACTAAACAATGCGTCAGCAAATGTTATGAAATTTTGGTGAATTGTTTATATCTATTAATGTAATCTCCTGTTTGATTTTTATAAATTTCAAATATGACATTGAGAAGTAATTAAATTTATTCTGTGAAAATGTGACGGGCGTATCATGATGCGCTCATGTCATTACTGTAAATGCTTATTGATTTATAGCATACAAAAAAATAAAGCATTGTAAAAAAAGTTTGGAAGTTGAAAGAATGGCATGTACTTTATAATTGTCCAGGTGGGATGCTTCAAAACAAGAATAGGCTTCATAATTAAAAAAATTTTGGGACAAAAAAAACCTACAATACACCAGTTAAAAGGAGGGCATAGATTTTTTTACTTATCTTAATACTAGGAACAGACATGGTCAATTTTGACATTTCCCTTCTGTAAAAATATTAATAAAAAAAAATCCCTAAAAGGCTTAACTAGATCAGTGGTCAGTGCATAATTATAGCAAAACTGTTTTTATGTTTACTTGACAGGAATAGATTTTTTTTCAAGATTTTATTCATAACCTCAGACACATACTTGTGTACAAGAGGACAATATATACAAATATAATAAGATAATACATAGCGAGACAAGACAAACGAAACACAAATGCATAGTATATTTTAAAAGACAATTGGTATAATTAGATTAAGTATTTTATGATTTTCTTCACGAAAATTGATAATTTCCTTTGAACTTGTACGTTACATATAGACAACAAGCCAGTGAATTTGTTCTTGCTTGGATGCATTACATAGTAATTTGGTATAAACTTTGATCTAAGAGCAGAAACATCAGCATTTTTACAGGTAAACAATATATGAAACTCATCCCCTATTCCCTCATTACATAATGTACATATTCTATTTTCCCTCGCGATCCCCGTTCATTTACCCGTCTCAATAGGTAACTTCAAATTCGAGCATCGAAGTTTAGATATGTAATATCTGTCCTTGGGTAATAATCGCAATAGATACGGTTCCAAACCAAACTCGAGTTTGAATAAAGAATAGAATTCACTCCTAGATGCATTATGTAACTGCGAAAACCAATGCTGATAGTACTGATCTGTTAATCGCTGTTTAACAATACTTTTTAACCAATCAATATTTACAACTAATTGATCGTTCCATATAAAAATAAGACCTGTATCATCAAATATAGATTTTACATATTGAATCCATTTAAATTTAGTAGGATTAGTTTCATGTAGTTTAATCATAAGTCTTAGAAGGATATTTGACAGTTTGCTCTCTGTTTTAATAGTTCTGCACCAAAATGATGCCATCCTAAGTTTTATAGAGATATCTAACGGAACCCGACCTAATTCCCCGTAAACCATAAAATTTGGTGTACTATTCCAAACACCAAGAATATTTTTACAGAATTGCATTTGCATTTTCTCAATATTCTGTTTATTTTCAAACCCCCAAACCTCTGATGAATATAATAATATAGGTGCGATTACAGCATCGAAGAGTTGTAACTGAATACCAATAGGCAATGATATATGTTTTATCTTCCTGTAGAGAGCAAACATTGCTTTTTGTGCTTGATCAAAAATCCTTTTTCTAGCAGTACAAAAATTACCGTTATAATTAAAAGTTATTCCTAAATAATTGTAAGAATCTACAACTTCTATAGCATTACCATATACATGAAAATCAAAGTTGCCTCGTACCTTTTTTTTACTAAACACAATAATTTTTGTTTTATCTATATTAACTTGGAGTTTCCATATGTTACAATATTGTTCAAAAACATCGAGTGCATGTTGTAGTTCTTCCTTACTATCAGACATAATAGCAGTGTCATCTGCGTACAAAATTACAAAGATTTTAACTAACACTTGTAACAATTTTTCACAGTTTTTAGAAATATATTTAAATCTTTTACATCATTTTCCACAAAAAAGTTTTCTAAATCATTCAAAAACACCGAAAACAAAAACGGTGATAAATTTTCACCCTGCCTAACACCAACACCACAGTTGAAAAAAGCTGAACTTTGGTTACCATATCGAACACGTGTCTTTATATTTTGATACATATTATAAATAACTGTAAATATTTTCCCAGTAATGTGAGATTTTTGTAACTTTTGCCATAACCCTGTTCTCCAAACAGTGTCAAATGCTCTCTTAAAATCCACAAATGTGCAAAATAATTTTTTGCCCATCGAAAAAATATAGATAAAATTGAATGCAGCACAAAAATATTATCGGTAGTTGAAAATCCTTTTCTAAATCCAGCCTGAGATTCTGATATAAGTTCAACTTCATCTGAGAAACTATTTAATCTCTCATTTATTATTGATGAACAAGTTTTTCCTAAACAAGAGTTTAATGTTACACCTCTATAATTTGAAGGGTCTGCTTTGGAACCTTTATTCTTAAAAATAGGAATAATAATACCAAGAGACAATAACTCTGGAACTATTCCTGTATCTAATACTAAATTAAAAAGTTTAACATACATTGGCATAAGATCATATACAGTACATTTTATATATTCATTAATTATTTTGTCACATCCACTAGCTTTATCATTTTTTAAGTTTTTTACACTTTTTAAAATCTCATCTTCGGTTACAGCACCATTCAATAAGCTATACAATTCATCTGGTAAATTATGTACAGTAAAATTAACTTCTGGTTCCTCAGTATTTGAGTCACATCTATTCATATCTTTGAAATAGTCATAGAGAGCTTCAATAGAAATTTCAGGGTCTACGCCTTTTTTTTATTTGACCCAATACTATTCAAAATATTCCAAAACTTTTTACTATCTGATTTTTTGGTCTGGCGTAATTTATTTCCAATATTTCTTTGGTAAAGTTCATATGCTTTAGAAATTTCTATTTTATAGCTTTTGCTTGCATTTTTCATATGTTTTCGATTTTCAGCATTTTTTATAAAACTGTACCTTTTCCGCGCTTTATGAATTTTTTTTCTACTATCAAAACATTGCTTGTTAAACCAAGGTTTATTGTCGCTTTTTGGTTTGCGATTTTTAAACGGCTTGTATTTACCAAAAGTTTTTATAGCAACTGATTGAAAAAAGTTACTAATAATTTTTCTCTCTACAACTTTGTTCATCTCATTTTGATGAATCCCTTGTTGTACCTCTAAATTATCTAATTCTAACAGTATTTGTTCTTACTGACAATCATGATCACTTTTAACATTATCTAAAAATTCTGAACACTTTTCTTTTCTCCACTTGACATATTTTTCACTACAAAATTGTGAGAGTTCGTCATTTCAATTATATAAAATCACTGGAGCTTGAATAACTAAATGTAATTGACAATGGACATCTGAGACCAATGGATCAAATTCCATAATTGAACTCTTTAACAACTGGAAATAAATTAGATGACAATAATAAATAGTCAATAACACTTGACTTGTGTCTTACAAGTTTTTTTTACCAATACCTCTATCATTACCTACTCTACAGTTTGCTATATACATGTTATTTCTTTTACATACATTTAAAAGTTTGTGTCCATAATTATTTGGGGCACAATTACAACTTGTAACTCTGTGTAATGGAACACTGTTTCTAGGTAAATTTTCGTAGTCAAACATATACGAAAATATATCCTCGTCTGAGTTAAATTCAAAAATATCAACCAGATTCTCGTCCGGTATAATATAGTCTGGTAAACTACCAGTTTTTGCATTAAAATCACCAAAAATAATACAATTTATAATTAGACTCTCTATGTTTTTTATATTAAGCATCTCATTTTCTACCTCATCGAATGATTCACTTGTTGAATATTTCGAATTCGATGGTGGAATATAAACACAACCTAGTAGACTATCAGTTTTCTGGTTTATAAGTTTTGAAATCTTAACCTACTGTACAAATTCACAATCTGTATTTATAAAGTTTAAATAACCTTTTAACTTATTTCTATACATAACTACAATCCCCCCTGATTTTCTTTTACATTTTTTTCAAATTTTAGAATAATACATATAGTCATCAGGTATATTTAATATATCAATGTCAGACAGTTTTGTTTCTGTAAACAAACACATATCATTTTTTTATCATCTCTATAAATTCAGGACATAACAGTTTTTGTTTTATACCACTAACGTTAAGAAAAGAAATTTTTAATTAAAAAAAAATTGGTTCCGCATTGTTAGTTCGATTTTCACTAGTGCTGATATCTCTTTCTGTTCCTCTTGCACAACATCCCTATGCACCAGGAAAAGGAGGAGGTGGTCTTTGCTCCATTGGTCGCTGGTTTTGGAACGGTGGTCTAGGTTGCATTTGCGGTGGTGGATGCGGGAAGAATCTCTTGTGATGATTCCTGCATATATGTGTCGTGTTTGTTGATTTGTTGTCTCATATCTGTTACGTTTCTGTCTAAATGCTCAAACCGTTGTTCCATAGCATTCATTTTCACAACAATCTCATCGAGTATGTCTAATTTCTGAAGTTTTTGTGAACAGTCTATCATAAAGTATTCAGATGGTTGAGATTGTGGCGAGCTAAAGCTGAGATGAGTTTGAAGAGGTTGGTTCGCTATAAGAAAATCTGCAGGAGTTGTTGGGGAGCCATAGGATAAGATTGATACGGGGTTCCGATTGAAGTTTGACCGTATGAGTTATGTGAATAGATAAAAGTAGGGATGTGGGATTAAAAAAATGGAAGAAGAGGGGGGGGGGGGTCTTGGAATGTGTCATTAAAAAAATGAAAGCTTAAAGGGAGAAGGTTTCAAAATAACAGCGATTTAGCCCTCCCACTCATGTATATAAAACAAAAGCCTGATGGTGTACCACCAATAAAGTTTTTTTTCAGCCTTTATGAGATTTAAGAGGAAAGGATAGGAGGCCTTATCGGGATAAGCTCAGGATTTCGGGATCTGGGATTTCTTTTTCCGAATTTCGGGATGTCGGGATTTTAATTTATTTAAATTCGGGACCTCGGGATTTCGTGTTTTTAAGCCCGGGTTTCGGGATTAGGACCCCTCCTAACCCCCTATCATTTATTGACCTATAAATTATATCGTCGCTCTATCGGCTATCTATGATAAGCTCGTACATTTCACAAAATTTATTGAATGAGGAAAGCAGTCGACATGTAATCTATATTTCTTTGTTGTTAAATAAAAGGCAGTTACTATTTTGCCGGCACTGTGTGAAATATCTTAGTTCAAACCGGCAAAATAGCCTATTTCTATAGAAATGGCTATTTTACCGGCACCATTAATTTATTGTCATTTTGCCGGCGCTGGAAAAATAGAATATAAGTTTGCAGAGGGACATTTTATCATTATGTATACATGATAATAAATTAATAAAAAAATAATTAAAAACTAATAGAGACAAGTCCCGTTAGAATAGCAAGTCCCTGGTAAGCGGAAGCCAAGTTAAAACCTATTTTATTTAAAGATATGGTATACAATTCAAATAACTAGCTATTATTTCAAAAGCAATATTTTTTGGAGCTATGCGATTGTTTATGTCTGAGCTGGTCAAATATCATATTTGCTATTTTGCCGATGCCCGGTAAAAAGCCTTTGCTTTAATATAATTTTGTTTCCCCCATTATAAAATCAAGATTAATGAGTTTGGGATGTTTTCACGAACTGATCAAGAAATGACTTCAGTAGACTGACGTTTAACGCCATATGTGGACGTCGTCAAACCGGGAACCGAAACGCTCAAGTTCAAGGCCATCATTAGCTCATACCGACCGTTAATATTTGTATATTCCGAAGGCATACTGAATGTTTTACGGAGGGGACCAACCTAATCGCTATTTTACCTATGACGACGTTGTTAATTTCATGTCAATTTCGTTAACAACGCCATGTGGCCTCCTTAGTTTCTAGCGATAATTTTTCCATCTCAAGCGAGAAGCATGATATAAAAATTATCACAAAAAAGAATAATGCACAAAATAGCGATAAATATATATATATAAAGAAATATTCTGATTCAAATTGGATATTAATAGATTTTTTTTATTAGAAAATTAAACAAGATTTCATTGCATTTGATTTTGTCATTTATTTTTATTAAATAAATATTTTAAATCCAGTCACTAAATAAATCGATATTGCAAGTTTAACTTGTGTAAAAAAAATGTTATACCCGCCAATATTTATCGACAGAGTTTAGGACTGATATAGTTGGGTATGCTTTTACTTGTCTTCGTATGCACTGGGGAAAAAAAGGCAAGTTTTTTAAATTTACTGATTTTTCTTTTAAATATATACTAGAACACACCCGCGAATTCGCGGGGATTTAGAACGTGGTTGAAAGTATGTAAATTGTTGCTATGAATTTTTGTAAAATATCTTATGACTGGAGAATTTCAGGAAAGGTATCAAAAGTCATAGGTACTTGGGGGCAGGACAATTATTTTTAGCTCTCCCCTTTTTTCCAAAGTCGTTAATCTTTTTTTTCTTTTTTTTTCTGTATAATATGAACATACATAAACTATGAATAAAGTGTTTTGCTATTTACTATCAATTCCAAGTTTACCCACGGCGGCGGTCACAGATATATTATAAAGAAACTCTCTATATATATAAGATATCAGTGACCGCCGTGGATAGTAAACTTGGAATTGATAGTAAATAGCAAATACACTTTATTTATAGTATATGTATCATAGTATACAGAAAAAAGCAAAGATAATTGTCCTGTCCCAAAGTACTTATGAAAATTATGTGTAATATTTTAAAACAGTCCTAAGCGGAAGTCTCTTTATGACTTAAAAAGTCCGCCCGACGACGGAAACAATACCTGGACGCCTTTTTTCGTTTTCCTCCCAAAATAAGCCAAACTGAATAATCATAATAAGCGAGGATGACAAATGCGACTATGTATGGTACCTATAGGACACAGAGGCATGGTGAATAATTTATTGTGGAAGGAAGAGAAGCGACACACAAAATGAGGTCTTCTCATTTAAAAGTATAGATTTGTATTGTAAGTCAATAGATTTATGTCATTTTGTCTTATTTAAAGATCGAATGACGGTTGAAAAGAAACATGGTACCGATTTCAATTCGCACGTGTTTCTTGAATCACCTTATCCGGTTTGAGAATCCAATAATTAGACACTAAGGTGGGAAATTAAACCAAAAAAGAGGCAAAATCATGTAAACTGGCCTTTGCCTGAGGGAGTGACAGTCTAGGCCCATCTTATAGTATGATTTCATTATTTACTACTTAAAAACTTCATTAAAGATGGATCGTACGGATCATTTCTGCATCAAAGTACTTGGCTAATGGTATCTACGTAGACTAACTGTCCATCATGAGTGGTATCTGTAATAGTTATCCCATGAGGACGCGGTGTGTAAGTGTAAGATCAACCCGATGGCCGGAGGCAAGAGGGTGATCTTATACTGACACACCAAGTCCGAATGGGATAACTATTTTACATCCCAGCTGTTCTAGGACTAGATTAGTAGAAAAAACATTTACGCTTCATAAAATTTAGTTTAGAACGCCACACAATCATTATAAGATCCTTTATATATTACTATATAGTATATACCCTTTGTATATAATCCCCGGACATAATGTTTAAATATGTTAAATTAACAGGGACTTTGTATCCAGTCGTCCTGGTGTAGGGGTATGAAACTTGGGTCTATATGCTAAAGGTCTTGAGTTCGAATCCCAGCATAGGCACTGGATTTTTTCTACATAAATTTTAATAGTTAGTCTTTTCTACAGAAGCCCTGGAGTGCCATGCATAAAAAAAATTCAACTTGTGCGCACAAGTTACTAACTTGCGCGCACAAGTTACACAATTTGTGCGCACGAGTTGTACAACTTGTGCGCGAACGTTACACGTGATCTTATAGACATGCGCTGTTTTGCGAAAGAGACAACTTTATGGAACGCCGTAGCTGCCGAATACAAACTTTGTTTATATACATGAACAATGATGAATGCACATACTTTTCAATATCTGCACATGTTTTTTTCTATGTATACACATACTTTTCATATATTTGAACATAGTTTACTTTATATGCACTTACTTTTTTTTATATATATATATATATATATATGCACATACTTTTCCTACATATGCACATCGTTTACCTTATATGCACATACTTTTCTATATATGCACATATATGCGCATTTTTTATATATATATCTATTTGAACATAGTTAACCTCATATGCATTTTTTTCTATATATGCACATACTTATTCTACATATGAATGTACAAATGTAGTTCTGCATGTGAATACTTTTCTTAGTATATATGAACATAGTTTTTCAACGTGAGAATTACAATTCATATTATGCTTTTCTGTTGTTTTTTTTTTCAAACTGAAATAAGGGTTCCAATATCATAAAAAGAATAAAATTGAGAATGGAAATGGGGAATGTGTCAAAGAGACAACAACCCGCCCAAATAAAAAACAACAGCAGAGGGTCACCAACAGGTCTTCAATGTAGCGAGAAATTCCCGCACCCGGAGGCGTCCTTCAGCTGGCCCCTAAACAAATATATACTAGTCCAGTGATAATGAACGCCATACTAATTTCCAAATTGTACACAAGAAACTAAAATTAAAATAATACAAGACTAACAAAGGCCAGAGGCTCCTGACTTGGGACAGGCGCAAAAATGCGGCGGGGTTAAACATGTTTGTGAGATCTCAACCCTCCCCCTATACCTCTAACCAATGTAGTAAAGTAAACGCATAACAATACGCACATTAAAATTCAGTTCAAGAGAAATCCGAGTCTGATGTCAGAAGATGTAACCAAAGAAGATAAACAAAATGACAATAATACATAAATAACAACAGACTACTAGCAGTTAACTGACATGCCAGCTCCAGACTTCAACTAAACTGACTGAAAGATTATGATTTCATCATATGAACATCAGGCACAATCCTTCCCGTTAGGGGTTTAGTATCATACCATCATAACATATATGAGAAGAACATAACCCGTGTCATGCCAACAACTGTTTTTAGAATAAATGTGTTTAGTTCCGATGCAAAGACCTTATCAGTGACTCAATATTAACGCCAAAATATGCAATCTTTAATGACTTGACAACAGTATCGTAATTATATCCCTTCTTAATAAGTCTATTCAAAGGTTTTGTAAGTTTCTGAGGTGAATACTGACACCTTTGTGCTTTATAAAGAATATTACCATAAAAAATTGGATGTGAAATACCTGAACGTATTAGAAGTCTGCATGTTGAGATATATTTACGAATGATGTCTTTATACCGATGATAAAATTTAGTAAATGTTTTGACTAGTTTGTGATATCGAAAACCCTGGTGTAATAATTTTTCAGTAATACATAAATTTCTCTCGTTAAAATCTAAAACATTGTTACATACACGAGCGAATCGTACAAGTTGAGATATATAAACACCGTAAGATGGTGACAAGGGAACGTCACCATCTAAAAACGGATAATTAACGATAGGAAATGAAAAATCATCCCTTTTATCATAAATTTTAGTATTCAGCTTTCCATTAGTGATATAGATATCAAGATCGAGAAAAGGGCAGTGGTCATTGTTAGTATTAGCTTTATTTAAAGTAAGTTCAACAGGATAAATTTCATTAATATACATACTGAAGTCGTCATTATTGAGAGCCAAAATATCATCCAAATATCTAAAAGTATTATTAAATTTGTTTATCAGATGTTGTTTCGATGGGTCTTTGCTTATTTTTGTCATAAATTGTAACTCATAACAATACAAAAACAGGTCCGCAATAAGTGGTGCACAGTTAGTCCCCATTGGAATTCCGATAATCTGACGATATACGGAATCCCCAAAGCGAACAAAAATGTTATCTAGTAAAAATTCAAGGGCATATATAGTATCAAAGCATGTCCAATTAACATAGTTTTTTTGTTTATTGCTACTAAAAAATGACCTAAAAGAGTTTGAACATATATATTCACATTCTGATTTTTTGAATGCCCATTTAATTAGGTGTGTGATTTTTTTCTTAATGAGAATGTGAGGCAATGTGGTATACAGGGTAGAAAAATCAAAACTTTGAACAGATTCAAAATCACCAATATAAGCATGCAATTTATCAAGTACTTCCAACGAGTTCTTGACACTCCAAAAGTAATTTATTCCACTATTTTCGAAGGCCTTATTTGAACAATTTATTATCAGGTTTTTAATTGTACCAAGTGTGCTGGTAAGAAGAATAGACAATTTAGTAGTTGAACAATGGCTTGAAGACGAAATAAATCTATATTTGTAAGGGGTTTTGTGTAGCTTCGGAAGCCAATACATAGTTGGGACTTTCATTGTATTTGGCTCTGCTTGTAAAGCGGTGCCTAAAAGTTTATGTTTGTTACAGATTTCGTTTTCTGAAAATGGAGTAAGTTGGAATGTTGGTGAATTGGTGATTTCCTTTTTCAGAACCTCAATGTAAAATTTACGTCAAACAATAATAATATTATTAGCAGCTTTATCTGCCGGGACAAAAACAAATTCCTTGGCTAGTTCTTTTAGTTTATATTTGATACGAGAAATAGGTTTATTGTTGTTATTGTTTATAGTAAAATGTTCTTTAAAATGTTGAATACGTATATCAACTATCTTCATTACTGAATTAAAAAAAGAGTCCAAAGATTTTTTGTCAGCTTTTTCCCGTTTTATCCATTTCATACAGTAAGTATGGAGTGAGTCGTGGATGATATTACGACACTCATTCCAATTAATAATTGACGGGGGACGATATTTAGGTCCTTTACTGAGGAATGATTTTAACTCTCGGTCTTGAACGATGTTAAGATCTCCTGTTATAACTTGGGAAATGGGTCCATAAATATATTCGGAATTACTGCAATTACATGAAGTAGGTGTATTTTCACTGATATTAACATCTTTACACAATTGACTATAATTAAACACAAATTTCCGGGTAGATTTCTTGTAAATATAACAAATAAGAGGTAGCTCAGTATTGTCAAAATATCCAGGAATTTGTTCTTTAACAGAATGGTCGTTAAATATACCGGCAATATTTACAAAATCAAAGCCTTTATTGACATACTTAATTTTAATAAAATGTTTTTTATGATCTTCAGGGCGATCAATTTTGGGAAATAATTTAGAATAACAATATGCCATAATAATTTGAACAATTTCATACTTAGGACTGCTATATGAAATTGTGTTGAAATCCTCTAAAATTTTATTTAACTTATTAACCGGTAACGAACAGAGTTTTGTTAACAGATAATGTCTGCCGTTGTTTTTTGAAATAGAAATTAGGTCCGAAATATTGGTATGATTGGCCCGAAATTTTATTTGATTGCGATTTGTTCTACGACCATGAGAACGTTTTTTACGAACAGTTTTAGAAACTATATCCAAAATGTTAACGGAATTGGTTCTAGATATATTACCAATTCCCATGGTATTATCATTTAGACCGAGAGAGTAAACTGTCTGTAATTTTTTAATCCAATTTAATTCAATTATTTTCCGTGATCGTACAAACTTTGAATGCGATTCACCAGGCTGCTTATTTACTACTTCTAAAGGTTGAACTGCTAAATATTTAAAAGGATGGTTGTGCTTCTTAAGGTGTTGGTAAATGATACTTTTGAATTTATTGGGTCTTTTAAAACGATACAGATGTTCTTGAGTGCGTTTAGATAAATATCGTCCAGTTTCTCCTACGTACTGAATACCACACCCCGGTTTGTGTCATGTGAGTAAATAAATAATACTGTTTGTTTTTCAAGTTATATCAGTTTCAAAATTTAAAGAAAATGTGCGACCATTAAACGTGGACCTTACCGTATTGTTGGTGGAAAGACGGGGACATGTAAGTCATTTTTTGGCATGACACTTATCGATAGAAGGGTAACCACGATTTTTAATGTTAAAAATGTTAGCGATGGTAGTATTTTTAGATAACCGATTTTGAAGATTGAGACGTGTGGATACCCTTTGAACAAGTTTAGTATTTAGTAATTTTCCATTTCTAAGCTTCATAATTGTTTTGTTAGTGAATTATATAATAAAGGAGCAAAGATTGGCGTCCAGAATATGAACCAGCATACAATAATTGAAGTATATAAAATGGATAAATTTGTTCGGCTAAAAATGTCAAACGCTATCAGTATTAAATAGTATAATGGGGCTGAATATTGAAATACTACTTTTTGATAAATATTCCTAAAGTAATGAATAAGAGCAGTTCTCGCTCGGACACACACTCCATAATCTAGTATATTATAAGAGCATAATGTTTATTAAGAATTTCTTAATGATGTATGTTGTTTAATTAAGCAACTTTTGAAATCATTTTCATATGAATGCAATACTATTTTGGCATGTATGATGGTATGGCGCTGTTGTCTTAATCTATAGTCACTTGTTTTAATGCCATTACTTTGTATTTTGTATGAGTCGTTTGTATTTCATTTTAACACAAGGATTTTTATCACTAATGGCGTGTTGAATTCAGTGGTTTTTGTCCCAACAATTCAGTGATAACGGGTCACAAGTTATATTAATGCATTTAGTTTGGTTTCCGCACTCCGTCGTTAATTTGCCTTATCCAAAATTATTGAAATTCACACACAATGTTAGTAATCACACAAAGTCAGGCCGAGTTAGAATTTGGGCAGTAATTTTTTGGACAATTATGCCCTTTCATAACTAGGAAAATTGAAAATTTTAAGCGGGGGCATTCGTGTTTTTAGACTTTTTTTGATACAGGTTTTATGTTTTATTAGTAAAAAAACATTAGTAAGAGCCGAATGCACTTTGTCGGTGTTGGAATAATCTATAAACAGTGAATGTAAAATGTCATAGAGTGAGACAAAGGTATTACTGTCCAGCGATGGCGAAAACTATTTCTATAGAGCTTTATATTTTCGGTATTAAGATAGAATACCTGGATGCTTCATACTTTCTTTGTAATAGCCTTATATTTCGAAGTTTCCGTCTGTCATATGTTCTTTAGTCTTGACCTATTATAAATGGTACATCGACTGGTTGAACAAAATTATAGTTTTTTTGTCATGTGAATTTCTCCCTTTTTATGAGTGATCAATGTTAGAATTAAGTTATTATGTACGTTTCTCAGATGTAATAACGCAGTAGGTCAACTATATGTGGCACATTTTCATGATTCATAATTCTTTGGTCAATTTTAAATTTTTTCTATAAAGAGTGTATAAGAATGGCCCACTGAATTTCTTGATGTCTTTAAAAAGATGCCTATTATCAAAATGTTAATCACAATCCAAATGAGATATGTCAAACGTATTTAAAGGGGCCATATTTGCTCGAACCATCCAGGGTTTTACATTTGCAGTAATATCAAGCTGGGTCCTTGGACCATTTTATCAATTTGATATTAAGCAATTTTATATTATATCTTAGACAAAAATTTTGGTAGAATCATGTATTCATTTTCAAGTTGTAAGCTTTTGAAAATTGGGGGTCGGGTGGGAGTAATGTATCTCTCTTGAATTTTTCTCTTTGTATACGAAAGTAATTATATATATACATGTATTACTTCGTTAAAATATTAAAAAAATAAACTGTTTTCACAGAAATGGTTATGTAACGCCTTTTTGTAATTTTGACAATGCAAATGTTGAAACCAAAATAGCAATACTTTAACATGTAAGTTATGGAAATATTCAAAGTTGACGAACCACGACTGAAAGTACATGGCTGAAAAATATCCATGGAAATGTGCCAATATACAACTACATAGAAAATACCATGGACTTGTCATAAGTCGTTCCCTTTAAACAAACACAAACTTGTAAACTATGTAAAAGTTTCAATGTCAATGAACCATGATGAGGGGATGGGCTTTATAACCTCCATAGAAATATGACTTGCAAATGCCAATAAATTTTCAAAGTCAATAGACAATTACTGAGGGGACAGGCACAAATATTATCTATGGAAATGAGATGTTCCAATACTTATACAACTGCATAAAACATATCATTGAACCACCACTTGTGGTTCAACATAAACTAGACCTAATCACAAACTAATACATTGCGAAGCCAACGCCGACGCCGTAAAAATAAAATGTATACGCATTGAAAAGCTTTAAAAAGGTGTGAATATCAAATATGATATGACGCGCTGCAGTTCTGAATTATGATTTGTCTGATTTACTCTGCATTTCTTGTTTTGCGTCTACATTTTCAGCATTTGGGGATTAAGGTGAGAGTGCAAAAACAAACAAAAAGAGAAATGAAATTTTCCTAGTTATAAAGGAGCAGAACTGTAGTACAGCAGGTGACTTTTTGCGTTTTATAGTTTTTTACCTTTGTGTATGAGCTTTATCAAATTAAGTAGAGGCAAAGTTGAATTAGGGTGCAGCAAAATAAAATGGAAAGGTGGAAGGACAGACGGTAAAACGGACGATCAAGGGTAATACATGTATAATGCCCCATACGCCTATCGGCAGGGCATAAAAAAAATTCCCCCGTCTTTGGTCCTTTCAATAACATCATAATAATAGAAAACAATTCACATTTTGAGATCTTATACTATACTGAATACTATGAAAACACATTAAAATTAGTAAAGAAAATGGCAGTTTAAATTAAGTTTTATAAGAATGCATTTTTACAACTTTTGACCCGTTAGGTTTAATAAACTATACTGAGATGAAGACAACAGCGCCATACCATCATACATACCAAAATAATATTGCATTCATATAAAAATGATTCCAACAGTTGCTTAATTGAATAACATACATCATTAAGAAATTCTTAAATAATAAACATTCCTTTTATGATATTGGAACCCTTAGTTCAGTTTGAAAAAAAAACAGAAAAGCATAATATGAATTGTAATTCTCACGTTGAAAAACTATGTTCATATATACTGAGAAAAGGATTCACATGCAGAACTACATTTGTACATTCATATGTAGAATAAGTATGTGCATATATAGAAAAAAAGTATATGCATATGAGGTTAACTATGTTCAAATAGATATATATAAAAAAAAATGCGCATATATGTGCATATATAGAAAAGTATGTGCATATAAGGTAAACGATGTGCATATGTAGGAAAAGTATGTGCATATATATATATAAAAAGTAAGTGCATATAAAGTACACTATGTTCAAATATATGAAAAGTATGTGTATACATAGAAAAAAACATGTTCAGATATTGAAAAGTATGTGCATTCATCATTGTTCATGTATATAAACATATGCTTGTATTCGGCAGCTACGGCGTTCCATAAAGTAGCCTCTTTAGCAAAATAGCTATGTGCATATATAGAAAAGTATGTGCATATAAGGTAAACAAATTTTCAAAACATTCTTTGAAATTTTAACTTTATTTATTCGTTTAGTTTCGAAAGGATAAACTAGTGGGTTTCCCAAATGCCGACGTCACACATTGGTGTATGGACCGACGTGCTCCAACGTACATAGAAAATTGACTAAGTCCGTATACGTTAGGTGCACGCAAGAGGAACGCTAAACAATCGTTAGACGCGCGTGCATAAGTTTGAAGTACGTCGAAAGGTATACGCTTGGTGAACGCTATAACTCCAGGAAATTTTGATGCAGCATAACAATTTTCATCTAGCTGTAGCGTTTGTCAAGCGTGTACCTGTTCGCTACACGCACGTAATACATACGTTATAAGCGCGTTTGAACACGCTACAGATAAGTTTGAGACACTTTTAAGTCACGTTGTATACTTGGACTTTTACTTGGACGTATGCAGGGCGTGTTTGTAACAGACGCCTGTCGTAGTTTCAGCGCTCCGTGAACGTATAAAACGCCCCTGTGGCGTATCAAAAACGTGTTTTGACATTCAACAAGACTTGCTCTGGCATTTATATTGGCATATGGGCCGTGAATTTACAAGACCATGTGTATCCAGATGTAGTACAAAACTACAAGGTACAGCAATGTAGTACAGAATAAAATTAAAATTGAACCACCGAATGTTTAATCATCCCCTCTTCCTAGCTTTCTAATACATTAACCCAACTGTTTGTGTCATACAAATGTACATGTATGTAATCAATATCTTCCATAGATTTTCAAAAGTAAAAATGGGAAAAAATAATTCCTTGTTTGTGTATCCATGGCATCATTCTGTATTTATTTACCATAAAATATTGCAAAAAGGGGCATGAAAATGTCACATATTTCCCCCAAAAATTGGTTTAAACTAGAAGTTCAATACCCTTGAGAGATACCTTTTCTGAAACTGTAAACATTTATCTACCAAATGATCAAATACAAATTAGATGTCTTTCGCCTCATTTTTTCGTACAATTTTATCACAAAGTTTGTGCGACAAAAAAGTTGGAAAGAAACTTTACAATAATTGCCGGACCGATGTCTTGTATGGATTTAAAAATACGGACTGTCTTATCAAAACAGCGTATAATACATAAATAACACAATCTTGATGTTCCTATAAACGCACTATGAATGCTCTATTAATCCTCAGCTATCAAAAAATCGATTTTATTGTATACTAGCTCTCATATTTGAAAAATCGACAGGGGCCAAAATGCGAAACTTCACACCTATCTGTGGAGTGCTTCCCAAACACCCAATAATTACATAACCCAGACACGCCGAAAGTACGGATAACCGTCCAAAGTACGACAGGGACGCGTCTCAAACACGTTCAAGGGACGTTTTTCCTTCGTAGCGTGCACTTCATCTACGTTAGACAAACGTCAGACATACGCCAACATACGTTACTTGAAAGCACAATAAATGCTTATATATACGAGTCTCGTACGCCCTAAACACGCTCAAAGCTCGTTATGCACGCGATACAGATGTGATTGACAAGTTGAATGCGTCCAAAATACTAGCGTATTGGCAGCGTACATGGTTTTTGACCACGCCCGGCGTACGTCGGTGCTATACGCTGATGTGTGACGCCAATATAACTATTTTTAACAGAAATTCCTTGGTTTGGTTCAATGTATGGACGACATGAATACCAAAAGATAAATATATAAAAATTAAAATACTCTACGTTGTCTTTTTTTATTTTCCACTGGAACTTTGCTATTCTTCATCCCGTGTTTATGAATAAAACTTGTCGATTAGCCGCAATGACGTACCATTAGAGGGGCCATTTGGGGTTCATAATCTGTTGAGGAGCAATACTATTATGTTTCCCTTTTAAAATATCCCAGAATCCTCTAATCTTAATGTAAGAGTTCACACATTTATCAGGAAATTGTTTCAATTTCAGAGTGTTTACTTTTCTTTTGATAGCTTCTTGGACCTTAGCTTTTCGCACACGATAAGTGTCAGATAAAATCTTACCAGTCTCACTATTACAGTCGTGGGTTTTGTCATGAACTCTTTTCAAGCGTTTACTTTGTCTTCTGTTTTTAATCAAAATGTCAGGTTTTTTGTCCCAAAACTTACGATAACTTTTTGATTTGTTAATTTTTCAGATAGAAAATTCAGCAGCATCAAGTATGGACTTTTACAGTGACTCCAAACTGTATTGATATCCACAGACATTTTCATAGTGTGCTCATTTCCTTAAATTTATCTTTTAATGTTGTTTGAACAATATTCCACTCAATCAGTATTTCCGTTTATTTTTCAAATAAAAACCGCTTCTTTAGGATCGTTTTTTTCCGCGTGTTTGTGTTTATTTCGGTTCGTACTATGACATAATCACTATGTAGATCAAAAAAGCCATTTTCATCTATTATAACACGTGTAAAGTTGTGGCAAAGGGCTTCAGAAAGAAAAATGTTGTCGATTGCGGACATTTTGGTTATTTAGAATAAGTGTATAAAAACCTGCACAAATGGGGAAGGCAATTGACAGCAAATAAGTCATTCGCACCCATAAACTGACGAATATATAAAAAAGAAGATGTGGTATGATTGCCAATGAGACAACCTTTTCCCATTATAGGATACTAATTCACACATGATATTAAAGTTTGTAACGTTACAATTTTCAATGCATTTTCCGTTAAAGTCACCCATTAGTAAAATTTCACAACCAGAGTGGATTAACAATGAGCAGTTTTCAAGTAGTTCATACATGAGCATATCGGTTGTTTGCCGATCGATTCCATCATTTATGCAATTCCAATCACTGTTTTGGTATTGCCTATTCTAGATATAACCAACACACTTTCATGTTTATCGTTTTTACTAGGAAGAAGGTTATCGTCAAGGACAGGACGCTCTGATTTTATACAAAGACCTATACCCCCTTTATCTTTACCTGATAACCTGCATTAACCGATCGATGTATAAGCATGATCAAAGTTTGCGGGTTTATCATTTGTTTTTAAAAAGGTTTCGACCATTCCAAATATGCTTACGTCATGATTCGAGAGATGATTGTTAAATTCGTGTATTTTGCTGGTGGTACAGCGGATGTTTAAAAAGTCTATTTTACCATTTTTTTCCACGGTAATGTTTACGCTGTTCTTTCTTACTGACATTTCATTCACAAGAGCTTTCGCTATTTACCGTGCTCACTTGGCCGAAAACCTAAAATGAATTATAGGACTTAGCCTTTTGGCTTTTACCATTAAACTCGTGACAGGGGCCTCATGACGACATACAGTGGAAGTATGATTCCGCTAACTACAATACCAACATAAAGTACCGTTGTTGAACATATTCAAATCTTTGAGACTTTAATGGTTTGCTGTCACCGATATGGGGATGCATGCGACTACGAGTTTCGCCAGCTTGCTTCTAGAAAAAGCGGAATTGTCATATCCTGATCTAGAGTGGTATTGTTTTCTGGATTTGTGATACACATGGGTCTCTCCATAGCCTCCTGTATTTTTTGGTTTCTCCTTACTGGTTATGTCCAAATTCTTGGTAAGCTTGGCTACTCCCTTCGTGTTCAAGTGTCTATAGCAGCACTTAGTAACCTAAAACTGAAATCATTGTCTACAAATTAAAACAGTTTGCGTTATCAGCAATTTGTTTTCCACATTCAGTGCCTTTCACAATGTTTCTCGTGTAATGATTTAAGTGTGGACATTAACTGGAAATGACTACATTTTCACAGATAGACTTTGTATCTTGTGGTAGTGTCTGTGAAACCGTAAATTTTACCTCCACGAACACATATAGGTTCAATGTCTTAGATAAAACTGCTCTCATTTATATCACGTATAAATAACTACCTATCAGCAAGTTACCAGCTGGTTTATTTTTCTCTAGCATTGACGGATTTTAGTTTTTCAGCTCGGAGTTGCTGATCTTTGAAGAATATCTCTACTTGAGAAACATATTCGGAGTCAGTCATATATTCTGAGATAGAATTACGGAGTAAACCGATTCCAAAATCCTCGTCTTCCTGTGCTGATATAGCGATGTTATGTTTTCCATTTTCCTTTCAACGCCGGTTTGTGTTCTTGGATGTGCTCGCTAACTCAGGACCAGTGACCCTAGCCTCCGACTTATTAATAAGACACGAAGACGATTATTCCCGTTTATTTGTGTGCGTAATCTTAGACGCTACCTAATGTAGCAAGTCCTATCGCAAACGAGATGTCCCTACAAACTGTTCAAACCCAGAAACATATCTTCTCATTCTTTTTAATTCCCCTGCATTTCTCATGGAACCAGTCAGGTCACCAGTCGCAACGAATCATGTCGCCATCTTCTGTTGAGTTGCAAATGCAAACTACCGCTTCGTTATCTTTACAGTCTTTGTTGCTTTTCTGTATTTTTTCGGCCTTGACGAGTCAATGACACAATTATCTGACTTACCAACGCAATAACTCTGATATCATGTGAAGCTTTTACGGCTTCTTTAAGAACTGTCAGGCTATCGTCTAGGTTAATCGAGTCAACTATTGTACTTTAAATTTTCAAAAGCACAAAATGTTATATAAATCAGCTTTTTAAAATTTGTATATTTTTACGCCTTAGGCTTTAAATCTTCATAAAACATAACCAAATATTGTCTAACCTATACATCGTACTCAAGACCTTTTGCAAATAGACCCACGAGTAATACCACCACAAGGACGACTGGATACAAACTCTCCGTTAATGTAACATATTTAAACATTGTGTTTGGGGATCATAAAGGGTATATAGATAAAGGCAACAGTAGTATACCGTATATAGTAATATATAAAGTATATTATAATAATTGTGCGGCGTTCTAAACTAGATATTATGAAGCTTAAACGATTGTTTATTTAATCTAGAACAGCTGGGAAGTAAAAAAGTAATCCCATTCGAACTTGGTGTGCCTCCGGCCATCGGGGTGATCTTACACTGACACACCGCGTCCTCATGGGATAACTATTACAGATTAGTCCTCGGGCGGACGATCAACTCATTTTCAATACTTCAGTGATACAATTTAATACGAAGAGTCCAAAGTCCAACTGCGATGAATCGTTCGCCTGGAGGTGTACACAAAGGTACTCTATACTATAGAGGCGTGAATAAATTTTATGTTGTAATTTGCTATATGAGTTTGTAAAGTAAATATGAAACCATATGCAAATTAATCTTCTAGAGCAGATAGTAAAAATACACGTTCACTTACAGTACGGTTGAGAGCTATTATAATATTCCAGAAGCAAGAGTGTCCATAGAGAATAGTCCAGTATAAATGCAAAAAAAAAATTGAAATAATCCCTTCGAATATACAGGATTTCAGTATAAATGTATTGATATTAAAAAGTCAGAAAACAAAAACACCGAACTCCAAGGAAAATTCAAACGGAAAGTCCTTATCGAATGGAAAAATCAAAAGCTCAAACACATCAAACAAATTGATTTTTTTTAATATTTATTCATAAATTGTGTAGTCGCAAAGGTGGAAAAAATGTCGTAGTTAGTGGGTTCTTTTCTTTTTACTTATTTGCCCTTAGTGCATTTTAAATATTTACAAAGAAATTTATTTCATATATTATTTTTTTTCTCCATTTCACGAGAGTCTAACTTTCATAGTTAACAATATACACAGAAGTTGGCTATGTTTAACATCTTTTAACATAGCTAAAAGAAACAAAAAGAAACATGAAATCAAACAGACCTAGAAAAGTCCAATTGCACGTTGTCTATTCATATTTATGTTTCTGTTTATATTAGATATGTGACCGTCGGTAGTTTCCGGAGGTCATCCCGAGGGTTAATTAGATTGTGTCTAGGCTAAAAAACTCACGAAATGCTGATATACATTATTGAGTCCATGCATTGCTAATTGATTATTTCAGACTAGTATGTTATAAATACAATATTGAGAATTTGAGTCAAATCAGAGAACATGAATTTGACAGCTTACAATGTATGTCCCTTTTATATATATTATATATATATATATTCATAATTAAAAAACAAAAACAGAACTCCCAATTATATGCATGTCGACTTTAAAGCATCTTGAACTCAACAATTTCCTAAAAGTTTAACCTTAAATTATTTATTGTCCCCATATTTTTTGATTGATAAGAATATAACCAATAGTACGATAAAACAAAAAGTAAAGTGAAACTTATTTTTTCAACTTAGATCACATTGACGACATCTTATTGACTAAGTCGGATAAAAGTTTACCGGTGGTTCTTTTACTGTTAAAATCAATGAAAACAAACATATATTGCTTTTGATGGTCCTTTTAATTGGGTTGACAGTCTTGACTGTTCAGCTCATGATACTACAATCTTACCAATCAAAAGTTTTCCTATTCAATTGAACTGTCGTTTGAAAAAATATGATTGCAAATTTATTTGCTGCAATCCATATAAAGCCTTCTTCTTTCTATATTGTGAACGTTAACTATGCTAGATATACTTAATAGATGTTTAATAAAATGAATAAAGCTGTAAATTTTCTCCTTGACAATATTTATGTACGTTTGGCCATAAAGTTTATCGCGGTTTAAGGTATTCCCATGGGCATCAATTGCGTCCTTTTAATAGCGTACTTGGTCCTGTACCTTTATGACTCACTATTTATGGCAAACTCACTAAAGACCGGTCTTAATTCCATTTAATGGGTAAATTCAACAAAACTTACCGGTATACTTTTTCGTCAAATAGTAAGGAATTCTCTAAATATACTGCCGAGATTAACCAAAATGAACCATTATGTTTATGCCTGTCCCAAATCAGGAGCCTGTAATTCAGTTGTTGTCGATCATATTAGTTTTTCGTTAACTGTTTTGTAAACAAAATCAGGCCTTTAGTCCTTTTCTCGTTTGTACAATTTTGTCATTTCGAAGCCTTTTATAGGAGACTATGCGTTAATGAGTTTTGCTCATTGTTGAATGCCTACAGTGACCTATTGTTGTAAACATCTATGTGATTTGGTCTCTGGTGAATAAAATAAATAAAATAAATTAAATATAAACAGCAATATATGTCCTTTTCTAGACTCAGTTTTAGTTTTAAGCGGGAAATTACTACAAGAGGGATGATTTTCGTTTTCTATTGTTAATTTTTCGGTGATGTTTCTTTGGCACTTCTTCTTACGCTGTTGTATATTCCAACACCTTCTATATGCCTGTGTTTATAGGGACGTTTAGGATTTTTCTAAATGTATGTTTTTTTGGTAAATTCTTAAGTCAGGGATTTCGTTACAGCAACTTAGTTTTAACCTTTACTGAATTATTTCATAGATACACATATTTGGTTTGGAATTTGTTTGTTCCTGTGGAAAACTTATCACAAACAGGATAGCACATCCCAATTGGTACGGTGATGTTGTTTCCTGAGCCTATAAACTTACGGCCTTCAACAATGAACAAAGCCCATACCGCATTGTCAGCTATAAAAGGATCCGAAATGACAAATGTAAAACAATTCAAACGAAAAAACTAACGGCCTTATTTATCTACAAAAAAATGAACGAAAAACAAATATGTTACACATCAACAAAAGACAACCATTGAATTACAGGCTCCTGACTTGGGACAGGCATATACATACAGAATGTGGCGGGGTTAAACATGTTAGCGGGATCCAAACCCTCCCCTAACCTGGTACAGTGGTGTAACAGTACATCATAAGAACTAACTACAAAAATCTGTTGCAAAAGGCTTAACTCATCAGATGAATACAAACAGAAATACTACACATAGTGGACGTGGCCGGGTACTTGTATATCCCAACAAAAAAAGAAACTAAATACAGATCTTAGAGTACTCGCAGTTACTGACAGCTAGTTAAAAGCCACTAACAACTAATTAAACAAATCATGCATCTAAGACTCAATTATCAATCCGTACACATCCAACATCCAATGGATTTAGTGTAGAGACGTCATAAACAATCAGGAAAAACATGACCTTGTGCAATGCCAAGATACAGGTTATTTAATTTACTGATAACAAAATCAATATTAATACCAATAAAAACAATATTCAATGATTATACAGTGTTGAATTGGTAACCTTTTAGAATAAGTTTATTTAAAGAATCGATAAGTTTACCGGGATCGTTTTAAATTTCCGTGCACAGTGAACAACATTTTCGTAAAAATGAGGATGTGATATCCCGTTTGAAATAAGCTTCTACAGGTACAACAAACTACAAACCAAATCTTTATATCTATGGAAGAATTTAGTAAAGGTTTTAAGTAATTTGTGGTAACGAAATCCCTGGCTTAATAATTTACCAGTAATACGTAGATTACGTTCGTTAAAATCAAAAACGTCACAACAGACACGGGCATAGTGAACGAGTTGTGAACTATAAACACCGTCAGATGGTGCCAAAGGAACATCACCATCCAAAAAGGGAAAATTAACAATAGGGAACGAAAAATCGTCCTTTTTGTTGTAAATTTTAGTGTGAAGCTTCCCGTGTAAAACCGAAATATCTAAATCAAGAAAGGACAGTTATAACCGTTTAAATTTGATTTATTTAAAGTAAGTTCCTTTGGAAAATTCTTTATTATTTAACGAAAAAACATCATTAAGATAACGGTAAGTGTTGTTGAATTTATCAATTAAATGCAATTTAGACGGGTCTTTACTGAGTTTGGTCATAAACTGTGATTCATAACAGTACAAAAATAAGTCTGCTATTAAAGGGGCGCAATTAGTGCCTATTGGGATACATACAACCTGTCGATAAACTTTGTTGCCGAAACAGACATAAATATTATCAAGGAGAAACAATTAACAGTTTCAATCATCTCATCACACCTCCAGTAAGTATATCTAGCATATTTACCTTTCTCATTAGAAAAAAGGGCTTTAAATGAGTTGCAGCAAATATATTTGCATTCAGATTTACCAAACGACTATTAAGGAACAGGTTAAAAGCACCGAAAGATTAGTTGTAGAATACTTACTAGAGGCCGATATGAAACGATATTTTATTGTTTTTTTTTGTAGTTTAGGTAACCAATACATAGTAGGGACCTTCAAATGTTCTGCAGAAGCCTTAAGCTGTGATGTGGTTATGATATGTTTATTTACTATATTACCATCTGTGGAGCGCACGGACTTGAATGTAGATTAATTTAAAATTTCATTCTTAAGAACGTCCGGGTAGTATTTACGAAACACTACCACCACATTGTTGGCTGCCTTATCGGCCGGTACCAACACAAACCGCTTTGAAAGTTCTTGAAGCTTATTTCTTATTCTGGAAATAGGCGTATTATGTACTCTTTTATTTATTTCTGAATTATTTTCAAAATGCGATATTCTATTATTTACAGCATTCATACATTCAAATAAGAATCAAGAGATTTTTTATCAGATTGTTTCCGGTTACACTAATTTTTACAAAACGAGGAAAGAGCATCTTTGGTAACCTGACGACACTGTTTCCAATCTAATTTAGATGGAAGACGATATTTTGGTCCTTTTTTCAAAAAGTTTTAAAACTCTTTGTCCTGGACGATTTAGGTCCCCCGTAATAACATGGCCATAGGGAACATATTTAAACTTCGACGATTCACAGTTTCAAGTTAAAGGAGTACTATTTTCTACATCGACCTCTGATGAACTTGTCTGTTCTTTAAATAAACTTATTTTAAAAGGTTAACAATTCAACACTGTAATAGGATCTTGAATATTATTTTTATCGGTATGAATATTGATTTTGTTATCAGTAGATTAAAACTAAACTAAATTTTATTGTTATACACATATGTCAATCAACCTGTCAATACCTATATTTGAAAATTGCACAAAGTCATTTTTTTCACTGACTGTGAATGAAGTCTCTACACTTAGACCGTGTTCACATTGACCTAAACTCGGTGTTGTGTAAGTGTAACTCACACGTAAGATAAACATAATTACGTTCCAATTGATAAAACTCAATGTTTACATGTAGTGTAAACATGTTTTGTCTATATGCAGTCGATACTCGATGAAGGCCTTGTCGAATCGACTTGACTTGCACAGAAATGATTGCCAATGATTCACTCATAAGTGCATTACTTAAAAAGTGTGAGGTAAATGTATTGTTTGTCTAGTACATGTATCTCGGATTCGTTAAATTACCCTTAAAACTAAAAAAAAAACATTACCCCCTCCATTTGCCAAATACTCCTTGGAGAAGAAATACCATTTGAAACAAACAGAAAAGATAGGAATATAGTGATCCCTAGTATATCATTCCTTCTTCTCCTTCAATCTCTGTACCGATGTAATGCATTGGCTTTATGCGATAAAAATATATATTCTTCGCCTGTAAGCACGCTGCAGCAGTCTACGTTTTCTAATGATTAATCGAGACATCTTTATTATTTTTAAACTACTGAAAATCATCAAAATGACTTTCATAAAGAAGCAATCACTTAACTTAAAAAAAAAGGGGGGGGGGGTATTTTGTTAATTTACCTGAGCCAGAAATTTTTCCGCGCAAACGTTTTATTCCGGTTTTTTTCGATGCTGGTAATCAATTTTTTTTTCAACATTTAACACTATAATGTATGGGGAAACTCTTGATTTAGATATTTTTGTATCATCTGTAGGACTTTTTTTTTATCCAATTGGGGTTCGGAACATTTCCATCGATCCCCCCTCCCCCAAACCGATTTGAAGTCAAATGGTCGTTCCCTTACTGCCAGAAAACTTTGCATTCGGTTCTACGCAATGAACATTTAAATGACATAGAGTTTACAAGTGTGAACAAATCTTATGTACAGGTAATTAAACAATGTGTATAGATGTGAACAAATTTAATGTGAAACCAATGTCCAGTACATTAACCTAATTGTATACAAGTTTACTATACATGGCGTTTGAATGTGAACACGGCCTAAATCATTGGGATGTTGGATGTAAACTTATTCGTATTCAAGCATTAGTTTTCTCGTTTGAATTGTTTTACATTTGTCATTTCGGGGCCTTTAATAGTTTACGATGTGGTATGAATTGCTAATTTTTGAAGTCTGTACGGTGACATATAGTTGCTTACTTCTATGTCATTTGGTCTCTGCTGGAGAGATTTTGTTATAAGCAATCGTATCACATCTTCCTATCTTAATTTTGTCCTCAAAAATATCAAACGTCATTGAAAGGTCTTAAAATAACAGTAATAAAACATTTGTGATATAACATAATGTTATATTGTACTGGAAAATGTTAGTAAATGAATGTATTGCACATTGTTTATGTCTGCATTTGTCCGACTTATTTTTAACGTATATATCTTTAATTATTAACTATTATGCATTTATTTAAATGGATATTTGAGGGTGCAAATGATATGGTTATAAGCATTTTTTAAATGATATATTCATCTGCATGTTATATTAGCATCTTCAACTTTTATTGATAAAACTTACCTTGAAGAAATGCAATTACCTTACTGTTGATACATAAACGATCAAAAGTCTTTTGATTTTGGTTAAAAGGTCAAGCAACTAGTGAAGTGGCTCCAATTATGTAGAATTGACTACAAAAAAGGGGAAAAAGAGCACATGCAAAACATGCAAAACATGCTAATTAATCATCACTCAAAAATTCATTAGTAATTTAACAGTAAAACCCTAGAACAAAAAATCATTTGAGCCTCTGTACTGTTCCACGAACAATGTAATTTACAGAATATAGTTTACCTAATGTGTGCTATTAAATGTAGATGAACATCGGCAAACATTCAAGATTCTTTATATCAATTCTAATTAACCGGACCATGATCCTTCTTGTTGTCCACAAAAGTACGCATCATTGAAAAAATGTACTGCCATACTGATAGCCATATACTAAGAACGCCTTTCCGAACAGGTAGACGGAATTTCTGGACGAGGGCATTAGGTACTGCAATGCCATACGGTTAAAAACATAACAACAAAGGTGTAGTAAATTTATCAAGTCCAGCATGCTGTGGTGTTAATGTAATGAGTTTATTCTACACTAGCTTAAGATCCAAGCGTGTAATCATGGTCGAAAACATTACCATCGTTCAAATGTAAATCTGAACCACTATACGAAGAAAATCGGAAATTTCTTCCAATTCAGTTTTCAAATAAAGGAATAGATGCTAGCAACTTCTGCAACGTTCTTCAACACAAAGAAGTAACATTTGAAATTCCGCCTAAATTTCAAAATCAGTCTGTTCCTATTGTCTCCTATAGCTACACCAAAACCATTGCACCTGAGATATTCAACTATAAAAAAGATAACAAGATCTTCCAAAAGCCCTCTGATATGTGACTGTTCCTACTATTCATATATTTACATGCCCTCTTGATATGTAATTACTGGTGATTTAAATATAATTTAACCTGAACACCTCCGGAAGGTGATATATCATTGTCCAAAATTTAGATAACCACAACACATCAATTGGAACCATAACTTTAAAATACAAATTGATTTCGTTGCGAAGTACGCCAGAACATGGGCAAAACGAGAAAATGTGAACTAGGTAGTCTGTCAGAATGGGTTTAAACAATTAGGTCGTTGATACAGCGTAAAATTCACAAGTTGAAAACAAACCTATTTAATGTTGGACCTTAAGGAGGTAGACCTAGGTTAAGGGAAATAACTCTTAAAATCATCAGTACGTTTGTGTCAACCATTTTCAAAAACATATTCTAAGCTTCTAGGTTACATAGATTATTTTTAATCTGTTTCAGATAAATGCTTAAAAAACATTGATGAACTTGACTTTTACAAACGCTTAACTGATTTAAAGAGTTATCTCCCTGAGCCAAGGTCTACCCCCTTAATCTGTTTCAGAGACAAAGAGGCTGTGAACTGTTTGAAGTCTCTTCATGGCAAACTTGTTGTTGTTTCTGCGGACAAACACTTGTGTAATCCTACGTACAAAAACGTAACCTTTAATGAGATTTTGGGAAATCACAAGTCCTTCGTGGCCTCTGTGCATATCTGAGGACTTACCTTGTTTGTATAGGATATCTAAACTTCACAAAGCTCCGTACAAACAACAGTACATTACCGCCTCAACTTCATGTTCTACCAAGGAAATGAATGTTAGATATACCAAAATTTTGTCCGCAGTGAGAGAGAGAGAGAAGTACTGTGACACTGTTTATTTGCGTAGTTGCATTACCCATATGTGGATTTTAAGAACGTCTGAGAAAATGTATATCTTGTTCGTTCTCTCAAATAAATTCCATCAAAACCTTCGATTTTTTTCACCCTTTACACCACCATACAACATGAAAAAAGGGACAAGGACATAAAAACTGACAAATCAAACGTTATTATCCAACCAAACGAGTGATAAAAACTGTTATACTTCTGACTTCTGACCACCTGTATAAAGGGTGTTTATACATGTTATAGTTCCGTTATATTTAAAAAAAAAAAATGGGTGAGCAACCCAAACAGATATAAAAGGTTAATGTGTCAATAATTGGGATCCAGCAGCCAAAACTGTGTAGGTATGCATTCCAGAAATACAACCCAACGGCCTAAAAAATTTAAACCGAAATTCAAACAAATCTAACAAAAGTCGCCAACAAAAAAGTTTTTGTAGTTGATAGTTAAGTGACAAAGACGCCGAAAAAAAGTTTTGTAATTTATAGTACATACATTAGATAGTATACACTTTATTCATCAAGTGAAATTAAGTAAATATAAATACAAGGGTTAACAAAATGGAAACAACACTATAACAAACTTTTGTGTCCAAATCGCACCTCAGGAACGCTCAGAGTCAAAAACCTGATAGCGGGATACATATATACCGAGTTACGTCAAAGTCAGACGACCAAAACAAAAATAATAGCACGAAGACAAATAAAGGCAAAACGTTCAAATATATTAAAACATACTTAACTTCCGCACCTAGAATCTATAACTCAAGACCATCTTATACCATTTCTGAAGTAGACACTCAACATTTATCTGTTAGGTGTTGGTACTTTCAGATGAACTAGACTTTCTTTGTAAAACCATTGCTAACTATTACTTTGCTCAGACAAAGATGACGTTTTACAAAGTCTTCAAACTCTTGAGTTGAGAAATGTATACTACATACGCGGGGGGAGTTGAAATATTGTTGCTAAGGTGAGAAAAATTTCAAATTTCAAAACTGAAATTGTGTCAAAGATACAATACTGAGATGACCGCTGTTGTCAAAATCGAGATTAATGTCCAGAAATGAGGCAGAGGAAGCTGTATCTGTGGTTACTTTAATCTCTAGTTCAGGCGGAATTATTAATGGAACCCTTTCAGAAAAATTTGGATTGTAAATGAAAAAAAACATAATCAATATACCTGTATGTTTAATTAAATGATCTAGCTTCTATGATCATCTTACTTTTTTCAAGTGTCTGAAGGAACTCCGGTTCATATGAAAATATGAAAAGATCGATCAGGAGAAGTGCATAGTTGGTTCCCACAGGAATGACGAGAATATGCTAAAAAATTCTATCTCCACATTCAACAAAAATGTTGTCAGTGACAAGTTTCAGCATACTGATCACTTGTACTTTGGTGTAGCATGTTTTATTTTCGGGCTCATTTTGATCAATTATGCAGAATTATATAAAAAAACAAAATTATTGTAGCGAATAGTACCATTTTTATCGAGTAAGCATTAGAGTTCAGTACTTTTTTTTTTAATAATATTTAATAATTTGATAATCGCTTCTGAGATTGAATGTTCTGTCAAGTGATTAAATGGTTTTCCTATGTCGACTGACTGTCCCTCTTTAAACGGATTGTTATTGTGTTTTGTTTACATTTAATGGCTAAACTTCATAAATACACAACGAAACAACATTGATACCTGCAGCTACATGTTTGCATGACATATTATCTGTAAATAATCCAGGTTTTTATAAAGCATACGAGTGAAAGGAATAAGAGCAATAAGGCCCTTATTTGGCCAAAGTATTAGAGCAAATTGAACAGTTAAAAAAAAGTAATATCACAAGAATACTAAACTCCGAGGAGAATTCAAAACGGAAAGTCCCTAATCAAATGGCAAACTCAAAAGCTCGAACACACCAAACGAATGAATAACAACCGTCATATTCCTTACTTGGTACAGGCACTTTCTTATGAAGAACATTATGGTGGATTAACCCTGGTTTCATAGCTAGCTAAACCTCTCACTGGTATGACAGTCGCATCAAATTCCATTATTTTAACAACCGTTACGATGCGTGAACAAAACAAACAGACATCATAGGCAAACATGTCACAAATAGGGGTACAGCAGACAATACTGTGTTATTATCTTAATCACTATAAAAACAAACAAATATGTAACGAAGAAGCACGAAAAGACAAATTGTTATTTGGACTGAAAGTTGTCTCATTGGCACTCACACCACATCTTCCTATATCTATATTGACAAAGCACATTAGCAAACAATATAAAATCTTAAATGTGTCACAGCTACACTAAGGTTCAAGATGTTCAGAAAATAAAAACAAATTTAATATTTAACGAATAACCATGGCAACAAACCATGACGAAAGTTTTATATTTTGTAAAATTTCTTGAATTTTATTATTTTACATCAGCTTTAAAGTATATAATAGATTGTAAAAGTTTGTGAGCAACTATAAACCAACCATACATTTGATGAGATCATGTCAATAGTTATAACGAAGCTTCACATACCTTATTTTATTTTTCTGCGCTTTGCACGAAATTTTCACAAAGGAAATGACAAGGAAATACTGCACAAAGTTTTTTCATTTTCATGAAAACGGTGAACATTATGACGTAAATATGACGTCATAGCACAAAACATCTTATTTGAATTATTTATATTTTTTTCATTTTTAAGCATTTCCAAACATAATGTGCAAACTAATAAAAAAATCAAAAACTTTATTTCCTTTGGCCAATACCCGATCTTAATGACTGGTTCTTACTGATGGTTATAGTTATTTTAAAGCGTGTTGATTATTATAGGTTTCATAACGAATGAGAAAGGGATATCGCTTGGTCTCAACTCGAGTCATTTAATTTCAATATAATAATAAACGAGCCTTGTGCGAGTTTATAATTACTATTCAAATTAAATAACGGGAGTTAATATCAAGCGATATCCAACTATGACGAGTTGTTCAACCTATTTCTCTTATGGTAAAAATTCTGATTGTGTTAAATTAAAAATTCCGTGAATCGTTGATTTAGTCTTTTGCAGTGGCACATCAGACATTTAAAAAAAAATGTGCGGTTCAGAATGTAGTAAAATTGACAAAAAAAAAAAGATTTTCAGATTCAAAGTATAGGTGCTTTGTATATTATTGAACACAAAACATATCTCCGTTGCCATGGGTGAAATGTACATCGTCTTAATCTTTGAAATTCATCATTGACCTAACGAATAGCCAATGAAAATATCGCGATCTCGTCTCATGATGCTTGATAACCAAAATCAAGTTATACTCATTCTTCGTGTCATATTTTCGTATCACACTACTAGCAGTATAATTCGAGAAATATATTTCCATGCGAGAAATAGATAACAGACTACAACCATAAGAAAAAGGGGTTTATTAAAAACTGTTACTGGTGGTTTTGAATGCACTTTTGTATATGTATATTTATCTAATACATAATGAATATACCGAATCGAAACTCTCTTTCAAGTTATTAGTTACATTTTATTTGTAATAATAATGAAAAGAGTCTTTTTGAATATCGACATACCGAGACTGTATTTTATGGCTACTTTTCGATTAACAAACGCCCTTATTTATAAAGTACAAAATTGTTTTATTGTATTGGTGCTTATTAATTTCTAACTGCATATTTGAATACACATTTCAAATAGAATATTACTACAAAACAAACATTTATTTGCTCTTTTTCAAAAAATATAATTTAAACTTGTTTTAATCAAGTTAGTAAAAAAATTCTCATTGAAAGCTTAAATATGAAATGCAGTTTTACTTAAAAACATGATGCATGACTCTACGACGCATATCATGCGAAGCGTTACAAATCACATTGTGTAATTAGTTCAACAAATGACATTTAAGCATATAAGAATTGGATATGGTACATTATTATAATATATCTAATGACTATATTCAAAGAAATCTACAGGGCATGTGCAGTATCAAATAATTTTCACTTCAAATATTTCAAAATATAACGTTAAACTTTTTTCAAAATATAAAAAACCAAGGTAAAGAGTATTTCACAAATTCCTTAGTACGAAATTCAAACATTATTTAACTGAATTTAGAAGAAATTAAAGAAACCAAAAGAAAGTAGTAGCCGATCACAAATTTTTAAATGATCAATTTACTTTCAATCAAATTATTTGTTTTGCCAGTGGGGGGGGGGGGGGGTTAAGGAAAATGCATCTTTTTTTTAAAAAGAAAATCGCCATTGATGTGAAAGGCTTTTTCTTGTGCAACTGAAGAAAAGAAATAAAAATAACGATTAAGCAGTGTGAGGTGCAAATTTTGCACATGTATTGTTTCAACGCTATGTTGATAATTATTTTTGCTACAAAACCAACCTAAAATACATTTTATCATGTGCAAAAATATATTTGATTTTGATAGTATTCATTGGACAAAATTTTAATGGCGATCCTTGATAAATAATGATGACAATATCATAGGTCTGTGAAACAAATTGCTAAACATCAAAAGGGAATTTGATTTTCTCATGATTGCAAAAAGTCATCAAGACAATTTACTATTACTTGTTGAGACTAAATACGCTGAATATACCTAAGTGTATGGTATTTAAACATTACATCATTATAACCGTAAAAGTAGAAAAATAATTCCGAAAAATATATATTATTTTGCTGCTAAAGCTGCATCACCATTACCAAACATTGAAATGGAAACCAAAGTCCACAATAAGAAAGAAATGTAATAGATCTTGATCATCAAAATTGGACCTAAAGATTTTCCGTCTAACGTTCATTAACCAATAATAACATCCTGCTTAAAATGCAGCAAACTGAAACTCGTTGTATGAATTTATAATGTTAAAGTAACTCTCATTAAATTACATAAACTCTACGATTGCTGCTAACTGTTTATGTATTTTGCCTCTTGTTGCATATGTAAATATGTGTCTGAGTGTTTCCAAATAAAGTATATTGTTATATTGTTATTGTTATTGTTTAAATTTATCTTTAAAAAAAGGAAAAAAACATCATTGCTATAATAGAATACTTTGGAGAGG
This sequence comes from Mytilus galloprovincialis, assembly GCF_965363235.1. Classification (NCBI taxonomy): domain Eukaryota; kingdom Metazoa; phylum Mollusca; class Bivalvia; order Mytilida; family Mytilidae; genus Mytilus; species Mytilus galloprovincialis. The sequence goes on along the minus strand of NC_134838.1, from coordinate 50,912,775 downwards.
TCTTCAATAATACAAAAGGTAAGACAATTTCATTCTTCATTTACAAAATTTAACTCAGACTTGATACATGTACAATCAGCTTATCACTGCAGACATTTAGTGTGTGCATCACCCAAAATCAGATAAGCATGTAACTTATATAAGATTAATGTTTCAAATTCTACCAAATAATGAATAACAAATTAATCTCCATCTGTCAAGTCGACGACCATGCAAATCAGTAACCAATAATACAATCAAACCTAAAATGTAGTCAACTGAATCTCGTTGTATAAATGTATAATGTTAAAGTAACTTTCATTAAGTTACATAAATTCTACGGTTGTTGCTTACTGTTGTAATTTATCTTAAAGAAAAGGATACTTTGAAGAGGTCTTTAATTATAAAAAAGGTAAGACATTTTCTTTCTAAATTTACAAAATTTTACATAGACTAGATACATGTTCAATTAGCTTATCACTGCTGACATTTAGTGTGTACATCACCCGAAATAAGCTCAGCATGTAACTTATATAAGGTAAACGTTGCAAGTTCCACATAATAATTACTAATAAAGAAATTTCCATCTGTCAAAATGACGACCATGCAAATCAATTGTATACATGTTCCTCAATTGTAATAAGTAAGTTTGATTTGTCAATTTCTTTTCTGCTATTTACATCAGCTTTTCTGTTGTGTAGACATTAATTTAGAATCATTTGAGAATTATTCATACATGTTCTTGTATATTATGAGCAAAAAGAGATGATTTTATATTTTTCATAAAGTCGACATAAAACTAGTTTGTCCGCAGAAACAAATCATCTTTACTAAAGATGAACTGGTTAGTGCTTTATTTTATCCCTGACCATTTACAAACGAGATTGTATTTAATATCACCTTAAATCTAAGGTAACAAAAATACACAAAATATTTCCATAATACTCATACTTCAGGTGTCAGTGAATTGAATTTTAGTAAGCTCTACAAATGTCAAGCGTTATATCACTTACACACTCAATTTTAAAAAAAAGTTTTCTTTCGAAGTTGAGTCTAATGTTTCACATTTCGACTAATCACAATTTGAAAAATAGTTACTATACTCTTTACACAATCTTTAATTTCTTTACCTGGAAAAGATGTTGGAGGAAAAATAAATCTGTTAGAAATGTAGATAATTTAATGTTGAAATGGAGAGCATAAAAGAACAATAAATAAAAATAAGAGGGGGTGGACCTATCGGGACTCCGGGATCGGGTGTTTTTAAGCTCGGGATTTCGTGATTGATACTTTCGGGATCCGGGAATTCTTTTTTCGAATTTCGGGATGTCGGGATTTGAATTTCTTTAAATTCGGGACCTCGGGATTTCATGTTTTTAAGCCCGAGATTTCGGAATCAGAACCCCTCTGACCCCCCCCCCCCCTTCCTCAGATAACAATTTATGGATTTCGTGAGCCAGAAGCACGCCTCTTCGTTTCCTTCATTAGGAACGCTCAAACCTAGAGATTTACATCCTAGGGTGAATAAAAAACAACGTAGATATGTTAGGAGCTATGACCAAAAGGACATTCAAAATAATTGCTGGAAACTATTTCTATATATATTGCATTTAATGCTGTTTAAAAAAAAATCACTGTCTTTTCCTTGGTTACTTATGATTTGAGGTCAAATTAGTTATCAAAGGTACCAGAATTATAATTTAGTACGCCAGACGCGCGTTTCGTCTACATAAGACTCATCAGTGACGCTCATATCAAAATATTTACAAAGCCAAACAAGTACAAATATATTGAGTCACCTAATAATTGTGATAAATAATGAAAAGTTAACATAAAGCTTTCTTCCAAATGTTTGTTTGTTTCATCAAATATGACATTCACTGTATTCTTCATGACTGTGAATTTGTTGGATTAAATTATTTAAGTTTGGTTTGGTTTGATATAATTGGCAAAAGCTCACCAAATTACTTTTACATATACAATAAATTCAGGAAAAGATTAGAAAATAGTCTAAACCTAAAAAGAAAGGAATTGATATTCTAAATCAGCAGTTTCAGATTGAAATTTAGTTGAAATGAGAATGAACTTTAAATCTTCATATACAAACAACTACTTGAAAGTTAAGCAATGTGATGGATCAAACTTATGAAAATTAGTAATAATAGAGGACAGAGGTGCTCAACCCTGAGTATTATCTAGTCATGTTCAAATGTTTATAAACTCATTGGATTTTTCAATTGAAAAACTTGCCTATACACTCTTTAAAAAAAATGGGATTGTAGTTACTACCATGGAGACATATTCGTGGTCATCTATCGCACATATATTTGATAGCAGTCAACAGAATTATGACGACGTTCTTTAACATTCGAGGGATGACCCAAACTTTACCAATAGGAATTCTTTGTTCAAAAGCTTCCTTGTAAGCAGCAACTTTCTATCAAGGACTTCATGAGAAGAAACACAAGATGTGAAATATTGTATTGTGACCATCTAAACGAATATGTTTTCACAGATGAATGTCTGATTTACAGGTATAATCAGTTGATGTTAGAAAAGTGTAAAATTGTCAATTAAAGATCTTAATGATTTCACCAACATATTACTCGTTATCTCAAACAGCCGATTCCAAAAAATATATAGATTTAACCACTGCATTGATTGTGTTACGATATTTCTCAACTCGAGACAATTAACTTTTAAAATTTAAAACGCGAGGCTTGTTGAGCTTTTTGAATATCTATAATTGAACTGTTGAGAGTGGAGAAATATCGTAATTCACGAGATATAGTTTTGGAATCTGTTTCTCTAATGATTTTTAGGCGATGTCTAAAGAAAGTTTATCCTTCCTTTTCAAAGGTTTGCAGAAAGTTGTGTTCTTTGTGTTACATGTGACGTCATAAGGCATGGTCGCCTTTTTCATGACGTCACAATTGGAAATTCAGTAGAAATCAAGAAAATTTGACGTCATTATTGCATTTCGACCAATCAATTACCGAGAACAAAGTTTTTTCCGATTGAGAAATGTCAAAATAGCATGAAAATAGGAGAAACTTAATTCTCAAACTTTTACAGATTACGCATCATCATATGGATTAACTTTGGAGAGAATTTATCGCTCTAACATTTTTTTTAAGGAACGCGTGTCAATTGATCAATAGGTAGCGATTGTTATAACAGACCTCCGAAATCACCACTTCACACTTTTCTTTTTTTTTATATTCTGGAAATATTTTTTAAGATGATGTTTTTAATAAGAAAAAAAAATGTCGAGAGACTAGAGTCGAGACATTTAAGTAAGGGATCATCTAAACGTCCGAATTTGATAATAGATGCGACTGTCATACAAATGAAATGTTTATATAGCTATAAAACCAAGTTTGTTCAATCCACCATTTCTACATATTAAATGCCTGTACCAAGTCAGGAACATGACAGTTGTTTTCTATTCTTTTGATGTGTTTGAGCTTTTGATTTTGCCATATTATAAAGAACTTTACGTTTGAATTTTCCTTGGCGTTTGGTAGTTTTGTTATTCTACTTTTTAATCTGCACATTGATTTTTTTTGTGCCATTGCTACCAGTAAATATAAGATAATAGTTTTAGCAAATAACTCTTTTAGCTAACGATTACTGATGAATATAAAAAGAAGATGTGGTGAAGGTCATTTCATATTCTTTAAGTTTTATATGCTTCTATATGATTGGTTGGTTGGTTGGTAGATATATTGGTCGGTTGATTAATGAAATGATTTATTGATTGATTGGCACTTTGCATAACATGAAGAGACGCATATTTCATATTTCATATTGATTGATTGATTGTTTGTGTGACGTTCAGTGACAAATACTTAATTGAAGAAATTATTTTTCGATTAAAGAAGACATTTTCATGGAAACAGTCAATAATTAAACAAAATGTTTTCAAATTCACAGATATTTTTGGTTTCCAACTGTGTTTGATTCAAGCGCCACCAATGAGTTTTAAGAAAATACAACTCGAGTTTGGCGTATTAAATCATAATCCTAGTATATTTAATGAGTTCTACATGAACTCAAGAAAGCATATTTTGTAGCAAAAGTATAGTCAAATGCTCATTCATTGCACCATTAATAGATTTTAAAAAGATAACTTATTTTCTAGGTATAAAGGTATGGACAATTCACCTACGAAAACAACAGTTTCGTCGAATACAAATCGGATATGGAAAATTACCACAGGTTTATTTCTGTCCACTACAGTGATATTCGTAAGCCTATTTATTTGGAGTGAATATAAAGGTAGATATATACATTTATATTTGTTTTAAAGCTCGCACATTTTCGCAAATATAATGATGCTTTTAGAACTTCAATGTTATTATCAGGACAAATGTTTATGATGTATGATGCAGACGTCTTATACGTTCAGGTATTTCACATCCAATTTTTTATGGAAATATTCTTTATAAAGCACAAAGGTGTCAGTATTCACCTCAAAACCTAACAAAACCTTTGAATAGACTTATTAAGAAGGGATATAGTTACGATACTGTTGTCAGGTCATTAAAGATTGCATATTTTGGCGTTAATATTGATTCATTTATAGGGTATTTGCATCGGAACTAAACACATTTATTCAAAAACCAGTTGTTGGCATGACACGGGATATGTTCTTCTCATATATGTTATAATGGTATGATACTAAACCCCTAACGGGAAGGATTGTGCCTGATGTTCATATGATGAAATCATAATCTTTCAGTCAGTTTAATTGAAGTCTGTAGCTGGCATGTCAGTTAACTGCTAGTAGTCTGTTGTTATTTATGTATCATTGTCATTTTGTTTATTTTCTTTGATTACATCTTCTGACATCAGACTCGGACTTCTCTTGAACTGAATTTTAATGTGCGTATTGTTATGCGTTTACTTTTCTAAATTGGCTAGAGGTATAGGGGAGGGTTGAGATCTCACAAACATGTTTAACCCCGCTGCATTTTTGCGCCTGTCCCAAGTCAGGAGCCTCTGGCCTTTGTTAGTCTTGTATTATTTTAATTTTAGTTTCTTGTGTACAATTTGGAAATTAGTATGGCGTTCATTATCACTGAACTAGTATATATTTGTTTAGGGGCCAGTTGAAGGACGCCTCCGGGTGCGGGAATTTCTCGCTACATTGAAGACCTGTTGGTGACCTTCTGCTGTTGTTTTTTTCTATGGTCGGGTTGTTGTCTCTTTGGCACATTCCCCATTTCCATTCTCAATTTATTATGATGTTGTAATGATTGTCAATGAGACAACTATCCACTACAGACCAAATGGCGTAGATGTTAGCGGACTGCTTTCAACAATGAGAAAAACCCTAACCACATATCAAGCTATAAAAGACCCCGCCATAACAAATTGTAAATGAACTTAAATGATCTGATTTATATACAAAACAACAAACGAGAGACAAATATTATATACACTAACATACTACTAGCACTGAATTACAGGTCCCTGACTTTGGACAGACACATACAAAATGTGGTGGGGTAAAACATGTTTAAGCGTCCTATCCTTCGATTAACCTTGGACAGTGGTGTAACCACACACCATAGTAACAAAAGTATCTGACTTTACATGTTAAGGCCCGTATTTATAAAGGTGGTTAAAATTTAAACTAAGTTTAAAATTAAAACGTATTCATAAAAGTGGTTTACATAAATTAAACTTGGCAGGAAACCCAAGTTCTAGTCAAGAATAAAGGAAATAAAGGGACACAAAAATCTCCGGAGACCAGAAAAACGCACAATGGCCACATTAACCCTTACCAGGAACACGGATCCCGTTAAACTAAGGTGAACGCACTTCTGTGCACCGGAAAGGAGACTTGTTAGATCTCTTTCAACTTGCAATACATCTGCCATGTTTTTTACTTCCCATGTTATATGCTGTGATGGATCTTCCCTATGAAGCCCGAATAACAATGAGTGCCCTCATTTTAAATTTTAACTACCATTATCTTTTTTTTCATTTTTTTTTCACATGGTATATAGGCTCATATATACACTGTCAAGGTAACAAATCAAATTGCAGTATTAGCTGGGATATATTATTCCAGTATAATATAATACACAAACTGTCTATAATAAAAGGTGTCATTCCGGCGTATCACAAGATATTACAGGCAGTACGTGTTATATTATACTGAATACACTTTTCAATATATCACTCCTTTATACCAACTGTGCATACGTATTGGGAACGCAATTTCCGGTCACTGGAGGGTGATATATCGGGGTGAACTATCGGGGCTATCAACCATTGTTAAGGACTCGGAGTTAGTACGGAATAGACCTTTTTCACCTCAAACGATAACATAGTCGCCAGCAAAAATAGAAGCCAAGGTAAAGTGTTAATCCTTTTCGTCACAAATACTTCGAAATGACAATTAAACATCATTCAATAGAAGCTTTCTTTGACAAATTTTATACTAGCTTCATTACAACAAGTTTAGATGTCATTTTCTGAAAGAGAGCAAAGAACTGTTTGTATTGTAGTAAATTTAAATCATTTAAAATTTGTATTCAAATACACTGTTGAAGATTACGAAGATCCAATAAAATACAACAATTTTGAATGTCACTAGTGTCTTCGATAAAAAAAAAAAAAGTCGTCATCGATAGCAGTATCATTATGTTAAATCAAAAAGACTCAATTCATTTTTATTAGACGTGTTAGGAAAGAGATTTAAATACTGCACTGATGTTAAATACTAATACCGATATATGATTTAAATGTGGACTTTCTCAAAATGCAATTGCATTGAAAAGTCTCCCGACGTTTTGTGGTGTGTTTGATACAATATGAAGCGAACGGTTAACGTCGACTCGAAATTTTAAGACGTGCATTGGCCTTAAGTAGATCCAAAGGCGGATATATATTGTCTACTACTATCTGCATGGTATGAGTGCAATGCATAAACAGAGGGACGAAAGAACGGACGAATTGACCATTTCACCAATCACTTTATACCGTCCAATTTAGAAAGCGGAGTGTATAGTGAATATTAGGCAAAACAAAATGAACGAAATCGAAAAAATAAATGCCCGACGTATAATTTAGCAGACTTTGTTTTGCAAGAGGTGAAAATGAATATTCCATTTTCAAAATATCCTTCTGACTCAACGAAAATAAAATTAACTTTTCTATATGAAAGTTTAACGCCACTTTCAAGAATATCTCAATCTAATCGTGGTGTACTGTTTTGTTGGTGGAGGAAGCCGTGATAACAAGAAAAAAAAAACTTCCGACCCTTCACCGAAACGTAAATTTAACGTGCTTGATAATGTCCAAACGTTGTTATCTTTTAAAACTTAATTCGATAACGGTTTCCTCTGTTTCCAAAAAAAAACAGGTTGATAGAAAGAAAAATGTTAATGTCAGGGAAAATTCACACATTTTAACGGTTTTTTTTTTTCAAAGTATTGTTGCTTTTCAACATTACAATAAATTGCAAATGACAGTTCTAGATAAAACTAAAATATAAAGATAATCAAATTAAAAACGTTTTCGTTTTATCCTTTTTTTTTTTTAATTATCAAGTACACAAATTTCTAGTTTGGTTTATTTTTTTTAGAATTTTACGCTACTGTGTAACTAGAAAAAGATATAAAATAAGGAGATGTGGTATGATTGCCAAAATAGACAACTATCTACCAGAGACCAAATGACAGAAATGTTTGCAACTATATGACAACGGTATGACCTCCAACATGGAGCAAAACCAATCCCGCATAAAAGCTAGGAAAGACCTCGACAATACAAGTATATTTTGAATAAATTTCAAATAAACGAACGTTTTGAAAAAAGATTGATATATAGAGAATATCATATGGCTTTTTCAATATCACATCCGCATCAACACGATAAACCAATATAACCCAAAGAGCTCTGCTCGAGGGATATATTGGTTGAGGGTTGATACGGTGTGTGATATTGGAAAAGACATATCATATACACTTTATTATATACATATACTTGAGGGGGATAGGAACTTTATAGGGACTCCGGGATCGAGTGTTTTGTAGCTCAGGATTTTTGGATTGACCCTTTCAAGATCCGGGATTTATTTTTTTTAATTTCGGGATTTGGGATTTCAATTTATTTAAATTCGGGACCTCGGGATTTCGTGTTTTTAAGCCCGGGATTTCGGAATCAGGACCCCTCCTACCCTCCCACATACTTCAAGTAGATTGTTTTTTATGTGACATGACGTCATATAGATAAAGAGGTTTGAAATGACGTCATACAGATTATAGGTTAGACATGACGTCATACAGATAAGGGGTTTGATAAAGCCTTTGCAACAGTGACTACAATCGATGACGTGACGTCATACAGATTGAAGGTGTGATAAAGCCTTTGCCACCGTGCTGATATCGATATCATCACGGGTGGCTGATACAGCATGCTTGCCAATGAATTATTACACCTACAATTTATCTGTATTTACTTCTAAGTATATAATAGAAAGTAATAGATCGAATTCGAATGTGATTTGATTCTGTCGGGTTTTTTTTATTCATTTATTTTGATCAAATTATAGATTTTCCTTGTAGTCGTTCGACGAAATAGTAAGAAATAGGGACACAACGATCTTAAACTTCTTCGATCAATACTATTAAACAATAATGATCGTATTGTTTTGCTGGATTCTCGTCCGTGTATTGCGGAATACATTTTATACTATTTTATTGTTTAAAAATCTTTTCATCATTATCAAAGAGGGGGCAAGGGGGTTCCAATAACAGCAAAACAGTTAACTGATTTGGCTTAAAACAGATAACAAGGAATTAAAAAGGGACAAAAAAAGATAACAGTAAATTAAATATTAGAATCAGTCTGGTCCAGGACTAATCCCGTAGATCTTATCATATATATACTGATTGTATGGACCTATACCTACATGTAGACCTTAACGGAGTCATATATACATTTTAATTATGATCCTCATCAGGTTTTCTGGTCATATTTTTTTCTTTTTATTATACATATTGATAATTGAAAAGATTTGAATTTAATATGTACCCATGGGGTACAAGGACCATTATAATGCAAAAAACGTTTGTAACGTTCATTTTGATTGGATAACGTCACTTTCTTACATGGCATCAATTGACAATTGATGCTATTGGACGTACGCACAAGCGCAGACTGCATATGACAGATTTCAAATACATGTTTTAACGTTGTTTTCTGTCAGTTTCATTAGAATGGAGATAACAATATTGTATTTTAAGCTACGACGGCATCAATTTGGGATTTGATGGTCGCAAATACCCGTTTACTGTCTCCGCTAACGCGTCGCCAGTAAACTTAATTTGCGACCATCAAATCCCCAATTGATGCCGTCGGAGCTTAAATTTCAATACAGTTATCTCCTAATTATCCCCATATTTACGTTAAAGTCAAATTCGAGCAATTCTTAATATCAAGAAAAAGAAAACATATGGGTAGGGATACCTGCTGAAGATAGGTCTTTAGGTCCATACGACTTTTACCGAAACACCTTTTATATATGTGGTGTACAAGATATCATTTTGTACAAATTATAATTTGTTTTTGATTTTGTACTAATTGTTTTTTGTACAAAAAGTGCATGCATGTACAAATTACAGTTTAAAATAAAATTGAGAATGGAAATGGGGAATGTGCCGAAGAGACAACAACCCGGCCATAGAAAAAAAACCAGCAGAAGGTCACCAACAGGTCTTCAATGTAGCGAAAAATTGTACACATTTCGACTTGAGCTCACTTAAAACTTGTACATCAATTTCTGTGGGTTTTTATATTTTTGGTTGTTATTTTCAAAATCAAATGAAGCCAGTGACACTTAGTTAATTTGAGTTTTAGAACGTTTTTTTTTTCTTTCTGAAAAACGATTAAAAGACACATCTTTATTTTGCAACAACAATTTCTGAGCTCCACAAAAGACAAAATGACACATACATTAATAACTATAGGCCATTATACAGCCTTAAAAAATTAGCAAACTCATGCCGCATAGTCAGCTATAAAGGCCCTGAAACGGAAGAAATGTAAAACAATTCAAACGTGAAAATTCATATACAAAATAATGAACTAAAAAATATGTAACACAGCAACAAACAACAACCACTGAATTACAGGCTTCTGACTTGGGACAGGCACATTCAGAGTGTGGTGGGGTTAAAAAATGTTAGTTGTCGCCCAACCCTCCTCATCCTGGGACAGGGTTTAATAGCACAACATAAGGTTTATTATGTGGTCATTGAATAATATTTTTTATATAACAAAATCAATACTAGTCAATTTAAGTCAAATTTTGTACAAAAAGTTATTTGTATAGTCAATTTTTGTACAAATTACAACATGCACAAATTATGTGTACAAAGAAAGTTAAAATACAAATTATAATTTGTACACATTTTGTACAAAATGTCATCAAAATACATGTTCATAGACAATGAAATGTATTATAAAGGACAAACATAATATATACTGTATTTGTCCTGGACCCGACTGATTCTAATACATGAATGTTTATGTGATGTATGGTTCTGGAATCCTGCTACAAAAACGGCACCACCAAATCCTCACTTAAATTCGGATAGACCACAATAGACATATAAAAATATGTGGTATTAGTCAAAATGTTCAATTTCTCCTGAATATGGCTGTCAAAATGCTAACATTCCAATTTTCAATAACAGTTAACAAAAAAAATAAAAGTCCCATAACAGCTAACAAGGAATAAGACAAAAACAGCTAACAGCAAATTTATTTTCAGAATAACAGATAACAAAGAATTAAATTGCCCCATAATAGCATAACTGTCAAACCCCTTGCCCCCCTCATCAAACAAATCCATACACACTGAAGGCCGTACCTTGACCTATAATGGTTCACTTTTATACATTGTTACTAGGATGGAGAGTTGTCTCATTGGCACTCATACCACATCTTCCTATATCTAGGTAACTACAGTGAATGATTATTTGTGCTTTTTGAGATGGTCCCCAATATATTGGTCATAATAACATGACAAAATTTCATCAATTGCAATAAGCATGCATTATAAATCAAAACATTGAAACTTTTAATGAATGTACTGGTGTACTGTCGTAAATTCATGGGAGTTGTCCGTTGTTATTATGTGGTTTTCATGTTGTAATGTACTACGTACATTTGTATTATATTATTTATCTATGTATTTCTCTATCCTAAGTGTTCTTGGGTTTATTTGTACTATTTTTCTGTCACGTAATTTTGTCATTTTGTTTTTGCGGTATTTAAAACATTGCCATATCAACTAGAGGTTTGGCTAGCCATAAAACCAGGTTCAATCTACAAGTTTTTTTCTTAAAATGTTCTGTACCAAGTCAGGAATATGGCAGTTGTTATCAAACTTTCCATTTCTATATGTGTGTTGACGTTCGTTTTTGTTACACGTCAGTGTTTCTGCTGTTCCATTGTTTTCCTCTTATAGTTGACGTGTTTCCCTCGGGTTTAATTTGTAACCTGGATTTGTTTTCGCTTAATCGATTTATGACTATTGAACAGCGGTATACTACTGTTGCTTTTATTTAACACACTAAATAATTAATGAGTTATGACAATTATATTGACCATCGGTCATCTAAGTTTATTTTGAAGCAATGACATGATATTTATGATGTCATTGTGACTTTATGATTATGGCAAACGTAAATTGAATGTTATGTCATTGAAAGAGCTGGTTCTCGACTGACTACTATCCTTTTAGATTTCCGGTCGTTTTCACTGGCATTTTGACTTTCTAAATTCAAATTCGTTATTACCTTACAGTTTATCGGTATCAATATAGAATTTAAAAAAATTAAGAAAACAAGTAAACAGACAGTTAATGTTCATGTTATAATGTTGTCTCTGATTTTAAAAGCAAAAGTTAATTTTCCTAAATTGGTTAACTGTTTGATGTTCTATATAATAAAAAGTTCAATCAATTTAAACACACTTGGCCTAGACCAGTAATCTTTCTTGATGAATTTTACTCTAAGTTCCTTATATTTCGGACACTCTAAGACAAAATGGAATTCGTCTTCAATACACTGACAGCGAAATGTACATACACCCAGCTGTCTTTTGCAAAAACGCAAGTGGACTTTTTCGACACCATCAGCTTTATAGAATCCCAAGACTTTGCATGCGTATGAAATAACACTACCTACATACACATCAAATAGAGACAGGAGAGTGATTATATAGTAATTCCTTGACGTAGATAACATGACAAACATTGATGTTCGACCAAGTTATGCCAGTTTCTTCGGTGAAAATAGTTTTTCCATTTTTTTTTAATTAAATCCCAAGCAACAGAAGTAATCGACCGTCTCTAAGCTCTCATAATTGTAGAATCATCTCTTATAATTCTTGACAAGACAACCGTTTCGAAACACAACTACCTTAGTTTTGTCAATGTTAACTGTCAAATCGTTTTTTACAGTATATAGTTTTGATGAATTCAGTTTATCAGTTTAGAAATGGTGATTAATATATAATTGTTACATTTTGTAGACTATCTTTAAACCTATGTTCCTATTACTAGGGAATATAAAGTAACTCCATACGTAATATTACATCAATTTCAAAGTTTAATAAATAAATAAAACGAACTAAAAAAAAAAACAAAAAAAAAAAACTAAACATCTTGTGCCACCCCATTTCATAAAACTCAATATGATACGGACTCATTTCAGATGACATGATTTATTGATCAATTATGATTTGCGCAGTCAATATTATAGCACATCCGAATCGATGCAAATTTGTATACTAGTATATAGTTTCCGTTTTGAATGCAACCAATATTGGTATCAGAATCAACTTATTTGATTCTGCTTTGTTCTCTGGATTTCGTGGGGTTTGGTTTTTTTTTCTTCAGTTTCTAAGTCAATTCAGTTTTTTTAACTATTGATTATTTGTTTGCACGCGTTTTGCATAATCAAACTAGATTGTAGTATTACCCAATCCCAACGTTTAGAGAGATTGAAAAAAAAAGAGATTGTGTTAGTTTATATAATTATTCTGAGTCTATTCGATTCATATAATATATCCATGTGTAGCGAATAGGTTATATGGTAATACATTAGGATTTTGTATAGTGTAAGACATCAAAATGTTAATATATATGAAAATCAGTTTATTTAATAATCTGTAGAAAGAAGTACACATTTTTATGATACACATAAAATTTGACTCTAAAGCAATATGTCCTACGAATTGTTTTAAAAAATAATATGTAATTGTTTTTTAAAGGACCATTATACATGTTATATGTAGCTACGATTTTGACAAGAAATAAACATCTGATTTTTTGTTTTGTTTAAAATGCTTTGAAAAGCATAATAAAAAAAATAATGTTTCTCTACTAGCAATCAGTTTGGTTCATTTTGTAAAAATAAGATAAAAACATCGCAAGTCAATAACTCAACTCAGTTTTTCCGTATTCATGCAATCCTTAATTTCCCCTTTAGTGGAGATAGGTAGCGCATGTATTTAGCAAGTGTTCAGTATGTTTATTCACTAAAGAGAAACAAAATTTCAACATTGAAAAGTGAAACAAGGAAGCCACCGGGAATAATCAGTTCGTTTACTGATAAGGCCCACAAAAAATCCTTTTTAAACTTTTAATACGATAATTTACATAATTTTAAAGCTATAACATGAAATAAAACAAGCCTCGAAAAATTGTCAATATATGATTGCGCATGTTTGTCTGTTAATTCATATTTACATTCATGCATGTACATGATGTATCTGATTATATGACCGTCGGCAGTCTTCGGAGATAAGCGATGGATAATTTCGTCTTCTCACTTATTTTTTGTTTTATTAATGTAGTCCATGTATTGGCATAAACTGTTTTGTGGACCTTAATATGAGGGATTTTTTTTACGGTTGCTTTACTGTATATAATGAAAAGAAATCGAACAAAATACTTGGACGCCCACACAAACTGTTTTAAATCGGAGGCCATTGACATTTAGTCCAAATTATTGTTTTTCCTGAAATAGTCCAATCCGTGGTTTACGCGAAGCAACTATTGATATTCATTTCATAATAGAAAGGACAAACATCAGTTTTAAAGAATAAAATATGTGTTTGTCTTGGATGAGTTCATGCTTAACTTTGAGCGTAATCACACCCCCCCCCCCCTTTCCGCACAGAACGTAAAGAAGGAAACATTTAAGAAAATTCCCATTTTCCTTAAACGTTTAAGCTATGTTTTAGGAAGTTACCGTTTAAGTAAAACATTTTAGAATTTTTTTTAATATCTCTGGTCAATAATTGCATCAGAGAAACCAGGCTTTAAATGTGTACGTCGGACGCGCTTTTGTCTATTTAAGGACTCATCAGTGACGCTCGAATCAAAAAGGTTAAACTTGCCGAATAAAGTACGAGGTTGAATAGCAACCAAACGTGACAGATGCATTCAGAGGCAAAACTTTGTTTCCGCCAAAAAAAGCATGACAATCTGGAATGTGTCCGTCACTAAAAACTTTAAGTTTAGACATTCTTTTTAGTGTGTTATAAATAAAATATGAAAGTTTGAATCAAATCGATGAATATGACTTTTCCAAAGTACAGACCCTTTCTTAATTAGTCGCATTATATGTGAGCCTAAATTACCAATACTATTTAGTTAGGAAAAACCAAATGCTCTCTACCAATGAAATAGGAATAGGATTTGATTTTCCATAATTGTGAAGAACGAATGTACATTATGTTCTGCGTAAGAGATTATCCTTTGTTTAAGCATATTCACAGTTCAAAACAAAGAATTTCTATAAAGAGTCAAATGCCTAGAATAAAATTGAGAAAGGAAATGGGGAATGTGTCAAAGCGACAACAACCCGACCATAGAGCAGACAACACATTTATCAGCTTGAATTGCCACTCTCTAATTTTTGAAATTGATAAGAAACTAAGTTTTCAACCCCTTCAGGCAAATTGACTATAGATGGATTTGACTACTGTGGATTCATTATTATTCGTTGGATACCAATTTTCGTCGGTTTCGTTGGTACAGGTGAACCACGAATTCATATGTTCAACTAAATGCAAATTTTCTATAGGCTTTGTACATAGAAATCAGAAAACCACGAATTTAGATATCCACGAAAATGTTTATTTTCTTCAATCCACGAAAATTGATATCCACGAAAATAAATGAATCCACAGTATTTTTTGTAGGTCTTTTGTCGTCGTATAGGTCTTCAACTGTTTCGGTTCTTATATATCCCTGGCTTTAAAAAAAAATTGACGTTGAGCGTTCCTGGTGCAGGTAAATACAGGTAAATCCAGAAAAGCGCTTAGGAAACAGGAAATTTATAACGTGTTTTTTTAATTTTTTAATGGATTATTGATTGAAAGTCGAATTTAGAAAAAAAAAGAAAAAAAAAGTTTGTTTTTTTATTGGTGCAGTACAATTTAATCCGTTAATGTCATAATTTGAATAATTTTAACTTAAAAAAAAAACAAGAAAAATAAGAAATATCAAAACAATGCAAAAATAAAAAAAAAAATAATAAAAAAAAATAATATGAATTTAAATCTTTAGATACTACCCTTACCAAACAAATTACTGTATCCACAGTTAGTAAGAATGGTTATTTCAAATATACCAATACAATTGAAACAGGAATTAACAATAACTTTTGGATTTCAATTTAAGTTTAAATTACTTAGGTAGTATTTGATGTAAACAGCTGGAATAAGATTGGCTGTGGAATACAATTAAGTTGTAAATAGATGTAAGAAGATGTGGTATGAGTGCCAATGAGACAACTCTCCATCCAAGTCACAAATTATAAAAGTAAACCATTATAGGTCAAGGTATGGTCTTCAACACGGAGCCTTAGGTCACACCGAACGATAAGCTATAAAGGGCCCCAAAAATTTACTAGTGTAAAACCATTCAAACGGGGAAAATGACGGTCAGTTTGTTTTAGATTTATGAGTTTGACTGTCCCTTTGGTATCTTTCGTCCCTCTTTTTCTAATCTATATGAAAAACGAGAAACGAGAAACACTTATGAACTACATCAACAAACGACAACTAATGAACATCAGATTCCTGACTTAGGACAGGTGCAAACAATTGCAGCGGGTTTATACATTTTAATGGTACCAAATCTTCACCCTTCTCTGGAACAATAGTGTAACATCACAACATAGAAAGACAGACTATAAAATATCAATCGGAATGACGTAGTGACCAAATGAACATACACTGAACGAATAAATTTGATATGTGATGCAATGTTAATACAAAGTTAATAAAAAGAAGGGATGAATAATTATAGTAAAAGTATTATACCGCTGTGAAATGCTAAACAATTTCAGAAAAAAACATCAGCTTTGAAAACAAGAGTGCACACGCTGAAATGTCTCGCCTTCTATACTAATCATTGATATTATGTAGATAGTCCTAAGTATAAAGCTTTATTACAACTGTCTCATAAACTTAACAGTAAGCAAGATAACTAATCAAAGACCAATGAACCATGAAAATGAAGTCAAGGTCAGATGAACCATGCCAGGCAGACATGTACAGCTAACAATGCTTCTATACAACATATATAGTTGACCTATTACTTATAGTTTAAGAACAATAGACCAAAACACAAAAACTTAACACTGTGCAATGAACCGTGAAAATGAGGTCAGGGTCAAAAGAAACCTGCGCTACTGACATAAAGATCAAAAAATATTTTTATACACCAAATATAGTTGACCTATGGCATATAGTATTAGATAAAAAGACCAAAACTCAAAAACTTAACTTTGACCACTGAACCATGAACATGAGGTCAAGGTTACATGACATCTGCCCGCTAGACATGTACACCTTACAATCATTCTATACAACAAATATAGTAGACCTATTGCATATAGTATGAAAAAAACCCAGACCAAAGCACAAAAAATTAACTATAACCACTGAACCATGAAAATGAGGTCAAGGTCCCATGACATCTGCCCGCTAGACATGTACACCTTACAATCATTCCATTTAACAAATATAGTAGACCTATTGCATATAGTACGAAAAAAACAGACCAAAACACAAAAATTTAACTGTAACCACTGAACCATGAAAATGAGGTCAAGGTCAGATGACACCTGCCAGTTGGACATGTACACCTTACAGTCCTTCCATACACCGAATATACTAGCCCTATTGCTTATAGTATCTGAGATATGGACTTGACCACCAAAACTTAACCTTGTTCACTGATCCATGAAATGAGGTCGAGGTCAAGTGAAAACTGTCTGACAGACAAAAGGACCTTGCAAGGTACGCACATATCAAATATAGTTATCCTATTACTTATAATAAGAGAGAATTTTTTTCAAGTGGTCACTGAACCATGAAAATGAGGTCAAGGACATTGGACATGTGACTGACGGAAACTTCGTAACATGAGGCATCTATATACAAAGTATGAAGCATCCAGGTCTTCCACCTTCTAAAATATAAAGCTTTTAAGAAGTTAGCTAACACCGCCGCCGCCGCCGTAGCCGCCACCGCCGGATCACTATCCCTATGTCGAGCTTTCTGCAACAAAAGTTGCAGGCTCGACAAAAAATTACGCCATTTGTAATATCAAAATTAAACACAGGTAAATGAAAATAATTTTGAAGATAAGTATACTTCTTCTGTCTGTATAACCTTACGTTTAGGAAAACTAAGAAAGTTCTTGTATAACAATTAAACTATTCTAAAACTTGGTAAATGTTGAGTGAATATCAACAATTAAACTATAAAATTGGTGCTCGATAAAACTTCTCCGCGGAAGTGTGATTTATATACAGTATAAAAGAGTACCTCAGATTTAAATTTATTAAATTGAACTGTTAATGAACAAAAGATAATTCCTCACTAAACAATTACATAATTAACATTAGGAAACTTATACATTATTTCAGTGAACCTTTGTGTCATCTAACGTTCAAAATACAATTTATTAAAATTTCCTGAATCATAAAATATAAAATTATAAATAAGTCCTTCTATCACTAAGACTAATCTATAAATGAAATGCCTATAAAGGAAGTCCTGCATTCACTTTTAATAAAGGCAATGTCAGTTTGATGTCATGGCGTAGTGACACTGTTGCTCTTGATCATTTTATAATGACTATTATGTGTACAAAGAAATTCAATTGCATTAATTCACTCAAACAATTACGCTCAATTAATAGACATCGCTTTTTTCTATTACAGGAGACACAAATTCTGGAAATCAAGGTAGGTTAACATCTGTAAATGCATATTGCTTTCAAAACATAATCAGTTTTTGCAGGCGATGACTTTTTAAGCTAATGATCTTTTGATTGAAACACTGTAATCATGTGATATTATTGTTTCAAATCGAAACTGTTTATCGAACTTTCTGTTGCTTGGCTAAGGAATGCTTAATTTTATGATATACATAAATCTATGATGAAGTAGGTGAAACTGAAACATGTGTACATTGTAATGTTGTGTAATTTTAAGAATCGTTTTTGTGAGTTTTATTTTCATTTTATAAAATAAAACAAAATATAATAATTAGTCTTTATTTATCTGTACTATAATTTTTTGTTTTAATACAGATAATGTTAGAGGAAAAAATGTTTTGACTGCACACAATTTGATAAATGACTTTTACAAACGAAAACGGAATAATATATATATTTCATTTCGTAAGTAAGAAGATGTGATATTTTATACTTATTGACTAGAAATAAGCCATAATCTCAAAGACTTCAAACTTCAGTTGAGTGTAAATACGTCAAAGATAGAATTAAAAAGCATGACCTTGTGCAATGCTTGTTGCTGTTAAATATGCATTACTTTTAAATAGACTAGGGGCAGTTGATTTGATATGCTGTGTAGAAACCTGTTTATTATGGAAGACTGTTTGCTGCCATCTGAATGTCTTTTGTTATTCATGTTATTTTTGTGATTTTATTACATTACCATTGACGTATAGCGGACATCTCTTTCTATTCATAATAGAATAGGAGAAACATTTTTATTATTTAGTTTAATTTCATCAATATCAAAACATATCTAACGAAGGCTACCATAAATACCTATCTGGTGAAGAACTGAAATTTAGAAACCGAAGGCAACATGACTATTTTGGGCGATCTTATTACTGCAACTCATTTTCTTTCTGCTTTATTTAACCACAAAAAGGTTAGAACACAACAACTCACATATTTAAATATGCACATTCAATGTCATTTGGTCTCCGGCGGAGAGTTGTCTCATTAGCATCCATACGACGTCTTCTTATGTTTACATTCATCTGCTATATTTATTCTTTTCAAGTAACGCCATGTTCAAGATCCCCATGTGAACACGGTGGGAATTGTTCGGTAACAGACAATAGTTTTTCCTGTACCTGTTTAAACGGATTCACAGGATTACAATGCCAAAATGAGTAATATGATATTCACATTTAACGTGCTTAGTTATAGGCATTATAACCGTTAAATAAATCGTTATTCTTAATAGAGGTGCGGTATATAAAATTCAGAATGGAAATGGGGAATATGTCAAAGAGACAACAACCCGACCAAAGAGCAGATAACAGCCGAATTAGACAGCAATCAAACGACGAAACTACTAAACGGTATCTATAAGGCAACATTAAGTTTTCAACTATTAAAGACAGTTTGCAATATGTCCATCCTAATGGTTGACTGGGGTTTAGAAAATCCGTCGTCCCTAGAGTTATCCCATCCAACAGCTAAACACACGCTAAGGTTGGGCCTTCGATTCCCTGTGTCGAAAGTATAAATACGAAGCCGTTTCAAGACTAGAAGTCGGAATAATTGTGTCCGGGTAGAGTGACATGTCTTCGATGACAATGGTACAACGTGTGAAGGTTATTTATTTCCAATCTTTTTTAATGAGTATGAAAACATAAAATAAACACTTTAAATGCAGTTTTTTGGACAATAAACACCGGTATACGTAGATATGGATTTCTTACTTCAAAGAATAGAGCGAATGACTGCAAAAATTACGAAATATTCGTCTATTAGACTTCAACCTTACAACACACAAAGAAAGAAAAATAAATATTTTAAAGGCAATATACGATCGTCAAATGACTTTACTTTCTCCCATTATTTAAACCTAACACTTGATTTCAATATCAGGTACTCCATGCGATAACTATAGCTGTGACAATGGTGGGACGTGCTTTCTTGATGAATTTCAGCCAAAATGTGCGTGCAAAAATGGATTCACTGGTGAAAATTGTACATGTAAGCTTATGAAATATAACAATCTATTTTTCTTTTTTATAGATTCCATCACACACCAAAATTATATATTCATATATGCCTTTCCTTTATATTCATCAGCGGACTACAGAACCTTCCAATTGTATTAGTTGTTCATTTTATAAGTTTATGGTTCTAAATAAGCTAACAATATTTGCCACTGGGTGATCAACAAGCTACAAACAATTTATCAATAATTCCATAAATCAATCAATTGATAAATATATAGATCAGGTTAACATTCCACGTCTTCAATTTAGAAGTTTCCAAATGGATAAAAGATTTTAGAGTTAAGTGCTTATCCTGTACTTGGTTTTATCGTAATATGTTCTTTTAAGAGCGTTTTATTTATCTTCTCATTGCATTTTAGAAGGGGGATAGTAATGGTCTAACAAAACCTACCATTTTTTTGTGCCTGTCCCAAGTCAGGATCATCGTTTGTTTTTGTCATATAACATACAATATTTTATCTTAATGTTGTTCTTTTTTTGGGAGAATATGTTTTTATCGCATATCTTTAGATAAGGAGATGTGATATTTTATACTTATTGACTGGGTATGAGTGGAATAGTAAGTTCGTAACTCCCGCGGTATTCTCAACATTCTCCAATCCCGTAGCAGTAAAAAATTCACAACTCATATATTTAAATATACACATTCAATGTCATTTGGTCTCTGGCGGAGAGTTGTCTCATTAGCATCCATACGACGTCTTATGTTTACATTCAACTACTATATTTATTCTTTTCAAGTAACGCCATGTTCAAGATCCCCATGTGAACACGGTGGGAATTGTTCGGTAACAGACAGTAGTTTTTCCTGTACCTGTTTAAACGGATTCACAGGATTACAATGCCAAAGTGAGTAATATGATATTCACATTTAACGTGCTTAGTTTTAGGCATTATAACCGTTAAATAAATCGTTATTCTTAATAGAGGTGCTGTATATAAAATTCAGAATGGAAATGGGGAATATGTCAAAGTAACAACAACCCGACCAAAGAGCAGATAACAGCCGAATTAGACAGCAATCAAACGACGAAACTACTAAACGGTATCTATAGGGCAACATTAAGTTTTCAACTATTAAAGACAGTAATGCAATATGTCCATCCTAATGGTTGACTGGGGTTTAGAAAATCCGTCGTCCATAGAGTTATCCCATCCAACAGCTAAACACACGCTAAGGTTGGGCCTTCGATTCCCTGTGTCAAAAGTATAAATACGAAGCCGTTTCAAGACTAGAAGTCGGAATGTGTGTGTCCGGGTACAGTGACATGTCTTCGATGACAATGGTACAACGTGTGAAGGTTATTTATTTCCAATCTTTTTTAATGAGTATGAAAACATAAAATAAACACTTTAAATGCAGTTTTTGGGACAATAAACACCGGTATACGTAGATATGAATTTCTTACTTCAAAGAATAGAGCGAATGACTGCACAAATTACGAAATATTCGTCTATTAGACTTCAACCTTACAACACACAAAGAAAGAAAAATAAATATTTTAAAGGCAATATACGATCGTCAAATGACTTTACTTTCTCCCATTATTTAAACCTAACACTTGATTTCAATATCAGGTACTCCATGCGATAACTATAGCTGTGACAATGGTGGGACGTGCTTTCTTGATGAATTTCAGCCAAAATGTGCGTGCAAAAATGGATTCACTGGTGAAAATTGTACATGTAAGCTTATGAAATATAACAATCTATTTTTCTTTTTTATAGATTCCATCACACACCAAAATTATATATTCATATATGCCTTTCCTTTATATTCATCAGCGGACTACAGAACCTTCCAATTGTATTAGTTGTTCATTTTATAAGTTTATGGTTCTAAATAAGCTAACAATATTTGCCACTGGGTGATCAACAAGCTACAAACAATTTATCAATAATTCCATAAATCAATCAATTGATAAATATATAGATCAGGTTAACATTCCACGTCTTCAATTTAGAAGTTTCCAAATGGATAAAAGATTTTAGAGTTAAGTGCTTATCCTGTACTTGGTTTTATCGTAATATGTTCTTTTAAGAGCGTTTTATTTATCTTCTCATTGCATTTTAGAAGGGGGATAGTAATGGTCTAACAAAACCTACCATTTTTTTTTGTGCCTGTCCCAAGTCAGGATCATCGTTTGTTTTTGTCATATAGCATACAATATTTTATCTTAATGTTGTTCTTTTTTTGGGAGAATATGTTTTTATCGCATATCTTTAGATAAGGAGATGTGATATTTTATACTTATTGACTGGGTATGAGTGGAATAGTAAGTTCGTAACTCCCGCGGTATTCTCAACATTCTCCAATCCCGTAGCAGTAAAAAATTCACAACTCACATATTTAAATATACACATTCAATGTCATTTGGTCTCTGGCGGAGAGTTGTCTCATTAGCATCCATACGACGTCTTATGTTTACATTCAACTACTATATTTATTCTTTTCAAGTAACGCCATGTTCAAGATCCCCATGTGAACACGGTGGGAATTGTTCGGTAACAGACAGTAGTTTTTCCTGTACCTGTTTAAACGGATTCACAGGATTACAATGCCAAAGTGAGTAATATGATATTCACATTTAACGTGCTTAGTTTTAGGCATTATAACCGTTAAATAAATCGTTATTCTTAATAGAGGTGCGGTATATAAAATTCAGAATGGAAATGGGGAATATATCAAAGAGACAACGACCCGACCAAAGAGCAGATAACAGCCGAATTAGACAGCAATCAAACGACGAAACTACTAAACGGTATCTATAAGGCAACATTAAGTTTTCAACTATTAAAGACAGTTTGCAATATGTCCATCCTAAAGGGTTGACTGGGGTTTAGAAAATCCGTCGTCCCTAGAGTTATCCTATCCAACAGCTAAACACACACTAAGGTTGGGCCTTCGATTCCCTGTGTCGAAAGTATAAATACGAAGCCGTTTCAAGACAAGAAGTTGGAATAATTGTGTCCGGGTAGAGTGACATGTCTTCGATGACAATGGTACAACGTGTGAAGGTTATTTATTTCCACTTTTTTATGAGTACGAAAACATAAAATAAACACTTTAAATTCAGTTTTTGGGACAATACAAACCGGTATATGTACATATGGATTTCTTACTTCAAAGAATAGAGAATGACTGCAAAAACAACGAAATATTCGACTATTAGACTTCAACCTTACAACACACAAAGAAAGAAAAATAAATATTTTAAAGGCCATATACGATCGTCAAATGACTTTACTTTCTCCCATTATTTAAACCTAACACTTGATTTCAATATCAGGTACGCCATGCGATAACTATAGCTGTGACAATGGTGGGACGTGCTTTCTTGATGAATTGCAGCCAAAATGTGCGTGCAAAAACGGAGTCACTGGTGAAAATTGTACATGTAAGCTTATGAAATATAGCAATCTATTTTTCTTTTTTATAGATTCCATCACACACCAAAATTATATATTCATATATGCCTTTTCTTTATATTCATCAGCTGACTACAAAACCTTCCAATTGTATTAGTTGTTCATTTTATAAGTTTAGGGTTCTAAATAAGCTAACAATATTTGCCACTGGATGATCAACAAGCTGCAAGCAATTTATAAATAATTCCATAAATCAATCAACGGATAAATATATAGATCAGGTTAACATTCCACGTCTTCAATTTAAAAGTTTCCAAATGGATAAAAGATTTTAGAGTTAAGTGCTTATCCTGTACTTGGTTTTATCGTAATATGTTCTTTTATGAGTGTTTTATTTATCATCTCATTGCATTTTAGAAGGGGGATAGTAATGGTCTAACAAAACCTACCGTTTTTTGTGACTGTCCCAAGTCAGGATCATCGTCCGTTGTTGTCATGTAACATACAATATTGTATCTTAATGTTGTTCTTTTTTTTGGAGAATGTATTTTTATCGCATATCTTTAAATAAGGAGATGTGATATTTTATACTTATTGACTGGATATGAGTGGAATAGTTTTTTTAGACAGACAGCTAGGTGCCATAAACATACTATGTATACACAGGCCAGAGTCTGAGCTTGAGTTGCTATATGATATAAATACTAAACTGACGAATAAAGGTCATTTATTCAAAATCATAAAATCCAAAAAATATATTTTGCAAATAAAACATTTGACATAAAAGTTCATATTTAATAAGAAATAATAATAAATAATTAATACGAAATTACATCAACTAATATCATATCAATTGAATAAATGACTAAGAATAGCAAAGGTGGGGAGAACAATCTGCCACAAATCCGTTCTTAAGCTGAAAGAGTGGATCCCAAATCCACTCTTAAGCTGAAAGAGTGGATCCCAAATCCACTCTTAGGCTGAAAGAGTGAACCCCTCCCGAGGCGACGTGAATACAATTTATATATAACTTGAAAAATTTACAAGCATGACATTCACATACATGTACACCAAACAATAACACTTTATTTTTGTAAAACGTTTCCACATTGAGCAGAAATATCAAAAGTTCATATGATCATATACCAAGATATTACTTTTAAATCATCTCTTACTGATAAAAATGATTAAAGGTGTAAATCTTATTCCGGTCAGGACCACAGCAAAAAAAAAAAAACGATATCATCGTCGTGAAGTATATGTTTAGAATTCATATTTCGTCTTACATCTAGACATTAATTATGTATCCCCTAAATATTTTAGTACGGACAATAAGTTCACTAATTAACCGAAACTTTATCTTTAATCGTAAATCTTCAAACAAAATATGAGTATATTTTTACGAAGCCCTGGATCCTTTCTAAATACGAAGTTTTATATCTGACTGTTTCTATATGGGATTAAAAGCAACTGATTCTCATACTACACTTGACATTTTTTCAATCAAAATTGTATAAAGATCATAGATTTATTTAATTTCTTAAGAAAAAAGTTATTAAATTGGTCCATAAGTATCTAATGTAGACCTTTTTAACTCTCAGTTATTTTTGTTATTATTGATATGAGACTTAGAAATATTTTGCGTAACTTATGATTCGATAAAAAAAAGTTCAGCTTTAGTCATAAACTTGAATATACAGCTTTTTAGAAATTTTTGACTGGTGAATACCACCATTCAATATTAATAGTAATAATTCATATCGATAATACCACTATAAAAATAACGGGAATCCACCAAACTTTCTTACCCAACACTAATAAACTTGGGGACTTTTAATTTACACTGAAATTATACTTAATTTACATCGGGAATTTGAATTTTCTATTTGTCAATGATTCTTGTTGATATGACTCGCACGTCTGGATCAAAGTTCTAATCTCGAAATTAGGTATGTGTCATTAAATAATGTCAGTGAACAGCAACCCATCAACATTCGTATGTTTGTATTATCGGAACTATGGTACCGCTGATATATGAAAGTATGTGTAAGTTTTTGATATCACGCTTTATTGTACTTTTCCTTCAATGGAAAAAGTTCTTTTGTAGATCAATACCAGACTCAGCGCTCTTTGTCCATAGTTAAAGCATGAAATAAACAAAATTAAAATGTAAAAGAATGGAAAAACTTAAATTCTCATTAAAAAACATACTTGATCTTACTCTAGGACCGAAAACATAACGCATGTTAAGGAATAGTATGCGATGATTTAATTATCATAGTTTCTTCTTCTTCTTCCAAACCAATCACCATGACGAAATAATAATTAAAAGTAGCATGAGTTTCATGACGAATCATGAAACAATACAGAGATCATAGACCAAGCTACTACGACCTCTGCAAATTAAGTTGCATGAGTTTCATGACGAAGCATAAAACAATACCCACTACGTACTTACATATTTACAAAAGCAAATACAAGGAGGTCATAGACCAAGCTACGACGACCTCTGCAAACGTAGCATGAGTTTCATGACGAAGCATAAAACAATACCTACTACATAATAACATATTTGCAAAAGTAAATACACAGAGGTCATAGACTAAGCTCTTAGACCTCTGCAAAAATAATACCCAGAGGGCATACGTAGAAGCAACCTCGTCCTCTACAAAAATTTAAATATCGTCCACATTACCCAAACAGGCAAAGACAGGTAAATTGGTTTGTAATAAATAAGCATTGGGTAAGAGACATATCCTTTTTATACCGTTAACATTAAGCAAACAAGGTACACCTGCTTAAATTAAAAAACTAACAAATAGCGATTAGTCTAACTTGCAAAATTATAAGCGCCAAACAAACCACTATTACGAGGTTTACGAAAGTAGCATGCGTTTCGTGACATAGCATAAAACAATAAACACTAAATAAAACATAATTGCAAAAAGAAATACACAGAGGTTATAAGTACAAGCAACCAACCTCTCTGCACCAATTGAAATATCGTCCACCTTACCTAAACAAGTAAGGCAAATGGGTTTGTAGCCCAATAAATAATAGCATAGCCTTAAAACTTAAACCATCTTGCTCTTTCATATGAGAGTGTTTAAATGTATGGAATCGTGAATAACATCGTATATAAGTGTGTAACTATGCATTCTATCATGTATGGTATTATTATCGTTATGCAAAAAGTTTTGTATTTGTAGTTAAATTTAAATGAACCATGTCTCCTACAGATACACAAGGCGGATATACGTTCTGCAAAAATTAGGATGCTATTAAGCATTCAGTAACTTGTAAAATTACAACATCGGGTTAATCATCAGCTATCAATTTTTATAAGTATAGTACACTTTGATCGCAAACGCACAGTGTCGCCACCAACACCAAAATTAATTTGACCAAGAAATGAATTTGACCAACTAACTGCTACATGTTTTGCATGAATCAAAAGCGTGAGATCTATCCGAATGGAAGAATGGTAAAACATTAGCTGTACGTTTGTTCAGAATGAAAGCATATAATAGCTAAAAAATAAAAGTATAGTTCGATTTTACCTTAAATTGCTAAAAGGAAATCATTCCAGTCCAAAATTATCCATAAAATTAAAATGTTTAACAAATTGTTTGATAAGAATCACAAGTTAACACATCAAATGCTGATGATAAAAGGAAGTGGCCACAACACTCTTACACGTGAACTCGTGCTGACCCCGAAAGATCATTGACCAATAAGAAAGATGTTATCCACCAAAGACAAACGAACGTGAATCAGCCATGAGTTACACATATGTATTCATGTAAAATGCTATTAAAACCCATTCCTGATGTGACGAAAAACGAAAACTAACAGCCCGATTAATGCTGAAACGATCAACGTTAAATCAATATCAAAGACAGCAACCAATAACAATACAGTACTCCTATTTACCGGCTACCAACAGTATTTGTCTATACCTACTGTTGGTAGTTAACATACAATATAGTGCTCCTGTATACCGTTTATCAACAGTATGTGTCTATACCTACTGTCGGTAGTTAACATACAATATAGTGCTCCTATATACCGTCTATCATCAGTATTTTTCTAAACCGTATATCAACAGTACCTGTCTATACCTACCATCGGTGATTAACATACAATATAGTCCTCCTTTATACCGTCTATCGACAGTACCTGGCTATACCTACCATCGGTGGTTAACAAGCAATACAGTACTCCTATATAGCGTATAACAACAGTATTAGTCTGTACATACCGTTGGTGTTTAACATACAATGCAGTCCTTCTATATACCGTCAATAAAATTTTACTCTACCTACCGTCGGTGGTTAACATATAATACAGTGCACCTACATGTATTTACCGTCTATCAACACTATTTTTCTATACCTACCGTCGGTAGTTAACATGACATATAGTACTACTATATACCGTATATCAACAGTACCTGTCTATACCTACCATCGGTGGTTAACAAACAATACAGTACTCCTATATACCGTATATCAACAGTATTTGTCTATACCTACCGTCGGTGGTTAACGTATAATATAGTGCTCCTACAAAATGTATATACTGTCTATTAAAATTATGTGTCTATACATACTGTCGGTGGTTAACATACAATAAAGTGCTCCTATAAACCGTTTATCAACAGTTTTCATTTATACCTACCGTCGATGGTTAATATAACGTATTATATGGTCCGTATTATATAGTGCTCATATATACCGTCTGTCAAAAGTATCTGAATTTACCTACCGTCGGTGGTTAACATACAATATAGTGCTCCTATATACCGTCTATTAACATCATTTCTTTATACCTACCGTCGGTGGTTAACGTAAAATATAGTGCTCCTTTATATACCGTCTTTTAATAGTATTTCTTTATACCTACTGTCGATGGTTAACATAGAATTTAGTGCTCCTATATACCGTCTATCAACAGTTTTTTGTCTATACCTACCGTATGTGGTTAACCTACACTATAGTGCTCCTATATACCGTCTATCAACCGTATTTGTCTATACCTACCGGCGGTTGTTATCAAAATAAAATATGTTCAATCGGCAGTCCATAGTTTTGTATCCATACTTCACTCTGAATGACCGATGACATTTATTTGACCAGTAACATTCCCTATTGTATTCATTATTTAGTTTTCTCCCTGAACTTGTCTGAAATATTTGCGGCTGTACTGATGACAAACAACAATCAATCAATTTCTTAAAGTACTTCTTAATCTAAATAATATATTATTTTTTAATCTAACCAGTAATATGTGATCGGTGAATGTACGTATGACAATTACGCCAATTTTGAAAAAGCATATTTTTTTTTTCATTTGCGCACATTGACATTTTTAAATTTGCGCCAAATTGATTCGAAAGATTAGGTCTGATAAATTTAGATGATAAAATTAAACTTTTTTTTAACCAAACGCAGCAGTTCAATGAACACAAACTACAATATAGATAAATGTGTATATAGACACATGTTGAGCTCATGGGTATCATCATTTAATCACACTTCTGGTACCCGAACATTTACTTTCATATATGGAACCGATGCCATACATGTCAAGAAAAAAACAGGCATCAACTTGTAAAAATGATAATCAGATCTCTCAACTTGGCAGCAAATGTACCATAACATGAAAAGTATTTTTTAATAAAAAAGGGGATGATTTATTGTAGGGAAGATATCACAAGGTTGCAGTTCAATAGAAGTGTTGCATGACAATACTCAGTTAAAAAATATTTGTGCATATGCAAATGTGCTTTTTTATGTCAAACTGTTACAATTTTATTTTATAAAGTGCTACTTCAAGTGTGACATACACAGTTTTAAAACTTTTACAATAAATTTATCCTGCTTTCAATCCCCCTCCTCCTTCCCGTCACGTGTGAGCAAGTATCAGGTGGCAAAAGGCCAGAAGGAATATGTTTGTTATTATATAAATAAATTCTATACATCTTATATGCCTCATGACTTGTGTTTACCTGTTAATTTGTGCAAATGAAGAAAATAAATTTGGCGCAAAAAAATAAAAACAAATGGGCGCTAATTAAGTGCAGATGGGCGCAAATGGAAAAAACCGAAGCAAATATAATCTTTTCTCGTATTAGATCAAATTGGTGTTTTCTTTCTTTTTTTCGTTCAGTTTCATCTAGTCCATTTGTTCATTTGACTCTGTTTCCATCACGACTAGGATGCATTTTAATTTATGATGTAAAGTCGTTCAGGTTTTTGTTTTATTATATAAAAAAAAGAAGATATGGCATGATTGCCAATGAGACAACTCTCTAAAAGAGACAAAGTGACACCGGAATTAACTATAAAAAAAACCTTTAACAGATCACGGTACGCTCACGGTACAGATGTCTGTAAATTACGAAATTAATGCGAGGTTTTTATTATTGCGACAATAATTAAGACTCGCATTTTGAAATATTGCGTTTGAATTAATCAGGATTTTTTCTTAATCGTTGTAATCAAAATCTTATTTCAGGCTATAGTGACACTCATCGCATTTTAATATTAAACAATTGCACGCAACAAATTTACATTCAAAGACTATGAATTTAATGTATACAAGTACACACCCGTGATATCGCGGGTCCGTGACTGAATTAAAGTATATAACTATGCCTAAGCCTTATTTTAGTAATTGGTATTGTCATCTGATAAAGTCATGTCGATTATAAGATACACAGTTTTCTCTGCTTTCAAATCTTTCTGTTTGAACCCGTCGACCTGGAACTTATCAATTATTGGAAATATTAATTATTTGGAAAACAAAAGGTCCAGGCTATCCAGGAATGGGGTATTTTTTAATCAACAGCATTGTCCTATATTAGTTATCTTAGAAAGTCTTGCTGATTGCTGAATAAAGCTACAATAGGCAACAATTTAACAATGATTGAATTTAGTAGTGTCAGCCCTTTGATTATGACCCGTGTATATAGCAAAATCCTAAATACACAATTTGGTGGTGCGCCTGTCAAATGCGGAACGTACAGATAAGGTAATAGCTAACAGGTGAATATACTATTGGCATCGGTATCGGATTAGACCCGGAACTTATTAATTATTGGCAATATTAATTATGTGGAAAACAAAAGGGTCTGGAGTGGTATAATTTTTAATCTACACCATTGTCCTATATTAGTTATATATAGGGTTGAATTCTTTGATTTGTCGTTTTTACCCGCTGACGGCTGACAAATTGGACCTCGTAATTTTAGTATTATAGATTTGACAAGATCAGTTCGTTTAAGTTGCCAAAAATTTTATTCTCCCAAGTTCATTTGAAAAGGTATAATTCCTCTACACAAATGGCAAAATCTTCCATAAAATATCCAGTAAGTTGGATAAACGTTTACCAAATCATCCCAATACAGTTTGATTTATATATTCACTTTGCTATTCCGTTCTTGCACAGTGATATTGTTCATTTTGCGTCATTCCATTTTCTAGCAAAGGGAGATTATCTCAGCATCACCGTTACATTAGTAATAGCTCTCGTACATAAAATAGTTAGCTCGAACTATATGATCCTGTGTGAATCTGATCTTTATATTAAAAGTGCATAAATGGTTCACATATAGGTCTTATTTAAACATTAAACAGTATCAAAACAATTAGTGCATTATAATATAACCAAATAGGCACATGCAAAAAAGAATCAATAGGCAAAATATGCTTGTCTACCGTCTAATTCTAATTGCTAATATTTACTGTATTGTACATAGCTCAATTCCATTCCATTCAATTCAATTTTATTTATTTTTTAAATTTCAGCAGAAAACAGTATTTCTAACAATTAAATTGAATTAATTTGATATGACGTTGACACACGCAGTAATCACTCTCATGTTTTTATTTACATCGCTGTCAATCATCCGGTAAAGATGAATATTCATTACTACCCTCGGTAGTTAACATCCATCGATGGTTAACTTTAAGTGCCTACCGTATAGAGTGAACCCCCTAAATAAAATAATACTGTGTTCTTGACGACTTCCCACCGCGATGATCGATAGAAAAGATATTTTGCTATATAGTATGTTAACTATATAGTATGTTAACAACAAATTATCCACTGCAAGCATTAAATTTAGCCTTTCAAAAAGGCTAATCGACTCTTAGCTGATGAAAATGGACAGTGCTCTCGCTTTGTAGATTTATTCATTTACTAGAATAGCCAAGTGCATCAATCAACAAATTTTACCACACACGTGAGGTCACACGTTATGAAGTAGTATACTTATATCGTTTAACGTTGTTGTTTACGAAACTCCAGAAAATTAGACTATTTATCGATAAAAGTTACCTGTATACCAATATCATGAATATGCATGATTAATGACCAGGCAAAATCTAATTGCTAAAATAGAGAGGACAAATCCGATACTCTACGGGATTGAAGGACATTTACTAGGTTTGGATTGTCCTAACCAATCAATAAACTTTAATTATTCACGTCTTCCAATCAGGTAGCAAGAAAAATTCACGCACTGATTGTCCATCGTTCAATTCTTAATATCGACTCCTAGGAGTCGATAAAAAGAGATTCTAAAGCTTTTTATGTCCCTCTCTGGAACGCGGCGTAAATTTAAGTTTTACTTTTAAGGACTTATTGAAACATCCTTGGAGACAGTAAACTTTTATATGGATTGTTTATTCTGCTTGAATACTTCAATTACTCATTTATTATAACATTTCTATCATAAATGAGTGAAAGTTACCCCATTAGTTTTTATTAATTGGCCTGAAGAGTAGAAATTTTGAGGAAATGAGAGGTATAAATGGACCAAAAGAGACCTTATGAAGACAAAGAGGTCAATTAGTGCTACTTATCATCCTGAAGTCATCTTTTGTATCACTTTCACCTGTTTGTATGCAGATGAGATAAATATTTGATCATTTATTGGTCCATACTATATTCTATCATGATGCGGCTTGGTTTGGATTTTTGGGAGAAATTCTGCTCAAAGCGCTGTAGATGTGGTCTTACATTGTACCAGTCTTTTCTCAAACTATTGAACTGATTATGACAAAACTTGACAGGAATG
Organism: Mytilus galloprovincialis; assembly: GCF_965363235.1. NCBI lineage: Eukaryota > Metazoa > Mollusca > Bivalvia > Mytilida > Mytilidae > Mytilus > Mytilus galloprovincialis. The sequence continues at coordinate 50,880,002 of NC_134838.1, read as the reverse complement.
CTTGAAATAACCAGTATTACAAAGGAAAACAGTCACATTCAGTTTATTCAACAAAAATGTCTTCTTTAATACAAAAACTGAGTGCGTAAATTTTTGATAAACCCTCAAGTACATTAATGATGAAGTAAATGGTAAATATTCTGATTTTAGTTTTTACATCTACACATGACCTCATCAGATATTAAAGAGAAGAAGCAAGGTTTTAAGAATACAATAGTTTTGAATAATGCATTATTTTTCATAGGTGCTGCACTTGAATTTTATATATAAGCACTGGAAATTGAGATCATCATGGTCATTAAATCTAAATTTTACTTTTACTTTTTTAATAATGATGGTAAAATACAACAGATTAATAAAGTTCATTACAGATACATTCAGTTGTTGTTACTAAAATACTTTGAAAGCTCATCCCCATCCTTTAATTGATTGATTGATTGTCAAAAAAATGTTAGAAGAAAAAAAAGAAAAAAAAATATTAAAAAAACAATTAAGTCTTTCCTCGTGTAGGGGAAAGACCCTTAATGAAATAGACACACTTTTGGATCAGTGCTATGTATTTACTTTTAATTCATTTATGCAACAATTGTCACTTGTGAATCTGGATAACAAAACATGTGGTTCCTGGCAACTAATAAATTTTAATTGGAGTGACAGTTTAATTTGAAATTATGGTGTTTCCTAAGTTGTGCAGATGATAAGCTCAACATCATTTTGATGTGAGTTCTCGGGCTTGGATGTACGACTGTATATAATTTTCCTGTTAAACAAACAGTTTATCTTGAAATGAAGCAAAATTTGGCATATTGTACAATATATTATACTTTAGATAATTGTCGAAAATGAAGAAAATTTCAGGTTATTTTAAAAACTTAAAGGTTTCTCACAGTTGACTATCTGAATTTAATACCAACTGGAAATTAAGTCTGCTTGTCACCTACTAAACTTTTCCACCATAAATCTAAATGAAAACTATTTGCAATGTGTAAGATCAGTTTATAATGTAGCGTTTGGTTTGATGAAAATCCCAGATGAATTGAAGACATTGTTACATTGTAATACTAGTATTTGAATTTAATCCCAAATGAAAAGTGTAGTTTTTGTTCACCTTAATTTTTTTTAAAGCGTTACAATTGAAAGCAATAAACCTAGTAATTGAAAAAAATCCCATTCCAATTTGAAAATATTAAAAATATTTGGTAATGGATATACTAAAATCAAAGGTCATTTGAAAAGCTAAATACAAATTTTATAGTTGACTATCTGAATTTAATCATACCTATATCTGAATGTTCTAATGTTTTCACCTATTTGTTAAGTTGATAACATTTGACAGCAAACAATCTTAATGACAATACACTTAACAATTTGTAAGACCAGTATATAATGAAAAAAGTCAAGTGTTATGAAAATCCCATATGTTCGAAAAAGTAATGATCATTTTGAAAGATAAGAGGTTGATATTTTGTTTTTCAAATTAGGAAGCATTAATTTTATTTTACGTACTATTTTAAGTATCACCAGTCGGCTAAAGCGGTTTTTTTTTTAGGTTTTGTTCTTTTTGCAACATTTTTATTCCAATTATCATCCGCATTAAAACGAAGGCAGGACCCTTGTTTCCCTCCCCTGCACCTGTTCATCCCAAATTTAAAAAAAAATCAAAATACAGGATGTTGTGTTATATTTTGGTATACGTAAATACATAAAACAAGCTTTCGTTCTGAGTTTTTTTTTAAACTATCATACTTTTATATATATCTAATATTTTACATTCAGATATTTAAAAAAAATTCAAACAAAATTACTTAATATCCATTCAAACTTAAAAGGATTATTTTATAACAGATTTTGAATACATGGGATCATTCATTTTATTTAGATAAAATAAAATTGCATGATACATAGCCCCGTAGTCATCACGTTTGTGGTGACCTGAAATAGTATTGATATGTTCGTTTTCTATAAATTTACCGTTTTTAAAATGTAAAAAATAATCGAAATACTAACTTACAGGATTATTCAAATCCAAACCCAAAGACCAGCCTCTTATCGAAAATCAAAGATATCTACCAATGCCAATTTTTTTCATATTATTTTGGGCCTTATATGAAGATGTTTTTAAAAAATTTAATCAGCTTGTTGCAATAAATTTAGGGCACACTCGGTATAAAACCCTAGAGAACACGTGATATATGCACAATTGTCTCTGCTATCAAAATACGATTTTTTTTAGATATTGACGAAACACTTAAAAGTCGTCTTTTTTTCCAAAATTAATAATGTTATCTCTATTGAAGTTTTAGCTTTATCAATTTCAAGAAAAGAGAAAAAAAATAATGTTGTGATAATTGTTTGAATACTAGTAATCTGAACCCGTGTTTGCAAGATTGTTCTTAGTACTGCTTCCATTTAAGTTTACACAGCCTCCATTACAACGTATACTTAGTATGACATTCAAACCTTAAAGAAAATGCATAAACCTATATTCGTTCCTAACCAATACTCTAATTGAAATTAAATCTAACCAGATATCTTATGGAATTCATTTAAAAGTCACACCAGTAAGTGATAACCCCCCTACCCCCCCCCCCCCCAAAAAAACAACAACAAAAAACAACAACACGTAGAGGGAGAAGGTTATCATTATTGGTTTGGATATAATAACTTGTTAGGACTAACTACTCGCTTATTTGACATAGGATAATAACTGTTCAACACAAACCTAAATAATTATTTCCGCTTGCTATACCAAGATTTTTTCATAATTATCTATTTTATTTTTATAAACAAAAGTTGTGTGCAGAAGTGATGAAGATAGTGTTGTTTGTCATCAAATATTACTATGATTACATCCTAAAACAAAATACTAATTTATTGTTTGCGTTTGTTTCTTAAAATTTGATATATATTTTACAGCTCCATGTGAAAGTGGATGGTCTTATCTTCAAGGTTCAAATTGCTATTTCTTCAGCCTTACAGCCACTGACTGGGAAGTTGCCCGGGTAGTACCTTTAGATAAAATATTACTGTTGTCAAATAAAAGAAGTAGGATACATAGAAACGTGCTTGTATATTAATATGGCATAGTTCACTTTTACACACATATTTGTATATAGCAACATAAATAATTGCAGAACTAACCGTATTATTGACATCAAAATTTATCTTGTATATGTAACGTTACCACTATGTATTAGGCCCTAACATCTATCTGTAATAGTTGATTATTATTTGGAAAGACTATTTTGAAGAGAATTTATTGCCGTAGTAACATATGTAATCGGAATCGTTAAATCACAACCTGCTTTGTCTATTCGAGTCATAATGAAAGTATAAGAATAAAAATGAGAATGGAAATGGGGAAAGTGTCAAAGAGAGAACAACCCGACCAATTAAAGAGCAGAAAGCAGCACAAGGCCACCAATGGTTCTTCAACACAGCGAAGAAATCCCACACCCGAAGGCGGTTTTTAGCTGGCCACTAAACAATAATGTACATGAAAATGGACGACACACTAAACTCCGAAACATATAAATAAATCAAAATTTAAAGAAACATTCAACACTATCAACGTTCAGAAGTTCCTGATCTGGGACAGGCGCAAAAGTGCGATGGGGTTATTTATGTTTTGTGAGATCTCAACCCTCCTCCATTCCTACACCTCTAACCAATGTGGAATAAACAAACACACAGCAATACGCACAGTAAAACTCAGTTTAAAAGAAGTCCGAGTCTGATGTTAGAATTAGAAACTGAATTAAGCCATTTGTAAGTCTATAGTTTTTTTTACTGTATAGAGTTATCTTAAGTATATTATATGATTTATTATTAAGCGACATTTAGGGGATTCTTTTGACCTTAGGAGGTTTTAGATGTTCTGTTTTGGGCCCTTTTTGTTTTTGTGCTTTCGAACATTTTATCTTCCAACAGTTTGGTCTTGTCATTTTGAATGTGAATCTAAAACACGTTTAAGCTATTAAATATTAACTTGATTTTTTAAATACCCTAGCTATACGTTTCAATAATTTTCAACTAAGTTGTTTTACTACAACTTCATAATACACCAAAAGTCCATACAAAGTGTGTTATCAGTTTTTGATTTGTACTCTGTTTCAGCAAGCGTGTATGAACCATGACGCTAAACTTGCAGAACCTGATACACAATCAGAGATAGATTATATCAGTGGCATAGCTAGCTCTATGAGTGACAGTAAGTTATATTTTCTCCGAGAAATTCTAGAGTAACTCAAAAACTTATGTTCACAAAACATCGACTGGCAAATAAAGTTCTGACTTGGTAATGCCCGCGTCACACTGTCCCGATTTTTATATACAATGGACACCAGAATGCGAAAATTGTAAGTTCGTACGAAGTTGGTCCCGATCTCGTTAAAATACCCTAAAGTGACCGAAGCAAGTACGATGAATAACGAAGTCTATACGAGGGTGCCGAAAGTATATACGATAGCAAAAGATGGACATACGAAGGTTAACCGAAGACGGTATCTAAGCTTCATATCTCAGCCGAAGCCTACAAGATGGATCACGAAGGCTACACGATGGTTTACGATGATGGCGCGATGGCCATACGATGTCTAAAAGACGTCGTGTACAGCTTACGATGCATTTAAATTATATGCCGAAGGCATCACGCGTTTTAAATTGTTTGATCAATATTGAATATACATTATATTGTACATTTAATTTTTGGTTTAATCATAAGACGGAAGACCGTGGTTATTTCCAGTTACTGACTAATTTGGTTGATTTCTAAAAAAATAGTTTATGTATCAAATATGCGTATTCACCATTTTCTGCATGTGTCATTAACAAATATAGTGTCCATATTTGTCCCCAATATGTTACATACGAGGGGATGTCACGCTCGACATTGCCTTGTTTGAACTGTTAAATGTTTGCACTAGTCTCAATAATCACCCATAATTATACCCCCGCTTTCAAAAAAAGGGGGGTATACTGTTTTACCTCTGTCTGTCAGTCCGTCCGTCAGTCAGTCCGTCCCATGAATATTTTTCGTCGCATTTTTCTCAGGAACTACAATACAAGGATTTCTGAAATTTGGTTTCAGGGTTTATCTAAGTCAGCTTTACCGTGTGATGTGTTTTCAGATTGATCACTTGACAACTTCCCGTTTACCGATCACTTGTATGATTTTACACATGATAGCCAAGTTGAAAATTTTCGTCACATTTTTCTCAGGAACTACAATACAAGGACAATATGTTCTAAAAGAAATGCACTACGAAATAATTGTGTTCTCGGACCAACTGTCGTATTAGACTGACCAGGGCATATCGCGCATGGCACTTTAAATGTATTTAAGCGCGAAAATTAACTTACATTTAGCTGGATTAACTGCCGTCGTAGTTCCATCTTGTCACCTTCGTACTTTTATTCGATGGCATCACGACGGGATTACGAGGTCGTCACGAAGTCGTGTTGCCATCGTAAGACCTTCGGGTAGCTTCGTGATTCATTCGTGTAGACATCGTAATGTCAAAACTGCCCGATGGAAACGATGGAACCACGAATGCAATACGATGTTCAAAGATGCATTCCCGGTGACATTACGATGGTCAGGATGGTGATACGAACTCAATACGAACCCTCAACATCGGAAGCACCTTCGGGGATTTTTTAACATGTTAAAAAATTTAGAACCCTTCCCGAAGTTGTCCCCGGAGGCTAGAAAAAGTGGCCGATGGTTCTACGATGGTTAAAGATGGCACTACGAATAGTCCGATCTGGATACGATCAGTCCCGATTTTGAAAATTTCCATAATCGTGTTGCCATCGGCGTAAAAATCGGGACAGTGTGACGCGGGCATACAGAAAATAAAAGATAGAAAATGATGAAAGCAAACTAAATCATGATAGCTAAACTGAGGTTTGAGAGACAAAAAATATGTATAAGAGACATAAAGCATAATTTGATCAGAAAAATATATTATATTATTGATAAACTATTTATCCGTTGCGTTTTTAGTATACGCACTCTTCCAAAATAATACAATATTTAATGAATTTGGCGCGCTTTGTGCATTTCAAAGAAGTACAGACAATGACGTTACGTCATAGTACATTTCATCGCATCAGAGTAGAAAAAAACAATGGCTTAAAAGTGGCCCCGTGGCACTGAACGGAGTAACAAAAAATGGCCCAAAAGTGGCCCATGACACAGAGATGGTTAAAAGAATTTCTTTTTGAATTTGCTAATTGGAAGGATAGAAAATCGAACAAACGACTATCTTCATTTTTAATTAAAACAGAACTTGAATATTTTGAACACAAACGTTAATTTTTAAACACGTCTCTAAGCATGAACATACATACGTTAATAAATAAATTTAGTGCTTTTACTGTCTTCTAATTGGTTAAAGTTATTAGTTTTATTTTCAATGTTGTCAATTTTGATGGCGACACGCCCACTCTGACGTTGTGTATTCATACGCCAACATGTGTGTACGTTGTTATTGTTAATATACATAATATAAAAAGTTCGTTGAGCCTTATTTTTGATAGAAATTTATTTATAATGAATGGCAATAATTTATTTTGATTTTATTGAACCATAAAACTAATTTTTGACTCTTCACATTTTACATAATCCTCTTTGCGGATTATTCAATGTGAAGAGTCAAAAATTAGTTTTATGGTTCAATAAATTCAAAATAGATAATAGCCATTCATTAAATATATTGAACATTCGGTGTACAAGTTTTGAACGCGTCAGCCGTCCGCTATATTTACAGTGCGCAGTCATTGATTTCAATTTTGATTTCATTCAAAGCTTTTTGGATCGGTGGAACAGACAAAGATGATGAAGGAACTTTCGTATGGGCGAGTGATAATAGAAATGTCACTCTATTTTATTGGGCTAATGGAGAACCAAACGATGTAAATGGTGGGGAAGATTGTGTAAATGTGCATATCAACTTGGAGTTTTTGTGGAATGATAGCGCATGTGATGAGCAATCTCGATTTGTCTGCGAAAAACAGTAGGTATAGTGTTAAGAGCAATATATTTTTATGATTAATTGTAGTTTATTGAACGTCCAGTGGAATGTTTCATGGATATCAAATTAACAATTAATCTCATTGGCAGATAAAGGGCGGGAATTTCGATAACAAATGAGAAATGAGCATATATGATGGATAGGAGCATTCGTTTTACTTTGCAAGAAGCCATCTATGAACCCCTCAGAGAAAGCAAGGGCTTTTTACCGTGCAGAAGGAGTGTCGTTCTACCTAAAAGACGCATCAGAATTAACTTCCCCATTCCTATCGTATGTGGATGCGTAATTATGCATCATCAACAACCAAACGGACACAGCTCTTAAAAGCCGGTTCGTGAAGTCAATGGACGACCATATTTCTATACCCTGTTTAACCTCTTCGATATGTATGAATGTAATTTTTATAAAAGATCAATTCTATTATATTTTCATATTAATATCTTATGATATGAAGTTAAAGATTTTCTTGACTGATAAATAGATGGTGCTGAGGAGGGGATACAGCAGTCTATTTTCAAAGACTTTTATTTTTGATGAGTTTTTTCACCACATTTATAGCACTGCAGATGAATTTTCAATGATCTTTTCGTTAATGATTGTTCACATTTTTCATTCATTTACAATTTCTGATGTTGTAATGCTAAATACAAGGCTAATTCCTTAGCCATTCATAGCAAACAAACAGTGAAAAAAAATGGGATTGTAAACACTCACAAATTTGCGTACACTTTTAAGAATGCTGGGCGTGATGTCGTATTCCCCGGTTTTCACTAGCGTGTCATGGTTTACATCTGAAAATGTACCTGTTCAAAGTTGAAGCATATTGCTAGCTTCTTTTCATTTGAATTCCTGGTGCTAAACAGTATACTCTAATATTTTTTTTAATACTAGAATATTATTTTGTTGAACCAGAAAACAGCTAAATTATTGTTGCAAATGGCATACTAGTTCACTGGTTTTTACACAAGGATTTACCTAAAATTGGCTAATGTCCGCACTGATGGTAAATATTATAGATGTAGCCTACACATATATGTGTCTCGGTGATCACCATTTGCATAAGTGTATAAAGTGCAGTTTAAAAACAATTGAAGATTACTATTTCAAAATTTTCGTTGACGCCAAAACGACAGATGTGTTATTATCATACAGATCAAACGTACAAGAAAATAGTGTTTATTGATAAGTGTCCTGATATAATTTGGGCTTCAAATTTATAATTGGATATTCCTACCCCTTTTTCAATAAAAAACTATTATATTTAAGACGAATTTTCCTAAGGTGCTTCGTTGTTCGGCCGACGCTGAAATGTTAATATCAACAAGAATGTAAGCCCAAAAAATTATATATTTATAATATATCCGCCAAGGTTGCGCCAAATTTCATTTTGATAATTACGAAGCTCCACCTTTAGTTCAATAGGAATTTGAGCTCAGAAGCCCAGATGGTCCCAAGAAGCATGGATGTTGAGCCAATAAATCCGGATGGTAAGTCAAAAGGCTTTAATCAGGTCCAAGGACTCGGATTTAAGCCAACATATCCTTAAACAGATAGAAAAAAGACTTCCTTTCAAACAATTCATGATTTTTAATACGTTTCAATACGTTTTAATGACAACTGTACAAAGCGTCTCAGTTGCAAGAATTGTGTTGTGTGAAAAATCCTAACCAAAGATACTAGGCTTATAATTTGTTACGACAGACGCGCTATGCGTCTACATGAGACTCACCAGTGGCGCTCAAATCAGTTGGAACAACAAAATCAATGAAAACAAGAAATTTAGAAAAAGTGTGCCAAATACGACTGATGCAATGTCTGGGGTCGAAAAACCTACATGTAAGTTCGTCGCAAAATCAAAATTTAAGAGAAAGAAATTTACAGAATTTTACCGTATCAGTTCATGTCAACACAGATGTACTGACAGGTGACTCCCTAGGCAATTTCTCGTGGGACGATTGATTTTGCAGGAGTTTAACTCCATGCATAACAGTAAACGATACATGTGTCTCTTCGTGAAAGCATTCACCACAATTTCAAATATTTGATCAGTTGAATAAGAAAATTGCGATTTTAGAAATGAATATACCTTTCGAACCGGCGACAATGACTCCACTCAAGCATAACCGGAAAAAACTCTCAAGGTTTTCTTTGGAGAACCGATTGTTCTGCTTGTATAGATTACTAGCCGTGATTAAGTTACATATGCATATTATATAGCATTTATTAGTAACGATCTGATTTTATGTTTCAAGCATGTTTATCCCATCCATATTCTTAATGTTTGTCCAAAGCAAGGAGCCCCTAGTCCAGTGGGTGTCGTTGGTTGCTGTCTACGGTAGTCATTTCACATTTAATGTTATTAGTTTAACTATGGCCGTTGGTTTTCTGTGGTGATTTGTTTTCCTTTTTGTTATCCTGGGTATCTTCATACTAACTACAAGTGTATATTTATGGATTTTGCTCGATGTTGAATAATATATTTGTGTACATTGCTGTATATTAGTCTTTAGATGATATTTGTCTAATTTGAAATCGAGCCTTATGTCTTCATGTTATCATTATTCTGATGTGTCAGTTATGCCCTTGAATGTTAGCGCACTTAGGTAGTTAATATAAACTATATCTTTAAGTTTGTAATTTTAAGAAAGAAGGCTCGCCATTTTTTAAGCTAAGGGACTTGACCAAAACTTTTTAAATATTAGTAAAGACTTGCTGGGAAGTAAAGATACAACCATTTAACTCACTTGTGGTTAATCAACAATTGACCAAAGCGTATAAAAACGACCAGTGTAAAACAATTCAAGGAGAAAAATAACGTACTGATTTATATACAAAACAATAAACAAACAAAAAACAAATAAGAAGATGTGGTGTAATTGTCAACAAAATAACTATCCACTAAAGACCAAATGTCGTTGATGTATGCACCTAACAACATTATGACTTGGCTTACGTCGCATAGCAAGCTATATAGGACCGCGCAATGACTAGTGTAAAAAAATTCAAAAGAGAAAGACAACGGCATGATTTATAAACAATACAATAACGAAAAACTAATATGAACACAGCAAAAAACAAAAACCAATGACTGAACCCCATTCTAGTTACACCATCGCACTTTAATAGCGCATTAAACCAACGCACGTTAGCGTGTCATATACCATCGTACTGTAGTGTGTCGTACCATCGCACTTTAGCGTGTCATACCATCGTACTTTAGCGTAGACCATCGCACTTTAGCGTGACCATCGCACTTTAGTGTACCATCGCACTTTAGAGTCCTACATATATAATATTCATATATACCAAAAAAGGGTACAACATCACCGAAAAAAATAAAATCATGAACAAATGTTAAATATTTCGGATAACTAATATCCTTCATCAGTAAGATGTCAAATGAATCTTATCTTGACATGTGGTAGTCAAACTAAAATAATACCTTTGATTGTTATACAAATTATAACGAATCAATACGCTAGTAATATTTTTTCAATATTGATGTTTGGGAGCAGGAATAAATTCCTTAAAACTGTAAGAGTCCCGTACGGAAGCCTGAGTTACAGGAAACAAGTGATGGTAGGAAAATGAGTGATGGTAGGGAAAACAAAAGAAAGTAGGGAAAATGATTGACTCATACTATGTTTTTTCATTAATGCCCACTGGGGAAACTTTCCTTAACTTTCTTATCCAGAACATTTCCCGAGCAAGTCTGTCGGCCCTTGACCAACCCTCGTTGTGGTAAATGATAGTGATGGTAAGGTTTTTTAGGTCAGCTTGGGCGTGCTTGCTGGTCTCCAAAAAGCTTAGACAGGAGGTTTGGGAAAGATCTTGGATAATTTTTGGTGTTTGGAAATAATCTGCCAATTGGCACGAATCAAACGTGAAATGTTAGTAAAAGCGGGATTGTATGTCATAACAAACGGCACTATCTCGCTTCGCCTCTTTTGTTTGTACTGTAATAGGTCAATGCAGCTGTTATTACCCCTTATCTATGTCCCATTTCTTATAACCTCGTTTGGTAAAAGATCCGCGAAGTTCCTGTAACCGTTTAGTGACAGCCTCCTCATAGGAGCAAATCCGCTTTACTTTGAGAGCTTGACTGTACGGGAACTTTTTGTACAGTGTTTGGGGTGACAGATTTGGAAAGATAGGTACAGTAACTGATGTTTATCTGTAGATTTACATTAGAGGTCTGTTGATGTGACACCGTCCTTTATAGATGTAGTTGTGTCTACGAAAGATATTTTAGAGTCGGAAATTTCATATGTAAATTTAATTGAATTGTGGACGTTGTTTGTATGTTTGATAAAATTATCCAGTTTTTGGTGGGATTCAATCCATTTCATGTCAAACGGAACCAAGACAGAGGTTTGGATGAAGATGTTGCTCTAATTTGCCCATGAAAATATTGGCGTAAGACGGTGCCATTTTTGTCCCAATTGCTGTCCTGTTTATTGGAAGGTAATGTTCACCATTGAAGGTGAAATTGTTGCATTTCAGAACTAGAGTAAGCAGCTGGACTAAACATTAGGTAGGTGGGTCTGAAGTGTTGCGCGAGTCCCATATTTCCTTGCACGATTGTATTCCGTCATCATGAGGTATGTTGGTATACAATGAGGTGAAATCTAAAGTGACAAGGAGAGTTTCCGGAGGAAAAGGTTTCAAGGATTTCATTTTACGAAGGTAATCTGTGGTGTCTTGAATGTGAAAAGGAAGATTGATTACATGAGATCATAAATGGAAGTCTACGAATTCCGAGATTATCTCAGTCGGGTGGCCGTTTGCGGATACAATGGGTCTACCATTTTTTAACCTTGTGTATTTTGTGAAGAAGATACAATCGATCAGGCTTGGCGTTCTCTGGTTTTAAATATCCGATTGTATCCTCATCTATGTGACCGTCATTGTGCATTGTTTGTAACGCAGTGATAATTTTGGAACTAAACTCGGAAGTAGGGTCATGGTCAAGCTTTTTATAAAATCTCTCATCATTGAGCTGACGCTCTGTTTCCGCGATGTAGTCAGCTTGGTCTATTATCACAACGGCACTTCCCTTGTCTGCTGGTTTTATCACAATATAGTCTCAGTTTCTCAGCGATTGTATGGCTTTTTTTTCATCAGAAGAGGTGTTATAAAACGACGAGTACTTGTTGTAAGCTAGATGAACAACATCCGATTTGATTTTGTCGATAGCTTCTTCCAGTGTAGCAGATTTGATTTGTTTTGGAATCCATGAACTCTTCTTTTTAAAGCGCGGAATTCTGATTTCTTCCTCCGAGTTAGAACTGTCTGAGTCTTCCTCATTATCCTCCCCATTATCCTTGTCACCAAAGTATTCTTTAATTCTGAGGGTTCTGGCAAAATTATTCAGGTCATCCTTCAGTTTCATATTAATATCTATGTTACTGGGTGTAAGGTTGAGCAGTAACTAAAACCCTCAGATAAAACTTTAATTTCATCCTCAGTTAAAGAGACTGTTGACAAATTGACAACCGTGTCCATGGGATTGATCGAAATTTGTCTTTTTTTTTTAAATCCACGGTTGTGAGGCTTTTTAATTGAATTTGAAGGTCTGTTTAAAGGGTTGTTAATTTGCACATCATCACGTTTAAATTTGTTTATCTGCTTGACGTGAATCTTATGTGATTCAATAGTTTGATATCACTAAGGCGTACTTGAACTTCAGGATCAGACAATTGGTCACGAGATCGGCAGTGCAAGTTATCACTTAGTTTGATAAATTATTAACTTGATGAATTGCTTCTTGATGTAAAAGATCCATCAGACTAAAGGAACAGTTGTACAGAGTATTAGTCCATCTATGAAAAAATCTGTTAAAACTTGCCCTTTCTGGAATAATTCCTTGATCAATGTAGGTTTTTAAATTTGAAATATGTTGTAAAAAAACTTAAAAACAGACTTTCATCTGAAGTTGTGGGTCATATTTCTGAACAAGAACAAAATCAAAGTGTCCTGCGACGATCGAATTCTACGCAACTGATTAGAAACGCTGTTTGTACACGGAATAACACTTTCACGAATTAATAACTCCCAAGCTGTAAACCTACTTTTGTTTGTTAATCAAGACTTCTGTAAACGTGATTGGTTTGAGATCTACATTTAATGTAATAAATGTTTATTTGAAACTTTATTATTGTTTAATTTATAATTAAATATCATTTCGTATTTTGAAGTCCACTATTTTGTTGACAATTTATGAGACAAGTCGTAATTAATATAAGAAAACACCAACTCCGCAGGAACAGATGATACAGACTGTTTATCAAATTTAGCTTTATGAAAATATTGATGCTTGTATATATATGTTCTTGAACACACAAATAATAATTGCTATTACGATAGGTGGTTCCATTCGTTATTCATTGTTCGTTTGACACCCAAAAAAAAAAAGGGACTAGCGATACACATAACTAAGGATCAAGTTATATTTTGTAGCCATACAATGAACAGTTTGAGTTCTGCAACAATACGTAATTATGTCTTTCGTTTTAAGATGTCAAGAGATGTCATCATATTATAATTAGTTTTATGAAAGGTAATAACTAAAATACCACATATCAACAAAAATTAAAACGTTTCACTAGACGTTAAAGATTTATCTGAGTACTCGAGTACTCGCGAGTATCGTGACCGAGTACTCGAGTATTAAATTTCAGATCTTTTGACATCCCTAATATATATAATAAATGGTGAATTGTCATTGTAAAATATTATGATTTTCTTTCTTTTCAGACCTTAAGTTTGGTTATCTGAACGGAACTGTACCATAGCCACGACACACCTAACACGAAAGAAAACAATGTCGATTAAAAGCTCATTTATGTCGGTTAAAAGCTGATTAGAGCTTATGTTTGCCTATGTTTGTATACCTTGCCGACTCTAAATAAAGCTTATTTATTTATTATTTATTACAAGATTGATCGTTTATATAAATATACAGTGTTAATTTCCATTGTTTAACCCAAGCGTACATTTTAGATAGATAAATTGAATGAAAACTACGGTTCCTAATTTGTACATTGGGATTAAAAATTCGATATGTATCATTAGTTTCTTTAGTTTACAACTCTGTCTTGTATTTTTCTGGTCATACTATTTCAAATATTCAATGTCATGACTGTATCATGTGTTTCCATAAGTTTACCATAGTACTATCATATGGTTGGGTTAAAAATTAATGGTAAACCCTTAGGCTAGTTTTTACTGTTTTATAGTCTAATCTTACCGTTTTAATTTCTTGACATAACTGCACTACTCGATTCTCAATTATATGTGTTAAGATGATCGTTGCAAAGAATCCTGCTCAAACTTTAGTAAAAGACGAGGTTAACTTTGCATTGTATTCAGGGGTTAAAAATTCCACTAGCTCGACGCCCGGGACTAGATCAATTACGCCTCGGGCAGTTAAAATGTGTAACCCGATATGCCCGACGGACTAGTAACACAAAATTCTTGACGTTTCCAATATAGAAAGTGGAAAATCCCTTCATCACTACTCTATGTTAGCCAATCCGATTCAATTAAGTCATCCGGGATTCCAAGAATTTGAACTGGTTTGTACAGGTCCTGTTGTACATATTTTAAAAATAGAAAAACAACTCTGGCTGCTCGGTATCGTATGTTGATTGCAATTCTAGTACTTTAAATATTGATTTCTCATACCATGGCCTGGGGTATTGTACATTGCTGATGCCGAGATTTTCAATTAACGGTATTTGGGGGTATGATGTATTGATCGGTATTGACCTGTCTTGTCGCACAGCTCTTGAGCACGAAACCATGCAACAAAATATTTCTTAATATTTTAATACGGGAACCCCAGGAACTTTATCCGTTTCAAAACGAAAAACTGTAGATGAAGGGGGTAATGAGACTGACAATTCATCCCCCCAAAAAATGCCAAATACGACCGGGAAAAGTGGAAATGTTTTTATAGTGTCTAATAATTAACGGTACCAATTTTGTTGCACCAGATGCGCATTTCGACAATACATGTCTCTTCAGTGATGCTCGTGGCCAAAATATTTGAAATCCAAAGCTTATATAAAAGATGAAGAGCTATAATCCAAAAGGTCCAAAAAGTATAGCCAAATCCGTGAAAGGAATCAGAGCTTTGCATGAGGGAGATACATTCCTTAATTTATAATAATTTATAATATTTTGTAACAGCAAATTTTAATAACACAAAAAATTCGTATGTTCATGCCAGTAACGAAGTACTGGCTACTGGGCTGGTGATACCCTCGGGGACTAATAGTCCACCAGCAGAGGCATCGACCCAGTGGTAGTAATAAAATTAACGGTACCAATTTTGTTGCACCAGATGCGCATTTCGACAATACATGTCTCTTCAGTGATGCTCGTGGCCAAATTATTTGAAATCCAAAGCTTATATAAAAGATGAAGAGCTATAATCCAAAAGGTCCAAAAAGTAAGACAGGAAGCCTGCCAAGTCTTTATCGCGAGATTCACACATTTTCATGCTAATTTGGAAGCATTTGCCTTTGATCTATTGTTTTGTATTTGATCTTTACAATTTGGCCAAAAACTCACGCATTTACCATATTTACTACCTGTAAAAAAAGTGGGCAGAACTAGGACACAATGATTCCTCTGGCAAGGTTGGCTGTTGGTGATGAAAAAAACAGACGATGCTCTGTAAAAATTGCCGTTAATTGCCCCAAGCACGCAAATAAAAAGTCTGCTTTGAATGTGGGAAAAACTAAATTAGGTTAAGCACCAACAGAATAAATAGCAGATTAACAAAAAATATGAAATACAGTGTATAACATGTATAATGTCTTCTTCAAAACAAAGGACACACATTTTGTATTAGGCAGCAAACTCTTGATTTTTACGGCATACTAGGACTAGCAGGTCAGTTTTGATGGACTAGCAGTTCTTCCAACAGGGCTAGTGAAATCCTGCTGCCAACAAGTCTTGGGCTAGTTAGCTGTTACAAAAAATTCTAACCCCTGTTAAATTGTTGCGAGAGTTTATATTCTTTGTTGAAGGCAATTGTAGTGACCTGCAATACAAGTACCATTCAATTGAGTTTAGTTATATGTCTTGTGTTTCTGTCTCTGCGCTAGGTTTTCTATATTTTGCATGTGTAGTGAATCATGACATAAGACATTGTTACGTGTACCATGATGAGCTTTCGTGCAAGACTGCTCTGTGTATTTTTTACATGGAACATTTGATCAGACTTTGACTTTTTGACTCCTGACCTACATGTATGCATATACATGTGTGTCATCATGTTGCAGTGTGTTCCTCGGTATATTACCTTGACCTCAAAATATAATTTTCAATTGACCTTGCTTCTGAATATGTGGCATGTAGATGTATTGTCATAAGATGATGAGTCTATTGGCACAAGAAACTTCATGTAAGCTTGACCTTTGCCCTCAATGTAAAACTTGTATATTTTGTTTGAATTAAATGGATAATTAACTGTATGATTGGCACTCGTACCACATCTTCTAAGATATATTAGATACATAAGATATATTGTTAGTTTTGTGTACCACCATGACCCTTTTATCAAAATCCGCTTTGGTTTTTTTTACAAGGATCTCTAGACCAGACTATGACTCTTGACATTTGCATATTGGATGTGTCTCTTGGTATGATTACCTTGACGTCAAGTCAGGAGTCTTTGGTTTTTGTTAGTCTTGTATGTTTTTAATGGTAACTTTATTTTATAATTTGGAGTTTGAACTGGTATACATTTTGTTAAGGGCCATCCGAAGCCCGCCTCTGGTCGAGGGATTTTCTCGCTTTGTGGAAGATATAAAAAAGAAGATGTGGTATGGTTGCCAATGAAACAACTATCCATAAAAGACCTAAATGACACAGACATTAACAACTATAGGTCACCGTACGGCCTTCAACAATGAGCAAAGTCCACACCGCATAGTCAGCTATGAGGACTCATAAGTGGCCTTTGACTGCTTTCTGCTCTTTTGACATTGTTACTGTCTCTTTTACACATTCCACATTTCCATTCTCAATTTTTAAGAATGTTTGGTTCAGATGAAACTAAATCCTTTAATTTCCGTGAATATCAAGTAAGAAAATTTACTGCTTCAGTAGCATCGAGTGCTGCCAGTTGTGATAGATAATGCAAAATGTTTCAATCATTTTACCTTAGATTTCATTTGATGGACATGTAGGTGTGGAATGTCTGCTTTTACATCATAAAAATTCACACAGAAGGTATACGCATATCAATAAACTGAACTCAATGCTAAGAACCATTAAAGACAGAGAACTCAATCTAGTGAAACACTTTGTTAAGTTGGTCACATTTAACTTGAAATGTCACTGGCTGTTACCAAACTGCACCGAGATCCTGAAAAAGAATGTGCAAGTTAAGTCTATTTAAAAAAGAATTCAATGGAAGTAAATAAGCTGATTACTGAAATAAATGTAGAATATATCTATTAATCACAGATGCCCCTGCTTGTGAAAAAAAATAGTAAACGTCCACATATAGATGCAGGATTCGCGTAGTTTTGACCGTACTAAAAATGTGACCATAAGCATTGCGAATAAGTTTCAAAACATTTGGCTGAGGCAAATTAAAGTTAAAGAACGGAAACACTAGATTAGCAGTTTTCCTATCTCAAGGCTCCTGGTTAACATTTGTATCATTGGTACTCGTACCACAACTTTTTACATCTAAAAAAATCATGAACAGTGACGCCATCGGGACCCAATATTGAGCTTCATAGATCTGTGTTATGGGGTAATGTGAATCGCGTATAAGGTTCCTTACATTTGATTGAGTCAGACTTATTTAAGAGAAAGGAAACGAAAGAGTCAGCACTTCTTATATTTTTTAAAGGGACATGATAACTCTTGAACGGTAAAAGTGACACTTAAAAATTTCAAATTTGATTTTGTGTTGAGGTGGGGATCCCGCTTACATGTTCAACCCCTCCTTATTCGGTATGTATGTGCTTGTGGTAAGTCAAGAGCCTGTAATCCAATGAATGTCGTTTTTTATGTGTTACATACTTGTTTTTCGTTCATTTTTTGTACATAAATTTGTTTGTTTATTTTCTCGTTTGATTATTGTTTTACAATGTCATTTCAGTGCCTTTTATTGCTGACTATATGCGGTATTGACTTTGCTCACTGTTGAAATCTGTATATGACCTATAGTTGTTAGTGTTTGTGTCATCTGGTATTTTGTGGAGAGTTCTCATTGGCACTCATGCCGCATAAGGGGGAGGGTTGGGATCCCTCTAACATTTTTAACCGCGCCTCATTTTATATGCACGTGCCTATCTTGTTTTTCGTTTGTTTTTTTGTACATGATTTAGACCGTTTGTTTTCTCGTTTGAATTGTTTTACATTGTCATGTCGGTGCATTAATAGCTGACCTTGCGGTATGAACCTTGCTCATTGTTGAAGACCGTGTGGTGACCTAGGCTACATTTTATAATTGTTAATTTCTGTGTCATTTAGTCTCTTGTGGAGAGTTCTTATTGGCACTCTTGCACCAGCTTCTTTTATATATTGTGTATAAGTTTTGTAGTATTTGGTTGAGGGAAACTAAAGTAAGAAGTGCGGAACCCGTTTGTATGGGACGTTCGGGACAGACGGACTAGTACGTGTAACTCTTCATATTCCTAAATCATGGCGCTAACACAGAAGTTCTTACTATTGTGCTGGTGATACACATCCCACTAGCACTGTCATTAACACATGTACATATAATTTTATTATAAAAATATTCAATCTTAATCTTGATTTCTTTTTTTTGGTCGAATGATTATATGCATGCCCTTCACAACGACTGAATGAGTATCAAATTTGACAAATTTATTGTACATTATTATATATTTTATTATATTTTATGACTTTTCTTCCAACTAATGAAAGCTTACCAACTTATTGATCATAACTTTCCTTTATATGTCTTTTAACATTCTGTTTTGAACAAAAAGATTTCTTACATATACATCACATGTATTTCTTTCAAATCTGACATTATTAAAAAGCCATTAAAAAAAATTCAGTCGAACTTGATAATAAATGTGCAATCAAATATATATGCAAGTCGTCAACTGGTCAAGTGGCTAGATGCACATATCGTTAGCCATATAAACATCATGTCCTAATTGGGTGGTTTTAAAACTCCTAGCATAGGCGCCACCACCACCCCCCCCCCCACCCCCCGCCTTTGTTGGAAAAATTTTGTTGATTATATAGGAATCATTGAAGCATGAATGGAGCGGGCCCTCCTTAGGAAAAGTTCTGGATCCGCCACTGTCTAGACATATTTTCGTAAATAAGGGATTTTTAAAGGGAAAAAAAGAAAACAAAATGACTGAATTAAATAAAAGGATGTTCGATGTACTGTATACTTCGGTTTGTTTTAAAAATCTATACGATGCTGTATTTTTATCTAGTTTTCTTATCAAAATAATTAAATTGAGAAGATAAATACCTTATAGCTTCCTTTACCGTCGATGCTAAAATGTTTAATGTTATAAAATAATTTTAGCGTCTTTGACCTACTTTACCTTTTTATTCGGAGACTTGCAGTTATCTTCTGTTATTTTCAACGGGAACATTAGAATGATCTAGAATAGAACCTAGATGGAACCAAGAGGCGGATCCGGGGGGGGGAGGCCTTCGTGGGAAAAATTTGGTTGATTATATAGGGAATCATTGAAGCATGACTGGAGCTGGTCCCCCTTCGGAAAAGTTCTGGATCCGCCACTGTTTAGACATATTTACGTAAATAAGGGATGAGTAAAGGAAAAAAAAAAGAAAACAAAATGACGGAATTAAATAAAAGGATGTTCGATGTACTGTACGTATTATACTTCTGTTTGTTTTAAAAATCTATACGATGCTTTATTTTTATCTAGATTCCTTATCAAAATAATTAAAATGAGAAGATAAATACCTTATATAACTTCCTTTACCGTCGATGCCAAAATGTTTAATGTTATAAAATAATTTTAGCGTCTTTGACCTACTTTACCTTTTTATTCGGAGACTTGCGGTTATCTTCTGTTATGTTCAACGGGAACATTAGAATATTCTAGAATAGAACCCAGATGGAACCAAGAAGTTGGGTTGCTTTAACCAAACAACCCGGATGTTGAACCAGTTACCATGGTTTCGATCAAAGAACCAAGGTTCAGAACCAGAAAACCCAGATGGAACCAAGAATTAGAACCAGAGTGCCCGGATATAATCTAATTGCATTCGGAATTCTCATGACTTTTCATACCTTCAATGTATTGTCCAAATCATTTATTTATTTAGTATATTTATATATAACAAGATTGATCTATATAAATATACATTGTTAATTTCCATTGTTTAACGCGAGCGTACATTTTAAATGAATACATTGAATGAAAACTACGGTTCCTTATTTGTGCATTGTGATTAAAACTTGATTCTTTTGTATAATTACTTTCATTTGTTTCCAACTCTGTCTTGTATTGTTCTTGTCGTACTATTGCAAATATTCAATTTCATGACTGCATCATGTGTTTCTATCAGTTTACCATAGTGCTATCACATGGTTAGGTTAGAAATTAATGGTAAACCCCAGTTTGAAGTGTTTTAATGTCTAATCTTACCGTTTTAATTTAATGACATAACTGTATGACCCGATTTTCAATTAACAGTGGTAAGATAACCGTTGCAAAGTATCCTGCTCAAACTTTTGTGAAGGACGTTTTTAACTTTGAAGTGTTGCGAGAGTTTATGTTCTATGTTGAAGGCACTAGTATATATAGTGACCTGCAATACAAGTACTGTTCCGTTGAGTTAAGTTATATGTCTTCTGTTTCTGTCCCTGACCCATGTTTTTTGTATTTGGCATGTGTAGTGCATCCTGACATAAGACATTGTTACGTGTACCACGACGAACTTTCGTGCAGGACTGCTTTGTGTATTTTTTACATGGAACTCTTGACCAGACTATGACTTTTTTGCTCTTGACCTATGCACTTTTGGTGTGTCATCATGATACAGTGTGTTTCTTTGTATATTACCCTGACCTAAAAGTATAATTCTAAATTGACCTTGCTTCTGAATATGTAGCATGAAGATGTATTGTCATGAGATGGTGAGTCTTGTGGCACGAGAAACTTCATATGAGCTTGACCTTTGCCCTCATTGTACAACTTGTATATTTTGTTTGAATTAAATGGAGAATTGTCTGATTGCACTCATACCACATCTTCTTATATCTATATTAGATATATAGATATATCTGTTAGTTTTGTGTACCACGATGACCCTTTACTCAATATCTGCGTTGTGTTTTTTTTTTGTCATGGAACTCTTGACAAGTCTATGACTTTTTGACTCTTGACCTATGCATATTGGGTGTGCCTCTTGGTATGATTACCTTGACTAAGTCAGGAGTCTCTGGTTTTTTTTTTAGTCTTGTATGTTTTTAATTGTAAGTTCGGTTTTATGTATTGGAGTTTGAACTAGTACACATTTTTTTAGGGGCCATCTGAAGTCCAGCGCCGGGCGAGGGATTTTCTCATTTTGTTAAAACCCATTGGTGACCTTCGACTGCTTTTTGCTCTTTTGTCATGTTACTGTCTCTTTAACACATTTCACATTTCCATTCTCAATTTTTGAATTGAAGAATGTTTTGATCAAATGAAAACTAAATCTTTTAATTGCCGTGAAAAATTAGAGAGAACATTTACTGCTTCAGTAGCACCATGTGCTGCCAGTTGTGATAGATTATTCAAAATGTTTCAATCATTTTACCTAGGATTTCATTTCATGAACATGTAGATATGGATAGTCTGTTTAAGCATCTTGAAAAATCACACAGAAGGTATACGCATATCAATAAACTGAACTCAGTGCGAAGAACCTTTAAAGTACACTTAGACATTGAGCTCAATCTAGTGAAACACTTTTTTATGCTGGTCACTGTCTGTTATCAAACTGCACCGCAATCCTAAAAAAGAATATGCAAGTTAATTCTAATAGAAGTAGAATCCAAAGGAAGTAAATAAACTGTTTACTGAAATAAATGTACAATATATCTATGGGCTTCAGATGCCCCTGCTTGTGAAAAAAACCCTGAAGTAAACTTCCACATATAATAGATGCAAGATTCACGTAATTTTGACTTTTTGTGACCATGATAAGCATTGTGTATAAGTTTCAAAACATTTGGTTGAGGCAAACTAAAGTTAAGAACAAAAACAACAGATTTAGCATTTTTCCTATCTTAAGTGTGGTATTTGTATCATTAGTACTCGTACCAACTTCTTATATCTAATAACTCATGAACAGTAACACCACCCAATATCGAACTTGATAGATCTGTGTTATAGGGTAATAAGCATTACGTAAAAGGTTTATAACCTTTGATTGAGTCAAACCTATTAAAAAGAACGAAAACGAAAAATTCAGCATTTTCTATGTTTTTAAAGGAACATGATAGCTCATGAACGGTAAAAGAGACGCTACCAAATTTCAAATTTAATTCTTTTTAATGTGGAAATAAGCATTGTCCCAGGTTAGTGAGATGGCGGAGACCCCGCTAACATGTTCAAACCCGCCTTATTCAGTATGCATGTGCCATCTAGTCTTTTGTGGAGAGTTCTTATTGGCACTCATGCCACATCTTCTTTTTGATTTTGTGTATAGGTTTTGTAGTATTTGGTTGAAGCAACTAAAGTTAAGAGAACGGAACCCTTTTTGTTTGGACGTTCGGGACGAACAGACTAGAGTAACTCTTCATGCCCCTTTACTATGGTACCAACACGGAAATTCTGACTACTGTGCTGGTGCTACTCATCCCACTAGCACTGTCATTAACACACACAATTTTATTTATAAAAATATGCAATCTTAATTTTGATTTGATTATTTTGGGCCTATAATGATTATGTACAATGTATGCATGCCTTAATCATGTTAATTTCACAAGTAGTATCAAATTTGACAAATTTATTGTACATATACATTTTTGTAATATTTTATAACTTGTTTTTCAATTAAACAAAGCTAACAAACTTAAATTGATCATCACTTTCTTTTTATATGTCTTTTAACATTCCGTTTTGAACAAAACGATTTGTTACATATACTTCACATGTCTTTCTATCCAATCTGACATTATTACAAAGCAGCTATTAAATAAAATTCATTCGAACTTTAAATGTGCAATCAAATATATATGCAAGTCGTCAACTGGTCAAGTGCCTAGATGCATATATCGTTGGCCAATGAACGACAGGCCCTAATTTTGTTGTTTTAAAACTTCTAGAAATATTAACGGAAATAAGGGATGAGTAAAGGGAAATAAATTAAAACAGAACGACTGAATTAGATAAAAGGATGTTCGATACAATGTATATTTCGTTTTATTTTTAACCGGATTTTTGTGACAAAAATGTCGGCTATTGATTTGGGGATGTACGTCGGGCGGCCGATCGGGCGGTCGGTCGGGCGGGCGGGCGGCAATCAAATGTTGTCCGTGCATTAACTCATGAACCGTTCAACCAACGCTTTTAAAATTGTAATATGTTGTTACTGACAACTAAATGAAGGTCAAGTTCAATAATAGCGATTTTGACTTTTACCGTTCAGGAGTTATGGTTCTTGAAAGATTGAAAAATGGAGTCAGTCGTGTCCGTGCATTTACGCATGAACTGTTCTACCAAAGCTTCCCAAATTTTAATATGTTGTTACTGATGACAAAATAGAGGTCAAGTTCAATAATGACGATTTTGACTTTTACTGTTCAGGAGTTATGGTTCTTGAAAGATTGAAAAATGGTGTTTCCAGTCGTGTCCGTGCATTTTCTCATTAACCATTCAACCAAAGCTTTTGAAATTTTTATGTGTTGTTACTGATGGCAAAATAGAGGTCAAGTTCAATAATGACGATTTTGACTTTTACCGTTCAGCAGTTATGGTTCTTGAAAGATTGTAAAATGGCGTTTCCATTCACGTTGTTGCATTTACTCATGAACCATTCAATCTAAGCTTTTCAAATTTTAATATGTTGATTCTGATGACAAAATGAAGGTCAAATTTGATATTGACGATTTTCACTTGAAAAAATCACCATTCATCAGTAATGGTTCTTGTGATATTGCCAGGACACAAATAAATATTAATAAATCCGGTTTGCTGTCGTTGTGACAGCCTCTTGTTTAAATCTAAACGATGCTTTATTTTTATCTAGATTCCTAATCAAAATTAATAGAATGAGAAAATAAATACCTTACAGCTTCTTTCGCCGCCGATCCTGAAATGTTTAATGTTATAAAACAATTTTAGCGTCTTTGACCTACATTATCTTTTTATTCGAATACTTGTGGTTATCTTCTCCAAGTTCAACGGGGACATTAGAATAATCTAGAATAGAACCCAAATGGAACCAAGAAGTCGGGTTGCAATAACCAAACAACCCGGATGTTGAACCAGTTACCATGGTTTCGAACCATAGAACCCGGATAGAACCAAGGTTCTGAACCAAACAACCCAGATGGAACCAAGGTTTTGAACCAGAGTGCCCGGATAGAACCTTATTGCATTCGGAATTATCATGACTTTTTAAACCTTCAACGTATTTTCCAAATCATTTATTTAGTTAGTATATTTACAAGATTGATCGTTTATATAAATATACAGTGTTAATTTCCATTGTTTAACGAAAGCGTACATTTTAGATGAATAAATACGGTTTCCTTATTTGTGCATTGTGATTAAAAATTCGTATGTTTTGTTTACAACTCTGTCTTGTATTGTTCTGGTCGTACTATTTCAAATATTCAATTTCATGGCTGTATCATGTGTTTCCATCAGTTTACCATAGAGCTATCACATGGTTAGGTTAAAAATTAATGGTAAACCCTAGTTTTTAGTGTTTGAATGTCTAAACTTACTGTTTTAATTTATTGACATAACTGCACGACTCGATTCTCAATTAACAGTGGTAAGATAATCTTTGCAAAGAATCCTGCTCAAACTTTAGTGAAAGACGGGTTTAACTTTGCATTGTTGCGAGAGTTTATATTCTTTGTTGAAGGCAATTGTAGTGACCTGCAATACAAGTACCATTCAATTGAGTTTAGTTATATGTCTTCTGTTTCTGTCTTTGCCCTAGGTTTTTTATATTTTGCATGTGTAGTTCATCATGACATAAGACATTGTTACGTGTACCATAATGAGCTTTCGTGCAGGACTGCTGTGTGCATTTTTTGCATGGAACTCTTGATCAGACTTTGACTCCTGACCTACATGTATGCACGTTGGGTGTGTCATCATGTTGCAGTGTGTTTCTCGGTATATTACCTTGACCTCAAAATATAATTTTCAATTGACCTTGCTTCTGAATATGTGGCATGTAGATGTATTGTCACAAGATGATGAGTCTATTGGCACGAGAAACTTCATGTGAGCTTGACCTTTGCCCTCAATGTAAAACTTGTATATTTTGTTTGAATTAAATGGAGATTTAACTGTATGATTGGCACTCGTACCACATCATCTTATATATATTAGATATATAGATATATTGTTAGTTTTGTGTACCACGATGACCCTATTCTAAAAATCCGCTTTGTGTTGTGTTTTTTTTTTTTGGCAGGGATCTCTTGATCAGACTATGACTTTTTGACTCTTGACCTTTGCATATTGGGTGAGTCTCTTGGTATGATTACTTTGACGTCAAGTCAGGAGTCTCTGGTTTTTGTTAGTCTTGTATGTTTTTAATTGTAAGTTTGTTTTAATGATTTGGAGTTTGAACTGGTACACATTTTGTTAAGGGCCATCTGAAGCCCGCCTCTGGGCGAGGGATTTTCTCGCTTTGTTGAAGACCCATTAGTGGCCTTTGACTGCTTTCTGCTCTTTTGACATGGTTACTGTCTCTTTTACACATTCCACATTTCCATTCTCAATTTTTAAGAATGTTTGGTTCAGATGAAACTAAATCCTTTAATTTCCGTGAAAATCAAGTAAGAAAATATACTGCTTCAGTAGCATCATGTGCTGCCAGTTGTGATGGATAATGCAAAATGTTTCAATCGGTTTACCTTAGATTTCATTTCATGGACATGTAGGTATGGATAGTCTGCTTTTACATCATAAAAATTCACACAGAAGGTATACGCATATCAATAAACTGAACTCAATGCTAAGAACCATTAAAGACAGAGAACTCAATCTAGTGAAACACTTTGTTAAGTTGGTCACATTTAACTTGAAATGTCACTGTCTGTTACCAAACTGCACCGAGATCCTGAAAAAAATGTGCAAGTTAAGTCTATTAACAGAAGAATTCAATGGAAGTAAATAAGCTGATTACTGAAATAAATGTAGAATATGTCTATTAACCACAGATGCCCCTGTTAGTGATTTTTTTAGTAAACTTCCACATATAGATGCAGGATTCGCGTAATTTTGACCGTTTTGTGACCATAAGCATTGTAGATAAGTTTCAAAACATTTGGTTGAGAAAAATCAAAGTAAACAACAGATTTAGCAGTTTTCCTATCTCAAGGCTCCGGGTTGACATTTGTATCATTGGTAATCGTACCACAACTTTTTACATCTAAAATCTCATGAACAGCGACGTCATCGGGACCCAATATCGAACTTAATAGATCCGTGTTGTGGGGTAATGCGAATCGCGTATAAGGTTCCTAACATTTGATTGAGTCAGACTTATTTAAGAGAAAGGAAACGAAACAGTTAGCACTTCATATGTTTTAAAGGGACATGATAACTCTTGAACGGTATAAGTAATACTTAAAAAAATCAAATTTGATTTTGTGTTGAGGTGGGGATCCTGCTTACATGTTCAATCCCGCTTATTCGGTATGTATGTGCCTGTGGTAAGTCAGGAGCCTGTAATTCAATGGTTGTCGTTTTTTATATGTTACATAAACGTTTATCCTTATTTTTTTGTACATAAATTTGTTCGTTTATTTTCTCGTTTGAATACTGTTTTACAATGTCATTTCTGTGCCTTTTATTGCTGACTATATGAGGTATTAACTTTGTTCATTGTTGAAAGCTGTATATGACCTATAGTTGTTGGTGTTTGTGTCATCTGGTCTCTTGTGGAGAGTTCTCATTGGCACTCATGCCACATTAGGTGGCGGGCTAACATGTTTAACCCCGCCTTATTTCATATGTGCGTGCCTATCTTGTTTTTCGTTTATTTTTTGTACATAAATTAGACCGTTTGTTTTCTCGTTTGAATTGTTTTACATTGTCATGTCGGTGTCTTTAATAGCTGACTTGGCGGTATGAACCTTGCTCATTGTTGAAGACCGTGTGATGACCTAGGCTACATTGTATAGTTGTTAATTTATGTGTCAATTAGTCTCTTGTGGAGAGTTTTCATTGGCACTCATGCACCAGCTTCTTTTATATATAGTGTATAAGTTTTGAAGTATTTGTTTGAGGCAAACTAAAGTTCGGAGAGCGAAACGGGACGGACGGACTAGGGTAACTCTTTATGCCCCTAAATTATGGCGCCTACACAGAAGTTCTGACTATTGTGATGGTGATACACATCCCACTAGCACAGCCATTAACACATGTACACATAATTTTATTATAAAAATATTCAATCTTAATTTTGATTTCTTTATTTTTGGCTGAATGATTATATGCATGCCCTTCACAATGACTAAATGAGTATCAAATTTGACAAATTTATTGTACGTTATTATATTTTATAACTTATTTTCCAACTAATTAAAGCTTACCAACTTATTGATCATCACTTTCCTTTATATCTCTTTTAACATTCTGTTTTGAACAAAAAGATTTGCTACACATACTTCACACATGTGCATTTCTTTCAACTCTGACATTATTACAAAGCCATTAAATAAAATTCAGTCTAACTTGAAAATAAATGTGCATGCAATCAAATATATATGCAAGTCGTCAACTGGTCAAGTGGCTAGATGATCATATCGTTAGTCATATAAACGACATGTCATAATTGTGTGGTTTTAAAACTTCTATCGATATATTTACGTAAATAAGGGATGAGTAAAGGAAAAAAATGAAAACAGAACGACTGAATTAAATAAAAGGATGTTCAATGTACTGCATACTTCGGTTTATTTTAAAAATCTATTGGATGCTTTTTTTTTTATCTAATTTCCTTATCAAAATAATTAAAATGAAAAGATAAATACCTTACAGCTTCCATTACCGTCGATGCTAAAATGTTTAATGTAATTGTTATAAAACAATTTTAGCGTCTTTGACCTACTTTACCTTTTTATTCGGAGACTTGCGGTTATCTTCTGTTATGTGTAACGGGAACATCAGAATGATCTAGAATAGAACCCAGATGGAAC
Organism: Mytilus galloprovincialis; assembly: GCF_965363235.1. Classification (NCBI taxonomy): domain Eukaryota; kingdom Metazoa; phylum Mollusca; class Bivalvia; order Mytilida; family Mytilidae; genus Mytilus; species Mytilus galloprovincialis. The sequence continues at coordinate 50,851,592 of NC_134838.1, read as the reverse complement.
CAAGAAGTTTGGTTGCCTTAACCAAACAACCCGGATGTTGAACCAGTTACCATGGTTCCGAACCAAAGAACCAAGGTTCAGAACCAGAAAACCCAGATGGAACCAAGGTTTAGAACCAGAGAGCCCGGATATAACCTAATTGCATTCGGAATTCTCATGACTTTTTATACCTTCAACGTATTTTCCAAATCATTTATTTATTTAGTATATTTATATATAATTTATAATTTATAAAACAAGTTGCTTTCTTTGAAAAAAGAAAAGCAATACGTGAACCTAAGATCGCTGGTCACCAAAATATTGTTGCTGAATTTTTGTTTGCTTTTGAACTGAAATAATTGACTGCGAATAGAAAAGGATAATGATGATGTTAAACTACCTTTTATATTAAAACTATGTAAGTGTGTGTACATTCTTGCACAAGTCAGTTGAAAGCAATACTGGATAGTTGTGAATATAAGTGTATATATACAGCTACTATTTGAATATACATTTTAAACTCGGCTATTTTATTCAATACCTGGGAATATACATAACTTTTTCATAACCCTTTTGCAAATCCCAGTTTCTACAAACCAGATGTTTAATGCAAATTGCACAAACCAATAGCAATATAAATTTAAGCACTCAGTTTGCTCTATAATCTGGATGCAATTATTTTATCTGTCATTTCTTTATATATTATTTCCTGCATGGATGCCTTCAAATTCTCAACTCATAATGGAAGCTGTATGAACTCATGGTAGATGTTGTATAGATAAATTTAAAGTCCAATTTCCATTTAAAGTGGAACCCTGTGGCATGCAACTTTTAAGAACTTCCAAGGTTTAGTTTATTTTTCTTAAGAGTAACACACCAGCTTCATCCCGTTAAAGATCGCGGCCCGGGATGAGATTCTCGTCGATAAATATTAGAACATGTAATCAAGTCAGGGATGAATAACCTCGATAGATAATCAAGAAAAGCAATGGGAAAATTATTTCAGATCATACTATAATTTCTTTTCTAAAAAAAAACTACTTGAAATCGTTATATTCATTTTTATGTATTTATTGCGAAAAATATTTTTTTCTGCATTTCATATAACTTAAAAATTCAAATCTGGTGATGATCAATTGTTATTACAAGAAACTAAGAAACTTTTCTTTACCGCAGATCTTTGCAATAGTTTGCTCCTTAATTACACAGTGAAATTATGTGTGTCCGATTTTCCGATAATAAGTCCCTTAGAGTTGTAACTGTTGATTCACAGGTGTGCGATTACGCAATTTATTGCCCTCCGATCACATGAATTTTGCCGGAGGTGAAGTATTTTATGGATTATTACTTAGTAATTGTTTTTAAAACTAAACAAATTCTGACATATTATTTTAACCATGACCAGAACTTTATTTAACAGAAGCACTGGGAAATACTAGTCTTCTCTATACCTTATGTTCCTAACATAGTAACACTTCTACCAATAGACAACTAAAACACAAACGTATGTTTGTCGACTAGCTTGATGCTTGTGTATATTCTGAGCTGCCGAATTTTATTAAACAAATATGTACAAACATGTCACATCAATACACATAACAAATTGTGGCAATCATAATGACTTCAAATATCTACTACTAATATCTAAATGTTTCGCGGCCGTCCAGGAAAAACTACTTTTAGAAACCTGTGTCCGTTTGCCAGATGCCAGGCGAAACCCCAAGTGTTGGACCGCACTTGATATAAGAATGTTCATAAAACATTTAAGAAAACATTTAAAAACAAAGAATCTGCTTTCAGTCAAAAGACTGCGGCTAAATGAAAAATAATTTGAAGACAGAAATGAGTCTGAAATAACCAAAATTCGATTACGTTTGTATAGCCATACCACCTATATATATAACGAAAAGTTTTAACTTTAATGCTAATTTGAACATACTTCTATATAAAAAAAACATTTAAAGAACGTTTCTTAACGTACAAGTTAAAAAAATTGATGTTCACTCAAGCAAAGCAGGGCTAGAAATGACCATATATGACACCTATCATTTAACACAATAATTTTTCTCGCCCAAAAAATTCATAAGCCTTTGAACTACTACGTGAGAAGACAATTAATTCCCGTTACACTACGTGCAACGGAAATTAGGAAGTCTTCTCTATACCTTATGTTCCTAACATAGTTACACTTCTACCAATAGACAACTAAAACACAAACGTATGTTTGTCGACTAGCTTGCTGCTTGTGTATATAGAAAACAACAAAGATAGCTAGACTGTATAAACAAATAAATTTCAAATTAAAAAAAAAACAAAATAATTCCTAACATCAGACCTGCGATTGATAAATCATATACCTAATTGCTTCGACACTTTTAATCTGTTTTCAATAGAATCAGCCACATAACCATCCTTACTAGAATCGCTTTTCCATCTACCATGGCGCTTCCAGCACCTTTCGTTAACGTCAGAATTAGCCGCCGCAGTGGCACCACCAGACCTCAAAGGTTTAACTCTGGAGCAACTAATTTCAAACGCTTCAGTATGCATTCTCTAGATGTGCTATAACTGATCGGTTTATTAACCTGAATTAAACCAGACTTGTTCTTAGATTTGTACAATGGACGAAACAAATACTTGTCTGAAAACATATCTAAATGCGCCATACCAACATACTGTAAACCAACTTATTTTCGCGGATACTTTATTTCGCGTTTTACGATTTCTAGTCCACTTCGCGGCTATTTAATTTCGCGATTTTCTTATCTACTTGATGTAGTTTGATAAGTAAAGATCCAAGTTATACATATTCGCGACGATTTATATTCGCGTTATTTTTCTACTCGCGAATGTCGCGAAAATAAATCGCTCGCGAAAATAAGTTGGTTTACAGTACTTTTATTAATTCATGTATCTACAGATCGATAGTTTTATAAACAAGATTTTTATTTTGGGATTTTATAAACTTTTTATAAGCTTTTCGGACTTTTATACCGATACAATGATTGAATGTGTGCAAGGAAGGAACTAGGTAAATTTTATTTAAGCATTCGTTCGTGCATATTGATGAATAAAGTGCTGATATGCAGCTCTCTCGGTCGCCATCTTGGATATTTCTATGTGCACGAACATAGATTAATTTATGAATATGTAAACATATCGCACACATTAAAGGAACAGTATGTAATAGTGTATTCTACAACAATGATCATGATGATATACGATGAATCTTTTAAGCACTTGATTTTTTGAACTTTTACCACTATTGTTGTAAGTCGGAATTTATTCAATCTTTATACGGAAGTTGATTTGTATGTTCGTACTCGTCGTCCTTCAGGGAAAACGGTACTATTTATTCTGCCATAGGCGACAATACTAACATTTTCTAAATTTACCAGTTTTTATAATAAAAACCTGGATAAAACAGTTATGTGTGGTGTTAGTACTTTATTACTCTATTTTAAAAATTGAAGCCAAATAGTATCATGACCAATTTCCAACGGAGCTTGTTTATGTTATCCATGCCCACCGTCATTTTACTCAAATTTATGAAATTTTGGAAGCCTTTTCGAATAATTCTCTAGAAAATATTTCGATAGGTTTTAAAATTTATATTGTAAATTTACACACTGCAGTTATTCATAGATAAATAAAACAAATATTGGCTAGAGGTATAGGGGGAGGGTTGAGATCTCATAAACATGTTTAACCCCGCCGCAATTTTGCGCCTGTCCCAAGTCAGGAGCCTCTGGCCTTTGTTAGTCTTGTATGATTTTAAATTTTAGTTTCTTGTGTATAATTCGGAGTTTAGTATGACGTCCATTATCACTGTACTATTATGCATATTTTAGGGGCCAGCTGAAGGACACCTACGGGTGCGGGAATTCTCGCTACATTGAAGACCCATTGGTTGCCTTCGGCTGTTGTTTGCTCTATGGTCGGGTGGTTGTCGCTTTGACATATTCACCATTTCCTTTCTCAATTTTATATTTTACCCTTACATCCAATCACAGCCCTTCTAAGTTGACTTCCTTCACCTGCCTTGGGTACACAAAAGGCCAACCTAATGCTGGGAAAATGTAATAGTACCGTTTAAATTTCCCTTCATATTGACATTAGGTGTTTGATACTAATACACAGCTTTATTTCGCGTCTCACTCACGCTTTTTCAAATGAACCAAAGTTACAACCTGTGTTTAATTAAGCGTCACGTAGCTATAATATTTAATGGCATTGGTGGATTTTATACAAACTGTATTCAGAAGATGTTTTGTTAGTTAATTTGTAGTTCGTTCTAGTTTTATTAACCGAAATTTTGTGTAAGGTATTAATAATAACAAAAGATATTAGTGTACATCTCACTTAAGCTTTAACAAATTACCCAAAGCTACAACATTGGCTTTAATTCAGCACAACGTAGTGGTAGATATATAGTGTGTAATGGCATTGGTGGATTTATTCCAACTTTATTTTGAAGAAGTGTCGTCTGTTCGTTCTCATCGTCCTATAAAGGACAAGGTACGATAAGCATCAGAGAACGGCCCCCTAATTTCGTTCAAATTAAAAGTGACCTGCCATTAATTATAATACATTATTTTTAAAGTTTAAAACCTATATTTTTGTAAACATCAATAGATTTTTCAACTTCTGCTGATATTATTCATGCTCTGTTGCTGTAAAGACCTCAAGATTCGCGAAAAGGCCAGAAAAATGGCAGTTTCTAAACCTTTTTCTGTATTTTAAACTACGAGCGTACCTACGACCCACGATCATATTTATACCAGACATTCCTTGAACATAAATGTTGATGCAGTTCAAATATTTTAGTGGGTCGTAAGTACGCTCATAGTTAAAAATTCAAAAAAGTGACAAAAATCGTCGGTAGTTTTCATTGAATCAATCGAAATTTGTAACCGAATTGCGGACCGGAGATGATTTCCGGTATTTACTGGATCCGACGGAAATGTATTCATGGTACGCTATAATAATGGCTAGTTTCTTCAGGACGAAAAATAAACATATTTGAGACAGGAAAACAGGATATTCCTGTATAATTCATTATTCTTGAATTTAAAGTGACATTTTAGCAGACCGTCGAAATTTGACCCAAATTAGACGGAACTGTGACAAACTTCAGAGAAATTCTGGGAACGTAATTGTGAATGAATATAATAACTGGTTCATACTCAAACAGTGCATATACTTATTTTGTTTCATAATTGATGAAATCGTCGCCCTGGAATGTTTTAATCTCCGATGACACTTTTGTGCTTTCTTTCACGTCCGCATTTCTACCAAGTATGGCATGCCAAGTTAACATTTTAGACAATCATTTAATATAAATACAGATGGCGATGGCGAAATAAACTACAGAACTGTGAATAATAACATACATTGTAATTCATATGACATAAGAAGACACCATGTGACAATTTTAATTAGTTAATTGTGTAAGTATAACAATAATCAAGATTAAACAAAACTATCCAACACTTTTATGATCTAAATTATGTATCTTGAGTTATGTTTTGGTCATGGTGTTGAATTTATTGGACTTATTATTTGTAATTGTCACCCGGCTTCCCGTTGTTCTATCTTGACGACAACGGGTGCTACTTCGTATTTCTTGTTTGCAAATCATTCTCTACATATCTTTTCATTAAAATTTGCATGTATAAAGTATTTGTCACTGGACGGTCAGGAAACAACATTCAATCAATCATATGTCTTCTTAAATAACAGCACTACATGTAGAATGAATTTAAACATATTCAAAAGAATAAAAATAAGTATTGAATATGAAAGGAATAAAACGCATCATAATTAAAGACATCTTGATTGTAAGACGTGTGTTTCGCATACAAAAGACTCATCAGTGACGGTCGAATTAAAAAAATGTCAAAAGACCATAAAAGGCTCAATATTCTGGGTTTTTTTTTGCGATATACAGCTAATAAAGGTTATTTATTCCTGAATATATTATCCGTAGTTTTTGCAAACAATATAAAGTTTTGTAAACAGTTAATTCATATAATTGACTATTTTAATAATAATTCATGTTTACACAAAGTGCTAACTTTTGGACATCGTGTTGCTGCATGGGTTGTTTGTTTCATTAATTTTTATTGTGCTAGAGCTAAAAAGGTTACAGTCCACAGGAAGACATATTACCCTAACTTGACACTCCGATCCAACTAGTCTTTGTTCTTACCCCTTAATGCCAATTGATTAACGGAAATCAGCAAATACCAATTTTTGAGTCTTAGGTTTGACCAGGCCGGTGTCAGAACCCACGATATCAGGCGTTTTAATTCATTTATTATATTTATTAAATTGTACAATGAATTAATAAAAGGGTGCATACTGTAAGAATCCATCTTATATGAATCCACGCTTAAACATACACATCCACCCAAAAGAAATAACTTTTGCAACATATATAGAAATAAGAAGATGTGGTATGAGTGCCAATGATACTACTCTCCTTCCAGGACACAACATGTAAAAAGTAAACAATTATAGGTCAAAGTACGACCTTTAACACAGAGCTTTGGCTTACACCGACCAGCAAGCTATCAAGGACACACAAGTGACTAATGTAGAAATTCAAACAGGAAAACCAACGGTTTAATCTTTATATAAAAAAAAACTAGAAACGAGGAACACGTATGAACCACAACAACCACCGAACAGGTTCCTTACTTGTTGCAAACAAACACAGCATGTGAAAACGTTTAGACAGGCGACAACCTTCACCCTAACCCGAACTTATAAACTTTTATTAGTAACTTGCATGTCCAATTATAACTGTAGTTCATTTTGATAAACAAATTACAAAAACACAAAAACAAAACGAAACAATACAAAATGCAACTTAATCACATACATGCATTTTACATGATATTTCACAAATCATTTGACACTGACAGAAAAGTGAAAACATTTTTCGTCATTGCCAGTATCCACATCATAATTACAGATAACAAAAATGTTCCATAGATATAGGAAGATGTGGTGTGAGTGCCAATGATACAACTCTCCATCCAAATAACAATTTATAAAAGTAAACCATAATAGGTCAATGTACGGCCTTTAACACGGGGCCTTGGCTCACACCGAACAACAAGCTATAAAGGGCCCCAAAATTACTACTGTAAAACCATTCAAACCATAGTCCATTTCATCGTGAAAGAAACATCAGTTTATTCTGTTCTCAGTTTTCACTTGTCTTTGTCAATTTTCCCTGGCTTCCAAGATGAAATGAATGGATACATTATGTTAAACATAATTATTCTTTTTCTTTTTTGGAATTTTATTCTCATACACACTTGTCCGGGTCTACACTTATTTAGTTTTTATACATTGACTTATGATATTTGGCATACAGTGTATAGCCATGACTCAGATATCATAACAGTCTAATATCATTATGACATTTACCGTTGATCTCAAGGTACAATTAATTGACCTTTAACTTTCATGGTTAAATGATTGTCCAACCCTTAAACCATATATATATATATATTCTTACAGGCTATGCCATTTTGTTTACTGCACAATAGGATTAATTTCTTAGGTCAATTAATGCCTCGTTAATCACTTCAAAAATGATTTAACCCCCCCCCCCCCCTTTTTGCCTTGATAAGTCGTTTCTAATTCACTATAGGTTTTGTACCCATGCAGAGGACACATTCCCATTCCAACCCCTACATCATATTAATTCGTAATTGCCTGGATAAGACATTTTATTCCACACAATGTCCAAGGCCGTAGCTACCCTTGAGGTAAGTGAGGCAATTGCCTCACTAAAATTTCGACACTGATTATTTTTTTTTATACATATATTTAAATATAATAGTCATTTGTTGTTCTGTCTCAACCTTGATTTCTATAACTTGTCATCATTCCTTTTAAACTATTCTTCCTGGATATAACTCAGAATCTCAACAGGTGATGTTTCTCAATTACATTAACCTAGTAACGATAATCATCATGGATCTCTAGTTAAAAACAGGCTCTTGCAGAAAAGGGAAAAGCGACACTGAAGGTAAAGAAGGAATAATTCTAGTAAACTATTTTTGTGAACAGAGTCTGAGTATTGCATATAACTTCATTAGTACAATCCAAAAACGATAAGTAGACTGACAAATCAAGTATACTGGTCTTCGGAAGGGGGCAGTCCTGTCTGCGTATTCATTTCTCCGTTTCAACAACTTTTGACAAATCAAGTACTGGGCATCGCAAGAGGACAGTCCTGTCTGCATATTCATTTCACGAACTTTAATCTTTCTCTTTACAGATAAATAAAATAATATAAAACATGCATGGATTAGTTTTTATCCATGTTTCTTTAACCTTAAAAATTGAAAGAATATCCCATATTCCAATTTGATATTATTGAGGAATGGTAGAACCTTTAACACAGGATTTCGTCTTTACTTATTCGAGACTACGGAATTTCGTTTCTTTATATTTGGGGTTTCGGAATCGGACACCCCACCCCCAACCCCTAAATTTATAGATTCTGGAACTAAAAAATACCACCAACTATTTCCAGAAATAATTGGAAATTTCGGACCTACATGTAAACGTCAAAAACTCCATTCCAATTTCCCCTGTACCTATATCAGATATACTTACTCTACAGATAGAATCATATACCTGTATCTTATCTCATTCTATCCCTAGTTTGTCTACTCTTTGTCAGCATAAAAGCGAGTTTAATATTTTGTAACTGCGACTGTATGATGGTGCTTACAGGAAAGCTTAATTCTTTTTTGCAAACAAAACTGTTACTACCGATGCTGCTAACGAATTACTGATGGAGAAGGAATTGGAAGAAGACATTGATCGTTGTGTTGATGATAATGTGCTACCTTTAGAAACACAGACTGCCCTAAAACGACTGAAAACTTGGAAAAGAGCATGCATGAGTGGCGAGAGATTGTGTGGTCTTGCCATGCTCCATGTTCATCGCGATAAGGATATCAGCAGACCAAATTATGATTCTGAAACGATTTGACTGAACCGGCAATAGAAAAATTTGGCAAACTCGATGTTTGTTCTATGTTCTGGCAGCAGACTCAAATCAGTGATATTTGGATAATTATCTAACATATAAGTTTAAATAAAGTCTTAAAATATGAAAAATGTATATAAAAAGTGTCCAAATTCAAAACATTATCAAACTCTCTAAAAATGCCTAGAATGCAGGATTTTGCACCATTCATTTCATACCCTCCAAAAAAAAATTTCGCCTAGCTACGGCCTTGAATGTCTGTATGTGGTACAAGTCACGTCTCTTTGATTCCATTAACTGTTAAGTATCTTTGAAAGCTGTTCAAACTCATCTCAAATTATTAAATCCTATATATTCTTGTTTTCATGAAAAAACTTTCACATTGAAAGTCAAACAAAGGTGTTGTATTGGTCTACAATTTAAAAAAAAATGTTTGCTGTTGCTAAGCAAGATGTGGGATTCTATACTCGATATAGAATTCGTCCAAAAAATAATGATAATCTAGATGTTTATATTATAGTGTAACACCGTATTAGGAAGTATATTCCTAAAAAATAACTAAGTTCATACTTCAAAAAATATAAAGAAACTATTATTGCATGGTTGATATGCACTTGTTATGTATCTTAGTTGTTGATCAGCGTGTAGTGACCTACAATTGAACTACATTTTGTAAGTGTTCATTTCTAACTAAACATGTTCACAAACAGACAATCTGCATTGCATTCAATTTAATTTGTTCAATATAATGACTAATTGATTTGTAGTTGGCTTTAATTCAAACATGTTTTGCTGTTGCTAAGCAACACTTGTGTTGCTATGCTCAATACGAAATTTGTAAAGAATAAAAAAAGATGTATATGAAAAAATATTGGAATGAAACTCCAAATGGAAAGAAAAATCTTCAAACAACTGCTTAATTCATACTTAAGAGTGGAAAGCACCAATTTTTTAACCGTTGCTAGGCAACATTTATGTTGCCAAGGTTGTTTTAAACATATAATAAACAAATTCAAAGGGTATTTTCATTTGAGACTTCAAGTTCTTCTTGGACAAACAATATTATTTGCAAATATTTCAATTTTTACTGATGAAGCAATTATTAGCCTAAGGTTATAATTTTCATTCTTAATAAAAACCGTTCCTAGGCAACCTTCCTTTCACCGGAACACAATAAAATCATTATTTTTTCAAGTGTCAACACTAAGACCATCATTGATATCAATATAAACTTATTTGGAGAGGGGGCCAAAAATAGCCCTTATCATACCTTGTCCAAAGTATTTTACCGAAAGTATTGATCGTAAAAAACAGCTTTATTACCTGTCTTACTCAAGCTTTAACAAATGACCCGAAGTTACAACCTGCCTGGAATTATGCGTCACATAGATGAGTGTGTAATGACATTTGTACATTTTAAACATCACGGCCGACACTCGGCTAACCGAGAGATAGGTCGGTTAATCTATATTGAGTATGCGGCTATATCGGCGGTTGGTCTGTTAATCGGGTTGGTTATACGTCTGTTAAGTACCGGTCTTTGTAAGAATCATGCAGGTTCCTGTTGATGGGCGATTCATGACCCCTCTTCAAATGTCTTTATATTTTGTTTATGATGAAGGTATGGTATGAAAATAAGTTTTCTGTATTAATTTTTTCTTTTCAACTTTGGTTGCCATGGAAACCATCCTTACAAAATTTTGCCTAAATACGTCCATAAGTAGCCTTTGAAAATTGAAATATAATGGATTTTAAAGAACCATAGAAATAAAGTTAATCAATACAAACAATATGTATATTTACAGTATTGACAAACACAACCCCAAACTATACAAAAACGTTAAAATTTTGAATTTACTAAATGGTTTGTTTCCATAGCAACCATTTAAAAATGTGTTAAAATTCGAAAATGAAAAATTTCAAAAACTTTAAAATTTTAAATCTGTTTATCTCCCAAGACCAACAATACCATGACATGTCATTGACAAATTTTGAAAGACCACATTCTATATATTCAGAAAATAAAAAGAAAGTCGTGTGTTTTTTTTTTTTCTTTAAAAAAATAATTTTAGTCAAAAATTGTCAATTTTCACCAAAATTCAGATTACCAAACAGATGAATACTGAAACATTTTGAACTTAAAAAGCTAAAACATTCCATTTATGCGTGCATTCCTGCCACAAATTTGGTAATTATAAATGAGAAAATATGATTGATAGAGATATTTTTGTAGAGAAGGACATTTTTTCTTTCTGGGCATGGTGCCCCCCTTTTTTTTCAAAATTCAAAAAATCATTAATAAATTTAAAAGATTGAATTCAATTGTGAACATTTTGAGCATTAAAACATGAAATTTCTTCAAAGGGTGAGGGCAATAATAGAACCCCCTACACCATTTTTATATATTAGATTTTTTTTTAGAAATGGGGAATGTGTCAAAGAGAGAACAACCCAAACAGAAATTTAAAATCTTTAGATTCTATTTCATGGTCTTTAAAATTGACTCTAAAGAACCTGAATCGATCACCTGTAATTTTTGGTTAAATCTTGCATCAATGATTATTTGTCCCTTCAATATATATCAATGAGTGGCTTAACAATTCCATTTAAATGTTCTTTGTATCTGTCGTTTTTTCTTCAAAAGCAAAAAATTTTACCCCTATGTTCCATTTTAGCCATAGTGGCTAAGTTTCTTGAAGTACAAGGAAATAAAAAACTAAATTTATACAAGATTATAACTCCCAAGTTGGGCTGAAATTGATTAAGCATATTCAATATCAAAAGAAGATTTTTTTTTAAAGGAAGCAAACTAGATGAACAAATTGTGAAACATTTCTTTAAAGGGCTATAACTCCATACGGATTCAATTGACAATTCTGGTCATATAAACTTATTTGTAGATCCTACTTTGCTGAAAGTTGTGCTGTTTACAGTTTATCTTTGTCATTAATAATATTCAAGATAATAACCAAAACTGCAAAATTTCCCTACAATTAACAATTAAGTGGCAGCAACCCAACAATGGGTTGTTAGATTCATCTGAAAATTTGCTCTTAAAAGGCTTTAGTGTTTGAGATATGAGCTACACACTACATTTTACCCCTATGTTCTTATTTTACCCATGGCGGCCATGTTTTTTTTACAAAATAGAAAATAGAACACAAACTTAATTCTAGATATCCTAAGGATCATTCAGTTTATAAGTTTTACTGGAATTGTTTAAGTAGTTTCAGTGGAAATGTTTCAAATATTTTACACCGGACAGACGACAACGGAAGCAAAGTGATGGCAAAATTCACAGTTCCTTTGAAACGGTGACCTAAAAGAGTAAAACGCACAATTTTAATATTAAAATCTATTTAATATACAGATTTTAGGTACATTATAAGAATCAAATAAAAAAAAAGAAAAGTGTCTGACAAAATGATATATATCATAGAACATTTTCCAACTGTAAAAACATTTCATAGTCTGCGCAGTTTTCAGTAAAACTAAAAGGCATCGCGCAAGTATGTAGTATTTATGCTTATACGCATAGCAATTTTTGTAATGAAAGGCGAAAAAGATTTTTTTAGATATCATTTAAAGGACACAAAATCGTACTTTGGTTCTAAAATATAAATTGAAATTAGTAAATATTTCATAATTGTAATTTAACGTGAGTAATACCACGTTTTAATGAACATTATGGGAATAAAGTCTGTTAATGGGTCGGACAATTGAAATTGTGTCAGTTAAGAGTTATTTAGCCACGACAATAGTTGTGCTACCTTTATATTTTCCCTTTGAAAAAGTTAAGAATGAGATGCTCTTGAGTGAAAAAAAAAATGACAATACGCTGCAACAGTATCCTTCTAGTAAGAACATTTTTATTTTGACTTCCTTTGCATTTTATTAAGGGGTATGTCACTTCAATACATGGATATGGATTGCCTGCTGGAATATGCATGAATCTATTATTAACGTTTTCTTCAGTCTTAATTTTTGTGTCTGTTCAAAGTAGCACGTTCTCAAATCCGTCCGAAAGTGTCTTTCTAATACAACACAGGGTACATATAACGTGTTGTCGTTCTCATATGCACATAATATTTGTCACTGGACGTTAAACTCTAAATCGTCAACATCATCCGATTGGTTCTTTTCTTCTATTACTGAATCATCTGTAGTTGTTTACAAATCAGTCTAAAGAAGTAAATGGAAAGGAGCGAATGCAGCTACATTTGGTTATCTTAAGTTTTAATTCATTTTATTCCGTTTAGTTCCTTTCTACATAAGTGCAGAGGAGAACTGCAGTTGTCTGCATTTAAACTTTTAGCATTTATTACCAATATGAGTACATAGCAATCCGTTACTGTTTCAACACTCAGGGGTGTTTCATGTCTTTAACCTCAAACAGTTATTATTTTTTTTTTATCTTTTTTTTATTAATACATCACTTCCTACTGTCCTTATCTATTATTCTATATATTCTGTGTTTCAATCCAGATTCTCGTGTATACAATGAGGGTCCGGATTGGGGGTGTTGTTTATTTCTATATTCTTTAAATTGTTACTTTTCTCTACATTTTATTTTATCTTACTCATTATTATTTCTTTATTATTTATATATTCTAGCATCCCAATATATTTTACTTACTGATGTTTAGTTACATTACGACGTTTATCTCTGATTTATATACTGGTTAATACCAATTTAGATACAAATTAGTGTCATTCATGACAACCTAAACAGAATCCACATGATATATGCGACCATTCTTGGATGAAATCAATATGTATAGATTATAACATGCCCCTTTCTATATTAGCCCTGGTATCATCCCGGGACTCCCATATCGGCCTCGAGGCTTTAGCCGAGTGCCGATATGGGTCGAGGGATGATACCAGGGCAAATATGGAAAAACATGTTATAATCTTTCAGCTATTTATCACATATTTAAGTGTTGCAGAAAAGAGGGAAAAAAGTTCAATTATAACAATTTAATGAAACATAACAGGTAAATCTTAAAAATTTATCCGTATTCGTAACAAATATGTGATAAGATATAAATAATACATAGCTGAGAGGGTGATAGAGCAGATTGGGTCCCGAGAAAACATTGTCAACCGCGGCGAAGCCAAGGTTGACAATGTTTTTTCGAGGGATACCGATCTGCTCTATCACCCTCTCAGCTATGTGATATTTGATTTATTATAATGAATGTCCTATCATCATTTTCTTTAACAGATGAGTTTTATTATAAAGTATTGTCTATGTAGTCACGTACTTGACAGCGTAACGGGTATTTGAAAAATCATCAGAAGTGAAGTAAATAGACAATAGTAGTGCATTGACTTGACATATAAACGATACAAGGATTAGGCCCGAAACGGGAAAAAAGCTCTGCTATCAAGAAAAAAAATATTTTCAATTGTTGTTATTTTGTTATTGTTATTTATTTCATTTAAATTTTGGGTAAATACCCCTTTCAAAAGGCCTCATATCTGGCTGAGAAATATACATCACAATGAACACGATGAAATGTACATCACCAGTTGAAACCCATCGATGGTGAACGAATGCGTTTAATATCAACAATAAGCATAACACACATTTATTTATAGGTTTTAAAGTAAAAATATCAACAAGTGAAATACGTTTTTCCAACAATTATAAAAGAAATAAGTTTGAGTCGTTCCACGTTTCGTTGTATAGTAAATTAGAACTTTAAGCATTGTCTATAAAATAACTTGATGTAGATTCAATTCATTGTCGTTTAAACTGCCGATTTTTGATTGGTCCAGTCGAGAGGGTGACATTCCAAAAAATTGTCACCCGGTCAGCCATGTGATAGAGTAAATTAACACCTTCGTATTAGGCAATCAAAATATGGCATTTTAACATGATGTATAATATTACTTTAATATTACACTTTTTTATATCAGTTTTCAATATTCATGGCCTAAATTCATTGTTCATGTCAGTGTTACCGTATATATTATGTTTCATTGCGCATGTGTTGTTTCCGTATATTTTAGCCACTCGTCTTGAGCCTACCCATTTGATCCGATAACACCCCATACAGCAATAAAGTTAGACTTTTATTGCCGTTCATAACTCTTAACAGACCAATTAACAGACCGGGTTTTATACATCCGACCCATTAACAGACCAGGTTTTAAATAAAGATTGATTTATGTCACCAAAATACAGGTTTTTGTGTAGATTTTTCACACAATGATATCAATTTGGTTGACAAACATAATGCCTGTCTTTGTTCGATGTTCAAAATATCGCATGCAAGTAAATTCAACCAAAGTGTCTTTTTGTGTACATTTTGTGTGTGTAAAATGTGTATAAATTTATTGATGAGTAACACGCCTTTTCATTTTATAGATCGTACATCGAAGCTAGAAAAATAATGATTACACCACTGGATTCAGTACATTGAATTGTTTTGTTAGACATGAATAATTTTTATGATAAACATATATTTAAAAAGTTATACAATGAAACATGCAGAATTTCCAATGATTTCCTCGATAACACCTGATTAACAGACTTTAGCCAACCCGATTAACAGACCCACCGCCGATATAGCCACATACTCAATATAGATTAACCGACCAAATCTCTCGGTTAGCCGAGTGTCGGCCGTGAACATGTACAAACTTTATCCAGAGGACGGGACGTTTGTTCGTTCTTATCGTCAAGCTTTAACAAATAACTGAATGTTAAACCTGGATTTAATTTAGCGCAACTTAGTGTGAATGTAATGGTATTGGTGGAGGCACAGTGGACAAGTTGCAAAATAATGCAGCCCACATTATACAGTTTAAACCCTCAGTGATAAATTTGAAAATGAGGAAATGGCCTGTGTGATGCAATCTTTAAACCACATGGTCCGAGACCACAATTGTCGTCCCTTGACAAATATAGTCCCTAGTGTTGACAGTGGGTTACTTGCCATTAATTTTTATACCCCTTCCAAATTTATTTCTCCATGTTTAATGCCTCAAATTGCTAGTAGGGGGGTGAAATTACACTGTAAAAAAATTTGGGTCCAGAATTTTAAAGGTAAGTAGTGATTTGGTCCAGCTGAAAAAGGTTAAAAATTAGCACTTCGGAAGCTGTCAAAAGATTTCAAGACGCCCTATACATAGAATTGTCCATATTTTAAGTTAGAGACGACGGATGAAGTTTTCTATAATTTTGATATAATTTGTCCCAAAAGTAGTACAACACACTGTAAAAAATTTTTTGAGAAAGCGCAGGTGGGATTTTTTTTAATTTTCATTTATGTTCTAAAAGAAATGCACTACGAAATAATTGTGTTCTCGGACCACATACATGTATTAGCATGTCGATTTGGTGTGAGATTTATAAAATTAATTATAATTTTGTAAATTTTGTTTGTGTGAAAACTATGTTCATGAACAACCCCTGGTTTAGTACAGATTGAGAAGTCAGAGAGAAAAGAATAATTGATTATTACCTATTTTTATCAATATAGCAATGATATACATTGTACATTTATCTTGGCACATTTATGACCAAAGATCAGTTTGCTGCAGATGGGATACATTTATCAGCATTAACATGAATTATTAAATATTTTGAAGTCTTTGCCTTGATATATTGTATGTACTAGATTTTATGATGAAGTGTAATTATTTTATTTCAAATAATATTCAAGAGGGGGGGCAAGGGGGTCCCAATAACAGCAAAACAGCAAATTGATTTGGCTTATAACAGATAACAAGGAATTAAAATGGACAAAAACAGATAACAGTAAATGAGATATTAAAATAAGTCGGGTCATTGACAGATCCAGTATTTCTTATTACGGGTATAATTCTTTGTAATGAATTCCCCTTTCTATGAACATGTTCTTAAAATTATGTATCTAGAATGTGTTTACTACTCAGTATATTTTTATAAGCTCGTTTACGGGACGTAAATATGGAATACTGTTGTCTGCGCGTCTGTCGTCAACATGTCAAACATTAACTTCAACACTCTTTAACCAATTTGCATAAAACTTTGGAAAAATGTTTATATCTATTGACGTGAACTCCCCTTGGTTTTTTTTTTTTTTTTTTTTATATAAATTCAGATTTAAAGTTTTTGAGTAATGGGATTTTATCTAATAAAAATGTTTTTTTTTTTCAGTTTTCTGATCATATATCAAAAATCCTTTCACAAATTTGCACGGAATTTTGGTGAATTGTTTAATGTATTGACATGAGCTCCCTTTCTACAGTAGGACAACCGGATGTGCCTTTTCGGCCAAAATGTGATTCGGCGGCGCTCAGTAGTCCTACGCCAAAAATTGGACTATTTTGCGTCGACCGACGTCAACTGAAAAATGGCGCGCTTTTGTATTTTTTTTAAAAATCGTTTGCGGCAAAGTACGGACGATAAATACTGTCGATTTTAAGCATATCTACATGAGAAAAATATATGAGTTTACATATTATTTTCATTTTTGATCATTGAAACATAAGGAAATCTTATTTTTTTACATCTGAACATAGAATTTCGGATTTTGATTTTCTGCACTATAGGATTAAATGGCTATATCAAAAATGGGAACAAAAAAATACCTATCCTTCGATTTGCTAAAAATTTTTACAACCTATTCTCGCGAGTTTTTGGCATCGAAATTCGTAAAGAACAGAGGTGTCCAAGCCAGGGCAAAAATTTGTTCCCATTTTAAAGTAGCCTAAGGGGTCTCAATCTTTTATAGGTTTTTCCTTGCATGGTCGGTAGATTTGAAAATTGGAAGAGTTTCTGTTTTTAAAGAAAATATTTATTCAAATATCATGAAAAGGTGAATCATTAGGTATAAAACCACTTTAAATATAGCAGTTTGTGTCACTGAATTGTAAAATTATAGATTTTTTTTGAAATTGAAGAAGGCGCCATTTTTGGCTATTTTTCTATTACGTCTATTGATATGCTAAAATTATGAGGTTTTTCTAAAAAATCTCCGACTCAATTTTTTTAAAACTTTCATATGCTAATCTTTGGTACAAAATGTATGTGTTTTGAAAAAATTAGACACTTCTATCGAGTAGAAATGGAGAATGGTCATCTTTTAATTACTTTGTATGTCCCCAATATGGGGGCCCTGTTCCTCACTTTACCTTGTTTCTGAAGAACACGATAGTAATTCATCTCTCGAACAAATTATCCACTAAAAATAGTTGAAACATATCAAATATATGTTAAGACATCAATAAATTTTACTGGATGTGATTTTTAAGCAGAATTGCCGGAATCGACCTCAACCGAAGTTGTGTCAGTACTATATAGATAAACGTTGTCAATTTCCGGCGCCGAAAATGCCAACGTAAAATGTCATTGGTCTTACTTGTTTCCGGAAAAAGGCGTACGCCTTTCGCCGGTGGCGAACGCCCGGTGCACTTCTTTCACAAAATTTTGGATGCGCGCGCAATAACGGCTTACGCCGCCCTCGCCTATCTCAGGACTCAGGCGAAGGCGGCGCATTTTCATTTCAAGATGGCGGAAAGAGTGTAAGTGAGAAAAACTAAAGGTTACAATACTAAAAAACAACCAGTAAACGAAAAAATATTATTGTTATGTGCAATTTATCTTCATACTTCGAAGATGGTGAAGAGAAAACGTTCTTTTTTTTTTAAACATAATAATTAATCTCTAAACCTATTACGA
Organism: Mytilus galloprovincialis; assembly: GCF_965363235.1. Lineage (NCBI taxonomy): Eukaryota > Metazoa > Mollusca > Bivalvia > Mytilida > Mytilidae > Mytilus > Mytilus galloprovincialis. The sequence goes on along the minus strand of NC_134838.1, from coordinate 50,832,918 downwards.
AACAGAAAATTTCTTTAAAAACAAAGCAATGACAACCTAAAATACAATTAAATTAAGATAATAAAAATATTAAAGCATGAATATTTTCGTCAATGTTTTAATAAAACTCCTTAAATATGTAATTATGCAAAAATGCAGATTTAAAGGCTAAATTATTATTTTCCTAATGTTGGATGATATGCCGGTTTACTTGTTTTGAGTCAAAATACGGCGTACGCTGTTAGCCGTTCGCCTATTCTTTGTGAAACAAGTTGGACCATTAAAAGTTGGATTCTTTTCTTCTTTGTAGCAATTTCGTTAATCTTAATGCCAAGGAAGGCATGCAATATGTTGAATCCATACTAACGTTATACCATACTTGGTACCCTAGAGTGTTAGGCTTACACATCATGGGACCCCGACTGATTTGTTGAAATCATGATCGTACTTTAACTAAAAGTTTACAAAGTAACTTATAAAAAACAAGATTCATTTCGTGAATATTGTTACCTGCCGCTGAGTTTTTTTTGGAAAAATTGCTTGTTTCACCCTCAGCTGCCACTATATGTAATGCTAAAATTGAAAGAAAAAAATTGTTTTCGACTTGTCGCGAAAAAAATAGATTGTTTTTCGCCACAGGCGAAAAAAAAATTTGTCCAGAAAAAAAAAACCATAGCCCCCCCCCAGAAAATCAAATGGTTGCTGCCTAAAAATTCATTTTGCAGTTTCTTGGGGCATTGACATACTGACTATCAATATATCTATGCATAGGAGGGATGATCAATTCTATTCAAAGTAGGTGGTGGGAATTCAAAAGAAATCCTGGTCCGTTCACAATAGTACTTCAGTGGCGGATCCAGAACTTTTCCTAAAGGGGAAGGGGGGGGCGCACTCCAGTCATGCTTCAATGATTCCCTATATAATCAACCAAATTTTTCCCACGAAAGTGGGGCCCCACTGGATCCGCCTATGTACTTGTTTGCCCTGGGTGCTTTGCCCTTATACCCATTCGCCCTGTTCTTTTTTTTTTTTATTTTGTTGTCCTCTTTATTTTAATGTAAATTATTTGAATGAAGTATGTAAAATTTGGTTGACAATTTTGTGCATAAACCACATTCTAGTACGCCAAAACGTTGGAGATTTTGTCTGGATTGACTATTCATTTGCATCCATTGCTACACATGCATTTATTTCTAAACATATTTTCACTTTTGCATACAAATGCAGAATATTCCTTTTCAGCCTGTCTTGTGTCATGTAACAGGGTCTTTCATACATGTGGCTCACTAACTGCTTTTTGTTCAAGTTAATCTTTTTAGACATTTGATATCTGGTGGAGAGTTGTCTTATTGGCATTGATCATACCCCAACTTTCTAATTTTCATATTACTGAAAGGTAACTGTATTTATTACCTTGAATTGAATAAATAACTACTTACAAAAAACAATTCCACATGTAAAAAAAATAAATGAAATATAATTTCAAATGATACAATGTAGCTAGCCTTATGGAATATTTTGTATGTTGTGCATCTCTTTTCTCCTTTTAGTGACGGGGGGCCTATTTTGTATGGTTGGCTGCTTCATATCTGGTGATGGGATATACATTTAGTTATGCAGTGTTGAATACTGGTCTTCACCCCCCTAATTGATAGGAATAAACAAAACAAAAATTCTTTCACTCAATCTCAACAACAAGGCAAAAGTGAAGTAAATCAATATAAGCATACTACTGGTTCTGCTCGTTTTCTGCTCTTGGTTGGGTTGTTATCTCTTTGACACATTGCCCGTCTATATTCTCAATTTTAAAGATAATTCAAGTATGTGATATGTGATAAATATCCAAAAATGAGCTTATTTGATAAAATTCAGCCTTGTGACACAATTTCTTGAAAAAGTACCAAAGCAAAATACAACATGTGGGTACATGTCTAATTTACAAGGAAAAAAGTCGAATAATTCTGGAATGGCAAAACTTGAATTTGCCCAAAACTAAAAGCGAGCTTTTTTAAATTACACTCATGCAAAATAAAATTGAAACACTTGAGGCCAGAGGGAAGATATAATATTCGGTTGTCAGAAGTATAAAATAAACGTGGAATCTTATTAATTATATAACAGTGAAATTGCTTAAAACAAAATATTCATGAAAACAACTGAGTCAATAATCTGATTTTTTTTTTAATAAATATGGTGACATTTCACTTCTGCACTTTTTAATGTTGATGAGTCTCACATATTTAAAAAATCCTCTTGTTACTAAACTTTGGAGCCCATAGTCTGTTGAACTTTCATTTATTAAATCCTGCATTAGTTCAACAAAAATGTCTGCTTATAATCACTTGAACCACCTCGGATACCATTCTGTACATGAATATATCTCTCATAACAAATTTCATATAAATTGCTGATTCCAGGTATCAAAACTTTTATCCTCCAGTAAAATTATTCCTCTAACAGGACCGGATGTGTTGTCTACTGAAAATGAAATATTTTGTTATTAAATTAAGTTTGTTAATTCAATCAAAAAGTAATGAAGAATGATAATTGTATTTCATTGTTATTGCCATCTATGACCTCAATACAGTCTGCTCAAGTCATTCTCTTATCTAAAAAAAAAAACAGATGCTCCGCAGGGCGCAGCTTTATACGACCGCAGAGGTTGAACCCTGAACGGTTGGGGCAAGTATGGACACAACATTCAAGCTGGATTCAGCTCTAAATTTGGATTGTGATTAAATAGTTGACACATCATAGGTTTCTGACACAGAATGAATGTGGTCTAATGAACTTAAAAAAATTGTTTTGCCTTTGAGCAATTCACTATGCTGTTGAATATTAATCCTCTCAAAAAAATGTTTGAAGAAATTTTCTTTTTATTCATGAAATCTGAAATGAAAAAAATTGACCCCCCCCATAATTTTTTTTTCACATCCCCCTTTCCCTTTTTCCAAAACTGATCTCAATTCAAATTTCTAATGGAGTTTGCAACAATAACTACTCATTTAAATACATCATAAAATATTAAAACGTAAAGAAAGTGCTTGTAATCACTGAATGGTAAAGATTGTTTTAATTTATCAGTTGGTAGTAAAAGTGAATTTACATTGTATATTGTATAAAACAATGATTTATGTTGTTTCAACTACTATTCTGGACAAAGAAAGATAACTCCAATTGAAAATTTCTTGCTATTGCACAATATTGTGCAATTAGATACATGTATTTCTTGCTATTGAAATTGCAATTGTAAATATTTGCTCTATTGCACAATACTGTGCAATTGAAGATTTCTTGCTATTGCGCAATACCGTGCAATTGAAAATTTCTTGCTATTGCACAATACTTAATATAATAATTTTGGATCCTGATTTGGACCAACTTGAAAACTAGGCCCATAATCAAAAATCTAAGTACATGTTTAGATTCAGCATATCAAAGAAGCCCAAGAATTCAATTTTTGTTAAAATCAAACTTAGTTTAATTTTGGACCCTTTGGACTTTAATGTAGACCAATTTGAAAACGAGACCAAAAATTAAGAATATACATGCACAGTTAGATTTGGCATATCAAAGAACCACAATTATTCAATTTTTGATGAAATCAAACAAAGTTTAATTTTGGACCCCAATTTGGACCAATTTGAAAACTGGGCCAGTAATAAAAAATCTAAGTATTTTTTTAGATTCAGCATATCAAAGAACCCCAACTTGGCCAAGGATTCAATTTTTGTTAAAATCAAACTAAGTTTAATTTTGGACCCTTTGGACCTTAATGTAGACCAATTTGAAAACAGGACCAAAAATTGAGAATCTACATACACAGTAAGATTCGGCATATTGAAGAACCCCAATTATTCAATATTTGATGAAATCAAACAAAGTTTAATTTTGGACCCTTTGGGCCCCTTATTCCTAAACTGTTTGGACCAAAACTTCCAAAATCAATCCCAACCTTCCTTTTATGGTCATAAACCTTGTGTTTAAATTTCATAGATTTCTATTGACTTATACTAAAGTGATGGTGCGAAAACCAAGAAAAATGCTTATTTGGCCCCTTTTTCCTAAACTGTTCGGACCTCAACTTCCAAAATCAATCCCAACCTTCCTTTTATGGTCATAAACCTTGTGTTAAAATTTCAAAGATTTCTATTGACTTATACTAAAGTTATTGTGCGAAAACCAAGAAAAATGCTTATTTGGGCCCCTTTTTGGCCCCTAATTCCTAAACTGTTCGGACCTCAACTCCCAAAATCAATCCCAACCTTCCTTTTGTGGTCATAAACCTTGTGTTTAAATTTCATTGATTTCTATTTACTTATATACTAAAGTTATGGTGCGAAAACCAAGAAAAATGCTTATTTGGGCCCCTTTTTGGCCCCTAATTCCTAAACTGTTCGGACCTCAACTCCCAAAATCAATCCCAACCTTCCTTTTGTGGTCATAAACCTTGTGTTTAAATTTCATTGATTTCTATTTACTTATACTAAAGTTATTGTGCGAAAACCAAGAATAATGCTTATTTGGGCCCTTTTTTGGCCCCTAATTCCTAAACTGTTGAAACCAAAACTCTTAAAATCAATCCCAACCTTTCTTTTGTGGTCATAAACCTTGTGTCAAAATTTCATAGATTTATATTTACTTAAACTAAAGTTATAGTGCGAAAACCAAGAAAATGCTTATTTGGGCCCTTTTTGGCCCCTTATTCCTAAAATGTTGGGACCAAAACTTCCAAAATCAATCCCAACCTTCCTTTTGTGGTCATAAACCTTGTGTTAAAATTTCATAGATTTCTATTCACTTTTACTAAAGTTAGAGTGCGAAACTAAAAGTATTCGGACGACGATGACGCCAACGTGATACCAATATACGACCAAAAAATTTTCAATTTTTGCGGTTGTATAAAAATGGTCAGATTTATTAAAACGCTTCATTTGCATGAATATGATGCACATCATGTAAGAGTTAATTCCCTTATATTGTTTTTTTTATCATAAATTAAATTGAAATATGGTACCCTTCATTCTTGAAATTAGGTTTTAAGTCCAAATGTAACTATCTTGACATTTATACAGCATAGATAACAGAATAAAATCTTTAAACTATTAAAAGAATACCATTCGGCCTTAAAGTCTGTGTATGATTCTTTTACCTATATCTCATTAATTATAATTTCCATCCTCAATTTATTCCATTGGCAACTTTTATATATAAAAATGAATAATTTAGTATACAATGTATATAAAAGTCCTATGTATTGAATTTTTGATTCATAGTGAACATCTTTCTCCTTCCTGTAAATATAAAGAAAATGTACATACAATTACTAAATAACTTATATACTAAATTATTCAAAGCAAAATTAAACTTTGCATTGTTATTATCAACACATTAATACAAATTTGCCATATGAATTACCAAGAAAATACATGTTTTTACTAAGTATTATAAATAATTATGCCTCAAGCATTTTGCTCAATACATAAAAGTTAAAAGCAATAAGACCACATTTAAAAGAATGTCTGTTCCCCCCCCGGGTCTACCCTTTGTAAACAGACCAGGAAGGCAGGTTCTTTTTCTTTTTTTTTTTTTTTTTTTAACTGGATGTGATTGTCATAGCATGGTCACATGAATGGTTTGACTTGTCCAGTCCAGGCCACTTATCAGTTGTTTGTGCTCAATTTGAGTGTATTTATTTAGATTCAAGCACTTTCCAAAAATGGAAACAAATTATTTTCAGGAAAAAAATAATTTCAATTTTTTTTGTGGAAAATAATTTTTTGACCCGGGGGCTTATTTTTGACCCGGGTGGGGGGAGGGGAAACAAACATATTTTTAATTTTGGCCTAATGGGCAAAGAAAATATTTCCAAGTCTTGAAAAATTATTTTTTATGTATAATATAAAAAAAAAAGATGTGGTATGATTGCCAATGAGACAACTATCCACAAAAGACCAAAATGACACAGACATTAACAACTATAGGTTACTGTACAGCCTTCAACAATGAGCAAAGCCCATACCGCATAGTCAGCTATAAAGGGCCCCGATAAGACAATGTAAAACAATTCAAACGAGAAAACTAACGGCCTTATTTATGTAAAAAAATGAAAGAAGAACAAATATGTAACACATAAACAAACGACAACCACTGAATTACAGGCTCCTGACTTGGGACAGGCACATACATAAATAATGTGGCGGTGTTAAACATGTTAGATAACAATGTTTACTATCATAACATGGAGCAGATTTGTGTGTTAACAATCCTTTCGTTAACATTTTTATATTCAATTATATTATAGTGTACATAAATATCATAACATGTACAATACAAGCTAAAATAATATACATTTTGGGGGCACTCACAACCCAGTTTTTCTCAATTTAAATCCTGGAACCACCACTGTCATGACTATTGAGACCTTGTTTGAAAAAATTTGGTTGATTATATAGGGACTGAAGCATGACTGGAGCCCCCCCCCCCCCCCTTTTATGAAAAGTTCTAGTTTTGCCACTGAAATTTGTTAGTTTCTGGTCTGACATGTAAATGTATGTCACTGTGTAAGCTCTCAAATGGGTGACGGGTGATTGGTTAATTACAATGGGGATACATCATGTATCTGGTTTATTTTTTTATATATGGGAAAGAAGAGTATGGATAGTGAACCCCCATTGTCAGAAACAAGTGCCTACAATCCCTTTCCCTTTGTATTGTATCAATTTGTGTTCATAAAAGATTTAATTTTTATAGATAAAATATTAAACTTGAGTGTACATGTATTATATAAATGAAATCAGGGACATATAAAAGTTCAAAGTTCTTTATTTTCCAATTAAGGGCCCCTGACGGGCAATAATGACAACAATACACAATACATTCTGATTCTTAACACATAAACATATAATGAGTTTTGTCTCTTGCTTGTTCATGTTGTTATAAGTGTCAAAAGTGTTGGCTGTTTTGTTTTATTGTTGTTTTGTTTTTTATATGTTTTTATATGTGTTCATGTGTTTCAGCGATGATCCTTTTGTACTGGATTTTATCCTGAATAACTTAGATAGTTAGTTTATAATGAAGATAAAATTAACTGTTCCCAGATAAAATGGGAATTTATTTATATAAGACCAGGTATAAAGTAGCCAAGAGTTAAAGTGAATATGTCTTACATTCTAATAATTTAGTACATGGACGTCTTTGACCTGCAGCAAAATTCATGGAGTACCCACCTTCCCAACCCCCTTTTTTAGAGAACTTACAGTCGGCATGAAACATGATCATCCACGCTTTCAAATTTGATTCGTTTTGGTCCGTATTTGCAGTTTCATGTTTACAATGTTGACAAAGTGATGGCGTGAATTATTTCCTGGGAGATCGTGATGAACACTTTTTTAATTTTGTCTGTCCAGTTTGAAGGGGAAACGGTAGTATTTAATTTTCCCAGCATTAGGTTGGCCTTTTGTGTACCCAAGGCAGGTGAAGGAAGTCAAATTAGGAGCGCTGTGATTGGATGTAAGGGTACAATATATTTTTTATTTATCTATGAATAACTGCAGTGTGTATCTTTACAACATAAATTTTGAAACCTATTGAAATATTTTCTAGAGAATTATTTGAAAAGACTTGCAAAATTTCACAAATTTGGTGCAAAATGACGGTGGGCATGGATAACATAAACAAGCTCCGTTGGAAGTTGGTCATGATACTATTTGGCTTTAATTTTTAAAACACAATAATAAAGTACTAACACAACATACAACTGTTTTATCCAGGTTTTTATCTTAAAAAGTTGTAAATTTAGAAAATGTTAATATTGTCGCCTATGGCAGAATAAATAGTACCGTTTTCCCTGAAAACGGATGTTGACAGTGGGTATAAAAGAGGGACGAAAGATACCAAAGGGACAGTCAAACTCATAAATCTAAAACAAACTGACAACGCCATGGCTAAAAATAAAAAAGACAAACAGAAAAACAATAGTACACACGACACAACATAGAAAACTAAAGAATAAACAACACGAACCCCACCAAAAACTAGGGGTGATCTCAGGTGCTCCGGAAGGGTAAGCAGATCCTGCTCCACATGTGGCACCCGTCGTGTTGCTTAAGTGATTACAAATCCGGTAAATAGTCTAATTCGGTAGGTCATATTCATGAAAGGGAAGGGGATTGTAGTTACGACGTAAGGAACATATCCGATATCATTTGTGAAACGGTTATTCCATAACGGTCAACCAACTCGTGATGGCGTCCGTAAAATTTACGAAGGGATGATTTCAACTTCACCATTTGGAACTCTTGGTTTAATAGCTTCCTTGTGAGCAGCAAACCTCTATCAAGAAAATCATGATAGGAAATGCAAGCACGGGAATATCGTATCAATTGGGAGATATATACCCCGTATGCAGGTGCTGCTGGAATGTTGCTACTTAGAAATGGAAAGTTCACAATTGGAAAGCTGAAATCATCTCTTTTGTCGTAAAGTTTTGTTTTCAACCGACCCTCATTGTCAATTTCTAGATGTAAGTCAAGATATGAAGCCGACTTAACTGTATCTGTAGTATCCTTTATCTCTAGTTCGATTGGATAGATGCGTTCCACATAGTCACCAAATTTTGAATTGTTTAGTGAAAGAACATCATCTATATAGCGGAAAGTAGAGTTAAAGGATATTGCTAACTTCTTATCTTTCTTCCTAAGAAGTTCCTGCATGAAGTCAGCCTCATAATAATAAAGAAACAAGTCGGCGAGTAGAGGGGCACAGTTTGTTCCCATTGGAATGCCGACAGTCTGTTGAAAAACACGTCCTCCGAACGTAACAAATATGTTGTCAATCAAGAAATCAAGCATCTTGATAATATCAGTTTCAGAGAATTTTTTGTTTGAATCAGAGTGATTCTTTACAAAGTAGGATTTATCCCTCCCTAAGACAAAATACTTGTATCTACGTTGGCCATTCTTTTTTATGAAGCAAAGTAATATCAACTCTTTCAATTTGTCTTTTAGTTTGGAATGTGGAATACTTGTGTACAGGGTAGAAAAGTCAAATGTTTTAATACTGTTACAAGATGAAAGAGAGTTAGATTGTATGTACTCTAAAAGATCTTTTGAATTTTTAAGTATCCACATCTGATTCACGCCACCTATAATATTTCCGGAGACAAGGGCGGATACCCCAGACCGAAATCCGAATATAATAAAATAATAAAAGTGATAAATAGTAAATTCATTACATCGTACATGAAAAGGAAATGATGAAAACTTGGATTTCAATATTCATGTTTCATATTATTTTACATTTTTTTTTGCCGTTTAAATCATTTCTTGGGATACGACTTCTTTGAAAATAATTACCTGCAATATCTGGAATAAAGCTTTATCTTTTATGTTGTGTGGCACAAAGTTTAAGCATCCAAGAATGTCATAAATGCAACTTTCAACGAGGAATGCCAAATCCGACGTCAAATAATGGCCGCCATTACGTGTTGACAACGTCGTCTAGTGAACCGTATCACTGAGCGCCGAAATCCTTACTCAGGCGCTTCCGGTTGTCCTACTGCTATTTTTATAAATTTAAGATTTTACGTTATAGCTATTGTTGTAAGCGCCCTTTCTATTTTCATTAATTTTAGATTTTATGTTATTGAGTTGAGGGGTTCTTTTCATTAAAAAAAGGTGGTTTTTTTTTCCAGTTTTCGGACAATAACTCAAAAATCTTTTCAGCAGTTCTCATGAAACTTTGGTGTATTGTTTATATATATTGATATATATAGTAGGGGAACAATTGCTTGAAGACAAAATAAATCTTTGTTTGTAATGAGCTATGTGCAGCTTCGGAACCCAGTACTTGGTTGGAACTTTCATTGTACAATGTGTTTGGTTCTGCTTGAAAAGAATAACAGAGCTGAGTCAATGTACCATATTATATAAAAGGTTAACTGTTTGTAAAGACCTAGTCCTTAATTGAGATGCTTGTCAGATATTCCTGCCCATATGTTTTCCTTTTTGTCATATTAAAAATTGTTCTGATTTGATATGTTGGTACGGGAACCAAGGAACATTATCCTCATACAAAAAAATAAGATAATTCTAAATACATGTTCCAAAAAATGGAATTTATTAATGTGAAAGGATAATCTTAAGATATACTGGAATTGCCCTGGACCTCACTTCTGTGATGGGTATATGTTAATGAAATCCTTCTCCGAATACGGGACCAACTTATTAGTAGTGGTAGACCCCAATGTCAAATGATCTTCAATTTCTACCGAAAATTTGCTGTAAAAAAATGCTAACATTCCAATTTTCAATAACAGTTAACAACAAATACATTATCACAATAACAGATAACAAAAAAAAGTAAAAACCCAATAACAGCTAACAAAGAATAAGACAATAATAGCTAACAGCAAATATATTTTCAGAATAACAGATAACAAAGAATTAAATTGCCCCATAACAGCATAACAGTTAAACCCCTTGCCCCCCCCCCCCCCTCATTCAAGTTGAGGTCAGTTTTCTAACTGGTGCATGACAGAATGACCAACCTTACAAAATAATACCGTAGGCCAATTTGTCTTATGCATGTACATATTTGTATATCATCATGCACTTGTAATAAAAATAAATAAACATTTGCTCAATAGACACCAGTGCAAGTGATATATACATATGCCCTAGCAAATTTAATGTGTCAACAAAAATAGAGAAAGACACAAATATACACATTACATGAATAGATTTTAAGCATATTAAGACCATGTACAAATATACATGTATTTGGTCTACATTTGCATATTTCATCACATTCAAGTTTAATTCATATTTATCAAAGACATGTAATATTTAGAGTCTGACCATGTATTTGGCACATATCATACTTGTTCATACATGTACATGTTTGTATGTACACAAAAGAACATCTGAACCATGTATAGATAAATTTATTCCATGTATTTGGTAAATGGTATATATTTACATTTAAAATACAATGTAGATCATGAATTTGGACAAGAAAAGTACAGGTTCACTATATGTATATGTCAGGCCACACTTAAAAAAATTTAGATATAGGTTTGCCCAAACCCTGCCCAACATTGAGACAGTTGGTAGGTAGGTATGCATTTATTTGTTTTTTGGCAAAGAGAAATTTAAGTATCAGATGTTTATTAGTCTTCATCCCTATCTGAATAAAAAACAAAATTTCACATCAGGGCAATAAAAGATTTTGAGTAGGCAGCTATTTTCTGGGTAGGAAGGATTGTGTCTGTTTGTTTTGTTCACGCATCATTATCAATATTATTAAATTTGACGCGACTGTCGTACAAGTGAGATGTTTAGCGCTGTAAAACCAGGTTCAATCCACCATTTTCTACATTTGAAAATGCATGTACCAAGTCAGGAATATGACAGTTGTTGTCCATTCGTTTTTAGGAAGTTAAGCTGCCTTATGCGAGCACCCTAGATTTGTGTTCTACCCAATAAATGCTGAAATACGTGCCATTGTTATTATCTAGCTGGATATTATGTTTTTAATAACTAATTGGACATTTTTTTCATACTTTTAATTCTGAATTACAATAAATATGACCAGAACAACCTTAAATGATCGTCGAGTCACCCTAAAGTTTTGAAGTTGCACATAGGAAGTAGAGCATATTAGGACTCCTTTATGTAGTTTATTATCCCCTGAGCTTTTGGCTAAGATGTCAAAGAACAAATGTATGAAATATTCAATCGCCGAAAATCTCTAAAGACAAGTAGTTCAGATTTCCAAAATGGCAAAAGTCGTAGGAATATTGTTTGTCGTCAATACGTATTCACCTACGTCAGTAGTCTATTAAAATAAGTTGAACTGTTCGTGCTGTTGGTGGCAATTTTAAATTAGAAGACAAGATTTTCGTATCTTTTCAATTTTGAGGCATGGGTTCACATTAGCGGTTGTGCGAGGACTGCGACCTTCCACTTTTGCAGTCGGACTTGTGACTTGGTTACTAGCTACGCCCGACAGACATTCCATTTGAAAGAAAATAAAAAATAACTTTGCTAACCTTTTTACTAAAGTCTCCAAATAAACGATCTAAAATAAAATTGAGAATGGAAATGGGGAATGTGCCAAAGAGACAACAACCCGACCATAGAAAAAAAAAACAACAGCAGAAGGTCACCATTTTGTCTTCAATGTAGCGAGAAATTCCCGCACCCGGAGGCGTCCTTCAACTGGCCCCTAAACAAATATATACTAGTTCAGTGATAATGAACGCCATACTAATTTCCAAATTGTACACAAGAAACTAAAATTAAAATAATACAAGACTAACAAAGGCCAGAGGTTCCTGACTTGGGACAGGCGCAAAAATGCTGCGGGGTTAAACATGTTTGTGAGTTCTCAACCCTCCCCCTATACCTCTAGCTAATGTAAAAAAGTAAACGCATAACAATACGCACATTAAAATTCAGTTCAAGAGAAGTCCGAGTCTGATGTCAGAAGATGTAACCAAAGAAAATAAACAAAATGACAATAATACATAAATAACAACAGACTACTAGCAGTTAACTGACATGCCAGCTCCAGACTTCAATTAAACTGACTGAAAGATTATGATTTCGTCATATGAACATCAGGCTCAATCCTTCCCGTTAGGAGTTTAGTATCATACCATCATAACATATATGAGAAGAACATATCCCGTGTCATGCCAACAACTGGTTTTTGAATAAATGTGTTTAGTTCCGATGCAAAGACCCTATAAGTGAATCAATATTAACGCCAAAATATGCAATCTTTAATGACCTGACAACAGTATCGTAACTATATCCCTTCTTAATAAGTCTATGCAAAGGTTTTGTTAGTTTTTGAGGTGAATACTGACACATTTGTGCTTTATAAAGAATGTTTCCATAAAAAATTGGATGTGAAATACCTGAACGTATAAGAAGTCTGCATGTTGAGCTATATTTACGAATGATGTCCTTATACCGATGATAAAATTTAGTAAATGTTTCGACTAGTTTGTGATATCGAAAACCCTGCAGTAATAATTTTTCAGTAAGACATACATTTTTCTCGTTAAAATCTAAAACGTTGTTACATACACGAGCGAATCGTATAAGTTGAGATACATAAACACCGTAAGGTGGTGACAAGGGAACGTCACCATCTAAAAATGGATAATTAACGATAGTAAATGAAAAATCATCTCTTTTATCATACATTTTAGTATTCAGCTTTCCGTTAGTGATATAGATATCAAAACTTATTTCATACATGTACATGTTTGTATGTACACAAAAGAGTGGGTTACACTAATGACTGGACCGAATGACAGGACCTAATGACAGGACCAAATGAAAGATGCTAATAACTTTTTCATTTCTCAAAGGATTGAACTCAAATTTGAAATATAATACGATTTCATCATTTTGATAAATAGATTTAAGAAAAAAAATTAAAAAATTTTGTAAGAAACTTTAGAAAACGTGACATGACCAACTCTGATAATGACAGGACCAACATCGAGAATGACAGGACCAAATAGAAATGCTGATAACTTTTTTTTATTTTTCAAAAGAATTATCTCAGATTTGAAACATAAAATGGTATGTCACATTTTGAAACATATAAAAAATATAGATTTATTGAAAACGTGTTTTGAAAAGTTTCAAAGGATTACAAAATGGATTGGATCGAACTGAGACTACTATAACAATAATACTATGTGTTATAATAGTAGTCACCAGCGGCCTTGGTAAATATGTTCAGGCGTTTACAGGTATATTTACTGCACACTTATATAACGTTTGCACAACTGTCAAACTCAGGAAGAGAAAAGAAAAAGCTACAAAAGGGGTAGTTTCACTTTCGCCAGTTTCGAATCGGTTTAACTAGACAGAAAGCAATAAACCGTAAATTTCGTTGGCAAAATTGTAAACAAATGTAAGTAAGACATGTCTTTATTATTTTTATTCTATCTTAAAAGTCATGGAAGGATAAAAGGCTCACGTCTCTATAAATGAGTCTACCCAAATGTCCTTCATTTTCTTTCTTTTTTTCTCCCCTCTTTTTTGGTCTGGGGAAAAGGGATGGGGGTAATGCTAAAAATGCCGTGTGCAGGGGAACCCCTGCTCGATTTTTTTAAAGGGCATCGTGGCATTTGCTTCTAGGGGGCATATACCCCCTCCCAGTATGCATGTACATGTATCAACACTTAGCAGGTCTAGTCGGAATCGCTTAAGCGGAGTAGCATGCAATCCCGTCATGCACCATTCTCTCTAATGTGGAGGTAGAAAGCATACTTATTCTGAGTGCTGTTAAGCGGGAATTTTTAAAGTAAATAAAATACACTCGTTGAAATGCTAAGTAAATCCAAGAAGTGTGAAGAAAATACATTTAAACATGTAAACTTATCAGGGTTTAATAGAAGAAATGCATTTAAAGGTCAAATTAATTATTTTTTTTGTCAAATTTACGTAATTTGAAGTCCGTCGAATGCATCGACTTTGAACTTCAAAATCTCTTTTATTGCACGGTAGAATATTTTTTTGCTCGGTAGAAATCTTTATTTGTCTTTAGATTGATGCTGCAAAATTTCAGGTTTGAACGATGAAGCCGTTTTCTTGACAATTTGTATTAAAAACAGATGTGGCATGATTGTTAATGCGACAGCCATACACTAAGTAACAACCAATAAACAATTAAAACTTCTACAGGTCGCCTTCAATGATGGGCATGACCCATACCATAGAGTAAGCTGTAAAAGGCCCCAAGATTAAAAAAAAATCATTATGAACCATTCATAAAAAATGAAAATCAACCAAATCTACTAGAAAAAACGTAAAACAAAAAAACAATGAACATAAAACACAATTACTACCACTGAATTGCAGGTTCCTGGCTTGGGACAGGCACATGAAGTATGTGGCGGGGTTAACTGGTTGGTGAGTGCTCAATCAACCCCCTCTACCCTTGGACAGTACAACAATAAATCGAACTATAAAATCTGTCAGACTTTGGTTTAACATTTGAGATCAATATAAAAGACAAACACCTAAACAATAGGACAAAATACAACAAGCTATACTGACCTCAAAAATGTACTCACTGTTTCTGTCAGCTAGTTCAAAACCCAAATGAAACTGATGAATGTTCAAGAAGGATATAGTTTTATGCCCTTACTTTCTGATAACCATGAAGCGTCATAGGGAGGTATATTTTAATGATCCAGCTTTAATATAATCATACTCAGTCTCATTACCAACAACATTGCTCTGTTGGTTAAATAGTTGACAGACCATGCAAGAAATTCTGATGGTACCATGGATGCACTAGGGTATAACAATACCTTTCCTAGTACAGGAATTGAAAAGAACAATGTTAATTTGAGTTGCAGAACAAATGAATTGAATAGATATATAAACTTAACTGTTCGCAAATTATGTGACAAACAACAATTGATGTAATTATAACAATTTTGTATTTTACCAGCACATTGCTAGCAAAAATAATACAGTACAGACTTGTTGCTCGTGCTGCTTTTAAAAATGATCATACATTGTTATTTTTATGCTTTAAAACAAACATATTACAAAATTGGTAAAGATTATCTAGTTTCGGATATGAAATCTTCAAAATGCATACTGCAGAACTTCATACTGGCGAAATAGAAAAACAAGTTTGAACTTGATTAATAATCAAGTCTTCTACAAAAAAAATCTATCTTTCTTTGAATAATTTTCCTTTCATCTCTCTTTTTGTGATTGGTCTGCATGAATCCTAAAAAAACAAAAAAACAAAACTGGTATGAAAATTTTGTACTTAACATTTCACTTTACAGACAAATTACACATAGACTCCTGGTATTCTTGCCAATGTTTTCAATTTAAGCGATTAACTTTTAAAAGACCATATTCGGTAAAAACCCATCTACTGCATTTGGGTTTAAAAAAATATTGAGAAGTATGGATTTTTTTTCACCGGTATGCATTGTGCCATAAAGGCTAAAATCGGTTCTTTGGTAGGTCAAGAGTTGAGGAAAATCACTTCTGTTGGTGGACACCCTATTTCAAAATGGTGGTCCTGGGGGTTGAGATATGTTTTAATGGAATAGCCCTAAACATGATTTGTCTCACATTCACAGTCATCCATTTTCAATTTTGTAATGATAAATGCATTTTTCACATGAGAATTTCTATTTGCAGGAAAGTATTTAGTAAATTTTTACAAATGTTAAAACTATGCTTTTAGATGTGAATTGGTATGATTTACCATATTAAAACATTTTTATTCTTTTTATCATTAGGAGACAGTACTATGATCAGGAGTCTATCCGAATGTACTGCTACACTGAGAAAATGTCTTGAAGGTTTAGATTACTACTTAGCAGAAGGAGTAAGAGCTTTTAAGGTAAGTTGCACCTACATTTGTAGTGGTTTTTTTATAGACAAAAAAGGGGGCATACACGTTGTTGTTATTGGGCTGTTGCTCACTATTGAAACCCACAGGTGACAACTATATGATGGAATTGTTCTATCTTATATCAATTTTTGTGTTTTTAATTGGTAAATAAAATTAAAACCCCATGAAACACTTATTTTCGGTTGAATGTAATCAAGGTTATGGGAAATGTGTGATTGTGAAACAACAAATTTAAGTACCAACGAACCAACAATTTTTCATGAAACCAAGAAAATTGAGATCCACGAATCAAAATACTTTCACAGTGAGACAACTTTGCTTTGTTTTTGTGACATCATAAACTAAAAAGTCATATGTAAGTCTTTTATTTTCTTGTTTGTTTAATACTTTGTTTGTAGGGCTTCTTGTGTCATGATAGGCCATGTCTTCTATCCTTTGACATAATATCAAATTCAATCTTCTACATTGCAGGCGTTAGAGGATGTTCTTGCAGAACTTCACAAGATGGGATCTATCAGCCTTTCAGATAATACTTTTAAACAACATAAAGATTTATTGCTAGAATGTAAACGTTACTTGAAAGTAGATTATAAGGTACTACCTGTTCTGATTTATAAATATTTACCTGGCCAAAGTCTATACCAATAAGCTTGAACAAAATACATAACATAAATCCACTTTGAACGGAAATAAAAGAGGACACTTTCACTTAAAAAATGTGGGGATGGTCGTTTTATTTAATAATTTATACAAAAAGAGATTGCAGGAAGAATACACAATGAAAAACACTGCAACAAAAGGCAAATAACAAACTCCTAAGGTAGATAAAACATATAACATATTGAAACAAAATAACAAACATAAAATCAACAGACTTGGTACAGACACAAAGTTGTGGTGGCTTTGAACCGGTATATGAGCGCCTTAACCTCCCTTTTCTTTATCATGTGACTCTTGTGTTAAAACATACATTACATGCACAAAAAGGTTGACTACAAAATTTACAATAATTGTATCTCTAAAAAATCAAAAAAAAAAATCATGAATTTGATATATTTTAGGTACAGATCTCAGAAACATCCAATATGTCAGACCATTGCAGGAAGTATGCTCTTTCTAGACAGGACCAGGACCACTTTCAGTCATGTTGTGATCATGATCATGATCATGTTTGTGAGCACTGTGAACAGATTTCAGAACTACTGCATGCAATAAGTAAGCTAGTGAATGAATGCCAGGTCCCAGATAAAGATATTTACCTGTATAAATTTTCTCAGGCAAAAGAGAAGATACTTAATTGGAAATGTCATAAAATCAGATCTAGGAACCAGGGTGCTGCAAAATCAGATCTTCTTGATTCCTTGGAAGAATCTGAGGTTGTAATTGTCCTTGATTGGGCTATGAAGTACTTGCCAAGACGGTACAGGGAAGACCAATCAAACTGGTATGCCAAGAGAGGAATTTCCTGGCATATATGTGTCGCTTTCCGGAGAATATGAAGAAACCTACAGAGTCTTACATTTGTCCATATATTTCATAGCCAGATTTCACAAGATTCAGTAACAACAACATTTGTGATTTTAGACATAGTTGAGGACCTGAATACAAAATATGAAGACATTTCTAAGGTGCACTTGTGGTCTGACAATGCAGGCTGTTACAAATGTACAGATACTATTAATGCAATAGCAATGAGTGGGAAAATAGCAGCCTATAATTTTTGTGAAGCGCAAGATGGAAAAAGAGCTTGTGCTAGGACAGCTGCAACTCTGAAGGCAGACATAAAAAGACATATTAATGAGGGCAATGATGTTACTTCTGCCTCACAGATGAAGAAGGTAATCTTGTTTGAAATATAATTTGTTGTCTCGCATGTTGCTAATTGGCAATAGCGGCAGGGTTGACAAGTTGTATAAAAGCTTTATATTTTAGAAATTACAAGACACACAACAAATAAATAGAAAAATAAGTATATGCCTTTCTTTAGGTTATTATTTTAAGAAATCTCGACTACAGATACAATAAATTTAAGTGAATTTCCTTCTTTAGTATCAAGAGCTCGACTTTAGTTGTTTCTTGTTCTGACTTATTAACACTGACTAGTAAAAAAAAGTGATTGCTGATGTTTTTGTCAGGTTTTGCGGATGTTTTACAGTCGTCATCACGAATTGATTGACCGTTACAGTGTTACAGTGTAACAGTGACACAAATGGCGTTGGAGATGCTTGCAATGTCATAAATATGTCTTGTTCCTCTCCTGATTATGACACATATTGAATTGACTTTGTTTGACCTCACAACGGTTGCTGTTGACTGCGCACCTTGGTTCACTTCAGTTTATACATGTTAATGGAGTTCGTCTTGTCCATGTTTTTTAGTTTTCAGTGTTTGTTGTGTTGTTTTCTGTCATTGTGTGTTTTTGTTCCCGGGTTTGGGTGTCCCTTCGACTTAAGATTTTTTTTATTACTCCCTATGTGTTTTTGTCATTATTTTTAATTTGAAAGGTGAAGCAGAAAAAGAACAAATGTTCTGTTGTTTGAATAATTGGTAGATACATTAGTTAAAACATATTTATTTATAGTGGATTGGAAAACAAGTTTTGCAACTTGTAATAATCCCTTTCTACTTTGAGGGTGCGAGTGCTGCCTTGTAGCGGCATTAGCCTGCTCTTTTTCCAAATCTACAAGGGTGTTTGTAACGTGCAAGAGATATGACTCTCTCTTAACACGGGTCAGCCATTTATCGTCCCCTTTCGATGGACTATAATCGTTTTTTGTCTTTACTGCAATTATATGTATGCCAAGTTTTTTTTTAACTTGTCTTCGGTTAGCTATATATAGAGTTTTGTCAGTTTCTCTTAAGAAATTAGAAAATTTGTCTTTAATAAATTGACATGTTTGTATTCTTGTAATTTCAGGCAATTGAATCCACAGTACAAAATGTCAAGTACATTGTCAAAGTGGTTGATTCCAAGACAGCTGTCAAAGAAAAATCATGTCCAATCATCATTTCATGCAATTTCATCTTTAAATAATTTTTTGTTTCTTGATGAAGGAATAAAAGTTTGGAGGCATTTCAGCATTGGAGAAGGTAAGAGTTTCACTATTGAAGGTAAATATAAAGAATAAAAGACTGTCAGGTATTGTCTTAGAGTATGCATTAGCCTAAGGTTTTTTTTCGTTCATAAACTAATTGGTTGTCTCTTTGATATTGACTATAGTATTCCTCTGTTGCAATTCTTGCACAGACAACATTGTTCCAAGTTGATTGTATTTTATATGAGGGGTTGCTTATTTATCATGTATCGTCTTCTGGAATTAATACAAAGAAAATAACAGGACATGCCAACAATGACAGACCATACAGCAATTAATGTTACTATATATATATATATATATATATATATATATATATATATATATATAGCTTATTTTTATAGTAATTTTCATGCTATTCATGAATGACTTTACTGGCAAAATTGACATTCATTTACAGTTTGAATCCCTGTGATTTTGAAAGGCATCAAAAATGAAAAAGTGATAAAACAATTATAGCCATTATATTATTTCAGTCAATATATAATTGATAATAAACTAAAAATCACATATTTTTTATAATACTGTATATTGAGATAAAAACAACTTTAACCTTGTGTTGTTTTGTTTTTAGGCAAACTACTTCCTAAACCACCGAATTACAGTGTGAACCTTCCTCAACTAAAAATTATCAATGATTGTTCAATCGGTGTTGACTTTCATTCCTTGGGAAGACCAAACCCAAAAATTGAAACGGGTGTGGATCCAGTGTTGTCTGGAATTTTCACATGTGAAACAGACGGATGTGTCCAAAGTTTCAACACACATAGAAAACTTGAGGAGCATCACTTGGTTCACTGCTGAAAAACATCAAAAATTTCAAAAAGTGTAGCTTTACGTAGAAAAGTTAAACACTGCACAGATAACACAAAGAGATGTTGAATTAGCTTCAGCTAATGTTATTGAAGGACAAAATAGACAAGCCATGGGTTGGGCACTGAAAGCCACAAGACTTAACAAAAGGTTTAGTGAAAAGCAAAAAAAATATATGATTGCAAAGTTTAACATAGGGTTACAGACTGGAAACAAAGAAGATCCTTACAGTGTAGCAGAAGAAATGAAATATGCTACACAGAATGGTTGACGATTTTTTTCTAGTACAGACTTTTTGACAGCTCTGCAGATTTCCAGTTTTTTCTCCAGACATGCGAGGAAAACTGATGCTTTGAGAAAGACTTTGATTACTGAAGTGGAAAAATCACTTACAACATCAGTTTGACACATAACATTGTTCTAAATGATTTATAGAGTGGTTCTCTTTACTAAAAATCATCATATATCAGCTTTTCATTACAACTTCTCTTAAATTACTTAACTGAACTTCATGAAACTTTGAATATAGAAAGATCACCATTAGCTGGTATCATCAGTACCAGACAATTTTTCTTTTTCTTCAAAAATATGAGTTTTTTTTTAATGTTATTGAATGATAATTCAGAATCTTGCAATTCTATAACTTACTCACAAATGCCTTATAAAAATAATTTATTCACTTCAACAATCCTTCAATAATTTCCCTTTCATATTTTTTCTTTGCATTACATGGGGTTTAATTTATAATCATTCAAAGTGAAGAAATCTAAAGCTTATTTACATTTAAAACATTACTGAATTAGGGTAAGCGACGTAGGTCAGGAGAAGGCTATTGCTCCTTGTTTATAATAATGATATAACTTATTGATCAGTTGGAGGTGTTTTTCGAATTCAATTTATCATTACTGTTCATAGTATGAAATGGGTGAGCTCTATTTCACAAACAATATACTGGAAACATTATTGGTAAAACATTTATATGTATTTTTTTTGTGTGTCTGGTTTGGTATGTTATTTGTTTATGTTTTGATTTTTAACCCTCATTGTAATAATGAAGATATAATATTTCTATTTTATTGGAGGATTTGTTACAAGTCTGCTTGAAAGTTTTGTGATGGTTTGTACATGAACATATTAATACAAGTTTCTCAAATGATCATACTTTGAATGACAAGACCTCATTAAGAATTGTATAGGAACAATTGATGAAAAAATTCCCAAAAATCATATTTTTTCATCCTTTTCAGCAAATTTCCCCTAAGAGTAGGAAAATTTTGATAAAAAGATTAAAATTGTTTAATTGTGTTTTAATCTAGTAACAGACACAAATATAATAGGCTATACAACTTGACTTGTTAAAATAAGGTCTTTTTGATGAATTTACCTTTTTTTCAGTCATTTTTCAGGGGATGGGGAAGGTTTTCCAACTTTATTTTGCATCCTTACTTCATTTTAAATTTAATGTTGGTATTATAGGAAAGGTGAAAGACTGATCTATTGAGAACATGCTAAAGTACCTATGTTTTATGCATTTATTTGTACATACTAATAAAAAAAACTGCCTTAATCTGTATTTGCCTGTTTTTCAGAAAGTGCCATGACAACAAATTTCAAAGTGGATTATTTTTAAATTCAGCAATTCGATACCTTGCGCAAAAGAAGCGCCTGTTTCTCCTCTACAAGACCTCTATAGTCATACCCCGTGACACCCCTCATTATTTTTCTCTAGGAGCCCTGGAATAGGCCG
Organism: Mytilus galloprovincialis; assembly: GCF_965363235.1. Classification (NCBI taxonomy): domain Eukaryota; kingdom Metazoa; phylum Mollusca; class Bivalvia; order Mytilida; family Mytilidae; genus Mytilus; species Mytilus galloprovincialis. The sequence continues at coordinate 50,810,868 of NC_134838.1, read as the reverse complement.
ACCCCCCTATTTTTTTACCATTTTTTTCAAATTTTGGGCTCTAGTTTCAGATTTTTGAACATAGCACCCTTCGATACCTTGCGCAAAAGAAGCGCCCGTTTCTCCTTCACAAGACCTATGTAGTCATACCCCGTGACACTCCTCATTATTTTTTCTCTAGGAGCCCTGGAATAGGCCTACCCCCCCTATTTTTTTACCATTTTTTTCAAATTTTGGGCTCTAGTTTCAGATTTTTTAACATAGCGCCCTTTGATACCTTGCGCAAAAGAAGCGCCTGTTTCTCCTCTACAAGATCTATATAGACATACCCCGTGACACCCCTCATTATTTTTCTCTAAAAGCCCTGGAATAGGGCAACCCCCTTTTCTTCAAATGTGTATGTTAGTTTAATTAAACAAAGACATGATAGGTGCGATAATTTACAGGGTAGGACTACTTTTACATACGTTCTAAATTGAAGTGGGTGTATCGGTGACCCTACATCTACAAATAATCCGTTGAAAGATGCAGATTTACTGTGGTACTGAATATTAGCCTTAAAAGTGATGTGACTTGTTTAATCGATAAATGGTATAAAAAACAGTTCAAGATTGAGTTGAAATTGCAATATTTGGACTGATTTTCTGCCTTTTTGAATATTTTTTTATTTAACGACCGTTGCTGTCTTATTCATTTTTTTTGGTTTCTCGATATATCGCCTTATTGTTCGCTGGCTTATTGTTCGCTGGATATTGTTCGCTAGCTTCAGCCTGGTTAAAAATCCGAGGCAGTATATAGCCTATTAATTACTAGTATTCTATTTTACAATATACTAGTAGTATAAAATTGATCATATTAACATCTAATCATCAATCTTCCTTTAGACAGTTTTTCGCAGAACATTAAAAACTTCTAAGCAATAAATATCTAGAAAAATCTGAGGTATGATATCCCAAAACCATATTCTAGTAGAAAATAACGTAACTCAATATTTTCCTTTTCACCACGGATCTGTTTCACTTGTTGTTGACAATATGCTGTCCTCTTCTCATCGATTATAAAATCAACTAATGCGACATATTTAAATTTTATTTACTTGCAAAACTTATCACGACATATTCCGCTAGTTAAGCGAAAGTAACTGTTTTATAGCCTATCAATTGTATAAAATCGAAGGACAAGTCAATAATTTTCGCTTCAAACAAGATAGGTCAGTACAAATCGTCAAATATCTAATTATATCGGTCGAATTAAACAAAACATTTTTGTACTCAATGCGCTAAAAAGAGTTCTTTGCAATGCCAATTTTGCATACATAATCTGCATAGGAAAGAGTACAATCGCGCAATGCATCAACATTCAAAGTATATCAGTCTATGGGTTGGTCATTGTCCTTTTTGTTTTGATTTTTTAATTTGTATTTTTTGTTTGTCAAACAGCGGAGGCAACTTTCCCTTTTCTCCTGCCCGGCTGAGATATCTATATATCTTTTATATAAATGGTTTCTTTTGAGAATATATTCAGGTATTCATGATTTCTTCAAAACCAAGTTTATCTGTAGAATATTTGGATTGATTTATTAATAAGTAAAATCAAGAAATCCTTAAAATTTGATATGTTTTATGAGACTAAAATAAGTCTCTATATAAGAGGGCCCAATGAAGCTGGTGTGTTACTCTTAAGAAAAATAACCTAAACCTTCTTAAAAGTTGCATGCCACAGGGTTCCACTTCAAATGGAAATTGGACTTTAAATTTATCTATACAACATCTACCATGAGTTCATACAGCTTCCATTATGAGTTGAGAATTTGAAGGCATCCATGCAGGAAACAATATATAAAGATATGACAGATAAAATAATTGCATCCAGATTATAGAGCAAACTGAATGCTTAAATTTATATTGCTATTGGTTTGTGCAATTTGCATTAAACATCTGGTTTGTAGAAACTGGGATTTGCAAAAGGGTTATGAAAAAGTTATGTATATTCCCAGGTATTGAATAAAATAGCCGAGCTTTAAAATGCATATTCAAATAGTAGCTGTATATATACACTTATATTCACAACTATCCAGCATTGCTTTCAACTGACTTGTGCAAGAATGTACACACACTTACATAGTTTTAATATAAAATGTAGTTTAACATCATCATTATCTTTTTTCTATTCGCAGTCAATTATTTCAGTTCAAAAGCAAACAAAAATTCAGCAACAATATTTTGGTGACCAGCGATCTTAGGTTCACGTATTGCTTTTCTTTTTTCAAAGAAAGCAACTTGTTTTATAAATTATATATAAATATACTAAATAAATAAATGATTTGGAAAATACATTGAAGGTATAAAAAGTCATGAGAATTCCGAATGCAATTAGGTTATATCCGGGCACTCTGATTCTAAACCTTGGTTCCATCTGGGTTTTCTGGTTCTGAACCTTGGTTCTTTGGTTCGAAACCATGGTAACTGGTTCAACATCAAGGTTGTTTGGTTAAGGCAACCCAACTTCTTGGTTCCATCTGGGTTCTATTCTAGAAGATTCTAATGTTCCCGTTGAACATAACAGAAAATAACCGCAAGTCTCCGAATAAAAAGGTAAAGTAGGTCAAAGACGCTAAAATTATTTTATAACATTAAACATTTTAGCATCGACGGTAAAGGAAGCTATAAGGTATTTATCTTCTCATTTTAATTATTTTGATAAGGAAACTAGATAAAAATAAAGCATCGTATAGATTTTTAAAACAAACCGAAGTATACAGTATATCGAACATCCTTTTATTTAATTCAGTCATTTTGTTTTCTTTTTTTCCCTTTACTCATCCCTTATTTACGTAAATATGTCTAGACAGTGGTGGATCCAGAACTTTTCCTAAGGGGGGCCCGCTTCAGTCATGCTTCAATGATTCCCTATATAATCAACCAAATTTTTCCCACGAAGGACCCCCCCCCTGGATCCGCTCTTGGTTCCATCTTGGTTCTATTCTAGATCATTCTAATGTTCCCGTTGAACGTAACAGAAAATAACCGCAAGTCTCCGAATAAAAAGGTAAAGTAGGTCAAAGACGCTAAAATTATTTTATAACATTAAACATTTTAGCATCGACGGTAAAGGAAGCTATAAGGTATTTATTATACCCCCGCTTTAAAAAAGGGGGGGTATACTGTTTTACCTCTGTCTGTCAGTCCGTCCGTCCATCAGTCCGTCCGTCCGTCCGTCCGTCCGTCCGTCAGTCAGTCAGTCCGTCCGTCCCATGAAACTTTCGTCACATTTTTCTCAGGAACTACACATCCACCCTTTCTGTAATTTGGTATCAACATTTATATATGTCAGCCATACCGTGTGATGCGTTTTCAGATTCATCACTTGACAACTTCCTGTTTACCGAACACTTGTCTGATTTTACACATGATAGCCAAGTTGAAAATTTTCGTCACATTTTTCTCAGGAACTACAATACAAGGATTTCTGAAATTTGGTTTCAGGATTTATATAAGTCAGCTATACCGTGTGATGCGTTTTCAGATTCATCACTCGACAACTTCCTGTTTACCGAACACTTGTATGATTTTACACATGATAGCCAAGTTGAAAATTTTCGTCACATTTTTCTCAGGAACTACAATACAAGGATTTCTGAAATTTGGTTTCAGGATTTTTACAAGTCAGCTATACTGTGTGATGCGTTTTCAGATTCATCACTCGACAACTTCCTGTTTACCAAACACTTGCATATTTTTACACTATTAATATTATCCACTTGCGGCGGGGGTATCATCAGTGAGCAGTAGCTCGCAGTTTCACTTGTTTTCTCATTTTAATTATTTTGATAAGAAAACTAGATAAAAATAAAGCATCGTATATATTTTTAAAACAAACCGAAGTATACAGTACATCGAACATCTTTTTATTTAATTCAGTCATGCTGTTTTCTTTTTTTTTCCTTTACTCATCCCTTATTTACGTAAATATGTCTAGACAGTGGCGGATCCAGAACTTTTCCTAAGGGGGCCCGCTTCATTCATGCTTCAATGATTCCCTATATAATCAACCAAATTTCCCCCACAAAGGGTTTGGGGGGCGCCCCCTGGATCCACCTATGCTAGAAGTTTTAAAACCACCCAATTAGGACATGTTGTTTATATGGCTAACGATATGTGCATCTAGCCACTTGACCAGTTGACGACTTGCATATATATTTGATTGCACATTTATTATCAAGTTCGACTGAATTTATTTAATGGATTTTTAATAATGTCAGATTTGAAAGAAATACATGTGAAGTATATGTTAGAAATCTTTTTGTTCAAAACAGAATGTTAAAAGACATATAAAGGAAAGTTATGATCAATAAGTTGGTAAGCTTTAATTAGTTGGAAAAAAAGTTATAAATATAATAAAATGTATAATTATGTACAATAAATTGGCAAATTTGATACTCATGCAGTCGTTGTGAAGGGCATGCATATAATCATTCGGCCAAAAATAAAGAAATCAAGATTAAGATTGAATATTATTTTTATAATAAAATTAATTGTACATCTGTTAATGACAGTGCTAGTGGGATATGTATCACCAGCACAATAGTAAGAACTTCTGTGTTGGCGCCATGATTTAGGAACATAAAGAGTTACACTAGTCCGTCTGTCCCGAATGTCCCATAAAAACGGGTTCTGCTCTTCTTACTTTAGTTTGCCTCAATCAAATACTTCAAAACCTAAACACAATATATAAAAGGAGCTGATGCATGAGTGCCAATGAGAACTCTCCACAAGAGACTAAATGACACAGAAATTAACAATTATACAATGTAGCCTAGGTCACCAACACGGTCTTCAACAATGGGCAAGGTTCATACCGCAAAGTCAGCTTTTAAAGGCACCGACATGACAATGTAAAACAATTCAAACGAGAAAACAAACGGTATAAGTTATGTACAAAAAATAAACGAAAAACAAAATAGGCACGTGCATATAAAATAAGGCGGGGTTAAACATGTTAGCGGGATCCCAACCCTCCCCCGTATGTGGCATGAGTGCCAATAAGAACTCTCCACAAAAGACCAGATCACACAAACACTAAAAACTATGGGTCATATGCAGCTTTCAACAATGAGCAAAGTCAATACCGCATATAGTTATCAATAAAAGGCACTGAAATGACATTGTAAAACAATATTCAAACGAGAAAATAAACGAACAAATTTATGTAAAAAAAATGAACGAAAAACAAGTATGTAACACATAAAAAACGACATTCATTGAATTACAGGCTCCTGAGTTACCACAAGAACATACATACCGAATAAGGCGGGGTTGAACATGTAAGCGGGATCCCCACCTCAACACAAAATCAAATTTGAAATTTTTAAGTGTCACTTTTACCGTTCAAGAGTTATCATGTCCCTTTAAAAAATATAAGAAGTGCTGACTATTTCGTTTCCTTTGTCTTAAATAAGGAGGCCCCTCATGGGGGGGTCCTAGTAATCACATAATCACCATTTTTTTGCCAATATAATCACATAATCATTAAATATTTGCTTATCTTTAGTAATCAAATTATCATAAACTAAAAATACAGTCCTAGGTAATCAAATAATCATGAAATATTTGGCTTTATAATCAAATAATCATTAAAAAAACGGCCAAGTAATCACATAATCAAAAACCCCATGAGGGCCCTCAATAAGTCTGACTCAATCAAATGTTATGAACCTTATACGCGATTCACATTACCCCATAACACAGATCTGTGAAGCTCAATATTGGGTCACGATGGCGTCACTGTTCATGTTTTTTTTATATGTAAAAAGTTGTGGTACGATTACCAATGATACAAATGTCAACCCGGAGCCTTGAGATAGGAAAACTGCTAAATCTATTGTTTCTGTTCTTTAACTTTAATTTGCCTCAGCCAAATGTTTTGAAACTTATTCACAATGCTTATGGTCACAAAACGGTCAAAATTACGCGAATCCTGCATCTATATGTGGAAGTTTACTCATTTTTTTCACAAGCAGGGGCATCTGTGATTAATAGACATATTCTACATTTACTTCAGTAATCAGCTTATTTTCTTCCATTGAATTCTTTTTTAAATAAACTGAACTTGCACATTTTTTTCCAGGATCTCGGTGCAGTTTGGTAACAGACAGTGATATCAAGTTAAATGTGACCAACTTAACAAAGTGTTTCACTAGATTGAGCTCTCTGTCTAAGTGTACTTTAATGGTTCTTAGCATTGAGTTCAGTTTATTGATATGCGTATACCTTCTGTGTGAATTTTTATGATGTAAAAGCAGACTATTCATACCTACATGTCCATGAAATGAAATCTAAGGTAAAATGATTGAAACATTTTGCATTATCTATCACAGCTGGCAGAACATGATGCTACTGAAGCAGTAAATTTTCTTACTTGATATTCACGGAAATTAAAGGATTTAGTTTCATCTGAACCAAACATTCTAAAAAATTGAGAATGGAAATGTGGAATGTGTAAAAGAGACAGTAACAATGTCAAAAGAGCAGAAAGCAGTCAAAGGCCATTTATGAGTCCTCATAGCTGACTATGCGGTATGGGCTTTGCTCATTGTTGAAGGCCGTACGGGGACCTATAGTTGTTAAAGTCTGTGTCATTTTAGTCTTTTGTGGATAGTTGTCTCATTGGCAACCATACCACATCTTCTTTTTTATATCTTCAACAAAGCGAGAAAATCCCTCTTCCAGAGGCGGGCTTCAGATGGCCCTTAACAAAATGTGTACCAGTTCAAACTTCAAATTATAAAATCAACTTACAATTAAAAATATACAAGACTAACAAAAACCAGAGACTCCTGACTTGACGTCAAGGTAATCATACCAAGAGACACATCCAATATGCAAAGGTCAAGAGTCAAAAAGTCATAGTCTGGTCAAGAGATTCTTGTGAAAAAAAAAGGATTTTGATAAAAGGGTCATTGTGGTACACTAAACTAACAATATATCTTATGTATCTAATATATCTTAGAAGATGTGGTACGAATGCCAATCATACAGTTAATTCTCCATTTAATTCAAACAAAATATACAAGTTTTACATTGAGGACAAAGGTCAAGCTCACATGAAGTTTCTCGTGCCAATAGACTCATATAGAAAACCTAGGGCAGAGACAGAAACACAAGACATATAATAACTAAACTCAATTGAATGGAACTTGTATTGCAGGTCACTACAATTGCCTTCAACAAAGAATATAAACTCTCGCAACAAAGCAAGATTAACCCCGTCTTTCACTAAAGTTTGAGCAGGATTCTTTGCAACGATTATCTTAACACATATAATTGAGAATCGAGTCGTGCAGTTATGTCAAGAAATTAAAACGGTAAGATTAAACATTAAAACAGTAAAAACTAGCCTAAGGGTTTACCATTAATTTTTAACCCAACCATATGATAGTACTATGGTAAACTTATGGATACACATGATACAGTCATGAAATTGAATATTTGAAATAGTACGACCAGAACAATACAAGACAGAGTTGTAAACAAAAGAAAGTAATGATGCATATCGAATTTTTAATTCCAATGCACAAATTAGGAACCGTAGTTTTCATTCAATTTATTTATCTAAAATGTACGCTTGGGTTAAACAATGGAAATTAACACTGTATATTTATATAAACGATCAATCTTGTAATAAATAATAAATAAATAAGCTTTATTTAGAGTCGGCAAGGTATACAAACATAGGCAAACATAAGCTCTAATCAGCTTTTAACCGACATAAATGAGCTTTTAACCGATATTGTTTTCTTTCGTGTTAGGTATGGCGTGGCTATGGTACAGTTCCGTTCAGATAACCTAAGGTCTGAAAAGAAAGAAAATCATAATATTTTACAATGGCAATTTACCATTTATTATATATATTAGGGATGTCAAAAGATCTGAAATTTAATACTCGAGTACTCGGTCACGATACTCGCGAGTAATCGAGTACTCGGATAAATCTTTAACGTCTAGTGAAACGTTTTGATTTTTGTTGATATGTGATTTTAGTTATTACCTTTCATAAAACTAATTATAATATGATGACATCTCTTGACATCTTAAAACGAAAGACATAATTACGTATTGTTGCAGAACTCAAACTGTTCATTGTATGACTACAAAATATAACTTGATCCTTGGTTATGTGTATCGCTAGTCCCTTTTTTTTTTGTGTCAAACGAACAATGAATAACGAGTCGAACCACCTATCGTAATAGCAATTATTATTTGTGTGTTCAAGTATATACAAGCATCAATATTTTCATAAAGCCCAATTTGATAAACAATCTGTATCATCTGTTCCTGCGGAGTTAGTGTTTTCTTATATTACGACTTGTCTCATAAATTGTCAACAAAATAGTGGACTTCAAAATACGAAATGATATTTAATTATAAATTAAACAATAATAAAGTTTCAAATAAACATTTATTACATTAAATGTAGATCTCACACCAATCACGTTTACAGAAGTCTTGATTAACAAACAAAAGTAGGTTTACAGCTTGGGAGTTATTAATTCGTGAAAGTGTTATTCCGTGTACAAACAGCGTTTCTAATCAGGACAATTTGATTTTTTTCTTGTTCAGAAATATGACCCACAACGTCAGATGATGTTTTTAAATTTTTTTACAACAAATTTTGCACATGAAAAAAATACTCTCGGAAGGAACGGACTATGCTGGTACTGCTAAAACACGTTTTGCGATTATAGATAAACCTGACACTAACTTATAAACCATAGAACTCTCAGTACGTTGTGAATAGATATTACTTTTATAAGTATTACGAACGATAATTCAAAGGGAACTAAAGTGAGAGGAAATGTAAGGAGAAAAATCTCCAGATTTAGAAAAAAACAATCGAGTATCCGAGTACTTAAATTGTACTCGAGTACTCGTTGTCCTACTAATATATATAATGTCTTAGAATATAACTTAAACACGCTAACTAATACATTAAAAAGTTCTATTAGATTTTAAATAGAAATACGCAATATTTCGCTAAACAAATTAGCTTCATCAGGCGTGTGCATCTCTCAAGGTGAAATCGGATCCATGACAAAAAATATTTGTGTAGCTTGAACTACACAAAATTTGAGTAAATGTTAAACATATTTATTGATGTTCTATAAAAAATATATATTTGTAGCTTCAACTACATCAAGTTGGAGTAAAAGTTTAACATATTTATTGATGTTCGATAAATTGTATGAATTTCTATAAATTAATTTGTATGATTTCAAGATTATTGTTTTGATTTGTTTTTAAATCTTTTTTCGTCTCTCTCATTGAGTCCATCAGGTTCAAGAGTATGTAACTGGTGCATCCAAAATCTCTCTCTCTCTCTTTTGATTTCCTTGTGTATCCCAATTTTAGTTTTTCTCAGTGATTTGAAATGTGATGTTTTCAAAATCATGCCCTGCTCTTAAAAGATGTCTTGTGATTGGGCAGTTTCTTTCTTTTGTATAAAATGACCGATGGTTATTTAGTCGGATGTTAAATGGTGTTTCTGTTTCACCAACATATTGCAACTTTCAAGTTCCACACGTTAGAACATAAATACAATTTTGCGTTTTGCAATTTGATATATATTTTGTCAGTATAAAATCTAACTCTAACACTGTTTGGTGTAATTTTCAGACTTATATATATATATATATATATATATATATATACCTCCCAAAAAGAAAGCTTATTTTTTATAAGCTAGAGGTAGAGGAGGGGATAAGGTATCTGCGCAATGCTAGGTGGTGTTGGCGTAGAAGTTGGAAATTAAAAAAAAGTACAGGTTTCAGCCCCGTCGCCGGGGAGTAAGTTACGAATCAAATCTTCTCTAACATCGTTAGGTTGATTTTCTAGGCATTTATATACATATTCTAACGCCTGGTATTTCTTATATAAATCATAAGAAATCCGATGGACAAGGTATAATTTGCAGTTGTCATTACACACTACACATAGGCAGAGATATACATATATTAATTAACAGTGATTGTATGCTTCTAAAAATAGATAATCATCCTGTAATTATACTGAAGAGATGAGTAGATGATCATTTCTGTACACAAAAAATAAATACTTCGTGTATTGTATCAGAGATCCTTGTTTAGTTCCTACGACAAGGTAACACCTCCGGGAACGAAAGCTTGTGTTTTTTAAGCTAGAGTTAGAGGAGGGGATAAGGTCTCTGCGCAATGCTAGGCGGTGTTGTCGTAGAAGTTAGAAATAAAAAAAAATAAAAAAAAGTACAGGTTCCAGCCTCGGCGCCGGGGAGGAAGTTACAAATCAAATCTACTCTAACATCGTTAGGTTGATTTTCTCTGAGGATTTTCTAGGCACTTTATATAGTCTAAATTGAAAACTGCGTTCAAACATATGATTGCGTTGAATAAAAACCGCAATTTTTATACGTGTGCATCACAGGCGCTTGGGTCTAGGATACAGATTTTTTTTTTTTTTTTTTTTTATTAAAATATTCAATTTTCTATATTTATAATACATATCTATCACTTCTGTGCATGTCTCACCTAGTTTCGAGTGATTTAAACGACCCAGAGAAAATACCCAATTTTACTATCCATACTAAGAAACAAAAAAGCAACTAACTCGACGCCATTTTTCTGCTATCTATAAATAAATAAATTGACCTACCGGGATTCCCCAACGATTTCTCTGGGAAAACGTGCCTTCCTTGCCGTCAGATCGCACACATCGTTGATATTTATCAAATTGGTATTGTTCGTAACATTTTTAGTCCATCTCCAGCATATAATAAAAATATTTTAACTATTTTGACTAATTTCAAATTTACGTGCCCGGAAGTTGACTGTTTTTCCCGAACTTTTGTTAAAGGGAAGTTATAATTTCCCGGACTTTCTCGGAACATCTCCAAGTACGTATGAAAATAACAAAGTGATACGATGACTTCCGAACTAATACTACATTGTATATGTTAACAAACAGATATGATGAACATAGAACAAGATCAAGCCCCTAATTTGATTGTTAGTGGTCATAATCTTTTAATTTTCAAAAAACACACAGTTTTGATTTTATGTTAGAAAGGAAACTGCAAAATTTGAAAATATTGTCCCCACCCCCTTTTTTTTAATTCAGTTAACATGACCCATGTTTTGTAATAATTAAAAGAAAGTCATTAACATTTTCGTGGAAAAAAAAATTTCCTTGCACCCCCCCTCCCCCACCCCCCTTTTCCACCAAATAAATATCAGATCAAATGGTCAATGGCTTCATTTTGGTTAATTCCTCTCATAAGTCAATTTTGTGTGAGTATTTGTATATTTATAAATAATCTTGAATCAATTTTTTTATGAGTAACTTCCTTTGGGTGAATTGTCATCATATCAGACTGACTATGATGACAGATTCTTTTCCGGCCATAAGTTGCGCCTTTTTGGTAAAAGTTCGGAAATCATCGTATCACTTTATTATTTTCATACGTACTTGGAGAGATGTTCCGAGAAAGTATGGGAAATTATTACTCCCCTTTAACAAAAGTTCGGGTAAAACAGTCAACTTCCGGGCACGTAAATTTGAAATTAGTCAAAATAGTTAAAATCTTTTTATTATATGCTGGAGATGGACTAAAAATGTTACGAACAATACCAATTTGATAAATATCAACGATGTGTGCGATCTGACGGCAAGGAAGGCACGTTTTCCCAGAGAAATCGTTGGGGAATCCAGGTAGGTCAATCTATTTATTTATAGATAGCAGAAAAATGGCGTCGAGTTAGTTGCCTTTTTGTTTCTTAGTATGGATAGTAAAATTGGGCATTTCCCCTGGGTCGTTTAAATCACTCGAAACTAGGTGAGACATGCACAGAAGTGATAGATATGTGTTATAAATATAGAAAATTGAATATTTTAATCAAAAAAAAAAAAAAAAAAAAAAAAAAAAAAATCTGTATCCTAGACCCAAGCGCCTGTGGTGTGCATGTAAAACAAATTTCGTTGTAGAAAGGTCTAAATACAGCACAAACAACATTTTCCAAAAGACCAAAAAAGTGAAAAAGTATATTTAAACAAAACGCATTTGACTAACAGGTCGAACAACTGATGTTTTTTAACCCTCCTGATTGCCATTGGCGAATGCCAAATAAAATTGATCACAAGATGTAACAATTAAAATGGATCTTAATATAAATTTAATACTAAACAGAAAACAATTAACGTGTGGCCACGATGTTATGCCACAAACATAAGTGTCAATATTTTTTTTGTACACCAGATCCGGATTTCGACAATAAATGTCTCTTCAGTGATGTTAGGGATCGAAACGGTATTTGGAAGGCCATATAAAAAGTACCCTCATTTTTAGAAAAAGTACCCTCATTATATAGAGTCTATAAGAAACTACCAACCAGTAAACTTAATAGGTATTGGATCATCAAAATTGACACAACTACACAAACAGGAAAAATTATATGAGTCTAAAAGATTGTGTAACAATACCGATAAATAGATGGGAAAAAAAAACACTAAAAAGTGTTGAATATCATCGCACAAAGATGGAAAACCTGAACAGATGATATAAATTATACAATATTTGTTTTCAATCTATTTATCGGTATTGTTACACAATCTTTTAGACTCATATATATATATATATATATATATAATATATATAAACGAGTCTAAATTGAAAACTACGTTCAAACCTATGATTGCGTTGGATAAAAACCGCGATTTTTATACGTGTGCATGTAAAACAAATTTCGTTGTAGAAGGGTCTAAAAACAGCACAAACAACATTTTCCAAAAGACCAAAAAAGTGAAATATATATATATATATATATATATACAACTCGTCTAAACATCAACCCAACAATGTTAGATCTGTAAATTTGCTTTCGCAAATTTTTGGTTCTTCCCTCGCCGGGATTCGAACCCATGCTACTGTGATATCGTGACACCAAATCGCCTGCACTGCAGCCGTCCCGCTAGACCACACGACCACCTGGGCTCTCATTAAAAGAGCTTTCGCTGGCCGTGTGTTACCTTTCCACGTCAGTTTTAATCTAGCGGCGTACTGCAGTACATGATATATAAGGCATGAAGATGTTATTGTTACAGATCAGCTAAATGATCTATAGTAAAGGATCCTACAAATTAATGTAAGATACAGTCACAGAAAATAATTATATTTATAAGTACGTCTGAGTCAGTGACAACCCTACAACAGATGTATCCATCGGATCGCCATCAATGATGGTGATATATATTATAAAATATTAAATGTCATTCATACATTTAATATTTTTACCTTTTTGACAGCGGATGACCGTGAGGGCATTCCGGTGTATTGTTGTCAGCGAGATTTCCATTACGTAACTTTCGTGTTGGACTGTAACCCGAATAATCCAGTCGTTATATTACGCTCACTATCGATCACTACCAAAGTGGAGAGAATCGGAGACGGTAAGGGCTTGAATTATTCGAGTTAGTTAGACTGGTAACCGATCTATAATCTATAAGTACGCTGACATCATCGAGTGAAAAATAAGTTATAGTTATTGACCAAGCAAGTCGGTATATAGAATTTAATCTGCACAACTCAGGTGACCCTTATTAACCAGAACGACGTAGGAGTTCGGGTTAAAGGGTCATCCTGGGCGCGTGCAGATTAAATTCTATATACCGATTTGATTGGCCAATAACTGTTTTAACACATGACCTCATTAATTTACGTGATTGTTTTAGATGTGGACGATATTCCGCAATCTACGGATCCTAGGAAATTTTATTGTAGGGTAAAGAAAGGGGGAAATACGACTTTCATTGGTAAGTTTTAAATTGATAACTTTTTTTATAGGTTTAGACTTATTGTAAAATTGCAATTTAATGGTAGATTTTTTTTTTAATGTTTCTATTCTATCTATTCCCATTTATTTTTTTTAATAAATGACGATTAAGACTATGACAAATTGAGTACTTTCAAATAGTTGTATTAAAAAAAAAATCATAACTGAAAGGGTTATTGAGTTTAGATTAATTGCTTTTGAATTTCTTTCCACCAATGATATGCTTTAATAGAGAAAGATAAACCGAGGAAGAATAAGATGTTATATTTTAAATTTTAAATGTTGAATAAACAGAAAATACGTTTCTCTTTCCAATTTTTTACTTCCCCCTCCCCCAAATTTCTTTGTATCTACTGACACGTCCATCTAAATGAAGTCTGATTGATCTCTAGCTAATCTCCCTGTTTTAAAACTTAAATATGACCCCCTTTAAATTCGATCCAAAAATATGGGGAATAGATATTCAAGAAGTCGTTATAAATTCCATTGAATCTGAAACTAGTCCAAATCAGATTTCTTTTATTCGGATATTCTTAGATACATTTCTTTTTTGGCGGAAGTTACCAAAAATTGTTTTAACTTTCTTTCTGACTTTAAAACACTGATTTAAGATTTATGTTGTACGCAAAATATAATACTGAAACATTTTATGTTCAAGCTAAGATGAAAAAAAGGAATGAGAAACCTTTTTTTCCTATTCTGAAACTACGATGTTTGTACAAAGTTCAGTTTTGTCGTAATTTCAAGGCAGATGAAGGATTCGGGGGTGGGGACGAACATGTCGTTCACCCTAGGATTGGACAAATTATCGTGTTTGCCTTAAAATCGTCAATATTGTTTTTAGTCTCGCTACGCTCGGTGATATATTTTTTTAATTTGATAGAATAACGCCCCTTTTAAAATCTAGGAACCGCCACTAAAGGTAAAAATAGATTTGAACTGTGCAGTATATCTGAGGTAGTCAATGCACACCTTTGCAGTGCATTATCCAGATTATAGCACAGTAAAACAAAGAGATTTTACCCATACCATGTGTTAACATACCTTATCGCTTGTTATAAATTCATTTCTTCAGTGAATACTCATAAAATATTTTTTTTAAAACATACATTAATAATATGAAAATGTTTTGTTTAATATATATATAAGAAAAAATCATTAATATCTATGCACACGTACAGAAAAATTGTGTTAACGCATGCGGAAGAATATCTCAAAAAAGTTTGCCACGTCCCATGCAGAGTGTGCTTGTTCTCTCTCAAGGACCGATAACTCTGCATGGGAGATTGAACGTTTTCCGTAAATATGAATGCCTACTCAAATCCAATCTATTAGAAAAATCGAATTATTACAGAAGAGTATCCACCATGCATTTGCACTACACTATTAGTAATATAGTAGAATATAATGATATACAAATGGATGAAAGTTATATATACATGTAACTGTAATATACAAATCTTAATATAATGTATAACAACCAACCATAGTATATTGATTTGTATCACTACAATATAATAGTTATTACGGTGAGGTTGAATACCTGTCATTTATTTATCATTCATGCACTAACTTGTCTCAGAAATTTATTTTATATCTGTACATTAACCTTACTTTCAGGTATAGAGATGTGATTTTTTTTTCTGAGACAAGTGCTTGTGACCATCCACAAGAACTTGCGGTCATCCGATGTTCGGTACTTTAGTAATTTGATTGTAGTCTGCATCGAGTGTGTTCACTCGATCCGATATTCTTACTGCATATTCCAGTATGCATTTGCAATTTTATTTTAAGAAATTGAGATGTTTTACTATCAAAATAATCAAAACAGAACATCATATTTGAAATTTAAAAACCTACATTGATCAAGGAATTATTCCAGAAAGGGCAAGTTTTAAAAGCTTCGCCACTGCCAACAGGCGAAAAGTCAAACAAATTTTTTCATAGATGGACTAATACTCTGTACAACTGTTCCTTTAGTCTGATGGATCTTTTACATCAAGAAGCAATTCATCAACCTAATAATTTATCAAACTAAGTGATAACTTGCACTGCCGATCTCGTGACCAATTGTCTGATCCTGAAGTTCAAGTACGCCTTAGTGATATCAAACTATTGAATCACATAAGATTCACGTCAAGCAGATAAACAAATTTAAACGTGATGATGTGCAAATTAACAACCCTTTGAACAGACCTTCAAATTCAATTAAAAAGCCTCGCAACCGTGGATTTCAAAGAAAAAGACAAATTCCGATCAATCCCAACAACACGGTTGTCAATTTGTCAACAGTCTCTTTAACTGAGGATGAAATTAAAGTTTTATCTGAGGGTTTGAATTTCTGCCTTACCTTACACCCAGTAACATAGATATTAATATGAAACTGGAGGATGACCTGAATAATTTTGCCAGAACCCTCAGAATTAAAGAATACTTTGGTGACAAGGATAATGGGGAGGATAATGAGGAAGACTCAGACAGTTCTAACTCGGAGATAGAAATCAGAATTCCGCACTTTAAAAAGAAGAGTTCATGGATTCCAAAACAAATCAAATCTGCTACACTGAAAAAAAGTTATCGACAAAATCAAACGAATGTTGTTCATCTAGCTTACAACAAGTACTCGTCGTTTTATAACACCTCTTCTGATGAGAAAAAATCCATACAATCGCTAAGAAACCGAGACTATATTCTGATAAAACCAGCAGAAAAGGGAAGTGCCGTTGTGATAATGGACCAAGCTGACTACATCGCGGAAACAGAGCGTCAGCTCAATGATGAGAGATTTTATAAAAAGCTTGACCATGACCCTACTTCCGAGTTTAGTTCCAAATTATTACTGCGTTACAAACAATGCACAATGACGGTCACATAGATGAGGATACAACCGGATATTTAAAACCAGAGAACGCCAAGCCTGATCGATTGTATCTTTTTCCCAAAATACACAAGGTTAAAAACCCTGGTAGACCCATTGTATCCGCAAATGGCCACCCGACTGAGATAATCTCGGAATTCGTAGACTTCCATTTATGATCTCATGTAAACAATCTTCCTTTTCACATTCAAGACACCACAGATTACCTTCGTAAAATGAAATCCTTGAAACCTTTTCCTCCGGAAACTCTCCTTGTCACTTTAGATTTCACCTCATTGTATACCAACATACCTCATGATGACGGAATACAATCGTGCAAGGAAATATGGGACTCGCGCAACACTTCAGACCCACCTACCGAATATTTAGTCCAGTTGCTTACTCTGGTTCTGAAATGCAACAATTTCACCTTTAATGGTGAACATTACCTTCCAAAAAACAGGACAGCAATTGGGACAAAAATGACACCGTCTTACGCCAATATTTTCATGGGCAAATTAGAGCAACATCTTCATCCAAACCTCTGTCTTGGTTCCGTTTGATATGAAATGGATTGAATCCCACCAAAAACTGGATAATTCTATCAAACATACAAACAACGCCCACAATTCAATTAAATTTACATATGAAATTTCCGACTCTAAAATATCTTTCGTAGACACAACTACATCTATAAAGGACGGTGGCATATCAACAGACCTCTACTGTAAATCTACATATAAACATCAGTTACTGTACCTTTCTTCCCAAATCTGTCACCCCCAACACTGTACAAAAAGTATCCCGTACAGTCAAGCTCTCAAAGTAAAGCGGATTTGCTCCTATGAGGAGGCTGTTACTAAACGGTTAAAGGAACTTCGCGGATCTTTTACCAAACGAGGTTATAAGAAATGGGACATAGATCAGGGGTAATAACAGCTGCATTGACCTATTACAGTACAAACAAAAGAGGCGAAGCTAAATAGTTCCGTTTGTTATGACATACAATCCCACCTTTACTAACCTTTCACGTTTGTTTCGTGCCAATTGGCAGATTATTTCCAAACACCAAAAAATTATCCAAGATCTTTCCCAAACCTCCTGTCTAAGCTTTTTGAAGACCAGCAAGCACGCCCAAGCTGACCTAAAAAAACCTTACCATCACTATCATAGACCAAAACGAGGGTTGGTCAAGGGCCGACAGACTTGCTCGGGAAAGGTTTTGGATAAGAAAGTTAAGGAAAGTTTCCCCAGTGTCATCTGTCAC
The DNA here is from genome assembly GCF_965363235.1 of Mytilus galloprovincialis. Taxonomy (NCBI): domain Eukaryota; kingdom Metazoa; phylum Mollusca; class Bivalvia; order Mytilida; family Mytilidae; genus Mytilus; species Mytilus galloprovincialis. The sequence goes on along the minus strand of NC_134838.1, from coordinate 50,792,910 downwards.
ATCTGTCGTTTTGGCGTCAACGAAAATTTTGAAATAGTAATCTTCAATTGTTTTTAAACTGCACTTTATACACTTATGAAAATGGTGATCACCGAGACACATATATGTGTAGGCTACATCTATAATATTTACCATCAGTGCGGACATTAGCCAATTTTAGGTAAATCCTTGTGTAAAAACCAGTGAACTAGTATGCCATTTGCAACAATATTAGCTGTTTTCTGGTTCAACAAAATAATATTCTAGTATTAAAAAAAATATTAGAGTATACTGTTTAGCACCAGGAATTCAATTAAGCGATACTGGGGCTTCTAAAGAAGAATGAAAAGAAGCTAGCAATATGCTTCAACTTTGAACAGGTACATTTTCAGATGTAAACCATGACACGCTAGTGAAAACCGGGGAATACGACATCACGCCCAGCATTCTTAAAAGTGTACGCAAATTTGTGAGTGTTTACAATCCCATTTTTTTTCACTGTTTGTGTGCTATGAATGGCTAAGGAATTAGCCTTGTATTTAGCATTACAACATCAGAAATTGTAAATGAATGAAAAATGTGAACAATCATTAACGAAAAGATCATTGAAAATTCATCTGCAGTGCTATAAATGTGGTGAAAAAACTCATCAAAAATAAAAGTCTTTGAAAATAGACTGCTGTATCCCCTCTTCAGCACCATCTATTTATCAGTCAAGAAAATCTTTAACTTCATATCATAAGATATTAATATGAAAATATAATAGAATTGATCTTTTATAAAAATTACATTCATACATATCGAAGAGGTTAAACAGGGTATAGAAATATGGTCGTCCATTGACTTCACGAACCGGCTTTTAAGAGCTGTGTCCGTTTGGTTGTTGATGATGCATAATTACGCATCCACATACGATAGGAATGGGGGAGTTAATTCTGATGCGTCTTTTAGGTAGAACGACACTCCTTCTGCACGGTAAAAAGCCCTTGCTTTCTCTGAGGGATTCATAGATGGCTTCTTGCAAAGTAAAACGAATGCTCCTATCCATCATATATGCTCATTTCTCATTTGTTATCGAAATTCCCGCCCTTTATCTGCCAATGAGATTAATTGTTAATTTGATATCCATGAAACATTCCACTGGACGTTCAATAGACTACAATTAATCATAAAAATATATTGCTCTTAACACTATACCTACTGTTTTTCGCAGACAAATCGAGATTGCTCATCACATGCGCTATCATTCCACAAAAACTCCAAGTTGATATGCACATTTACACAATCTTCCCCACCATTTACATCGTTTGGTTCTCCATTAGCCCAATTAAATAGAGTGACATTTCTATTATCACTCGCCCATACGAAAGTTCCTTCATCATCTTTGTCTTTTCCACCGATCCAAAAAGCTTTGAATGAAATCAAAATTGAAATCAATGACTGCGCATTGTAAATATAGCGGACGGCTGACGCGTTCAAAACTTGTACACCGAATGTTCAATATATTTAATGAATGGCTATTATCTATTTTGAATTTATTGAACCATAAAACTAATTTTTGACTCTTCACATTGAATAATCCGCAAAGAGGATTATGTAAAATGTGAAGAGTCAAAAATTAGTTTTATGGTTCAATAAAATCAAAATAAATTATTGCCATTCATTATAAATAAATTGCTATCAAAAATAAGGCTCAACGAACTTTTTATATTATGTATATTAACAATAACAACGTACACACATGTTGGCGTATGAATACACAACGTCAGAGTGGGCGTGTCGCCATCAAAATTGACAACATTGAAAATAAAACTAATAATTTTAACCAATTAGAAGACAGTAAAAGCACTAAATTTATTTATTAACGTATGTATGTTCATGCTTAGAGACGTGTTTAAAAATTAACGTTTGTGTTCAAAATATTCAAGTTCTGTTTTAATTAAAAATGAAGATAGTCGTTTGTTCGATTTTCTATCCTTCCAATTAGCAAATTCAAAAAGAAATTCTTTTAACCATCTCTGTGTCATGGGCCACTTTTGGGCCATTTTTTGTTACTCCGTTCAGTGCCACGGGGCCACTTTTAAGCCATTGTTTTTTTCTACTCTGATGCGATGAAATGTACTATGACGTAACGTCATTGTCTGTACTTCTTTGAAATGCACAAAGCGCGCCAAATTCATTAAATATTGTATTATTTTGGAAGAGTGCGTATACTAAAAACGCAACGGATAAATAGTTTATCAATAATATAATATATTTTTCTGATCAAATTATGCTTTATGTCTCTTATACATATTTTTTCTCTCTCAAACCTCAGTTTAGCTATCATGATTTAGTTTGCTTTCATCATTTTCTATCTTTTATTTTCTGTATGCCCGCGTCACACTGTCCCGATTTTTACGCCGATGGCAACACGATTATGGAAATTTTCAAAATCGGGACTGATCGTATCCAGATCGGACTATTCGTAGTGCCATCTTTAACCATCGTAGAACCATCGGCCACTTTTTCTAGCCTTCGGGGACAACTTCGGGAAGGGTTCTAAATTTTTTAACATGTTAAAAAATCCCCGAAGGTGCGTCCGATGTTGAGGGTTCGTATTGAGTTCGTATCACCATCCTGACCATCGTAATGTCACCGGGAATGCATCTTTGAACATCGTATTGCATTCGTGGTTCCATCGTTTCCATCGGGCAGTTTTGACATTACGATGTCTACACGAATGAATCACGAAGCTACCCGAAGGTCTTACGATGGCAACACGACTTCGTGACGACCTCGTAATCCCGTCGTGATGCCATCGAATAAAAGTACGAAGGTGACAAGATGGAACTACGACGGCAGTTAATCCAGCTAAATGTAAGTTAATTTTCGCGCTTAAATACATTTAAAGTGCCATGCGCGATATGCCCTGGTCAGTCTAATACGACAGTTGGTCCGAGAACACAATTATTTCGTAGTGCATTTCTTTTAGAACATATTGTCCTTGTATTGTAGTTCCTGAGAAAAATGTGACGAAAATTTTCAACTTGGCTATCATGTGTAAAATCATACAAGTGATCGGTAAACGGGAAGTTGTCAAGTGATCAATCTGAAAACACATCACACGGTAAAGCTGACTTAGATAAACCCTGAAACCAAATTTCAGAAATCCTTGTATTGTAGTTCCTGAGAAAAATGCGACGAAAAATATTCATGGGACAGTATACCCCCCTTTTTTTGAAAGCGGGGGTATAATTATGGGTGATTATTGAGACTAGTGCAAACATTTAACAGTTCAAACAAGGCAATGTCGAGCGTGACATCCCCTCGTATGTAACATATTGGGGACAAATATGGACACTATATTTGTTAATGACACATGCAGAAAATGGTGAATACGCATATTTGATACATAAACTATTTTTTTAGAAATCAACCAAATTAGTCAGTAACTGGAAATAACCACGGTCTTCCGTCTTATGATTAAACCAAAAATTAAATGTACAATATAATGTATATATTCAATATTGATCAAACAATTTAAAACGCGTGATGCCTTCGGCATATAATTTAAATGCATCGTAAGCTGTACACGACGTCTTTTAGACATCGTATGGCCATCGCGCCATCATCGTAAACCATCGTGTAGCCTTCGTGATCCATCTTGTAGGCTTCGGCTGAGATATGAAGCTTAGATACCGTCTTCGGTTAACCTTCGTATGTCCATCTTTTGCTATCGTATATACTTTCGGCACCCTCGTATAGACTTCGTTATTCATCGTACTTGCTTCGGTCACTTTTGGGTATTTTAACGAGATCGGGACCAACTTCGTACGAACTTACAATTTTCGCATTCTGGTGTCCATCGTATATAAAAATCGGGACAGTGTGACGCGGGCATTACCAAGTCAGAACTTTATTTGCCAGTCGATGTTTTGTGAACATAAGTTTTTGAGTTACTCTAGAATTTCTCGGAGAAAATATAACTTACTGTCACTCATAGAGCTAGCTATGCCACTGATATAATCTATCTCTGATTGTGTATCAGGTTCTGCAAGTTTAGCGTCATGGTTCATACACGCTTGCTGAAACAGAGTACAAATCAAAAACTGATAACACACTTTGTATGGACTTTTGGTGTATTATGAAGTTGTAGTAAAACAACTTAGTTGAAAATTATTGAAACGTATAGCTAGGGTATTTAAAAAATCAAGTTAATATTTAATAGCTTAAACGTGTTTTAGATTCACATTCAAAATGACAAGACCAAACTGTTGGAAGATAAAATGTTCGAAAGCACAAAAACAAAAAGGGCCCAAAACAGAACATCTAAAACCTCCTAAGGTCAAAAGAATCCCCTAAATGTCGCTTAATAATAAATCATATAATATACTTAAGATAACTCTATACAGTAAAAAAAACTATAGACTTACAAATGGCTTAATTCAGTTTCTAATTCTAACATCAGACTCGGACTTCTTTTAAACTGAGTTTTACTGTGCGTATTGCTGTGTGTTTGTTTATTCCACATTGGTTAGAGGTGTAGGAATGGAGGAGGGTTGAGATCTCACAAAACATAAATAACCCCATCGCACTTTTGCGCCTGTCCCAGATCAGGAACTTCTGAACGTTGATAGTCTTGAATGTTTCTTTAAATTTTGATTTATTTATATGTTTCGGAGTTTAGTGTGTCGTCCATTTTCATGTACATTATTGTTTAGTGGCCAGCTAAAAACCGCCTTCGGGTGTGGGATTTTTTCGCTGTGTTGAAGAACCATTGGTGGCCTTGTGCTGCTTTCTGCTCTTTAATTGGTCGGGTTGTTCTCTCTTTGACACTTTCCCCATTTCCATTCTCATTTTTATTCTTATACTTTCATTATGACTCGAATAGACAAAGCAAGTTGTGATTTAACGATTCCGATTACATATGTTACTACGGCAATAAATTCTCTTCAAAATAGTCTTTCCAAATAATAATCAACTATTACAGATAAATGTTAGGGCCTAATACATAGTGGTAACGTTACATATACAAGATAAATTTTGATGTCAATAATACGGTTAGTTCTGCAATTATTTATGTTGCTATATACAAATATGTGTGTAAAAGTGAACTATGCCATATTAATATACAAGCACGTTTCTATGTATCCTACTTCTTTTATTTGACAACAGTAATATTTTATCTAAAGGTACTACCCGGGCAACTTCCCAGTCAGTGGCTGTAAGGCTGAAGAAATAGCAATTTGAACCTTGAAGATAAGACCATCCACTTTCACATGGAGCTGTAAAATATATATCAAATTTTAAGAAACAAACGCAAACAATAAATTAGTATTTTGTTTTAGGATGTAATCATAGTAATATTTGATGACAAACAACACTATCTTCATCACTTCTGCACACAACTTTTGTTTATAAAAATAAAATACATAATTATGAAAAAATCTTGGTATAGCAAGCGGAAATAATTATTTAGGTTTGTGTTGAACAGTTATTATCCTATGTCAAATAAGCGAGTAGTTAGTCCTAACAAGTTATTATATCCACATTAATAATGATAACCTTCTCCCGCCACGTATTGTTGTGTTTTTTTTTTGTTTTTTTGGGGGGGGGGGGAGGGGTAGGGGGTTATCACTTATTGGTGTGCCTTTTAAATGAATTCCATAAGATATCTGGTTAGATTTAATTTCAATTAGAGTATTGGTTAGGAACGAAAATAGGTTTATGCATTTTCTTTAAGGTTTGAATGTCATACTAAGTATACGTTGTAATGGAGGCTGTGTAAACTTAAATGGAAGCAGTACTAAGAACAATCTTGCAAACACGGGTGCAGATTACTAGTAATCAAACAATTATCACAACATTATTTTTTTTCTCTTTTCTTGAAATTGATAAAGCTAAAACTTCAATAGAGATAACATTATTAATTTTGAAAAAAAAAGACGACTTTTAAGTGTTTCGTCAATATTTAAAAAAATCGTATTTTGATAGCAGAGACAATTGTGCATTATATATCACGTGTTCTCTAGGGTTTTATACCGAGTGTGCCCTAAATTTATTGCAACAAGCTGATTAAATTTTTTTAAAACATCTTCATATAAGGCCCAAAATAATATGAAAAAAATTGGCATTGATAGATATCTTTGATTTTCGATAGGAGGCTGGTCTTTGGGTTTGGATTTGGATAATCCTGTAAGTTAGTATTTCGATTATTTTTTACATTTTAAAAACGGTAAATTTATAGAAAACGAACATATCAATACTATTTCAGGTCACCACAAACGTGATGACTACTGGGCTATGTATCATGCAATTTTATTTTATCTAAATAAAATGAATGATCCCATGTATTCAAAATCTGTTATAAAATAATCCTTTTAAGTTTGAATGGATAAGTAATTTTGTTTGAATTTTTTTCAAATATCTGAATGTAGAATATTAGATATATAAAAGTATGATAGTTTTTTAAAAAAATCAGAACAAAAGCTTGTTTTATGTATTTACGTATACCAAAATATAACAAAACATCCTGTATTTTGATTTTTTTTTAATTTGGGATAAACAGGTGCAGGGGAGGAAAACAATGGTCCTGCCTTCGTTTTAATGCGGATGATAATTAGAATAAAAATGTTGCAAAAAGAACAAAACCTAAAAAAAAAAACGCTTTAGCCGACTGGTGATACTTAAAATAGTACGTAAAATAAAATTAATGCTTCCTAATTTGAAAAACAAAATATCAACCTCTTATCTTTCAAAATGATCATTACTTTTTCGAACATATGGGATTTTCATAACACTTGACTTTTTCATTATATACTGGTCTTACAAATTGCTAAGTGTATTGTCATTAAGATTGTTTGCTGTCAAATGTTATCAACTTAACAGATAGGTGAAAACATTAGAATATTCAGATATATAGGTATGATTAAATTCAGATAGTCAACTATAAAATTTGTATTTAGCTTTTCAAATGACCTTTGATTTTAGTATATCCATTACCAAATATTTTTAATATTTTCAAATTGGAATGGGATTTTTTTCAATTACTAGGTTTATTGCTTTCAATTATAACGCTTTAAAAAAAATTAAGGTGAACAAAAACTACACTTTTCATTTGGGATGTATAGTAGTATTAACAATGTCTTCAATTCATTTGGGATTTTCATCAAACCAAACGCTACATTATAAACTGATCTTACACATTGCAAATAGTTTTCATTAAGATTTATGGTAGATAAGTTTAGTAGGTGACAAAGTGACTTAATTTCCAGTTGGTATTAAATTCAGATAGTCAACTGTGAGAAACCTTTAAGTTTTAAAATAACCTGAAATTTTCTTCATTTTCGACAATTATCTAAAGTATATTAATATATTGTACAAAATGCAAAATTTTACTTCATTTCAAGATAAACTGTTTGTTTAACAGGAAAATTATATACAGTCGTACATCCAAGCCCGAGAAATCACATCAAAATGATTTTGAGCTTATCATCTGCACCACTTAGAAAACACCATAATTTCAAATTAAACTGTCACTCCAATTAAAATTTATTAGTTGCCAGGAACCACATGTTTTGTTATCCAGATTCACAAGTGACAATTGTTGCATAAATGAATTAATAGTAGATACACAGCAATGATCCAAAAGTGTGTCTATTAAGGGTCTTTCCCCTACACGAGGATAGACCTAATTGTTTTTCTAATGATTTTTTTTTCTTCTAACATTTTTTTGACAATCAATCAATCAATTAAAGGATGGGGATGAGCTTTCAAAGTATTATAGTAACAACAACTGAATGTATCTGTAATGAACTTTATTAATCTGTTGTATTTTACCATCATTATTAAAAAAGTAAAAGTAAAATTTAGATTCAATGACCATGATGATCTCAATTTCCAGTGCTTATATATAAAATTCAAGTGCAGCACCTATGAAAAATAATGCATTATTCAAAACTATTGTATTCTTAAAACCTTGCTTCTTCTCTTTAATATCTGATGAGGTCATGTGTAGATGTCAAAACTAAAATCAGAATATTTACCATTTACTTCATCATTAATGTACTTGAGGGTTTATCAAAAATTTACGCACTCGGATTTGTCCTCTCTATTATAGCAATTAGATTTGCCTGGTCATTAATCATGCATATTCATGATATTGGTACACAGGTAACTTTTATCGATAGATAGTCTAATCTTCTGGAGTTTCGTAAACAACAACGTTAAACGATATAATTATACTACTCCATACTGTGTGACCTCACGTGTGTTGTAAAATTTGTTGATTGATGCACGTGGCTATTCTAGTAAATGAATAAATCTACAAAGAGAGAGCACTTTCCATTTTCATCAGCTAAGAGTCGATTAGCCTTTTTGAAAGGCTAATGCTTGTAGTGGATAATTTCTTGTTAACATACTATATAGTCAGCATACTATATAGCAAAATATCTTTTCTATCGATCATCGCGGTGGGAAGTCGTCAAGAACACAGTATTATTTTATTTAGGGGATTCATTCTATACGGTAGGCACTTAAAGTTAACCATCGAGGGACGTTAACTACCGAGGGTAGTAATGAATATTCATCTTTACCGGATGGTTGACAGCGATGTCAATAAAAACATGAGAGTGATTACCGTGTGTCAATGTCATATCAAATTAATTCAATTTAATTGTTAGAAATACTGTTTTCTGCAGAAATTTCAAAAATAAATAAAATTGAATGGAATGGAATGGAATTGAGCTATGTACAATACAGTAAATATAAGCAATTAGAAATAGACGGTAGACAAGCATATTTTGCCTATTGATTCTTTTTTGCATGCCTATTTGGTTATATTATAATGCACTAATTGTTTTGATACTGTTTAATGTTTAAATAAGACCTATATGTGAACCATTTATGCTATTTTAATATAAAGATCAGATTCACACAGGATCATACAGTTCGAGCTAACTATTTTATGTACGAGAGCTATTACTAATGTAACGGTGATGCTGAGATAATTTCCCTTTGCTAGAAAATGGGATGACGCAAAATGAACAATATCACTGTGCAAGAACGGAAGAGAAAAGTGAATATATAAATCAAACTGTATTGGGATGATTTGGTAAACGTTTATCTAACTTACTGGATATTTTATGGAAGATTTTGGCATTTGTATAGAGGAATTATACCTTTTCAAATAAACTTGGGGGAATAATACACTAATTATAGAATTTTTGGCTAATTAAACGAACTGATCTTGTCAAATATACATTACATTCATAGTCTTTTAATGTAATTAAATGCGATGAGTGTCACTATACCCTGAAATAAGATTTTGATTACAACGATTAAGAAAAAATCCTAATTAATTCAAATGCAATATTTCAAAATGCGAGTCTTAATTAATGTCGCAATAATAAAAACCTCGCATTAATTTCTGAATTTACAGACATCTGTACCGTGAGCGTACCGTGATCTGTTAAAGTTTTTTTATAATTAATTCCGGTGTCACTTTGTCTCTTTTAGAGAGTTGTCTCATTGGCAATCATGCCATATCTTCTTTTTTTTTATATAATAAAACAAAAACCTGAACGACTTTACATCATAAATTAAAATGCATCCTAGTCGTGATGGAGACAGAGTCAAATGAACAAATGGACTAGATGAAACTGAACGAAAAAAAGAAAGAAAACACCAATTTGATCTGATACGAGAAAAGATTATATTTGCTTCGGCTTTTTCCATTTGCGCCAATCTGCACCTAATTAGCGCCTATTTGTTTTTATTTCTTTGCGCCAAATTTATTTTCTTCATTTGCACAAATTAACAGGTAAACACAAGTCATGAGGCATATAAGATGTATAGAATTTATTTATATAATAACAAACATATTCCTTCTGGCTTTTTGCCACCTGCCACTTGCTCACACGTGACGGGGAGGAGGAGGGGGATTGTAAGCAGGATAAGTTCATTGTAAAAGTTTTAAAACTGTGTACATCACACTTGAAGTAGCACTTTATAAAATAAGATTGTAACAGTTTGACATAAAAAGCACATTTGCATATGCACAAATCTTTTTTAACTGAGTATTGTCATGCAATACTTCTATTGAACTGCAACCTTGTGATATCTTCCCTACAATAAAGCATCCCCTTTTTTATTAATAAAAAACTTTTCATGTTATGGTACATTTGCTGCCACGTTGAGAGATCTGATTATCATTTTTACAAGTTAATGCCTGTTTTTTTCTTTATGGCATCGGTTCCATATATGAAAGTAAATGTTCGGGTACCAGAAGTGTGATTAAATGATGATATCCATGAGCTCAACATGTGTATATATACACATTTATCTATATTGTAGCTTGTGTTCATTGAACTGCTGCGTTTGGTTAAAAAAAGTTTAATTTTATCATCTAAATATATCAGACCTAACCTTTCGAATCAATTTGGGACAAAGTAAAAAATGTCAATGTGCTCAAATGAAAAAAAAAATATGCTTTTTCAAAATTAGCGTAATTGTCATACGTACATTCACCGATCATATATTCCTGGTTAGATTAAAAAATAATATATTATTTAGATTAAGAAGTACTTTAAGAAATTGATTGATTGTTGTTTGTCATCAGTACAGCCGCAAATATTTCAGACAAGTTCACGGAGAAAACTAAATAATGAATACAATAGGGAATGTTACTGGTCAAATAAATGTCATCGGTCATTCAGAGTGAAGTATAGATACGAAACTTTGGACTGCCGATTGAACATAGTTTATTTTGATAACAACCGCCGGTAGGAATAGACAAATACGGTTGATAGACGGTATATAGGAGCACTATAGTGTAGGTTAACCACATACGGTAGGTATAGACAAAAAACTGTTGATAGACGGTATATAGGAGCACTAAATTCTATGTTAACCACCGACAGTAGGTATAAAGAATTACTATTGAAAGACGGTATATAAAGGAGCACTATATTTTACGTTAACCACCCACGGTAGGTATATTCAGATACTTTTGACAGACGGTATATATGAGCACTATATAATACGGACCATATAATACGTTATATTAACCATCGACGGTAGGTCTAAATGAAAACTGTTGATAGACGGTTTATAGGAGCACTTTATTGTATGTTAACCACCGACAGTATGTATAGACACATAATTTTAATAGACAGCATATACATTTTGTAGGAGCACTGTATTATACGTTAACCACCGACGGTAGGTATAGACAAATACTGTTGATATACGGTATATAGGAGTACTGTATTGTTTGTTAACCACCGATGGTAGATATAGACAGGTACTGTTGATATACGGTATATAGTAGTACTATATGTCATGTTAACCACCGACGGTAGGTATAGAAAATTGTGTTGATAGACGGTATATAGGTGCACTGTATTATGTTAACCACCGACGGTAGGTAGAGAAAAATAGTATTGATAGACGGAATATAGAAGGACTGTATTGTATGTTAACCATCGACGGTAGGTATAGACAAATACTGTTGATATACGGAATATACATGTAGGTGCACTGTATTATATGTTAATCACCGACGGTAGGTAGAGAAAAATAGTATTGATAGACGGTATATAGAAGGACTGTATTGTATGTTAAACACCGACGGTAGGTACAGACAAATACTGTTGTTCTACGCTATTTAGGTGTACTGTATTGCTTGTTAACCACCGATGGTAGGTATAGACAGGTATTGTCGATAAACGGTATAAAGGAGGACTATAATGTATGTTACCTACCGACGGTAGGTATAGACAAATACTGTTGATATACGGTATATAGGAGTACTGTATTATATGTTAACCACCGACGATAGGTATAGACAAATACTGTTGATATATACGGTATTTACATGTAGGAGTACTGTATTGCTTGTTAACCACCGATGGTAGGTATAGACAGGTACTGTTGATATACGGTATATAGTAGTACTATATGTCATGTTAACCACCGACGGTAGGTTTAGAAAAATAGTGTTGATATACAGTATATAGAAGTACTGTATTATATTTTAACCACCGACGGTAGGTATAGACAAATACTGTTGATATACGGTATATAGAAGTACTGTATTGCATGTTAACCACCGACGGTAGGTATAGAAAAATACTGTTGATATACGGCATATAGGAGTACTGTATTGTATGTTAACCACCGACGGTAGGTATAGAAAAATACTGTTGATATACAGTATATAGTTGCACAGTATTATATGTTAACCACCGACGGTAGGTAGAGAAAAATAGTATTGATAGAAGGTATATAGAAGGACTGTATTGTATGTTAAACACCGACGGTAGGTACAGACAAATATTGTTGTTACTAGACGGTAGCTATAGACAAATACTTTTGATATACAGTATACAGAAGTACTGTATTATATTTTAACCACCGACGGTTCGTATAGACAAATACTGTTGATATACGGTATATAGAAGTATTGTATTGCATGTTAATCACCGACGGTAGGTATAGAAAAATACTGTTGATATACGGCATATAGGAGTACTGTATTGTATGTTAACCACCGACGGTAGGTATAGAACAATACTGTTGATATACGGTATATAGGAGTACTGTATTGTATGTAAAAACCGACGGTAGGTAGAGAAAAATAGTGTTGATAGACAGTATATAGGAGGACTGTATTGTATGTTAACCACCGACGGTAGGTATAGAAAAATACTGTTGATGGCCGGTATATAGAAGGACTGTATTGCATGTTTACAATCGACGGTAGGTACAGACAAATACTATTGATATACGGTATATAGGAGTACTGTTTTGCTTGCTAACCACCGATGATAGGTCTAGACAGGTACTGTTGATATACGGTATATCGGAGTACTATATGTCATGTTAACCACCGACGGTAGGTATAGAAAAATAGTGTTGGTAGACGGTCTATAGGAGTACTGTATTGTAAGTTAACCACATACGGTAGGTATAGACAAATACTGTTGATATCCGGTATATAGGTGCACTGTATTATATGTTAACCAACGACGGTAGGTAGAGGAAATAGTATTGATAGACGGTATATAGAAGGACTGTATTGTATGTTAACCGCCGACGGTAGGTACAGACAAATACTGTTGTTGTACGGTATATAGGAGTACTGTATTGCTTGTTAACCACCGATGGTAGGTATAGAAAGGTACTGTCGATAGGCGGTATAAAGGAGGCCTATATTGTATGTTACCCACCGACGGTAGGTATAGACAAATACTGTTGATATACGGTATATAGGAGAACTGTATTGTGTGTTAATCACCGACGGTAGGTATATACAAATACTGTTGATATACGGTATATAGGAGTACTGTATTGTTTGTTAACCACCGATGGTAGGTATAGACAGGTACTGTTGATATACGGTATATAGGTGCACTGTATTATATGTTAACCACCGACGGTAGGTATAGACAAATACTGTTGATATACGGTATATAGGAGTACTGTATTATATGTTAACCACAGACGGTAGGTATAGACAAATACTGTTGATATACGGTATATAGGAGTACTGTATTGTTTGTTAACCATCGATGGTAGTTATAGACAGGTACTGTTGATATACAGTATATAGGAGTACTATATGACATGTTAACCATCGACGGTATGTATAGAAAAATAGTGTTGATATACAGTATATAGGTGCACTGTATTATATGTTAACCACCGACGGTAGGTAGAGAAAAAAGTATTGATAGACGGTATATAGGAGCACTATATTGTATGTTAACTACCGACAGTAGGTATAGACAAATACTGTTGATAAACGGTATACAGGAGCACTATATTGTATGTTAACTACCAACAGTAGGTATAGACTAAAACTCTTGATAGACGGTATATATAATAGCACTATATCGTATGTTAATCACCGACGGTATGTATAGAATCCGTTTAAACAGGTACAGGAAAAACTAATGTCTGTTACCGAACAATTCCCACCGTGTTCACATGGGGATTTTGAACATGGCGTTACTTGAAAAGAATAAATATAGTAGTTGAATGTAAACATCAGAAGACGTCGTATGAATGCTAATGAGACAACTCTCCGCCGGAGACCAACTGACATTGAATATGCATGAGTTGTTGTGTTCTAACCTTTTTGTGGTTAAATAAAGCAGAAAGAAAATGAGTTGCAGTAATAAGATCGCCCAAAATAGTCATGTTGCCTTCGGTTTCAGAATCTCCAACTCTGTGTAACAGAAAAACGTATGAATGTATAGGTGAATGTTTCTGAATAATGCAATACTTGTAATTTCTTTCTTTATATAAATATTATTCGTTTGCTCATTCATGTTTCTAAATTTCAGTTTCTTCACCAGATAGGTATTTATGGTAGCCTTCGTTAGATATGTTTTGATATTGATGAAATTAAACTAAATAATAAAATTGTTTCTCCTATTCTATTATAAATAGAAAGAGATGTCCGGTATACGTCAATGGTAATGTAATAAAATCACAAAAATAACATGAATAACAAAAGATATTCAGATGGCTTCCATAATAAACAGGTTTCTACACAGCATATCAAATCAACTGCCCCTAGTCTATTTAAAAGTAATGCATATTTAACAGCAACAAGCATTGCACAAGGTCATGCTTTTTAATTCTATCTTTGACGTATTTACACTAAACTGAAGTTTGAAGTCTTTGAGATTATGGCTTATTTCTAGTCAATAAGTATAAAATACCACATCTCCTTACTTACGAAATGAAATATATGTTTTATTCCGTTTTCGTTTGTAAAAGTCATTTATCAAATTGTTTGCAGTCAAAACATTTTATCCTCTAACATTATCTGTATTAAAACAATAAATTATTGTACAGATAAATAAAGACTAATTATCATATTTTGTTTTATTCTATAAAATGAAAATAAAACACACAAAAACGATTCTTAAAATTACACAACATTACACATGTTTCAGTTTCACCTTCTTCATGATAGATTTATGTATATCATTACATTTAGCATTCCTTAGCCAAGCAACAGAAAGTTCGATAAACAGTTTCGATTTGAAACAATAATATCACATGATTGAAGTGTTTCAATCAAAAGATCATTAGCTTAAAAAGTCATCGCCTGCGAAAATTGATTATGTTTTGAAAGCAATATGCATTTACAGATGTTAACCTACCTTGATTTCCAGAATTTGTGTCTCCTGTAATAGAAAAAAAGCGATGTCTAATTATTGAGCGTAATTGTTTGAGTGATTTTTTTTTTAAATGATAATGCAATTGAATTTTTTTGTACACATAATAATCATTATAAAATGATCAAGAGCAACAGTGTCACTACGCCATGACATCAAACTGGCATTGCCTTTATTAAAAGTGAACACAGGACCTCCTTTATAGGCATATTGAGATAAGTCATTCCGATTGATATTTTATAGTCTGTCTTTCTATGTTGTGATGTTACACTATTGTTCCAGATTAGGGTGAAGATTTGGTACCATTAAAACGTTTAAACCCGCTGCAATTGTTTGCACCTGTCCTAAGTCAGGAATCTGATGTTCATTAGTTGTCGTTTGTTGATGTAGTTCATAAGTGTTTCTTGTTTCTCGTTTTTCATATAGATTATACCGTTGTTTTCCACGTTTGAATGGTTTTACACTAGTAAATTTTTGGGGCCCTTTATAGCTTATCGTTTGGTGTGACCCAAGGCTCCGTGTTGAAGACCATACCTTGACCTATAATGGTTTACTTTTATAAATTGTGACTTGGATGGAGAGTTGTCTTATTGGCACTCATACCACATCTTCTTACATCTATTTACAACTTAATTGTATTCCACAGCCAATCTTATTCCAGCTGTTTACATCAAATACTACCTAAGTAATTTAAACTTAAATTGAAATCCAAAAGTTATTGTTAATTCCTGTTTCAATTGTATTGGTATATTTGAAATAACCATTCTTACTAACTATGGATACAGTAATTTGTTTGGTAAGGGTAATATCTAAAGATTTAAATTCATATTATTTTTTTTTAATTTTTTTTTAAATTTTTGCATTGTTTTGATATTTCTTATTTTTCTTGTATTTTTGAAGTTCAAATTATTCAAATTATGACATTAACGGATTAAATTGTACTGCACCAATAAAAAAAAAACTTTTTTTTCTTTTTTTTTCTCAATTCAACTTTCAATCAATAATCCATTTAAAAATAAAAAAAAACACGTTATAAATTTCCTGCGTCCGAAGCGCTTTTCTGGATTTACCTGTATTTACCTGCATCAGGAACGCTCAACGGCAATTTTTTTTAAAGCCAGGGATATATAAAAACCGAAACAGTTGAAGACCTATACGACGACAAAAGACCTAAAAAAATAGTAAAATCCATCTATAGTCAATTTGCCTGAAGGAGTTGAAACCTTAGTTTTTTTTTTATCAATTTCAAAAGTTAGAGAGAGGCAATTCAAGCTGATAAATGTGTTGTCTGCTCTATGGTCGGGTTGTTGTCGCTTTGACACATTCCCCATTTCCTTTCTCAATTTTATTCGAGGCATTTGTGACTCTTTATAGAAATTATTTGTTTTGAACTGTGAATATGCTTAAACAAAGGATAATCCTTTACGCAGAATATAATGTACATTCGTTCTTCACAATTATGGAAAATCAAATCCTATTCCTATTTCATTGGTAGAGAGCATTTGGTTTTTCCTAACTAAATAGTATTGGTAATTTAGGCTCACATATAATGCGACTAATTAAGAAAGGGTCTGTACTTTGGAAAAGTCATATTCATCGATTTGATTCAAACTTTCATATTTTATTTATAACACACTAAAAAGAATGTCTAAACTTAAAGTTTTTAGTGACGGACACATTCCAGATTGTCATGCTTTTTTTGGCGGAAACAAAGTTTTGCCTCTGAATGCATCTGTCACGTTTGGTTGCTATTCAACCTCGTACTTTATTCGGCAAGTTTAACCTTTTTGATTCGAGCGTCACTGATGAGTCCTTAAATAGACAAAAGCGCGTCCGACGTACACATTTAAAGCCTGGGTTCTCTGATGCAATTATTGACCAGAGATATTAAAAAAAAATCTCAAATGTTTTACTTAAACGGTAACTTCCTAAAACATAGCTTAAACGTTTAAGGAAAATGCTGAGAAAAATGGGAATTTCTTAAATGTTTCCTTCTTTACGTTCCGTGCGGAAAAGAGGGGTGTGTGATTACGCTCAAAGTTAAGCATGAACTCATCCAAGACGAACACATATTTTATTCTTTAAAACTAATGTTCGTCCTTTCTATTATGAAATGAATATCAATAGTTGCCTCGCGTAAACCACGGATTTGACTATTTCAGGATAAACAATAATTTGGACTAAATGTCAATGGCCTCCCATTTAAAACAGTTTGTGTGGGCGTCCAAGTATTTTGTTCGATTTCTTTTCATTATATACAGTAAAGTAACCGTAAAAAAATCCCTCATATTAAGGTCCACAAAACAGTTTATGCAAATACATGGACTAAATTAATATAACAAAAAATAGGTGAGAAGACGAAATTATCCATCGCTTATCTCCGAAGACTGCCGACGGTCATATAATCCGATACATGCATGAATGTAAATATGAATTAACAGACAAACATGTGCAATTTTTCGAGGTTTGTTTTATTTCATGTTATAGCTTTAAATTTATGTAAATCATCGTATTAAAAGTTTTAAAATTATTTTTTGTGGGCCTTATCAGTAAACGAACTGATTATTCCTGGTGGCTTCCTTGTTTCACTTTTCAATGTTGAAATTTTGTTTCTTTTTAGTGAATAAACATACTGAACACTTGCTTAATACATGCGCTACCTATCTCCACTAAAGGTGAAATTAAGGATTGCATGAATACGGAAAAACTGAGTTGAATTATTGACTTGCGATGTTTTTATCTTATTTTTACAAAATGAACCAAACTGATTGCTAGTAGAGAAACATTATTTTTTTATTTTGCTTTTCAAAACATTTTAAACAAAACAAAAAATCAGATTTTTATTTCTTGTCAAAATCGTAGCTACATATAACATGTATAATGGTCCTTTAAAAAACAATTACATACGCATGGACATATTATATGAATCGAATAGACTCAGAATAATTATATAAACTAACAAAATCTCTTCTTTTTCAATCTCTCTAAACGTTGGGATTTGGTAATACTACAATCTAGTTTGATTATGAATAACGCGTGCAAACAAATAATCAATAGTTAATAAAAACTGCATTGCCTTAAAAACCGAAAAAAAAGAACCCCACGAAATCCCGAGAACAAAGCAGAATCAAATAAGTTGATTCTGATACCAATATTGGTTGCATTCATAACATTAACTATATACTAGTATACAAATTTGCATCGATTCGGATGTGCTATAATATTGACTCTGCGCAAATCATAATTGATCAATAAATCATATCATCTGGAATGAGTCCGTATCATATTGAGTTTTATGAAATGGGGAGGCACAAGATGTTTATTTTATTTTTTTTTTTTTTCAGTTCGTTTTGTTTATTTATTAAACTTTGAAATTGATGTAATATTACGTATGGAGTTACTTTATATTCCCTAGTAATAGGAACATAGGTTTAAAGATAGTCTACAAAATGTAACAATTATATATTAATCACCATTTCTAAACTGATAAACTGAATTCATCAAAACTATATACTGTAAAAAACGATTTGACAGTTAACATTGACAAAACTAAGGTAGTTGTGTTTCGAAACGGTTGTCTTGTCAAGGATTATGAGAAATGAGTCTACAATAATGAGATTTTAGAGACGGTCGATTACTTCTGTTGCTTGGGATTTAATTTAAAATACAATGGAAAATTTCTATTTTCACAGAAGAAACTGGCATAACTAGGTTGAACATCAATGTTTCTCATGTTATCTCGTCAAGGAATTACTATATAAATACTCAAACTCTCCTGTCTCTATTTGATGTGTACGTAGGTAGTGTAATTTCATTCGCATGCAAAGTGTGGGGATTCTATAAAGCTGATGATGTCGAAAAAGTCCACTTGCATTTTTGCAAAAGACAGCTAGGTGTTAAACAGTCTACACATTCTGATATGATATACCTGGAACTAGGAAGACTTCCAATGATTGGTAAAAGGAAAATTCGAATGTTTGAATATTGGTTCAAAATCATGTCAACAAATAACTGTATTTTAAGCTCCGTCTTTAAAGAAATGTGTATCGATTTTGATATCGAAAACGTTCAAAATCTGTAAATTGGGCAGAGTTAATAAAAAGTAAAATCACAAAAATACTGAACTCCTAGGAAAATTCAAAATGGAAAGTCCCTAATCAAACGGCAAAATCAAATGATAATACACACCAAACGAATGGACAACAACTATCATATTCCTTACATGTTACAGGCATTTTCAAATGTAGAAAATGGCGGATTGAACCTGGTTTTATAGCTCTAAACCTCTCACTTGTATGACAGTCGCGTCAAATTCCATTATATTTACAACGGTGTGTGAACCAAACAGACATAATGGGTAAAAATAGTCAAAATATGGGTACAGCAGTTATCACTGTGTCACAATCTCAAAACAAACAAATATTTAACAAAAAAGCACAAAAGGCATCTATCAAATTTAAAAACCACTTTCATTGCTTCGCGTGTATGACGTCAGAAAATGTAAACGTCTGTTATACACTTATCCAGGAATTACTTTTAGCCCGATAATATACTCTTACGAAATACTCTTATCCTGGAAATTTCATTTTTTCCAAATAAATATGCTTAAAGTATTAACAAGCGGTTCTTTTATCATGTTTATTTGAGATCGTAAGTTATATTGATGAATTGTATTTTTTATGCATTTACTATTAATATTGTTACAAATTCATTAAAATTATACCGAAATAGGAATCATAGCTGCCGAGATCTAAAATAATGTCTCCCGTGTATCTGTTACCCCCTAAGAAAACTTGAAATAGGAACCAGCTCTAGTTCGCGATATTTCCGAAATCCGTAATAACATGATGAAGTGTTCAACAATATTGATGCTGTTTAACTTTTTATTATTTCTTCTGATGAAAAGTGTCAACTCTCACAGAGATGAAAAAGAAAAGGTGTGTATTAATTATTTGTGAATATTTTTTAATTGATAAAAACCTTGCACACACATTTCAGATCAATTAATCATCATAGTGCAAGTAAATGCCGATATCGTTTTGACAAATAAAATTCACTCGTGTCAAAATAATTAAATCCAAATGATTAGAGATAAACAAGATACAAGTTTGTAACTTATAACGCTCCAACCATTGTACCAACTTATACTATTTGATAATATTGACATGTTCTCAAATACCGAAAATATATTGTGAGGGTCCAAGAAAAAAACTCTATGGTTTGTCGAGGAAGAAAAAGAGGTAAGTTTAGATAGGTAAGTGTTCTAATAAACCTAATAACTCATTCAATCTATTATTTTTAACATCAAACTCTTACATTATATGACAATGGGACGATCATTTTATTTTGCGAGGGTGTAAAAGGTTTGAAATATGTGTAACTTAAAACTTTATTCTTTGTGGATAAGAGAATAGTAGATACAATACCTTCAACTCGATATTTCAATTTTGCCGGTGATTAAACAGTTGTAGCAATTAATCAATCGGAGAGTACAGCCTCAAACACAAACATTATCACAATTTTTAGTTTTATTTAGTGATTTTATAATATTATTGATCATTATTTAGAGAATACACAGTGTATACATATAATACATAAAAGAAAAATAGCAGATCGATTGGTTTAGGCGTGCTCGTATTTAAATGAACTTACTCCTGGTCAGCTCATGCTAGTATATTATTTATTTTTTCCTTTCTCAATAACTCTACAATTCAAGTTTACAAAAACGACGGATTTTTTTTACTTAAAAACGTGTTTTCTCATTTAAATGTGTATTTATATATATATGGACTTTCGTATTTTCCTAGAATAAAAATCAAATAATTAATAGTATATTTAATCCACTAACAGTGTTTACAAAACAATTTTGAGCTAAGCTATACAGGTACCACCGTTCTAACCCCCCTTTGTGTGTTTTAATGTATCGAAATAAGCAACTGAACCTACCATTACAAAATTAATAAATCTGTCAACAACCAGTCATTACTAATAAGCCTTCAAATAAATAAAGTGAATGGAGAGCCATTAACGACCTTGTAATCTAGCATCGTGTTTCAAACATTTTAACTTTCTTCAATAGGTTAGCATAGTTACGATTAAAACTATTATATAAATACACTATGCGTTCCGAAAAAAAATCTAGCAGGTGTCAAGTTTAAATTCTGTGTACTTATATAATCTTAAATACTATATGGACATCGCAGTGTTAAATATGCATTCCTGTAAATGTTTAGCAGAATCGTCTTCAAGGTTACTTAGTAATACTTAATTTTCTGTAGTAGTTTGAAATCTTAATTCATAAACTCAGTTTTTAAATTACTATGTAAATGCTATAGAAAAATCATAATATATCCCAAAGTTGTCTACTTTTAAAAAAAGATATTTAATGTTTCAATTCCTGACATACAATCGTTTTATTGCTGCTCCTTCTGAAATCAAACATTAGCAAACGTTCGCATTTGAATGGTTTGTATATTTAAATATCAAATTGTTAAATTTTCGGCACACTTCGAACGAAAATCTAGTCTTTTGTTTTTCTGAAGATACTTTTTATCCCCTATTATTGTACTTCATATTGGTAATCAATGTGACTGATAATATATATTTTTGTCAACGCCTATGTGTATGCAAAATTAAATTAAGAATGGAAATGAGGAATGTGTCGAGGTAGACAACAATCCGACCATAATATCTCATGTATACCTCACCAATGATGTTCGTCGATGGGCTTCGTTGTTCAATCACACATGTATGTCTAATATCTATAGCAATTGCATAATAACTTTGAATGAGGACAGTAATTATGATCTTGTTCAATATCTACTTAGGATAAGAAATCCTGAACAAGAAGAAGACTACAATTCAGATGAGCCAGAGGAATAGATTTGTATTTATAAACGTAGTAAAATAGAGGTGTAACTCGGAGATGTCAAATAGATGTTTTGTACCTAATGTAACGCAATATTTAAAATCATCAATTAGCTTCGTCGGCGTCTTGAGATTACAAATACAGACACACAGTGTTATAGTTTCCTATCTTTGGTATTTTAAGTTGCATTGTATTGAAAAAATATCTTTATAATAATATATATGTACGTCTCTGGAGGTTATTAGATTTTAGCATGTCATGATAGGTTGTTACAATGTTATCTAAACATTCATATTGTTTCATCTTAATTCGTACAACAGCAATAACATCAAACGAGGTATACTATTTTTAAAGAGATTGGTTCAGACATTGTTTGGTTTGGATGCAGTTTGATAATTGAAAAAAATGTAATCGAAGAGGGTTCGAAGCTTCGTTTTCTAAATGTTGTATAAAGCTTTTTAAACTGAATCCATGATTATGAAATAGATTTATTCAATGACACAAGTGGTGTCATTTTTTGGTTTGATCATTTTGTATGAAATACAAGGGATAAAAAAAGTAACTATAATTCAAATTTGATGACCATTTGGTTGTTGTTTGCTTAAATAACAAACAAAAAAGAAGATGTGGCACGAATGCGAATGAGACAAATTGCCATCCAAGTCACAATGTGTTAAAAGTGAACAATTATAGGTAAAAGTTCGGCCTTCAACACGAAGCATTTACTCACACCGAATTCCAATTGCAATTTATTATAAAGATTCAGCGAAACTATCAACAATTCAGAGTTGGCACGTTTTGCATGGTATGTCGACTGGAATGAATGGTTTTGAATTTGGACTGGCATAATAATAAAAAAAAATATGGAGTATATTAATACATATTTTCTATTTTTGACATATTTCCGGGATAAGGGTATCGACATATAATTTAAAATGTATGCATTTCTATATAGATATAATCTTTTAAAATCGATATAGAATTGTATGATTTTTATTTAGATATAAGTATACACATCGTCGCTTTATGTATATGACTTGAAAGTGAAATGATTTTTATATTGAATTATACTGTCCGCGAAATTAACCTCGTACTTTTTAAATTATATGTCGGTACTCTTATCCCGGAAACATGTTACAATAACATTAAATATAAAAAAGAGAAGATGTGGTATGATTGCCAATGAGACAACTGTCTACAAGAGACCAAAATGTAACAGACATTAACAACTATAGGTCACCGTACGGACTTCAACAATGAGCAAAGCACATTTCGCATAGTCAGCTATAAAAGGCGCCGATAAGACAATGCAACACAATTCAAACGAGAAAAATAACGGCCTTATTTATATAAAAAAAATGAACTAGCATTGCTGTTACTAGCCACTTTTCCCTGCATTTCATATTTTCCCTTCATGTTCATATTTCGGAGATAAGAGTACCAACGTATGATATATAATTACAGACTAAATTTTTGAGATTGATATGGAAATGGTAAAATTAAGAAAAGGATAGCATTGTTTAGTTGCTATTTCGTTTAACTGTGTATTGCAAACACAGTTTGAGGTAAATGATAATATATTATTTTTGCTCGAATGCCCGTTTAGAACGTACAAATATTCAAAAAAATATATGATGTGGGCAACTTGAAAAGAATATGATTATTAGAAAAAAACTTAGACATCGGAGATACTATCCTGATAGAAAGTATAGGATATGTGCTATCTTTCAAAGACACGAAATCAGCATGTGCAAAGCAAAACAAAAATGCAAAGGAGTAAGATTTTAGTTTGAATCATTTCAAAGTCACAGTGAGGCCTTGCACACAGAGCATCTAACTTAAACAAAAAGGAGCATATACATATTTTATCTTTTTACATATTTCCGGGATAAGGGTACCGATATATTAAATGAAATTGTTATAGAATTTTTTAAGGTAAATATCTATTAAAGTACAACCTTTATGAATATAAACATAAAAGTATGTTATTTTGAAGAGAGGTGAAGACATCCGAAAGCATCACAGTTACAGCACGCTTGTCGCTGCATCACAAGTTTTCCATTCATAGCATATTCCGGGATAAGAGTACCGAAATATGATTTTTCAGACTGATAAGGAAAAAAACCAATTAGTAGTGTCAATGTGCAGTTCAAGGCGCATTTACTTTATTTATAAGATGCTAGCAGTTTCATAAGTATACCAGGGTATTTGATTCATTCAGAAAGAAAGGAGAGAAAACAACAGTATCAAAGAAACTGTCAACTTTTACTGAAATATACATGTACTTTTCTTTAAAAAAAAATATTGACGGGCTAAGTGTACTGACCTTCAAAATAAAAAAATGTACACTAAAGCCAGACTATTCAGTTGAAAGTATAATCTAAATATTAATAAGGTAGTCTTATCTATATGCATCAAATTGTTTCCCGCTATTTCGTACGTATTTTTAAACGGAGCTTATAGGATCAACAGTATATTTTCCATATAATTGTGTGTTGAATACGTAAAATAATTTGTGAGGAGTGTTAACAGATTTTATTTTGATTTATATATATTAGCCTTAATCTGTTGTTGATTATTTATAGTTCCAACCGATCATAATTTTCTATATAAAAGGCACACTTCACGAACAAGTCAAAAATCATAATTTTAGGGGGACAATCTTGAAAGGAGTAATTCAAAGAACCATCTGATTATTAGGTGGAAATTGCCAATTGAGACAGCCATCTTCTAAAGTTCAAATTAAGTGGTCGTATTTGCAGATTGTCTATTAATTGCCATCTATCTTAAAGTTATGCAAGCTTACATTTGTTGGTAACTCGAATAATTCTGCGCCCTCTAGCGGCCTATATCCTATCGAGGTTAATGTAGCAATCGGAGATTAGACGGAGATCAGCAGAATATACAAATGTAACGACTGACATTATTTGGGTTAATTTATTGGCCGAAAATTGATTTCAACTTTTGACCACAACTGTTTCCGGCACTGTGTTTGTTTTGGCCAGGCCAGGTTATATTTTTCTAAATCTTTTTGCAACCCCCCCCCCCCCCCCAAAAAAAAAACAACAAAAAGAGCTGCAAGTCTATTGAGGAAATAAAATTACTTTTGATTTGACTGTTCATTTAACTATTTATTTTTAGTTGATTAAATATTGGAAATGCCCTCCTTGTGTTGACAATAAGTCAATAATAAAACATTACATTTTTATAAGAGTAAACGCGTCAGTTGTCTCCCGTTCCATGAAATTAAATGTTTAATGTATTCTCCCCTTGCAAAGAAGAATTATTTAAATATTAGTTCGTTATTCAAAATAATCGAAATACTAAATACCAATAAAAACTTATTAATTAACTGTAAATCTAATTAAAAAGAAATACTTAACAAATTTTGCTTTGTTGAAAAAATATCACAGACGATGTTTGTTCCCTGGTTAAGGGTAATTTGATAAAGGTATATTTCCGGGTTAAAGGTAATTCCTGGATAAGTGTATGACACACGTCTTCTTTGGTGCCGGGCTGCCATACTTTTTGCGATGTTTGTTTACATTTTGGCAACACAAATGCCTTTCATTTTCACGGAATTACACAAACCGTCAAATGAGGAAACGTTACAAAGTACTTCACAACGTTGTCGACTTATTCCGTAAAAAGTATCAACATCTATAGTTTACCTGGTTCGCCCTATGCATTAGAAAGCCAGATCAAGCAAACATTTTTGGATCATTTCAAATTTCTTACTCAACCCAGTAATTCTATTTGCAATTGCAATAACAAGTGGCAATACAAAATTAAATATTGTATGACGGCAGATCATAAAATTACGACGTTACTTTAGCGGACAGAGTGGCATTGGTTTTCGCAACCTGTGTATGTTTTAAGTCATTTGTGATATACAGAAATTACAACGTTTAGCACACAACTAATTGATGTTCGGATACATGTAAACAAAGCCAATTTGGTACATAATGTATTTTTTAATATATGTTAAATAAACGAATTCGAATAAATTAGTACCACAAAGAACATTGTTAGCAACTCAATATTTCTAAAATGTGCATTTCTCAGTGTCGTCTTTTGCAAAGTGATTAAGTTGTACATCTTTTAGAGAATGTTTAACCAGTATGATACTAAGTATAAACAGATCTTGAATACAGTTTATCCATATTTATGTTAACATCATTGGATACGATATAGCTTGTAATGGGATTGAAATAATATTTGTTATGTCTTTAAGTGATATAACACCTAGTTATTATGAATAGATGTTAATAGTTTATATGTACCTTCTATTCATGGAAGCGCCACACATTTTTTTCTTTCAAATCACTGCGTTTTAACGAAAACCTTTGGCGTTATAACGCAAACATTAAATTGCGAAATGCCGCAAACCTTTGCGTTATAACGCAAACATTGCGAAGTAACGCAAACATTTGCAAAATATCGTAAACATTTGCGTTATAATAAGACCTTTGCGAAATAATGAAAACATATGCGTAATAATAAATATTGGACAGCTGTTGATTATTAGATATAGATTCGATGATAAATGGATTTAGCATCATCTGAATGTTGTTGGATTTTGCATCGTCTAAAAATCGAAATGGTACCACTATATCAACATACCTGATATAGTTTTTGTAAATATACAAATTTCCCATTCTTCTCCTTTAGCAAGGAATAAACAATTCTTGATTAAAAGACGAAATTAAGTAATAAGTTCACGAAGGGTGAAAATGGCCTATCGGTTTTGAGTTTGAAGTTTTTTTCTAATAACAAAAAAAAACAAGAAATTAACATAGAAACAGATTTGATATCACTTCAAATAAAATACGTCTTCTTTATAACGTATCCCGTCATATATTTCGATGATGTGACTCTTTAATTATGCATTACTTATGTTGAAACATCAGAGTTGGTCCAATTCTTCACAATTCATAACCGTGTCTGGCATTAATAACTTTGATTGCAACCCTTGATCTTGATTAATTTGGTAACTAGA
Source organism: Mytilus galloprovincialis (assembly GCF_965363235.1). Taxonomy (NCBI): domain Eukaryota; kingdom Metazoa; phylum Mollusca; class Bivalvia; order Mytilida; family Mytilidae; genus Mytilus; species Mytilus galloprovincialis. The sequence continues at coordinate 50,765,891 of NC_134838.1, read as the reverse complement.
CATTTAATAACAACAACTTCACATTGTAAATACAAATCATTTTAGATTTTATAATTACGGACAAGGTTCTTAATTCGCTTGTACTTAAAATAAAAATATACAAAAAGACCTTTGTGCCTATAATTTACCTACTTAAATGATTTGGTCAATCAGGTTAAAAGGTTCTATGTTAATTTCGAACAAAATTGCTGTTTTTTTATTCCTCATGGTAAACAGGACATTCAAGGTCAATCACGGCTAAACGAGAACTTACACATAATAATTTTGTAGGTAGAACTATTGCAGGTGAATTGGCGGTAATAAATTTTTTTGATTTAATTGTTGATTTAAAAAATTGAACAAAACTGTTCATAACGAGCAAATTTAAATATTTTGATGTATGTTTACGTTTTCCCCCATACAATTGATCTTTAGTTTACCCCCTTAGAGAGGAATTTTTTAATACCGTTATTGAAATTAACTAATATAAATATATAGATATTTGTCAGGTAATGTTAATTTCATATATAATTATCCAACATTAGTAGTTTTGTGAAGTAATTACATGATTTTTTAACTAACCCATAGAAATTGCACTCAACGACATGTAAATATTCTGTCAAAAACATTTTAAATGCTAACATTTTTTTTTAAAGAATAGTTTGGAGAGAATTTCTGACCCATAAAAAAAAATAAAAAAAAGTCAGATGTTTATATAATAGTTAGTGATAACAAGTTAAAATCGTATGATATAAAATCGATGAAATTCAACACTTAAAAACTTAACTTTGCATTTGTTCGGATATGTGCAAATCAAATATTGATAAATGATTTTATACCATAAGATGTAACTGAATATTAATATTAACATACCGCATAGTCAGGTATAAAAGGCCAAGATAAGACAATGCAACACAATTCAGACGAGAAAACTAACGGCCTTATTTATATAAAAAAAATGAACTAGCATTGCTGTTACTAGTCACGTTTCCCTGCATTTCATATTTTCCCTTCATGTTCATATTTCGGAGATAAGAGTACCAACATATGATATAAAATTACAGACTAAATTTTTGAGATTGATATGGAAAATGGTAAAATTAAAAAAAAGAATAGCATTGTTTAGTCGCTATTTCGTTTAACTGTGTATTGCAAACACAGTTTGAGGTAAATGATGATATATCATTTTTGCTCGAATGCCCGTTTAGAACGTACAAATATTAAAAAAATATATGATGTGGGCAACTTGAAAAGAATATGATTATTAGAAAAATACTTAGACATCGGAGATACTATCCTGATAGAAAGTATAGGATATATGATATCTTTCAAAGACACGAAATGAGCATGTGCAAAGCAAAACAAAAATGTAAAGGAGTAAGATTTTAGTTTGCATCATCTCAAAGTCACAGTGAGGCCTTGCACACAGAGCATCAAACTAAAACAAAAAGGAGCATATACATATTTTATCTTTTTACATATTTCCGGGATAAGGGTACCGACATATTAAATGAACTTGTAATAGATTATTTTCAGGCAAATATCTATATAAGTACAACCTATATGAATATATACATACAAGTATGTTATTTTGAAGAGAGGTGAAGACATCCGAAAGCTTCACAGTTACAGCACGCTTGTCGCTGCATCACAAGTTTTCCATTCATAACATATTCCGGGATAAGAGTACCGAAATATGATTTTTCAGATTGATAAGGGAAAAAACCAATAAGCAGTGTCAATGTGCAGTTCAAGGCGCATTTACTTTATTTATAAGATGCTAGCAGTTTCATAAGTATACCAGGGACTGTAATTCATTCAGAAAGAAAGGAGAGAAAACAACAGTATCAAAGAAACTGTCAACATTTACTTAATCATACTTGTACTTTTCTTTAAAAATAAATATTGACGGACTAAGTGTACTGACATTCAAAATAAAACAATGTACAATAAAGCCAGACTATTCAGTTGAAAGTATAATCTAAATATTAATAAGGTAGTCTTATCTATATGCATCAAATTGTTTCCTATTTCGTATGTATTTTTAAACGGAGCTTATAGGATCAACAGATAGTATATTTTCCATATAATTGTGTGTTGAATACGTAAAATAATTTGTGAGGAGTGTTAACAGATTTTATTTTGATTTATATATATTAGACTTAATCTACTGTTGATTATTTATAGTTCCAACCGATCATAATTTTCTATATAAAAGGCACACTTCACGAACAAGTCAAAAATCATAATTTTAGGGGGACAATCTTGAAAGGAGTAATTCAAAGAACCATCTGATTATTAGGTGGAAATTACCAATTGAAACAGCCATCTTCTAAAGTTCAAATTAAGTGGTCGTATTTGCAGATTGGTTATTCATTGCCATCTATCTTAAAGTTATACACGCTTATATTTGTTGGTAACTCGAATAATTCTGCGCCCTCTATAGTCCAGTCATTCTATGGTTATACCTCAAACTAATTGCAACAGAAATGTTTTTTGTGGAATTCGTGAGAAATATAACGTATAAGAAACATATCAAAAATCGAGAAAAATCGAAATAGGGGAAAGTCGTCAGTTTTAGCCCTAAAAAAACCTGGATTTTACTTCAAATATTATGGAAAGATATGGCGCCCGTAGATTAAGAATGACGATATGGGAGACAACTCGTAATGGTCAACTGCAGACGACGCATCTAGGTTCCATCCTTTTCATTCTGGTAAGTTAATATAAAACTTATATATAAAAGTTTTATACGTATTTAACATTCTTAAGAGATAACGCTACCATGCAAGGTATTTTGGATGTTTTTAAAAGGCGTAGATACACGGGAAACGTCAAAATGTAGTACGCGGCAGAAATGAGCTCATTTCGGTTTGCCGAGGTTTCTAAACCAGAAATCACATACAAAACAGCTCTGATTTTATATTTGGACTACAGTATAAACATTACCTACATTAGATAGTCCCGTAAAAAGGAAATTTTATTCTTATTGCCAGGAGTTGCTGACGAAAAAAAATCACTATGGAACGCCGATAGTGCCAAAAAAGTTACAATCGAACTAAATTTAATTCATGGAAAAATGAAGTTGTACCGATAATTAAATACAAAATTGATGCAGACAAATCGTGTTATGGAGCTTCCATTTATTTTTTCATGTTAGCATGGGGGCTAGGATGAAATAAAAAAAAATATAGGGTGGACAGGAGATGAGACAACTTAAAAAAAATCAAATGATAAAAAATGAATATTTATTAATCAACTCAAAAAGGGAAATTAATATTCAACAAAAATACCATTATACAATTCAATTCAGAACAGATACTACATCGGAATAATGTATTGGTTATAAGTCAACATATATCTTTTTTAATATTGTATTCAAAACAAATCTTATATGATAAAAATAAAATGAAAGCAAAATCAAAATCATTGAATCTCATCTTAACAGTTTGATCTTCTTTTTTTTAGGTAATGATGGATGCTTGTGTTTTTTGTCGGGTGTCTCTAACAAATGGTGAAGAAATAACACAACTAAGAGAAAAAGGATGTAACACGGTTAATAGGACCAGCCAAACCAGAAATGATACAATCGTCACAACTCCAGGACAAAAAGTTCATCAGAAATGTCGACGTGATTATATTAATGCTAACTCAAACAAGAAGGACATGCGAGAAAAAGATGCATCGATAACCGAGCCAACTCGTGACTAACGATCTTCTACTCCTGATTTTTAGTTCCAGATGAACTGTTTATTTTGTGGATGTTTTGCAAAATTTTCAGAGAGCAAAAGGGGAATCGACGTGTTTCCTGTCAGGACAACAGATTTGTCTAACACCCTTAGAAACATCTGCAAAGAAAGAAATGATGAATGGTCCGAAATCGTTTTGAGGAGGCTCAACATTGCACCATCAGATTTGCACGCGGCAGACGCAATATACCACCAAACATGTAGTGCTAATTTTAGAACTGGTAAGCAAATCCCCGTCTCGAAGCAAGCAAACAAAGAGGTCAAACGAACGACACCAGGACGACTAAAAGAAGATTCATCAGAGAAAGCTTTCCTGCAAATATTTGGACAATTGAAAGAAACACAAGACGAACTTGCATCCGTCAACGATTTGAACTTAATGCTGCTGCTGCTGCTGCTGCTCATGACAGAACCAACACACAGTTTGGGAATGGCACTTTCGTTCAGTACATAGCTGATAACGTAGACCATAATCTGAGAACTTTAGATGGTCATGGAACATTTCATGGGCATGATTGCAGCTGTCACTCCAGGATTCAGACTTGACAAAGCTGTCCCTAGGCTGTCTCCCACACTAAAGGAAGTCTCTGACCTAGCAAAAATTAACATAGAATATTATAAAATGCAATCTAAACAATCATTACAGGCAGAGTTCGCAACCATGAATTATGAGCCAAATATGATCGATACAACGTGGAAGTTAGACCTTATGTCAAAAGTATGCTGGCCTTTGACATGCAACCGACCCAGTTGGTCCGCAATTATGCACAAAGTGATGGACGGTGACTACCCAGGAAGATCATTTGTAGTTTTTTTGCCAATGATAGACATGAATCCTAGTGATCTCACACGTATAAATTCAACACTAATTTCATAGGCAAGCACGCAAAGGCTCAACATTGTGTACCTATTTTGACATTTGATCAACCCCTCTATTGAAAGGCAATGAACATAATTAAAGATGAACCATTGAACAGTCCTTTAAAGTCAGTTATCTTGAGACTTGGAGGCTTTCATTTAGAAATGAGTTTTGTAGGCGGCATTGGTCACTTGATGGAAGGATCGGGAATCACTGAGCTACTTGAAACAGTGTATGCACCAAATGCAGTAACTCATATGACTAGTGGAAAGGCAATTGCACGAGCAGTAAGGGCACATTTTTTTATAGATACAGCTCTCACGTCAATAATCTTGTCACACATATACGGCATACCACTTCCAGATGAAATCGAAAATGAGACTGGTACCAATGATATTAATCCAGCAAATTACATAAATACCGAGAGTACTGATATTAACGCTGATGATCTTTCGGATGAATTGCATGAAGCAGATGCGATGTTGGATGAACTACTGAAAGAAGACATATCTGTCGAAAAAGCTTGCGACGATGTTTTAATAGATCAAATTAAATCTAGGATAGATAACTTTCGGGAGTCACACAAAAGTTATCGTACTTCACAACTATGGTTCCAATATATGGATATGATAGATATTCTCCGTAGATTCATCAAAGCTGAAAGGACTGGTAACTGGGAACTACATTTACAAACAGTCAAGGACATGCTTCCGTATCTTGCAGCTTCGGGACACAATCTGTATGTCAAATCATCACGGGTATACTTACAACAAATGGAGAACTTGAAAACAACCCATCCCGAAGTATTAGCTTTTCTACAATCAGGCCATCATGTTATAAGGAGGAGTGATAAATTTTGGGCAGGTCTTTCTTCTGATTATAGAACAGGTTTCAATGAGAAGCTTAAAGACGACAGGCGGTATGACTCGAGGAAGAGGTATGTCAGAGGGTCAGCGAGCCCAATGGATTTTATCTATGCCAGACTGCGCGGAAATGAACAATGCTTTGAAAGAGTTTACTGGAGTCAATTATGGAACAAGTGACCAACATAAAGAAGGTGGGGAGTCAAGAAGATCTAGAGACTGTCAAGATTTGAAAACATTTTTATCGTTTCTTATTAGCAGAAGTCCTTTTGTAGAGGAAACGAGTTTGCGAAACATAGAAACAGGGGTCTCGGCGGACAAATTTGTCAATGTTGATAATTCGATAAGCCTATAGCCTATCGAGGTTAATAAAGCAATCGGAGATTAGACGGAGATCAGCAGAATATACAAATGTAACGACTGACATTATTCGGGTTAATTTGTTTTGGCCAGACCAGGGTATATTTTTCTAAATCTTTTTGCACCCCCTCCCCCCCAAAAAAAAGTAATAAAATAAAGCAACAAGTTTATTGAGGAAATAAAATTACCTTTGATTTGACTGTTCATTTAACTATTTATTTTTAAGAGTAATAAGTTTCAGTTGTCTCCCATTACATGAAATTAAATTGTTAACGTATTCTCCCTTTGCAAAGCAGAACTATTTAAATATTACTTCGTTATTCAAAATAATCGAAATACTATATACCAATAAAAACTTACTAATTAACTGTAAATCTAATCAAAAAGAAATACTTAACAAATACTTAATATGTTTGTTCCCTGGTTAAGGGTAATTTGATAAAGGTAAATTTCAGGGTTAAGGGTAATACCTGGATAAGTGTATGACAAACGTCACATAGGGAGAAATATAAAATAATTTTGTCGTTCAAAGTATTTTCAAAAAAATTATTATTTCACATGGGGAATGGTGATATACAGGGTCAAAAAAATAAAAGTTATGTGAGAACTAATTTCAGAAACAGACCGAGATTTAAAATTATCCAGAAGTTTTTTACAAGTTTTAAGAATCAACATATGGTTAATACCACTACGCGAGTAAAATAATTTTGTCGTTCAAAGTATTCTCAAATTTATAATAGAACAATAATATAATGGCGGGATCTTTAAAAGTACAGAGATGAGCTAAACAACTTTGGCATTGGAGATATTTGGTTAAAACAGTCGGAGCTCGTATTTGAGATTGATTATCCTCTTATTAAGCAACGACTTTTAGAATTTAAAAACGTTAGATGTATTCGTTAATAGATAGCAGTAGTAAGTGTCGTATCTATAAATGCATTATAAACAACTTTGATTTACAATATCATTTGACGAATTTTATCCCTACTGTGTACCGGAGAGCACTTACTAAAATTAGACGTACTTCTCATTCGTTAGCAGTTGAAACTGGATGATATAAAAACATTGAGTTGCCACGTCGTATATGTACAATTCGCCATCAGTGTATTGAAGACGATTTCCATTTTGTCTTAGAGTGTCCGAAATATAAGGAACTTAGAGTAAATTCATCAAGAAATATTACTGGTCTAGGTCAAGGGTGTTTAAATTTATTGAACTTTTAGTATATAGAACATCAAACAGTTAACCAATTTAGGAAAATAAACTATTGCTTTTAAAATCAGAGATAACATTATAACATGAAAATTATCTGTCTGTTTACTTGTTTTCTTGAAATTTTTAAATTCTATATTGATACCGATTAACTGTAAGGTTCAAGGTCATGAAAGTAATAACGAATTTCAATTTAGAAAGCCAAAATACCAGTGAAAACGATCGGAAATCAAACAAGTGTAGTAGTCAGTCGAGAACCAGCTCTTTCAATGACAGAAAATTCAATTTACTTTGCCATAATCATAACATCACACTGACATCATGAATATCACGTCATTGCTTCAAAATAAACTTAGATGACCGATGGTCAATATAATTGTCATGACTCATTAATTATTTAGTGTGTTAAATAAAAGCAACAGTAGTATACCGCTGTTCAATCGTCATAAATCGATTAAGCGAAAACAAATCCAGGTTACAAATTAAACCCTATGGAAACACGTCAACTATCAGAGGAAAACAACGGAACAACAGAAACACTGAACTGCAACAAAAACAAACGTCAACATACATATAGAAATGGACAGTTTGATAACAACTGCCATATTCCTGACTAAGTACAGGACATTTTAAGAAAAAATGGTAGGTTGAACCTGAGTTGATATGGAAATGTTTTAAATACCGCTAAACAAAATGACAACATTACGTGACAGACATATAGTACAAATAAACACAAGAACACTCAGGATAGAGAAATACATAAATAAATAATATAATACAAATGTAGTACAGTACAACCTGTAAACCACAGAATAACAACGGACAACTCCCATGAATTTACGACAGTACACCAGTACATTCATTAAAAGTTGCAATGTTTTGATTTCTAATGCATGCTTATTGCAATTGATGAAACTTTGTCATGTTATTATGACCAATGTGTTGTATTAGACGAGTTAGGAAAGTCAATACGATTTTGACGCTGATGTCAAATACAAATACCACTACAGGCTATAGTGGGGACCATCTAAAAAAGCACAGATAATCATTCACTGTAGTTACCTAGATATAGAAAGATGTGGTATGAGTGTCAATGAGACAACTCTCCATCCAAGTAACAATGAATAAAAGTAAACCATTATAGGTCAAGGTACGGCCTTCAATCTGTATGGATTTGTTTGATGAGGGGGGATCGGCAAGGGGTTTAACAGTTATGCTATTATGGGGAAATTTAATTCGTTGTTATCTGTTATTCTGAAAACAAATTTGCTGTTAGCTGTTTTTGTCTTATTTCTTGTTAGCTGTTATGGGACTTTTATTTTTTTTGTTAACTGTTATTGAAAATTGGAATGTTAGCATTTTGACAGCCATATTCAGGATAAATAGAAGATAATTGAACATTTTGACTAATACCACATATTTTTATATGTCTATTGTGTTCTATCCAAATTTCAGTGATAATTTGGTGGTCCCGTTGTGGCAGGCGGATTCCAGAACCATACATCACATAAACATTCATGTATTAAAATCAGTCGGGTCCAGGACAAATACAGTATATATTATGTTTGTCCTTTGTAATAAATTTCATTGTCTATGAACATGTATTTTGATGACATTTTGTACAAAATGTGTACAGATTATAATTTGTATTTTAACTTTCTTTGTACACATAATTTGTGCATTTTGTAATTTGTACAAAAATTGACTATACAAATAACTTTTTGTACAAAATTTGACTTAAATTGACTAGTATTGATTTTGTTATATAAAAAGCATTGGTATAACCTTTAAAATTATTATTCAATGACCACATAATAAACCTTATGTTGTACTATTAAACCCTGTCCCAGGATGAGGAGGGTTGGGCGACAACTAACATTTTTTAACCCCGCCACACTCTGAATGTGCCTGTCCCAAGTCAGAAGCCTGTAATTCAGTGGTTGTTGTTTGTTGCTGTGTTACATATTTTTTAGTTCATTATTTTGTATATGAATTAGGCCGATAATTTTCACGTTTGAATTGTTTTACATTTCTGCCGTTTCAGGGCCTTTATAGCTGACTATGCGGCATGGGTTTGCAAATTTTTTAAGGCTGTATAACGGCCTATAGTTGTTAATGTATGTGTCATTTGGTCTATTTTGCAGCTCAGAAATTGTTGTTGCAAAATAAAGATGTGTCTTAAATCGTTTTTCAGAAAGAAAAAAAACGGTCTAAAACTCAAATTAACAAAGTGTCACTGGCTTCATTTGTTTTTTGAAAATAACAACCAAAAAAATAAAAACCCACAGAAATTGATGTACAAGTTTTAAGTGAGCTCAAGTCGAAATGTGTACAAATTGTAATTTGTACATGCATGCACTTTTTGTACAAAAAACAATTCGTACAAAATCAAAATACAAATTATGATTTGTACAAAATGATATCTTGTACACCACATATATAAAAGGTGTTTCGGTAAAAGTCGTATGGACCTAAAGTCCTATCCTCATCAGGTATCCCTACCCATATGTTTCCTTTTTCTTGATATTAAGAATTGCTGAAATTTGACTTTAACGTAAATATGGGGATAATTAGAAGATAACTGTATTGAAATTTAAGCTCCGACGGCATCAATTGGGGATTTGATGGTCGCAAATTAAGTTTACTGGCGACGCGTTAGCGGAGACAGTAAACGGGCATTTGCGACCATCAAATCCAAAATTGATGCCGTCGGAGCTTAAAATACAATATTGTTATCTCCATTCTAATGGAACTGACAGAAAACAACGTTAAAACATGTATTTAAAATCTGTCATATGCAGTCTGCGCTTGTGCGTACGTCCCATAGCATCAATTGTCAATTGATGCCATGTAAGAAAGTGACGTTATCCAATCAAAATGAACGTTACAAACGTTTTTTGCATTAGAATGGTCCTTGTACCCCATGGGTACATATTAAATTCAAATCTATTCAATTATCAATATGTATAATAAAAAGAAAAAAATATGACCAGAAAACCTGATGAGGATCATAATTAAAATGTATATATGACTCCGTTTAGGTCTACATGTAGGTATAGGTCCATACAATCAGTATGTATATGATAAGATCTACGGGATTAGTCCTGGACCAGACTGATTTTAATATTTAATTTACTGTTATCTTTTTTGTCCCTTTTTAATTCCTTGTTATCTGTTTTAAGCCAAATCAGTTAACTGTTTTGCTGTTATAGGGACCCCCTTGTCCCCCTCTTTGATAATGCTGAGAAGATTTTTAAACAATAAAATAGCCAAAATGTATTCCGCAATACACGGACGAGAATCCAGTAAAACAATACGATCAATATTGTTTAATAGTATTGATCGAATAAGTTTAAGATCGTTGTGTCCCTATTTCTTACTATTTCGTTGGACGACTACAAGGAAAATCTATAATTTGATCAAAATAAATGGATAAAAAAAAACCGACAGGAATCAAATCACATTCGAATTCGATCTATTACTTTTTATTATATACTTATAGTAAATACAGATAAATTGTAGGTGTAATAATTCATTGGCAAGCATGCTGTATCAGCCACCCGTGATGATATCGATATCAGCACGGTTGCAAAGGCTTTATCACACCTTTAATCTGTATGACGTCACGTCATCGATTGTAGTCACTGTTGCAAAGGCTTTATCAAACCCCTTATCTGTATGACGTCATGTCTAACCTATAATCTGTATGACGTCATTTCAAACCTCTTTATCTATATGACGTCATGTCACATAAAAAAAATCTACTTGAAGTATGAGGGAGGGTAGGAGGGGTCCTGATTCCGAAATCCAGGGCTTAAAAACACAAAATCCCGCGGTCCCGAATTTAAATAAATTAAAATCCCAAATCCCGAAATTCAAAAAAAAAAAATTCCCGGATCTTGAAAGGGTCAATCCCAAAATCCTGAGCTACAAAACACTCGATCCCGGAGTCCCGATAATGTTCCTATCCCCCTCAAGTATATGTCTATAATAAAGTGTATATGATATGGCTTTTCCAATATCACACACCGTATCAACCCTCAACCAATATAATCCCTCGAGCAGAGCTCTTGAGGTTATATTGGTGTATCGTGTTGATGTGGATGTGATATTGAAAAAGCCATATGATAATCTCTATATATCAATCTTTTTTCAAATCGTTCCTTTATTTGAAATTTATTCAAAATATACTTGTATTGTCGAGGTCTTTCCTAGCTTTTATGCGGGATTGGTCATATAGTTGCAAACATTTCTGTCATTTGGTCTCTGGTAGATAGTTGTCTATTTTGGCAATCATACCACATCTCCTTATTTTATATCATTTTCTAGTTACACAGTAGCGTAAAATTTTAAAAAATAAAAACAAACTAGAAATTTGTGTTCTAGATAATTAAAAAAAAGAATAAAACGAAAACGTGTTTAATTTGATTATCTTTATATTTTAGTTTTATCTAGAACAGTCATTTGCAATTTATTGTAATTTTGTAATGTTGAAAAGCGACAATACCTAAAAAAAACCGTTAAAATGTGTGAATTTTCCCTGACATTAACATTTTTTTTTCTATTAACTTTCTTTTTTCGGAAAAAGAGGAAACCGTTATCGAATTAAATTTTAAAAGATAACAACGTTCGGACATTATCAAGCACGATAAATTTACGTTTCGGTGAAGGGTCGGAAGTTTTTTTTTTCTTGTTATCACGGCTTCCTCCACCAACAAAACAGTACACCACGATTAAATTGAGATATTGTTGAAAGTGGCGTTAAACTTTTATATAGAAAAGTTAATTTTATTTTCTTTGAGTCAGAAGGATATTTTGAAAACGGAATATTCATTTTCACCTCTTGCAAAACAAAGTCTGCTAAATTAAACGTCGGGCATTTATTTTTTCGATTTCGTTCATTGTGTTTTGCCTAAGATTCACTATACACTCAGCTTTCTAAATTGGACGGTACAAAGTGATTGGTGAAATGGTCAATTCGTCCGTTCTTTCGTCCCTCTGTTTATCCATTGCACTCATACCATGCAGATAGTAGTAGACAATATATATCCGCCTTCGGATCTACTTAAGGCCAATGCACGTCTTAAAATTTCGAGTCGACGTTAACCGCTCGCTTCATATTGTATCAAACACACCACAAAACGCCGGGATACTTTTCAATGCAATTGCATTTTGAGAAAGTCCACACTTAAATTTTATATCGGTATTAGTATTTAGCATCAGCGCAGTATTTAAATCTCTTTCCTAACACGTCTTATAACAATGAATTGAGTCTTTTTGATTTAACATAATGATACTGCTATCGATGACGACTTTTTTTTTTAATCGAAGACACTAGTGACATTCAAAATTGTTGTATTTTATTGGATCTTCGTAATCTTCAACAGTGTATTTGAATACAAATTTTAAATGATTTAAATTTACTACAATACAAACAGTTCTTTGCTCTCTTTCAGAAAATGACATCTAAACTTGTTGTAATGAAGCTAGTATAAAATTTGTCAAAGAAGGCTTCAATTGAATGATGTTTAATTGTCATTTCGAAGTATTTGTGACAAAAAGGATTAACACTTTACCTTAGCTTCTATTTTTGCTGGCGACTAAGGCCAGAGGCTCCTGACTTGGGACAGGCGGAATACGTTTTAATTTAAAACTTAGTTTAAATTTTAACCACCTTTATAAATACGGGCCTTAACATGTAAAGTCAGATACTTTTGTTACTATGGTGTGCGGTTACACCATTGTCCAAGGTTAATCGAAGGATAGGACGCTTAAACATGTTTTACCCATCCACATTTTGTATGTGTCTGTCCAAAGTCAGGGACCTGTAATTCAGTGCTACTATTTAACGTTGCGTCGTTTGTTATCTCTTATTTTTGAGTGTAAATTGGCATTGCGATAAGACGTGTGACGGTACTTGTCTATCCCAAATTCATGTATTTGGTTTTGATGTTATATTTGTTATTCTCGTGGGATTTTGTCTGATGCTTGGTCCGTTTCTGTGTGTGTTAGTTACTTAATTTGTAGTGTTGTGTCATTGTTCTCCTCTTATATTTATGCGTTTCCCTCAGTTTTAGTTTGTTACCCCGATTTTGTTTTTTGTCCATGGATTTATGAGTTTGAACAGCGTTATACTACTGTTGCCTTTATCTAGTAGTATGTTAGTGTATATAATATTTGTCTTTCATTTGTTGTTTTGTATATAAATCAGATCATTTAAGTTCATTTACAATTTGTTATGGCGGGGTCTTTTATAGAAGAGGGACGAAAGATACCAAAGGGACAGTCAAACTCATAAATCTAAAACAAACTGACAACGCCATGGCTAAAAATGAAAAAGACAAACAGAAAAACAATAGTACACATGACACAACATAGAAAACTAAAGAATAAACAACACGAACCCCACCAAAAACTAGGGGTGATCTCAGGTGCTCCGGAAGGGTAAGCAGATCCTGCTCCACATGCGGCACCCGTCGTGTTGCTTATGTGATAACAAATCCGGTAAATAGTCTAATTCAATAGGTCACATTCAGGAAAGGGAAGGGGATTGTAGTTACGACGTAAGGAACATATCCGATATCATTTGTGATACGGTTATTCCATAACGGTCAACCAACTCGTGATGGCGTCCGTAAAATTTACGAAGGGATGATTTCAACTTCACCATTTAGAACTCTTGGTTTAATAGCTTCCTTGTGAGCAGCAACCCTCTATCAAGAAAATTATGATAGGAAATGCAAGCACGGGAATATCGTATCAATTGGGAGATATATATATAATGTTGCTACTTTGAAATGGAAAGTTCACAATTGGAAAGCTGAAATCATCTCTTTTGTCGTAAAGTTTTGTTTTCAACCGACCCTCATTATCTATAGTATCCTTTATCTCTAGCTCGATTGGATAGATGCGTTCCACATAGTCACCAAATTTTGAATTATTTAGTGAAAGAACATCATCTATATAGCGAAACGTAGAGTTAAAGGATAGTGCTAACTTCTTATCTTTCTTTCTAAGAAGTTCCTGCATGAAGTCAGCCTCATAATAATAAAGAAACAAAGTCGGCAAGTAGAGGGGCACAGTTTGTTCCCATTGAAATGCCGACAGTCTGTTGAAATACACGTCCTCCGAACGTTACACATATGTTGTCAATCAAGAAATCAAGCATCTTGATAATATCAGTTTCAGAGAATTTTTTGTTCGAATCAGAGTGATCCTTTACAAAGTAGGATTTATCCCTCCCTAAGACAAGATACTTGTATCTACGTTGGCCATTCTTTTTTACGAAGCAAAGCAATACCAACTCTTTCAATTTGTCTTTTAGTTTGGAATGTGGAATACTAGTGTACAGAGTAGAAAAGTCAAATATTTTAATACTGTTTTAATACTATTCATTACAGCTTGATATGTGGTTTGGATTTTTCTCATTGTTGAAAGCAGTCCGCTAACATCTACACCATTTGGTCTCTAGTGGATAGTTGTTTCATTGACAATCATTACAAAATCATAACCATTTGTCCTGATAATAACATTGAAGTTCTAAAAGCATCATTATATTTGCGAAAATGTGCGAGCTTTAAAACAAATATAAATGTATATATTTACCTTTATATTCACTCCAAATAAATAGGCTTACGAATATCACTGTAGTGGACAGAAATAAACCTGTGGTAATTTTCCATATTCGATTTGTATTCGACGAAACTGTTGTTTTCGTAGGTGACTTGTCCATACCTTTAAACCTAGAAAATAAGTTATCTTTTTAAAATCTATTAATGGTGCAATGAATGAGCATTTGACTTTACTTTTGCTACAAAATATGCTTTCCTGAGTTTATGTAGAACTCATTAAATATACCAAGATTATGATTTAATACGCCAAACTCGAATTGTATTTTCTTAAGACTCATTGGTGGCGCTTGAATCAAACACAGTTGGAAACCAAAAATATCTGTGAAGTTGAAAACATTTTGTTTAATTCTTGACTGTTTCCATGAAAATGTCTTCTTTACTTGAAAAATAATTTCTTCAATTAAGTATTTGTCACTGAACGTCACACAAACAATCAATCAATCAATATGAAATATGAAATATGCGTCTCTTTATGTTATGCAAAGTGCCAATCAATCAATAAATCATTTCATTAATCAACCGACCAATACATCTACCAACCAACCAATCATATAGAAGCATATCAAACTTAAAGAATATGAAATGACCTTCACCACATCTTCTTGTTATATTCATCAGTAATCGTTAGCTAAAAGAGTTATTTGCTAAAACTATTATTTGATATTTACTGGTAGCAATGGCACAAAAAATATCAATGTGCAGATTAAACAGTAGAATAACAAAAATACCAAACTCCAAGGAAAATTCAAACGGAAAGTTCTTTATAAAATGGCAAAATCAAAAGCTCAAACACATCAAAAGAATAGAAAACAACTGTCATGTTCCTGACTTGGTACAGGCATTTAATATGTAGAAAATGGTGGATTGAACAAACTTGGTTTTATAGCTATATAAACATTTAATTTGTATGACAGTCGCATCTATTATTAGATTCGGACGTTTAGATGATCCCTTACTTAAATGTCTCGACTCTAGTCTCTCGACATTTTTTTTTTTTATTAAAAGCATCATCTTCAAAAATATTTCCAGAATGAAAAAAAATGAAAAGTGTGAAGTGGTGATTTCGGAGGTCTGTTATAACAATCGCTACCTATTGATCAATTGACACGCGTTCCTTAAAAAAAATGTTAAAGCGATAAATTCTCTCCAAAGTTAATCCATATGAGGAATTTACAAGACATGATGATGCGTAATCTGTAAAAGTTTGAGAATTAAGTTTCTCCTATTTTCATGCTATTTTGACATTTCTCAATCGGAAAAAAACTTTGTTCTCGGTAATTGATTGGTCGAAATGCAATAATGACGTCAAATTTTCTTGATTTCTACTGAATTTCCAATTGTGACGTCATGAAAAAAGGCGACCATGCCTGATGACGTCACATGTAACACAAAGAACACAACTTTCTACAAACCTTTGAAAAGGAAGGATAAACTTTCTTGAGACATCGCCTAAAAATCATTAGAGAAACAGATTCCAAAACTATATCTCGTGAATTACGATATTTCTCCACTCTCAACAGTTCAATTATAGATATCCAAAAAGCTCAACAAGCCTCGCGTTTTAAATTTTAAAAGTAAACTGTCTCGAGTGGAGAAATATCGTAACACAATCAATGCAGTGGTTAAATCTATATATTTTTTTGGAATCGGCTGTTTGAGATCACGAGTAATATGTTGGTGAAATCATTAAGATCTTTAATTGACAATTTTACACTTTTCTAACATCAACTGATTATACCTGTAAATAAGACATTCATCTGTGAAAACATATTCGTTTAGATGGTCACAATACAATATTTCACTTCTTGTGTTTCTTCTCATGAAGTCCTTGATAGAAGGTTGCTGCTTACAAGGAAGCTTTTGAACAAAGAATTCCTATTGGTAAAGTTTGGGTCATCCCTCGAATGTTAAAGTACGTCGTCATAATTCTGTTGACTGCTATGGAATATATGTGTGATAGATGACCACGAATATGTCTTCATGGTCGTAACTACAATCCCATTTTTTAAAGAGTGTATAGGCAAGTTTGTCAATTGAAAAATGCAATGAGTTTATAAACATTTGAACATGACTAAATAATACTCAGGGTTGAGCACCCCTGTCCTCTACTATTACTCATTTTCATAAGTTTGATCCATCACATTGCTTAACTTTCAAGTAGTTGTTTGTATATAAAGATTTTAAGTTCATTCTCATTTCAACTAAATTTCAATCTGAAACTGCTCATTTAGAATATTAATTCCTTTCTTTTTAGGTTGAGACTATTTTCTAATCTTTTCCTGAATTTATTGTATGTGTAAAAGTAATTTGGTGAGCTTTTGCCAATTATATCAAACCAAACTTAAATAATTTAATCCAACAAATTCACAGTCATGAAGAATACAGTAAATGTCATATTTGATGAAACAAACAAACATTTGGAAGAAACCTTTATGTTAACTTTTCATTATTTATTACAATTATTAAGTGACTCAATATATTTGTAGTTGTTTGGCTTTGTAAATATTTTTATATGAGCGTCACTGATGAGTCTTATGTAGACAAAACGCGCGTCTGGCGTACTAAATTATAATCCTGGTACCTTTGATAATTAAATTGACCTCAAATCATAAGTAACCCAGGAAAAGACAGTGATTATTTTTAAAACAGCATTAAATGTAATATATATAGAAAAAGTTTCCAGCAATTATTTTGAATGTCCTTTTGGTCATAGCTCCTAACATATCTACGTTGTTTTTTGTTCACCCTAGGATGTAAATCTCTAGGTTTGAACGTTTCTAATGAAGGAAACCAAGAGGCGTGCTTCTGGCTCACAAAATCCATAAATTGTTATCTGAGGGGGGGGGGGGGGGGGGTCAGAGGGGTTCTGATTCCGAAATCTCGGGCTTAAAAACATGAAATCCCGAGGTCCCGAATTTAAAGAAATTTAAATCCCGACATCCCGAAATTCGAAAAAAGAATTCCCGGATCCCGAAAGTATCAATCACGAAATCACGAGCTTATAAACACATTTTGACAGATAGTAATTATTTTGTGGAACTTGCAACATTTATCTTATAAGCTGATTTCGTGTGAAGTACACACTAAATGTCAGCAGTGATAAGCTAATTGAACATGTATCAAGTCTGTGTAAAATTTTGTAAATGTAGAATGAAATTGTCTTACCTTTTTTATTATTGAAGACTTCTTCAAAGTACCCTTTTAACAAAGATCTTTTTCCTTTTCTTTAAGATAAATTAAAACAGTAAGCAGCAACTGTAGAATTTATGTAACTTAATGAAAGTTACTTTAACATTATAAATTTATACAACGAGTTTCAGTTGACAGCATTTTAGGTTTGATTTTATTATTGGTTACTGATTTGCACGGTCGTCGATTTGACAGATGGAAATTTCTTTGTTAGTAATTATTTGTTGGAACTTGAAATATTTATCTTTTATAAGTTACATGCTTATCTGATTTCGGGTGATGTATAACCAATGTTATTTCAACTGATCGGGCGGAGTTTATGTTTTAATTTGCATAAGGACAGTCTATTTGAAGATGTGTGTGATGAGGATGATTGCCGTTATAATTATTACTAATTTCTAATCACCTATCAGTGTCATCAAATAAATTTACAAAACAATGATTGCATACTTTGTTGATGAGTTTATCCTAAAACATCTATGTTAAGTAAAGTAAAGTGAAATAACTTGGGTAATACACACTAAATGTCTGCAGTTAATTATAAGCTAATTGAACATGTATCAAGTCTGAGTTAAATTTTGTAAATGTAGAATGAAATTGTCTTACCCTTTTTATTATTGAAGACCCTTCAAAGTATCCCATTTTAGCAATGATGTTTTTCCTCTTCTTAAAGATAAACTAAAACAGTTAGAAGCAACCGTTGAATTTATGTAACTTAATGAGAGTTACTTTAACATTATAAATTCATACAACGAGTTTCAGTTGGCTGCATTTTAGGCAGGATGTTATTATTGGTTAATGATATTTAGACGGAAAATCTTGATGATCAAGATCCATTACATTTCTTTCTTATTGTGGCCTTTGGTTTCGTTTCAATGTTTGGTAATGGTGATGCAGCTTTAGCAGCAAAATAAGATTTATTTTTTGGATTTATTTTTCTACATTTACGGTTATAATAGTGTAATCAAAAATTCCCTTTTGATATTTAGCAATTTTTTTTCACAGACCTATGATATTGTCATCATTATTTATCAAGCATCGCGTTCATATTTTGTCCAATGGATACTATAAAAATCAAATATATTTTTGCACATGATAAAACGTATTTTAAGTTGATTTGGTAGCAAAAATAATTATTATACATAGCATTGAAACTGTACATGTGCAAAATTTGCACCTCACTATGCTTAATCGTTATTTTTATTTCTTTTCTTCAGTTTCACTAGATAAAGCCTTATACACATTAATAGCGGTTTTCTTTAAAAAAAGAAAGATGCATTTTCCTTACCCCCCCCCCCAACCCCCCAACCTCCCCCCACCCCACCCCCGAATCAAACGATGGGCGTTGAAAAGGCAACACAATGGGAAATCCTCAACACTAGAATCTATGTTTCACCTGTTTGTACTGGCAAAATGTTATGAATGTCAAGGTATTTCAATGATAGTTTGACAAATAAGGGTTCTAGCAGAATAATGGCAAATATCTGCACGTAATGATTTAAGTTACCTCTGACATTTTGATCTGTGATGTATTTATATAGTTAAGAAGATGCATTTATCTATATCAGGGACAGTCAGATGATATAAAACGATTTACAGGAGTATATGTGATGTACAATTACGAGTCAAAATCCTACAAATATCCATACATAAGTTAACAGAAAAGAACAGAAGCAGTATGTATCCAAGAATTGTAAAGAGGCTATTATAAGATAGGTTTGCATAGTAGATTTTAAATATATTAGTAATGTACTTGCATTTACGGATCAAGCTTTTTAAAGAATTTTTTAAAACGGTTGGGGGCAGCAGCGCAACGTTAGGAGTGCGACTTGTAATAAGTCTATGCATTAACCATATATGTAGCTCCAGCCAAGCCCGTCCCCGTGCTCCCCAAAAAGAAATAAGAATAACAATCCGCCTTTGACTTCATAAGTTGAAGCCTGGCAAAACAAATAATTTGATTGAAAGTAAATCGATCATTTAAAAATTTATGATCGGCTACTGCTTTCTTTTAGTTTGTTTAATTTCTTCTAAATTCAGTTATATAATTTTTAAATGTCGCACTGAAGTATTTGTGAAATACTCTTTACCTTGGCTTTTTTTTTGCTGGCAAGTACATGTATTTTGAAAAAGTTTAACGTTATTTTTTGAAATGTTTGAAGTGAAAATTATTTGATACTGCGCATGCCCTGTAGATTTTGTTTTTAATAGAATCATTAGATATATTATAATAATGTACCATATTCAATTCTTATGTGAGATGGCATTTGTTGAACTACTTATACATATAAATTGTAACGCTTCGCATGATATGCGTCGTAGAGCCATGCCCATGCATCATGTTATTTAGTTAAACTACATATAATATTTAAGCTTTCAATGAGACAATTGTTTACTAACATGATTAAAACAAGTTTAAATTACATTTTCTGAAAAAGAGCATATAAATGTTTGTTTTGTAGTAATATTATATTTGAAATTTGTATTCAAATATGCAGTTAGAAATAAATAAGCACCAATACAATAAAACAATTTTGTACTTTATAAATTAGGGCGTTTGTTAATCGAAAAGTCGCCATGAAATACAGAGTCTCGTTATGTCGATAATCAAAAAGACTCTTTCCATTGTTATTACAAATAAAATGTAACTAATAACTTGAAAGAGAGTTTCGTTCCAGTATATTCATTATGTACTAGATAAATATACATATTAAAAAGTGCATTTAAAACTACTAGCAACAGTATAATAATCCCCTTTTTCTTATGGCTGTGGTCTATTATCTATTTCTCGCATGAAGATATATTTCTCGAATTACACTGCTACGAAAAGTAAGACGAAGAATGAGTTTAACTTTATTTGGTTATCCAGCATCATGAGACGAGATCGCGATATTTCCATTGACTATTCGTTAGGTCATTGATGAATTTCAAAGGTTAAGAAGATGTACATTTCGACCATGGCAGCGGAGATATGTTATGTGTTTAATAATATACAAAGCACCTATACTTTTTATCTAAAAATCTTTTTTTTGTCAAATTTTAAGTGGAAGAAACAGCATTTTGCGTTGATGCATGGAAATACAGATTATGCTGCATTTCGGATGACGACTTCATAATCCAGGAATATAGTGTTAGACTGAAGTTGTAGTTGGTGGCAGAGATCTTTCAGTAAAGTCAGGAACCTTGTATATACTAGTTCACTCTTGGCTGGAAGTAAACTGTGTACGAGTGGGTACATTGCAATTGCTGTCATTGCTCTGTTAACCATTGCGTGAAAAGGGTACAGTTGGAAGAATAGACTTGGACAGGTGTAAAATGCACCATCACCATATATGATATCTGCAGCTGATAAGTGTGTTAGATTCTTTTGTGTACTGAAGATTAGCATACGTCCTACTGTGTTGTAGTCTTTTAGCAGGTTGTACCTGTCTAAATACCATCTATGTTAATTTGATCTTGGTAAAACTGGAAGGTTCTTCTTGCGTTTGTTATTAATTATTCAAGGTGACAAATTCAAAAGTTTAAAAATAAATCTAACTCTAATCTATTTTTCATAATTTTTCTATATTTTTAAGTAAAAATTCAAAAATTTTAAAATAAATCTAACTCCAATCTACATGTATTTATCAAAATTTTTCTTTATTTTCAGGTATTTCTTTGGTGAAAAAAGAAACATATAACAAATAAACAAGGTATTATACCTAAACAGTACTGTATATCAAATATGTTATGCTTTGAAAATCCTAATTTACCTTGATTGCTATAAAAACAATTTATTTATCAAACATCTATTGTTATTTGCAAGTGGGAATAGAAGGAATAGAAGGAATAGTATTTTTAAAAAGTGGGAATATGGGGAAGACACCGGTGGCTTTTGGTTTGACACAATTCCATATATTGTTATGTAACATTATAACCCAAGTCAGAGTTCACCTGTTCGTCAAGGGACATTAAAAATTAAAGGTAAAGAATATTTATCTATAATAATTGTTGGGCATTGTTTTTTTTTCTCTTGGGACGAAAACATTTTTTTCTTTCTAAAATAAAATGTTTTTATAACATCTCACACTGTAAATAGTTTATTGTGTATCACAAAACATTCATATCTAACATATGCAAGTGTTATTTTGATATATGTTCATGTCTGTGTCTTAAAAAGACCCAGTAACACAGTTTTGCATGATTTTTTTATAATGACCCATATGTCATTATCAGAATTAAAAATTGGTCCATTATAAAATAAGACAGCTTACATAAAAGTAATAAAAACATTAAGTAACAACATAAATTTAATAGAAATTAAACTACAAAAATTACATTTATCATATTGCACAGACAAATCAAATTTAAAATAAGATTTTATCTATGCACAAAATTGTCACGGAATTAGGTTCGTAATATAATAAAAACGATTTGAGTTCTAATGTTTCTTTACAAAATTTTTCCATTCCATCACATTAATTTCTCAAGGTCTACTTTTCATACATAAACAATTTTGCACAATATCAATAAAATCTATAAATAGCAATAGTACTATATACATGACCGATGTAGACAATTTTGAATTATTTTGTCCCATTTAATTACATAGGTGCTTTAATAAAGTTCAATTTTCTCATCAAATAGACCTGTTTTTTAACTTTTGCAAATCACTCCTTGGTATTCGAACATAATTATATCAAAAATGTTGGTTTTGACAGTTTAATTTTTGAATACATTACGTCCCTGGAGGTTCGTAAAAGTCTCATATTTCTCGTTATTTTCCCGTTGACTCAATAGAAATTAAACTACAAAAATTACATAAATCATATTGCACAGACAAATCAAATTTAAAATAATGTTTCTTTACAAAATTTTTCCATTGCATCACATTAATTTCTCAAGGTCTACGTTTCATACATAAACAATTTTAGGCAATATCAATAAAATCTATAAATAGCAATAGTACTATATACATGACCGATATAGACAATTTTGTTACAATACATTTCTGTACTTTCAATTGTACCTGTTAAAGTGCTTTTGGTAAAATTTGACGTAAAAAAAATAAGGAGTTTGTATTTGAAAGGCACATCAAAACTTTACTTCAGATAGAATTTTGCTCTTTATTGCACTCAAACTTTTTCAAAATCTTTAAAACTTATTTTTTTAAATTGACCGTGTATTGAAATATATTTGAGAGAAGTTGACCCTATCATATCCAACTAAGTAAGACATCACGTGACTTTGGTGACGTACAGCGAGCCGCCATTTTGAATTATTTTGTCCCATTTAATTACATAGGTGCTTTAATAAAGTTCAATTTTCTCATCAAATAGACCTGTTTTTTAACTTTTGCAAATCACTCCTTGGTATTCGAACATAATTATATCTAAAAATGTTGGTTCTGACAGTTTCATTTTTGAATAAATTACGTCCTTGGAGATTCGTAAAAGTCTCATATTTCTCGTTATTTCCCCGTTGACTCAATGTTAGAATCTAGCGATCCCATGTCTACTTGTACTTCAAATTCACAAATTCAGTAAATAAAAGTAATACTTTGCAAATTGATTCAGAATATTAAAACATATATCTGGCGAAATATTCTACTTGAAATAGTTTAATTTTCAAATTCCGTCCCACATTGATTTAAAAAAAGTGGGTTTTTTTTTCGTGCAGAATCTGTGCTGTTTCTGTTATTTTCTTTGATGATATTTCGATATGATTGATTTCAAAATTTCTTGATTGAAAAGGAATTATTTCAAGTGTGAAGTGATAAAAATAACACGGGAACATTTATTTTGACAGATTTCCAGAAAATTGTTAACACTTAAATATATAATAAAATAATTTTAATTTTAAAGGCATTTGCCCAGTTTTCTGTATAATTTATCTTTCTTTAAAAATATATATATATGTTTTCGTCCCAAGAGAAAAAAAACGATGACCAACAATTATTATAGATAAATATTCTTTACCTTTAAATTTTAATGTCCCTTGACGAACAGGTGAACTCTGACTTGGGTTATAATGTTACATAAAAATATAGGGTATTGTGTCAAACCAAAAGCCACCAGGTGACATTAACATATGTATACATGTATTTCCAGAGTTTAGATTTTGTGATATACAAAAGTTTTCATAAATGTAAAATAAATATCTTCTCTTCCCCGTGTACACAACAGAAGAAATATATATCATAAAGAACAGTAAGAAAATATGAATATCATATGAAAAATTCTTTGAAAAGTGGATTTTTGTTTCAAACATAATCAAATATTTATGTTTTACGAAAATTGTTTTAAAGAAATATTCTGATTCAAATTTTATATTAATAGATTTTTTTTTTATTTCATAGAAAATTATACGAGATTTCAATGCATTTGATTTTGTCATTTACTTTTATTAATTAAATATTTTAAATCCAGTCACTAAATAAAACGATATTGCAAGTTTAACTTGTGTAAAAAAATTGTTATACCTGCCAATATTTATTGACAGAGTTATCGGTCCTGAATTGGACTGATATAGGTGTAATACCACCAAATCATGATACGGCACATCCGGTTGCATACGAAAGTAGGTCTAAAAAAATATTCCCTTGAATTTGACAGTTGTAGAAAATTAACCCTGCATTTCAATGCACTTAATTTTTTCTGAGTCATAAACATGTATGTTGGGTGTCTGAAAGCATCATTCTTTGTTTATTTGATGGTCTTATAAAATATTTTGGAAAGTTAAGGTTACATAGTTACCAAAGCAGGTAACCAGTAAATAATAGTGTAAAAATTGGGTTGTTTACTTCCGGTGCTGGTTACTTTCTTATATGCAATGAAATGTAGTGTGAAATTTTCACTGTAGCACTGGACAGGATTAAACTTTATTCATGCAAAGTATTTCTTTGGTTGAAATAAAGGTAAATACTGTACATTTTTTTTAAAAGTGACAATTTAACAAAGACTAATAGGGGAAATCAATGGTGGTATTACACCTATTTAGGGAAACTACACGTGCACTGGTGACCTTATTGTACTTTCATTTTTAAAAATTATTACTAAACTAGTTCATACGTTGTAAAAATGGACTATTCGGAATGGATTGAGACACAGAAAGCACGTTTGAGGGAAAATTGCCTTGAAATGGGGGTTTACGGGTGTTTGCTTAGTCAAATGGGTGGACAGACAAGGCTGTATTCAGTGTATAGTGTTAGGTTTCCTTGGGACAGAAAAAAAGAACCTTGTATGGTCACAGATTTGCATACATGTTGCACACTGAGAAATTTGACCTATCAGAGGAATTTGATGTGTCTCATCTGTGTCATCAGAAGAGATGCATTAACCCTGAGCACTTGTCTTTCGAGCCTCCTCATATTAACCAAGACCGCCAAGTTTGTCGTGGCACACACCCAACAAGGTTTTGAAAACACAAACCCTACCAAGACTGTTTGATTTAAAATGGTAAAACAATAATGGTTTTAAAGAGAAGTCTTATTTTTCTTCATATGATATAATTTAATTTATGAAATACACTTTTGAATCAACATACATATATTACATTGAGACCTTTCTTATAGATTGTCATGCTAATCCCCATTTTACGTGAGCCTCTGTGTCAAATTTTAAATCAACTTTACAGTTTTGTTTATACAACATGTGATTTTTCATTTCAGTGTTAACCATGAATCTGACAAGCATTCTGTTGAAAAATCTTATATGTGAATTGGTCTGCAGATGACACTTTAGCATTGAGGTATGTATCAACTAATGTCATGTTTTATTTTTGTTTTGGCCGCAAAAGTTTACAATTTGCCATTGTGCCATCTGTATTTTGCACCGACAAAACATCATCTAAACACTTGCCTTGGATTTATACACATCAGAATCCAGTCTCACATACTTAAATTTTATAATTTGTACCAATTTTTTTTTTACCAGCATTCAAAGGGACATAACCCTTTTTAAAACCATTTTGATGTATTTTTTATTACTCTTTCTCCTCATTTTCTAATGTAAAATACAAGAAAGTGGACTTTTTAGGTGTAAATCTATTAGAAATATACTGCAATAAATAAATGAAATAATTTTGATATCAGTAACAATTATGATTGACTGAAAGGGAACCGTTATTTGTCACACTCGGGGAACAGACCAAAAACTCAAGTTACACATAAGGGCTTATAGAAACTTCGGTGGAGACTGTTAACATTTATAGAAACAGTTCTTTCAGCTAAAACACTTTAATTGTTGATTTGACATTACATTTCTTTCATTTTTTCTGGGAAAATAATTACATTTGCTTTATTTTTTAGGCAAAAGATATCAAGTTTTGATGAAAAAAGAAGGAAGAAGGAAAATGGATCAAAACAGACCAAAACAGACCTTCAAATGAACTCTAAAAGGTGCAATAAAATTGTATATCATCTTAAAGTTGTCTTTTGTATCCTATTTAATTGTTTGAATGCTTAGATCATGAGCATATGATCAGATATTAGTCAACACTGCATTTTATAAAGATACACTGAAAAAAGGATTTTTCGAAGAAATAAGACTGAAATCGCCGTAGGATATGGCCTTACATTATTGTGATTTTCTCTGAAACAATAGATCTGACTGAAACAAAACTTGGCAGTTATGCTTGAAATAACTTGCAATTGGAGGGAAAAAAATTACATTAAGTTCATTTGACATTTAGGTGTTCTTTAGGTGTAATACCACCAAATCATGATACGGCACATCCGGTTGCATACGAAAGTAGGTCTAAAAAAATATTCCCTTGAATTTGACAGTTGTAGAAAATTAACCCTGCATTTCAATGCACTTAATTTTTTCTGAGTCATAAACATGTATGTTGGGTGTCTGAAAGCATCATTCTTTGTTTATTTGATGGTCTTATAAAATATTTTGGAAAGTTAAGGTTACATAGTTACCAAAGCAGGTAACCAGTAAATAATAGTGTAAAAATTGGGTTGTTTACTTCCGGTGCTGGTTACTTTCTTATATGCAATGAAATGTAGTGTGAAATTTTCACTGTAGCACTGGACAGGATTAAACTTTATTCATGCAAAGTATTTCTTTGGTTGAAATAAAGGTAAATACTGTACATTTTTTTTAAAAGTGACAATTTAACAAAGACTAATAGGGGAAATCAATGGTGGTATTACACCTATTTAGGGAAACTACACGTGCACTGGTGACCTTATTGTACTTTCATTTTTAAAAATTATTACTAAACTAGTTCATACGTTGTAAAAATGGACTATTCGGAATGGATTGAGACACAGAAAGCACGTTTGAGGGAAAATTGCCTTGAAATGGGGGTTTACGGGTGTTTGCTTAGTCAAATGGGTGGACAGACAAGGCTGTATTCAGTGTATAGTGTTAGGTTTCCTTGGGACAGAAAAAAAGAACCTTGTATGGTCACAGATTTGCATACATGTTGCACACTGAGAAATTTGACCTATCAGAGGAATTTGATGTGTCTCATCTGTGTCATCAGAAGAGATGCATTAACCCTGAGCACTTGTCTTTCGAGCCTCCTCATATTAACCAAGACCGCCAAGTTTGTCGTGGCACACACCCAACAAGGTGTTGAAAACACAAACCCTACCAAGACTGTTTGATTTAAAATGGTAAAACAATAATGGTTTTAAAGAGAAGTCTTATTTTTCTTCATATGATATAATTTAATTTATGAAATACACTTTTGAATCAACATACATATATTACATTGAGACCTTTCTTATAGATTGTCATGCTAATCCCCATTTTACGTGAGCCTCTGTGTCAAATTTTAAATCAACTTTACAGTTTTGTTTATACAACATGTGATTTTTCATTTCAGTGTTAACCATGAATCTGACAAGCATTCTGTTGAAAAATCTTATATGTGAATTGGTCTGCAGATGACACTTTAGCATTGAGGTATGTATCAACTAATGTCATGTTTTATTTTTGTTTTGGCCGCAAAAGTTTACAATTTGCCATTGTGCCATCTGTATTTTGCACCGACAAAACATCATCTAAACACTTGCCTTGGATTTATACACATCAGAATCCAGTCTCACATACTTAAATTTTATAATTTGTACCAATTTTTTTTTTACCAGCATTCAAAGGGACATAACCCTTTTTAAAACCATTTTGATGTATTTTTTATTACTCTTTCTCCTCATTTTCTAATGTAAAATACAAGAAAGTGGACTTTTTAGGTGTAAATCTATTAGAAATATACTGCAATAAATAAATGAAATAATTTTGATATCAGTAACAATTATGATTGACTGAAAGGGAACCGTTATTTGTCACACTCGGGGAACAGACCAAAAACTCAAGTTACACATAAGGGCTTATAGAAACTTCGGTGGAGACTGTTAACATTTATAGAAACAGTTCTTTCAGCTAAAACACTTTAATTGTTGATTTGACATTACATTTCTTTCATTTTTTCTGGGAAAATAATTACATTTGCTTTATTTTTTAGGCAAAAGATATCAAGTTTTGATGAAAAAAGAAGGAAGAAGGAAAATGGATCAAAACAGACCAAAACAGACCTTCAAATGAACTCTAAAAGGTGCAATAAAATTGTATATCATCTTAAAGTTGTCTTTTGTATCCTATTTAATTGTTTGAATGCTTAGATCATGAGTATATGATCAGATATTAGTCAACACTGCATTTTATAAAGATACACTGAAAAAAGGATTTTTCGAAGAAATAAGACTGAAATCGCCGTAGGATATGGCCTTACATTATTGTGATTTTCTCTGAAACAATAGATCTGACTGAAACAAAACTTGGCAGTTATGCTTGAAATAACTTGCAATTGGAGGGAAAAAAATTACATTAAGTTCATTTGACATTTAGGTGTTCTTTAGGTGTAATACCACCAAATCATGATACGGCACATCCGGTTGCATACGAAAGTAGGTCTAAAAAAATATTCCCTTGAATTTGACAGTTGTAGAAAATTAACCCTGCATTTCAATGCACTTAATTTTTTCTGAGTCATAAACATGTATGTTGGGTGTCTGAAAGCATCATTCTTTGTTTATTTGATGGTCTTATAAAATATTTTGGAAAGTTAAGGTTACATAGTTACCAAAGCAGGTAACCAGTAAATAATAGTGTAAAAATTGGGTTGTTTACTTCCGGTGCTGGTTACTTTCTTATATGCAATGAAATGTAGTGTGAAATTTTCACTGTAGCACTGGACAGGATTAAACTTTATTCATGCAAAGTATTTCTTTGGTTGAAATAAAGGTAAATACTGTACATTTTTTTTAAAAGTGACAATTTAACAAAGACTAATAGGGGAAATCAATGGTGGTATTACACCTATAGTTGGGTATGCTTTTACTTGTCTTCGTATGCACTGGGAAAGAAAAGGCAAGTTTTTCAAATTTACTGTTTTTCTTTTAAATATATACTAGAACACACCCGCGAATTCGCAGGCATTTAGAACGTGGTTGAAAGTATGTAAATTGTTGCAGGCGGAATTTTTGTAAAAGATTTTATGACTGGAGAATTTCAGGAAAGACATTAAGGTTTCAAAAGTCATAGGTACATGAGGCAGGACAATTTTTTTTTTAGCTCTCCCTTTTTTTTCTAAAGTCGTTAATTTCTTGTTTTTTTTGGGGGGGGTTTTCTGTATACTATGAACATACATATACTATGAATAAAATGTTTTGCTATTTACTATCATTTCCAGGTTTATCCACGGCGGCGGTCACAGATATATTTTAAAGAAACTCTCTTTATAATATATCAGTGACCACCTTGGATAGTAAACTTGGAATTGATAGTAAATAGCAAATACACTTTATTTATAGTATGTGTATCATAGTATACAGAAAAACGCAAAGATAATTGTCCTGTCCCTAAGTACTTAAGAAAACTATGTGTAATATTTTAAAACAGTCCTAAACGGAAGTCTCTTTATGACTAAAGTCCGTCCGATGACGGAAACAATATCTGGACGCCTTTTTTTCGTTTTCCTCCCAAAATAACCCAAGCTGAATAACCATAAGCGAGGATGACAATTGCGACTATGTATGGTGCCTATAGGTCATGATGATTTATTTATTGTGGAAGGAAGAGAGGCGACACACAAAATGAGGTCTTCTCATTTAATAGTATAGATTTGTATTGAAAGTAAATAGATTTATTTCATTTTGTCTTATTTAAAGATCGAATGACATGGTACCGATTTCAATTCGCACGTGTTTCTTGAAACACCTTACCCGGTTTGAGAAGCCAATAATTAGACACTAAGGTGGGAAATTAGACCAAAAAAGAGGCAAACTCATGGAAACTGGCCTTTGCCTGAGGGAGTGACAGTCGACGCCCATCTTATAGTATGATTTCATTATTTACTACTCGAAATCTTCATTAAATATGGATCGTACGGATCATTTCTGCATCAAAGTACTTGGTTAATGGTATATACGCAGACTAACTGTCCATCATGAGTGGTATCTGTAATAGTTTTCCCATAAAGACGCGGTATGTCAGTGTAAGATCAACCCGATGGCCGGAGGCAAGAGGGTGATCTTACACTGACACACCAAGTCCGAATGGGATAACTATTTTACATCCCAGCTGATTAGTAGAAAAAACATTTACGCTTCATAAAATTTAGTTTAGAACGCCACACAATCATAATAATATCCTTTATATATCACTCTATAGTATACATACTCTTTATATATTATCCCCGGACACAATGTTTAAATATGTTAAATTAACAGGGTATTTGTATCCAGTCGTCCTGGTGTAGGGGGTATAAAACGTGGGTCTATATTCTAAAGGTCTTGAGTTCGAATCTAAGCATAGGCACTGGATTTTTTTCTACATGAATTTTAATAGTCAGTCTTTTCCGTATAAATAATTCTAAGTTTTATTGTGGATTTGACATTCCCGCCAAAAACGAAACAAAGGAAAGCATGCAGAATAAAGAAACTCAAGCTAGAGTTAGCTGGTAGGGGAGATTCGGCTCAGATCACCCCTTGTAGAACGAAGGTGCTGAAATGTAAACCCAGTGGTAATATAAACTCGTAACACCGGTACAATGCATGCGAGACGTATTTTTGGACAGCCTTTACCAGGTAAGCTTGAGATCAAAATGTTTCGAAAGTCCAGTGACCGCGCTGAAATACATCCATTATTCATTTTTCATTATTCAAAATTCAATAATAAATAATGAAATAGTTCATAATTCACTATGCAACGTCAAGTGATGAATAATGAATAATAAAACAGATTATATTTCAGTTTTCATGTTGAAAAGTGAATAATAGAAGTCGGTCATTTAAAGGCATATCAACCGAATCATATACGTTGACGTATACGCATCTGCAGACATACAAAAAAAATAGAAACAGAACGTGATTCTGAGCTTTAATTTTATTATACTTAAATAATATTACATTTGAAGACAATTTATGTATCTATTACTTATGTATGATAAAATAGCAAATGTACAATATTCATATAGTTCCTTACATGTATATAAGTAGTACTTTTGAATTTTTTATGTTTATTGTACACACTAGACCAGATAAGATCTTGACATATTTTTACGTGTTTTATAAAAAAAAAAGATTTTGTACGATATTTATGTCACTGTCCCACATTCTCTCCTTTTCAAGAGCACGCAGAAGTCGTTGATAGACCCTCTTTTTTGGCAAAACGCCATCATCGCAAATTTTAGAAAGTTTGTGTTTGACTGTTTTGAACAGGTTCAAATTGGATAATAAAATTTGAAGCACAACGTATAATAGTCTTAAGCTCGGGATCACATACTATTTTGTTGGTATATCTCCAGATGCATATACGTCAACGTATGACCGACCTCCATTGAAATAAAAAAAAATTTTTTTTTTTAACTGTGACACTATGTCTCGTATTTCTGAATTTGTCCTTTTGGTGTTATCTAACAATTTTTCAAAACATTCTTTGAAATTTTAACTTTATTTTTTCGTTTAGTTTCGAAGGATAAACTAGTGGGTTTCCCTAATGCCGGCGTCACACATTGGCGTACGGACCGACGTGCTCCAACGTACATAGAAAATTGACTTAGTCCGTATACGTTAGGTGCATGCAAAAAGAACGCTAACCAATCGTTAGACACACGTGCATAAGTTTGAAGTACGTCGAAATGCAAAGGTATACGCTTGATGAACGCTATCACTCCAGGAAATTTGTATGCAGCATGACGATTTTCATCTAGCTTTAGCGTTTGTCAAGCATGCACCTACAAGGTACAACAATGTAGCACTCCAGTTACAAAATAAAATTAAAATTGAACCACCGAATGTTTTGTCATCTTCTTTTCCTAGTTTTCGAACACATTAACCCAACTGTTTGTGTCATACAAATGCACATGTATGTAATCAATATCTTCTTTTTGTGCTGACATGAATTGTCATTGATATGGTTATATTTATAAATTTACTGTTTCAAATTTTTAGAATTTTTTGAAATACTATAGTGTGTGATAACATTGTGTGAGGGAATTCGACGTTTGATGTACCACTGTTCACTCCAGTGCAATTTATGACAATACAACTTCATCAATCAGAATTATTTTTTTTGCAGTGTTTTAAGAAATGATTTTGCTTTGTTGTCGCGTATTATTTGTGAAACATTCAATGTTTTAAAAAGGCGAATTTTCTTTATAAAGTCAATGATTATGTTGACTTTTGAAGGCCAAACTTTCTACAGCCTTAAATACGCTAATGAAAGATCCAAAAACTATACCAATACATAACGACATGATTATGAAATTATAACAAATCTATTGGTTAACAAATTTTTACTCGTTATTGCAAAATAATGAACTTAATATATCTGACATTTTCTCCCTACCCAGTTTACCCCTATACATTTTTATGATGTGGACTGGTCATTGTTATTGAATCGTAGGCAATTTGATTGGATTAAGTTGTTATTAGTTTACCTTCAAACTTGTTTATGCTTTTCATACATGACTATTGATTAATTAGAACGTGCATGAATGTGACCGGTAACTAAAATGACCTTCAAACTGGACACTGGACGAGTCAATATTATATTTTATCAATGAAAGTTAAGGTATGAAAGGTAAGAATTGCCACTTATTCGATTTTCACAAAATTTTCGGAATATACAGTTGGAAAGGTTATTTTTTAAAAGCCTATTGTGAAGAGTAAAGAGAAAGTTTACAAATAATACGTTTTGTTCCATTAAACAAGTCATTTTCGTAAGAAAAATACCGAAATATATTTTACGCACGACTACGGCAGGTAAAATTATTATTTATCATATAATAAAAAAACGCATTTTTCAGTCTCATTGGAATATGTTGATTACAATTAATCCCAAACTTAAGAAGTAAGTAACTAAAGTCAAAATATGTCCGATCTGCCTATTTCTGCACATCAAAAGTCAATACGATCGTTTTAAAGTCAATTTCGTCTACCTCACAAAATCTTGTTAGGCACTATAAGGCTTTTCTATCTCAGGCATAGATTACCATATCTGTATTTGGCAAAACTTTTAGGATTTTTGGTCCTAAATGCTCTTCAACTTCGTACTTTATTTGGCCTTTTTAATTTTTTTGGATTCGAGCGTCACTGATGAGTCTTTTGTAGACGAAACGCGCGTCTGGTGTATACTAAATTTAGTCCTGGTATCTATGATGAGTGTTTATTTTCATAGATTTTCAAAAGTAAAAATGGGAAAAATAATTCTTTTTTGTGTATCCATGGCATCATTCTGCATTTATTTACCATAAAATATTGCAAAAAGGGGCATGACAATGTTACATATTTCCCCCAAAAATTGATTTAAACTAGAAGTTCAATACCCTTGAGAAACCTTTTCTGAAACTGTAAACATTGATCTACCAAATGATCAAACAAAAATTATATGTCTTTCGCCTCATTTTTTCGTACAATTTAATCACAAAGTTCGTACGACAAAAAAAACGGAAAGAAACTTTACAGTAATTGCTGGACCGATGTCTTGTATGGATTTAAAAATACGGACTGTCATACAGAAAACAGCGTATAATACATAAATAACACAATATTGATGTTTCTATAACTGCACTATGAATGCTATATTAATCCTCAGCTATTAAAAAATCGATTTTATTGTATACTATCTCTCATATTTGAAAAATCGACAGGGGCGAAAAGGCGAAACTTCACACCTATCTGTGAAGTGCTTCCTAAACACCCAATATTTACATAACCCGGACACGCCGAAAGCACGGATGATCGTCCAAAGTACGACAGGGACGCGTCTTAAACACGTTCAAGGGACGTTTTTCCTTCGTAGCGTGCACTTCATCTCGTTAGACAAACGTCAGACATACGCCAACATACGTTACTTGAACGCCGAATAAACGAGTCTCGTACGCCCTAAACACGTTCAAAGCTCGTTATGCACACGATACAGATGTGATTGACAAGTTGAATGCATCCAAAATACTAGCGTATTAATTGGCAGCGTACATGGTTTTTGACCACGCCCAGCGTACGTCGGTGCTATATGCTGATGTGTCACGCCAGTATAACTATTTTTAACAAAAATTCCTTAGTTCGATTCAATGTTTGGACGATCTGAATACCAAAACATAAATATATAAAAATTAAAATACTCTACGTTGTCTTTTTTATTTTCCACTGGAACTTTGCTATTCTTCATCTTGTGTTTATGACTAAAACTTGTCGATTAACCGCAATGACCATTAGAGGGGCCTTTTGGGGTGCATAGTCTGTTGAGGAGCAATACTATTAAAAGGAGTAGGTCCAGTAAGACCCCTTTTTGGCCCCAAAATATAGCAGTTTTACAAAATTGTTAAAATGGAAACTTTTAGTCATTTATTGGATAGTAGAAAAGTTCTGTTACATAAAGATGGGCTCTTTTAGACAATACAATGCACATATATTGAGAACTAGCACCATTAATTCATACTAAATTACTGATATCTTCACAATTCCAGCATTGTAGTTAAATTTTGGACGGTTTCCGTGTAAAACGAAAGTGGCCGCATTCGTGTTCATCCAAAATATTGAAATGGAAGTTGTATTTGATGATAATACATAACATATATAAAGATTGAGGATGAACACGGATGCGGCCACTTTCGTTTTTGACAAAACCCATTGTAAAAGTGATATTTTTTCGCATATTTGGTAGATTTCTCATATTTGAGCCTGGATCGGATCGTTTTTAATGACTAAATAAGTTAAAATCTTTCACATAAATTAACTGCATCATATGAAATAGGCACTTAAGTGTTTAAAAAGTGGTCAAAATCTTTCGTCAGATGAAACTGAAATTTGAGGCCAAAATCGGTCCTTACCGGACCTACTCCTTTATATTCCCTTTTAAAATATCCCAGAATCCTCTAACCTGAATGTAAGAGTTCACACATTTATCAGGAAATTGTTTCAATTTCAGAGCGTTTGCTTTTCGTTTGATAGCTTCTTGGACCTTAGCTTTTTGCAAACGATAAGTGTCAAATAAAATCTTACCAGTCTCACTATTACAGTCGAGGGTTTTGTCATGAACTCTTTCCAAGCGTTTACTTTGTCTTCTGTTTTTAATCAAAATGTCAGTTTTTTTTTGTCCCAAAACATACGATAACTTTTTTTTCAGATAGAAAATTCAGCATCATCAAGTATGGACTTTTACAGTGACTCCAAACTGTATTGATATCACCAGACATTTTCATAGTGTGCTCTTTTGCCTTAAATTTATCTTTTAACCCTCTCCCTTTCAAACCAGTACAGCTTACCGGTGAAACCAATTTCAAGATTTTTTGGGGACATTTAGACTTGTTTAATCGCCATTTGCTGACGTACAAATGTGGTTAAGGGCTCAAATTAATCCTCAGATAACCAGCAATGCGATTTAATGTGCAGCAAACCTCTACCATTATTAGTTAATAAACAAGTCGCCCCTTACTGATGTGTAATTTTTCTGTAAAAACCATTTATTTTTCTTCGAATTTTGAGGGATATTCTCAAAAAGAAATGCAAAGAAAACTGCTCTTTTAAGAGGATTTATGTCTTTTTTCAATAACTGTGCAGTGAGTTTTTTGATGAATAGTATTAAACTAATAGTTCTAACTTGTACACTAGTTGCAAATGTAATTTTTAGTGTAGCAGCGCAATCACAAACTTGAATTACGCTAAAAATCTGAAGTCATTTCTAAAAGATATTATGAGAAAAGAGACAAAAACCGCTAAAATATTCTGAATTTTTTTTTGCAATGTTGAAATAGATGTAATAAAACATGGTTTCGTAAGTGTTGCGGTATACTAAAGTTCAAAACACTTTTGTTTGAATAAAGGAACATGTATATTTCAATGAAAAAATGACAGTTTAAAGAGTGGATTCCTCCTAGACTTGCGTAAAAATCATGCATTTGGCAACAAAAATCAGAACACATAATTCCAAAAAATAAACAAACTGGGTGAGAACCTTGATATTATTATTTTTTTTTAATTTCTTCCGTAGTAGTAGACTTAAGTACTTAAATTTCGATAAATTCACTACAATGCCAGTGGCGCAGGGGTACGCTGATCTATCCCAAGGCGCTAAGATTGAGAGTTCGAATCTCACTGCCGGAGTTGGAAAAATAATTTCCTATATTAAATGTAACTTAATTTAATTTTACTTTCAATTTCAAAAAGGAAACCTACGAAATTTTTTCAAAAGAATGTGTGTGTGCAAAATTGCCTCCCCCTCCTTTTTACCCCCTTTGCTCCATCAGGCTCGGTCAAGGGTGTCCCAGATCAAGCTAGCATTGGTAATTCAATGGATTTTCCCTTGTAAAATCAAAGTTTAGGTTACTGATAGATTGAAAACGAATTAGACAAATAACTAGGTTCTAAGTTTGAAATCGGACAAAAAGAGCGTCTAAAATCAATTATTTTGAATGTTACGGACATCGAGATTTCAAGGCCTATAGCACGTTATGCGTCTGATTTATAACACTATGATAACTTATATGGCTTCAACAGACTCGAGGCATTGTGTTTCCATCAAAACCTGATCCTATTAGCCCACCAATATGTCTCTGCACGACTTTTTGCCCAAGGATTTCGTATTTTTTTCACTTTTTCTAAAACAGTCACGTGACTTTTGGAAATATACCACGTGACCAAAAAATAAAAAATAATCCTCAAACTTAATTTTTTGAAATATTTTACCAATTATCTTTCATTTGAGCCCAACATGGCATGTGTATGACCATTGATGCGAATTCTGTGTTCATTTAAACTTCGATAATGTATTTTCGATAAGTAAAGGTCTAAAATGCATGAAAGGGAAAGGGTTAATGTTGTTTGAAAAATATTCCAATCAGTATTTTCGTTTTTTTTCAAATAAAAACCGGTTCTTTATGATTTTTTTCCGCGTGTTTGTGTTAAATTCTGTTTCGTTCTACGTCCAAATCACTATGTAGATCAAAAATCCATTTTCATCTATTTGAACACGTGTAACGTTGCAGCAAAGGGCTTCAGAAAGAAGAATGTTATCGATTGCGGACATTTGGTTATTTAAAATAAGTGTATAAAAACCTGCACAAATGGGGAAGGCAATTGACAGCAAGTAAGTCATTCACAACCATAAACTGACGAATATATAAAAAAGAAGATGTGATATGATCGCAAATGAGACAACCTTTTCCCATTATAGGATGCTAATTCACACATGATATTAAAGTTTGTAACGTTACTATTTTCAATGCATTTTCCGTTAAAGTCACCCATTAGTTAAATTTCACAACCAGAGTGGATTAACTTTGAGCAGTTTTCAAGTAGTTTATACATAAGCATATCGCTTGTTTGCCGATCGATTCCATTATTTGGAAAATATGCAATTCCAATAGCTATTTTGGTATTGCCTATTTTAGAAAGAACCTACACACGTTCATGTTTACATTTTTACTATGAAGAAGGTTATCGTCAAGGATTTTATACAAAGACCTATACGCCCTTTATCTTTACCTGATAACCTGCCTTAACCGATCAATGTATAAGCATGATCAAGGTTTGCGGGTCTATCACTTGTTTTTAAAAAGGTTTCGACCATTCCAAATATGCTTATGTCATGATTTGAGAGATGATTGTTAAATTCGTGTATTTTGCTGGTGGTACAGCGGATGTTTAAAAAGTATATTTTGAACATTTTGTCCACGTTTATGTTTACGCTTTTCTTTCTTACTGACATTTCATTCACAAGAGCTTTCGCCATTTACCGTGCTCACTTGGCCGAAAACCTAAAACAAATTATAGGACTTAGCCTTTTGGCTTTTCCTATTAAACTCGTGACAGAGGCCTCATGACGACATACAACGGAAGTATGATTCCGCTAACTAAAGTACCAACATAAAGTACCGTTGTTGAACATATTAAAATTTTTAAGACCTTAATGGTTTGCTGTCCCCAAGTTGGGGATGCACGCGACTACGAGTTTCGCCAGCTTGCTTCCAGAAAAAGCGAAATTATCATATCCAGATCTAGAGTGGTATTGTTTTCTGGATTTCTGATACACGTGGTGTCTCTCCATATCCTCCTATTTGTTTGGTTTCTCCTTTAAGTTACTGGTTATGTCCAAATTCTTGGTAAGCTTGGCTACTCCCTTCATGTTCAAGTGAACATAAACTCTGTTGTACAAATACATGTCTATAGCAGCACTTAGTAACCTAAAACTGAAATCATGGTCTACAAATTAAAACAGTTTGCGTTATAATCAATTTGTTTTCCACATTCAGTGCCTTTCACAATGTTTCCCGTGTAATCATTTAAGTCTGGACAATGACTACATTTTCACAGATAGACTTTGTATTTTGTGGTAGTGTCTGTGAAACTGTTAATTTTACCTCCACGAACACATATAGGTTCTATATCTAAAATGAAACTGCTCTTATTCATATCACGTATAAATAATTACCTATCAGCAAGTTACCAGCTGGTTTATTTGTTACTCTAGCATTGACGGATTTTGGTTTTTCAGCTCGGAGTTGCTGATCTTTGAAGAATAATTTTACTTGAGAAACATATTCGGAGTCAGTCATATATTCTGAGACAGATTTACGGAGTAAACCGATTCCAAAATCGTCGTCTTCCTGTGCTGATATAGCGATGTTATGTTTTCCATTTTCCTTTCAACGCCGGTTTGCGTTCTTGGATGTGTTTGCTAATTCGGGAAAAGTGGCCTTAGCCTCCGACTTATTTAATAAGACACGAAGACGATTATTCCCGTTTATTTGTGTGCGTAATCTTAGACTCTACATAATGTACCAAATCCATATTGTTTAATACAATAGAGTTAATTGAATATTCGAGGCGTCTTATCGCAAACGAGATGTCCCTACAAACTGTTCAAACCCAGAAACCTATCTTCTCATTCTTTTTAATTCCCCTGCATTTCTCATGGAACCAGTCAAGTGACCAGTCGCAACGAATCATGTCGCCATCTGCTGTTGAGTTGCAAATGCAACCTACTGCTTCGTTATCTTTGCAGTCTTTGTTGCTTTTCTGTATTTTTCGGCCTTGACGAGTCAGTGAAACAATCATCTGACTTACCAACGCATTGACTCTGATATTTTGTGAAGCTTTTACGGCTTCTTTAAGAACTGTCAGGCTATCGTCTAGGTCAATCGAGTCAACTATTGTACTTTCAATGTTTGATCACACATGTCTTGCTGCTAGTGTGTGAGTCAAAGGTTAACTAATGAGTCAGATAATTTTATTTATCATAATGTATTTATAATTATGTTTATTGAAAGCTCTAAGCTCTGCCATAGATAACAGGTGAGTTTTACTAAGGTGTCTTTCCTTAACAATTTCTCGATTGATGAAAGTTTTTACATCCCAGCTCCTTTATTCTACCAGGGGTGATCTAAGTCGGATCACCATAGCTTGAGTTTCTTTGTTCTGCATGCTTTTCTTTGTTCTGTAACATTTTGGCGGGAATGCCAGATCCACAATAAAACTTAAAAATATTTCTACGGAAACGACTAACTGTCAAAACTTGTGTAGAAAAACATTCAGTGTCTATCCTGGGATTAGAACATACTCAGCCCTTCTCGTCCAATGAAAAGTAAATATTTTCCTGCATATTTTCATAGTACATGGCTTTCCATACACTATAAAATGCTTTAAATGAATCATTTTTAATTGTAGATTAATTGAGAACGTGAACTCTAAATAATTACACTATTGAAGTGTACAATCCCCTGAGACATTTTCCTTAGGAAAACAGCCTACTGATTAGAGATGACAGAGAATAGGATTATATAAACATTTTGAATATTGCAAATGTTATAATGGTACATATACAGAACACACAAAAAATTCAATGGGTGCAAAGGTGAAGGTAAAACAATCTTATATTCAATTTTTATACAAGACATTTGTGTCAAATATATTTTTTCTTTCAAGAAAAGAGTGACAGACTGCTGATACATAAATCAAAGAATTTATTATTCAAAAAAAGCACAATACATCATTGAAAAGTAAGCATCTGATGTTGAATGGTCGTAATTCAAATATTTATAGGGTGATTTTTATAATTATCAAAAAATATACAATTTTTAAAAAGCTGATTTATATAACATTGTGTACTTTTTAAAATCAAGAAAAGGATAATTTTGTCAGGTCACTCGAAGGTGTGAATATGTTCTAAATTGATCAGACAATTATTGGTCAGTTTTTATGAACATTTAAAACCCTCGACTACGCCTTGGGCTTTAAATCTTCATAAAACATGACCAAGTATTGTCTAACCTATACATCGTACTCAAGACCTTTCGCAAATAGACCCACACGTTATACCCCCACCAGGACGACTGGATACAAACTCTTCGTTAATTTGACATATTTAAACATTGTGTTTTGGGATCATAAAGGGTATATACTATATAGTAATATATAAAGTATATTATTATGATTGTGCGGCGTTCTAAACTAATATTACGAAGCTTAAAATATTGTTTATCTAATCTAGAACAGCTGGGAAGTAAAAAAGTTATCCCATTCGAACTTGTCGTGACTCCGGCCATCGGGGTGATCTTACACAGACACACCTCGTCCTCATGGGATAACTATTACAGATTGGTCCTCGGGCGGAAGATCAACTCATTTTCAATACTTCAGTGACACAATATAATACGAAGAGTTCAAAGTCCAACTGCGATGAACCGTTCGCCTGGAGGTGTACACAAAGGTACTCTATACTATAGAGGCGTGAATATACTTTATGTTGTAAGTTGCTATATGAATTTGTAAAGTAAATATGAAACCATCTGCAAAATCAATCATCTAGAGCAAATAGTAAAAATACACGTTCACTTACAGTACGGTTGAGAACTATATTCCAAAAACAAGAGAATAGAGAATAGTCCAGTATGAATGCAAAAAAAATTGAAATAATCCCTTCGAATATACAGGATTTCAGTATAAATGTATTTGTATTAAAAAGTCAAAAAAACAAAAACACCGAACTCCAAGGAAAATTCAAACGGAAAGTCCTTATTAAATGACAAAATCAAAAGCTCAAACACATCAAATGAATTCATTTTGTTTTTAATATTTATTCATAAATTGTGCAGTCGCAAAGGTGGAAAAAAGTTCGTAGTTAGTGGGTTCTTTTTTTTACTTATTTGCCATTAGTGCATTTTAATTATTTACAAAGAAATTTATTTCATATATTTTTTCCTCCATTTCACGAGAGTCTAACTTTCATAGTTAACAATATATACAGAAGGTGGCTATGTTTAACATCTTTTAACATAGCTGGAAGAAACAAAAATATTATGAAATTAAAATATATTTCGTAAAGGGGCATTTGCTATTGACTTAGGGAGTGACAAATCCTACTTTGTAAAGAACCACTCTGATTCAAGCAAAAAATTCTCTGAAACTGATATTATCAAGATGCTTGATTTCTTGAATGACAACATATTTGTTACGTTCGGAGGACATGTTTTTCAACAGACTGTCGGCATTCCAATGGGAACAAACTATGCCACACTACTTGAGGACTTGTTTTTTTATTATTATGAAGCTGACTTCATGCAGGAACTTCTTAGGAAGAAAGATAAGAAGTTAGCAATATCCTTTAACTCTTCTTTCCGCTATATAGAAAAATGATAGATGATGTTCCTTCACTAAATAGTTCAAAATTTGGTGACTATGTGGAACGCATCTATCCCATCGAGCTAGAGATAAAGGATATCACAGTTACAGTTAAGTCGGCCTCATATCTTGACTTATATCTAGAAATTGACAATGAGGGTCGGTTGAAAACAAAACTTTACGACAAAAAAGATGATTTCAGCTTTCCAATTGTGAACTTTCCATTTCTTAGTAGCAACATTCCAGCAGCACATGCATACGGGGTACATATCTCCCAATTGATACGATATTCCCGTGCTTGCATTTCCTATCATGATTTTCTTGATAGAGGCCTAGAGTTGCTGCTCACAAGGAAGCTATTAAACCAAGAGTTCCAAATGGTGAAGTTGAAATCATCCCTTCGTAAATTTTACGGACGCCATCACGAGTTGGTTGACCGTTATGGAATAACAGTTTCATAAATGATATCGGATATGTTCCTTACGTCGTAACTACAATCCCCTTCCCTTCAATGAATGTGACATACCGAATTAGACTATTTACCGGATTTGTTATCACATAAGCAACACGACGGGTGCCACATGTGGAGCAGGATCTGCTTACCCTTCCGGAGCACCTGAGATCACCCCTAGTTTTTTAGGGGGTTCGTGTTGTTTATTCTTTAGTTTTCTATGTTGTGTTATGTGTGCTGTTTTTTGTTTGTCTTTTTCATTTTTAGCCATGGCGTTGTCAGTTTGTTTTAGATTTATGAGTTTGATTGTCCCGGCCTTTGGTATCTTTCGTCCCTCCCCTATGAGATATGAAAAAAATAAAAATATGATTTATTTTGTTCAATCATAAATGAAAGTGAAATAATTTAATGATGATTCGCTTTTAGTTGCCAGTTTAGCTCAACTTTGTCATAATCAGATAAGAAACATCGTTAATTAATTATTCACTTGCAAGTGCATAATTCGATCTGATTGAATCCATATTCATGTGACCTTCAATTTCAACCCTTAGCAAGATAATGGTTACGCATGTATAATGCGTGTTCAGCCATTTAAAAAAGGAAAAGAATGTCAACATTGAAAGTGAAACGAAGGTGAACCATTTCGTTGACTGATTCGATGCATAGAAAATCATTCTTATACAGGTAAAAAACGGTGATTAACTTTTTTTAAAACCTATAACATGAAAGCAAACAGACTTAGAAAAGTCCAATTGCACGTTGTCTATTCATATTTCTGTTTCTGTTTATATTAGATATGTGACCGTCTGTAGTCTTCGAAGGTCATCTCGAGGGTTAATTAAATTCTGTCTAGACTAAAAAACTCGAAATAATGATATATAATATCGAGTCCATGCATTGTTGATTGATTATTTCAGACTTATCTAATTTGGATATACGTTTTAGTATGTTATAAATAGAATATTGAGAATTTGAGTCAAATCAGAGAACATGAATTTGACAGCTTACAATGCATGTTCCTTTTATATATATCATATATATATTCATATATATATTCATAATTTTAAAAAATAAAACTCCCAATTATATACATGTCGACTTTAAAGCATCTTGAACTCAACAATTTCCTAAAAGTTTAACCTAAAATTATTTATTGTCCCCAATATTTTTTGATTGATAAGAATGTAACCAATAGTATGATAAAAAAAAGTAAAGTAAAAATTATTTTTTCAACTTAGATCACATTGACGACATCTTATTGACTAAGTTGGATAAAAGTATACCGACGGTTCTTTTACTGTTAAAATCAATGAACACAAACATATATTGCTTTTGATGTTCCTTTAAATTGGGTTGACAGTCTTGACTTTTCAACTCATGGCACTACAATCTTTCCAAACAAAAGTTTTCCTATTCAATTGAACTGTCGTTTAAAAAAATATGATTGCACATTTATTTGCTGCAACCCATATAAAGCCTTCTTCTTTATTGTGAACGTTAAATATGCTCGATATACTTAACAGATGTTTAATAAAATGAATAAAGCTGTAAATTTTCTCCTTGACAATATTTATATACGTTTCAGCCATAAAGTTTATCGACAGGTTTTAGGTATTCCCATGGGCATCAATTGCGTCCCTTTTATAGCAAACTTGGTCCTGTACTGTTATGAATCACCATGTATGGCCAAACTCACTAAAGACCGGTCTTAATTCCATTTATTGGGTAAATTCAACAAAACTTACCGGTATACTTGTTCGTTAAATTGTAAGGAATGCTCTAAATATACTGCCGAGATTAGCCAAAATGAACCATTATGTATGTGCCTGTCCCAAATCAGGAGCCTTTAATTCAGTTGTTGTCGTTTGTTGTTGTATATCATATTAGTTTTTCGTTAATTGTTTTTGTAAAAAAAATCAGGCCGTTAGTCTCGTTTGTACAATTTTGTCAAATTCGAAGCCTTTTATAGCATCCTACGCGTTAATGAGTTTTGCTCATCGTTGAATGCCGTACGGTGACCTATGGTTGTAAACTTCTATGTGATTTGGTCTCTGGTGGAGAGATGTCTCATTTGCAATCATATCACATCTTCTTATTTTTATATTAAATTTAATTAAATTAAATATAAACAGCAATATATGTTCTTTTCTAGACTTAGAGATATTTTTAGTTTTTACTACCGATACTAGAAGGACTGCTTTATAC
Organism: Mytilus galloprovincialis; assembly: GCF_965363235.1. Classification (NCBI taxonomy): domain Eukaryota; kingdom Metazoa; phylum Mollusca; class Bivalvia; order Mytilida; family Mytilidae; genus Mytilus; species Mytilus galloprovincialis. Next base: position 50,721,278 of record NC_134838.1, on the reverse strand, counting down.
CTTGATCTTTTCCTCAATATTGACGCAGATTGACGACTTCACACGAAAATCTATGATAAACGGGACGATTTCAACTTCCCAATTATCAATTTTTCAGCAGTAACATACCATCTGCCCCTTTGTATGGTGTTAACATATCACAATTGATACGTTATTCTCGTGCTTGTTCACACTATACGGACTTTATATACAGGAGTGTGTCCCTTACGAAGAAAGTGCTCCAACAAGGTTATGAGGAAGACAGATTAAAATTGACACTCCGTAAATTTCATGGACACCATCACTAATTGGTGGATCCATACGAGGTGTCTTTCACCAAACTAGTTAAGGACATTTTTACTGCATAGTAGATTGTGGTTTGTCATTACGTCGTCTAATCTTTAGTTACCAAACGTGACTTATTCCCGATTGTGACTGTTTTGCTGAGTGTGAATTCGCATTACCATAAGACGTGTTCTTATATTTAATGCGTTTCCCTCAGTTTTAGTTGCTACCCCGATTTTGTTTTTTGTCCATGGATTTATGAGTTTTGAACAGCGGTATACTACTGTTGCCTTTATTTAACCGGGAAATTACTACAAGAGGGATGATTTCCGTTTTCTATTGTTAATTTTTCGGTGATGTTTCTTTGGCACCATCTTACGCTGTTGTATATTCCAACTCCTTCGATGTGCCCTAGTCTATAGTGGCGTTTTGGATTTTTCTAAATGTAATCTATGTATTTTTGGTAAATTCTTAAGTCAGGGATTTCGTTACAGCAACTTAGTGTAAACCTTTACTGAATTATTTCAAAGTTACACATATTTGGTTTGGAATTTGCTTGTTCCTGTGGAAAACTTATCAAAAACAAGATAACATCCCAATTGGTACGGTGATGTTGTTTACCGAGCCCATTAACTTAAAAAAGAAGATGTGGCATGATTGCCAATAAGACAACTCTCAACAAGAGAACAAATGACAAAGAAATTAACAACTGTAAGTTACCGTACGGCCTTCAATAAGGAGCAAAGCCCATACCGCATAGTCAGATATAAAAGGACCCGAAATGACAAATGTAAAAAAATTCAAACGAGTAAACTAACGGCATTATTTATCTACAAAAACATGAATGAAAAACAAATATGTAGCACATCAACAAACGACAACCATTGAATTACAGGCTCCTGACGTGGGACAGGAACATACATACAGAATGTGGCGGGGTTAAACATGTTAGCGGGATCCAAACCCTCTCCTAACCTGGTACAGTGGTGTAACAGTACAAAATAAGAACGAACTACAAAAATCAGTTGAAAAAGGCGTAAATCATCAGATGAATACAACAGAAATACTACACATAGTGAACGTGGCCGGGTATTTGTATATCCCAATAAAAAAAGAAACTAAGTACAGATCTTAGAGTACTAGCAGTTACTGACAGCTAGTTCAAAGCCACTAACAACTAATTAAACAAATTAATCATGCATCTAAGACTAAATTATCAATCCGTACACATCCAACATCCAATGGATTTAGTGTAGAGACGTCATAAACAATCAGGGGAAAAATGACCTTGTGCAATGGCAAGATACAGGTATCGATAGATTGTAGATCCATGCATGTGTATATGTATATATCAATACTATTTAGTTTGCTTTTAATTTACTGATAAAAAAGTCAATATGCATACCAATAAAAACTATATTCAATGACCTAATTATAGTGTTGAATTGATAACCTTTTAGAATAAGTTTATTTAAAGGATCGATCAGTTTACCAGGATCGTTTTAAATTTCCGTGCACAGTGAACAACATTTTCGTAAAAATGAGGCGTGTTATGTACCCTTTTATTTATTTCTGAATTATTTTCAAAATGCGATATTCTATTATCTACAACATTCATACCTTTAAATAAGAGTCATGAGATTTTTTATCAGATTTTTCCCGTTTACACCAATTTTTACAAAACGAGGAAAGAGCATCTTTGGTTACCTGACGACACTGTTTCCAATTTAATTTAGATATTTAGATGGAAGACGATATTTTGGTCATTTTTTTAAAAAGTTTTTAAACTCTTTGTTCTGGACGATTTTGAGGTCCCCCGTAATAACATGGCCATAGGGAACATATCTAAACTTCGACGATTCACAGTTTCAAGTTAAAGGAGTACTATTTTCTTCATTGACCTCTGATATATTGATTTTGTTATCAGTAGATTAAAACTAAACTAAATTTTGTTGTTATACATATATGTCAAACAATCTGTCAATACCTATGTTTGAAAATTGCACAATATCATGTTTTTCACTGACTGTGAATGAAGTCTCTACACTAAATCATTTGGATGTTGGATGTGAACTTATTCGTATTTAAGCATTAGTTTTCTCGTTTGAATTGTTTTACATTTGTCATTTCGGTGCCTTAAACAGCTTACTATGCGGTATGAATTGCTTATTTTTGAAGTCTGTACGGTGACATATAGTTGCAAACTTCTACGTCATTTGGTCTTTGCTGGAGAGATGTTTTATTGGCAATCGTATCACATCTTCTTCCCTTAATTTTATCCTCAAAAATATCAAACGTCATTGAAAGGTCTTAAAATAAAAGTAATAAAACATTTTTGATTTAACATTATGTTATATTATCCTGAAAAATGTTAATAAATGAATGTATTGCACATTGTTTATGTCTATATTTGTCTAACTTATTTATAACGTATATATCTTTAAATATTAACTATTATGCATTTATTTCAATGGACATTTGAGGGTACCAATCTCTCTAGCAAATGATATGGTAATAAGCATTTTTTAAATGATATATGCATCTGCATGTTTCATTAGCATCTTCAACTTTTAGTGATAAAGCTTACCTTGAGGAAATGCAATAACCTTATTGTTTATACATAAACGACCAAAAGTCTTTTGATTTTGGTTAAAAAGTCAAGCAACTAGTGAAGTGGCTCCAATTATGTAGAATTGACAACAAAGAAGGGGAAAAGAGCACATGCAAAACATGCAGCATGCTAATTAATCATCACTCAAGAATTCACTAGTAATTTAACAGTAAAACACTAGAACAAAAAAATCATTTGAGCCTCTGTACAGTTCCACGAACAATGTAATTTACAGAATAGAGTTTACCTTATGTGTGCTATTATATGTAGATGAACATCCTCAAACATTCAGGATTCTTTATATTAATTTTAATTAACCGGACCATGACCCTTCCTTTTATCCACAAATTTAAAGTACTAATTATTGAAAAGAAGTACTGCCATACTGATAGCCATATACCAAGTACGCCTTTCCGAACAGGTAGACGGAATTTCTGGACTAGGGTTACTGCAATGTCATACGGTTAAAACATAACATCAAAGGTGTAGTGAATTTGTCAAGTCCACCTGTGGTGTGAATGTAATGGGTGTATTCTAAACTAGCTTAAGATCCACGCGTGTAATCATGGTCGAAAAAATTACCATCGTACAAAAGTAAATCTGAACCACTACACGAAGAACATCGGAAATTCCTTCCAATTCAGTTTTCGAACAAAGGAATAGATGCTAGCAACTTCTCCAACGAGTTTCAACACAAAGAAGTTACATTTTAAATTCCGACTTATTTTCAAAATCAGTCTGTTCCTATTGTCTCCTATAGCTACACCAAAACCATTGCACCTGAGATATTTAACTATAAACAAGCATTACAAGATCTTCAAAAAGCCCTCTGATATGTGACTGTTCCTACTATTCATATATTTACATATCCTCTGGAAATGTAATTATTGGTGATTTAAATACAATTCAACATGAACATCTCCGGAAGGTGATATATCATTGTTTAAAATTTAGAGAACCACAACACATCAATTGGAACCATAACTTAACTAATTCTAATTGATACTGATTGACGCCGAAAACAAGTTTTGTAGGTAATAGTACATACATTAGAAAGTATACACTTTATTCATCAAGTAAAAATTAAGTAAATATAAAAACAAGGGTTAACAAAATGGAACAACACTTTAACAAGAGCTGTCAAAATGACAGTAAACCGGATTCTTTAACATTTATTTGTGTTCTGGCATTAATCAATATTACAAGGACCAAAACTCCTAATAGGAAATTTTAAAAGGTTTGGTTGAACGGTTCATGAGTAAATGCACGGACACAACATTTTTTAAACTTTCAAGACCCGTAACTCCTGAACGGTAAAAGTCAAAATCGTCATTATTGAACTTGACCTCCATTTTGTTGTCAGTAACAACATATCAAAATTTTAAAAGGTTTGGTTGACTGGTGCATGAGTAAATGCACGGACACGACATTTTTTAAACTTTCAAGAACCGTAACTCCTGAACGGTAAAAGTAAAAATCGTCATTATTGAACTTGACCTCCGTTATGTTGTCAGTAACAATATATTAAAATTTTAAAAGGTTTGGTTGAACGCTTCATGAGTAAATGCACGGACAACATTTGGTTGCAGCCCGTCCGCCCGCCCGCCCGCCCGCCGTACATCCCCCAAATCAATAACCGACATTTTTGACACAAAAATCCGGTTAAAAACTTTTGTGTCTAAATCACACCTCAGGACACACATTCAACAGGAACGCTCAGAGTCAAAAACCTGATAGCGGGATTCATAAATACCGAGTAACGTCAAAGTCAGACTACCAAAACAAAACAAAAAAGAGCACGAAGACAAATAAAGGCAAAACATTAAAATACATAAAAACATACACAACTTCCGCACTGAGAATCTATAACTCGAGACCATCTTATACCATTTCTGAAGTAGACACTCAATATTTATGTGTTAGGTGTTGGTACTTTCAGATGAACTTTTAGAGAAAAAAAGAACTAGACGTTCTTTGTAAAATCCTTGCAAACTATTATTTTGCTAAGAGAAAGATGACGTTTTACAAAGTCAACAAACTCTTGAGTTGAGAAATGTATACTACATACAATGACATACGCTGGGGAAGTTGGAATATTGCTGCTAAGGTGAAAAAAATTTATAGTTTCAAAACTGAAATCGTGTCAAAGATTCAATACTGAGATGACCGCTGTTGTCAAAATTGAGGTTAATGTCCAGAAATGAGGCAGAGGAAGCTGTATCTGTGGTTTCTCTTATCTCTACTTCAGGGGGATATATTAATGGAACCCTATCAGAAAAGTTTGGATTGTAAATGGAAAAAACATCATCAATATACATATACCTGTATGTTTGAGTAAAGGATCTAGCTTCTATGATCATCTTACTTTTTTCAAGTGGATGAAGACACTCCGGTTCATATGAAAATAAGAAAAGATCGATCAGGAGAATTGCACAGTTGGTCCCCACAGTAATGCCGATAACCTGCTCCAAAACTCTACCTCCACATTCAACAAACATGTTGTCAATGACAAGTTCCAGCATACTAATCACTTGTACTTCGGTGTAGCATGTTTTATTTTCGGGCTCATTTTTATCAAATATGCAAAATTATATCCAAAAACAAAATTATTGTAGCGGATGGTACCATTTTTATCAAGTAAGCATTAGAGTTCGGTACTTTTTTTTAAATAATGTACTTGCCAGCTAAAAAGGAAGCCAAGGTAAAGGATATTTCACAAATACTTCAGTGCGACATTTAAAAATATTTAACTGAATTTAGAAGAAATTAAAGACTTCAAAAGAAAGCAGTAGCCGATCATAAATTTTTAAATGATCGATTTACTTTCAATCAAATTATTAATTTTGTCAGGCTTATGAAGTCAAAGCTGGATTGTTATTCTTATTTCTTCAAAAAAGCTTGATCCGCAAATGCAAATACATTACGAATATATATATTTAAAATCTACAATGCAAACCTATCTTATAGCCTCTTTACAATTCTTGGATGCATACTGCTTCTTTTCTTTTTTGTTGACTTATATATGGATATTTGGAGGATTTTGACTCCTAATTGTACATCACATATACTCCTGGCAATCGTTTTATATCATCGGACTGTCCCTGATATAGATAAATGCATCTTCTTAAATATATAAATACATCACATATTAAAATGTCAGAGGTAACTTAAGTCATTAAAATTTGGTCATACCGCGTGTAGATATTTGTCATTACTCTGCTAGAACCCTTAGTTGTCACACTATCATTGAAATATCTTGACATTCATACTATTTTGCCAGTACAAACAGGTGAAAAATAGATTCTAGTGTTGAGGATTTTCCATTGTGTTGCTTTTTCAACGCCCATCGTTTGCTTTGGGGGGTTGGGGTGGTGGGGTGGAAAATGCATCTTTTTTTGAAAAGAAAAATGCTATTAATGTGTACAAGGCTTTATCTAGTAAAACTGAAGAAAAGAAATAAAAATAACGATTAAGCATATTGAGGTGCAAATTTTGCACATATATAGTTTCAACGCTATGTATAATAATTATTTTTGCTACAAAATCAACCTAAAATACGTTTTATCATTTGCAAAAATATATTTGATTTTTATAGTATTCATTGGACAAAATATGAACGGCGATGCTTGATAAATAATGATGACAATATCGTAGGTCTGTGAAAAAAAATTGCTAAATATCAAAATGGAATTTGATTTTCTCATAATTGCAAAAAGTCATCAAGACAATTTACTATTACTGGTTGAGACTAAATACGCCGAATGTATCTAAGTGTAAGGTATCTAAACATTAAACCATTATAACTGTAAATGTAGAAAAATAAATTTCATTTTGCTGGTCAAGCTGCATTACCATTACCAAACATTAACAAAACCAAAGGCCACAATAAGAAAGAAATGTAATGAATCTTGATCATCAAAATTGGATCTAAAGATTTTCCGTCTAAATATCATTAACCAATAATATCATCCTTCCTAAAATACAGCCAACTGAAACTCGTTGTATGAATTTATAATGTTAAAATAACTCTCATTAAGTTACATAAATTCTACGGTTGCTGCTAACTGTTCTAATTTATCGTTAAGAAAAGGAAAAACATCATTTCTAAAATAGAATACTTTGAAGAGGTCTTCAATAATAAAAAGGGTAAGACAATTTTATTCTACCTTTACAAAATTTAACTCAAACTTGATACATGTACAATTAGCTTATCACTGCAGATATTTAGTGTGTACATCACCCGAAATCAGATAAGCATGTAACTTATATAAGATAAATATTTAAAGTTCCACCAAATAATTACTAACAAAGAAATTTCCATCTGTCAAATCGACGACCGTGCAAATCAGTAACCAATAATAACATCAAACATAAAATGCAGTCAACTTAAACTCGTTGTATAAATTTATAATGTTAAAGTAACTTTCATTAAGTTACATAAATTCTACAGTTGCTGCTTACTGTTTTAATTTATCTTAAAGAAAAGGAAAAAGATCTTTGTTAAAAAGGATACTTTGAAGAAGTCTTCAATAATAAAAAAGGTAAGACAATTTCATTCTACATTTACAAAATTTTACACAGACTTGATACATGTTCAATTAGCGTATTACTGCTGACATTTAGTGTGTACTTCACACAAAATCAGCTTATAAGATAAATGTTGCAAGTTCCACAAAATAATTACTATCTGTCAAAATGACGACCATGCAAATCAATTGTATACATGTTCCTCAATTGTAATAAGTAAGTTTGGTTTGTCAATTTTTTTCTGCCATTTACATCAGCTTTTCTATAGTGTAAACATTAGAATAATAAATTTAGAATCATTTGAGAAATTAATTATACATGTTCTTGTATGTTATGAGCAAAATGAGATGACTTCATATTTTTCATAACGTCGACATAAAACTAGTTTGTCCGCAGAAACAAATCATCTTTACTAAAGATGAAATGGTTAGTGATTTATCCCTGACCATTTACAGAAGAGACTGCATTCATTATCACTTTAAATTCAAGGTGACAAAACTACACAAAATATTTCCATAATACTCATACTTCAGGTGTCAGTGAATTGAATTTTAGTAAGCTCTACAAATGTCAAGCCCTATATCCCTTACACACTCAATTTTAAAATAAAGTTGTTTTTTGAAGTTGAGTCTAATATTTCACTTTTCGTCTAATCACAATTTGAAAAATAGTATAAACTATACTCTTTACACAATCTTTTAATTTTTTTACCTGCAAAAGATGTTGGAGGAAAAATAAAACTCTTTTAAATGTAGATAATTTAATGTTGAAATGGAAAGCATAAAAGAAAAATAAATGAAAATAACACTTTATGGATTTCGTGTGCCAGAAGCACGCCTCTTTGGAATCAGGAACGCTCCAACATAGACATTTACATCCTGGGGTGAACAAAAAACAACAACAACGTAGAAATGTTAGGAACTATGACTAAAAGGTCATTTAAAATAAATGCTGGAAAGTATTTCTATATATATTGCATTTAATGATGTTTAAAAAAAATCACTGTCTTTTCCTGGGTAACTTATATATGTTTTGAGGTCAAATATATTAATTACTTAATAATTGTGATAAATAATGAAAAGTTAACATAAAGCTTTCTTCAAAATTCAAATTCAAAACACATACATATATTACCTAATATATGTTTACAATGAATTCAGGAAAAAGATTAGAAAATAGTCTAAACCTGAAAAATAAAGGAATTGATATTCTAAATCAGCAGTTTCAGATTGAAATTTAGTTGAGATGAAGTGAACTAAATATACTTCATATAAAAAAACTACTTGAAAGTTAAGCAATGTGATGGATAAAACTTATGAAAATGAATAATAGTAGAGGACAGGAGTGCTCAGCCATGAGAATTATTTAGTTATGTTTAAATGTTTATAAACTCGTTGGATTTTTTAATTGACAAACTTACCTATACACTCTTTAAAAGAAAAGAAAAGGGGATTGTAGTTACGACCATGGAGATATATTCGTGGTCATCTATGGCACACATATTTAATAGCAGTCAACAGAATCATTACGACGTCCTTTAACATTCGAAGGGATGACCCAAACTTTACCAATAGGAATTATTTGTTCCAAAGCTTCCTTGTAAGCAGCAACCTTCTATCAAGGACATCATGGGAAGAAACACAAGATCTAAAATATTGTATTGTGACCATCTAAACGAATATGTTTTCACAGATGAATGTTTGATTTGCAGGTATAATCAGTTGATGATAGAAAATTCTAAAATTGTCAATTAAAGATCTTAATGAATTCACCAGCATATCACTCCTGTTTTCAAACAGCCGATTCCAAGAAATATATAGATTCCACTACTGCATTAATTGTGTTGCGATATTTTTTCACTCGAGACAGTTTACTTTTAAAATTTAAAACGCGAGGCTTGTCGAACTTTTTGAATATTTAAAATCGAACTGTTGAGAGTTGAGAGATATCGTAATTCACGAAATATAGTGTTGGACTCTGTTTCTCTAATGATTTTTAGGCGATGTCTAAACAAAGTTTATCCTTCCTCTTCAAAGATTTGCAGAAAGTAGTTTTTGTGTTATATGTGACGTCATCAGATATGACGTCACAATAGGAAATTCAGTAGAAAACATATTAAAATAAGAAAGAAAAGAATAAACGATTAAAGAAAATTTGACGTCATTGTTGCATTTCGACCAATCAATTACCGAGAACAAAGTTTTCTCCAATTGAGAAATGTCAAAATAGCATGGAAATAGGAGAAACTTCATTTTCAAATTTTTACAGATTACGCATCATCATGTCTTGTAAATTCCTCATGAGGATTAACTTTAGAGAGAATTTATTGCTTTAACATTTTTTTAAGGAACGTGTGTCAATTGATCAATAGGTAGGGATTGTTATAACAGACCTCCGAAATCACCATTTCACACTTTTAATTGTTTTTTTTTTTATTCTGGAAATATTTTTGAAGATGATGTTTTAATAAAAAAAAATGTCGAGAGTCTAGAGTCGAGACATTTAAGTAAGGGACCATCTAAAACGTCCGAATCTAATAATAGATGCGACTGTCATACAAATGAAATGTTTATATAGCTATAAAACCAGGTTATTTCAATCCACCATTTTCTACATATTAAATGCCTGTACCAAGTCAGGAACATGGCAGTTGTTTTCCATTCTTTTGATGGGTTTGGGCTTTTGATTTTGCCATTTTATAAAGAACTTTCCTTTTGAATTTTCCTTGGAGTTTGGTATTTTTGTTACACTACTTTTTACTCTGCACATTGATATCATTTAGTATGTCATTGCTATGAATAATTATAAGATAATTGTTTTAGTAAATAACTGTTTAGCAAACGATTTGTGATGATGGCTATTTAATATTCCTTTAGTTTTACATGGTTGATTGCTTGGCTGGTTGGCTAGTTGGCTGGTTTGTTGGTAGATGAATGGATTAATTAATTAATTAAATATTTTATTGATTAATTGATTAATACATGTACTTTGCATAACATAACATAAAAAAATCGCATATTTCATATTTCATATCGACTCATCGGTTGATTTATTGTTTGTTTGAAGTCCAGTGACCCATTCTCAACATTTGAAGATATAGTTGTTCTAGTAAGGAAGAATATTTCAAGTAAAATTAATAGGAATATTACCAAAGTACAGTCAGAAACTCAATAAAATGTTTTCAACTGCACGTTTAATTATGTTTCCATCTTGTTTGAATGAAGCACTACCAACGCGCCTTGAGAAGAAACCAACTACATTTGAAAAAGACGATGTGGTGTGATAAGTTTCATATTAAAACTTTTTATATTTAATGAGTTCTACACACAAAGGTAAAGTCAAATTCTCATTCATTGTACCATTAATATATTTTAAAAAATATATTTATTTTCTAGGTATAAAGGTATGGACATGTCACCTACAAAAACAACGGTTTCAAAGAATACATCACTGATATGGAAAATTGCCGCAGTTTTCTTTCTGTGTACTACAGTAATATTCGTCAGTCTGTTTATTTGGAGTGAATTAAAAGGTAGATTATATACATGTGTATATGTTTTACACCTCGAACATTTTTGCAAATTTTAATATAATATTAGAAACTTCAGTGTTAATATCAGAACAAAAAGTCACGATGTTGTAATGATTGTCTACGGCAAAGCTATTAGCAACTAGAATTCGCCGTACTGCTTTCAACAATGAGCAAAACCCTCACTACATATCAAGCAATAAAAGACCCCGACTCTACGAAATGAAAATTACCTTGAATGAAAAAAAAACATCTTTTCATATGTACAAAACAACAAACGAAAAACCAATAAGAGATAAAATATTCACTGAAGTACAGGTCCCTGACTTCGAACAGACATTCCACAAAAAAACCTAAAGTAAACAAAGTTACTCGGAATTGGTTAAATTGCATTTGAATATATGTTTATCTACAACACTAACAACAACAAAAATAAATCATATGTGCTTTATACTGTTTCAGTTTGAGTTCCTTCGGAATTAGACCTAGTAAAATTACTTGTTATTTACATTAATTATATAAAAGAGTAACGAATTACCCTCAATATACTGTTTGCTTACGGACATCGTGACTAGTGTCCTTTAAATCTTAATACATTTGAGATCATCAGTCTCTAATTTTACTGTTCAAGAACTGAAACAGGTTTTAGATTGTCAGGAAAGTCTAATTTGTAAGTCACTGAAACAGTAGGATGTTACAGTTGTCAGTAGTAGTACATTGGAAAATTCATATTTAAATCATTGTAAATGATGTGCAAATAAGCACCTAAAAGTTGTACGGATAAAAACTTTAGAGAAACACATTAAAACTACGTATAAAGGACCATATATGTAATATAAAGATATGGGAAGATGTGGTATGAGTGCCAATTAGACAACTCTACATCCAAGTGACAATTTATAAAAGTAAATCATTATAGGTCAAGGTACGGCCTTCAACACGGTGCTTTGGTTCAAACCGAACAGCAAGCTATAAAGGGCCCTAAAAATGCATGTATGTTTAAAGTTAATTATGGTGATTATTAATTTAAGAAACTTCGAGGCTGCAATAATTGCTAAAGGATTACTACGGTTTCCTTTTAGCTAGAATTTTAATGATAATAACTAAAAGACGATTCAGTAAGAAAGAATAATCGCATCAAAATTAAAATGATTTATTACATTAATCATTATTCAGTTCATACATACTTCAGCTCATGCATCTATACTTCCGCTTGTGCACATTTCAGCACATGCATATTGAAACATAATTCGGAACACTACCAATAATTCCTTCGTATGTACTCATTTCTATGGAGTAAAAATATGAACCATTCCACACTTACTATTTCATCAATTTCAAATTTTAATAACGTTCAGGTAAATAAACAGAGCTGCAAAACAAACTAAACATCGTGTGGAACTCATTTCATCAATTTCAATATGACACGAACTTATTTTAGATTACACTAGAACACACCCGTGATATCGCGGGTCCGTGACTGAATTAAAGTATATAACTATGCGCAAGCCTTATTAGTATTGACATCTGATAAAGTCATGCTGATTATAAGATACACAATTTTCTCTGCTTTCAAATTTTTCTGTTTGAACCCGTCGAACTGGAACTTATCAATTATTGGTAATATTAAATATTTGGAAAACAAAAAGTCCTGAAATGGAGTATTGTTTAATCAACAGCATTGTCCTATATTAGTTATAAATAAAGTTGAATTCTTTGATTCGCTGTTTTACGTCATGCCGCTAACAAATTGAAACTTATTTTTGGTCCAGATTTTTAGTATTCGTATTGTTATCTTAGAAAGTCTTACGGATTAAAATACTACAATAGGTAACAATTTGACAATTTAGTAGTGTCAACCCTGTGATTATGAGCCGTTAATATAGCATATTAATCCTGAATACACCGTTTGGTGGTGCGCCTGTCAGATGCGGAACGTACAGATAAGGTAATAGGTAACAGTGATTATACTATTGGTATCGGTATCGGACTCGACCCGGAACTTCCTAATTATTGGCGATATTAATTAAGGGGAAAACAAAAGGGCCTGGAGTGGTGTAATTTTTAATCTACACGTTTGTACTATATTAGTTGTATATAAAGTTGAATTCTTTGATTCGTCGTTTTTACGTGATGACGGCTGACAAATTGGACCTCGTAATTTTAGTATTATAGATGATCAAGTATGATTTGCGCTGAGTCAATATTAAAGCACATCGAATCGCTGCAGACCTGTCCGAAAATCGGCATATCTCATTTCCATTTTAAATGCAACCAATATATTGGTATCAGAGTGAAATCATTTAATTAACCCAATTTGTAACAGCTCTGTTATCTGGGTATTTTGGGGTGCGTTTGTTTTGCTTTAAGTCAATGCAGATTTTTTATTTCTTTGTTTACACACGTTATTTAAAAATCAAACTAGATTGTTGTATTACTCTATCACAACGTCAAGACAGATTGGAAACTAGAGATTTTGTTAGTTTCTACAATTATATAAGTCTATTCGATTCATTCAAGATGTAAAGGCAACAGTAGTATACCGCTTTTTCATAGTCATAATTCGATTAAGCAAAACACAATCCGGGTAACAATCTACAACCGAAGGAAACAAATCAACAATAAGAGGAAAATAACGGAACAACAGAAACATAACAACTACAACAAAAGCAAACGCAAACATAAATAAAAACAGACTGTAGATAACAACTACCACACTTTTGACTCGGTACAAGACATTTTAAGAAACAATTGTAGGTTGAACTTGGTTTTATGGCTATCCAAACCACCTGCTCATATTGCAATGTTAAAAATACCGCTGAAATGACAACACTGCATGTCAGGAATACAATACAAACAAACGCAAGATACTTATCACAGAAAAATACATAAATAAATAATATGATAGTACATTACGACATGTAAACCGCTGAAAATAACAACGGGCACCTCCAAGAATTTACGACAACACACTGGTACAAATGTACACCACAATCGAAAGCTAAACTGTAAGTCGTAGGCAAACAAACTTAAATAGTAATACATTAGGATTTTTTTTTAAACTTATGTATATTGTAAGAAATCAAAATATTAAAATACATATATGAAAATCAGTTTGTTTCAATATTTAATAATATGTTGAAAGAAGTACTCTAGCCTGTTTATGATACACATAAAAATCACGTAAAATAATGAATGGTTTTATTCTTAAAAATCTGTCCTTCGAGTCGTTTTGAAAAATGATATGTAATTGCAACTAACATATCCGTGTAATGGCAAGTTTTCTTCTTAAAAGGACTATTATATGAACGTACGATTTAGAAAAAAATAAAAGTTTGAGTTATTTTTGTTTCTAACGCTTTTAAAAGCAAAATATACAATGAGTATTTCGCTAATCACAGTTAGTTTGGTTCGTGCTGTAAAAATAAGCTAAAACAAACATTGCTTGTGTATTTTTGACTTGCAAGTCATATTTAATCTCAGTTTTTTGTCCGTATTTGAATCTGATGAATTTATTTACCAAAGATATTAGAATTTTTGTTTCTAATATCTCTGGTAAATAAATTCATCAGAGATACAAGGTAACAAAAATGTGTACTCCAGGACGCGCTTTCGTCTACAAAAATACTCATCAATGACGCTCGAACCAAAAGAGTAAAGCATGTCAATTTAAGTACGAGGTTGAGGGGTAACCTAACTAGAAAGATTAATTTAGAAACAAAACTTTATTTGCGCTAAAATAAAAGCACGACAACCCGAAATTCGTCTGTCACCAAGAACAAAAAAAATAGTTAATCTCTCAAGTATGTTACAAATCAAATATAGGAATTTGAGTATCGATGAACTTAACAACAAATACCCCTATAATGTTTTAAGTAAACGCTCATCCATTGTGTATCTTACTTAACCAATCGTTGTAATAACTTTACCCAATTGCAGTTCCTTTCTCAATTAGTCGTGTTTTATGGGAGCTGAAATGACCCTTCTATTTCGTTAGAATAAAGCACAGTGATCGCGACCAATGAAACTGTAGGATTTTATGTTCCATAATTGTGAAGAATGAATAGACATCATGTTCTAAATAGCGGAAACAAGTGATTTACCTAAGAACAGATCTGAGAGTACTTTCAGTTACTGACAGCTAGTTCAAAGCCACTAACAACTAATTAAAAAAATCATGCATCTAAGACAAAATTATCAATCAGTACACATCCAGCATCAAATGGATTTGGTAAAGACGTCATGAACAGTCAGAGAAAAACATGACCTTGTGCAATGCCAAGATACAAGTATCGACAGATTGTAAATCCATTAATGTGTATATGTATATGACAATAATATTTAGTTTGCTTTTAATTTACTGAATCATTATCAATACCAATAAAACAATATTTAATTATCGAATTACAGTGTTGAATTGGTTATCTCTTAGAATAACTTTATTAAATGGATCGATCATTTTACCAGGATCGTTTCTAAATTTCTGGGCACGGTAAACAAAATTTCCGTAAAAATGGAATGTGCTAGTTCGCTATATAAAATCTGGAATAAAATTTGCTGTGCAATACAATTTAGTTTTAACTAAGATTTAGAATTTATAAAATTAAGCAGTAAATAAACAAAAAGATAATTCCTCACTTAAATATTGCACAATTTAAATTCATACTTACAATTAGAAATCTTCTGTACAATTTCTACCATTTTTTTGCACCGTTGTGTCATCTTACGTCAAAAATACAGTTAATTAAAATGTCCTTAATAGACACGAAGACTAATCCATAAATAAAATGCCTCAAGTAAAAGCCCTTCGTCCATTTAAACAATAACTGAAAGGAATTAAAATGAGTTAAGATTGCAATTTGTAAATACAGCTGTTTCACAAACCACGCCTCTGTATGCGAAATATATAATATTCATAGATGCTTTCATAGATGTTTTGTTTCGTTTGGTTTCCAGATATGATCTCTTTGTTTTATCCCGTTGAGACATAACTTGGGAATGTTACCAGTAAATATACACATGCATAGTTTAATCAATAGTTTAAAATTTGATGAAGACCCAAAGTGAAGGGAGGGGGAATACAGAATTTAAATGCAAGTTTAAAAGCTTTGAAGTTTAGGCATATATATGTCGAAAATATGCCGAATAGCCCTATATTTTGAACAATGAATAAAATAGTAGTGCATATGATCTTTCCTTTTTAGAATATAATTTTTACGTAACTTCATGGTTAAAGTTGTACAGTTTTAGCCGTAAAGGTTATTCCTTTTGGAAATTGCATTTTCTATGTTAACAGAATTGCAACCTTTATTGGTTAAAAAACGAGAAAATGTAAAATTTTACTAAATCTGATTTATCCTCAGAGTCTTAATGAAATTATTTCAAATATAAAGTTTTATAAATATTTCATGAAAATCTGTAAATTCCTGGGCATTTGCTACGATGACTCAGCATAAATTCACAGTTAACAATATGCATAGTTTACACGAAGCCCTTTAGCAAAGTGATTTCATAATATATGCACAATTGTAATTTAAATTGAAACTCATTGACCATTGATAAATATTGTTGTAAGGGTGTTGTCCTGTCGAAGAAAAAAGCAAGCATTAACACCTGCTTGTGCTTTCTTTTGACCGCAGCATAACAAAATTACAAGGTACAGATACAAAAAATACCCCAATAAAACTAACAATAGTGTGTTCTATCCTAAAATGACGCCCAGGGTAAAAATAACAGATAAAAATCACTATACCTTGGTTCATAAAACAGATAATTTAGCCTGTTACGGCTAGGATTTTATTATTATTATAAATGTCATCTGCATAAAAAAAAATATTGTGCTGTGAGTTTAAGCAATAAACAGATTACATCACTCAGTTCTATAAAACTTTTAGTGAATTCAAATATACATTTTTTGTAAATATGGCTTTGTTTGAACAGTTCTAGTCAAATATAAGTCAAATTATGTTAGGTATATATTAAGCATTTTTTGTTAAGAGATAATATTATGACAAAATTTCTTAAAGGATCATTTGATGCAGAAATTGAGAACTTTTATTGGTAAATAGGCATATGGTAAGATGTGAACTGGAGACAGAGGCAGAATCCGATACTTCTTGAATGTTGTAATTATTAACTACTAAACTTTTCATTAATAGTATTCTAAAATGTTTTCAATTTGTTATCAGAATAGTTTCATACAGATTCCAGGCATTTCA
The DNA here is from genome assembly GCF_965363235.1 of Mytilus galloprovincialis. NCBI lineage: Eukaryota > Metazoa > Mollusca > Bivalvia > Mytilida > Mytilidae > Mytilus > Mytilus galloprovincialis. The sequence continues at coordinate 50,704,129 of NC_134838.1, read as the reverse complement.
TGTCAGAAACCATGCACATAGGTTAAGCTGACATTAATTAAAGTCTTGTTTTCAAATTCTTTTAGAATTGAAACAGGGGTGGGTGTAATCTGTACAGTACTGTAAAAGAAAAGTTAGAACATATGCAATGATTTCTTTAGGGCTATGATTCTGATAAATAGTTGTTGATGTGAGAAAAAGTGTTTTTCAAGATATTTCTATTTAAATGTTAGCAAATGTTGCACTGTTAATACAGCTGTATCACAAATCACGCCTCTTTTGGGGAGATAGATAATATCCAAATATTTTTTTGTATTGTTTACTTGCTGTTTCTCAGATATGATCTCTTAGTTTCATCTGGTAGAACTATATCTTAGGAATGTTACAAGTAAATATACACATGCATAGCGGTCAAATGGAAATGTGTGGAAGCCCGAAATTGAATTTAGGGGTAGTACAGAATTTTATTACAAATTTAAACTCTTGGAAGTTTGGGACAAATTAAGATTTAAAATATGCCACTTTCCGTTCCAGCATATAATTTGTTGTTTTTCATAATCACTTGCAGTTTCAACGCTTCTAGTTGCTTTCATAGTCGTCCATTTACATACCATGCTTCCATAACAAAGAACAATTTGTTGTTAATTGTCTCCACACAGTTACTATTATGCTTTTAATAAAGGCAAAGTCACCTGGATGTCATGACGTAGTGATACTATTGATCTTGGTCATTTTATAACGATTATTTTGTGTAATTAGAAATTGAATTGCATTATCATATAAAAGAATACAATAATGCACAATTGATATACATTTTTGTTTTTTTTTTATTTTAGGAGACACAGATTCTGGAATTCAAGGTAAGTTAACATTTGTAAATGCATATTACTTTAAAAATACATAATAAAGATTTGGCAGCCGATGACGTTTAAACTAATGGTCTTTTAATTGAAACGTTGCAACCATGTGATATTATTGTTTCAAACCGAAACTTATTATCAAACTTTCTAAAGCTTGGCTAGGAATGCAAAAAATTTAATATAAATAAATCAACGATCATGTTGGTGAAATTGAAATGGCGTGTAACTTTGAGAATCGTTTGTATGTGAATTTGTTTATGAAAATTGAAAAAAATATGACGCTAGGTCTCTTTTTATAATTATATGTACTCTATTTTTTGTAACTATACATAATGTTATAGAAAAAATATTTTGACAGCAGACAATTTGGTACATGACGGAGTACAAAAATACTTTTTAAACACATAGTCTGGAACCCAATGTTTGAATTCGAGTACATGTGAAGTGGCAGAGGAATAATTTTCTATATCTGTCTGAAAGGGGCATCATGTGAATGTTATGCATTTCACGTCTTTTTTGTGAGTTTTCAAACATACATGTAACAAAAAACTTTAAATGAAGTTTTGGTGTTTTGGTGACAATAACAACAAGTTTATATTCTTATGAATTTCCTACTTCAAAGATTAGATTGAATGACTGCTCAAACTGTGTCATATACGTCTTTTTGAACTCAACCTAACAACATACAAAAAGGAAAAGTACTATTTCACGGGTAATATACCATCATCAAATGGCTTTACTTATTGCATTAATTTAACGTAACACTTGACTTCGTATCACGTACTCCATGCGTAAGCTATAGCTGTGACAATGGTGGTACGTGTTTTATTGGTGAATTTCAGCCAAAATGTGATGGAAAAAATGGATTCAATGGTAGCAAATATACAAGTGAGCTTATGAAATATGACAATTTATTTATATTTTTTATTTCGATCAAACTCCAAAACTATATAAACATAAAATTAAAAATGGAAATAGGGAATGTGTCAAAGTCACAAAATCACGACCTAAGAAAAAGAGCCAAATCCAACAATAAGCCTAAAACATAGCGAGTAAATCCCGTACCAAGAGGCGAGCTTCATCTGTCCCCTAAACATGTTATCGAGTTATTTTTGGTAACGAGCACGCATATATATACTTGTTTGAAATCATAACAAACATGAATCTCTTCAAATATAGGAAATGCTATTTTGCTAAACTAAAAAGTGTACTTGTTCAGTGAAAATGTATGCCTTTTTTTCATATTTATCAGCTATCTGCAGAACCTTTCAATTGTATTATAATTAGCTGTTAATTAAATTAGTTTATGGATTTAAAACAATCAAAAAGTATTGTTACGGGATGGTCAACAAGCTACAATCATTCCAATAATCAACTAATTGATAAATCAATATATATAGACGATAGTTAACATTCAACGTTTTCAATTTGGAAGTTTCCAACTGGTTAAAAGATTCATGTGAAACCGTTTTTTCGAGGCAAGTGCTTGAACTGTACTTTGTTATATCGTAATATGCTCTTTAATGAACTTTTTTCTGATTAGTTATTGAAAGGGAATAGGTAAGATTTAACAAAGCCTAGTTGCACCATTTTCTTGTGCCTGTCACAAGTCAGGAAACTCGTCAGTTGTTGTCCTCTCATATACATTGTATCTTAATTTTGTTCTTTATTTTGAGGTCATGTTTTACCGCACATCATAAATTATCAAAATAAGGACCTTAATTGTTCGGTACACCTGTGTTTGAAAAAATGTTAGTGATTTTCTTTATCACTGGTTAATCACTAACTACTTCTAATCTTTACTTAATGATCATTACCTACATTTTGTTCAGAAATTTTGGATAAACTTAAACCTTCATTCTGACATCATAATGATGGTTATATTTTGACATTGCAAAATAATCGTGTTTTTTCTCAGACAATAAATATGTGTTTATCCATTCGTTAGATGTGTATTACCTGATTTATTTCACTTGACTGGGTGGGGTTTAACCGGTTCACTAATAAAAGACAAGTCCATCTATAGGTTGCACTTTGTAAATACAGCTGTTTCTCAAAACACGCCTCTTTTGGGGAGAACTTGAATATTCATAGAAAATTAATTTTGTTTACATACTGGTTCCCAGTTATGCTCTCTGTGTTCCATCTCACAGAGACATAACTTGGGAATGTTACCAGTAAATTTACATGTGCATATCGTTTACATTGTAATCTGTGGTAACCTTTCATTCGAGGTAGTGTAGTTAAGAAAATTAGTGTTAGTTTAAACTCTGCGAAGTTCAGGGCATATAATCGTTGAAAATATACCGCACAGCCCTATATTTTGACCTTTGAAAAAAAATTGTGGTGCATATGAACTTTCAATTCTAGGATAAGATTTTTTTCAAAACTTCAAAGTAAAAGTGGTACAGTTTTAGCCGTAAAAGGAGTTCCTATGGGAAATTGCATTGTCAATATTTACAGAATTGCAACCTATATAGGGTGAAAAAGGGGAACATTCAGAATTTAACCAAATTGGAAAATTATTGAACTGTATTATGTTAGTGATACAAATATGTGTATTTGTTGGTGAAATAAGGAGGCAAAAAATAATTATATATGAAATATATGGTATGGGAGATAACTCTAAATAAATGCATTGTAAGTGTACATGCAAATTCATTTGTTGTAAATATATTGAATATATGTTGAACTTTTATTATGTTGTATTACATAAATGAATCCGGTGAACTGTATAGCAAACTAAATATTCAGAATTTTGAAGACAATAATATACATATTTATTTTTTCCCATAAAGTATGTCTATTCGTTTAGTTTCATTAAACGCAAACGGTATGGGAGATAAGTCAAAAAGAAATGCATTATTCCAGTGGTGTCAGAAAAAGAATTTTGATTTTATATGTTTGCAGGAAACTCATTGTACAAAATTTGTAGAAAATGAATGGAAAAAAGAATGGGGAGGGTTAAGTTTTCGGTGTAACGGGACTTCCGTTTCCAAAGGGGTAGCAATTTTAGTGAAACCAAATTTAGATATAAACATTACAGAAAAATATAAAGATGCGGAGGGAAGGAAATTGATAGTTGAATTCAAATTAGACTCAAACGAAACTATTAGAATTTTTAATATCTACGCCCTGGCATAGAAAGAAAACATTTCTTTAATAAGTTAAAAATAGATAACGAAAATGATATTGTGAATTACGTTATGGGAGATTTTTATTGTTGTCTAAATAGGAAATTAGATAAAAACATATGCCCAAACGTGAAGATGCGGGAAATAATGAACTAAAAAATTTCATTGAAAAAAATGAACTGACGGACATTTGGCGTCTCAGATATCCAAACAAAAAACAATATACATTTTCAAGGGGTCAATCATACTCGAGAATATATTATATATTCACTAGTGAGGATATCGATTGTAGAGTAAACAATGCAAAAATTGTTTATTTTCCCTTCAGCGATCACGACGGCGTAACAATTACTATGAAAATCGTCGAACCAGAAAGAGGCCCGGGTTATTGGAAAATGAACAATAGTATAATTAAAACCGACCTTTTCATAAATACTTTTGAAACATTCTGGAAATCTTGGAAACTTAACA